>NC_083574.1:75607214-76964245 GCF_027579695.1 Neoarius graeffei
TTTCTGAAAGAAGGAAGGCCTTCCCTGAAAAAGATTTTGTCTGGATGGTAGCATATTACTCTGAAAAGTGCATATATCATTCAGCATTAATGATGCCTTCCCATATGTACAAGCTGTCCATGTCATGTGTAATACTGCAGCCTCATACTATCACAGATGCTGGCTTTTGAAATGTGCATGGATAACAAGCCAGATGGTCCCTCTCGGCTTTAGCCTGGAGGACATGGTGTCCATGACTTCTAAAAATAATTTCTACCTTTGATTTGTCAGACCTCATGACAAGCTTCCACTTTGCCTCAGTCCATTGTAAAAGAGCTCGGGTCCAGAGAAGGTGGTGGTGTTTCTGGATATTGTTTATATATGGGTTTAACTTGCATTTCTGGATGCAGTTTTCAGCATTGTCTCTTGCATACAGAGATTTCTCCAGATTATCTGAAACTTTTAATGATATTATGTACCATAGATGATGTGATCCCCAAATTCTTTATAATTTTACATTGAGGAACGTTGTTCATAAATTGTTGCGCTGTTTGCCCATGCAGTCTTTCACAGAACAATGAACCCCTCCCCATCTTTACTTCTGAGAGACTCAGCCTCTCTGGAATGCTCGTTTTATACCCAATCATGTTACTGACCTGTTGCCAATTAACTAAAATAGGTTGGGGTTTTTTTTTTGTTTTTTTTTAAGCATTACACAACTTTTTCAGTCTTTTGTTGCCCCGTCCCAGCTTTTCTGAAACATGTTGCTGATATCAAATTCTAAATGAGCACATTAAAAAAAATAAATATATGAATAAATAAATAATAAAATTTCTCAGTTTCAACATATGTGTTGTCTTTGTATGATTTTCAATGAAATATACAGTTTCCATGATTTGCAAATTATCGCATTCTGTTTTTATTTACAGTTTACACAGCATCCCAGCTTTTTTGTTGGAGTGTGTGTCTCTCTCTCTCTCTCTCATTATATATATATATATATATATATATATATATATATATATATATATATATATATATATATATATATATGAATGATAATTTATTAAAGTGTAATGGATGAGTGCTCAGTCAGCTTACTCTTTTAGCTTATCCTTATTAAGCAGATCCTTTATTATGTTTATTACTTCACCTGATTAAAATAATAAATTAAACATGTTAAAATAGCTTGCATCCCATGCAAACAAAATTTCATGAACATAATTTAGCATCTTGTCACCATACTAAATTGTGTGCACAATTAACTGTCAGTACACAATCAATAATAATAATAATAATAATAAAAAACATGAACCCTGCTTTCTCTCAAAGCACTTATAACTCATTTACAAACGACCTGGGTCCAGAGTCCCCCCCCCCCCATTTCCCAGTAACCTGATTAAAATACAGGACAAATTAATTAAATGGATGCAGTTTTCAGGATTAAAAGCCACTTTTTTTACTTTCTGTTAAAGATCATGGCCTGTTGATACAGTTAGGTCCATATATATTTGGACACTGACACAAATTTTGTTTTTTTACCTGTTTACTGAAACATATTCAAGTTATAGTTATATAATGGACATGGACATAAAGTCCAGACTTTCAGCTTTCATTTGAGGGTATCCACATTAAAATTGGATGAAGGGTTTAGGAGTTTCAGCTCCTTAACATGTGCCACCCTGTTTTTAAAGGGACCAAAAGTAATTGGACAATTGACTCAAAGGCTATTTCATGGGCAGGTGTGGGAAATTCCTTCGTTATGTCATTCTCAATTAAGCAGACAAAAGGCCTGGAGTTTATTTGAGGTGTGGTGCTTGCATTTGGAAGATTTTGCTGTGAAGAAAACATGCAGTCAAAGGAGCTCTCCATGCAGGTGAAACAAGCCATCCTTAAGCTGCGACAACAGAAAAAAAAAACATCCGAGAAATTGCTACAATATTCGGAGTGGCAAAATCTACAGTTTGGTACATCCTGAGAAAGAAAGAAAGCACTGGTGAACTCATCAATACAAAAAGACCTGGATGCCCACAGAAGACAACAGTGGTGGATGATCGCAGAATAATCTCCATGGTGAAGAGAAACACCTTCACAACAGCCAACCAAGTGAACAACATTCTCCAGGAAGTAGGCGTATCAATATCCAAATCTACCATAAAGAGAAGACTGTATGAAAGTAAATACAGATGGTTCACTGCACAGTGCAAGCCACTCATAAGCCTCAAGAATAAAAAGGCTAGATTGGACTTTGCTAAAAAACATCTAAAAAAGCCAGCACAGTTCTGGAAGAACATTCTTTGGACAGCTGAAACCAAGATCAACCTCTACCAGAATGATGGAAAGAAAAAAGTATGGTGAAGGCGTGGTACAGCTCATGATCCAAAGCATACCACATCATCTGTAAAACATGACGGAGGCAGTGTGATGGCTTGGGCATGCATGGCTGCCAGTGGCACTGGGTCACTAGTGTTTATTGATGATGTGACACAGGACAGAAGCAGCCAGATGAATTCTGAGGTATTCAGAGACATACTGTGCGCTCAAATCCAGCCAAACTGATTGGTCGGCGTTTCATAATACAGATGGACAATGACCCAAAACATAAAGCCAAAGCAACCCAGGAGTTTATTAAAGCAAAGAAGTGGAATATTCTTGAATGGCCAAGTCAGTCACCTGATCTCAACCCAATTGAGCATGCATTTCACTTGTTAAAGACTAAACTTCAGACAGAAAGGCCCACAAACAAACATCAACTGAAAACTGCTGCAGTAAAGGCCTGGCAGAGCATTAAAAAGGAGGAAACACAGCATCTGGTGATGTCCATGAGTTCAAGACTTCAGGCAGTCATTGCCAACAAAGGGTTTTCAACCAAGTATTAGAAATGAACATTTTATTTACAATTATTTAATTTGTCCAATTACTTTTGAGCCCCTGAAATGAAGGGATTGTGTTTAAAAAATGCTTTAGTTCCTCACATTTTTATGCAATCATTTTGTTCAACCCACTGAATTAAAATTTAAAGTCTGAACTTCAACTGCATCTGAATTGTTTTGTTCAAAATTCATTGTGGTAATGTACAGAACCAAAATTAGAAAAATGTTGTCTCTGTCCAAATATTTATGGACCTAACTATATGAATTTCAGACTCTCCTCAAATTTTATTCCACTCCAAACCAAGCTCAACTCAGTTTTCATCCTCACACTTCACTCAAGTATTCAGTCTAGTTCCCATGGCTGAAACTAGATTTGGCATTTCAATCCTGAGTATTGATTCCTCCAGTTGGCACTACTTCTTGTTGTGTGAAAGATGCCTACCCAGCATTAAGTCTGTGTAGAACAATCTAAGCCTGAAGGAAAGTGCAGACACAAAAAGCCTTTGAAAGATTTGTCATTTGTGTCATTTGCTGTTGTGTGTTAGCTCGAGAAACAAAGCTGACTGAGATATACCAATATCTAATGTTTTAAAAATAGGCTCGTCAGACATGAGGTGAATATTGATTGGTAGTTTTGAAGTGAGATGGGAAAAAAATGCAGTGAGTCTAAAGATGGGGAAAGCTTGTGCATGTTTTCAGCCATTCTAGCTCATGTTAGCCATGAGATCATTGCATAAGTATTCACCCATTTTGCAGTGAAAGTGATAAAGTAGTTCTGATACAATCAGTTGTCATCATAGTCATATAAATACAATCACATAACTGAACCGTCTGCATAGTGCATTATTATGGGATATTTTGTGTAAATTCATGACATAATCCCAATTAAAACCCATTCCATCAATTCTAGGTTGTAACACTAAGAAATGTAGAAAATGTTCAAGGGGGTTGAATACAGGCAGAAACACCCTGCACCTCCATGTAACATAAACATGGCAAAAGGATGTCTACTGTATAATCATAGCAATTGTTTGGCTTCAGAGATTAATAGTTAATGTATGATAAAAGAAATCATCTGTGAATAAATATTAGCTATAAGTCACAATACTTGTGTGAAAGATACCCAAATTCTTTTCTCCAACACTCAAACAAATTTTAACTTAAACTAGATCAGCAATGGGTGGCACGGTGGTGTCGTGGTTAGCACTGTCGCCTCACAGCAAAAAGGTCCTGGGTTTGAGCCCAGTGGCTGACAAGGGCCTTTCATGTTCTCCCCGTCTCTGTGTGGGTTTCCTCCGGGTGCTCTGGTTTCCCCCACAGTCTAAAGACATGCAGATTAGGCTAATTGGTGGCTCTAAATTGACTGTAGGTGTGAATATGAGTGTGAATGGTTGTTTTTCTCTATGTGTTAGCCCTGCAATGACCTGGTGACTTGTCCAGGGTGTACTCTGCCTCTTGCCCATAGTCAGCTGGGATAGGATCCAGCTTGCCCGTGACCTTCGGTTACAAATAATGGCTGGATGGATGAATAGATCAGCAATAACATGATGCTAAAAGTTTCTACATTTCACAGAAGAATTTTCCATTTTCTCTTCAATTCACTCAATCCTTGACACTCAAGAAAAAAAAAATCTCCTCAGGCCAAAGTTCAACCCTCAGATCATAAATCAACCTGACCTTTGAGAAAGTGCTTCAAATGGGCTATGTAATCAATTCTTGATAAAATATTTATTGTTCTATTAGGACACAGTATCTCAGTGTATTAATTTATTTATTGATTGCTTTATTCCGAAGAGTAAAGAAGGATATAAAAATTTAAAAAAAATACAATAAAAAAATACAATAATCAAAACATCTTCATAAACAAACAGAATAGCATAGCCACAAGGCAGTAACATAATGTTCAGAAAGGATTAGGAAGAAGTAAATAACTTAAAATAAATACATATAAATACATATGCAAAAATAAATTTATTGCATATGTATTAATTTATTGCAGTGTAATATACAATTGCTTCAGCTGGTTATCTCTGGGAAGACTATCTTGCACTCATTCCTTTGAAGCATTATATTTTAATTATATTAGACTTACACTGTAAACCTGGATTTTGTTTGAATATAAACTGTTTAGTAGTGATTAATTATTCTTTCATGTTTTGTATAAACAGTGTCTTATTACTAGAACCAAATAAGTTGTTTGTAATACTTTTCAACATTGTGCAGTGCAATAATCATGATTAGCAAAGATAACTGAACATGTTATGTTTCTGTCAGAGTGGGTGGAGCTCTTTTCAAAACTCAACATATTTGGAGTCCTGTGTTTTCAACCCCACTGTGAGGAGTTTGTCCGGACTAGTATTTGAAGAAAGCTAGTGAGTGTTAAAGTTGATATCTTACTGGATTGACCGATAAGACCAGTCCAGATTGTGGTGTTATTGTATGTGTTTTATAATGTCTATTCAATGGATGTGGGAGGTCTAGCATAATGGGGACACATGGGGGCACTGTGGGCCACACAGGGGGTTATGAAATAAGAAAGCAGAAGAGGAGTTGAATAAAGTTTTCCTGCATTCAGTACATAGTCTAGCGCTTGTGTTAAAACAGTAAACATGACATGGTGTCAGAAGTGGCACGATACTGAATCGGAACGGAAAAGGTCCACCTGCAAGAGAAGAGAAAAGGATTGGTGAGCAAGCAAAATGACTGATTGTAACAGCGGACAGAGTGGAGTTAGCACAGCGGCTAACAAACCTAGCGCCACATTCAGCATTCAGCCACTGGAACACTTTGATTTTTCCAAGCCGTATGAGTGGATAAAATGGATTAGGCAGTTTGAGAGATTCCGCCAAGCAAGCAACTTATTTGCCAGCTCCGAAGACAATCAGGTGAATAAGCTGATTTATTGTATGGGAGATGAAGCCAATGACATTTTGAGAGGCCTGAAACTTAATGATGCAGACCAGCGCCAATATGATAAAGTCAAGGATGCCTTCCACTCGTTCTTTGTGGTGAAAAAGAACATTGTTTATGAACGCGCATGATTTAACATGTGCATTCATTACTGCTTTGTTTGCTCTAGCAGAGCATTGTAACTATGGGACTTTACATGATGAACTGATCCGGGACAGGATAGTGGTTGGCCTGGCTGACACACGGCTCTCAGAACGCATGCAAATGGAGAAGGATTTAGACCTGGACAAAGCCATAAATATGGCAAGACAATCAGAAGAGATAAAAAAGCAGCAAACCATACTGAGGAGTGATGCAAGCGGAGTACTGCATGTGGGTGGTAACTCTGTGGACAGAGTGTTCAAAGGCAGCCACTAAAAGGTAAAGCCTAAATTCACCAAACCTAAAAGTTATGGAGAAAAACAACACAAGAGCAAAAACAATAAAAGCTCCCAGTGCAACAAATGCGGTGGAACACCTCACCCTAGGCATGAATGTCCAGCTAATGAAGCCAAATGCCATTCCTGTAGGAAAAAAGGTCACTACCAGCATGTGTGCCATGCAGGCAAAGCTGTACAGAGCATAGAGGAAGAGGAGGAAAGTTTCTTTCTCGGTACTGTGACATCTGATGATGATAAATGGACTGCTGTGATTGATGTAATGGACAAAAATATTACATTTAAACTCAACACTGAAGCGGATGTTACTGCTGTGTCACAGACTGTGTTTGATAACATATTTTCAAACTCCAAGCAGCAGGTTCTCCAAAAGGCAGAGAGACCCTTATTTGGGCCAGGCTGGATTCCTCTGGATGTGTTGGGGTTTGCCACATTGCAGTTAAGGTGTGGAGCCAAGCAGACCATGGAGAAAGTTTATGTGGTCAAGAACCTGAGCACACCTTTGCTTGGGTTGCCAGCCATTAAAGCCCTTGGCTTACTCATTCGCGTTGACAGCATGGACATGGGGACCCTCAAGTCAAGTTATCCCAAGCTGTGCAGCGGGCTGGGTATGTTACAACAACCATATACCATTAAGTTTAAACCTGGTGCTGTGCCATTTTCAGTTAAAACCCCCAGAAGGATTCCATTGCCGCTTGTGGGCCCAGTCAAGGAAGAGCTCCAGCGCATGGAAGCACTGGGCATCATCAGCAGTGTGGAGGAGCCAACCGACCGGTGTGCCAGGATGGTGGTCATACCCAAGAAGGACCAGAAAAAGGTGCGGCTGTGTGTGGATCTGACCGGCCTAAATGTGTTTGTGTGCCATGAAAAGTACATTCTGCCATCAGTGGAACAGAGCCTGGGAACACTCACCGGAGCAAATCTGTTCAGCAAGCTGGATGCCAACATGGGTTTTTGGCAGATCCCGCTTACAAAGGAATCAGCCAAGTACACCACGTTTATTACACCATTTCGGCGGTTCCACTTTAACCGTCTACCATTTGGCATCGCCTCAGCGCCTGAACATTTCCAGTGCAGGATGGCAGAGGTTACTGAGGGGCTTGAAGGTGTGATATGCCATATTGATGACTTGTTGGTGTGGGGGAAGGACCAGGCAGAGCATGACACTCGACTCCATGCAGTGCTACAAAGACTGGAAAGAGCAGGCATAACTCTAAATGTGGACAAGTGTGAGCTCTCAAAAACAGAGGTTGCTTTCCTGGGCCATATCATCACAACTGCAGGCATCCACCCTGACCCCCAAAAAACTGAGGCTGTCTCAAAGATGAAGGAGCCAACAAATGTGAGTGAGTTGAGGAGTTTTCTTGGGATGGTCAACCAGCTGGGAAGGTTCATTCCCCAGCTGGCTGAAAAAGACAAGCCTCTCCGCGATCTTCTCTCAAAGAAAAACTCCTGGGTCTGGGATGTGGACCAGGCTACAGCATTAAAAACACTGAAGGAAGCACTGTCTTCTCCCCCTGTGCTGGCCATGTACGACCCAAACAAAGACACCAAAGTGTCAGCAGATGAATCATCCTATGGCTTGGGAGGTGTTCTTCTCCAGAGGTATGAGGATGAATGGAAGCCTGTGGCTTACACCTCTAGGTCACTCACCCCCACGGAACAACGGTACGCACAGGTAGAAAAGGAGGCCCTGGGCCTCACATGGGCCTGTGAAAGGTTCCAGGATTTCCTCATAGGAAAACATTTCTGCCTGGAGACAGATCATAAACCACTTCTCAGCCTTCTAGGAGACCAAGCACTAGATCTTTTGCCGCTGAGGATCCAGCGCTTCAGGATGAGGCTGATGTGCTACTCATACTTCATCGTGTATGCACCAGGAAAGTATCTTTGGACAGCAGACACACTGTCACGCTCACCTGTCAAAGCGAGCATGCCCGCAGAAGAAAAAGAGCTGATGGAAAGCACCAACATTTATGTGGACTGTGTCATTGAAACCCTGCCTGTCAGCCCTTCAAACATAGAGAACCTGAAGGAGCAGCTTAAAGTGCCATTCCACCATTGGATGTATTCTTTGGCATAAAATACAATATATTTTGACAACATATATAAATGGTATCACTAGATAGAGAAATCTTTTAGCTTCAAAATGATATATCAAACATAATTTTTTGACAACGACAAGTATATTAATTTTGCGACCAAAGTCACCTACCCTTTTAATTTCCGCACGTGATGTCATCGGCAGGTTCCCCTTCTTGTGTACCACGTGACGTGTGACATGGCACATATTATCAGCAATGGCAGATAGAACGCAATAAAAATAATACCAATAAATCTAGCTAATACCAATAAATCTAGCTAACTGAAAGATTAACTCAAAATTTTTCACAATTTTTTTGGCCCCCATATACGAGGAGAAATGACTCTCTCACTTTGGGGGTTTCCTGGTCTAAAAATAGACCGACACGTGGTACACAAGAAGGGGAACCTGCCGATGACATCATGTTTCACTATCGCGCGGAAATTAAAAGGGTAGGTGACTTTGGTCGCAAAATGAATATACTTGTTGTTGTCAAAAAATTATGTTTGATATATCATTTTGAAGCTAAAAGATTTATCTGTCTAGTCATGTTGTCATAAAATATATTGTATTTTATGCCAAAGAATACATCCAATGGTGGAATGGCACTTTAAAGCCAACAGTATATGCCCACGTGTCATGGTATTGTGCACAGAAGGATGGCTGGCACATGCAAGGCAGGAACCAGTGTTGAAAAACTACTGGCCAGAGCAAGCCACACTCACAGTGAAGGATGGCTTACTGCTGAAAGACGCACGGCTTGTAATACCATCAACAATGAGGAACGATGTGCTAGCCAGGCTACACGAAGGTCACCTGGGGTGGTGAAGTGTAAGGCTCATGCTCGTCAGAGTGTGTGGTGGCCAGGACTCAGCCAGCAGGTGAATGACATGGTGCTCAACTGCAGGACATGCATACAGGAGCGACAAAATCACAAATAGCCTCTTGTACCATCAGTGTGCCCCAAAAGACCATGGCAAAAGCTGGGGCAGACCTGTTCATCCTGGGGAACAAAACCTACCTGCTTGTTGTGGATTACTTCTCCAGGTATGTTGAGATGGCACAATTATCTCACACCAGGTCCACTGATGTAATTGTGCACTTAAAGTCCATTTTTGCCTGTCATGGCATCCCGGAGGTTCTGATGTCAGAAAATGGGCCACAGTTTTCTGGACAAGCTTTCACCAACTTTGCAGCTTCCTACCGTATGGATTCAGGTACATCTCCAGCAGCCCGAGATTTCCACAGAGTAATGGTGAGGCCGAACGGGCGGTCCAGACTGTGAAAATCCTCCTGAAAAAGGCAGAGGACCCCTATCTGTCTCTACTCACTTACAGAGCCACACCTCTCCAGAGTGGTTACAGCCCAGCGCAGCTCCTGATGGGCCGACATCTTCATACCACGGTGCCAACTTTTTCTTCCCAGCTTGAGCCTGCATTGTCTGACACCACCGCATTTGCTCAGAAGGAAAGGGAGAAGGGACTGTCAGATGCTGAAAACTACAACAGGTGACACCGTGCCCAATTCCTCAGTTGTCTGCCACCAGGAGAGCGGGTATGGGTGACAGATGCAAGAGCGTCAGGAAGAGTGCTTCAGAAACACTCTGCTCCAAGGTCTTACTTAGTGGAGTTACCTCAGGGTGTTGTGAGACGCAACCGTCAGAACCTGATACCTCAATATACACCTACACAAGACAATGGTTCTTCATTCCAGCAACAACCACCAGAGCCATTGTCTACAGAGGCACCCATGCCACCTCCCCAAGTTCCGTCTACAGAGAATCATGTTATTACAACTAGATCTGGGAGAGCCATCAACAAACCTGATAGGCTTAATGTGTAAATTAGAAAATGAGACTCTGAGAACTATGCTTTGATTAAAAAAAAAGGGAAAAATCAAACCACAGAAAACAAAACAATGGAGTTATGTTATGTTATATTATGTTACAAATGTTATAGTAACATGGGATGTTATTTTAGCACTTTAAGTAACACTGTGTGGTTTAAGATACAGTAATTACCTGATTACATTAGGGTGGGTATTCACTGACGTGCTTATGGTCACACTGTTCTGTTAAGAGTTAAATAGGAACAGACCTTTCAACAAAAGAGGCAGAATAATCCTCTAAGGTCTGATGAGACAAAGGCAATCTACCCTTGGTTCTCTAGAAAAGGGAGATGTGGTGTTATTGTATGTGTTTTATAATGTCTATTCAATGGATGTGGGAGGTCTAGCATAGTGGGGACACATGGGGGCGCTGTGGGCCACACAGGAGGTTATGAGATAAGAGAGCAGAAGAGGAGTGGAATAAAGTTTTCCTGCATTCAGTACATGGTCTCGCACTTGTGTTAAAACAGTAAACACGACACAGATAATGACTTAGCTAAATGCTAACGTCAGCTAAGACGGTTATCTGTCAGTTCAGTGTTTACAATAACGCACTTGTTTGCATGTTCTTGTGGCTAATGCTAACCACAAGCTGGCGGGCTAACGTGGTTAACCCGCATTTGGTATCAAACAGAGGTGATTCTTGCATTTATATCAATGCTGTTAATGTAACAAACTTTTCAAATGATGCGACCATTGGCAGGGCTACCATGGCAATATTAGTCAGGTGTTAACATGGTGATTCAGAATTCGCCGACTACATTACTTGTCCGTCATTGTTTTGTGTTATTTTTAGACCTGTTTGTTAGCAGAGTTAATGTTCATTAGTCAGGTTAACGTTACTGCAGCTAAAAGTATCGATTTGGGGAGAATTTAATAGTGACACTGAGGCATTATATTCTCTGTTAAAAAGCTTAAAGTGTCCTTGCTGGATTCTTAACAAATGTGGCTCAGAAAGGAGTCTAAATTAGGCTTAAATGGTCACATTTTTCACCTTTTTTTGTGGATGTACTAAACTATTTCTTGATAATGCACTGCACCTATTACATAAAGATCTCTTTATTGTAACTTTCCTGTTATATTTGGCAATGGCTCAGCAACCAACTGTTCTTGAGGACATGCATATTTCTAATGAGCTAGTTATTGTTTTTATTCCCAAGATGTTGGTATACCAGAAGATAACCTTGAGGGTCATTCTCACAGAGTAAGATATAAGAAAGGTCATCCTGAATACAAGGCCTGCTACAGTGGAGGATTTGATTAATCAGCTTACAGCACCACTGAGACTTAATTACAACTTCTCTCTTCAGTCCAAAGATCCAGAATTAAATTATAACCTATGCAATCTGACAGATATTAAAGAGCTTCAAGAAAAGACAACAGTCAAAGTCATCCCTGTACTTGATCTGGTACCTGTCTCAACATCTGATGAAATCCAGAGTGACACACTCAGTTCAGCAGACACAGAAATCCTCTCAACATCATTCCAGGATTGACAGAAACTGTGGCCAGAATTATTTGATATTCCAAACTTTTCTGTTGACGTAGAGTACAGACTTAGGCAAGCAAATCTGCTGTATCTTCATGATGGCACACACCTGAAAGTATCAAAGGAGCTGAAACATGAGGTCCTTGAGAGACTGGCCGAGAGCATGTATAGCTATATAGCATATCCAAATAATGCTTAGTTCGAAAGTGTAGCACTAGCACTGATAACCAAACACCCCTGTCTCCAGGAAAGAGGCTCATCCAATTGCTGTAGTGGTTGGAAAAATAGCCTGAAATAAAAACTGGCTAATTATAGAACAAAGCGCAGAAGATCAGGATGCCTTGATGTTGCAGTAAATGCAGAAACACATGGAGGGCAAGCAGCAGAAGGAGAACCAGCAAACAAGAATATCAAGAAGGTGAAGAAAGGTGAACTGAACTACTTGCCAAACTTTCCAGAGGGATTTGATCTATCTATCTATCTATCTATCTATCTATCTATCTATCTATCTATCTATCTATCTATCTATCTATCAGTATTGAGATGCATATGATACAGGTATTCATGCTGGAGCTTCCAGCCATTGTATTCTTTTTCTTAAAATGTAATACTGAAGTATTCTTGATGTCTTTCAGGTGTGCATGGAGTTCAACAGAATTATGGGCAAAGACCTGAAGCAAGGATTCTATGAGAGCCTTGATAGGCACAGTCCTCATCTCGAGATATTTCGATCAAAGAGAGGGAACGTTGGGCAGCTGTTGTCACAGCTTTCACAACAAACCAAGTTTTGTGTATAGACATTATGCACATCCATTGGTTTTCACAACTTGTCACATAAAGTGCTGTTGTATTAGATGGGATATACAATCAAATTTAAAATTGCTTTGAGCTTTCAGCATTAACTTACCAGTTGTGTAATTTGAGTTGTCATCTTACTCCCCCAAAGACTTCAGAGCCAACCAATATTGGGACACTGGTGCTGAGAGGGCTTCCTATTATCCTTGGTGACAAGCCAGCAGACTTCTACAGATCAGTCTTTGTAAGTTACTCCTTACCTTCTCATATGGTATCTAAAGGGACCATGATGACATAATCTTGAATTTTCAACAATATGTTGTTGTTACTGTCTGTGATAAACCACATGAGCACAGTATTACTTACACAAAAACATTTTAAAAATGAGCCTGACAGATTATAATACACATACAGCATGTTGCTGTATGATGATTAGGCTACATCCACACGACAACGGCAACGAGATTCTCATCTCATCTCATTATCTCTAGCCGCTTTATCCTGTCCTACAGGGTCGCAGGCAAGCTGGAGCCTATCCCAGCTGACTACGGGCGAAAGGCGGGGTACACCCTGGACAAGTCGCCATGTCATCACAGGGCTGACACATAGACACAGACAACCATTCACACTCACATTCACACCTACAGTCAATTTAGAGTCACCAGTTAACCTAACCTGCATGTCTTTGGACTGTGGGGGAAACCAGAGCTCCCGGAGGAAACCCATGCGGACACGGGGAGAACATGCAAACTCCTCACAGAAAGGCCCTCGCCGGCCACGGGGCTCGAACCCGGACCTTCTTGCTGTGAGGCGACAGCGCTAACCACTACACCACCATGCCACCCGGCACTGAGATTTTTTTTTTAAATATCGCGTCCACATGGGCAATGGATCAGTTAAATTTCAGGTCCAAATGGCAATGCAATGCTTGCTGAAAACGATGCAATACACATGCCACACCTCTAGGTGCGCTGTAAGATGGTCCCATCAGAGACACCAGAACAATAGAAGTAGACGCATGCGCATAACTGCACATGCGCACAGTGACTATCCCTGTCACTGTCACACGCACACACTTTCTCACTCCCTATCCTATGGATATAGTCCCTTTAAGTCACATGCTCGGTTTTTGAATGGAGACGCAGAAAGAGGAATGAATGGGGGTAGATGGAAGCCGGTACGCCAACATTCTGATATGCTCCAGAATTCTTTAATGGTCTGGAATAAATTTAATGCTACACGTTGATGGATTACTTTATTCTTCTACGCCCTTTTTGAGGATTGTATTGTCAGACTTAAACCAACATCTGAAGAGGTGAGATTGCTCCTTTTTTTTCCCTATTTTTGCTGGCAGGATTGACTCTGCCCTAAGGGCTATTCTCTCTCTCTCTCTCTCTCTCTCTCTCTCATTACACAATAAATATTCACAGTGAAAATATTTTGTAAGCGCGTTTCATGAACCAAGTTATAGGATTTGTTGACAACTCGCATCGAGTTCGTTACACTTCTACCCGGCGTGAAGCACATGTGGTTGTGATGTCATCGTAAACAAATCCGTTCTACTCATCCAGACGACTTCACAATGGCTCCATTGCCAGATTTTTCCACTCTGGAACCCATTCTCAAAAGACTTCATTTTGGGGCACCCAAAACGCCGGTGCCGTGTGGATGCCAGGCCGAAACAATAAAAAATGTTATCAGATTCACCTGAATCCATTGCCGTGTGGACAGGGCCTTAGTTGTTTCAGCTCATGGCAATAGCATGCTCTGGCCCTAATGATTTTTCTTATTCATTGCATTTCATGTGATTTGTGAGGTGTTAGTCACACATATTCATATAGTGATGCCCTTCCCTTTATCAATCAGCACTATTAGCAACACCTCTTTCCAACTTCTTTGGGTGATCTGTTTGTCTAATCCCCTCTAGCATTGACTCTCCCATGATTAGGCTACATTGCGAAATATTATTGATGGTTATTTAATGAGAAATTAATGATTGTGCTCGTATGTTGATATTGTTTATTAAGGACTTTGATGAAGATGCCTCGCTTCACCACATTGACATTGGGATCCTCCTGGTTGAGCCTGAAGGTGCTGCATTCTCATCTTCCCTGCATCTCAGTCCAGCCTCATTGAAGATCATCATTGAGGGAGAAATTGTGATTGACAACCTTCAAGACCTGCCAAAGGCTATGTGCATTCTGTTTGGACTTTCAAATGCACTGCATCTAAACTACCCCAAGTCTATGAAGCTCACATTCCAGTTCATCCAACAGGTTCTTCTCATGTTGGGTCACAGTATTTAATGTTAAGGTCTTAACAAAGAGAAGTCAGCACATTGAGTATTGTATATTAAAACTCAAATGCATCTGTGACTGCTCTTCAGCTACTACCAGTGACATTCTCTGTTCTGTAGTTCTGCTTGGTTACATAGGGTTAGATGCAGCAGAGTATGCACAGGACTGCATAATGATGTTCTTTAAACCCAAATTAACAGTTAATGTGACCTCCAGTCAAGTTTGAGAGGCTTGTTTTAATGCCTGTCTGGATGTGTCCAGTTTTCAGGATATAGCAGATATTTAAATGCTGTGTTCATTTTTCTTCTCCAGTCAAATGGAAAAGTGAAACTTAAATTGTTGCCATGCAATTTTAAGGAATGATTTTACTTGTCTTGATTGACAGGGTTGGTGCAATACTGCAGAGTGTTATCTTGCACTGTTTTGTAAAAAATAAAAGTTTTTTTTTCTGAACATTTAAATGTGTTTAACTTCTTCCCTTCAATACAATTTTGTTTAAAGTATTTATTACAAAAACAAAATGGTATAATTACATTTGAAGAAACCACATTATTTATATTAACTAATTTAAGTAGTGATAAATATAATGTTTATGTATATTTAGCTGAAGATAGTTATTTCAAACAACTTGGGGGTGCAAAGAAAATTAGTTAAGTGAACTAATGATTTTTAGTAAAGACTAATGATCGTCTATGTTGGTACAACTTAACCTGTTTAGTTTCAGCATGTGTAAAAACTAAAGTGGTTTTGGGGAACGGGTTTCCACACAAATTTCAAGTAAACTCAACTAATTTGGGATAACAATGTAGAACAATCACTTATCCTATTCTGAATGTGGAGCTGAAAAATGTCCAGAAGATGTCTTTTGTCTTCAGTTTGAAAGATACTGTTAGAGCACTTCAAGCTTGGAAACACTCAGAAGCTTAACTATTATAACAGCTGCTTATCATGTTGCAACTCTGCTGATATCACTACACTTACACATACCACAAGCAGCCCATCCCTGTCCAAGCCTGTCCCCTTTCCCTTCCTCTGGCCAAAACACACACATTAACTGAAGGTCATTAGGGCAGACTATACTCCACTAAAGGAGATATATAAGCGCAGGAAGAAATTTCAGGATAAACTACTTCCTTCTTGCGTGGATGCCTGTGATGAGTTTATAAGCACAGCAAACGAAACAGCAAAGGTAGGACTAAGAAAGACCTCTAATCTTACCAGCTCTTTTAAAGTGATGTTATTTGTTCAATAACTCTTATCATGACTATATATCAGTGGAGAATGAAAGAAAATTGATTGGAATATAAACATGTGCAATATTTACATGCAACAATAATTCTACTACATCCTAATTTATCTAAAATGATCTTTATCCAGTCATGCTTCCATCTATGTCACAATACAAGAGCAGGGCTAACAAAATGGGCTAAATATTTATAGAAGAATCATGGTTGAAAACTCTCAATTCACTACAAACTAACCCTACCTTTGGTTTGTGGGAGTTTGTGAGTAGCTCCAGCACAGTGTTTGGTGTTTCTGTCTCTATCACTGGGAAAGGGAAAAAATGGTTGCTTCATTTCATATTTTATCCCAAACAAATAATTATAAATCATAAAAGCAATAGTCAAATACATTTATTGTAGTGTTATTGTGTAGGGTGATACAGTGGTGTTAGTGGTTAGCACTGTCGCCTCACAGCAAGAACAATGCAAAAAACTGAAAACTGAATTTGAGGAGAAAATGCCTTAATGCTAGTGAAATTATCTTGCTGCATCAATAATTTTACTTGACAAGACATCTTGGAATAAGTTGGTTACAATCTAGAACTAGTTTTAATAATCTCAGTTGGTGTCTTGTATTCTTCTACACTGCAAAAATGATATCTTAAGTTAGAATATTTTGAATATAATTGAAACAACCTAGCATTTCCTGTTAGAAAAATACAAGACACCAACTCTGAGATTATTAAAACTAGTTCTCGACTATAACCAACTTATTCCAAGATCTCTTGTCAAGTAAAATTATCTGTCCATGCAGCAAGATAACTTCACTTGTATTAAAGAATTTTCTCCTCAAATTCAGTTTTCAGTTTTTTGCAGTGAAGGTCCAGGGTTTGAGCCCAGTGGCTGACAAGGACCTTTCTGTGTGGAGTTTGCATGTTCTCCCCATGTCTGCGTGGGTTTCTTCTGGGTGCTCCGGTTTCCCCCACAGTCCAAAGACATAAAGGTTAGGCTAATTGGTGGCTCTAAATTGATTGTAGGTGTGAATGTGAGTGTGAATGGTTGTTTGTCTCTATGTGTCAGCCCTGCAATGAACTAGTGACTTGTCCAGGGTGTACCTCACCTCTCACCTCTGCTATTAGAGAGATTAATAATATAACTTCTAAACATAGGCTGTAATAGCACAATTTATTTTATTTGTTTTATAATTAATTTTTAATTTGTTTATATAGTTAAGGATCTTATCAGTCTCATTTTATTACATATTCATCAATCTATCATGGCTGGTATATCACTGTTTTTTTTTTTACACAATGTGACACTATGTCACTCTACAGAGCCGGCCCGTGGCATAGGCAATATAGGCAAATGCTAAGGGCGCTGTGTCCATCCAGGGGCGCAGAAACGGGGGGAGAAAAATTATGACTTCCACTATTCTGAAAACGAGTCAGCATTATAATGTCTTAGCCTAATTTAATTGTACAGCAAAGCATGTAGTCAGGGTGCGATTTGTCAACAAAGGTGGGGTGGGGTGGGTTGGTTGTTAATCATGAAACAATAAGCGCTCAACAGTAGTTCGCCCTGTCTTTAGTGTGTCTTCGGGCGCGCAAGTGCGCATCCGCGGCTATTCTCTGTTTTGGCCAATTGCCTAGAGCGCAAAGTGTGCCCAGGAGCACCAATGGTGACCAAAACCCCACCAAAAAGGAGGGATGGAGTTATTGAATGGAGATGTTACCAAGTGCATCAGTGGTGTACAGTGTTTTCAACCACTGTGCTGCCGAACTCTAGTACCGCGGAACACTAGTGTGCCGTGAGAGATCACCAAGTGTACCGTGGAAAATTATAGAATGACTGTATATTGTAAATATTGGCAACAGCGTTTTAGTTTCAGTCAACATTTTCTATTGGTGATGTGCCTTGAGATTTTTTCATTGAAAAAAGTGCGCCCTGGCTCAAAAAGGTTGAAAAACAAGTGTAGCCTACGCAGTAGTGGTCGGTGATTTCCTTATGCTTACTAAAAATGCACAATGATAGGTTATAAGGGGGGCGGGGGGAGCGGTGTTCATCGGGGAATGAGAAAGGCTATCCACTGCAAAAAGTAACCCAGACTACAAGTGCTTAAATGAAGAAATCCAAACGAAGGCTACAGGAAGAAACAAATAGAGCCAAGTATAGAGGTAAGTCTGATCTAATCTCTCATATCAACCATTATAGTGGCAAATTAATATTTTAGACGCCTGAATCAATGTCTGCCTAGCTAACTAGATGCAAACAGCAATAGACTTCAATAACAAAGTACCCATAATAGCACTTTTGTTTGAAAATACAGCCCATTGATGTCCTAACAGGGTGCTTAAGTTTGCACAATTTAGAATTGTAGAATTTTTTATTCATCTCATCTCATTATCTCTAGCCGCTTTATCCTTCTACAGGGTCGCAGGCAAGCTGGAGCCTATCCCAGCTGACTACGGGCGAAAGGCGGCGTACACCCTGGACAAATCGCCAGGTCATCAAAGGGCTGACACATAGACACAGACAACCATTCACACTCACACCTACGGTCAATTTAGAGTCACCAGTTAACCTAACCTGCATATCTTTGGACTGTGGGGGAAACCGGAGCACCCGGAGGAAACCCACGTGGACATGGGGAGAACATGCAAACTCCACACAGAAAGGCCCTCGCCGGCCCCGGGACTCGAACCCAGGACCTTCTTGCTGTGAGGCGACAGCGCTAACCACTACACCACCGTGCCGCCCCTTTTTTATTCATTTAATTTGTTAATTCTTCAGAGATGACTTAACTTTTAATAGCAAAAAAGAAACTAAAAATAATTTCTTGTTTATTGTCCATGCACTATACACTTTGAACAGGGTGCGGAAGAGTTTTTGCCCATTATATGGAGATATGTATTGAATTTGTGTGGTCATTTTACTTTGTGACACTTTATGTGAATAATGATAATAATAACAATAATGAAAAAGATAAAAATTACTTATAGTTTATTGTCCATGCACTATATATTGTTTAATAGTAATAGAATAGAGTGATTAGATTAAAGTGTTATTTAGATGTTATTAGAGGGGTTTTTTTCTTGGGGGGGCGCCAAAACTCAATCTCGCCTAGGGCAGCCAAAGACCTAGAGCCGGCCCTGTCACTCTAGGATGCGTCACTTTGGTACTGTCTAATGTTTACTGTTTTTTAAACATTTCTGTAATATTTCAAATGTTTGTATGTTGTGTCCTTTGTTTTAAATGTTTTGTATGAGTGGAGATTACTTGGCTGCACACCAAATCTACCTTAGGGTACAAATAAAGTTATCTAATCTAATCTAATAGTCAGCTGGGATAGGCTCCAGCTTGCCTGTGACCCTACACAGCATAAGTGGTTACAGACAATGGATGGATGTTATTGTGTGTGGCTTCATTAATAGATGATGTATTCCTATTGGGTCATTCCATGCCAAATCAACAAATATCTGACAAATTTATGCTCGACCATCTCAGATTTCAATGAAATTTGGAGGGCTCAGAGATATTATTAAAAGAAGTTAATCCCCAAAATTTGAGCTTCCTATCTCTAACGGTTTCAGAGATACAGACATTTGAATTTTTCGATTTTTTTGTTTTTTGCTCAAAACATACATATTTCAAAGTGTAATATAATCTTTATTATGCAAGATAGAAACCTAAAATTTTGCACAGAGAGACTCAATGTCTTGTACTACAAGCTTCAACTTAGAATTTCAATGGTCATTGTATATTAGATGGTGATTTTAACAAGGAAATTACAAAGACAAATTTGCATTTTTTGCATTTTTAATTCATTCTGGAAGCTTGCCTGTGGCAGTAATGCTTAAACTAATAATGTTATTCAAATCTACACAGAAATATCTACCAATTTCAGTTTTACCAAGTCTCCACTATTCCTAGTTTGTCTGTAACAGGGTTTTGAAATTCGCCGATTTCTAAAACATGCCATTTTCAGTAGCATGGATTCCAATGTGGGATAGCAGTTAGGAACTTGTAAATTTTTTTCAGTAATCTCCTAGACCCATATTTTATATTTCCAAGTTTTTGTTCTGTGTCTCTCAAGTATTTCTGAGCTACAGGTGTTTAAAAAATCCATTTTTTCCAAATTAGAATTTTTGATATTATTTCCATTTTATTGATGATTAAGGACTGATAAATACAACTAAATTATTTGTATAGATAAGGAAACATTTTACTTGTGTTCATGTCACAGAAATATGGTTTTAAAAATATTATCATTTTGAAATAAGCTAAATAATATATGAACATTTCACATTTTTCAGTAAATATATATATAAAAACTAGGGCTGTCAAACGATTAAAAAAATTAATCGCGATTAATCTCAGAATTTCATATAGTTAATCGCGATTAATCACATTTTTTTTTAATCTATGTAAATGAATAAGGCTTTTAAAGTGAAATGTTACAATTAAAATGGTGAACACATTTTATGCTAAAAGTACTTGTTAAAAACTGCTGGGACAAGAGAACATGGTAAGGGAGTTTATTCACTCACATACTAGGCAGTACTGAACATACAAAACACAAAATTGGATTTTGTGATGGATTAGGGAGCTGTAGTCTCAAATATAAAACATGTAGTCACATACTACTGTATCTCAGTTCAGACATGTGTGACAAAAGAAAATAAAAATGAAATAAAACTTCAATTGTGCTGGAGTTGTATTCAAACAAAAATAAATTGCAGTTGGACTTCAATAAAGACATTTAGTGTCATATCACAGTGCTACAGCATACTGAAATCTCACTTTGCAAAAGTATAAGTGCATACCAAAACCAACTCAATCACCATAGACATATAAACATAGATGCCGCATTGAGCTGGTAGCCCGTTGCTGGGATACGTCAGAGTGTCCGCCATATTGGATGTGGCAAATCTTCCCCGTAAACCAATGCAAGTAAATGGACTGAACTTCATAAAGCCCCTTTCTACAATAATATTTAACTCGATGCCTTTTATTCACCCATTAACACACACACGTATATATTTGGGAAACAAACAGGCATCAAAACAACACATATAACTTTTAATGTGATGGTTATAAACATACATGTCAACCTTTGGTCAATCAAACCTGTATAACCAACCTCCAAAATTCATATTTCCCTTATAAAATCCGTATATGTTAGGGTTTTGCTGGGATTCGAACCTGGTTCATTGGTGTGATGATCCAGCAAACCCCCACTAGGCCACCAGGGGAATGACTCAAATGCAGAGGCGTGAGGCGGAAGTAGAAAAAGTAACAAAAGGTTTATTTATACTATGTACACTATATACAATCCAGGGCAAAACAAAACAAAAAAAAAACAAAAACAAAGAGTATAATTCAAAAAGAAAAAGGCAAAAATGCAAAAGCTCAGAAGATCCACAAAACACAGTACAAAGGAAACTGGAGATAAACATAACAGCACAAAGACTCCGTGACAAGAGGACTGAACTCAGGGGTATAAATACACAAACTAATTAAGGACACAGGTGAAGATAATTAGGACTAACAGGCAATTAACAAAAACACAAAACACAGGAACAGTGGCGGCCTCTAGAGGCCAAAATAAACAAGACATGAAAAGGAAATAACAGCGGCCTCTAGAGGCCAAAACAGTCCAAGTCCTAACAGGACCCCCCCCTCTAGGAGCGTCTCCTGACGTTCCCAGGGCGATCCGGATGGGCCGAATGGAAGTCCCGACACAGTTCTTTATCTAGGACATCCCGAGCAGGAACCCAGCAGTGCTCCTCAGGACCATAGCCCTCCCAGTCCACCAGATATTGCAACCCGCCGCGGACCCGGCGGGAGTCAAGCAGGCGATGCACAGTGAACACAGTCTGCCCCTGGAAGATGCGGGGGGGTGGGGGGTTCCTAGGGGCAGGGGCATACGTAGACGTCAGTACAGGCCGCAACAGGGAAACATGGAAAGTGGGGTTGATCCTCAGAGTCCGGGGCAACTGGAGCCGGTAGGAGACAGGGTTCACCCTGCGCACCACCTTGAAGGGGCCAATGTAGCGAGGAGCAAGCTTGCGGTTCTCCACCCGCAGCGGAAGGTCCTTAGTGGACAGCCAAACCCGCTGCCCAGGGCGGAAAGTGTGTGCAGGTCTTCTGTGGCGGTTGGCCTGAGTCTGGTTGGTTCTGGAGGTCTGTATGAGGGTCTTCCTGACCTTGCTCCAGGTCTTGCGACACCATCTCACATATTGGTTGACCGAGGGCACCCCCGCGTCCTCCTCCTGGTCCGGGAACAGAGGTGGCTGGAACCCGAATTGGCACTGGAATGGCGACAGCTTGGTGGCCGATGACTGCAGGGTGTTGTGGGCGTACTCTGCCCATGGCAGCCAGGTGCTCCACGATGTCGGGTTATCCATAGCCAGGCCTCGCAGGGTGGTTTCCAGGTCCTGGTTGAGCCTCTCCATCTGACCATTGGACTGTGGGTGAAACCCAGAGGAGAGGCTGGGAGTGGCTCCGATGACCTTGCAGAACCCGTGCCACACTCGGGAGGAGAACTGGGGCCCTCGGTCTGAGACGATGTCCTGTGGAAGACCAAAGACTCGGAAGACATGATTAAATATAAGTTTCGCTGTTTCAAGAGCAGAGGGGAGTTTGCACAGAGGTATGAAGCGGCAGGCCTTGGAGAATCTGTCAACAATGACCAAAATGACCATGTTACCTTGTGACTCAGGGAGACCCGTGATGAAGTCGACTGCCACGTGGGACCAGGGACGCCGGGGAATGGTAAGAGGATGCAGGAGACCCTGGGGACGCTGTTGTGGGTTCTTGGTTCTGGTGCAAACCTCATAGGACAGGACAAATGACCTTACTTCCTGCTCCATGTTAGGCCACCAGAAGCGTCTTTTCAGGAAGTCCAGGGTCCTCCGAGCTCCCGGGTGGGTGGTGAGAGGGGAAGAGTGACCCCACTGGAGAACCTTGGCCCGGGCTTGATGTGGGACGTACAAGAGGCCCGGTGGCCCCGTCCCAGGACCGGGGTCCTGGCGTTGGGCTCGTCGAACAGCCTCCTTAATACCCCAGCGGACAGGGGCCACAATCCGGGACACCGGGATAATAGGCCCAACTTCATTCTCCCTGTTAGTGGCAGAGAACAGCCTGGACAGTGCGTCAGGTTTGGTGTTCTTGGAGCCAGGACGGTACGAGAGGGTGAAGTCAAACCGACTGAAAAACAGGGCCCACCTAGCCTGTCGAGGGTTCAGTCTCTTGGCTTGCTGGAGGTACTCCAGGTTCTTGTGGTCAGTCCAAACCAGGAATGGATGTTGCGCTCCCTCCAGCCAGTGCCTCCACTCCTCAAGGGCCAATTTGACCGCTAACAGTTCTCGATCCCCCACATCGTACCGGGACTCCGCAGGACTCAGGCGGTGGGAGAAGTAAGCGCAGGGGTGCAGCTTTCCTTCCGAACGTTGAGAGAGTACCGCGCCGACACCACTGTCCGAGGCGTCCACCTCCACGATGAATGGTTGGGAGGTGTCCGGGAGGACCAGAATGGGTGCCGTGCAGAAGCGGGCCTTGAGGTCTTTGAACGCCTTTTCTGCCTGAGGAGACCAGCCATAAGATCCACCTGTCCCTTTGGTGAGGTCTGACATGGGTGCTGCCACAGAACTGAAGTTCCTGATGAACTTGCGGTAGAAGTTAGCGAATCCTAAGAACCGCTGAACCTCCTTAACGGACTTGGGAGTAGGCCAGTCCCGGACGGCCAGGGTCTTGGCAGGGTCCATTTGGAGTTGGCCTGTCCGTACAATAAATCCCAGAAAGGAGACCTCGGGAACATGAAATTCGCATTTCTGGGCCTTGGCGAACAGATTGTTCTGTAGCAGCCTCTGGAGAACCTGGCGGACATGGTGGCGGTGCTCCTGCACGGTCTTGGAAAAGATAAGGATGTCATCGAGGTAGACAAAGACGTACAGGTTAATCATGTCCCTTAAGACGTCGTTGATTAGGGCCTGAAAAACAGCTGGTGCATTGGTGAGTCCGAAGGGCATCACCTGGTATTCGTAGTGCCCAGACGGGGTGTTAAAGGCAGTCTTCCACTCGTCTCCCTGTCGGATACGGATGAGGTGGTATGCGTTCCGTAGGTCCAACTTGGTGAAGACGGTGGCGCCTTGGAGCAGGTCGAAAGCAGTGGACATCAGCGGAAGGGGATATCGGTTGCGCACAGTGATCTTGTTCAGGCCCCTGTAGTCAATACATGGTCGAAGCCCCCCATCCTTCTTGCCGACAAAGAAGAAGCCGGCACCAGCAGGTGAGGTGGAGGGTCGAATGAACCCAGAGACCAGGGCGTCTTTGAGGTATTCCTCCATAGCCTTGCGTTCTGGCTGAGAGAGGGAAAACAGTCTGCCACGAGGAGGGGTAGTCCCAGGGAGCAAATCGATGGCACAGTCGTAGGCCCGGTGCGGAGGAAGAACGGCGGCCCTGCTCTTGCTGAATACCTCCTTGAGATCCCAGTACTCTGTGGGAACTTGAGATAACTCGGTGAGATCAGGGGGCTCGGCAGGAGACACAGGAGAGCTAGAGAGCAGACAAGAGGCATGGCATGCAGGGCCCCATTCCACAACCTTATGCGAGGGTTGTGGCGAGTAAGCCAAGGAAGGCCTAGAATAACTGGGAACTCAGGTGAAGGAATCAGGTGCAGGGATATTTCTTCCTTGTGACCTTGAGACTGGAGGAAGACTGGAGAAGTAACTTGGGTGACTCTTCCATCACCTAACGCTTGGCCATCGAGGGCAGACACAGACAGAGGGACTTCAAGAGGTGCAGTAGGTATATTTATGCTTTGGGCGAAGTGAATATCCATAAAGTTCCCAGCCGCCCCTGAGTCTATCAAAGCTTGACAAGCGTGGACAGACTCACCCCAGGAGATGGAGACCGGGATGTAGATTCCTTGGCCAGGGAGTCCGGGAGAGAGGGTAGGCCCCGTCACAACCCTCCCTCGGCTGGACGGGGCGGTCCTTTTCCCAAGAGTTCGGGACATGATGCTCGGAAGTGACCAGGCTTGCCACAGTAGATGCAGCACTTGTCCCTCCTTCTGCGCTCCCTCTCAGATGCGGAGAGGCGAGTACGACCCACTTGCATGGGTTCTGGACAGTCACTGAAGGAGGCAGACGGTCTCCAGGTAGAGGTAGGGAGGCTGGGGGGGCTCAAGGCTTGGTGGCGTTCTCTCATCCTGTTGTCCAGACGAATAGCATGTGAGATGAGGGTTTCGAGGTCACTTGGGCATCCAATAGAGGCCAGACCGTCCTTGATGGGGTCAGACAGACCATGGTGGAAGGCTGACACCAGGGCAGTCTCGTTCCATCCACTTACTGCTGCGAGTGTTCGGAACGAGATGGCGTAATCTGCGACGCTTCCTCCTTGCCGGATGGACATGAGCTTTCGGGCTGCGTCGGTACTGATGTCTGCCTGATCGAAGACCCGAAGCATCTCTTCAGAAAACAGCTGGAAATCAAAGCACTCAGGTCCCTGTCTTTGCCAGATAGCAGTAGCCCAGGCTCGCGCCTTACCAGCTAATAAGGTGATCACAAAGGCAATCTTGCGGCGATCCGTAGTGTAGGTGGTAGGCTGAAGCTCAAAGGTGAGTTGACACTGGGTAAGGAACTCTCGGCACTCACTGTGCTTGCCGTCATACCTCTGTGGTGCAGGAAGGCTGGGTTCGCGAGGTGAAGAAGGCAGCATGGCAGGAGGCACTGGAGCAGGAGTGGGAGCTGGATCAGGAGCAGGAGATGCAGGCAGAGATGTCAGCTGTGCCAGGGTTTTCCCAATTTGCTGAAGCAGTTCCTCGTGGCGAGCAAGGGCCTCACGTTGGCTGGTGAGCGTACGTCCATGAGCGTCCATGGTCGCTCCGAAGCGTGTCAAAGCTGCCATAATTCCCTGAAGGTTGGCCGGGTAGACAGTTGAAGCAGCCTCTGCTGAGTCGGTCATGACGGAGTCTTTCTGTTAGGGTTTTGCTGGGATTCGAACCTGGTTCGTTGGTGTGATGATCCAGCAAACCCCCACTAGGCCACCAGGGGAATGACTCAAATGCAGAGGCATGAGGCAGAAGTAGAAAAAGTAACAAAAGGTTTATATATACTATGTACACTATATACAATCCAGGGCAAAACAAAACAAAATAAAACAAAAAAAAAAGAGTATAATTCAAAAAGAAAAAGGCAAAAATGCAAAAGCTCAGAAGATCCACAAAACACAGTACAAAGGAAACTGGAGATAAACATAACAGCACAAAAACTCCGTGACAAGAGGACTGAACTCAGGGGTATAAATACACAAACTAATTAAGGACACAGGTGAAGATAATTAGGACTAACAGGCAATTAACAAAAACACAAAACACAGGAACAGTGGCGGCCTCTAGAGGCCAAAATAAACAAGACACGAAAAGGAAATAACAGCGGCCTCTAGAGGCCAAAACAGTCCAAGTCCTAACAGTATAAGATGCAAATTAAAATAATTTACCTAAAATTTGAATGATAATTAACAATGATGTATCCCAGTTACTTTTTATTCAATATTAATAACAATAAACCTTCAGAATGAATACAAAGCTCCAATGTTTGACAAAAACACAAAGTGTTATCAGCGTAGTTACGAAGGAAATACTTCATTGTTTGGAGACATGTTTCATCGAGCGGCTATTATGCACTTGACTTCATATTAGCCACAAAGTCAGAAAAATCTGTCCATAAAATGACGTTATAATGACCAAATACAATGAAAAGTATTTTTCCAGTCTCACCTGTGAAAGGTAATCCCATGTGATCTCGTTTGGATGGTAAACCTGTTGGTACAGTTAAACGCAGCACATGAATGAGGCATCTTTATTCTTGGCTGCTGTCTAGACGCTATACCAGAGATGGTTGAAGAATCTCCACTTTGCCACATCCAATATGGTGGCGAGGATGACGTATGATTCTACGCAGAAGGCGGCATCTATGTTTATATGTCTATGCTCAATCACACTCTACTTTTGAAATGAAACTTCCCGTTTAACAGACCTTTCTCCATCACTCACACTTACTCTTATTGAAGCAGCGCGCGACAAGCCTCAACAGGAACTACGGGTGACTCGCAGGGCCAAATTAGAATTTAAGTTAACGGCACTATTTTTTTTAATTGCGATAAATTGAGATCGCATAAACGCGTTATTATCGCGTTAACTTCGACAGCCCTAATAAAAACTAAAGAAGTCAGTCATTTTTCATATAAATCACTTAACTTACAATTTCTGTTGTATGTTAGTTTATGGCAGTCAGAATCTTTCTTTAGTCCAATTCCTATAGAACAGGGAGGAAGTTCAGCCATTTCTAGATGTCTAAGAACAAACTCATTTATACTGATCTCAATTTGAAAGCAACTACAATTAAATTCCCTAGTCAACTATTCAAAATATCCAATCCTTGAAAAGAAACACATTCAGTTAATAACATTGGTAAATTTTCTCAGTGCTCTGTATTACAATGTATTTAATATAATCCAATCAATATAATGTTATCTGAACAAGTATGCAGTTTACAGACTCTAAAAATATAAGATATGAGCCACCTGTTCTGGTATCAAAGGTCACCTATTGAGGTATTTCACCTGACGTCACAGGGTCACGTGACGCCTCGGTGTCCACCATTTTGGACGGCAAGCTAGCTAATGTCAACAGCAGTAGCTGGTATGTTACTGTAGCAATGTTTACGTTCAGTCATTTGGATGACTGTTAAAACCTTTCAGTCTCAAGTTTTTCCTTTACTGGATTTACTAGTTTACTGAGCTAGCGCGTGCTGGCTCCCGGCTTGGCCGGCTAGTGCGCGATGGCTCCCGGCTTGGCCGGCTAGCGCGCGATGGCTCCTGGATTGGCCGGCTAGCACGCGATGGCTCCCGGCTTGGCCGGCTAGCGCGCTAGCTCAGTAAACTAGTAAATCCAGTAAAAGAAAAACTTGAGACTGAAAGGTTTTAACAGTCATCCAAATGACTGAACGTAAACATTGCTACAGTAACATACCAGCTATGATGTTGTTGACATTAGCTAGTGCTAACAGCTAGTTGCTAATACACTGCTACAACTACACCGACCCTAATAATACAGTTCTTGGTCACTGCCTGGTAACAGCAAATTTATAACGGGCCATGTCTCAACAGACTAAGAAGTTATTTCAATGACATTTAATAACATTTTGTTTATCCTGAGGACCGAAAGTAAATGAAAATGTGAACAAACCTTAGCTGTAATCAGATGGCGACCACCGGCTCCAGGGACGACCCACTGATGTAGGCATGTTACCCAGCCTGACACAAAATATTTGTAGGCATCCAAACTCTTATACGCTTTCAGATCAATACCTGTGTATGGCGAGGGGTTTTTAATGACATAGGTATACAGATCATGTGGGCCGAAGTCAGGTAAAGACGAGGGCTTCGTGTACTTCCGTACGTCAGTGAACAATCCTGGTGGAAGCAGGTAAACGTCGTTCTCTAAGCCTGCTAACCTCAATTTTTGCAAATACCTCTCCCTCTGCTCGCCCTGTAAATGCCCTACGTCGCTGGATATTGAAGGTGTTTTCTGCAGCTCACTCCTTTTTCTTTTATGTTTTTCATTTGTCGCCTTCCTCGCATTCAAACTGATTCGAGCCGTGCCGTCCAAAATGGCAGCATCACATGACTTGGTCACGTGAGTGAAATACCTCAATTGTGCTGTGTTGATATTGATAAGGCTGGCTGTTGACTGGTACACAATGGCTGGTCATTGATTGCTAATGTCACACAGTCTTAGATTAAAATCAATGTACAAATAATTAATACTGAGCATTAATTGAAATTTTATTTAAAATTGAGGAAGAAACATGTCTCCTAACCTACTTGAGCCTTATTGAAGCATTTATTAACCCTCAAATATCAGTTATATGAAAATATATCAAAATTCGAATTTGGTGAAAATGGATTTTTTAAACCCCTATAGTTTAAAAATACTTGAGAGACACAGAACAAAAATTTGGAAATATAAAATATGGGTCTTGGGGATTACTGAAAAAAGTTTACAACTTCCTAACTGCTATCCCACATTGGATTTCTTGCTACTGAAAATGGCATGTTTTAGAAATCAGCGAATTTCAAAACCCTATTACAGACAAACTAGGAATAGTGGAGACTTGGTAAAACTGAAATTGGTAGATATTTCTGTGTAGATTTGAATAACATTATTAGTTTAAGCATTACTGCCACAGGCAAGCTTCCAGAATGAGTTAAAAATGCAAAAAATGTAAATTTGTCTTTTTAATTTCCTTGTTAAAATCACCATCTAATATACAATGACCATTGAAATTCTAAGTTGATGCTTGTAGTACAAGACATTGAGTCTCTCTGTGCAAAATTTTAGGTTTCTATCTTGCATAATAAAGATTATATTGCACTTTGAAATATGTATGTTTTGAGCAAAAAACAAAAAAATCGAAAAATTCAAATGCATGTATCTCTGAAACTGTTGGTGATAGGAAGCTCAAGTTTTGGGGATTAACTTCTTTAAATAGTATCTCTGAGCCCTCCAAATTTCATTGAAATCTGAGATGGTCGAACATAACCTCTTGTTGATTTGGCATGGAATGACCCTATTCAAATAGATACATCAGTTAATATTAATTACATAAAACCATTGAAATATCATTTTAAAGTATTGAAACAATTTTTACGAACATGTTTTTACCTCTAAAATTCAGTTTAATTAGAAACAAAACATAATGATAAGATCTTTAAAGCCAAACAAAACCCCAAAAATAAACACTGTTTGCCGATCATGGCAAGTGCCCTGATTTGGCCCCTGCATGCTTTAATGAAAAATAAAACTTTATATGGCCCCTGCATGCTTTAATGAAAAATAAAACTTTATAACTACAATTTATCCATTTTAAAAGTTGCCATATTGCTAAGAATAGGCTTCCCGGGGTGTGGTAATTTGCAATGAAAGCAGACATCCACCTGTGACATAGCTTACTCACTAATGCACCATTTACACCTTAGTAACCCAGGGCCATCAAATAAAAGGCTTCTAATCAATCAATCCATGAATGAATGAATGAATGAATGAATTAAGCCATCCATCCCAGGGCACTGTAGTGCAGCTGCTCACTGCTCTGCATATATATATATATATATATATATATATATATATATATATATATATATACACACACACACACACAGCGCCCTCCAAAATTATTGGCACCCCTTGTTAAGATATGTTCTTAAGCTTCTAATGAATTCATTTTTTTTTAAATAATATAGGACAACAATGCAAAAAAAGAAAAATCCAACCTTGAATTCAAGTGCATTTATTCAGTGGGAAAAAATCCTACATTAAGAAATAATCCTTTTACATGAAATTATGTGTGCCACAATTATTGGCACCCCTGATGTTAATACTTTATACAACCCCCTTTTGCCAACAAGACAGCACTTAATATTCTTCTATAACATTTCACAAGATGGGAGAATACAGAGAGAGGGATATTTGACCATTCCTCTTTGCACAATCTCTCTAAATCGTCCAGAGTCCTGGGTCCTCTCCTATGCACTCTCCTCTTCAGCTCACCCTACATGTTTTCAACTGGGTTGAGGTCTGGGGACTGAGATGGCCATGGGAGGAGCTTGATTTTGTGTCTGGTGAACCATTTTTGTGTAGATTTGGCCACATGTTTAGGGTCATTATCTTGCTGAAAGACCCAGTGATGACCCATCTTCAGCTTTCGGGCAGAGGCCACCAGATTTTGATTTAAAATGTCCTGGTATTTAAAAGAGTTCATGATGCCATGCACCCTAACAAGGTTCCTGGGGCCTTTGGAAGAGAAACAGGCCCACAGCATCACCGATCCTCCCCCATACTTCACAGTGGGTATGAGGTGCTTTTCCGCATACTCATCTTTCGTGATGTATTAGTGTTTGTTGCCAAAAAGCTCTATCTTGGTCTCATCTGACCAAAGCACATGGTCCCAGTTGAAATTCCAGTACCGCTTAGTGAACTCCAGATGTTTACATTTATGCTTATAAGTGAGAAAAGGCTTTTGTTGTGCATGCCTCCCAAACAGCTTGTTGGCATGTAGATAGCACCTGATTAGATTAGATTAGATTCACTTTATTCATCCCACATCGGGGAAATTCACATGTTACAGTAGCAAGAAAATGTCAAACAGATAACAAATAAAACAAATAAAAATTAGACAAATGAAGGATTAAATACAAAGGGCTATTTGCATTATCTACTGTGAAAAAGCAAAGAAAAATTGCACATTACAGGTAGACTCTGTATACACACACACACACACACACACACACACATATATACATACATATACATATAAGTATGCATAAAAATAGTTTAAGGCCTATATTATTGCACATAATAATTGCATCGATGAGAGATGGCAGAGGTAGCAGTGGTGAAGTAGTGCAAATATAATGACAAACAGGTTATTGGTGCTACGTTACAAGTTGTGGGTGTTATACAGTCTGACAGCAGCAGGTATGAATGACCTGAGGTATCTCTCCTTCTTACACCGTGGGTGTAGCAGTCTACTACTAAAAGAGGTGCTTAAAGCCCCCACAGCCTCATGTAGGGGGTGAGAGGGGTTATCCATGATTGAGGTCAGCTTGGCTAACATCCTCCTCTCACCCACCACCTCAATGGAGTCCAGAGGACAGTCCAAGACTGAGCCAGCCCTTCTGACCAGTTCATTAAGTTTCTTCCTGTCCCTCTCTGAACTTCCACAGCCCCAGCAGACCACAGCGTAGAAAATCGCTGATGCTACCACAGAGTCATAAAAAGTCCTCAGCAGTGTCCTGCACACACCAAAAGACCTCAGTCTTCTCAAGAGGTGGAGATGACTTTGGCCCTTCTTGTACAGGACATCTGTGTTATTAGTCCAGTTTGTTGTTAAGGTGAACACCCAGGTATTTGTACTCCTCCACAATCTCAATGTTCAAACTCTGGATGTTCACTGGTGCAATTTGAGGAACCGTCCTTCTGAAATCGATCACCACCTCCTTTGTCTTGCTGGCGTTGATGCTCAGGTGGTTCAGTTTGCACCAGGCGACAAAGTTGGTGATGACCTCTCTGTACTCCAGATCGTCCCCCTCTGGCACACGTCCAACGATGGCTGTATCATCTGAGAACTTCTGGAAGTGGCAGCTGTCCATGTTGTAGCTGAAGTCAGATGTGTAAAGTGTAAAGAGGAAAGGAGAGAGCACTGTACCCTGTGGAGCCCCTGTGCTGCAGACTACCACATCAGACACACAGTCGCGGAGCCTCACATACTGCGGTCTGTTAATGAGGTAGTCGATGATCCATGCAGCCAGGTGGCAGTCAACACCAGCTCCCTCCAGCTTCCCCTTAAGCAGTGATGGCTGGATGGTGTTGAAAGCACTGGAGAAGTCAAAGAACATGACTCTCACAGTGCTCCCAGTGCCCTCCAGGTGCAAAAGTGACCATTGTAGCAGGTGAATGACAGCGTCATCCACACCAATGCCCAGTCGATATGCGAACTGCAGGGGGTTCATCTCGCTGTTCACCAGGTGTCGGAGGTGGGAGAGAACAATCCTCTCCATGATCTTCATTAGGTGAGACGTTAAAGCTACTGGCCGAAAGTGATTGAGCTCCCTGGGGTGCGCAGTCTTGGGAACTGGAACCACACATGATGTTTTCCACAGAAGTGGAACTTTCTCCAGACTGAGGCTCAGGTTGAAAAAGTACAGAAGAATCCCACAGAGCTGATCTGCACAGTCCTTAAGCAGTCTGGAGTTGATACCATCAGGGCCAGCAGTTTTCCTTGTCTTGATCCTCCTCAGCTCCTTCAACACCCGATCAGCTGTTATGGAGAGGCGAGGGGTGTAGCCGAGGTGTGAGTCCTGTAGAGTGAGGTCGGGGGTGGAGTGTGTGGATTGGTCTGGCAGGGATTGGAGGGGGGTGATGTGGTGTGAGGAGGGAGTTGTTGGTGTCAGATGTATTATGGGGGGGTAGAGTGATATCACAGACCGGTCAGGAGTATGGTGAGTGGGGGAGGGTGGGGTGGCACAGTCAAATCTGTTGAAAAAAAGATTCAACTCATTTGCCCAGTCTTGGCCCCCAGATACAGGGCCCCTCCTACTGTCCTTTGTGTGGCCAGAGATGGTTTTCAGGCCTCTTCATACCTCTCCGGTCTTGGTCCCCTTGAGGCGCTCCTCCAGCTTCCTCCTGTAGCGGTCCTTGCCTCTCCTTATCCCCCTCTTCAGCTCCCTCTGCACTCTCCTCATCTCCTCCTTGTTGCCAGATTTAAAAACCCTCTTCTCGTTTAATAGGGCTTTTAGTTCAGAGGTCACCCAGGGTTTATTGTTGGAAAAACACTGTACCTTCCTGACTGGCACAGTGTTTTCAACACAGAAATTAATGTAATCCGTGATGCAGGTTGTCAGGCTATCAATGTCATCCCCGTGAGGTTTACACAACATATCCCAGTCCGTGGTGTCAAAGCCAGGGCTGCCAACTTTTCGAAATTCCTTGGAGTGAGGTTTTTTTTTTTTGGGGGGGGGGTCAACGGCAAAATTTTTCCACACACCATGCAGTAAGTGGGAATTTTGTATTCAGTTTGATATTCACTTGTCCCCCTGCATTCTGGTGTTTTGTTTGTGGGTCGTCCAGCTGGAGATGGACAACGATGTTGAGATTTTGGATTTAGTAGATGTTCCTGCATTCTGGTGGATTTTTGGAGTGGCCTGCTGTGCCATACCTACATTCTTACACACCCTGACTTGCCAGGCCTTCAGCTTGTGGCCAACAAAAGCACCAAGTTTTGGCTTAAAAGCCCCCACACTAGAAAACTACAGATGACTGCCAATGTTCCTGTAGCCCTATAGACCTGTGTTTCAGATTTAAAGGCAAGTTCATGTTTGAAAATATTTCATCAGCTAAGCCTAAACACCTTCTGAATTGAAACTAAATGTTAAGTTTTGAATAACTGTTGCAAAAAATAAGATTGTCCCTCACTGACTATTCATTATGCATTTAAGGGCTTTCCCCACCACTGGGTTCAGCAGAAGATTGGCGTGGGGAAAAATATCAACAACAAAAGAACAAATAAAATGCTTAAACAATAAGCAAAATGTGCATGTGCTACAAGAAACATTAAAATGATTAAGTTTGAACAGTATTGAAACACAAAAAGCTGAACCTTGGCCATAGGTGGGAATGTGCACACAAAGTTGGGCTTAAAAATTTTGGTCATACTTAAATAAGCTCATCTCATCTCATTATCTCTAGCCGCTTTATCCTTCTACAGGGTCGCAGGCAAGCTGGAGCCTATCCCAGCTGACTACGGGCGAAAGGCGGGGTACACCCTGGACAAGTCACCAGGTCATCACAGGGCTGACACATTCAACCATTCACACTCACATTCACACCTACGGTCAATTTAAAGTCACCAGTTAACCTAACCTGCATGTCTTTGGACTGTGGGGGAAACCGGAGCACCCGGAGGAAACCCACACGGACACGGGGAGAACATGCAAACTCCACACAGAAAGGCCCTCGCCGGCCCCGGGGCTCGAACCCAAGACCTTCTTGCTGTGAGGCGACAGCGCTAACCACTACACCACCATGCCGCCCCCTTAAATAAGCTATATTAATATATTTCTTATTAATTTATTTCTTATCTATGTTTCTTATTAGTAATAGAGCATTCGTCAGGGCCTGTTATCTGACAAATATTCTCTACCTGTCTTGCCCTCTTTGAAACCCTGTCTCCTCAGTATATTGTTCTCTGTCTTTTTTTTTAATTATTCACAAGTTCAAGTTCTTTGATATTACAGGTGACCATGCTTTATTTACTTTAACTGAGCAATTACATACATCATAAATAATTAAAAATAAATACCCTGTAAATAAACAATAGGTATGGTGGCTAATGGCTCTTCTTGCATTTGTAATATTATCTCTTACTTGCTTTATTTTACAACATTTCCAGTATGGCTTCAAATAAAGTCATAAAGTATGATAACATACAGTAAACAAACTAAAAATGCGCCTTAATAACCGTGTGCTAAGGAGGTGCTCTCCCATGCTGCTTGTTGGGGAAGATAGAGGCTGTGGCATGGCAGTAGGCCTATAATGATTTAGCATGCCTAGTACACAGCTCTCGATATGGCATTAAATATTCTCACAACACTTATAGGCTAAAACGATTAAGAAACTTTATATAAGTTCATAATTACACCAGTAACACCACACATTGGCGTGCATATGTACAAACCTGTCTGAGACACCCGTCTTCAACTCAGATACCTTCTTCTCTCTCCTCTTCCTCTAAATTGATGGTAGGCAATTATCCAACTTCCGGCGAGTGCAGCATCATTAGATGTGCCACCTATCATAGGGGAGTGTGCACAGAAGGGAACACCGCTCTGCCTGTTTAGCCGTGCGTAAGGCGTAATTGATCGATCGCAAGTGGTTGGTGCGACGCAATGGGTAGCCTAGATCAGATAGATAAACTAGATTTTTTTTTCTAGCATGAGAAATTGGAGCTATGGCGTGTGAGCATGTGAAGACAATCAAATGCGTGTGTCTCACGCTCATTGCGTGAGAGTTGGCAGCCCAGTCAAAGCAGTCCCTCAGTGCCATACTGGTCTCCTCAGACCAGCTCCTTACATACCTCTTGGTGGGTGGTTGTTTATTCACCATAGGTATGTATATAGGGGACAAGTGAACCAGATTGTGGTCAGAACGGCCCAGCGGGGGGAGGGGTGATGAACTATATGCGTCCTTAGTGTTCACATACATTAAATCCAAAGTTCTCTTGTCTCTGGTGTGGCATTTCACATGCTGAGTGAAGGTTGGGAGAGTGAAGGACAGGGAAGCATGATTGAAGTCACCAGAGATTAGTAGCAGGGACTGGGAGTGCAATGTCTGAAGCTTTGACACTGTAGCATGTAAGAGCTCACAGGCTGCAGCAGCATCGGCCACTGGGGGGATGTACACAGTTATCGCGATAACAAGTCCCCCCAGGATTTTGCGGGCCTTTTTTGTGATTGTTGCGGGCTAAAATGTCTGATGTTGTGGGGAGTTTTCCAAAAAATTGCAATGAAAGTTGCGGTGTTTTTTAGGTTTTTGTTGTGATTGCTTTGCGGGAGGAAGTGAAAGTTGCGAGAAATTGTTGCGATTTTCTCTTTTTGTGATTAAAATTGAGTGATATGTTAAATATTAAGTTATTACTGAAAAACTATTGATTAAAAAACAAAGACACTGAGAAATGGCCCTATAAACAACTTTACCAATTTAAAAGATTACCAGGACTACAAAAATGCAGAAAAATAGGCTTTACTTATCCAAATGCACCTGTTGGTTCAAAAGTTGAAGTGCATAGAACCTCACAGCACAACATGAAGTTACCTTAAAATATAATATAAATGCCTCAGCTTTCATATAAGAAAAAAAAAAAAAACTATTAATACTAGTACTGTGTGCAGGCAGTCTCTCCTGAAGACTAAATTAAACAATAATTATAAAACTAATAAAATAAATGGCTCAGGCTTCATAGAAGAAAAAAAACAATTTGAACAGAACCTCACAGTATGATGCTGAAGCTGCCTTAACAATGGAAAATAAAATACCATTTTGGTAAAAATGTTGGCATCCATTAATTTCTTGTATTAAGTAAAAAAATAATGTGTAGTGTGCACAGTCCTTCACTGTGAACATAACACACTTTCAGTAACAGAATTTAAGCCTATATAAACACTAACTCACACATGCTGCTTCTCTTGAAAGTATACACGGAAGTAAGCAGTGTTGCCAGATACTGCTGACATTTTCCAGCCCAAAATATGTTCAAACCCGCCAAAATGTATTTGAAATCCTCCAACTGGACGGGAAACCGCCCGATCTGGCAACACTGGAAGTAAGGCGGAAGGTAGTTTGTCGATGTCACCTCAAGACGACGCCAACGATTGGTCAAATTTGCGGGAAAGTTGCGGTGATTGGATGTAATTGCAACACCGCCCTGAATTCGCGGGGATTGGGAAGATTTGTTTATCCTCATGAATGGTTTCATGGGAAGATTTGTTTATCCTCATGAATGGTTTCATGGGAAGATTTGTTAATCCTCATGGGAAGATTTGTTTATCCTCATGAATGGTTTCATGGGAAGATTTGTTTATCCTCATGGGAAGATTTGTTTATCCTCATGAATGGTTTCATGGGAAGATTTGTTTATCCTCATAAATGGTTTCATGGGACGATTTGTTTATCCTCGTGACTGGTTGTCATGGGAAGAATTGGTTTATCCTCGTGGAGAATACCACGGGAAGAATTAGTGCGTGCACGTCTGTACCCTATGAGTTAACACAGAACAATTAATCTCGAGACTGTTCTTTCGTGTCACCAATGGGAGGGGAAATTGTGTTAAGGTACCCAGACCCCGAGAAAAACCCACGGGATTGGATGAATCGCTGTGGTTTAGCATTCTACACAAATTCTAGACAATTTGGCCGGAGTTTCTCTAAGCTCCGGTGAGGTGGGACGAGGGCTGATAGGGCATGCCCACCCTCTGAGCACCAATACATGTCAAGAAGAGCAAGGATTAACTCAAGCATACATCTCTTAATTGTTAATATTCTACTCCATTCTATTTTACTATTTCAGCTAGAAGGCTAGAATTCTTCTGTGACCTTGTGTCTCACTGTGTACTGTACTGTTGTGATGACACATTGCTCAAGACATAATATTGATATCTTTTTGAACATTCTATCAGGAAAATCTTGCCCTTTGCTATCTCTGACCTAAGGAATGGCCTTTGATATCTGTCTGCACATTGTTATCATATCATAAGAACATATTATTGTATACCATTGCCAAGGTTTCACTCACACACATACATCTGAACATTCATTAGAGCAGTGATATAATTAAGATGTGACCTGCTCAAGGTCTGACTACAGGCTCAGTTTTGATTTATCCTCATGCAGGCATTTGCAACGATTAATAACAATTAATATATTGAGATCACACCTCAGCCTGGTAGATGGCGGTAATACACATCGATTGTTAACCGCCAATAAATCGACAGAAGAAGAAGAAGAATTTGTGGGGATTGGTTGAATTTGCAAATCGCAACATCCTGAAGGGTCTGGATAACGTGCGAGAATTCCCTCGGGAGGTAATATGGCCGAATGCTAACCGCTAGCAGTTCAATGTTTTTACTGCAATACTGTGCCTTTACCCTGATGTTCTTTCAAATTAGGCAGCTGGCAAAGGTGAAGCCTTTCCTTGCACAAACGCACTTTGAGACAGTAATCCACAACTTCATAACATCTCAGCTGGATTACCGTAATGCACTTTATTTTGGAGTCAGACAGTCCTCCCTCGCATGTCTCCAGCTGGTGCAAAATGAAGCCGCTCGCCTCCTAACTGGAGCACGTAAGAGGGAGCACATAACTCCCATCCTGGCCTCCCTCCACTGGCTGCCTGTGCACTTTAGAGTCCATTTTAAGATTCTTTTATTTGTTTTCAAGTCTTTAAATGGTCTCGCCCCCCCCTTACCTCTCTGAGCTCCTTCAACCCTACGCTCCTGCTCGGTGCCTCAGGCCAGCTGATCTGCTGCTCCTGGAGGTACGAGGTCTAAACAGAAGCTCAGAGGGGACAGAGCTTTCTCCACTGTTGCTCCAAAATTATGGAACGAGCTACCATTGCACATTAGGCAAGCCTCCTCACTGTCCATTTTTAAAACCAGTCTTAAAACCCATTTTTACTCCTTGGCCTCTAACTCCGCATGAGGCTCTGCTCTTGTTTTAGTGTTTTATGGTTTGCTTTTATTTATTGTTTCTAAAAACAACAAAACAACTGTTCTACTGTCTGTTTTATTTATTTAATTGCTTTTAATTGTTTTATGTCTTTATGTACAGCACTTTGTTTTCAACTACGGTTGTTTTAAAGTGCTATATAAATAAAGTTGAGTTGAGTTGATGTGCCCCGGGTTACACCATCTGATATTCACAAACATCGCTATACCCCCTCCTTTCCTCTTACCGCTCTCCTTGGCTTTCCTGTTGGCTCTCACGAGTTGAAATCCGTCCAGAGTGATGTGTGAATCCGGTGAGAGTTCATTCAGCCAAGTCTCTGTGAAGCACATAAGACTACACTCCCGGTACCCCCTCTACAGCCTGGTTAGCACCGTTAGCTCATCCATCTTATTAGGGAGAGATCTTACGTTTCCCATGATGACAGATGGTATACATGGTTTATACCGTCTTTTCTTCTCCCGGCACTTCATTCCAGCTCTGCATCTCCTTCTCCTTAATTCCGCGGGGATCACCGGTCTTTCCACGGGGAGTACCTTGGTGTTGTGCAGTGCTAACAGCTTCTCCCAAGTGTAAACAATGGAGCTGTGGCTGAAAGGGTCCGCTGATGCTGATTTAAATAGCCCCAGAAAGAAAAAGAGAAAAATACAAATGCAGTCTCACGAGTAGTACATCCTGAGGTGCACACTTCCAACTGGGACTGATGGTTGTTATGGAGACTTTGTGACCCCAAGATGCTACTCTTTGATGCAATTCTCTAACAGTGAGCTTTGGAGAACTTTTTACTTTTCTTACTATCCTCCTCACTGTGTGTTGTGGCAAGATAAACTTGCATCCTCGTCCAGGCTTGTTTGCCACTGTTCCAGTTGTTTTAAACTTCTTGATGATTCCTCTGACTGTAGATATGGGCAGGTGCAGGCGAGTGGCTATTTTCTTGTAGCCGTTGCCTGACTTATGAAGGTCGACACACATCTGCCTTACTTGAATGGTGTGTTCTCTTGTCTTTCCCATGTTGAAGAGTGGATAAGAGAAATAGGTCTCTGTGTCACATCATATTTATACCCCAGGGAAACAGGATGTGATGAATTACTAATTAAAGGTTCCTACATACTCTGATCAACTTTATAAACTACAGTAGAAATGACAGAAATGCTTCAATTACATTTATTTTCTAGGAATTATGGGTGCCAATAATTGTGGAACAGGTGATTTTATGAAAAAATAATTATTTCTTAGTTAGTTTTTTTTTTAATTCACTTGAGTTAAGGGTTACATTTTTCTACAATTTTCAGTGTGAGATTATGCTTCTGCAATAAAAATTGAATTTATTTTAAAGGTGCCCTTCCACCAAAAACGTTTAATACTGGCTCTTTTTGAAATACCATAGTTCACTCCGAGTTGCATATGCATGCTGCATGTGAAAATGTAATTCTACTCCCATTCCCTGTATTAGCTTATAAAAGAAAATAGTCGGAAAAACGAGCAGATCAGAAAAAGCCATACGAAGTTACGTCACTTCAAAAATTAGTATTCATGGCCTCGCCCACCTTGGCTTGCGACCGCCCATGGGAAGAAAGTTTGGACTTAAAGTGCCATTCCACCATTGGATGTATTCTTTGGCATAAAATACAATATATTTTGACAACATATATAAATGGTATCACTAGATAGAGAAATCTTTTAGCTTCAAAATGATATACCGTAAAATACCAAATAATAGCCCGGGCGATTATTTGTCTCAATCACGTAAGAGACCCGGCGCGTATTAGAGACTAGGCGGCTATTTGGAACAGGCGATTAATTCCTTCTTCACAAATACCTTCCCCAAAATCTACCTCAAAACGGGGAAAAAAATCATTCTCAGATAGGCCTACTTTTAACCAGTATAACTTACAGTTTGTTTAGAGTTAGATTACAGATAGCACGGTGCCGACTTCGGGGAATTTTGAAGACGCAGAATGCATCTTCGCATGGCACAGTCGGGGTGGATAAAGGATAAATCACACACCTTTTCCTGTTAATGACTAGTTAAGCGCATGCTTTACAAAATAATCAAGAAACCACACCATTGTCTGTGCGCAGCACTGTGATTTAATTACTCTGCAAAGTTATGGTCACTTGCTATCACCCTCACCCATGCAGCCTCCACCCTTTGCGCTTCGCGATGTCTGTCAATCTGAAATTGCATGGAGGGCGCGACGTTGAAGCAACATAATTAGGGTGCGAAGTGTCAAACCAAAGGGTTTTTTCTTATGCTGAAAAATAAGTGACCTGCAGTGGCTACATACTGTCATCTTGCATCACGTTTCTCTCCAAGACGTCTCCCTATTTGGCCGATATGAGCCTATTCCCCGAGTGAGTTGGTACGGTGGCTCGACCCCGTAGAAAACTTAAAGTTCGGATGAAAGTTAGTTGAATAGGTTACTGACTTGTAGGCCTACATGTTGCCTGCCTGACGCGTGCTTCTGCCCAACTTGCACGACAGATTACTTGTTGAAAAGGCCCCTTGGATTAGATTGGCCGCGAGCAGACTGAAATGCATGTTAGAACGCTCTCACCTTTTTTGTAAAGCGTCTTCCAGATCCGAATGGGTAAGGGCAAGTGAAATGGTATAAGGTCTTTAATAAAACTCAGTGTGTGCTTTGACGCATGCATTCGGCAATTTAGGTCGTTTAACAGAAGCAGCAGTCCAACCTTGGAAACCCACAGTCCTCAATGTCACCACACACGCTGGCTTTCGTTGGGTATACCCAAAGGGGTGGCTAAGACATCTGTCAAAAGTTACGGAGTTGCATTCCTCAAGAAATATTACGGTAGACCAAGATTATAACATTGAAATGGCATGTTTATTATCACGTAACAAAATGTTGTAAACAGTATTATAGAAATAATTTCATTCATTCATTCATTCATTCATTCATTCATATTGTTTCGGTAGAAAACTATGCAATGCAAAATCGTTTAAACACCAGAAAACCAGAAAAGTGCTGGGCCTCAAGATTCTAGATAGAACGTTCGGACGCTTTTTTTTTTTTTTAGACCCCGGCGAGTATTCGGAACCGGCCTTTATTTGTCACAACACACGCGTACACCCGGCCGTTAAAGGGAACTCGGCGGTTAATTGGAACTCGGCTATTATTTGGTATTTTATGGTATCAAACATAATTTTTTGACAACGACAAGTATATTAATTTTGCGACCAAAGTCACCTACCCTTTTAATTTCCGCACGTGATGTCATCGGCAGGTTCCCCTTCTTGTGTACCACGTGACGTGTGACATGGCACATATTATCAGCAATGGCGGATAGAACGCGATAAAAATAATACCAATAAATCTAGCTAATACCAATAAATCTAGCTAACTGAAAGATTAACTCAAAATTTTTCACAATTTTTTTGGCCCCCATATATGAGGAGAAATGACTCTCTCACTTTGGGGGTTTCCTGGTCTAAAAATAGACCGACACGTGGTACACAAAAAGGGGAACCTGCCGATGACATCATGTTTCACTACCGTGTGGAAATTAAAAGGGTAGGTGACTTTGGTCGCAAAATTAATATACTTGTCGTTGTCAAAAAATTATGTTTGATATATCATTTTGAAGCTAAAAGATTTCTCTATCTAGTAATGTTGTCATAAAATATATTGTATTTTATGCCAAAGAATACATCCAATGGTGGAATGGCACTTTAAGCGTGAGGAGAGATAGTAGAGCCCATTTCATCAGTAGCTCACGAAGAGGACCTAACAGCAAGCTGAAAACATGTCTGGACAAGTTCATGCCTGTGTAATTTAACAAAGAGGACCTAACAGCAAGTTGAAAACATGTCTGAACAAGTTTGTGCCTGTGTTATTTAATGAAAAGGACCTAACAGCAAGCTGAAAACATGTCTGGACAAGTTCGTGCCTGTGTTATTTGTGGCAATAACACATCAACGTTGCATTTCTTGCCCAAGATAGAAGAGCTGAAGAAGAAATGATTGGAATTTATTTTTGGAACACCACCAGCAAAGTATAATGCAACATTAGTACTGTGTTCTGATCATTTCAACCACAGTGACTTTTCAAACTTTGGTGCCTTCAGTAGTGGTTTTGCTTCGAGGTTGTTTCTAATACCTGGATCTGTAGTCAAGACGATCGACCACCAGCTCACAAGCTGTAAGTAAAACATGAACTTTTTGATCGAAGGTTTTTGTTACAAAATAGCATTTTCATATTCTCCACGTTAGCATGCATGACATGGCCACAAGCTAGGCAGGGATGAGAGTTTCCCACTTTTCAGAGGATTTCCACTTTTTCTGTGTAAAAAACGACCTTTTTATATTATGCCAAATCCGTTGAGAATTTTTTTTTATTAATTTCGGGAGGTTAGGGTATGTTCCTTCATGCTGTTCAAACTTTATTAACTCCAACGATGTTTACACATTGTAAGTCACCATCTTTAGTCTCATTTAAATCTCATTGAATGTGATGTAAAATTTGTTATCTACATTGTTATTGGTCAAAACATCGATGTCAAGACCATAATAGCCAATCAAAACAGTTTTTACAAAGACACCCACATCCGCTTGTTCTGACCCACTGGAGGTAGTGACACAGTGCTGTTAGCCAATCAGAGGTAACACATTTACTGATTTGCTCTTAGCCAATCAGAGGTAACATGTTTACATGTCATGAATATTAATGAGTAAGTGCTGAAATCCTGTCGTTCTCCCGCCACCCACTCCTCCACCAAACTAGAACAGCCTGAAACAGGAGAACCACAGCATTTTTTTCACCAAAACCATCTCACAGGGCATTCATTCATACTAGAGACCACCGCACAATTAATGAAAAAACGATGCAAGGAGACCTTTAGGGGGTTAGCACCATTTGATTTACACAACATGCCTACCACTTTAAAGGTGTACTTTTTTTTATTGTGACACAAACAATAATTAAGATGGAAAAAAAAACAGATATCTGGAATGTGCATAAGTATTCAGTCCCTTTCATATGAAACCCCAAAATAAGAGCTGGTCCAACTAATTCACTTCATAAGTCACATAATTAGTTGATTAAGCTCCACCTGTGTGCAATCAAAGTGTCACATGATCTGTCACATGGTGTCTGTATAAATCACCCTGTTCTGGAAGGACCCTGACTCTGCTCCATGACTAAGCAAGCAACATGAAACCCAAGGAGCACTCCAAACAGGTCAGAAACAAAGTTGTGGAGAAGTGTAGCTCAGGGTTGGATCATAAAAAATATCCCAAACTTTGAATATCCCAGGGAGCACCATTAAATCCATTATTGCAAAATGGAAAGAATATGGCACCACTACAAACCTGACAAGAGAAGGCCGCAAACCAAAACTCACAGACTGGGCAAGGAGGGCATTAATCAGAGATGCAACAAAGACAGCAATGATAATGCTGAGGGAGCTGCAAAGATCCACAGTGGAGATGGGAGTGGGGCTTTATGGAAGAGTGGCCAGAAAAAAAGTAATTGCTTAAGAAAACACATTTGGAGACTCCCCAAACACATGGAAGATAATTCTCTGGTCAAATGAGAAAAAAATTGAACTTTTTGGCCATCATGGGAAATATCATGTGTGGAGCAAACCCAACACCCTGAGAACACCATCCCTCCAATGAAGCATGGTGGTGGTAGCATCATACTGTGGGGATGTTTTTCATCTGCAGGGACAGGAAAGCTGGTCAGGACAGAAGGAAAGATGGATGACACTAAATACAGGGCAATTCTGGAGGAAAACCTGTTTGAGTCAGCCAGAGGTTTGAGACTGGGATGAAGGTTCATAGTCTAGCAGGACAATGACCCTAAACATACTGCTAAAGCTACCCTGGAGTGGTTTAAACAGAAACATTTAAATGTCTTGGAATGGCCTAGTCAAAACCCAGACCTCAATCCAATTGAGAATCTGTGGTATAACTAAAAGATTGCTGTACACCAACGCAACCCATCTAACTTGAAGGAGTTAGAGCAGTTTTGCCTTGAGGAATGGGCAAAAATCCCAGTGGTTAGATGTGCTAAGCTAATAGAGACATACTTCAAGAGACTTGCAGCTGTAATTGTAGCAAAAGGTGGCTCTATAAAGTATTGACAGGGGGTTTGAATACTTATGCACACTCCAGATTTCTGTTTTTTCATCTTATTATTTCTGTCACAACAATAAAAAATAAATAAAATAAAACAATGTGCACCTTTAAAGTGGTAGGCATGTTGTGTAAATCAAATGGTGCTAACCCCCCCCCCCCCCCCCCCCCAAAAAAAAAAAAATACATTTTATTTTGTTACTTGTAATGCAACAAAACAGGATAAACACCAAGGGGGATGAATACTTTTGCAAGACATTGTCTATAAAATATTTGTGTGTGTATGTGTGAAAGAGAGAAAGAAAGGCTTCTAATTCTAATAAGTGAATCAGAAATTTTCTGTAACCATGTGATTTTTATTGACAACAAAATACAAGAATCAAGAGACTTCACTTTTATGAGGTGTATATCCAACTTGGCTAGATAACATATGCACAGTACTGACACATCTACTAGTAAACAAAGTCTGTTGTCATAGCACAAACATGATTCATGTTGTATAAAAACATCATGTGAATAAAAACAAACAACAAGCATGGCACATAAAAATCTAAGGAAATTTTGAATAAAAAAAAAACCCTCCAAGTAGCTAGTGATGGAGCATTTATAGACAGCAAACTAGCTGTCTAGATTAGATAGAACTTTGTCATTGTTTAAGAAACAATGAAACAGTTTAGCAGCTCTCAGTACTGGCAGTGCAAAATGCAAGGAAGAGGGAATAAAATTGATGCATAAGAACAAAATAACATAAAAAGAAGCACAATAAATAGACATAAAGCAATAAATAGGCATTTTCCTTGGGGGAGGGTGTTTGCTCCCCCTCACTGGTGGAGTTGTGTCAGGGAAGGTGGGGTCGCACATCCGACAGCTTGGGGGTAGAAGCTGTTTTTTAGTCTGTTTGATGCAGCTCTGATGAGTCTGTATCTCCTTCCAGAGGGCAGTAGGGAGAACAGATGATGTCCAGGGTGGCTATGGTCCTTTAAAATATAGCTGGCCTTCTTTTGTAGTCAGTCAGTGTAAATGTCTTTGAGGGGAGGTAGCGGTGTATCAATTATGCTGCAAGTCCTTCCTGTCCTCCACGGTGCAGCTGGAAAACCACACTATACAACAGTAGGTCAGGAGACTCTCTATTGTAGATTGATAAAAGTTGATCAGCAGGTGGTGAGGGAGGCAAGCTTGTGTAACTTCCTCAGGAAGTAAAGCCTCTGTTGGGCTTTCCCCACCTGGTGAGAGATGTTTGTGGTCCAGGTAGATCAGCCAAGATGTGGACACTGAGGAACTTGAAGGTCTCCACCATCTCGACCTCTTCACCATGTATGCAGAGGGCAGAGTGTTCGGTGCACCTCAATCTCCTAAAGTCCACTATGATTTCCTTCGTCTACTGCTCTGGGTATGTGTGAGTTAGGGTGCATCAGTTGCCCCCTAAAAATGAAAAGTTCCTCCGATCATGATGCATTTTTGTTTTTATGTTCCTTTTGGTAAGAAAACACTGAGTGAAATATTTTGACAAAATTCAAAAGTTTAATGGTGGCACCAGGAGCTCAAAGTTATGGAAAAAGCTGTTATTTTATGACAAAATTTCGATCACTTTTCATGAAACATTATGGCACCTTATAGAGTATACCAAATATCTTAGATACACATTTTTAGTACATATTCTAAATATATTATCAAGCACAGTTTGAGTTTTAGCTGTTCATTGAATCATTGTTCAACTACTTTTAAACAATATGAATGTATTATGAATCACATTAATGCTTCTCAATCCCTTGCAAAGGTTCTTAACATGATCTCTGGGTCACAAGAAATCAATAAATGGAGTCCAACATTGTGATTCAAACCTTATGCGAAAACATAAAATAAGTGTTGTTTTGGCAAAAAATGAACCTCATGGTACCACCATTAGACTTCTGAATATGGTCAAAAAATTTTACAGGATATCTTTATTGGTGAAAAGGAATACCCAAACAAAAATGCATCAGATTTTATGAAAGTGAGGGCAACTGATGCACCCTAGTGTGAGTGCATGTGTTGGTGTGTGCTCACTCCTTCAGACAGGTTAAAGCAGATTTCCTAATTTCCCCTTCAGAATTAACAAAGTATAAATAAAAAAAATTGGCTGCTGGTAGTTATTGACTGGGCTACTATGTCTGGGATTTAGATATCTTTTGCATATAATGCTTGGCAGGGCGGCACGGTGGTGTAGTAGTTGGCACTGTTGCCTCACAGCAAGAAGGTCCTGGGTTTGAGCCCAGTGGCCGACAAGGGCCTTTCTGTGTGGTTTGCATGTTCTCCCCTTGTCTGCGTGGGTTTCCTCTGGGTGCTCCAGTTTCCTCCACAGTCCAAAGACATGCAGGTTAGGCTAACTGGTGGCTCTAAATTGACCATAGGTGTGAATGGTTGTTTGTCTCTATGTGTTAGCCCTGCGATGACCTGGTGACTTGTCCAGGGTGTACTCTGCCTCTTGCCCATAGTCAGCTGGGATAGGTTCCAGCTTGCCTGCAACCCTGCACAAGATAAGCGGTTACAGATAATGGATGGATGGATAATGCTTGGCCAAATGCATTTGACAGATTGCATTATGCTAATGCAAGAGTCTGAATTATCGCTCACCTTAAAGGAGATACACTAAGCCTTTATTTTTAAATAAATTTCTGAGTGGATAGTATCTCCATCCTTGACTCTTGTATGCTGCATAAATGGGAATAACATATATATATATATATATATATATATATATATATATATATATATATATATACATATATATATATATATATATATATATATATATATATATATATATATATTTTTTTTTTTTTTTTTTTTTTTTGAGAGTTAAAATCAAAAGTTGGCATTCGAGCTGCCCCCCTGAGCCAGCCAACCTTGAGTGCGTGATATCACAGCAGGAACCGGTTTTAAGGCCAAGGCCTTTGACATAAGTGACCTGTAGACCAAAGTCATATAAATAAAAATGTATGGTGAAAGTAAGAAATACCGTTACCGACTTGCTCAACTAAGACTGATTTGACTTCATTGATTGTGGGTTGACTCCCATTAAAACAGGATAGGTGTTATAACTTATGCAACATACGTACATGTACATGCATTTCCACTGATAAAACATAAAAGGCTAATTAAATAATCAGATGAACTGAGACAATCACATTCTGAAGCAAATTAAATAATCTTATACTGGTAACTTAAATACACAATACAAGTTACATGTATTCATCTAAATGCAGGTAAACAATGTGTTTTTTTTTTGTTTGTTTGTTTTTGTTGTTTTTTTTTAATCCAAATGAGAGTTGGAGCTTACCTGTCTGTGTTCTCACTTCTTGAAGGCCGATCTTGTGGCCGATTGTTTTTGAAACAATCTGACTTTCAGTTGTTCGTTCAGTTATCCGTTCCTTCACTTCTTCCACATAAGAGCGAGATGGCGTCAATATCCAGTTTAGAAATAAGACACTCATTCACTGTTTTCATATAGTGCATTCTGCTATTACTGCTGGGCTCAGGCAATTACTAAAACCCGGGACGGAACCGGATGCCACTAGTTTTAGCAACAACTGCAAGGAGGTCACTGCCCGAGCGATATGTCCTGTCCCATGTTTTAGCAACAACCTTCAGCTCACTCTGGGAGGACTGGTGCAACTAAACTCACTTTCCTTTTAAAAATCAATCAATCAATCAAGAAAATAAATAAATACTTTCATTTTCTTGTAGTTTTCTTTTCCTTTAATTGTTGATACTACACCCTCTTTCAATGCAGGCTTATAGCCAACACTCCTCAACAGATCAGAGGTTTCATACGAGTCTTCAGTAAAATGTGCAGAGCAGAGGAGAGACCACTTCATAGGCGCCCAATGTGCCCGTGAACTTCTCGTAAAACGTGCCCAAATCTTTGCAGTTTGAACATTCTTCGGCCATGAATGCAACGTAAATCCAGATTCTGTCATGTTGTTGTACCGGCCAGCAACACATCTACGTGGCATGGTGATAAATTCGCTCAAAATGGAGGATCGGAGTTGCAGTCAGCTCTGTGTTATTAGTATAGCGGAAATGGCAATAAGACCGATAGACTTCCTGTTGTGACGTTATGGACGTCAAGGCCATTCACTCTGACTGCTACCTATATAAATCACTTTAATCATAAAAATTACTATATTAGATTTATTGTTAATGCTTAAAGCTATTCCTGTGCCATTTTTGAGATCTCAAGGCATTTATAAATGAAAGTGAGGCCATGGCTCTGCGTATATGCTTTAATGCCTTCCTTTTCTTCCTGTTTCTGTCATCTTTTCCCACATGAAGCATTCCGCCATGAAGCAGTCTTCACCAACCTCCTTGGGTCTGCTGAAATGAAATTTGTGCACAGTGTGACCAGTGCTAATGAAATGCAGCCATTTCTCCACTTGCTCCATGAAAGTAATATCGTCTATAAGATTGGTGATGGCAAAATACAATTTCTCTTTGCAACATTCGGGCTTATTTTTACATCTAATCACTTGACACTCAGGCATCTTCAGCATTGCTTACAATGATTTAGAAGCAATATAGAAACAATGTATACACTAGATCTAGGCCGAGGTAGGTAATGTTGTGAGTTGTCATGATCCAGCCCGGAACTTCCAAGCCCTGACCTGTGTATGTGCAATAGGCTTATTAAATCAATCTCATGTAAAAAGGGATCAGTCTCATAAATTTATTAATCATTAATTCAAGTGACTAATAGTCAATCACTAAACTATTAAAATAAATGGAATAACTTAGTGGTGCTGTTGCTATAGTTTTAGTGAGTATGAGCTCTAATGTAATATGTTTACTTTAGATCTATAAAATTCATATAACAACCAAATGGGTGAAGGCAATTAGAATACTTGTTTAGCAGAGGTTGGCATTCAGTGGATGTTGTAGCAATAAACAGGACACAGTTTATTCAAAAGATACTATTTATTGAAATAGCTGACATGAATTAGCAAACTAATACTGATCAGATATAGCAACAATAGCAGCCAAGGAATATTTCAATATAAATGGTGACACAATGTATACAAATAAGAATCAGTAGTGTATATGATGATAATTAAGGCACTAATGGTGATCAAAAGTAATAAGCTATATACCAGTCAGTGCGTTTACATGCACATCCAAATCAAGCTGCTGTCGGTAATTGAGCTAAGGGTCCCAGCAGGGGTGCCAGAGAAATCCAATCCTACATGCACACAAGGAAATCAAGCTATTGTGTGAGGTACATTGTGCACCCGAGCCACAGGTGGCGCTACACGCCCCATCATGTTGGTACACTTCTGGTTGTCATCATGAAGAAGAGCTATTCAAGAGTATAAACAAAGTTATCAGCAGTGTTGCCAGATACTGCTGACGTTTTCCAGCCCAAAACATGTTCAAATCCGCCAAAATGCACTTAAAACCGCCCAATCTGGCAACACTGGACCAGTTCCGTGTTCATAAGTTCCGTGCTCAAGCTGTTAGGCTTGCTCTAACAGACTGTATGGCTACAAACTGTCCTGCGCAGACCACTGTTTTGTAAGACAACTTATTTTGCACAATTGTATATTTTTCTAAAGTCAATTTTTTGCTTACAAAAATTTTTTTTTTTGCTTACAAAAAATATTTTTCTAAAGTCCATTTTTTGCTTACAATTTAACTTATGTCTTAATAAACACACAAAAAGTTCAAATGTTTTGTTTTTATTGACATTCTTCAGATGTTGGACATATATATATATATATATATATATATATATATATATATATATATATATATATACATACACACACACACACACACACACAAATACAGTGACTTGTTTATGTACACAATTCACAGCTATGCAACAGCTGTACAGATGTATTTGGTGATACAGTAAGTGAGCTAAATTTTAACAGTGCAAACAATGCCACAAAAAGAAAAGATTCATGCCGTTGTCATGATTCGTTGTCATGCCGACCGAGGCTGTTGTGTTTCCCGCTTGTGGTCTCGTCACTCATCACTTCCGGAAGGGGCAGTGCTGAAGTAAGTAGCTCGACTACATAGCTCGATAGGGTTTACATGCACTAAGTAGCTCGGCTACAATCGCATAATCTAGGTCGTGTAGGTCGATTATGAGAAATCAAGTTCGGTTCGATTTCAGCCTAGCTAAGGTGTTTCCATGGCATTTAGAACTTCGATTTCAGTCGAGCAACGGCAGAAATTCGATTTTCTCTATGTGCATGTAAAAGCACTGAGTGTTACAGTCAGTACGTTTACATGCACATCCAAATCAAGCTGCTGTCGGTAATCGAGCAAAGGGTCCCAGCAGGGGTGCCAGAGAAATCCAATCCTACATGCACACAAGGAAATCGAGCTATTGTGTGAGGTACATTGTGCACCCGAGCCACAGGTGGCGCTACACTCCCCATCGTGTTGGTACACTTCCAGTTGTCGTCATGAAGAAGAGCTATTCAAGAGTGTAAACAAAGTTATCAGTTCCGTGTTCTCCATTGCGCGTTTTTCTCCCGTCCATGAATTTTAATAGATTCAACTCCTTAAGCTAAGTGAGCATGAACTCTGTCTCCTCATTGCTCCAGAAGTGCACGTTTCTGCTCGCCATTTTCTCTTCTTCGTTTGTTCCTCCTGACCTCTTCTGCTGCTCGCTACTACTGTTGTCATGCCAACCGAGGCTGTCGTGTTTCCCGCTTGTGGTCTCGTCACTCGTCACTTCCGGAAGGGGCAGTGCTGAAGTAAGTAGCTCGACTACGTAGCTCGATAGGGTATACATGCACTAAGTAGCTCGGCAAAAATCGCATAATCTAGGTCGTGTTGCTCGATTACGAGAAATCAAGTTCAGTTCAATTTCAGCCTAGCTAAGGTGTTTCCATGGCATTTAGAACTTCAATTTCAGTCGAGCAACGGCAGAAATTCGATTTTCTCTATGTGCATGTAAACGCACTGAGTGTAGGGGCAAGTGGATGTTAAAATGTGATAGGGAAATCGTGTGTGTGTGTGTGTGTGTGTGTGGAATGTGAATGGAATGCACCAGCCTTGTGCCAGGCCGCGCCCAGAGGGGGGATGGTCAACACAGGGACAGTGTGTGAAAGAGGGACAAAAGGGATCTGTAATTTAAACTATTCTCGGCTAGGCCTTAAACCCAAACTTCTACTCACCCTTAGCTACTCCTGAAATCCCATTGTTGAGGAGTGGAGTATGATGGAGGGAGTTAAAAAGAGAGAGAGAGAGAGAGAGAACGCATGCACAATCTAACTAAATACAGATAGTAAACAAAGTAAATCAAAAAACACATGGTCTAAGACCGACTTTCATGTGAATCAAAATGCGTACATTTAAACCATAAATGAATTCAAATAAACAACACTTTTCACATTAACTAACCACAACTAAGACTAACAATTGCCCAGATGCCAGCCTTACTTGAGATCACTCTTGCTTGAAAGTGTCTTCTGTTATCCAAAGACAGCGCTGAGAGCAGGTCCAGGGAGAAGACAGTTTTGTTCCTTTCACTTTTACAGCTCGTCAGCTGAAGATCTTCGGTGTTCCGTTGGTCATCCGATGATCTGGAAGGAATCTTGTTTATAGTTCGTTGACGCTGAGAAAGGGAAAAGGGATCCGGTCACCTTTTTTCTTTGAAATACTGCATGGGCTGCAGTAACTAACCGGTTCAATTATTATTACAACTCTGCAAAGATCAAATACATTGAACTTTGGTTAAAGGTCCGGTATCAATAGCTTGTTCTTTGTTCTCTGTCCTTCTGTAGCACCGATGCATCGGCTTCTCTTTCACTCATGGAATCCACCGCCAGAGAGAAGGAATTTCGATTCCGCTGCAAGTTTAAAGCACAGTCGTGACATCACTGTATTTGGTTTCCGGTATCATCTCTGTATCCAATACCATTAAAGGGAGTCAGAAGAATGGGCGGAGATAGAACATGGCGTCGAGTACAGGGATTGGTGTGTTCAGTGCTGTACAGTGAAAGGGAGAAGATGGTTCATAAATGGTTACTATGGCTCTGGGCATGGCAGTCCATCCCTACACCTGTGTGTCCGTATTCATGTAGTCCATTCCAGGTTTCCCTGTTCTCACCTGTGCTGCGCTAGTACACCTTCTATGCATCAGCCATTAGTGACCGTATCCCCTTCGGACATAGCATGTACAATTGTACACGAAGTTCCATAGCAGAATTTTTCCTTGTGCCCAAAGGGATTAAATAAACATGGCATGGGTATTGCCTTAGTGCAGAAATATACTCGCCATTTACCAGAGGAAATATATGTCTTGCTCGCATTTTTGCTTTCTTTAATGTTTCTGTTTATTTGTTTATTTTTAGATTATGAGTTTTTGCCTGCCAATTTTCAGATGAAATTTTGGATGATACTGACTTTGACTCTATTTCTGGATTAAAACTTTTGTCTGCCGTTCTTGGATTCTCTCATCTCGTCTCGTCTTCTTCCGCTTATCCGGGGCCGGGTCGCGGAGGCAGCAGTCTGAGCATGGAAGCCCAAACTTCCCTTTCCCTAGATACCTCGGCCAGCTCCTTGGGAAGAACACTGAGGCGTTCCCAGGCCAGCCGAGAGACATAGTCCCTCCAGTGTGTCCTGGGTCTTCCCTGGGACCTCCTCCCGGGGGGACATGCCTGGAACACCTCCCCAGGGAGGCATCCAGGAGGCATCCAAAAGAGATGCCCAAGCCACCTCAGCTGATTCCTCTCGATGTGGAGGAGCAGCGGCTCTACTCCGAGCTCCTCCCGAGTGACTATGCTTCTCACCCTATCTCTAAGGGAGCGTCCAGCCACCCTGCAAAGGAAACTCATTTCAGCTGCTTGTATCCGCGATCTTGTTCTTTCGGTCATTACCCAAAGCTCATGACCATAGGTGAGAGTCGGAACGTAGATCGACCGGTAAATCGAGAGCTTTGCCTTTTGGCTCAGCTCCTTCTTCACCACAACGGACCGGTAAAGCGACCGCATCACTGCGGAGGCTGCACCGATCAGCCTGTCGATCTCATGCTCTATCCTTCCCTCGCTCGTGAACAAGATCCTGAGATACTTAAACTCCTCCACTTGAGGCAGGACTTCTCCACCAACCTGGAGAGAGCAAGCCACCCTTTTCCGGTCGAGAACCATGGCCTCGGACTTGGAGGTGCTGATTCTCATCCCAGCTGCTTCACACTCGACTGCAAACCGCCCTAGTACATGCTGAAGGTCCTGGTTTGAAGAAGCCAACAGGACAACATCTCATCTCATCTCAATATCTGTAGCCGCTTTATCCTGTTCTACAGGGTCGCAGGCAAGCTGGAGCCTATCCCAGCTGACTACGGGCGAAAGGCGGGGTACACCTTGGACAAGTTGCCAGGTCATCACAGGGCTGACACATAGACACAGACAACCATTCACACTCACATTCACACCTACGGTCAATTTAGAGTCACCAGTTAACCTAACTGCATGTCTTTGGACTGTGGGGGAAACCAGAGCACCCGGAGGAAACCCACGCGGACACGGGGAGAACATGCAAACTCCGCACAGAAAGGCCCTCGCCGGCCCCGGGGCTCGAACCCGGACCTTCTTGCTGTGAGGCGACAGCGCTAACCACTACACCACCGTGCCGCCCACAGGACAACATCATCCGCGAAAAGCAGAGATGAAATCCTGTGGTTCCCAAACAGGATTCCTTCCGGCCCCTGGCTGCGCTTAGAAATTCTGTCCATAAAGATAATGAACAGAACCGGTGACAAAGGGCAGCCCTGCCGGAGTCCAACATGCACTGGGAACAGGTCTGACTTACTGCTGGCAATGCGAACCAGACTCCTGCTCCATTCGTACAGGGACCGGACAGCCCTTAGCAAAGAGCCCCGAACCCCATACTCCCGAAGCACCCCCCACAGAATACCATGAGGGACATGGTCAAATGGGGCGGCACGGTGGTGTAATGGTTAGCGCTGTTGCCTCACAGCAAGAAGGTCCTGGGTTCGAGCCCCGTGGCCGGCGAGGGCCTTTCTGTGCGGAGTTTGCATGTTCTCCCCGTGTCCATGTGGGTTTCCTCTGGGTGCTCCGGTTTCCCCCACAGTCCAAAGACATGCAGGTTAGGTTAACTGGTGACTCTAAATTGACCGTAGGTGTAAATGTGAGTGTGAATGGTTGTCTGTGTCTATGTGTCAGCCCTGTGATGACCTGGCGACTTGTCCAGGGTGTACCCCGCCTTTCGCCCGTAGTCAGCTGGGATAGGCTCCAGCTTGCCTGTGACCCTGTAGAAGGATAAAGCGGCTAGAGATAATGAGATGAGATGAGATGAGACATGGTCAAATGCCTTCTCCAAATCCACAAAGCACATGTGGACTGGTTGGGCAAACTCCCATGAACCCTCGAGCACCCTATGAAGGGTATAGAGCTGGTCCAGTGTTCCGCGACCAGGATGAAAACCGCATTGTTCCTCCTGGATCCGAGGTTCGACTATTGGCCGAATTCTCCTCTCCAGTACCCTGGAGTAAACCTTCCCTGGGAGGCTGAGAAGTGTGATTCCCCTATAATTGGAGACACTCTCCGGTCCCCTTTCTTAAAAAGAGGGACCACCACCACAGTCTGCCACTCCAGAGGCACTGTCCCCGACCGCCACGCGATGTTGCAGAGGTATGTCAGCCAAGACAGCCCCACAACATCCAGAGACTTGAGATACTCAGGGTGGATCTCATCCACCCCCGGTGCCTTGCCACCTCAGTGACTTCAGCTTGGGTAATGGATGAGTCCACCTCTGAGTCATCAGCCTCGGCCTCCTCAATGGAAGACGAGACAGTGGGATTGAGGAGATGCTCGAAGTATTCCTTCCACCGCCCGACAATGTCCCCAGTTGACGTCAACAGCTCCCCACCCATGAACAGTAAACAGTGTTGGCAGAGTACTGCTTCCCCATCCTGAGGCACCGGACAGTTTGCCAGAATTTCTTCGAGGCCGACCAATAGTCCTTCTCCATGGCCTCACCGAACTCCTCCCAGTTCCGAGTTTTTACCTCCGCAACTGCCCGAGCTGCGGCACGCCTGGCCTGCCGATACCCATCAGCTGCCTCAGGAGTCCCAGAGGCCAACATGGCCCGATAGGACTCCTTCTTCATCTTGACGGCATCCCTTACTTCTGGTGTCCACCACCGGGTTCAGGGATTGCCGCCACGACAGGCACCAGAGACCTTGCGGCCACAGCTCCGAACAGCCGCATCGACAATGGAGGCAGAAAACATGGTCCACTCAGACTCAATGTCCCCCGCCTCCCTCGGAAGCTGGGAGAAGCTCTCCCAGAGGTGGGAGTTAAAGGCCTCCCCGACAGAGTGCTCGGCCAGATGTTCCCAGCAGACCCTCACCATATGTTTGGGCCTGCAAGGTCTGTCCGGCTTCCTCCTCTGCCAGTGGATCCAACTCACCACCAGGTGGTGATCAGTTGACAGCTCAGCACCTCTCTTCACCCGAGTGTCCAAGACATAGGGCCGGAGATCCGATGAAACGACAACAAAGTCAATCATCGACCTTCGACCTAAGGTGTCCTGGTACCACGTGCACTTATGGACACCCCTATGCTTGAACATGGTGTTCGTTATGGACAAACCATGACTAGCACAGAAGTCCAATAACAAAACATCACTCGGGTTCAGATCGGGGAAGCCGTTCCTCCCAATCACGCTCCTCCAGGTGTCAATGTCGTCGCCCACGTGAGTGTTGAAGTCCCCCAGTAGAACAATGGAGTCCCCAGTCTGAGCACCTCTCAGTACCTCTCCCAGGGACTCCAAGAAGGCCAGATACTCTAGACTGCTATTCAGCCCGTAGGCGCAAACAACAGTAAGAGCCCTCTCCCTGATCCTAAGGCGCAGAGAGGCAACCCTCTCGTTCACTGGGGTAAACTTCAACACATGGCGGCTGAGCTGGGGAGCTATAAGTAAGCCCACACCAGCCTGCCCCCGTTCACCATGGGCAACTCCAGAGAAGTGGAGAGCCCAGCCCCTCTCAAGGAGCTGGGTTCCGGAGCCCAAGCTGTGCGTGGAGGTGAGCCCGACTATCTCTAGCTGGTACCTCTTAACCTCCTGCACAAGCTCAGGCTCTTTCTCCCCCAGCGAAGTGACATTCCATGTCCCAACAGCTAGCCGCTGTGTTCGGGGATCAGGTCATCGAGGCCCCTGCCTTCGACTGCCGCCCAGTTCACATTGCACCAGCCCCCTACAGCTACCTCTGTGGGTGGTGAACCCACAGGAGGTCGGGCCCATGTTACCGCTTCAGGCTGAGCCTGGCCGGGCCCCGTGGGCAAAGGCCCGGCCACCAAGCGCTCACTTATGAGCCCCAACCCTGGGCCTGGCTCCAGGGTGGGGCCCCGGCTGCACCATACCGGGTGATGTCACGGTCCTTGATAGATTGTTATCCATAAGGGGTTTTGGTGAACTGCTCTTAGTCTGGCCTGTCACCTAGGACCTGTCTGCCTTGGGAGACCCTAACAGGGGCATAATGCCCCCGACAGCATAGCTCCTAGGATCATTCAAGCGCACACACACCCCTCCACCACAATATGGTGGCAGTTCTAGGAAGGGTCTTGGATTCTCGCTCTGGATTTTGACTGTGTTTGCTGAGACTGATCCCAGCCTGTGCTCTCCCTCACTGAGTTCTCACTATCTTGACTCATCAAAGTACATCTCAGTCCCTATCTCTGTGATTACTGTTTATTTTGGGTGCTAGTCTGCACCCACAACATTCAGGCTGCGATAGTGAGTAAGATGCATCACAATCTTAGATTTTCTTGCGCAATTTGCACTCAGACTGTGATATTTGAACCCCAGAGAGCATAAGATGGCCACCCCCAGGGAAATTTTATTTTAAAAGAAAACAATCTGTACACAGTATATGGGTAGAAATATGAACAAATGAATACTCAAACATGTAATGTATGGATATTATCTGTCAGTATAAAGGAGTTTATTTTTCAGGTTTTGTTTGGCTTTAATTCTGCTACCTGCAGGTCTGCCTCCTGTCTTTTCATCAGTGCCACAGTCTTCAACCCATAGAACATGGCTGGTCTCACTACCATCTTGTACACCTTCCCTTTCACACTTGCTGATACCCTTCTGTTGCAAATCACTCCTGACACTTTTCTCTACCCACTCTACCCTGCCTGCACTCTTTTCATCACCTCTCTTCTGCACTCCTTGTTACTTTGTACAGTTAACCCCCAATTACTTAAACTCATTCACTTTTGCCACCTCTACTTGCATCCTCACCATCCCACATCATCCCTCTAATTCACATACATGTATTCCATCTTGATCCTACAGACTTTTGTTCCTCTTCTCTCCAGTACATATGTCCACCTCTCCAGGCTCTCCTCAACCTGTTCTCTGCTCTCACTACAGATCACAATGTCATCTGCAAACATCATAGTCCATGGAGATTCTTACCTGTTCTTGTCCATCAACTGTTCCATCACCATTGTAAACAAGAAAGGCCTCAGAGCTGATCCTTGACGTACCTCCACCTTCAACCCATCTGTCACTCCTACCACACACCTCACCACTGTCACACTGCCCTCATACATATCCTGCACCACTGTTACATTCTTCTCTGCCACTCCTGACATCCTCATACAATGTCACACCTCCTCTTTCAGCTTTCTCTAGTCCACGAAGACACAATGCAACTCCTTCTGACCTTCTCTATACTTCATCAACATTCTTAAAGCAAATATTGCATCTGCAGTGCTCCTGTCTGGCATGAAATCATATTGCTGTTTGCTAACCACCATGTCTCTTCTTAACCTAGATTCTACTATTCTTTCCCAGAATTTCATGGTGTGGCTGATCAGCATTATACCTCTGTAGTGACTACAGAGCTGCATATCACCCTTATTCTTGAAAATTGGTAGCAGTACACTTCTTTTCCATTCCTCAGGCATTGTCTCACTTTCCAAAATTATGTTAAATAATATAGCTAAAAACTCCACTGCCATCTCTCCTAATCATCTCCATCCAGACCAACTGTTATTTCATTTTTCATCCTCTTCATAGCTGTCATCACTTCATCTTTCCTAATCCACTGCACTTCCTGATTCACAGTCCCTAAATCCTGATTCACAATCCCCCACCATCCTCCCTTCTCTCTTTCTCATTTTCTTCATTCATAAGCCCTTCAAAGTACTCCTTCCATCTTCTCAACACACTCTCCTCACTTATCAGTGCATTTCCATCTTTATCCTTCATCACCCTAACCTGCTGCACATCCTTCCCAACTTGGTTCCACTGTCCACTGTACAATTACTTATCTCCTTTCTTAGTGGTCAACCTCTCATACAACTTGCCATCTGCCTTTTTTCTTTGCTTCTGCCACCTCTCTCTTTGCCTTATACCATATCTCCTTCTACCCCTGTCTATGTTCTTCATCTCTCTGACTATCCCAGTTCTTCACCAATCCCATCATCCATATACTTTCCTGTACTTCCTCATTCTACCACCAAGTCTCCTTGACTTCTGTCCTATGTCTAGATTACATACCTCCCTGACTGTCTCCCTCACCACTTCTGCAGTTGTTGCCCAGAAATCTAGCAACACATCTATCACCTAGTGTTTGCCTGAACTCTTCCCTGAATTCTACCCTACAGTCTTCCTTCTTCAACTTCCACCATTTAATCCTTGTCTCTGCCTCCCTTCCCCATTTGTTTTAGTCTCCAAAGTCATCCTACAGTCTACCATCCTATGCTGCCTAACTACATTCTTACCTGCCACCAACTTGCTGTGTCCAATCACTTTCAGATTGGCTCTCCTGCATAGGATATAGTCCACCTGTGTGCACCTTTTTCCACTCTTGTCACCCTGTGTTCCTCCCTCATCTTGAAATATACCATATATTCATCACAGACGTTTCCATCCTTTTCACAAAATCCACTATCATCTGTCCTTCCCCATTCCTTGACACCATTACCTCCTCATCACCTGTTGGATTGTGAAGTAAATTTTCTGTTTTCCACTTGAATAAAGATGCAAGCAGGCAGAAATTTGGAGAAGAGAAGGTTTTATTGAAACTTGAGGTTCATACCCAGGTGTTGCCCCTATGAGCACTTGTTCAGTGCTCACACTCTCTCCCTCCTTCCAGGCTTCTCCCCCTTCCAGCCTTCTCTCCAGAAGGGGGGAAAAAAACAATAAACAAAACTTGATGCTAAAGTCCTTCACCCCAAAGATGTAACAAAGATAAGAATGTTACAGTGGGCCTTTGAAGACACACACACATGCCATCATTTACAACACATACCATCCTATCTTTTCTATGCTGTAGACCCCTTGCACTGACATCACACTCACATTAGCAACTGTTGCTATCCTTGTCCTCCGGGACAAGCAAACTTTATTTACATATGGAAAACAAGTAATATTGAAGATGTCAGACATCTGTAGTTCAAAGAAAGCTACAGGAAAAAGCTTTACTACTGGATTAGTTGGATAATCTAAGTCAGAAAGAAACAAATGATAGATGCATGCAGAAATTAGAATTTATCAGTGGTTATGATCTGTACAAAATTCCTTGAAACAATTGGAGTGGTGATATAGATTTGTGGCCTAGCGTTACCTACATAGATGTTGGAATGTACCTTCTCATTGCATGTTATCTGCTTTAATAAAAAAAAAAAAAACCTTATAATTTGCTGGGAAAGAAAAGCAGAGAGGATTGAGAATCATGTGGCTGTGGTTTGTTTACACCTGATACTAAAACTTGTAGCATCCTAGCAACTACCACAAAGATGCATCCAAAAATTCCAAAAATGCCTACTTACCCAGGCATAAATGATACAGGATTTATCTTGTAGTATCTTGATCCCCAGTTACAGATAAAAAGGAGTACTAGGTTCTTCCAACTGCTGTGAAAAGTCTCCTCCTCCCAGATCAGAGATATTTCCTTTCTAAAGAAATGCCCAAGTCAAGTTCCTAAGCCACAATCAGAAGTTCAAGACAAAGGTCCAGGGAGACAGTAATACCTTTGATGTTTTTCTCTGTTTGAACGATTGGAACAACCAAAAATAGTGCAAAAATGAACCATATTTAAGACAGATTAAGCTTTACTTATTGGAAATATGGTGTCTGGTTGTCCCCCCAGAAGAAATTATCACATGATGCATGACATCATCTGCAAGGTATCTAGAGGTTTTACCCCTTATCTGTGACCTGTGCTTGTAAATACCTGTTTTCGGGCTCTGGTTTTAAAGGACCCATGGCATGGTGGTTTGTTGATGCTTTAAACGGGATCGTGGAGGCATGTAACGGAAAAATGGTACAACTCGAGCCCATGGTAAAACTGGGACTTTGTCGGGGTTTTTTCAGCCTGAGGCCCATGGTAAAACTGAGCAGTTTTACCATGGAGGAGTGGGGACTTTGCTGTTTACTCACCCCTGGGAGAACCGCTGCCTCCACGGGTGGCCGGTGCCGCTGGAGGGCCGCCCGCGCGACCTCGGATCCCGACAAAAGATTGGATCTAGGGCTGACTTTCAATGGATCGCAGCGATGGAGCTGCTCTGCCACTCACAACACCCCGGCCCAGAATCTGGGAAAAATACCGCGCGCTGATGTCATTAAGGTGCGACGCGAGGAAATAAAATAAATTCAACAAATGTTTGGGTTTTTACTGAACAAACAAACAAATATAATGAACGAGTGACTTAAAAAAAAGAATGTGGGTGTCTTTGTAAAAACTGTTTTGATTGGCTATTATAACAGAGGTAGCGCAGAGTACCTGGCTAACTGCAGGAAGCGGTTAGCTGCACAGCTAATGTAGCCATTGCTAGGCTAACTCACCGATTTTAAAACACAGCAAAACGACTTAACAGTTATACACTTACTTGTTCGGTGTTTGTTGCTGATGCGCCAGGGATGCTTGGTACGGACCCAGGCTTCAGTGACAGTTGATGTGCAAAACCTGCCCTGTACTGTCCCAAGTTGTCGAAACATTCATCAGGAAAATGCTTCCAACAAACATACACCGTCTTAGGTAGACTCGACGGCATATTATTGAAGTAAATAAAATTAAGCCACTGCGTCTTCAGGGGCTCTCCCGTTGGCAGTAAAAACAGACTCCTTTCTGTGTTGTCACATCCATGTACAGCGCAATTTCCATGTTTCGCTTGCTTAGGTGATGCCATGTTGTTGTGTCCTCCCTCTATGGTTTCCTCACTACAACTGGGCAGGGCAATCCATACAGTGGGTGGGAATCCAGAGGGGGGGCGTGGGGATCATCTCCCTTGCTGACGTAATAAAGGGAAGAGCTTATCAACGCGCCATTTTGACACGCCATTCTCAAATGTTGGGCATAGTTTGGTTTACACATTATGAAATTTCTAGCCACTGGGGTGACTTAAGAAGGTCAGAGGAACTCATTTTAATGTTAAAAAACCTCAGAAAGTGAAACTTTCATGCCATGGGACCTTTAACACAGATTGTTGGTCTGGAAATACTCTTTTCATCAGCCAGAGAGTTATACAGGTTTAAAATAATAAACTATTTCTACAAAAAAAAAAACCTCTTTGCCATTCTTCATCACCTCTGTTCCCTTCACCGACATGCCCATTGAAGTCTGCTTCAATCACAACTCTCTCATCCTTGGGTACAGTCTTCACAACTTCATCTAGCTCACTCCAGAAATCTTCTTTTCTCTTCCATCACACACCCAAATTGTGGTGCATACGCACTGACAACATTCATCATCAGACCTTTGATTTCCAACTTCAGACTCCTCTCCGACACCTTCTTTAACTAAAAAACACTCTTGACATTCTCTTCTTTCAGGATTTCCTTTCAGGAATATTTCAGGATAACCCCTACCCCATTTCTCCTCCCATCCACACCATTGTAGAACAGTTTGAACTCACCTCTGATGCTCTAGCCTTGCTACCCTTCCACCTGGTCCACTGCAGGCACAGTATATCCACCTTCCTTCTCTCCATCATATCTGCCAGCTCTCACCCTTTACCAGTCATAGTGCTAACATTCAAAGTTCTGACTCTCACCTCCACGTTCCTACACTCCCTCCTCTCCCACTGCCTCTGAGCATGCCTTCCCCCCACTCATTCTCCTTCATGCAGCAGTAGCATAGTTTCCATTGGCACCATGCAGTCCCACAGTACCAGTGGTGGTTGTTGGTAAACTGAGTGTAACAAGTTTTGATGTATGGAAATGAGGAACTGGAGACAGGCACAATTCGAAGTACACTTTATTCTAACTTGCTTTTCAATGACAAGTACACACACGCACCCACGCACACACACTTGTTGGGAGCTCAGCTTTCTCTCTCTCATTACTGGCCATCTGCAAGACATACAGAGACACACATTAATAGACAGCCAGTAATTAGACACAGTTGTAACTCATCATGTTACCTGCTGGTTCAACCTGAATCCTTGCCATTCACAACCGATGTTCAGCCACACCCGTGCTGCCACATACCCCCACCATCCAACTGGGGATGGGGAGCCATTTGGCCTGCAGCTGACTTCCCACCCTGGTGGGAGAGGAAATCCACCACCACCGTCTGTGCCCCTGGCCTGTGGACCACCTTGAATTTAAAGGACCGAAGAGCTAGATACCAATAAGTGATCCACGCTTTGGCATCCTTCATGCGGTGGAGCCACTGGAGCATTGCATGGTTGGAACAGAGTTGTGAACAGCCACCCCAGCAGATATTACTGGAGAGTGAGGACCACCCACTTGATGGCCAAACGCTCCTTCTCTATGGTGCTGTACTTTGACTCTCACATGGAGAGCTTGTGGCTGATGTACAGCATCGGGCGCTCCTCCCCCTCTACCACTTGGAACAAAACTGTCCTAGCCCTCTGTCCAATGTGTCAGTCTGTAAAACAAAAGGGAGAGAAAAGTCAGGTAAATGCAATAGTAAGCCCCCACACAAAATAACTTTAACTTGAGCAAAAGCCTGTTAGCATGGCTCCATCGACTGGACTGGATCTGGGGCCCCTTTTTCCATGAGATCAGTCAGTGGGTGGGTAATGTCTGAAAAATTAGGCATTAACCACTGATAAGAGCCAGCCAGCCCCAGAAACTGCTTCACCTCCTTTTTGGTCTTAAGTCTCGAGCAGGCCGCAATTGCTGCCATCTTATCAATTTGGGGACACACCTGTCCATGATCCAAGTGGAAGTGCAGATACCATACTTCCACCTACTCAGTTGTGCACGTCAGGTTTGCTGTGAGCCCAGTGTGCCTCAGCGACCTCAGGACGAGTCTTAGATGTTGGAAATGCCACAGCCAATCATTACTATAAATAAAAATGTCATCTACGTCGGCAGAGGCATATGCACTGTAGGGGTGAAAGATTCTGTCCATGAGACAATGAAATGTCACTGGGGCCCCAAGCAACCCAAACAGAAAGGTGACAAATTGGTGTAAACCAAATGGAGTGGAAACGGTAGTTTTATTCATGAGATAATGTAGTCAAGGGGGATCTGCCAGTATCCCTTTGTCAAATTCAGTGTCAAATAAAAGTGAGCAGTGCCTAACAAATCGAGCAGTTCATCAATGTGAGACATTGGATATATGTGTCAGATAACAGAATCCAGGGACACATGTCCGCCTGGGGGCATTTTGAGTTATTGACAGATTCAGAAAGTACACTTTCTAAGCTTTCCAATGATGCCTTCCATGTGGAGATCTGACAATATTTGAAGAATGTGTGGCCTTTTGAAAGTGCATACCTCTTAAAACAGAAAAGGGAGAAAATCGCCCTCAAAGTTTTCCATCTCAGCTACTCTGGGTGTAGGGCGGGCACATAATGGTGCTCATCTGCATGACATTAAGGAAAGCCCTACCCCTTACGAGCTAGCACGATACTACTTTCATGTAAACAAAGATCACCACGTCAATTTTCCTTCCATGCAAAGTATGCCCAAAACAATTATGAAGTGCAAAAATAAGTCCTAAAGTATACTTTAACGTTTTGTGGTTGAAAAATTACTCACACCGTAAGAAAGATAGCACGATGATGACACAACTAACACAATGCTAGTTTCATGTAAAGCCTCGGTCACAACCGGCCGGACGTTCAACCGGCCGGTCTACATGCAAAAAACGCAAGAAACGCATGGAGGGCGCATGTGAAATGCACGAGAGCGCGCGTGTGACGTGCTGATTTTCGAGCCGCAGACCGGCTGCAGAGGTTCTTTGTCATGTCAAACAAACTCTACGGGCGCTTATGTTTTTTTCAGGTTGCAAGACAAACTTACGGCCAAAGCGCGTCTTTCTCCATGAGCAAAAAAAAACCGCAGCGATTTGGGAAATGGCAAAAATCACACGGACAAAAAATCGTACGTCCGGTTGTGACCTAGGCTTAACCAAACCACAACACTCTCCGTTACATGCAAAAATAACCACACAGCCTTAGATTCATAAACTTACCCCATCAGAAAGAGAAACGTCGCCTTGCACACATCAATGCCTCCGATGGAATGTAGTCCTAGAACGGTCCGTGTATCATCCAATCATTCAAGTATTCAATTCAATCTGGAAAACGAGGTTGTGGTTTTTTTTTTGCTAGAAATGGTTATCTCCGATGTAAATACCGTGTGTCTGTTTGCTTCGCGGTGTTTCAGCTCCTCTGCGCTCTGTTTAGCTTGCTCATTCCATCGTGAAATTACATGCCTGTATGCAGCTTAAGTAGCCACGAGCTCAGCTCGTATCATACAGCTCATCTCATCTCATTATCTCTAGCCGCTTTATCCTTCTACAGGGTCGCAGGCAAGCTGGAGCCTATCCCAGCTGACTACAGGCGAAAGGCGGGGTACACCCTGGACAAGTCGGCAGGTCATCACAGGGCTGACACATAGACACAGACAACCATTCACACTCACATTCACACCTACGGTCAATTTAGAGTCACCAGTTAACCTAACCTGCATGTCTTTGGACTGTGGGGGAAACCGGAGCACCCGGAGGAAACCCACGCGGACACGGGGAGAACATGCAAACTCCACACAGAAAGGCCCTCACCGGCCCCGGGGCTCGAACCCAGGACCTTCTTGCTGTGAGGCGACAGTGCTAACCACTACACCACCGTGCCGCCCGTATCATACAGCTGATTGGCAAAAAAAAAAAAAAGACTTAAATCATCATGTGAATGGCCCATATGGTAATTTACCCACACCCCCCAGCAGGCTACAGTCCTGACAAAAACGAGACAATTTGCAACAAAAAATGTATGCTTTTCCAACAAAACAATCTATTATCTGAAATACTGATTGCATTCTTCAAGATCTCAACTTGCACATGATGGAAAAAAACGAAAATCACAAATTTCCAAAAAAAATGCTTCTTTTGCGATTATCTCGGATTTGTTTCGGCCGACATGCATCCCTGGATTCGGTGAGGGGTCACATATGTCAAATTTAGACACTGCATTGACTTTTCTATCGTCCACACAGAACCGGACTGTCCTATCGGTCTTGGGAACCAAGACCACTGGGCTGCTCCAGTCGCTGTGCAATTCCTCAGTTACCCTCATATTGAGCATTGCCTTGAGTTCATCCCAAACCACATTTTTCTTGTGCTTAGGGAGTCAATGCAGGCAGCTGTGCACCACCACCCCTGGGGGAGTCTCTATGTGGTGCTCTATGAGGTCAGTGTGACCAGGAAGGGGTGAAAATACATCACAGACTTCCTCCTGCAACCTGATAACCCATGCTTTCTGGGATGGTGATATGCGGTTTCCACAGGGGACCAGTGTGAATTTGGCTGCAACTTTTGGACATACCTCCAGTTTTAGGTCTACTCTCTCAGGAACTACCATCAGCAGAGCCACAGGGACTGCCTCTGTCCATGGTTTCAGCAGATTGAGGTGGTAAATATGACATGCATTAGCCCAGCCTGTGAGCTAGATCTCGTAGTCGACTTCTCCAATTCGCCATGTGACCTCAAAGGGCCCTTGCCACTTGGCAAGTAATTTTGAGCACAATGTAGGCAGTAAAATGAATACTTCATCTCCCAGCTCAAACTCCCTTAGCTGTGTCCCTCTGTTGTACATGCAAGATTGACGTTCTTGGGCCTATAGCAAATTCTCCTGGGTTATGTGACTCAGTCCATGGAGTTTTGCTCTCAGATCAAGAACATGCTGAATTTCATTTTTGCTTTGTGAAGGCCCCTCCTCCCAAGTTTCTCTAATGATGTCTGACACCACAGGGTTTGCACCCATACAGCAATTCAAATGGGGAAAACCTGGTGGAGGCTTGTGGGACCTCAGGCACTGCAAACAACAGAGGGTCTAGCCACCTATCCCAGTTTCTAGTGTCCCTGTGAACAAACTTATGAATCATGTTTTTAAGTGTTGTGTTAAATTGTTTGAGCAGCCTGTCCATTTGCAGATGATGAACACTAGAATAAATTGATTTCATCCCCAATAATTAATCAAATTCTCATAGTGTACATGATATAAAAGTAGTGCCTTGATCAGTCAGGATTTCTTTTGGAATACCAACTTGGGAGATAATACAGAAGAGTGCCTCTGAAACACTATATGCAGGGATATTATGAAGAGGCATTGCTTCTAGGTATCATGTTGTATAATCCACTGTGACTAACACAAAGCCATACTCACCTGCAGATCAATATAATGCCCCGATGAGATCCCTGCCAATTCTTTCAAAGGGGATCTCAATTAATGGTAATGGGTGCAATGACCCTTTTGGTGTGGCTGCTGGAATTACCAGCTGGCTTTGGCAACCAGCCACACACCACCTGCAGAAATCAGCATGAATCTCTGGCCAATAGAAATGAGCCATGAGATGATTTCATGTTTTGTCCTGACCTAGATGCCCAGCTATGGGATTATGATGAGCTTCATGGAATAAAAGTTCCCTACAGCTCTTCAGGACCAACAGCTGTGTCATCTTTTCCTTCGTCTGAGTGTCCTGCATCACTCAATATAGCCTATCCTTCATCATGGAAAAATACAGAAAGTAAATCACAACATCTGGCTGAAGGTTCTGGCCATCAACCACTTTCACTTGTTCAAAAGTGTGCTTCAGATACTCATCACACATTTGCTCCAGTGGGAAATCCCCAGAGGGATTCCTCAGAGAGAGAAGAGGGGTAGGGCCCTCCCCACTCTCTGTATCATCATGACGTGGAGCTGATGCAGATGGCCCTGGGACCACCTTCCCAGCTAATGTTGTGGTGAGATTCCCCCACAACATACTACTGCAGGACCCATCCAATGGTGGGGTGGCACATTGGTGTAGTGGTTAGCACTGCCACCTCACAACAAGAAGGTTCTGAGTTCAAGCCCAGTGGCTGATGGGGAGTTTGCATATTCTCCCTGTCTGCTTGCGTTTCCTCTGGGTGCTCCGGTTTCTCCCACAGTTCAAGACATGTGGTTAGGTTAACACAGGGCAGCCATGACCTGAGGTTGGGCTGAAGTGCCCTTGAGCAAGGCACCTAATTCCCAACTGCTCCCCAGGCACTGTAGCATAGCTGCCCACTGCTCTGTGTATGTGTGTGTGCTCATTGCTCACTTGTGTGTGCATTTGTGTGTGCATGTGTGCATGTTCACTGCTTTAGATGGGTTAAATGCAGAGGAGAAAATTCACTGTGTGCTTAAGTCTGTGCTTGAGTGTACATGTGACAAATAAAGGCTTATTCTTTCTCTTCTTATTCTTCTTTGGCTAACTGCTTTATTAACATTTTAAACCCCAGCCAATCTGTTCCCAGGATAAGTGGATGAGTGAGGCTTGGGCTAACTGCCACCTCCACCCTATGCTTTTCTCCCCAGAAATGAATAGTGACAGGCATTAGCAGATGTTTGTGAACATTTCCATGTACACATCTTATGTTCACCAATTGTGCATTTCCCAGTGCCCCGCATTGAATCAGGCTTTGATGCATGGAGGTCTGATTACAACCAGAATCCTCCAAAGCCTGATATCTACCCCCTTAAATACTCACAGAGACTTGGTATGTTCCTGCTTGGTCGGGGGAAGCCTGCAGCATGTCAGGAATGTGAATCAGAATCCCCTCCCCTTTGTGGAAGTGCTGATCCTGGGAAATCCCCAACTTCCTGCTGTGCTGGGAGACTTGCCTGGACTTTCTCCTAATTCAGGTGGGCACAAACGGGTTCAGCTGTTGAGAGAGAGAGAGAGAGAGAGAGAGAGAGAGAGAGAGGATGTTAACAGTAGCACAGACACAGGAGGAGAAAGCGGTGAGGAGACATGAGGACAGACACAAGTGTGGGGAGCAGATATCGGGGGAATTGGATTAAGTCTTCATGGGGCTGGGGTAGAGGGGAGAGGAGAGAGAGAGAGGGAGGGGGAGAAAGTGAGAAAGAAAGGAAGAGAAGCTACAGGGGTGCCTGCTCCCAGAAAAACAATCAAGTGGTCCTCTACCAGTCGGACTACCTCTTCCAGCGATGCCACTCAGTGACACTGGATCCATGTTGATGTCTTACTCAGCAGTCTGGCAACAAACTGCTCCAGTATCACTTGATCAATGATGGCCCCAACATTGCACTCATTTACCAGCAGCCACCATCATCACACATCCCAGAGCTGTTGCACAAATGTACATGGGTGGCTGAGTTCACCATATGCCAGCACACAGAAGTGCTAGTGGTGCTTTTCTGTGCCATAGCAAACCCTCTGCAGTATTGTCTGCCTCAGGTCAGGGTACTCCAGCATGCTGATGCCTGGGAGCTGACGAGCCTTGAGCTGGGCTTCCCCTGACAGGAGTGGCAATAGGCATGCTACCCACTGTGAGGTTGGACATGAGCTTGCCTCCATGACACACTCAAACAGCTCAAGGAAGGCATCAGGGTTGTCCTGTGGCCCCATCTTGATCCAGCTGGATGGGCATGCTGGCTGCAGAAATGACTGCTGGAGTACCCGTTGACTGGACCAAGCTCCAGATCACCTGCCAGTCCTCCACCTGGGCCTTGAACAGAGCCCGGAAGTGCTGCCCCTGATCCAGAGACAGTGTGATGAGTGCTTGGTGCTGGCCCTGGATGCCATTGGTGAGTACCTGGAGGAGCCTATCTGTCTGGTTTGGACTCCATGGCTGCGTTCATTCCTCACTCCTGGGTTTCAGCACCAGTGTCATGACTTTCAATGTATGGAAAATGAAGAAGTGGAGACAGGTGCTCCAATTCAAGGTACACTTTACTCTGACTCACTTTTCAGTGACTACTATGCACAACATACACATATTGGGGAACTCAGCTTTCTCTCTTTCTCTCATTACTGGCCATCTGCAAGACACACAGATACACATGTTAATAGACACCCAGTAATTAGGCACAGGTGTAACTTATCACATGTTACCTGCTGGTTCAACCAAACACCTCATTGTTCACAGCTGATGCTGGACCACACCTTCACTGCCACACTGGGTCTCGACTGATCCAGTATAGAAATCCAATTTATGATCCAGATATTTTGATTTGGCATCAGTGCCCTTTTTGACGCAACCCTCCCCAATCTTTCCAGGCTTGGGACTGGTACTGGCTTATGCAGCCCAAGTGGCTGGGTTTAGCCCAACATAAGTCACAAACAGAAAATACAGATGAAGTAGGACATGGAAATAAGAAGTATGTTTTCCTTTGCTGTCAAATGTACAACCCCATTTCCAAAAGTCTTGAGATACTGTATGAAATATAAATAAAAACAGAATGCTATGATTTGCAAATCATGGAAACTGTATATTTCATTGAAAATAGTACAAAGACAACATATCAAATGTTGAATTTGAGAAATTTAATTTTATTTATTTATTTAAATATGTGCTCATTTTGAATTTGATGCCAGTAACACTTAAAAATAATAATAATTTAAAAAAAAAGGACAGTGGCATGTTTACCACTGAGTCGCATCACCTATTCTTTTAACACTCTGTAAACATTTAGGATCTGAGGAGACCAGTTGCTGTAGGTTTCAAAATTAAATGTCCCATTCTCGCCTCATAAAGGATGTTAGATGATCAACATTTTGAGGTCTCCTTTATCATATTTTGCATTTCATAATGCACCAAATATTTTTAATCAGCAACAGGTCTGGACTGCAGGTAGGCCAGTTTAGCACCAGGAATCTTTTACTATGGAACCATGCAGTTGTAATACCTGCAGAATGTGGTTTGACATTGTTTACACAGTGTCCTAACTTTTTGGAAATGGGGATGTAATATAACATTGTATTACTAAAATATGGACAAACTACACCACTGTACCATTCTTGTCTATCAGAATATACTTGTGTATAAAAATATAAGCATGCTGTCATTCATACACAGTGTTTTTGCACTTTTGTAAGAGAGACACTTGTGCAATCATTATGAACTGTATATACATCAGTATGTGATCAGACATCACAAAGATGATCGAAGATGACTGGGCAGAAAATGGATGTTGCATAGCTTTTAGTGACAATGAAATTGTAGTAAATTGTAGAAATACTCAAATGTAAATATATATTAAAATAAAAATGATAATAAATATGGCAAGTAATTAACCTCCTGAGGACTGTAACATTTAGAGACTTATTTAGCTTGAGTATCAAAAATAGTTATAGAATACGTAGAGTTAATATTTATTTTTTATTGATTTTTCAATAAATCTCACATACAAATCATATAATTATCTTTAATCTGTATGTACAGAATCATAACATCTGTCAAATATGGTGTTAAATCACAAATCTCCCCCTCCCTCCTTCTCACTCACTCACCTTTCCTATCACCCAGTATAGAGGATGTGCAGTCACGTGACCCGTCCGTGTTTACCCCGCCATATTGGACGGCTTCAGGATTGTTTACCTTGCGTGAGCGTAATGGATCCAGGGAGTAATCCCCAAGAAAATTCGGAAAATACCCCATCTACATCACATGATAACTTGTCTAAGTTTGTTCAGCATCTTGAAGGTGACATGAGGCAGCGTTACGTGGAAAAGTGTTCCAGGTTGGGGATTGCAGATCCGTACAACTTGCCGCAATCCTTGTTCAGGGAAATTTGGAGCTGCGGTGCCGACGATTTGCCTGATCTGGCCTACCACGACATTTACAATTTTCTTGTTAATCGTGAATCGTGTTACACTGGCAAAGCCCTCAAAGCTTACAAGAGTCTGGAAGCTTATAAATATTTTGTTGCGGGATGGGTATCCCAACTATACCTCTGGAAGGTTCCGAAGAAGAATGTCTACTTGATAACCTCACGGGTAAATGGCATTAAGACGTTTATCATAGAGACTATGCAGGACGTTTTATCGTAAGAATGTTCGAAATCTAAACTCAGTTCCAGATAATGATAGGGTTGTAAATATGTATGTTTTTGTCTGAAAAAAAAAATACCACAAATCACCGACTATGCAGTTATCATTCAATCTGAAAATCAACTTAACAGATGTACTAGGAGTATTGAATTAGAAGATTACACCTACCTGATATGAAGTGTTCACTACAAATTCGGCTGGTAGAACTGGGGTACCAGTTTTCTCTTCGCACAGCGGACACCCATTTTGCACGTCTCTCCTCGTCTGCGGGGAATCTATGAAATGACAGGCCCTCCTTTTGGCCCTGTCTATTGGTACAACCAAATGCTGAACAAGATATAACCATTCTCGAAAGATCTACTCCCACACACTTGATAATTAGAATGGGTTCGTCTAAGTTCTATGCGCAGCCATGCCGTCCAAGATGGCAGATAAACAAATATCACATGACCTCGTGATGTCACGTGCATGCTTTCTATAGGGCAACAGATTGTAGAATATATCCACAAAACAAGACTAAACAATAAAAAAGGGAGGAAGAGAGAAAAGAGAGGAATGTAGTGTGTGGGGGTGCTCTCTGCTGCATTCTCTGAATAAGAAAAATGGGGAGGGGGCAGTGTTGCATGCCCCAGATCTACCTGCATCAAGAGGTTCTTGTAGGAGTCATAGTAGTTCCAAAAAGGTCTCCAAGTTCTATCAAAAGTTTTTGAAGACCCTTTGAGTGTGTATTTAATTTGCTCCAACTTCAAAAAATACATCTTTGATCCACTTTGAAAAGGATGGGGGAGCCTGTTGCTTCCATTTTAAAAGAATCAGATGCCTTGCAAGAAGTGTTGTGAAAGCTATGACCACATAGGCTTTATTTGGTTAAAGATTTTGGGATTCCACTGGTATTAGTCCAAAGAGGGCACAGATAGGGTCAGGGTCAAATTGTATTCCAAACATCTCACTAAAAGTTTTAAAAATATCTAGCCAAAAAAAGGAGAGGTTTGGGCATAACCAAAACATATGTATTAAATCTGCTGGCTGACCTCTACATCTAGGGTATAATGGTTCAACGTTTGGATAAATTCTTGCCAATCTAGCATTGGTTAAATGAACCCTATGTACTACTTTCAATTGTAATAAACCATGTAGGGCATATGGAGATGATGTATGTACTAGGTCTAAGATTGATTCCCATTAGTCCTCTGTCAGTACTACTCCCAGATCATTGTCCCAGGCCCTTTTAAAATATTCAGTTGAATGTGGATTAATGTTACTAATAGACCCATAAATTCATGATATCAGTCCTTTCCGGTTTGAATTCAGCTCAAGAATAGAATCATACTGTGTCTTTAGTGGTTTCTCTGGAAATGAGGTGAATGTCTTCTTCACAAAACTTCTAATCTGAAGGTAATGAAAGAAATGTGTTTTGGGTAAATCATAGGTTTGGGACAGTTGAGAAAAAGATGCAAATACATATTCTATATATAGGCTATGAATTGCTTTAATCCCTTTGTTAAACCATAAATTAAATGCAGGGTCTATACATGAGGGGGTGAACATATGGTTTGATGTGATAGGAGAGAGGGTGGAAGCTCCTTGGAGCCCAAAATGTCTTCTGAATTGTGCCGAAATTCGTATTGAGTTGTTAACTATTACATTTGGACTCAGATTACTGCTAAGCAGAGGTAAACTTGAACACACTTGTGAGGTGAGCATGGGACATGATGCAAATCCAAGTTGCACCCAATCTGCCATTTTAGTGAAGGATGCATCTTCCACTAGGGCTGGGTATTGATCAAAATTTTTCGATTCCGGTTCAGATACCTTCATTTCGATACCGGTTCCTGAACGGTACCTTTTTCGATTCCTAATTTAAAATATTAATCCTGGAAAAAATGAAAATTTCATTACACATTCTGTTGCACATGTTGGAGTATATTTATTCAAGTTATTTCCAGTGCAAAAAGAACACCAACACACACTATCATATTTACACACACACACACACACACACACACACACACACACACACACACACACACACACGCCAATGTAATCAACAGTCTCTGTATCGCTGGATCTCCTCCTGGGCCTTCTCTGTGATGGTCTTTGGTGTCTCCTGCCTGGTTTCCACTGCCATGTCCTCATCAGCAAACAGCTCCCCAAGGGCAGAGAGCCCTGGTTTCCTCTGAAAACGACAACAATAAGAAGGCATCAGGGTAGATGCCAAGTTAACTTTGTTCTCATAATGAAATAAGAGGGAAAACAATAACATTGCATGTTTTTATTTTACCTTTGTTGCTACTGTAATTGTAGAGTCTTCATCAGATGAGTTTTCGCCACAGTCACAAGCTGGCCCTTCAAGCTCCTGCTCCATCTGCTGGGCCTGGGTCGCTACACCTTTATTCTGCATTCAGTGGATCATGGGAGTTAGCCTATGTAAAACATAAAATGAACTTAAAATGGAAGAGGAATAAAATGTTACTAATAACAAACACCTGTTGTGAGATCCTATTTATCAGCTCCTTCTCCAGTCTGGACCACACTTTGTCTGTCACTTTAGTCTTGAATCTCGAGTCCAAGGCTGTGCCCTCCTCCAAGAACTGCCTGATGCTCTCATCCTGCAAGACAGAAACAGAGAATAGTATGTCATGTTAGTCATTGCCATGTAAGTTGGTCATATCATATTTCGGTATACAGGTTTCTAAATAAACCGCAATCCTGTATGATTGTACTGCATACTTGGTATCGTTGAGAGAGGTCACCCCAGATCTTCTCCTTGATGGCCTGTGTAAATGAGGAGTCTTCATCGGTAACTGTAAAGTAGTGCTGCAGTTTACCCAGGATGGGCAGAATCTGGCCCAAAGTTGGACTCCTTTCAGTGGAGATGCAGAGGGTTGAAGTGTAGAGTATCTTCATAACTCTGACAAACTCTTCCGCCTTTCTGTAGTCATCGTCAGTAAGCCTTTCCAGCCTGCAAAAATATACACAGTTTTGACGACAGCCCAGCATTCCAGTTGGTTCACATTGATGAAATAATGATGTTAGATCAGTGCCCCCCTTATCTATACCTGTCCTTCTCCATTGATTTTTTTTTAACCGAGGATCCATGGAGGCTGCTTGAAGGGCAGGAAACTGTTCCAGAAATCGCTCCACCATCAAGAACAGGCTGTTCCACCGGTTCCTTACATCCAGAATGACGGCATGTTCTGGAAGACCAATGGAAAGACAATGTACAGTATATGTGGTTGTCTATTTATAGTATTAGTAGTAACAGTTCAATATCCATCTCATTCACTTTTCTCACTTTTGGACTAAGTTCAGTCAATTCTGACTTCTTATCAAGAAGACGCTGCTTCTCTTTAAGGACAGGCTTAGCCAAGCTGCTTCGCTTCATCCACACCACCATGGACCAGATTCTTCCTGCCCACCTTGCAATGGCAGGTACAATGTAAAGCTTTTGAGCTGCTATATTCAGCGTGTGGGCAAAGCAGCTAATCTTTCTGATGCTCATCATTTTAACGGCAACATCCATATTAGCTGCGTTATCAACAGTGATGGCTACAACCTTTTCCTTCACATCAAACTCCTCAAGAATATCACCTATCTCCTCAGCTATCACCTGCCCTGTCTGAGAAGTATACACTGCCCTGGTCTGCAGGATTTTCTCCTTCATTTCCCCTTCTCTCACATAGTGGACAGAGACAGTCAAGTAGTGGTCCTGTGCCACACTGGTCCACTCATCCACGGTTACAGCCACATCCCTGACGTCTTTCAAATCAAATCAAATCAAGTTTATTTGTACAGCGCTTTTAACAATAAACATTGTCGCAAAGCAGCTTTACAGAATTTGAACGACTTAAAACATGAGCTAATTTTATCCCTAATCTATCCCCAATGAGCAAGCCTGTGGCGACGGTGGCAAGGAAAAACTCCCTCAGACGACATGAGGAAGAAACCTCGAGAGGAACCAGACTCAAAAGGGAACCCATCCTCATTTGGGCAACAACAGACAGCCTGACTATAATATTAACAGTTTTAACAGGTATAACCCTCAACTGTCCTCATGGGGCCGTCCTTCACAGGAGTGGGGCGATAAAACTCCGACCAGACACAGGGCACCAGGATGGATCAAGCAGGTCCGAGGGGCAGAAGAGGCCAGCATCTCAATCCCAGGATCAACATGTAACTCAGAGGGACAGATGGGGGGGGAGAGAAAGAAAACACATTGTTAGGTATGCCCTAAAAATGACAAGTATTAAATCTGTGTGGTAGGCTCGCAGAGACGAGAGTCTTTACATCAGGCATGACGCACAATGGCATGTTAATATGGTAAAAAATATATCATGACCTGCTCTGGCTGGATGCTTGATTGGGTGATGGGAGCACACTCCTCAGCAATGATGAGATGCAGATGGGACCCTTAGGCCTGGCCAAGACAATTCAGTTACATTTCACCGGGTCTGGGACATGCGACAGAACGTCTGACGGCCGATTCCCTGCAGGCTACGATAGCCAGTCGAGGTCCCCACCGTCTCCACCAAAAGATTTCCTGTTGACTCCATGTAACTCAGAGGGACAGATTTGGGGTGGAGGGGGGGGGGGGGGGAGAGAGAAAGAAAACACAGGTGGTTAGGTATGCCCAATGTCACCTGAATAAGTAGGAACAGTATACATATTGCACCGAGTACAAGCAGGGACTCCGGCAACTAACTATGACAGCATAACTAAAAGGAGAGAGCCAGAAGGTAACACAGGCATGAGGGAGCCCCGGGACATAAAGCAGCCAGCCACTGCACCGTCAACAAACTCGAGTGAGCAAGCGAGTGGGGACTGACAGCATCCATACATCCCAGTTTACCAAAACACTCTATGTCTGAGGACCCTCCAGATCTACTCCTTTACCTCATAAACACCATTAACAAAAGGCTTGACTAAACAGATATGTTTTCAGCCTAGACTTAAATGCTGAGACTGTGTCTGATTCCCGAACATTACTTGGAAGGCTGTTCCATAACAGTGGGGCTTTGTAAGAAAAGGCTCTGCCCCCTGATGTAGCCTTCACTATACGAGGTACCAGCAGATAGCCTGCACCTTTTGATCTAAGTAGGCGTGGCGGGTCATAGAGGAGCAGAAGTTCACTCAGGTACTGTGGTGCGAGACCATTTAGTGCTTTAAAGGTCAATAGGGTCTTTCAATTCTGTCTTGACCCTTTCCTTCTCAGCTGCATACCAGGCAGGTATGCATGTGTTTGCCAGCATGTCTCTGCTGGGGGGCTGATACCTGGGGTTAAGGGTTCTTATCATCTCCCTAATTGACAAACATTAGACAAAACATCAAAAATAACATAGTTATGTTCTCATTGCTTAAAAACACTTCACTTAAAATACATCTAGGCTTAATTTAGATAAAGATAAAGGATTACAGATAAATATAAATGAAGGATTTATTCAACAATATCCTGTACAGCCAACTTACCTAAACCACAGAGTCTCCATTGTAAAAAAAGGCAGCAAACCTTTCACCACAAACTGTGTCACTGCCCTGTGGCACTTGGCTTGTTTTTCTTTGGTCATTTTGGCCTTTTCTGCTAGTGTGAATGGATTTACGGTAGCTGCCTGCCTTTTCCTCCTCACATCAGGGACCTGGGCAGAGGCTGTGAAGGTTTTATACATTAAGTTTTTGAGACTAGGGGGAGGTGAATATTTTTTTTTTAAATAACACTCATGTGCGCGCGCACACGTAGGCAGCTTACCCAATGATGGAGCACATTTTAAAAGCTAGCATTTAGATAACTTTTTACTTGGCTAGTTACATAGCCATTAAACAAAGTTAGGCGCTAATATCTTACTGTACCATTAGCTATACATAAACTTACAACAACCTAGCTCTTACCGCGACAAACAAAGCAGTTCAACGGAATTCACGGAACAACTTACCAGATGAAATATCAGACACGACGCTGTGCTTGGTACTTTCAGATGAATCCGAGTCTGGTGGTAAAACGTCCTGCAGAGAAGTCGGGGGTGGCGAAGGTGCAGTCGAAGTCGAGGGTGTCGAAGGTGCATAAGTTGGTGTGTGAGAGAAGACAGTGCAACTCTCCGCTCTCAGATTTATTCCATGCACCGTCAAATACTTTAGGAAATTTGAAGTGTTGCCTGACTTGCAGGTGATGCTCTTGTCGCATATATTGCACCGCACAGTATTGTTATCGCTCTTGCTAAAATATAACCAAGCTTTCGACTTCAGCATTTTGTAGGCATTGACGACGCAACAAAGTAGTGCCCCCTACAACATGGGAAACATGCTTTTTCATGCACGAGAACGTTTCAGCCAATCACAGGTGGCATTATCGGGTCATAAGCATGCCAGCACGGATCAGAGCCCACTCCACTTTACACGTAATTAACCTCTGGGAACCGAAACGTGGAACCGAAAGGCGAGGCCTGTTTCAATACCCAGAAGAACCGTAACATTTCGGTCGGTGCCATGAAGGAACCGAATTTCGGTGCCCAGTCCTATCTTCCACCCAATGAATTAACTTCTGAATATTACATGCCCAGTAATAAAAAAGAAAGTTAGGTAACGCCAGACCTCCAGTGCGCTTTGATCTCTGGAGCATGGTGTTGCTGATTCGGCTTGATTTATTCCCCCAAATAAAAGGGATAATAGTTTTATCTAGTGTTTTGGAAAAATATTTTTTAATTAAGATGGGGATATTTTGGAAAAGATATATAAAAAAAAAAAAATTGGCAGTATCATTTTAATCAGACTGACTCACCCCGCTAATGGTAATGAGGCCCAGCGGGTCATATCCTGTTTACACTTTTTTAAAAGGGCAGTGAAATTCTTTGTGAAGGTAGTTGAAAAACTGAGAGTGACCTCAACACCTAGATATTGGAAGCCCTCTTGGACCATTTTAAAGGGGAAAAGGTCAGAGGGGAGCACAGCTGCTAATGAGTTGAGAGGCAAAATTTCACTCTTTTGCAGATTTATTTTATATCCAGATATTTTCCCAAATTGATTCAGGATATCTAAAATATAAGGAAGTGATAAGGCTGGATTATTAGATACATATAAAAGCAAATCATCCGCATATAGAGAAACTTTAACCTCTTGCCCCCTCTGCTGCACACCATTAAAGTCCTTGCAGAGTCGAAGAGCTATTGCTAGGGGCTCAATAGCCAGTGCAAATAGGAATGGGGGAAAGGGGGCATCCTTGTCTCATCCCTCTTCCTAGTGAAAAGTAACAAGACTGTGTGCTATTGGAAACAACAGATGCTAATGGTGAATAAAGCAGCTTAATCCAGGATATGAAACTGTCCCCAAAGCCAAACCTTTTGAGTGTGAAGAATAGGTATCCCCACTCAACTCAGTCAAAGGCCTTCTCAGCATCAAGAGAAATAACTACTGTACCTCTGGGCACTTTGACCCAGTTGAATGGATGATATTAAATAGTTTTCTTAAATTTGAGTATGAATGTCTGCCCTGAACAAAGCCTGTTTGGTCAGGTGAAACAACGTCTGGGACCACATTCTCCATGTGCTTTGCCAAAACTTTGGATAGCACTTGGAAATCAACATTTAGTAAAGAGATAGGTCGGTAGGACGTGCACAGTAATGGATCTTTATCCTTTTTTGCCAACAGTGTAATAGAGGCCTGCCTCAGTGTCATAGGCAGGCTGCCTGAGGAAAGTGCCTCTTTAAACATTGCTTGCAGAAATGGTGCCAATTGATGGGGAAACTTTTTATAGAATTCAACTGTGTATCCATCAGGCCCGGGGGACTTGTTATTTTGCATTGATTTAATGGCTATACTTATCTCAGAAGTTGAAATGTCTTCACTCAGATTACTATTTTGTTCTTCTGACACAGTTGGAACAGTAAGGTTTTCAAAGAACGTACATAGAACTTCATCATTCCTACATTCTGATGTGTAAAGGTTCACATAAAAGTCTTGAAATGTTTTGTTGATGTTATGATCCATCAGAATCTTTCCTGTGTGTGACTGGATCTTTGTGATGGAGCAAGAGGCAGCTGCTTGTCTTACCTGCTGTGCTAATAATCTACTCACTTTGTCCCCAGTTTCATAGACATTATGTCTGGATTTCAAAATCCATGGCGGGCGGCATGGTGGTGTAAGTGGTTAGCACGGTTGCCTCACAGCAAGAAGGTTCTGGGTTCGAACCCAGCAGCTGGCGAGGGCCTTTCTGTGTGGAGCTTCCATGTTCTCCCTCTGTCTGTGTGGGTTTCCTCCGGGTGCTCCGGTTTCCGCCACAATCCAAAGACAAGCAGTTAGGTTGACGTGGGGCGGCCTTGGGCTGAGGTGCCCTTGAGCAAGGTACCTGGCCCCGGGCACTCTGGTGTGGCTGCCCACTGCTCTGAGTGTGTGTGTGTGTGTGTGTGTGTTCACTGCTTCAGATGGGTTAAATGCAGAGGATGAATTTCACTGTGCTTGAAGTGTGCATGTGACAAAGGTTTCTTCTTCTTCAAAATAAGATGTGTAGCCTCATCAGTAGAAAGAAGATTGAATTCAGATTGTAGCCTCAAACATTCTTTGTAAAGGTCTGGGGAGTGAGCATATTTTGAGTCAATATCAAGGATTCGTTGTGAGATCTCTGTCAATTTTAAACTTTTTTTCTTTTTTGACTTTAGATGAATATGCTATAATTTGCCCTCATATATATACTTTAAGCGTTTCCCACAATGTTGCATGTGAGATCTCTGGGGAGGTGTTTGTTCCTAGGAAAAACTGAATCTGGTCTGAAATTAGTTCTACAAATGTGTCATCTGATAATAGTAGAGAGTTCAATCTCCAAATCTTGTTTACGGATGGTTGGTTTGGAATGTCCAAGTCAAGCACAATGGCACTATGATCAGAAATAACAATACTATTATATGAAATGGCCTTGACTTTAGACAACAGTCTATTATCAAGTAGAAAGTAATCAATGCGGGTGTAGGTGTGGTGTACATTAGAGAAAAATGAATAAGCTCTGGTGTGGGGAAACTGAAACCTCCACACATCTGAGAGGCCACACTGATTCATGAAATCCTTCACCACTCCAGCAGATCTAGAAAGATGTTGGGAAGTGTTGGACGACCGATCCAAAGTAACATCCAGTACAAGGTTGAAATCCCCTCCTATTAAAAGAAAATTATTGTCCAAATTAGGTATTAAAGAACATATTTTCTCAAAAAAAAAAACTGAGTGTCATCAAAGTTAGGTGCATATATGTTAACCAGAATCACAGGATTGGCAAAGAGGTGTATCATCCATTAGGATCATTAATTATCTCTTTAGACTGAAAAGAGATGTTTTTATGTATTAAAATGGCTGTACCTCTTGCTTTTGCATTAAATGTAGAGTGAAACACCTGACCAACCCAGTGTTGTTTCAGACCAGCAATATTGTTATTACAAAGATGGGTTTCTTGTAAAAACGCTATGTCCACCTTCAACTGTTGGAGATGAGACATGACTCTCCATCTTTTAATTGGGTTATTGACCCCTTTTACATTCCTAGATATGAGCTTAATGGGGTTGCCCATGACCTTGGTAGATCTACTCGTCATTGTGATCTAAAAAGGGGAATAATAAAAGAAGCAGAGGCAGAGTTGGAAGACAGAGGGGAGGAAAAGATAGAAAAGACAAAGGAAAAGAGAAGAAAGAGAGATTGAGAAAGAAAAAGGGAAAAAAGTAGAATAAACAATGTACCTGTGAGCCCCATTCCATCCCAGTTACCCTTATGCACTTGTGCTTACTTCTAGCTTGCACTTTTTACACTTTTAACTCTGTCTATATGAAGAAAAAGGGAACATACTGTTTATAGTAAACCATTACCCTGTAGGTCTCAAAGTAGCAGTGACATGAACATAGCCTAGCGTATATGACAAGGTAATCTATGTTGTATATCAAACCGGTGAAGATGTAAAGAAAAAAAGGTCTATTTATCCAACAGTCAGCAGTTCACTGAATGAACTATTAGTCTAAAGTGAGCTAAACTTAATATTATTTGAAGTACGTGAAAAAAATTAAAAATAAAATAATATTTCTATTCTTTCATTCATACAAAATGCATGATAAGGCAGTATGAATAGTACTGAGTGCAACCAAGTTGTGGCCTATCACTCAGAAGCAGGCTTCTGCTGGTGGATATCAGTTAAGCGCTAATATCAAAGGTTAACATAGAGCAAAGATACAGTCCAATTCCATAATGTAGCGGTAACAACTTGAAGAAAGCTATAACGGTAACCAAGTCCAAAATGGATGAAGCTTTCTTAATCATTTCAAACCAATTTCAACCAAACTTGCACAAACTTTCACAACAAAATTCCTGAAATCTTGGCAGTGGCTACAATACAGCATGAGAAAAAAAAAAAAAAAAAAAAAAAAATATATATATATATATATATATATATATATATATATATATATATATATATATATATATAAATTAAGGCAAGTTTGCTGTAGTCTAGGCATGCACCTTTGTGCACTCACTGGACAGTCCAGCAGACCTGGATTAACTTTAGAAATAATCTTGGTGGTAGTAGTGTAATTCCTGTTGTGGCAGTTTTCTAGCTTCCAAAAAGGCTGTGGCTTTGGTTGGTGTATTGAACTCATGCTTGGCACCGTTGATGTTCACTCTGAGTTTAGCAGAGAAGAGTAGACTGAAGCATTACCCAGCTCTTTTCAATTGGGCTTTTATCGGGGTGAAGGCGGCTCGCTTCCTTGCTACCTCTGCACTGTAGTCTCTGAAGATGTGGACCTCCGACCCCTTATAATCCAGGGAGCCCCTCTCCCGGGCAAGCTGCATTATTTGTTGCTTCATCTGGAAGTGATGCATGCGTGCTATGAAGGGACGTGGTGCGCCCTCTCATCTTCTCTGGATGGCTAGTCTATGTGCTCTATCAATGACCACGGGACAGGGGAAGGCACCAGCCCAAAATATTTCTTTCAGACAGAATTCGATAAAAGAGGTGGGTTTTGCCCCTTCTTCTCCTTCTGGTATGCCCGTAATACGCATGTTGCATCTTTTGGATCTATTCTCGAGGTCATCCAGTTTTAGCTTTAGCTGTTCATTCTCCTTTGAAAGATAGCCAACAGTGGATTCCAGTGTAATTATTCTGTCCTGAAAGTCATTCACTGAAGTCTTGATGCACTGGATTGACTGGCTGTGTTTAGCGATATTGAAATGGTTGGAAGAAATTTGTGCTGTCAGATTTGTAATAATTTGCTCTTCCATGCCTGCAAGTAGTTTCTGTATGTCGGCTAGAGACACAGGGGTACTGTCTCCATCATCGTTGCTAGTCAAATTCGATGCTAGCTCACTATTTTCACCTTCAGTTTTTTGCCTTGTTGTTTGCCTGATTTTACCATATTTGCAGTAAATATAACAGGTATCAAGTTAGAAACCTGTATGGGCGGCTCCACAAATTCAAAAGCACTGATTAGTCTGAAATAGGGTTGCCACCTGTGTCTGACAAAAATCCTGGACATTTCGACCATCCAATCGACCTTTTTGCTTGTAAGCAACAGCGCCCTTCACACATCTAAATCAAGACAAAAATTGCCCTTCTACGCTGAAATTGTATTGCTCTAATTAGTAAAAATGACACTTTTGCTAGTTATTTGTTTAGTTAATTGTTTTACATAATATAGCAGGTCTTCATTATTTTGGTTTATTTCCAACAGTTTTTGGTTGTGGACACCTGGGGGCAGTAGTGGGCACAGGTAAAAGGGGAATACATAATTAAGTTCTGTTTGTTTGCTTATGTGGAATAAAAATAAATAATCTAATTTTTATTGTATCTGAGAATACCTGAATGTAAGGTGTAGTGTCAAACAGCTTACCTGCTTGCTTAGAGTGTGGTGTGTGCTTTGCTTGTGCTTGCCTGTGCCTCTGCTGCTCTTGGCTAAACAAATACATAGGAGGACATATAACTGGGCACATACAGTACATACAGGAGTAGGCAGATAAGACTATTTGGATTTCATTTAATTCACCAAAACCTTACCTAATCTTCCATTTATATTTGGTGTTTTTCTTTGCTGCTGCTATGAGTCCTGGCTGATTTTCAATGAATGTCTTGAACTCAGTACAGGACAACTGAAAGTTTAGCCTGACTTGAAGCTCAGCCTTCACCATTGCAACAGAGAGTCTGTTTCTTTTATCAGTCCAAGCATCCTCCATTGCTCCTTTTCCCCCAAAGCAGTTCCAGGGCTGGTTCGGGGCCAGTGTTTAGTTTGGAACCGGGTTTTCTGTTTCCACTGACAAAGAACTGGCTCTGGGGCCAGAAAAAACGGTTCCAGGCTCGCACCAACTCTCTGCTGGGCCAGAGGAAAGAACCGCTTACGTCAGCGGGGGGTGGAGTTGTTAAGACCAACAACAATAACAAGACCGCGAAAGATCGCCATTTTTAAGCGACGAGAAGCAGCAACTGTACAAACGCGAAGTCAGCCATCATCATCATCATTATTATTGTTGTTGTTGCTGCTGCTGCTTCTTCCGTGTTTTTGCTTTGATATTCGCGCCAAGGTTTATGCAAACGTAGCGCCGTAACTGACGTATACAGCGACGTAATGACGTTTTCAGCGACGTAATGACGTGGCTCCACTTAGCACGGCGAGCTCGGAAAAGCAAACTGGTTCTCAGCTGGCTCGCAAGTTGAAATACACATTTTGCCCATTATGTACAAAAAACCGGGACATTCAGTGTCCCGGATTTTTATTTTTTTTTTCCGGGACAGACCATGAAAATCCGGGACAATCAGGAAAAACCGGGACAGGTGGCAACACTAGGAAAACGTCAAATAAAATGTCGAATGCAGACAGAGCTGGACCGAGTAGCTGCTTACTCCACCATTTTTTCTCCAGTTATTTTTTTTTTTAGAGTGAATATTTAGACTGACAACCCACACCAATTACGGGCAGGCTTAGAATCACATATTTCTCTTATCTGACCATGCTTTGGTTTAATATTTTTACTTATCACTGTGGGTCAGTTTGAAAAGGAGAGATGCAAAGTATTGAAGTCCCTCAATTACAAAATGTGAATCACTTTATTGCAAAACTTCCTGATTTTTAGTCAGACCCCTGGGCTTATACTTGTTGCCCATTTTCCCTGAAGTTTGTTAATGTTTTGGCCTGTCTGCTCACTGTGTTTAAAAGATGCACTGATGCGACACTTTTGCATTCTGTCTAGGAAAATTGAGAACATTCCCCAAGAATTTTCAGCTGAAAATTTTTAACTAACAATGATCAAACAGACACACTGAAATGTCAAATCTAATAATTTCAAATTAGCTGAATGGAATCAGACAGAGTTCTCTGAAAACTGAGAATTGGCCTTTACGGTGGAAAAACTTTGAATACACCTCTATGTGAGCTATAAGAAGGCAACAAATGATACAAAACCTGTGGAATTTTATCCCATCTTACTTCATAGCTGTCCAAATGCAAAAGTCTTATCATATAAGTCACCCTGAGAAATAATCATTCTTCAAAGAGTGCATTTTTTTCCCGAAAATATAACTCCCAACCAAAGCCCATTTTTCATGTGTGCTATAAAATGGCCAAATTGGGACCACTATGGTCACTCTGTCTCTGAGACTGTCTGAGATATTTCTAGAGAACAAAAGAGTTTATGCTACAGTTATGAAAAATGTGAATCTATGACTGGGAGAGAAAAAAGAATGAAATGATAAAGTGTATTGCATAGTGTACTTTTACTCTACTAAATTTCTCACTAAGAACATAATGAATTCCAGAAGCATTGGCTGAAAGATGTGGTCTTACAGATTAACTCAGAAGATTTTGTTTATTTTCATTTACAAAACACCCTCCCAACATTTGAAGTAAAAAGACAAGACATATGACAATTTTTTTTTCCATGAACTGTGACTGTGTGATTGTGTGATTGTGCAGTTAATACTGTTGGTGAAAAGAGGCTATACACGGGGAAAAGAAATTAATACCAAAAGATATATGTATGTGTGAGGCATGTGCTGATAATCAGTTATGAAATATAGTATGATATTCAGAATCAGAATTGAGTTTATTTATTTTATTATTATTATTTTTTTACAAAAGTCAAATGCAGCATTTTAATGATATAATCTGTAAATAGAGCTATAATTTTTTTTTTTCATCTTTCGCATCAGGACATCTAATATAGAATTTTTGGGATGTGTTTGTGCATATGTCTTATTTTTGTTTTGTTCAGATGAAGAAGAAGAAGTTCTCTGGGTTAGAGATAGCCCTGATGGTGATGTTTGTCATGATTGGGATTGTTGCCATAGCACTGATCACCCTGCTTGCCACGAATGAGACAAAGAGTGAGTGAATTTAATATTTCCTCATACAGTTTCATCTCATCTCATTATCTCCAGCCGCTTTATCCTGTTCTACAGGGTCTCAGGCAAGCTGGAGCCTATCCCAGCTGACTACGGACGAAAGGCGGGGTACACCCTGGACAAGTCGCCAGGTCATCACAGGGCTGACACATAGACACAGACAACCATTCACACCTACGGTCAATTTAGGCTACATCCACACGACAACGGCAACGAGATGTTATTTAAAAATATACCGCGTCCAAATGGGCAACGATCAGTAAAATATCAGGTCCATATGGCAACGCAACGCTTGCTGAAAACGATGCAATACACATGCCACACCTCTAGGGGCGCTGTAAGACGGTCCCTTCGGAGACACCAGAACAATAGAAGAAGTAAGGACGCATGGGCATAAACTATTATGCGCGAGACTTCATATTAGCCACAAAGTCAGGAAAATCTGTTCGTAAAATTACATTATAATGACCAAATACAATGAAAAGTATTTTTCCAGTCTCACCTGTGAAAGGTAATCCCATGTGATCTTGTTTGGACGGCAAACCTGTTGGTACAGTTAAACGCAGCTAATCTTTATTCTCCGCTTTGACCTATCCAATATGGCGGCGAGGATGACGTATGATTCTACGCGGAAGGCGGCGTCTTTAATGGTCCGGAATAAATTGAATTCTACACGTTGATGGATTAATTTGTTGTTTCTCACCTGTGAAAGGTAATCCCATGTGATCTCATTTGGACGGTAAACCTGTTGGTACAGTTAAACGCAGCACATGAATCTTTATTCTCCGCTTTGACCTATCCAATATGGCGGCGAGGATGACGTATGATTCTACGCGGAAGGCGGCGTCTTTAATGGTCCGGAATAAATTGAATGCTACACGTTGATGGATTAATTTGCTCTTCTACACCCTTTTTGAGGAATGTATTGTAGGACTTAAATCAACATCTGAAGAGGTGAGATCGCTCCTTTTTTTCCCTATTTTTTCTGGCGGGATTGACTCTGCCCTAAGGGCAGAGTCTCTCTCTCTCTCTCTCTCACTTTGCACCATTACACAATAAATATTCACAGTGAAAATATTTTGTAAGCGCGTTTCATGAACCAAGTTATAGGATTTGTTGACAACTCGCATCGAGTTCGTTACACTTCTACCCGGCGTGAAGCACTCACAGTCATGTGGTTGTGACGTCATTATAAACAAATCCGTTCTACTCATCCAGACGACTTCACAACGGCAACGTTGCCAGATCTTTCCACTCTGGAACCCGTTCTCAAAAAGATTGCATTTTGGGGCACCCAAAACGCCGGTGCCATGTGGACGCCAGGCCTAAACGATAAGCAATTGTATTGGAGTCACCTGAATCCTTTGCCGTGTGGACAGGGCCTTAGAGTCACCAGTTAACCTAACCTGCATGTCTTTGGATTGTGGGGGAAACTGGAGCACCCAGAGGAAACCCACGCGGACATGGGGAGAACATGCAAACTCCACACAGAAAGGCCCTCGCTGGCCACGGGGCTCGAACCCGGACCTTCTTGCTGTGAGGCGACAGCGCTAACCACTACACCACCATGGCGCCCCTCATACAGTTTCATGATTAACAAAATAAAAAAGAATCTGTCATTATATAAAGCTCTTAATCATTAATAATAGCTTGATGTACAATCCAAATAAACCATTCTTGCTCATCCCAATAGTTTGAAAAAGACTGAAAGATTGGGTTATCACAGACATGTACTATATCAGATTATCTCTGATTTCTAACATAAACACAAATACAGAAAAAAAATCATTCTCTTAATCATAATCCAACCTAATCTTGCATTAACTAGCTGACTTTTCCAACAAGCTTTCCATTTGTATTTTGTGCTCAATTCAGTATCAGGTGTTTCCCATAATGACTGGGTCACAAACATGCACACAACACACTCCAAAGGATCCCCGAATGTAAATGCACTTTAAGTCTCACTGAAACTAAGGCTGTGCAGAGCTGCCGCCGTGTTGAGGCTCATGTTCACTTCACTGGATAAGAATGAGCACCGTGCTGCAGTTGTGAAATTATATATATACAATACTGTGTGTGCGTGTGTGTGTGTATATATATATATATATATATATATATATATATGTAATTTTTTTTAAATTCTTACTTTTGTGTAAATGAAGTGAGCATACTCACTCATAGGGTTTTTGACCTACAGTGGTGCTTGAAAGTTTGTGAACCCTTTAGAATTTTCTATATTTCGGCATAAATATGACCTAAAACGTGTTCAGATTTTCACACAAGTCCTAAAAGTAGATAAAGAGAACCCAGTTAAACAAATGAAATAAAAAAATTATACTTGGTCATTTATTTATTGAGGAAAACGATCCAATATTACATATCTGTGAGTGGCAAAAGTATGTGAACCTTTGCTTTCAGTATCTGGTGTGATGCCCTTGTGAAGCAATAACTGCAACTAAAAGTTTCCGGTAACTGTTGATCAGTCCTGCACACTGGCTTGGAGGAATTTTAGCCCATTGCTCCGTACAGAACAGCTTCAACTCTGGGATGTTGGTGAGTTTCCTCATGTGAACTGCTTGCTTCGGGTCCTTCCACAACATTTCGATTGGATTAAGATCAGGACTTTGATTTGGCCATTCCAAAACATTAACTTTATTCTTCTTTAACCATTCTTTGGTAGAATGACTTGTGTGTTTAAGGTTGTTGTCTTGCTGCATGACCCACCTTCTCTTGAGGTTCAGTTCATGGACAGATGTCCTGACATTTTCCTTTAGAATTCGCTGGTATAATTCAGAATTCATTGTTCCATCAATGATGGCAAGCCGTCCTGGCCCAGATGCAGCAAAACAGGCCCAAATCATGGTAATACAACCACCATGTTTCACAGATGGGATAAGGTTCTTATGCTGGAATGCAGTGTTTTCCTTTCTCCAAACACAAGGCTTCTCATTCAAACCAAAAGGGTTTGTTTGGTCTCATCCATCCACAAAACATTTTTCCAGTAGCCTTCTGGCTTGTCCACATTATCTTTAGCAAACTGCAGATGAGCAGCAATGTTCTTTTTGGAGAGCAGTGGCTTTCTCCTTGCAACCCTGCCATGCACACCATTGTTGTTCAGTATTCTCCTGATGATGGACCCGTGAACATTAACATTAGCTTATGTGAGAGAGGCCTTCAGTTGCTTAGAAGTTACCCTGTGGTCCTTTGTGACCTTGCCGACTATTACAGCCCTATTCTTGGAGTGATCTTTGTTGGTCAACCACTCCTGGGGAGGGTAACAATGGTCTTGAACTTCCCCCATTTGTACACAATCTGTCTGACTGTGGATTGGTGAAGTCCAAACTTTTTAGAGATTGTTTTGTAACCTTTTCCAGCCTGATGAGCATCAACAACGCTTTTTCTGAGGTCCTCAGAAATCTCCTTTGTTTGTGCCATGATACACTTCCACAAACATGTGTTGTGAAGATCAGACTTTGATAGATCTCTGTTCTTTAAATAAAACAGGGTGCCCACTCACACCTGATTTTCATCCCATTGATTGAAAACACCTGACTCTAATTTCACCTTCAAATTAACTGCTAATCCTCGAGGTTCACATACTTTTGCCACTCACAGATATGTAATATTGGATCATTGTCCATAATAAATAAATGACCAAGTATAATATTTTTTGTCTCATTTGTTTAACTGGGTTCTCTTTATCTACTTTTAGAACTTATGTGCAAATCTGATGTTTTAGGTCATATTTATGCAGAAATATAGAAAATTCTAAAGGGTTCACAAACTGTCAAGCACCACTGTATCCTTTTGACACCAAGTCACACTGAATGTTTCCCCATTTCCTCTTCTATGTTAAGAAAGTTCTCTCATTTATTTCCCCTGATAATGAATTACTTTTTGGAAATAAAAAAAATCTGATGTCTTTTTCTCGTTCACAATGATTTGCATATCCAAAAACTCAGCAAAAATTTCCATACCATTCCCATGGTCAATAACAACTAACTCAGCTGAATATAGTACTACAAGCATGCTCATTGTTATGGCACCCTATTTACCATTGCTATGGTGTCACGTGATGGTGCAAAGCCTCTGTTGGCAATGTAGAGTAGCCAGTTGACCTAATCTGCATGTCTCTTGACTGTGGAAGGAAACTGACACAGGCACAGGAAGAACATGTACAGTAAATTCCTCAGCCATAGTTTCAAAGCTGGGACCTTCTTTCTTTGAGGTGAGACTGCTAACCACTGCACAACCATGCTGCCCCAACATTAATCAGACTTTGCAACTTATTCTTGTGAAAAAAAATCTCTGTAAAGGCAGTAAGTTAAACAAAGTCATTAGTGGTCTGATTGCTTCAGTCCTGAAATGATTAATGTACTAAATTAACCAATTAATCAACAAAAGCTTTGTTTGTTTGTTTGTTTGTTTGTTTGTTTGTTTGTTTGTTTGTTTGTGCATGCTTAATTTTCTTTTTAACTGATGGGAATGTTTGTGTGGCATAAAGAATGTATGGTTTCAACCTAAATCATTATAATGATTTTGGTCAAGTATATAAAAGTCATAATAATAATGCCTTTTCCAGTTTGTACAGTGAATACAAATGAATTCTTGCATTAAAAAAAAACAAACCAATAAATAATTATATTCATTTGGTGATAATCAAAACAGTTCAATGGGCTGTACTGTTCTATCATTTTTCTTATTTGATATTTTAGAACCAGCATTTGTAGCGCAGTGTCCAAATATTCCCCTGGGTGAAAGAGTGGACTGTTTTCCAGATGCAGGTGCTTCTCAGGTAAAATAATAACAATAATATATATATATATATATATATATATATATATATATATATATATATATATATATATATATATATACAGGACCCTCCACAATTATTGGCACCCCTGGTTAAGATGTGTTAAAAGCCTTAAAATAAATTCAATTTTTATTGCAGAAGCATGATCTCACACTGAAAATTGTCAAAAAATGTAACCCTAAACTCAAGTGAATTAAAAAAATATATTTCTTTCTGACTAAGAAATAATTATTTTTCATAAAATCATCTGTTCCACAATTATTGGCACCCATAACAATTCCTAGAAAATAAATGTAATTGAAGCATTTCTGTCATTTCTACTGTAGTTTATAAAGTTGATCAGAGTATGTAGGAACCTTTAATTAGTAATTCATCACATCCTGTTTCCCTGGAGTATAAATATGATGTGACACAGAGGCCTATTTCTCTTATCCACTCTTCAACATGGGAAAGACAAGAGAACACACCATTCAAGTAAGGCAGATGTGTGTCGACCTTCATAAGTCAGGCAATGGCTACAAGAAAATAGTTACTCGCCTACACCTGCCCATATCTACAGTCAGAGGAATCATCAAGAAGTTTAAAACAACTGGAACAGTGGCAAACAAGCCTGGATGAGGATACAAGTTTATCTTGCCACCACGCACAGTGAGGAGGATAGTAAGAGAAGTAAAAAGTTCTCCAAAGCTCACTGTTAGAGAATTGCATCAAAGAGTAGCATCTTGGGGTCACAAAGTCTCCATAACAACCATCAGGCGCTATCTACATGCCAACAAGCTGTTTAGGAGGCATGCACAAAAAAAGGCCTTTTCTCACTTACAAGCATAAATGTAAACATCTGGAGTTCACTAAGCAGTACTGGAATTTCAACTGCGACCATGTGCTTTGGTCAGATGAGACCAAGATAGAGCTTTTTGGCAACAAACACTCTAATACATCACAAAAGATGAGTATGCAGAAAAGGACCTCATGCTTATTGTGAAGTATGGGGGAGGATCGGTGATGCTGTGGGCCTGTTTCTCTTCCAAAGGACCCAGGAACCTTTTTAGGGTGCATGGCATCATGAACTCTTTTAAATACCAGGACATTTTAAATCAAAATCTGGTGGCCTCTGCATGAAAGCTGAAGATGGGTCGTCACTGGGTCTTTCAGCAAGATAATGACCCTAAACATGTGGCCAAACCTACACAAAAATGGTTCACCAGACACAAAATCAAGCTCCTCCCATGGCCATCTCAGTCCCTAGACCTCAACCCAATTGAAAACCTGTGGGGTGAGCTGAAGAGGAGAGTGCATAGGAGAGGACCCAGGACTCTGGATGATTTAGAGAGATTGTGCAAAGAGGAATGGTCGAATATCCCTCTCTCTGTATTCTCCCATCTTGTGAAATGTTATAGGAGAATATTAAGTGCTGCCTTGTTGGCAAAAGGGGGTTGTACAAAGTATTAACATCAGGGGTGCCAATAATTGTGGCACACATGATTTCATGTAAAATAATTATTTCTTAATGTGGGATTTTTTTTCCCACTGAATAAATGCACTTGAATTAAAGGTTTGGTTTTTTTCTTTTTTTGCATTGTTGTCCTATATTATTTATTTTTAAAAAATGAATTTATTAGAAGCCTAAGATCTTAACGAGGAGTGTCAATAGTTGTGGAGGGCATTGTGTGTGTGTGTGTGTGTGTGTATGTATGTGTGTGTGTGTGTGTGTGTGTGTGTGTGTGTGTGTGTGTGTGTATATAAATATAATGTGTGTGTGTGTGTGTGTGTGTGTGTGTGTGTGTGTGTGTGTGTGTGTACCATATGTGCGTGGGGTTTTTTGTTTGTTTTTTTGGTCAGAAATATCAAAACACACACGCGCACACACACACACACCCTACTTTCAAAATCTAGGCAAATGAGCTCACATTCTGAAAACAAAAACAAAAGGATCAGAATGATAAAGCATTATTTTATGCATTTCACTTTTTATTTCTTGCATATTATGCTTATATATACACATATCAGCATATCATTAAATTTTAATTCTAAATAATTTTCTGCTATGAGCTTCCACTTCAGTGCTTCAAAAAATGTTGGTACAGTTGTTGGTCAAAATGGAAAAGCCTACTTTAAGGCATACATACGAGTATATAGATCACTGACACTAATTAGACTGACATATCGTATTATAATCAATCTCTGAAAAATGACCTTTACAAATTTTCACTTCCTGTTCCTTCAGAAAAGCTGTCAGGAGCGTGGCTGCTGCTGGGATCCAAATGACCAAGCAAATGTGCCTTGGTGTTTCTTCTCCAGTAATCATGGCTACACTGTGGTCAGTGAAAGTCAGCCAGGGAGTACAAGTAAGTACTAGATATTTAGACACTTAAATATTTATTCAATGAGGATTTGGTACTAGATGGATTAAAGCGCATATTAGAAAGCTAGATGCTGCATTAGGCATAAGGGGAAATAATCCATTGAAAGCCAATGTAGGTTGATGGAGAGATGCCAGTCTACCCTGATATCTCATCTCATCTCATTATCTCTAGCCGCTTTATCCTGTTCTACAGGGTCGCAGGCAAGCTGGAGCCTATCCCAGCTGACTACGGGCGAACGGCGGGGTACACCCTGGACAAGTCGCCAGGTCATCACAGGGCTGACACAGACACAGACAACCATTCGCACTCACATTCACACCTACGGTCAATTTAGAGTCGCCAGTTAACCTAACCTGCATGTCTTTGGATTGTGGGGGAAACCGGAGCACCCGGAGGAAACCCACGCGGACACGGGGAGAACATGCAAACTCCGCACAGAAAGGCCCTCGCCGGCCACAGGGCTTGAACCCGGACCTTCTTGGTGTGAGGCGACAGCGCTAACCACTACACCACCATGCCGCCCCCTACCCTGATATAATAAACTATAATCAGTTCTTTATTTGTTTTATATTCAACTAATTTTTAAAAACTTTGCTTTGTTACAAATGGCATATTTTTGCTTTTAGCAGGTGATGTAAATGCAAATATATCATTGCAGTCAGAAGTTTACATACATGAATCATCGACATGACTGTCATGGCAATATTAGGCTTTCAGTGATTTCTTTGGACTGTTCTTTTTCTGGGGGAAAAAATGATTGCACAACATACATCTTTAATAGAAAAAAAATCAAGAATTTGGTGCACAAGTTTGAATGTATTTTGGGGTTCTGAAATCAACAAAGGGTAAAAATTTTACAGACAGGGTCAAAACATACTAGCCCCATTTCCAGAAAAATTGGGATATTTTCCAAAATGCAATAAAAGCAAAAAATATGTGATTTGTTAATTCACGTGAACCTTTATTTAACTGACAAAAGTAACTTTATTTAACTGACAAAAGTACAAAGAAAATATTTTCAATAGTTTTACTGACCAAATGAATTGTACTTTGTAAATATAAAGTACGAAGTTAGAATTTGATGCCTGCAACACACTCCAAAAAAAAGAAGAAGAAAAAGGGACAGATGCATTATTAGCATTGCATTACATCAACTTTCCTTTAAATAACACTTTTTTTTAAACATATGGGATCTGAGGATAATAATTGTTGCAGTTTTACAATTCAAATTTTTGTCCAGTCTTGCTTGATACAAGACTTCAACTGCTCAACAGTCCATAGTTGCCATTGTCTGGTTCTGCTCTTCATGATGTACTATACATTCTCAATAGGAGACAGATTTGCACTGGCAGTAGGCCAGTCAAACACACACACACTCTGTCTACGAAACCATGCTGTTGTATCCCATGTAGAATGAGGCCTGGCATTGTCCTGCTGAAATAAGCATGGACTTCCCAAGAAGAGATGTTGCCTTGATGAATATGTTTCTCTGAATTCCCAATATATGCCATATCTTGATATTGATATGCAATATATAAATGGTACTTCACACATATGCAACTCACCTATGCCGTGGGCACTGATGCACCCCCATACCATCACACATGTTGGCTTTTGCACCTTTCACTGATAACAAACTGGATGGACATGTTCACCTTTGGCACAGAGAACTCGACATCTGGTTTTCCTGAAAACAAGCTGAAATGTGGACTCATCTGATCACAGCTTATGTTTCCCTGTCTTTCAGTCCATCTGAGATGAGTTTGGGGCCAGAGAAATTAGCAGAGTTTCTGCAGAGAATTGATGAATGGTTTCTGACTTGTGTAATACAGTTTCAGCTTGCATTTCTGGATGAAGTGGCAGACTGTTAAGTGAGAACGTTTTTCCAAAGTACTCCTGAGCCCATGTAGCTATATTTGTCACATTAGTATGATGATTTCTCAGGCAGTGCCACCTGAGGGCTTGGAGGTCATACACATTAAACAGTGGTTTCTGATGTTGCCCTTTACACACTGAGATGTTTCTGAATTCCCTGAATCTTTTCACAATATTATGTGCTGTAGATTTTCTAAGATCTAAAATATTTCATTGAGAAATGTGCTGTTTTTTTTTTAATTGCCTAACAATTCCCTCATGAATTTTGGCACAAAGGAGTGAGCCATGACCCATCCTTGCTTGCCAAGGCTGAGCCTTTGATGCATGCTCCTTTTATACCCAATCATTAACTTGCTTCTTGTAGAATCTTCCAAAATGGTGTGACTTGAATATCCTATAAACTCTTCAGTCTTATTTTGCCTCTGTCCCAACTTTTTTGTGTGTATTGCAAGCATCCCATTCTAACATTGTTTATAGTTAGTTTTTTTTTTCTTTTTTATCAGACATCTAGTTTTTGGGTTTGTTTACCTGACATGTTTCGACGTACGACTGTCGTCTTCCTCAGAGTGTCACCGGATGTTATTGGTGACGCATCTTTTATCAGCTGATAAAAGATGCGTCACCAATAACATCCGGTGACACTCTGAGGAAGACGACAGTCGTACGTCGAAACATGTCAGGTAAACAAACCCAAAAACTAGATGTCTGATAAAAAAAGAAAAAAAAAACCTAACTATATTTAATATAAGACATAATGAACGTAATCAAAATAACATTGTTTATATTTACAAAATACAATTATGTTGGTCAGTAAGACTATTTGAAATCTTTTAAAATACTTTGTCAGTTAAAAATAAAGGTTCATGTGAATTAACAAATCACATTTTTTTAAATTGCATTTTGGAAAATATCCCAACTTTTCTGGAAATGGGGTGTCATGCTTCCGGGCTCACCCTCTGTCTGCCTCAACCCTCAGGACTCCATTTCCCATAATCCCCCTCACTCACCAGCTCATAGCACATGCACTCTGTCAACCAATCCAGAACCACTTTGTAGAAGTGGTTCACCCGAATTCTAATCACCATCACTTGTACCTTTTGTTTGTGTCTGTATTTATACCCCTTTGTCTGTCTTGTCCTTTGTGCAGTATTGTCTTCACTTTTTGTAAGCTTAATGAGTGTTATTATATCGATTGTTTCTCTGTGTATGATCCTTTTTGCCTAGCCCTTGTGTTTTGATTGCCTGTCTCTCTTGATTCATGGTTTCTCAATTATTGCCTGTTTTTCTGATTATGATTTGCCTAGCCCTTGTGTTCTGATTGCCTGTATCTCTTGACTCCTGGTTTTTCAACTGTTGCCTGTTTTTTGACCACGATTTGTCCAGCCCCTGTTACTGTTTTGGATTTCTTGGTTTTGACCTGGCCTGGCTTTTGTACATTGATTTCGAATTGTCCTTCTCTCATTAAAGCCTTGTTTTCATTTTACATCTGCAAGCATCTGGTTTGTCACAGCTGTGTTATATGGGGCTCATACTTTCCTCCCACAGTCCAAAGACATGTAGGGGTCGGAAAAAAAAAAAAACACAGTCCAAAGACAGGGTTGGGGGGGGAATCCACCTTTGGGTGAAGTAGCTTCATCTCTCACTGATAAAATGAGAAGTTCAACCTTTAATTGAAATCAATTTATTCAGAGTAAAACAAATCCCTCATCTAGAAATAATTATTTTCAACAAAAACACAGGTGCCAAATTATTGACACTCCTGCCTTTAAAGTGTTGATGACACGTTTTTGACATCTTTGGTGATGTTTTATAACATAAAAAGTAATTCCCGATGATCCATATATTAATTCACGAAGGCGCCTATTTAACAAGTTATGATAAAAAACGCGGCTACTTGGGCAAATTTGACAGGGCTGCAGCACCCAGGAGGAGGAGGAGCTATATGACATCAGTGAAAGAACCTTCCTCCTAACTTACCAGTTTATTGTTGATGCAACAGGTGTTCAGTTGGTCATTATTAGTATTATTATTATACATTATATATATATATATATATATATATATATATATATATTAGTTATTATGCCTTCGCGTTGTGTTGCCGGCTTTTGCTCCAAAACCCACAAGGATGGGGTAAGTTTATTCAAGTTTCCCAGAGATCCCGAGCTGCATGCGAATTGGGTGAAGCAAGTCAGGCGCACTCGTGACAAGTGGGAGCCCTCACCAACATCCGTCCTGTGCTCTGAACACTTTGATTTGGTTTGTTTTGACACCCTTCCCAGCTTAAAAGAATCTCTTGGGTGTTCAGTTCAGCACAAACGTGTCCATCTGTCCATCTGGCAACAGATACTGCTGACGTTTTCCAGCCCAAAATATGTTCAAAACCCACCAAAATGCACTTGAAACCGCTCAACTGGGCAGGAAAAATCCCTATCTGGCAACACTGCCAGTATTCTGGAGGGGGTCTATTAGTAGCTATGCCGGATCCAAAGACAGTCCTCCTGTCAGAACATCTGTTGTGAAACGACATAAGATAAAGGTACGTAGAGCTATAGATTCTACATGATAATCATAAATGTAATCATAAAGTCGGCATGATATCAGTCATGTATTTGCTTGTGAAAGCTTGCGGCTTTCATGTAACTGCCGCCTAGCAACGAGAGGCAAAGGGTAAAGAGGGTAGGCTATCATAGATTCTATTCGGAAGAGATCAACACAATGCTAGACTCCCAGAAGAGGAAGAGCTAGCACTAGAGAGTTCACCGGCATTTTCATGCGCCATTTCCATTGAGTAGAACCAGAGTAGAACCATAGGATGTCTATGAGTAGAACAGCCAGTGAACCGCAGCGTGTTCTCCCGCTGACGTCACAACATGGCCGCGAGCCACGGACCCAGTTTTCTTGCGCTGTGCAATTAAAAGTTGGATATTTGCGTAACAACAGCTTCTTTTCACGTAATTATAACAGAAATCTAACATGTTTGCCATGTTGTATAGTTTATTTAAGAAATTGCATAGAGTCATGTTCGTGTCATCAGCCCTTTAATACTTTGGACAATCTCCCTTTGCCAATAAAATAGCACCGAGTCTTCACTTACAATAATTCATAAGGTATGAGAATACAAAGCAGGGCATCTGAGACCATTCCTCTTTACATAATTGCTCCAGATCATCCAGGGTCCTTGGTCCTCTCTTGTGCTCTTTCCTCTTCAGGTCACCCAGTAGGCTTTCAATGGGGTTCAGGTCAGGGGACTGAGATGGCCATGGTAGAAACTTGATTCTGTGGCCAGATAACTAATTTTGTGTTGATTTGGACATGTGCTTTGGATCATTATCCTGCTGGAAGATCCAATGATGACCCAATTTTAATTTCCTGGTAGAGGCAGCCAGATTGCGATTTAAAATTTCTTAGTATTTCATGGAGTCCATAATGCCATGTACCCTAACAAAGTTTGCAGGGACTTTGGAGGAAAAACAGCCCCACAACATCACAGAACCTCCACCATGTTTTCCAGTTGGGATAGGGTTTTTTTTTCATTAGAGCCATCCTTCTTTTTACACAAAACCCACCTGAGTGCTAATTGCCAAAAAGCTCCATTTTTTTTTTCTTTCAACAAACCAAAGAACATGGTTCCAGTCAAAGGTGTAGTAGTGTTTCACAAACATCAGGCATTTACGTGTGTGGTTAACTGAGAGAAAAGGCTTTTTTTCTGGCATATCTTCCAGATCATCTGCTGGCATGGAGGTGGTGTCTAATGGTGTTTTTGGAGGCTTGGAAACCCCAAGATTTTACCTTTTCTTGTAGTTCACCAACAGTCATCCTTGGGGATTTGCTTGCCTCACTTATCATCCTCACTGTACTTGGGAGAAAAATAAATTTGCATCCTCTTCCAGGCAAATTTGTAACAGTTCCAGTTGATGTCCACTTTATTATTATTGCCCGAACAGTAGAAATGGGCATTATCAAGTGAGCAGGGTGGTTTTTTTTTTTTTGCATTTTTTTTTAATGATCATTCCCTGACTAATGAAGTTCAACACACTTCTCCCTCATTTGGTTTATGTGTTATCTTATCTTTCCCATAATTAAGGGAATTTAGCCTATGTGCCACCTCAAATTTGTATTCCAGTTAATCAGGAAGTCATGGATTACAGCTTGAAAGCTCCTACACATTCCAAGCAACTCAAAAATGTACAATTTAAATGGGAAACATGCTTCAGTTACATTGTGTTCACTATAATTTCCAAGGGAGTGAATAATTTTGACGTGTTGTTGAAAATAATTATTTCTTGATGAGGGAATTGTTTTTCTCTTTATACATTTATTTCAATAAAAGGTTGGATTCCCCCCCTACACATATTTTTCAGTATGAGATGAAGCTACTTCACGAATGGTGGATTGTTTTTTCTTTTCTTTTTTTCTAACCCGTTTGACTAATCTTTACAAGGTGTGCCAATAATTGTGGAGGGACCAGTAAATGTTACACACTATTCTGGGATTTATACAAAGAAATCACATGAATCTCTGTGGACATGCTGAGTTCAATTCACCTCATTAGGGACAATCTGGGAGTTGCACACACTCACAGGGCAATGGCGTAGACACATCAAACTTAGTCCAAAGCTGGGTCCAGTCTTCTTATATCTGTGTATTATATTGCCAACTGAGCATTTTTATACAATGTGTCATATTCTGTGTAAATTGTTGAAGACATTTGCTAAATGAATATCTGTAAATGTATTTTGGGAGCTGAATTGACTGATCAAGTTACAGTAGGCTCCTCACATTACAGTATGTCTGCAGCCACTTCCAAGTAATGCTTTAACTTCAGGAGGTAATGAGAATGAAGTAACAGCATGCAATAATGCTATGCAACAATAAGTACAACTATTTGAATAGTAGAAAAAACCTAAACTATATACGCTATTTGGCCAAAAGTTGTATGGTCAACTGATGATCACACCCATGTGTGCTTCTTGAACAGCCCATTCCAGATTTATTCCCTCTTTGCCATTATAACTGCCTCCAGTCTCCTGAGAAGGCTTTCTACTCGATTTTGGAGCATGTCTGTTGGGATTTGCCCATTCAGCCACAAGAGCATTTGTGAAGTCAGGCACTAATGTCAGATGAGGAGGCCTGGTGCATCAATGTCCCAATTCATCTCAAAGGTGTTCGGTGGGGTTGAGGTCAGGGCTCTGCACAGGCCACTCGACCTCTTCCAATCCAACCTTGCGAAACCATGTCTTCATGGACCTTACTTTTGTGTCATGCTGGAACAGGTTTGGGCCTCTTAGTTCCAGTGGTGGGAAATCTTAAAGCTACAGCATACAAAGACAAAGACCATACAGTTGTCTGCTTCCAACTTTGTGGCAACAGTTTAGGGACCCACATATGGGTGTGATGGTCAGGTGTCAAAACACAAACATTTGGCCATGTTGTGTGTTACTGTTGAAGTCTGAAGTACTGAAACAGCTTAAATGGATCTGCCTCAATTCTAAATAAAACTTTTCAGGAAGAAGCTTCCCCAAGGGGAAAGTGGAGGCCACACATCTTCACACGAGCACATCTGAATCGATTTCCATATAAAAATGTGTGTTAGTTTGTGCTAAACTGGTTACGCTTTATTTCTCAGAACTGGAGGCCAGGCTAAAAAGACAGGATGCACCCTCTCTGTTTGGCTCTGACATTCTTGAGCTATCTTTTGTAGCAGAAATGCAGACAGAAAACCGCCTACGATTCAAGGTATTTTTAATTTATGCATACTTGTATTGGAGACTGAATTTGTGTTTGTTTTTACACACACACACACACACACACACACACACACACACACACACACACACACACACCAGAGTTATTATAATTATTATATATGCCATTTTAATTAGTTTTTGTTTTTATTGAGCCTTTTGGTTTGTTTGCTTCTAATTTTGGTTTTGTTTTCATTAGTTTCACAATTGCATATAATTGACTTGTTTTAGTTTAGTTTTTTAGTTTTAGTGTTAGGTTTAGGTTTTGTTGTTTTTTTCAAGTATTGCACAGCCAGTAGATATCCCATAATAACTAGATAGAACACAAGCGGTTTACTTCCAGCACAATTGGATGCCATATTGGTTTGCTGATTCTTGTTGTAACACATTTTGTACATTGCATTGTCAGCTATATCAATGCAAGTATGTGTCTTAACACTGAAATAATGCTCAGCAAAAATGGAAATGTGTGAAAAAGATGGTTTGTGATCACTTAGAAAGTGTCAAACAGAAGTGTAAAAGTTCCGCTAAATCCTCCTGTCCATCCACCCATCCGTTAATCCATCCATCCATCCATCATCATTTAATAATTTAAATAAATATATTCTAAACCTTTCCTTCGATGTATAAATCATTAAATGGTGAATATATTAGAACATATGTTTTATAGATAGCCCTTTATTGCTGTACCATATGCAATCAGCACACATAAACACCAAAATACTGTATATAGTGCTTGAAAGTTTGTGAACCCTTTAGAATTTTCTGTATTTCTGCATAAATATGACCTAAAACAACATCAGATTTGCACACAAGTCCTAAAAGTAGATAAAGATAACCCAGTAAAACAAATGAGACAAAAAAAATATTGTACTTGGTCATTAATTTATTGAGGAAAATGATCCAATATTACATATCTGTGAATGGCAACAAGTATGTGAAACTCTAGGATAAGCATTTAATTTGAAGGTGAAATTAGAGGCAGGTGTTTCCAATCAATGGGATGACAATCAGGTGTGGGTGGGCACCCTGTTTTATTTAAAGAACAGGGATCTATCAAAGTCTGATCTTCACAACACGTGTTTGTGGAAGTGTATCATGGCACAAACAAAGGAGATGTCTGAAGACCTCAGAAAAATCGTTGTTGATGCTCATTAGGCTGGAAAAGGTTACAAAACCATCTCTAAAGAGTTTGGACTCCACCAATCCACAGTCAGACAGATTGTGTACAAATAGAGGAAATTCAAGACCATTGTTACCCTCTCCAGGAGTGGTCGACCAACAAAGATCACTCCAAGATCAAGGCATGTAATAGTCAACAAGGTCACCAAGGACCACAGGGTAACTTCTAAGCAACTGAAGGCCTCTCTCACATTTGCTGATGTTCATGTTCATGAGTCCACCATCAGGAGAACACTGAACAATGGTGTGCATGGCAGGGTTGTGATACCCAGCATTGTAAATTGTAAAAAAAACCCTGCAGAGTGACTGCCCTGCAAAGCCTCGGCAACCCACTTCCACTGGCTCACATCGGACCCGCCAGCCTTGCCTTTGGCATGTGTCCACAAGCTCCTGGTACTTGGTGCACTTTCTCTCGTTGGCCTCGTCCACATGCTCTTCCCAGGGTACACTTAATTCCAACATGATCATTTGCTTGGTGGATCTTGAAACAGTGATCATGTCTGGCTGCAGACCTGATGGTACTATCTGGGCTGGAAATTTAAGCTGCTTGCCAAGGTCCACTTTTAAATGGTAGTCGCTGGTGGTGGTAAGGAGGCCAGCCTTTGGTCCTGAATGTGGTTGCAGCTTCTCAGCAGCTCTTACAAAGACAATCCTCTTGGACTGGTGGTGGCCCTTGTTGTTGTTAATGGCTGTGACTAAACTGTCTGCAATTGCCTTGAGGCCCTGGTCATGGCGCCAACAGTAGTGACTATCTCCCAGGGCTTTTGGGCAACTGCTGAGAAGACGTTCCAAGGAACCTCTTCCGGAGCATTGAGGGCAGGAAGGTGTTTCACGCTTGCCCCAGATATGGAGGTTTGCTGGACTTGGTAAGGTGTCATATGAATGAATGAATGAATGAATGAATGACCCTTTATTGTCACTAGTCACAAGTACCAGCGAAATTAGCCATCAACCCATCCATACATATACACATACATACAATTAACACAGAGGGAGTGGACAGGACAGGAAGACAGGGATGAAAAATACAGCAGTAACATGAGGGGAGGGGAGGAGAAAAAGCAACCCCCACACTATGCTGCAGGGGGGAGTACAGTGTGGGAACATTAAAAAAACACCTCAGCACATAATCACAAAAAAAAGTACACTTTACACATGACTCAGGACTTGAGGGGGAAGGGGGTGAGGGAGGGGGCAGAGGTATGGGTAACCCAGCGCAAACAAGCAGCCCAGTCCTGCAGCCAGACAGCGCTTACCGACTTGTCATACTGGGGGTAAAAGCACCGACCGTGGAAAGAGGGGAGAGGAGAAATACGAGAGTCTAACAGCAGTGACCTCCGGGGGAGAATTGTTGCCCCGGCAATGGCCTTGGCCAAGGCCAGTGCTGTCTGAGGGAAAGCAGATAAGAATGGGCTTGTTTGGTCTTGGGTCGAGCAGACGCATTCCTTTACATGACTACTCTGATTGTCCACACTGGTCACTCGAATCCATTTTCCTCTGCAAAGCTGAAAGCTTCTCCATGATGATATCCATATTGCGGTTCAAGTTCTGAATAGCCACAGTCTGAGTGCCGACAGCTCTGCCCACCACTTCAATCATGTTGGGCAGCTTTATGGGGCTTTGAACAGCTGTCACCATTTTCCAATTTCCTCGATAAACCAGGGCAATGCCTAATCCAATCAGCAAAAGTCCTGTAATCATGGTTCTGAATAGCTAGATGTCTTCAATGTCCTCCACAGAAAGAACCGCCAGGCACATGACCCGCCACCGCTCCCACGCATCCATCGTGTAGCCAGCTGCGAACGTTCTGGCAGGACAGGCTGGTTCCCCCGAACCCAGGCTTCTCGTCGAGAAGATTGTGTCAATTGCGTGAAGAGACCAGTTTATCAATTCCATGTTTTTTTAGTTTGGAGAGCAGTGCGGAGAGAGTCTCTCAAAAGTATAGACACTAGACAGATGAGACAGCAGAAGCAAAAGCAGGAAAGATAAGGGAAGGGAGAGGCAGAGAATGCAACCTCCTCCTGCAAGAGCACGGAGCAGAAAAATATACAGCTTGGACCAATAATCTTGCACAATGGTAGTCTGCTTGCAAGATGTTAGATCATGTGATCTTCCACTGCAGGACGTTTTCCCATCTTGGCCATGCCCTTTGCTGTCCCAGCCCCACCATCCTGCTGGCCTGGACTTCCTCCACACCTGCTCAGACTTCTTCCTGGATGAGCTGCTCCCACTCCTTGCCTTGGGCTCTATCAGCTCTGGTAGTCGGGACATAGCCGATGCCTGCCCACCCTACTGCAATGGACCCCACCAGCATCCTCTGCCTCAGGCGTGACTCTGCCACTTCCAACAATCTGGCTGCACTCCACTTCCTGCCTGTCTGAACCTGGATGCCAGCTGTTGCTACCTTTGGATCTCTGGATTCTCTGTACTGCAGAGCTTCCTGAGTCCGTGACACCATGAATTCCTCAGTGAGGCCACTGACTGGGAGCTGTAGGTGTTAGTGGTGCCATACAGACCAGCACTGCTCAGGCTGCACAGGAGTCCAAGCCACCTCCTCAAGTAGCTGCTGATCTTCCTTTTGAGGGACTCGACCATGGAGATTGGTACTGTGTATGTCAGCAGGGGCCACAGGATTCAGGGAAGCACCGAATGCTTGTAAATCCAGGCCTTGAACCTCCCTGGCAAACTGATTTGTCCACCTTGGTGAGCCAAGTCCCAAACTCCTCGCTGGTCCTTCTAATGGATGCAGTGCTTTTCAGGCTGCAGTCAAATATTTTCCTGAGGCTCCTGACTGGCTGCTCCATAATGGACGGGATGGTGGTTCCAGCGATTGAGAACCAGAACTTATCCGCTACTCTCCCCTTCTTTAGCACGAGATATCTGGATTTTGTTGGCTTGAAGCTCATTCTTGCCCAGGAGATGAGTTTCTCTAGGCCTTGAAGGATCCACCTGCTGCCTGCGACTGATGATGTAGTCACGGTCAGCTCATCCATGAAGGCTCTTATAGGTGGTTGACAGAATCTAGATTTAGTCAAGGGACCTCTGCATTCAGGCTCTGCTGACTTGACTACCAATGTTCATGGCAAGGGCAAAAAAAAAAAAAAAACAACTGAAATTGTACAGCCTGTTGTAATTCCCTTCTCAAGCCGATGCCAGTCTGATGTGCCAGACCCAGCAGTGACTCTTAACCTGAAGTTGCTGTAAGAGTCCAGGATAAGGTCCTTAATTTTCCTGGGAACATGGTGCCGAAGCAGGGCAAGCTCGACGAATTTGTGTGGCATTGATCCATATGCATTTGGAGGTCCAGCCACAGAACACTTGGGTATCCCTTTCCTTCTCTGGTCTCTCTGATGAGTTGAGTGACCACACCAGTGTGCTCCAAACAGCCAGGCACTCCAGGGATCCCACCCCTCTGAACCGCCATGTCAATATTCCCATTCTTCAGAAAGAACTCGGTCAGTCGACACAATACTGAAAAATATCTTTCCTTCCACACTCGGCAGCGAAATGGACCTGAACTGACTGACTGGTTGTTGAGTTCTCCTCTTTAGGAATCCAGACCCCCTCAGCACACCTCCACTGGTTGGCCACTCTTCCCCTGTGCCAGATCACCCTTAGAATTTTCCACAAGTGACGGAGGAGCTGTGGGCAATGCTTGTACTCAGTGTACGAGACTCCACTTGGACCTGGGGCAGAGGCTGATCTTGCTCCTCTGATGACTTCCTGAACCTCCATCCAGCTGGGCTCCTTCATGATGAACTCCACTGATGGTGGTAATGGCCTTATGAGGGCCACACAATGTTCAAGCTCCTGGTTCCACTCTGGATCACAAATGGTAGAGTGCAGAAAGGTGTTTATCTCTTCTGCTGAGCACATGAGACTGCCACTGTGCTTGTCCCCCAATAGTTTCTTGGTGAAAGCGAATGGGTTGGAAATGAACACAGCACACTTTCTTGCCCTTTCTCTTCCCTGTCTCCTGTGCCACTCAGCCCTGCATAGTGTCATGAGCTTCTTCCTTAAGATTTTACAGAGCTCGGTGAGTGGTTGCTTCTCCTCCTCACTGGCCACTTTGTGCTGCTTTTTCAGGGTGCAGAGCTCTTTCCTCAGCTGGTATATCTTGGTGGACCAATGGTTCATTACATAGGGAGGCTGAGTGTTGTTTCTTTCGATATGGCCAAACCTTTCTGCTCCATTGATAACTATGATGGATGTCATAGCCTTGAGCCGGCAATCCACTCCTCCCATAGCTACTGGCTCTAAGATCTTTCATATATCTGCTTCGAACTGTAACCACAGGGTCTTGTTGTTAGCTGGAGACCACTTGATCCGCTTCTGTGGGACTGCTGTGCATGGGTTGGAAGGTTTCCCTGCCTGGAGGGACTGGGCTCTGTGGGGTGTTTCCTGGTCTGGCTCCTCCTGCATCTCACCAGGACCATGTCCTGTGTGCTGCAGCTCATTCTCCTGCTCCCTGCACTTCATCCTAGCCTGATGTATTCTGAGGCCTCACAGGTTCTTGCAGACTTTACTGCAGGTGCATCTTTCACTCGTCATCAAATTTCCGTTCCGATTCAATATCTTTGCATCTGTCTTAGTGGGGTTCTCATCCGTGTATGTGTATATATATATATATATATATATATATATATATATATATATATATATATATATATATATATGAGAGAGAGAGAAACTTTGATTACATTTGGCATGGATCCAAATATTATCAGTTTATATGCTGATATCAAACATAATTCCATACACATTCTACATTCAGCCACTTATTTTTGAGAATTTCCCAATGACAGATGGACTGACAGAATGATGGAAAATTGGCAAATATTACTTTCTGAGTCAGAAAGCTTAGTCAAGGAAGCAATTTTACAATAAGAACTCAGTCAAACACCTGTACTTAGAAGACAGTTGTGTTGTACTTCTTTCCAAGTGCTTAGTCTTTTTCTAAAGAGTTCCCAAATGCTGTCAAAAAGCTGATTACCTAGGCAGCCTGTGCACAAGTGTACATTTAAAGTGGCATGCTAACTATATTGTGTGTGTTTAATGTTAAGTTGTATCCTATAACCAATAATTTGCCTGTGCCTGCTTTATACCTTGTTCTATACTGTAGATCAGTGATGCAAATAAAGCCCGGTTTGAAGTTCCTCATGAACACATCCAGTCTCTGTCCAGCTCTCTGAATGGACCCCCTAAATATGAGTTTGAGCTTCTCAAAAGTCCATTTGGAATCAGAGTCCGTAGAGCATTCAACAAAAAGGTCCTGTAAGTAGTTTGTAGTTCTCTCTCTCTCTCTCTCTCTCTCTCTCTGTGTGTCTTTGAATTTTGTGTTATGTTACTGTGTTTTAGCCTTTTAATTATTCTGTTATTGTGAAGCACTTTGTGACTGTTTTGTCTGGGAAAAGCGCTATATACAGTGGGGCAAAAAAATATTTAGTCAGCCACCAATTGTGCAAGTTCTCCCACTTAAAAAGATGAGAGAGGCCTGTAATTTTCATCATAGGTACACTTCAACTATGAGAGACAGAATGGGGGGAAAGAATCCAGGAAATCACATTGTAGGATTTTTAATGAATTAATTGGTAAATTCCTCGGTAAAATAAGCATTTGGTCACCTACAAACAAGCAAGATTTCTGGCTCTCACAGACCTGTAACTTCTTCTTTAAGAGGCTCCTCTGTCCTCCACTCATTACCTGTATTAATGGCACCTGTTTGAACTCATTATCAGTATAAAAGACACCTGTCCACAACCTCAAACAGTCACACTCCAAACTCCACTATGGCCAAGACCAAAGAGCTGTCAAAGGACACCAGAAACAAAATTGTAGACCTGCACCAGGCTGGGAAGACTGAATCTGCAATAGGTAAGCAGCTTGGTGTGAAGAAATCAACTGTGGGAGCAATTATTAGAAAATGGAAGACATACAAGACCACTGATAATCTCCCTCGATCTGGGGCTCCACGCAAGATCTCACCCCATGGGGTCAAAATGATCACAAGAACGGTGAGCAAAAATCCTAGAACCACATGGGGGGACCTAGTGAATGACCTGCAGAGAGCTGGGACCAAAGTAACAAAGGCTACCATCAGTAACACACTATGCCGCCAGGGACTCAAATCCTGCAGTGCCAGACGTGTCCCCCTGCTTAAGCCAGTACATGTCCAGGCCCATCTGAAGTTTGCTAGAGAGCATTTGGATGATCCAGAAGAGGATTGGGAGAATGTTATATGGTCAGATGAAACCAAAATAGAACTTTTTGGTAAAAACTCAACTTGTCGTGTTTGGAGGAGAAAGAATGCTGAGTTGCATCCAAAGAACACCATACCTACTGTGAAGCATGGGGGTGGAAACATCATGCTTTGGGGCTGTTTTTCTGCAAAGGGACCAGAACAATTGATCCGTCTAAAGGAAAGAATGAATGGGGCCATGTATTGTGAGATTTTGAGTGAAAATCTTCTTCCATCAGCAAGAGCATTGAAGATAAAACGTGGCTGGGTCTTTCAGCATGACAATGATCCCAAACACACCGCCCAGGCAACGAAGGAGTGGCTTCGTAAGAAGCATTTCAAACTCCTGGAGTGGCCTAGCCAGTCTCCAGATCTCAACCCCATAGAAAATCTTTGGAGGGAGTTGAAAGTCCCTGTTGCCCAGCGACAGCCCCAAAACATCACTGCTCTAGAGGAGATCTGCATGGAGGAATGGGCCAAAATACCAGCAACAGTGTGTGAAAACCTTGTGAAGACTTACAGAAAACGTTTGACCTCTGTCATTGCCAACAAAGGGTATATAACAAAGTATTGAGATGAACTTTTGTTATTGACCAAATACTTATTTTCCACCATAATTTGCAAATAAATTCTTTAAAAATCAGACAATGTGATTTTCTGGATTTATTTTTCTCATTTTGTCTCTCATAGTTGAGGTATACCTATGATGAAAATTACAGGCCTCTCTCATCTTTTTAAGTAGGAGAACTTGCACAATTGGTGACTGACTAAATACTTTTTTGCCCCACTGTAAATAAATTTTACTTACTTTACTTTGAATCAAATTTATGTCCAGAAAGCCATGGTTGCATGTTTGGTATCCCGTCATCAACTGCATCTTCTGAAAACACAAATTTCTCAAGACCCTCAATGCAACAAAGAACTACTAACTCTATCACATGACCAGTCTCATGATCCTTATCCTTGTTCACAATCTCTGGGATTTTGAATAATTTCACCTGTTCACAATCACATACTTCTATAAATAACTCTTTCATTCAGTCTTTGCAAAGTCTTGCTCCTGGTTTTCACTCGTGAAAGATACTAAACTCTTTGGCCATATTTGTGCACCTGTAATGTAGTTTTCACCCCAGAATTCTGTCTTTACCTAGTTTAGTTTCTTTGCTGTTTGTCTTGTTGTCTCTGAATTAGGGTTTTGACTTTACTTTCTCCTCAGCCACACTATTACTGAGAATATTTTGTCTTTACCATCATCTATATTTTGTCTTGTAAGTTGTGAGTTCAGGACTATTATTGGAATCAATAAATCCAGAGTTTTAATTGGTCAAACAAAATCTCATTATTTTGGTTGTACTCCAGCATCTACCACTGTGTTTATTTGGACACCTGATCATCTGTGTGATGCCCTTGCTTGTGCAGCTGCTGGATTTATATTGTATTCTTCTGCAGATTTTTTTTCCTCTTTCCCCTAGTTGATTTTCTTGCCACTGGCAGATTCTGTGTGTTCATTTGGTTGGCTGCACAGTAGGTCTTCTGATTCACATTTGTTTTCGCTCATGGAGTTTGACCTGGGCTGTCATTTAGATTTCTGGAGATAGTATTTTGTCAAGTCTGCCAAGTGTCACCTATGGACTTGGGTCTTGACTGGGAAGTGACTTTTATCTTGTCTGTTCTGATATTGATCATGAAATATCTCATCTCATTATCTCTAGCCGCTTTATCCTTCTACAGGGTCGCAGGCAAGCTGGAGCCTATCCCAGCTGACTACGGGCGAAAGGCGGGGTACACCCTGGACAAGTCGCCAGGTCATCACAGGGCTGACACATAGACACAGACAACCACTCACACTCACATTCACACCTACGGTCAATTTAGAGTCACCAGGTAACCTAACCTGCATGTCTTTGGACTGTGGGGGAAACCGGAGCACCCGGAGGAAACCCACGCGGACACGGGGAGAACATGCAAACTCCACACAGAAAGGCCCTCGCCGGCCCCGGGGCTCGAACCCAAGACCTTCTTGCTGTGAGGTGACAGCGCTAACCACTACACCACCGTGCCGCCCATCATGAAATATACAATGTAATATAAAATGATTAGGATTATCAACAATACTCTGCTTCCTTGAAGAACACATTTTGCACATTAAATAGTCTCTTAGAAAATCAACTATTTGTAAGCATAGAGAAATAAATTTCATGTCCCTATAGTGGCCTAATGTGGATATAATATCAGCATAAAAAAATTCACATGAATGAATCTCAGTTGTGTTTTGTCATTGAATTATCAGTCTCCTAAACCATCAAAGACCTGCAGAAATTACTGGGTTGCATCAGTTTCTACAGATGGTTCATTTGTGGACAAGCTATTCAATTAATCAAGAAAACATTCACTGCTGCATCTAATCTAAAGTGTCCTGGTTTATTACTCCTTTTCTGAACTCCCATTCCTAATTTACCTCACAATTCTGGATAAGCTGCAGGTCTCAGTAAGCCTAATGTTGGGAATTCATCCTCAAACTAATGAGTAAGTAGAATCAATTAACAGGCCACTTCTGCTTTGTGTTCCATGTGCATGTTTGACAGTTAGGCTTATTTTTATATGTCTTATTTCCATTTTTTTTTATCAAAAATATATTTGAGTTTTGCACCCATTTTTGCATGGGTTTCTTCTGGGTCATTCAGTTTGTGTACATGATGCACTACAATTGACAGACATCCCATCTGGGGTGTATTCCCACCTTGTGCCCAGTGTTCCCTGAAATGTCTCTTGATCCGCCATAACCCTAAACAAGAGAAATCAGCATTTTTTTTCCTTTTCATGCTGTATTCCTGTCACTACAGACTCTTTATATTTGTGTTTTTACTCTTTTACATGCTGCTGTTTTTTATTCTCAATTGCATATCCCATTGGAAGTCCCTTTCACAATTTGTCAGTTTTAATTTTATATGCATGAGAACACATATGCAGTCTTGAGATTACCTGTGATTCATTGCTTTTGACTACTCCATGTCAAGAGATAATGACAGTACTTAGCTATCATTAATGTCATACTTCTGTATTTCACAACTGGTCTGGCTCATTTTTTATGTTCTAAGCTCATTATTATGCATTATTTTAAAATAATAGCATGGTTTATTTGACAGCGGCATGCCAGTCAGTGCCAGACTAAGAGATGCCATGATTATAGCTATGTCACTCACATGCACATTTACACACACACACACACACACACACACACACACACACACACAGAGAGTCATTAGAGGAGTCACTGATTCCAAAACCAGCCAAAAGATATACGACGCCCTCCACAATTATTGGCACCCCTAGTTAAGATGTGTTAAAAGCCTTAAAATAAATTCAATTTTTATTGCAGAAGGATAATCTCACACTGAAAATTAGATTAGATTAGATAGAACTTTATTGATCCCTTTGGGTGGGTTCCCTCAGGGAAATTAAAATTCCAGTAGCATTATTACAGGATAAACAGAGAATAGAAATGGAGAAAAACTTCTAGATAAATTAAATTAGGTATTTGCATCTACAAATATAAAAAAGAATAAAATTAATATAAGGGGAAGGGGAAAAAAAGGCCAACAGAAGAGGTATTGCACATTATATTGCACATTGTCCAGTATTGTTTATTGTCAGGCTAGGCTACGGCACTAAATTGTAGAAAAATGTAACCTTTAACTAAAGTGAATAAAAAAAAAATCCCTGACTAAGAAATAATTATTTTTCATAAAATCACCTGTTCCACAATTATTGGCACCCATAACAATTCCTAGAAAATAAATGTGATTGAAGCATTTCTGCCATTTCTACTGTAGTTTATGAGGTTGATCAGAGTATCTAGGAACCTTTAATTAGTAATTCATCACATCCTGTTTCCCTGGGGTATAAATATGATGTGACACAGAGGCCTATTTCTCTTATCCACTCTTCAACATGGGAAAGACAAGAGAACACACCATTCAAGTAAGGCAGATGTGTGTTGACCTTCATAAGTCAGGCAATGGCTACAAGAAAATAGCCACTCGCCTACACCTGCCCATATCTACAGTCAGAGGAATCATCAAAAAGTTTAAAACAACTGGAACAGTGGCAAACAAGCCTGGACGAGGATGCAAGTTTATCTTGCCACTACGTACAGTGAGGAGGATAGTAAGAGAAGTAAAAAGTTCTCCAAAGCTCACTGTTAGAGAATTGCATCAAAGAGTAGCATCTTGGGGTCACAAAGTCTCCATAACAACCATCAGGTGCTATCTACATGCCAACAAGCTGTTTGGGAGGCATGCATGGAAAAAGCCTTTTCTCACTTATAAGCATAAACGTAAACGTCTGGAGTTTGCTAAGTGGTACTGGGACTTCAACTGGGACCATGTGCTTTGGTCAGATGAGACCAAGATAGAGCGTTTTGGCAACAAACACTCTAATACATCACAAAAGATGAGTATGCAGAAAAGCACCTCATGCCCACTGTGAAGTATGGGGGAGGATCAGTGATGCTGTGGGCCTGTTTCTCTTCCAAAGGACCCAGGAACCTTGTTAGGGTGCATGGCATCATGAACTCTTTTAAATACCAGGACATTTTAAATCAAAATCTGGTGGTCTCTGCCCGAAAGCTGAAGATGGGTCTTCACTGGGTCTTTCAGCAAGATAATGACCCTAAACATGTGGCCAAATCTACACAAAAATGGTTCACCAGACACAAAATCAAGCTCCTCCCATGGCCATCTCAGTCCCCAGACCTCAACCCAGTTGAAAACATGTAGGGTGAGCTGAAGAGGAGAGTGCATAGGAGAGGACCCAGAACTCTGGACGATTTAGAGAGATTGTGCAAAGAGGAATGGTTGAAGATCCCTCTCTCTGTATTCTCCCATCTTGTGAAATGTTATAGGAGAATATTAAGTACTGTCTTGTTGGCAAAAGGGGTTTGTACAAAGTATTAGCATTGGGGTACCAATAATTGTGGCGCACACAATTTCATGTAAAAGAATTATTTCTTAATGTGGGATTTTTTTTCCCTCTGAATAAATGCACTTGAATTAAAGGTTTGATTTTTCTCTTTTTTTTTTGCATTGTTGTCCTATATTTTTTTTATAAAAAGAATTTACTAGAAGCCTAAGAACATATCTTAATGAGGGGTGCCAATAATTGTGGAGGGTGCTGTAAAGCTTAATTATCAATGCACTTTCGGCACACTTAAAAGCACTGTGTTGTTTAGTAATGCTGCTGTATGTAAGACTTGTATGTAAATCTAAAGTTATTTACAATGATTATACAATGACTACTTTGAACTTCAGTAATAATTTGTCATGTTTGCTGGTCATGGTTTTGGTGATAATGGTGGCATATATAGTGTGTGTGTATAATTAGTTCGGAATTCTACCTTACTTATCAAATTATATGATTTTAATGAGCTGGGTCCACAAGTCCAGGAGTTAACTAACAAGAACTTTGTTCCCCATTATTTATCAAATCATAATATTGAATATAAATCTATTAGTTAAAACTGAGTAATCCTTGTATGATTCTAGCACATTAGCTGTGTGTTGTGTGCTGGTCTCCCTAATGTGTTTTTTTTTTTTAAGAAAATGTGAATTTGCTAATGTGCCTAAGTATAATTAAAGTATCTCCATAGCAAAGCACACTTTAATTAATGAATCTTTCTCCATAACAATGACTAAACCCTAAATAAATTAAAGCTAGCTTTAATATGCTTTGTCAGATTACTAATTAAATTGTTTGCTTTAAAGGAGAACAAAAACTTTGTACCATTTATTTGAAAATATTTTACACATACTTTGATTTTACGAACTCATTTTCATATCTGATGTTTCAGTACACTGGAAGTATTTTTTTTAATTCTTTTTTTTCTTTCTGGGCTTTCAAGGACTAGTACGAGTATATATGTCTATGTGCAGTTAGATATATGTATGATGGTGTAGTATTCACAAACTTTTGGCCATATCCAAAAGATAAAACATTTAAATATATTGGAGAATAAAAACTTATTGAAATAAGTACAGTACCAATAGCAATGTCTTTCACTTGTGACCACATACTCAAGTGGGTAGCCTATATGTGGTTCCTGGTATGTCACGTGCATCCTCTGACCATTCTAGTCAACCTGAGTGGACCATGAAGCCTGGCAGTTCTCCACTCACTTGTAGACCTTTTGTTATTCTTCCTTTTGTTCTGTATTGCCAGGGCAATTTCTTTTGGAACTAGTTGAGGCTTGGACTCACGAGTTTTTGTTTGTAACACATCCTGATGGCACACCTGACCAGACAATACTAGACACCACTCATATATTTTAAATATAATACTATCAAGTCTGACAATCACTCAACATGTTAATACACATATTAAGGGTGAAAATCATTCAGCATTCTGATACTGCTCTTTACTGAGCAGGAAGAGAAGAAACACTCAAGGGTCTGGTATTGTTGAAGATAAGAATTCCTTAGTCTTAATGCTGCACTATACTGAGGGTGAGGATCACTCAAACTCAGCACAGAGCATATAGATTGTGATGAATTCACGTTCAGTCTGTAAAATCTCACAAAGTTAGACAGTGAACTTTATGCCATCATTTCAAAAATGCTAATGCCAGTTCTAACTCACTCCTCTTAGTATCTCCCAAGAGTGTGGCATCGTATTTCTTGGAAGAAAGCATCTTTTTCAGCTCTGTCACTTCCACATATCACTTGATCACCCTCATTGGACACAGTGAGCCTGGGCATATTCTTATCTGCAAGAGCAGATAGGTTGATTGTTTTATTGATATACTATAGTGTCAGTACCTTTGGCAGAAATACATTTAGTCACACTGTTTAATGATTGAACTCTGAATCAACAGGCAGTGTATTCTGGCTGATAACACATGCAGTTCTCAAAAATGGCAGATGTAATATGTGTATTAACATGTTGAGCGATTGTCAGACTTGATAGTATTGTATTTGCAATATGAGTGGTGTCTAGTATTGTCTGGTCAGGTGTGCCATCAGGATGTCTCTCATCTCATCTCATTATCTCTAGCCGCTTTATCCTGTTCTGCAGGGTCGCAGGCAAGCTGGAGCCTATCCCAGCTGACTACGGGCGAAAGGCGGGGTACACCCTGGACAAGTCGCCAGGTCATCACAGGGCTGACACACAGACACAGACAACAATTCACACTCACATTCATACCTACGGTCAATTTAGAGTCACCAGTTAACCTAGCCTGCATGTCTTTGGACTGTGGGGGAAACCGGAGCACCCAGAGGAAACCCATGCGGACACGGGGAGAACATGCAAACTCCGGACAGAAAGGCCCTCGCCGGCCACGGGGCTCGAACCCGGACCTTCTTGCTGTGAGGCGACAGCGCTAACCACTACACCACCGTGCTGCCCCATCAGGATGTGTTACAAACAAAAACTCGTGAGTCCAAGCCTCAACTAGTTCCAAAAGAAATTGCCCTGGCAATACAGAACAAAAGGAAGAATAACAAAAGGTCTACAAGTGAGTGGAGAACTGCCAGGCTTCATAGTTCACTCAGGTTGACTAGAATGGTCAGAGGATGCACATGACATATTACAATATTTCAAGGTAGTCTTAACACCATGCTGCAGCATATTTAGTGCAACTGCTGGGCAGTGCTCCTGCTTTACCTTAGACTTTGATAATGAGTTACCAACATTTTTGGCAAAGAAGAATTTGCTAAATATGGGATAACTCAACACTCCACTTTTTATGAAACTTGGCAGTTAAAGATTGGCAAAAGACCACACAATGTGTTCAGTTGTTCACTGACAATTTTCAGTGAACCTGTGCACACTGTAGCTTCAGATTCTTGTTCTTGGATGACAGGAGTGGAACCAGGTTGTTGTTCTGCTGTTTTAACCCCCTCAATGGTTCAACATGTGCATGCTGAGATGCTATTCTGTTCACCACAGTTAAAGTAAAGAGAGTTATTTGAGTTACCATAGCCATCCAGCTAGAACCAGTCTGGCCATTGTCCTCTGATATCTTTCATCAACAAGGGTCTTATACCATTCTGTGTAAATGCTTGTGACTGCTGAATGTGAAAATCCCAGGAGATCAGCCATTTCTGAAACATACAAACCAGCCCAACTGATCATTACAACCATTCCATGGTCAAAGCCACTGATATAATATTTCGCCCCATTGTGATATGAACCTTAACTGAAGCTCTTGACCTGTATCTGCCACATTTGTGCATTGCTGTGCTGCCACATGAGGAAAATGTATATATAGAAATGCAATCCCTCATTTCATTTACAAAATGTTCCTCAATTTTGTTAGAAGCTTCCTAGACATCAACTTTCTCTTTTGATCTCTCTCTCTCTCTTAGCTTTGATACCAGTATTGGACCACTGGTTTTTGCTAACCAGTACCTACAGCTCTCTGCCAAACTCTCCTCGAATAACATTTATGGACTTGGTGAGCATGTTCACAAGAAATTTCGACATGATATTGACTGGAAGACATGGCCTATATTTACACGAGATGCCTTTCCAAATGGTGTAAGTGGACAACATACTCAGAATAACGTCCTACAATTAGCAGTCCAACACTCTTTACTGACCTCAATCAGAAATGTAGTTTTTGTTTGAACTGAAATAAGCTTCCTTGTATTTACTTTAATCATTGTTCTTGTATTACTTAGCAACATTAGTCTTGAGCTCCAGTGCAAAACTAAACAGGCAAACATTCCTAGGCAGATAGATTTCATCTGGAGTAAGGGGACCTAGTATTTGTGTTTGTTTGTTTTTCAGTTGCATTATCTCTGTTTTTTTCTCAGGGTAATCACAACCTTTATGGTCACTACCCCTTTTTCATGTGCTTGGAGGATGAAAGTGGCAAATCCTTTGGTGTTTTCCTCATGAACAGCAATGCTATGGGTAAACAAATATCAAAACTCTCATGCACTATAATCAATTTAAAAGCCTACAATATTTACAAAATTATATGTTTATTAGTATTTTGAATAGTGACCCATAAAAAAGCAGCCCACTGTAGAGCAGGGTCCATTGTTTCAAGTTCCTGTTACTTTTTCAATTTGAATACTGTTTATATTATCATTATTATTCAAGAATGGTTGTGTAAAACTGAGACAAACCTATGTTTATTTGTGTATGAAATCTCTGTATAAAATTGAAACTCTACCTAAGTATCTTATTTACACCCTAGGCATCCTGTGGGTAGCGGAAACAAAATTATATTCCTCATGCAATTTTTCCATTTATTTATTTATCTGCAATACACTGGCTATCTGTCCAGGGTGTACCTGGCCTCTTGCCCAATGTCCATTGGGATTGGCCAGGGTGTACCCTGCCTCTTGCCCAATGTCAGCTGGGATTGGCTCTAGCCTGCTTGTGACCCACAATAGATAAGTGGTATAGGAAATGTGAAAGAATGAATGAAGTCAGGTACATAAATATTTGGACAGTGACAGAGTTATTGCTATTTTAGTTATGTTCCACAGAACATTGTGGTGGAAAAATGTAATAAGACTTGAGGCTGTTAGGAAAAAAACAGACAGATTGTATTAATCCCCTTGCAAGAGGACTTCTCTGAAAAGGGGGGGCCCACACAGCATTTCACCCAGAGAAGCAACCTTTGAATTCATACCCTGTTTTATACAGCTTAGCATGAACTTGCATAACAGATATTCCCCTGTTTATCTCCTCTCACGGCCAGAGGGCTATCCTCTGCTATCTTTATCTCTGCTACATATGCAAGCTTATGATAACCTTGTAAAATACAACAGTGTAACACAAAACAACATTCTTCCTCTTATATAAACATCAGTGTCTCTGAAGCTTACTTTCTAAAGATCACTAAAGTCATAAATTCTCTAAACATATTTTTTCCTCTACACAATCCCTCTTTCATCAATTCTTTGATAACTATAATAAAGCAAAAGGCTTTCCCGAATACATATTTTCTTTTCTCATTTCTCCTATACATATTTTCAACAGACACTTCATTAACAAGGAAATGGAAATGATTATACTGCTGTTTTTGTAAGACAAAAGCATCTCTACACAAATGGCAAATGAACAGATTGGAAAATATGCTGATTCACATGATATAAATCAAATATAACGATTGTGTTATTTCTTCAGCCAACAATAAACCTAAGTGAAAATATATATCATTCATAATCATCCACATTCACGAGGGGGTCCTCCCATACAGCCTCTGGATTCATCTTCATCTGGTAATCTTGGCATGCATCATCTTCATCACCATATCTCTCAAGCATCATCAGATGGAGAAACACTGATAGGTGCTGTTAGGAGGTGACACTTCACTATTCTTGACATATTTTGGTGCTCTGAGTTCAGGCACGCCCTTTCACATTCTCCCCACCTCACCCAAAACTCTGTGACACCCCACTAGCCTCACCTACTCACTGTTCTCTTTCTCTTTAATCTCCAATGGTTCCTCTTCATCCTCCTTTGTTCCTCCTAGCAGTGTAATCGCCAATCGCCAGGCTTCAAATCACATAGTGGTCTGGACATGCGTCCTTCACCTGTTTGTAAGTGATTTTGAGAGCAGAGAAGAGATCCATAAAATAATGCAACATTTAATCTTCACACAAAACAGTTAGGGCTTGTGGTTTAGGCCCTGGGCCCATGCTAGTATTGGGTGGCTTACCAAACAGAATTTCCAACAGGCTGAGATTGTTTTTTGCTCTCACATGCATTCTCATTTGAAACAGCCAATAGGGAGGGCCTTTACCCAATTCAGGCCCATATCTTAACAACATTTGGCAAATTTGTTCTTCAATGTGCCATTCTCTTTTTGTACTGCACCGGCACTTGCCAGGTGATAGGCACAGTGGTGTCATTATTATTATTATTTTTTTTTCACAAACATTTTGGGAGAAAATCTAAAACCCCTTTGTGAACCAATACTTAGCTATATAGCTCATCATTCCCCTTTTGATACATGGTCCTGCCCATATATTAACTTAGCAAACATGGGGAAATAAATGGGGAGGCAGGGCATTCCCACATGACCTGGCCTAGTATCAGGACCATATCGCACCCCATTGCTATTTACACAACCAGCTTTTTTCCAGCTTTGCTTGTCCTTCTGTCCAAACAATCGATGAGAAATCAGGATGTATGACATCAGTATTACTACAACAGCATGGGGGTAAGTTACAACTAGTTGCATATTATTGTCTTGTCACAGTGGGATTACCACTATGTCTCAGAGCTGTTGTTACAGCTGAAAAGGCCGTAGTAGCCTTACAAAACATAGTGGGCTATTCAGACTTAATATTATTGGTTCCACATGCTGTCTCTACTCTTCTCTTAGAATTAAAAAAAAATCTCATCTGTCAGCAACTTTCTGGCTCAAATACAGTGGTGCTTGAAAGTTTGTGAACCCTTTAGAATGTTTTATATTTCTACATAAATATGACCAGAAACATCAGATTTTTATACAAGTCCTAAAAGTAGATAAAGAGAACCCAGTTAAACAAATTAGACAAAAATTATACTTAGTCATTTATTTATTGAGGAAAATGATCCAATAGTACATATCTGTGAGTGGCAAAGGTATGTGAACCTTCGCTTTCAGTATCTGGCGTGACCCCCTTGTGCAGCAATAACTGCAACTAAACATTTCCAGTAACTGTTGATCAGTCCTGCACACTGGCTTGGAGGAATTTTAGGCCATTTCTCCATACAGAACAGCTTCAACTCTGGGATGTTGGTGGGTTTCCTCACATGAACTGCTCGCTTCAGGTCCTTCCACAACATTCTGATTGGATTAACATGAGGACTTTGACTTGGCCATTCCAAAACATTCACTTTATTCTTTTTTAACCAGTCTTTGGTAGAACAACTTGTGTGCTTAGGGTTGTTGTCTTGCTGCATGACTCACCATCTCTTGAGATTCAGTTCATGGACAGATGTCCTGACATTTTCCTTTAGAATTCACTGGTATAATTCAGAATTCATTGTTCCATCAATGATGGCAAGTTGTCCTGGCCCAGATGCAGCAAAATGGGCCCAAACCATGATACTACCACCACCATGTTTCACAGATGGGATAAAGTTCTTATACTGGAATGCAGCGTTTTCCTTTCTCCAAACATAACACTTCTCATTTAAACCAAAAAGTTCTATTTTGGTCTCATCCGTCCACAAAACATTTTTCCAATAGCCTCCTGGCTTGTCCACGTGATCTTTAATAAACTGCAGGCAAGCAGCAATGTTCTTTTTGGAGAGCAGTGGCTTTCTCCTTGCAACCCTGCCATGCGCACCATTGTTGTTCAGTGTTCTCCTGATGGTGGACTCATGAACATTAACATTAGCCAATATGAGAGAGGCCTTCAGTTGCTTAGAAGTTACCCTGGGGTCCTTTGTGACCTTGCCGACTATTACACCCTTTGCTCTTGGAGTGATCTTTGTTGGTCGACCCCTCCTGGGGAGGGTAACAATGGTCTTGAATTTCCTCCATTTGTATACAAGCTGTCTGACTGTGGATTGGTGGAGTCCAAACTCTGGAGATGGTTTTGTAACCTTTTCCAGCCTGATGAGCATCAACAATGCTTTTTCTGAGGTCCTCAAAACTCTCCTTTGTTCATGCCATGATACATTTCCACAAACATGTGAAGATCAGACTTTGCTAGATCCCTGTTCTTTAAATAAAACAGTGTGCCCACTCACATCTGATTGTCATCCTATTGATTGAAAACACCTGCCTCTAATTTCACCTTCAAATTAACTGCTAATCCTAGAGGTTCACATACTTTTGCCATTCACACATATGTAATATTGGGTAATTTTCCTCAATAAATAAATGACCATGTATAATTTTTTTTGTCTCATTTTGTTTGACTGGGTTCTCTTTATCTACTTTTAAGACTTCTGTACAAATCTCATGATGTTTTAGGTCATATTTATGCAGAAATATGGAAAATTCTAAAGAGTTCGCAAACTTTCAAGCACCACTCTATGCATAAGATCTCTCCCTAGTATATTTACTGGGCAATAATGAGACAATAAAAATGAAAGCTCAAATGTTTCAGACTCACCCAGTCTACAGAGGAGTGGCTCAGTATATTTCTAGGTAACTTGTTGTCCAGAGGCTCCCAAAGTGATCTGAGATCGATTGCTGATATTTGGCTGTGTAGAAAACTCTGAGGATCTAATGACAGAATGTCCCACTCCTTAATCTACTAAAAATGTAAAAGCTTATTCGAGACAGTTCGAGAAAATATTGGCATTTTCAAGCACAATTCATCAGTTTATAATGCATATGTTCCCACTTGTATACTCTCCTATTCTCTGTGCAGGCTGTAGCAAGTGATGAGCGCAAAGCAGATTCTTCATTGTAAGAAAGAAACTTGAGCAACTAGGACTGGCGATCAGTCCGCTATCTCACCAATCTTGAGACTGCTTAGACAATGCAGACATTGGTCACACCAGTGATTAAGTGAGCCACAAATGAAGCAGCCATTTCGGCACTGTCAACCTCTTCCTCTCCCATGACCTCTTCCACGTCCCCTTCCATGTCCTGTGCCACACCTCTGACTTGCTTGCATAACTTGCACCATTATAAGCATGGCCTTGTGAAGAGTGTTTGTCTTTTTTTTCTGTCTTTGCTGCATCTTTTCATTTAACCTCTTTTCTGCATGAACTGCATGCCTTCCACCTCAGCAAGCTTGCACACCTCCTCTGTAATCCATCCATCTTTGACCATTTTAGCTATGTCAGGCTTCAGACCACTGTGGAAAGTCTTCTTCAGGTGGGCTTCATAAGTTTTTATTTCCCCACTGGTCACCATGCCAGTCAGCCTTTTGAGCCCCGAGTGTGTATTGTGCACTCTGGTCAGTCTCTGCAGATATTGTGTTATTGTCTCACCATCCTGCTGCTTACAGGTTGTTATTTGTGTGATGTCCATTTGGACTGGAAACCTCATTCTGACAGTGTCCTGCAATTGACAAACTACCTCTTGGTAGGCCCCGTTACTGGCATGCATCCAATCTGGGTGGTTTGCATGCTCTTTTTCCTCGGGAAACTTGTCTTGGATCATGCTAAAGTCCAAACCTAGTTTCTTTGCAAACACTCGGTGCAGTTCATGGCTGGTGGGGAGATATGCTTTACAGAAGCTGTCAAGCTCCTCGGCACACTTAGGACCACCATGCTGTCTGGGATCCTTTATCTCAGTAGCCATCTGCATAATCTCCTCTGGACTCCAGGCACATAAGACCATAGTTGGGCCTTCTGGGCTGGCCACAGCGCCTGCTGGCATATGGATGACTGTGCAAACCTCCCCATCTTTATCAGCACACACCAGGGAGCCTTCAGTTCCCTTCTTCTTTGTGTAAGACCTTGTGTGATGACACTGGGGAAGATGTCACTACCTGTGTGTAGCGTTCACCTTGTTCAGGTTTCTCTATGGGTTGATCTATGGGGACTGCATTTGTTGACCAGCAGAGGGTGACACAGGCCCTGTTTCTGGAGGCTGAGAAGAAGACAGAGGAGGAGGTGGAGGGAGCAAAGAGCAACTCACATCCAAATCCTGCATTGGGCTAAGAACTGGGTAGATACCAGCAGACATCATGTCCATTTCCCTCTGTGAGGCTCCAGGCACATACAGTGGTGCTTGACAGTTTATGAACCCTTTAGAATTTTTTCTATATTTCTGCATAAATATGACCTAAAACATCATCAGATTTTCACACAAGTCCTAAAAGTAGATAAAGAGAACCTAGTTAAACAAATGAGATAAAAATATTATACTTGGTCATTTATTTATTGAGGAAAATGATCCAATATTACATATCTGTGAGTGGCAAAAGTATGTGAACCTCTAGGATTAGCAGTTAATTTGAAGGTGAAATTAGAGTCAGGTGTTTTCAGCACCCACTTAGCTGGCCATATGTAAAGTGTGATCATCACCCTTCTAGCGGTCCATGATTAAATTTAGTGGTCCATGATTAAATTTTGAAGCATTGACTGCTGTTGAGATGCCACCATGATGGTAGACATGAAACAAATTTAAAATTTCACTTTAGACCAATGTATAGGCCTTATTGACCTTATAAAAGTTTGCAAAGAAACCTGGAAGATAAGAAAAGTAATACAATGGCCCTTAAGAAAAAGCATGCTGCATGGGTTGATGAGAAGAAACTTATGAAGGCTTTATTCCCAGAGCATTCAGCATGTTCAACAAAGGAAGTGGAGTTAAAGGAACTGTTGCATCGGTTAAAAACAACAGCCAAGGCAGTTGCCTCTGAAAAGAAAGTTGACCTCACAAAAATGGGAGACAGTGACCCAGAGACTAGTAAATTGAGTGAGGAGATCCTGGCAACACTGAATATCTTTGGCAGGGATCCAGAGCAGATACACAATACAGTGGACGATGACGCTCCTGCTTTAACAGTATTTGTCAAAGAGGATGAACTGACATACCAGACACCCACAACAACCAGGATAAATGATGTGAACCCAAAGTAAATAATTTAGAAGTTATTATTATTATTATTATTATTATTATTATTATTATTATTATTATTATTATCGAACAAATTAACTGATTCCTTGCTTGAATTACAGAAGCAAAATCAGCACTTTTTTATTTGCTATGCTGTTACCTCATATTTCATTATTGCTGAGAAGCATCAGTTTGATATCCCACCAAAGTACCCAAAAAGGGTTCATTTATTGCGCTGTATGCAACAATTGAACTATGTTCTTGAATCGCTTCTTAAGTGACCTTGAGTATTTGCAGTGCATCAATTTTGCCAACTGCCCAGACAATTGCATTACACACCCATTAAACAAACCTCTATGAATGTATACATTTTTTCATTGTCATTTAGTCATAGGTGACAAACACTGAAACATCCATCCATCCATTATCTGTAGCCACTTATCCAGATTTGCTTGGCTGATTTGACACAGATGAGAATCATCATGCCTTACCTGCTGATTCAACCTGCCTCCTCTCTGTCCACAACTAACAGCCACACCCCCGCAGCCAGTTATCCACCCGACTCAGGCCAGGGGGCTGTCCGTCCTTGGGCTGCCCCCCTGCCCCTGGCAGGAGAGGTAGTCTGCCTCCAGCAGCTGCGCACCCAGACTGTGGACCCCCTTGATGACGCCAATGAATTATTTGTGCCTAAATGTTTGAACAGTTCATCAATGCAAGGCATCGGATAGGCGTTAAGTTTAGAAACTGAATTGACTTTTCCACACAAAGTCCACACAAAAATTAACTAAACCATTGGTCTTGGCACCAAGACCACCAGGCTGCTCCAATCACTGTGGGACTCCTCCCCATATAAAGCATAGCCTTAAGTTCATCCCCTAACCGCATTTTTCTTGTGTTCTGGTAACCGAAATGGGAAGCTGTGTACAATCACACCTGGAGGAGTCTCAATGTGGGGTTTTATGAGATCTGTGTGACCAGTTAGATGTGAAAATGTATCTGAAAATTCCTCCTTCAACCTGGCAACCCGTGTTCTCTGGGGTGGTAAGAGGTTGTCTCCATAGGGGACAGGGGAATTGAGCCACACTTTTTGGACTTAGCTCTAGCTCCAGTTCCTCCCTCTCAGGAATTATTATTGTCAGAGCCACAGGAACCTCCTCTCTCCATGGTTTTAGGAAATTGAGGTGGGATATTTGAAGTGCATTGCCTCTATATATTCGCTTCACCTCATAGTCAAGCTCTCCGACATGCCCTGTGATCTCAAAGGGTCTTTGCTACTTTGCAAGTAATTTAGAGCTCAGTGTGAATAGTAAAATGAGAACTTCATCTCTTGGTACAAACTCACATTGCCAAGTGCCCTCATTATGCAGCCTGGGATTGCCATTCTTGTGCATGTAGTAAATTATTTTGTGTTAATTGCCATAGGGTGTGAAATGTTGCTCTCAGGTCAAGAACATACTGAATTTTGCTTTTACTATGAAAAGTTTCCTCCTCCCAATTTTCACTAATGGTACCTAAGATGCCACAGGGTTTGCCCTCATATAATAATTAAAATGGGGAAAACCACTTGGAGGCTTGCAGTACCTTATCAGGTACATGAGGGAGGCCGATGTATGTGCAGAAGTGTTCAGTTTAATACAGTTCAGTAAATACTGAATTAAACTGTATTGCATTGCACTGTATTGTATCTGCATAAAACACACACAAAGGCAAACAGTCCAAATTGGCAGGTAAGATCAGAAATGTGAAATCAGGCAAAGGGTCGGTCGGGGCGCAAACAGTATATCAGAGGCTAGGCAAGAACAAGAACTAGAAACAGGAACAAGAATCGAGAAACCAGGAAAACAAGAACAAGGGATGAAAGGCTCGCTAATGCATACTTAATGTAGTGTAAGACTTTGTGATGCTACTGCATTGGTGCAGTCATTAAATGGGCAAACCAAATGTCCTCTAATTGAGTTCAGGTGTGCCTTGTTCACGGCGCGCGTGCTGGAGTCCACTCGGCGCATGCGCAGCCTGAGGCGTGCCTTCAGGTGCATGCACCATAGCATGCAGAACTGACAGAACCCCCTCCCAAAGAGCTCCCTCCAGGAGTGAAAATCCATTATACTTGGCCCCAGTGGGGGTTCAGACTCAGGCTCTGGACACAACTTGGGTTCTTGGCTAGGAGTAGGCTTGACCTCAGCACTTGACTTGGACTCTGAACTGGATGTGGGCTCAAGCTCTGGAGATGACTTGGGCTCTGGACTGGACTTGGGCTCTGGAGATGACTCAAGCTGGAGTTCCAGAACTGGCTTAGACATATGGCTGGACTTGAGCTCAGGAGATGACTTGTGCTCTGACTCCTGCTCAGGAGATGACTCAATGTGGAGTTCTGGATCTGGCTTGGGCTCAGGACTGGACTCAAGCTCTGGAGACGATTTGAGCTTTGGGGACGACTCTGGCTCCAGCTCAGGAGATGACACAGGCTGGAGTTCTGGAACTGGCTTGGACATATGGCTGGGCTCAAGCTCAGGAGATGACTTGAGTTCTGGACTTGGCTCAGACTGTGGACTTGGCTCAGGTACAGGCTTGAGCTTTGTCAGTGCAATGTTTTGGTCCAGGTTAGGACCTGGTGATGGGACGATGCAGACGTCTTCCTGGACAGGTGAGGCAGAGGTCATTCCGACGTCCTTTGACACTGGTTTAGGAACAGGCTCAGGTTCTGGCCTTAACTCTGGCACCAGCACTGAAGCTGGTGCAGGTGCTGACTCTGGCGCTGACTCTGCCACAGTGCTGATGCTGGCTCTGGCACTGGCTCTGGAGTCGACTCTGATGCAGGCTCTGACGCTGGCTCTGGAGTAGGTACTGACACTGGTTCTGGCACAGGAACAGATACTGGCACAGGTTCAGACATGGATTCTAATACAGACACAGGTTCAGGCATTAATTCAGGTGCTGGTTCTGGCTGAGAAACCAACTCAAAAGAGACAGCCTCTGAGAGGGGCTGAGGAACAACAGCCTCCTCTGCTGTCTCTAAATCAGCCACTGGGGGGAGCTCTGGAGTGACAGCCTCCTCAGCTGAGTCAGCCACTGGAATGGTTGCCTTGAGGAGGCGCTCTAGAGTGACGGTCTCCTCCACTGAGTCGACCATTGGCATGATTGCCCCCTCAAAAAATTTTCATGGGGTTCCTCCTTTACTAATGATTCGAAGATAAACTTGAGCATGGCAAAGAAAGTCTGAGAGCTCCGAAGACACGGGTGCTTGACATGAATCAGGTCATCCACCCATCTGCATGCTTGTCCAGTAATGAACGTTAAGATGAAGCTTACCCAGATGGGTTCGGGTGGCTTGGGCTCTTGGAAGTCACCATAGAGGATGCCGCACTAGATGCAGAATCCACATGGGTGATGCTCTCCATCGTAGAGTGTAGGAGGGTAAGCATCGGTATGCCAGCGGAAATGTGAGGCTAGCGGCAAAGACAGGGAAACCCGGAAGTGGCTTGGAGTTGCGTACTGAAACACGTCTTTTGCATTCATTGTATGGCAAAGTATTCTTTCAGGTACACAAGGTAGGCAGATGTATGTGCAGAAGTGTTCAGTTTAATACAGTGCAGTATATACACAAAGTGCATAAAACGCACACAAAGGCCAACAGTCCAAATCGGCAGGCAAGATCAGAAATGTGAAATCAGGCAAAGGGTCTGTCAAGGCACAAACAGTATATCAGAGGCTAGGCAAGAACAAGAACTAGAAACAGGAACAAGAATCGAGGAACCAGGAAAACAAGAACAAGGGTTGAAAGGCTCAGTAATGCAAACTTAATGTAGCATAATACTTCGCGATGCTATTGCATCAGCGCAGTCCTTAAATAGGCAAACCAAATGTTCTCTAATTGAGTTCAGGTGTGCCTTGCTCACAGCATGCATGCTGGAGTCCACTCGGTGCACACGCAGCCCGAGGCGTGCCTTCAGATGCATGTACCACAGCGCGCAGGACTGATATACCTCTCATACTGCAAATAATAGAGGTTTGAGCCACTTATTCCAGTTCTGAGCATCCTCATGAACAAATTTTCAAGTAATATTTTTAATCCATAACAGTGGCCTGGTCAGTTTATTTTGGAATCCCAACACAGGAGATAACAGAGAAGAGCACCTCTGCAAAACCGCATGCTGATATGTTGTGCAGAGGCACTGCTTCTGGGTATTGTGTAGTCCACTAAAACTAAGACAAAGTGATGGCCTCCTACAGTATGGCCCAATTCTTTCGAAAGGGTCCTCAGTGATTGGGGAAAAGCACAATGGTAATCTGTCACTCATTTCCTGGTTAATCAGCCCACACTATATGAACACCTCCCCCACACTCACTCGATGCAAAGTATTGTTCAGTGTCTTACCTGTCATACCAAGCCTTGTTATTCTGCCTGCCTTATTGTGTTCTCGACCCTCGTTATTGTCTCATTCTCATTACTCTTTAGTCGAGCCCATATTACTCTGTCTGCTGATCGTTTGACCCCTGCCTGTCCCTTGACTTCGATTTCGTCTAGCGTTTTGAATTTTTTGCCAGTTTATGTTCCCTCCACATGCATCCATAAGTGCCTGCATCCTGACAGGATACTTCACCGCATATGGATGCAGCAGAGGAGGTGCGGCAGACTGCTTTGATCACTCAAGGATGCCTCTTAGGAGAACATCGGCAGATGCTCATCGATCTCAACACCAAGATGGCTCAGCTTGCTGCTATGATGCCACAGGCCCTCCTAATGCGCCCCGAAGCTCCTCCGAGTCCCAAGCTCCCACTTCCATGCCCCGAGAAGTACGCCGGGGATGTGGGGACTCCTCGGTGAAGGAACTCCAACATTTTCCTTGGCTTCGCAAACTTTTATCATTGTTTCATTAGACATTTTAGCACCCTCGTGGTGCCCTGACCTCCTTCCTGAAGAAGGGACCCAAATGCCTCGACTGGAACCCCACAGCCGAAGAGGCCTTCGGCAGGCTCAAAACAGCTTTGAACACAGCCCCTATCCTTCAGCATCCAGACCCGACCTGAACTTTCACGGTCGAAGTGGATGCCACTGAGATTGGTGTAGGAGGGGTTCTCTCTGAGCGCTTCGACAAATGACCCAAGTTCCACCCGGTAGCGTTCTTCTCCAAAAAACTCACTCCAGAAGAGAGAAACTATGATGTTGGGAACCGAGAGCTACTGGCCATCAAGCTCTGCTTAGAGGAATGGAGGCACTGGTTGGAGGGGGCCACACACCCCTTTGTCATTTTTACTGATCATAAAAAACTCAAGTATCTCAAAAAAGTAAAGAGACTGAACCCATGCTAAGCCCAATGGGCACTGTTCTTCACCCATTTCAACTTCATGATATCCTATCATCCTGACACCCTATCACACATCTTCAGCCCATCTCTTCATGACCTGGAACCTCATCCCATTCTGACACCTGAATGCTTTGTCCAGATGATCACTTGGGACCTCAACAAGGAGATGAGGGCTCACAACCACAGAATCCTCCAGTCAGCTGCCCACCAGGCTGCCTGTACATCCCTAATCATCTCAGGAGTAGACTCATCACAGGTGCACACACTTCTCCTGCCACTGGTCATCCCAGCAGCCATCACACCCACCAACTGCTGTAAAACAATTACTGGTGGGAGAACATGCTGACTGAGATCATTTGTTTCATCTCTTCATACATTGAGTGCACTCAAGTCAAGATCCCTCGAACTCCTCCGGCTGGCAAACTATGCCCTGTTCCTGTGCCTCAGAGACCATGGTCCCACCTGGCAATCGACTTCATCACTGACCTGCTGCCACACTAAGGCAACTCCACAGTTTTGGTCATCATTGACCACTTCTCCAAGGCGCTGAGACTCATCCCATTATCCAGCCTACCCACAGCATTTCAGACCACCACATTTTTGTGACAGCACATGTTCCAATACTTCGGCATCCCAAAAGACATAGTCGGTGACCATAGCCCTCAATTCATCTCTCGTCTGTGGGCCAGCTTCGTGGAGCAGCTAGGGGCCTTGGTAAGCCTCACTTTGGGATATCATCCCCAGTCAAATGGCCATATAGAGAGAGCCAACCAAGAAATAAAATGCTTTCTCAGAATCTTCTGCATGCAAAACCAAGGGGACGGAGCCTGATTCAGCCCATGGGCCAAATATGCACAAAACTCTCTCAAGCACTGAATCACACAGCTGACACCCTTCCAGTATATGCTCAGCTACCAAACTCCCCTGTATCCTTGGGATGACTCTCCAGCATGGGTCCAGGCTGTGGAGGAGTGGTTCACCCATAGCCGGTTGATTTGGGAGGAAGTTCACCAACGCATCATGTCAGTGATTGCCAAGTACAAGGAATACACTGATAAGCACCGGAGCAACAATCCTGAGTACTCTCCTGGCGATTGGATATGGGTGTCCACCAGGGACCTTGGGGAACCCAACACATGCTGAAAATTACAGGCTCACTGCATCGGACTGTACAAGGTGCTCCAGCACATCAATGAGGTTTCCTATAGACTTGAGCTCCCACCTCACAGTCGTCTGTCACCCACCTTCCATGTCTCCTGCCTCAAACCCTCCATCCAGGGTCCCCTGTCTGAGAACATGCCCATCTAGCAGGTAGATAATGGAAAACTACAGGTTCCCAGCATTAGTGGATGGGTATGGCAAGAACGAACTGCTGCCTCTACACTATGCTTTTTCCCTGGAATTTAATAATGATGGTGTAGAAATAGTTAAGGTGGGTGGAGCACAGAAGCACGGTAGGCCAGAACTGAGTTTGCAAAAACCCTTTTTCTTTTAGCTTTTCAGCTTTTACTTAGTCTCCCACATACACACACAAGTGTTCTCATTCGGGGAGAGCCCCCTTCCTCTGCTCTCCCTCTCCTCTTATAGGGCGCGGTCACTGGGGAAGACACACAAACACAGGTTAATTCCCATCAAGTGCAGTGATTCTGCCACTTACCTTCCCTGACTCCGCCCTCCATTCAAAGACCAACACTTGACCACACCCCTGCTGCCACAGATGGGTACCAGTGGATGCTTGTGAATATCACTGTGCAAGCACATCACTTTCACCAATCATGCATTTCCCAATGCCCTGCATTTGAATCAAGCTTTGATGGGCAGTGGTCTGATTACACCCTGAGTCTAACATGTGCATTCCCTTGTATACTCACTGACACACTGTACATTCCTGTCTGATTGGGGGAAGCCTGCGGCATGTCAGGAATGTGGATCAGCATTCCTGCTTCCATGAGGGAACGCTGATCATCAAATTGCCTGGCATCCCTGCCAGGCTTAATAATAATACTAATAATAATAAAGTTAAATTTATATAGCACTTTTCTCATACCCAAGGTCGCTTTACAATTAGGGAAGGAAAAAAAAAAAGTCCACCAAAAGAGGGTCAGGATGTAATTCCAATGGCACAGGTACCATAGTCCCACCAAAAAGCTCACAAAGATAAATCCCACACTGCCTGCACAGCCACCATGATGCTGCCGGGCAACATTGCTCAGAACACCATGCCATGGATCCACAAAACGAGCACAGAAGCACTGCCACAAAGAGTGCTGGTATGTCCAAAACCAACTGCACAGCCACCACAATGCCACCGGGCAATATCGCTTGGAACATTGCGCCAAACACAGAAGCACCGTTGCACAGAATGCTGGACAACCCCGATGTTAAAAGAGCAACAAGCTCACTGCAGTCCATAGTGAGGAGCACAGGCATCACCCATGGTGGACCAAGGTCTGGAGAGAACCAATGCCCAAAACTGGGTCCAGAACTATGCCACAACCAGAAGATAAAACATTCAAACAAAAATCAAACAAACATCAAACTATACAACCACAAAAAGAAAAACAAGGCAAGGCAAGTTTATTTATGTAGCACATTTCATACACAGTGGCAGTTCAATGTGCTTTACAGAGGTAAAGGCAAAACAGTAAACAATAGAAAATAAAATTACATAAAATAAAGGGGGAAGAAGAGAGAAAAGTAAAAATAATGAGAATTAAACAATAGTAGAAATAAAGTAATAAAATGAAATAAAAGTTCAGTAAAAAACAGCAGAATAAAATGGAATAAAAGTTAAGTAATGTTTAAAACATGCAAAGACTGTAAAAGTTAAGTAAAGTTTAAAGCATGTAAAGATGATATTTATCAGTTAGCAGAAAGCATCTGAAAACAGCTTGGTCTTTAGTCTAGATTTGAAGCTGCCAACAGCAGGAGCATTTTTGATGTCCGCTGGGAGTTGGTTCCATAGCTGTACTGCATAGAAGCTAAAAGCTGCTTCACCACACTTTGTTTTAACAACAGGTTTTACCAGTAAATTTTGCTGCTGTGATCTGGTAGATCTGATTGGGTTAGGCCGCTGCAACATATCAGAGAGGTAATTGGGCCCTGTACCATTTAGAGATTTGTACACCAGCAGCAATGCTTTAAAGTCAATTCTGTAGCTTACTGGAAGCCAGTGAAGGGCCCTTAGAATTGGAGTAATGTGCTCTGTTCTTTTTGTTCATGTGAGAACCCTAGCCACTACATTTTGAATCACCTGAAGTCATTTGATGGTCTTTTTTGGCAGGCCTGTGAAAAGGCCATTGCAGTAGTCAACCCTACTAGAGATGAAGGCATGTATAAGTTTTTCCAGATCATTTTTTGACATGAGTCCTCTTAGTTTGGAAATGTTTTTTAGGTGATAAAATGCCGATTTAGTGATTGTTTTCATGTGACTGTCAAAGTTTAGCTCGTTGTCAATGAAAACACCAAGATTTTTAACCATATCTTTTGTTTTAATCCCCTTTGTGTCAAGAATAGTGGTAATCCTGAGTCTTTCATCTTTTTTCCCAAATAGAATTACTTCTGTTTTATCTGTGTTCAGCTGAAGAAAATTTTGTGACATCCAGTTGTTGATTTGGTCGATACACTGGTAGAGACATTCAAGGGGGGCATAATCATTAGGTGATGGAGCAAAATAAATTTGGGTGTCATCTGCATAGCAGTGATACAAAATTGAGTTGTTCTTGATAATTTGTCCAAGTGGGAGCATATAAAGGTTGAATAGTAATGGTCCAAGGATCGACCCCTGGGGGACACTACAGGTCAAGGACATTGATGTTGAGGTACAATTTCCCATGGTAACAAAGAAGCTTCTATCTTTTAAGTATGATTTTAACCAATTGATAACTTTACCAGTCAACCCAACCCAGTGTTCAAGTCGATATAGCAGTATGTTGTGATCAACAGTATCAAAAGCTGCACTGAGGTCCACTAACACCAGGACCGATGTTTTGCCTGCATCGGTATTAAGACGTATGTCATTTATAACTTTAATCAGCGCTGTTTCAGTGCTGTGATTGGCACGAAATCCTGACTGAAAGTTATCAAAATAGCTGTTTGATATCAAGAAGGCAGTTAACTGATTGAAGACAATTTTTTCAAGGATTTTCCCGATGAATGGTAGATTTGATATTGGCCTGTAGTTGTTCAATACTGAAGCATCCAGATTATTCTTTTTAAGTAGGGGCTTTACAATGGCTTTTTTCAGGGACACAGGAAAAATGCCAGTCTCTAGGGATGTACAGACCCGTTGCAACAAGGTAGGCAGACTTGGCAATTGCCTAGGGCCCCAGCCCTCGAAGGGCCCCCGCTGCCGAACGACTGGTTATGTATTCAATAGCAATGACAACTTTTTGAGTGCGGCAGCGCAGCGCCTAATGACACTTGTTGAAATACCCTAGTTCCAAGGGGGGCCCCCTAATGCACAACAGCGCCTCCCTACATGCTTTGGCTGAAAAGTGCAATGACAGTCTGTTGTCAACCCCTCAATGCCCATCTTCATCCAGTCAAGTGGTTGCAGAGCTCCGCGGCAAAAAAAACAAACAAAATCAAATATGAAGCGAAATTACCCCTCAGGGAGCCAGAAGAGAAAGAAGAAAAGGGAAGAGGAAGACAGAAAAAAACAAGACACTGGTAAGTGAGAATGTACACACTCATTAATACCAAGCGGGTTGACAAGCAAATTTGGTAGCTAGCTTACGTTAATGGTAGTTATCTTGTAGACAGTGTTTATAACAGTGATGTAAATGTTGTCATGCACAACAGGCTTACAAACTTGCAAGGACTGGCTAAAAATTCTAATATGTGCCACACAAATAGGTGAAAGACTGTCAACTTCTCCCAGATTAACTTATTGTGTTTATCAAAATGTCATAGTCAGAGTTAGTTTCAGCGAGCTGCATGGCTTTCATCAGAAGTAGCTAGTGTGTTGTGAGCATGAATGGAGTAGGACAGGGGATGGCTCACAAGAAAGCTCTTTTTTACATAAATAGCCTATTTATGTAAAAAAGTGGCACTGATGTCAATTGAATGTGATGTCCGCAGGTCTTTGGACACGGAGGGTATTGTGGCTGCCTTTGCTGAAGCCAAAGCCCGCAAGCAGCAGTTTTAGACATTTTGCCCATGATTCTAGTTGTGTATTCTTACATTTTTATGTGTTTTTCTATACCTTTTGCACTTTTCTGTGTGTGCTGGTTCTTATTAAGATTCTTATTCATGCTTGTAATCATTTAATCACCATTTGAAGTTATTTCTACTTGTGTATATACGGTAAATATTTAGTGCTGTTATTTGCACATTTTATATTACTTTGTCTTATTTTCATATTTGATTTATATATATATATATATATGTGTGTGTGTATTTTGTCTATTCTTGTGTTTAATTGGGTTTGATAATTATTTATAAGAATGTAAAGAGTTCATTTATTAAGTAAAAATCGTAAGAATGATTACAATATGTGTGATGTTTATTTATTAAGTCTTCAGTGGGTAGGCGGCCATAAGGCCTTTCGTCGAGGGGGGGATAATTAGGGGCCCCAGATCCCCCTTTGCCTAGGGCCCCCAAATAGCTTGAAACGGGCCTGGGGATGTATTTATGATCTGAAGCACATCTGTAATTATGAGGTGAAGAACAGACTTAAAAAAGTTGGTGGGCAGAATGTCCAATTCAGATGTTGAAGAACTGAGATTTTGTACAGTTTTTTCAAGAGTCTCGTAATCAATCAAACAAAATTCTGACATTGTGTTGAAATTGTCTGTCTGTGTCATTGGTGATTGCAGCTTTTCAGTTATTTGCAACTGAGATATATTATGAGCAATATTCTGCTGTATTTTATCAATTTTACCTTTGAAGAAGGATGCAAACTCATTGCATTTATTAACTGAGAGAAGTTCAGGTGCCAGTGGTGGTGGGGGATTAGTTAGCTTCTCTACTGTTGAAAATGGCACACAGGCATTGTTCATATTCCTGTTGATGTTGGAGAAGAAAGACTGCCTTGCTTTACCAATTTCATAATTATATTTAAAAAGCGGCGGCACGGTGGTGTAGTGGTTAGCGCTGTCGCCTCACAGCAAGAAGGTCCGGGTTTGAGCCCCATGGCCGACAAGGGCTTTTCTGTGAGGAGTTTGCATGTTCTCCCCATGTCTGTGTGGGTTTCCTCCGGGTGCTCCGGTTTCCCCCACAGTCCAAAAACATGCCGGTTAGGTTAACTGGTGACTCTAAATTGACCGTAGGTGTGAATGTAAGTGTGAATGGTTGTCTGTGTCTATGTGTCAGCCCTGTGATGATCTGGTGACTTGTCCAGGGTGTACCCCGCCTTTCACCCGTAGTCAGCTGGGATAGGCTCCAGCTTGCCTGCGACCCTGTAGAACAGGATAAAGCGGCTAGAGATAATGAGATGAGATTTACAAAGCATCTCTTTATGGATTTGATAATGGATCTGAAGTTTAGATTTGTGCCATTTTCTTTCAGTCTTCCTACATTCTCTATTTAGCAGTTTATCAGCTGGGTATTGCTTCCATGGTGCTTTCTGCTTGTCATTGACTCTTTTGATTTTGAATGGAGCAATATCATCCATAATTTGGGTCATATTTAAATTAAAAATTTCCAGTAAGTCGTCTACAAAGTCTGACATTTTAGTTGAGATCCGTGAGAGAGCTTGCTCAAAGAGAACACATGTGTTGTCGTTTATGATTCTCCTACCCATAGTCATTGAGCTGTTCTGAATGTGAAGGGACATAGAAACATCAGAGAAAACACAGAAATGATCAGATAAGGCCAGGTCAACAACAGTAGTAGAAACAGGAAGACCCTTTGCGATAACGAGGTCAAGGGTATGACCACGAGAGTGGGTTGGCCCCTGTACATGTTGTACTAGGTTGAAGTTGTCAATAAGTGCAAGTAGTTCTCTGGCATAAGTGTTTTCAGGATTATCTACATGCAAGTTAAAATCCCCAGATATAATAAGACAGTCAAACTCTAAGCAAATGACTGATGACAATTCATCAAACTCTTCTGGAAAAACTTTGGCTGAATGTCTCAGAGGCCTGTAAATAGTTAATAACAATATGTTAGGAGAGCATGTAACAAGTGCACATAAGTGTTCAAAGGATGTAAAATCACCAAGTGAGGACTGTTTACATTGAAAAGAGGCTTTGAATATATTTGCGATCCCTCCACCCTTCCCATGTCGGGTAGCACTCATGAAATTAAAATTTGGGGGAGCTGCTTCAATAAGGGTGGTAGCACTCTTTGCTTGATCCAGCCATGTTTCAGTTAGAAGCAAAAAATCAAGATTGTGTGTGCAAATAAGATCATTAATTAAAAATGACTTGTTTGAAAGTGATCTAATGTTCAGAAGAGCTAGCTTTACAGAAAGTCTAGAAGTAATATCCGCTTGGGCACTCTGATGTTGTTTTGAAACAGGAAGGAGACTAGACTGGTTTACCCCCTGGGTTAAATATGCTCTATGTTTTCTATTTCTTATCAACACAGGAATAGAGAATGGCATAGGCATACTGGGTCCCAGCTTGTTTTCAAAACTACACCCAATGCAGGGACCCACAGCACATCATACAAGACTCTCTGTATATTCCATGAGGTTGGAAGGGGGAAGGAGTGGAGATGTCATGTACTTTTTAGATAGTGAAAAAGATTGGTAGCCAGCTGAAAGTCCTGGGCGAACACAGTTCAGTCTGTTGGTTGATTTTCGATGAACTGGGTACACTGCTTGTCGTGAATGATTTGGGCTGGAAAAAGAGAGTGCATCCATTGGCAGCAATCTCTGCATACTTTTAGGGAAATCCATGCAGGGGGGAGACGGGGATGGTACAATAAAGTCAGAAGAGCAAGACTGAGATTGGGACTTTGGTGAGGTCTTTGTGAGTGTCTCCATGACTGTCTCTGTGGTGACTGTCTCCCTGACTGTCTCTGTGATACTTGCATGGGGTCGAGATGTGGATGATGCAGCCTTGGCATGAATGTCTTTGGTCAGGTCCTCAATCTGGATGGGCGATGCAGATATCTGTGGCTGCCCATTGTTAACAACATGCTCACATTCTCCATGTGATTGTTGATGACCTTGGCAGTCTGCCCCAGATGGCTGTGTGTCCTTGTTGAAGCATCTCTGCTGTGCTTGCATGGGTAGTTGTTTTGGCTTTGCAGAGGTTTTGTTGATATCTGTAACTGGGTCAGTCTGTGAGCACTTATCAGCAGTTTTGCCCAATGTTGGCTGAGAAAAGAATGCATGCTGGAGAGGGAGGCTGTAGTGATCAGCCAAAACTTTGGTCCCATTCCAGCTGAGTTCAGTGCTATTTGGCCTGAAGAATTCTCTGCGATTCCAGAAAAGGTTAAAATTGTCTATGAAGTTCATACCAAATGAAAAACAAGTTTTTCCAAGCCAGGTGTTAAGACTGAAGAGTCTAGTAAATGTAAAACTTCCCCTTGCAGGGAGTGGGCCACTGATAAAAGATTGTATTCTAGTCTTATAGAGGTCAGAAAAAAGTTTTCTGAAATCATCTTGGACAAACAGCTGTTCTCTGAAAACATAATTTGCTCCCACATGCACAACAATACGTTTGATAGTTTTATGCTCGGACATGAGTTTCAAAATGCTGTCTTTGGTGTCAGAGATGGATGCATTTGGAAGGCAGCAAATAATCATCCCATGTCCTTTTAAATATCTTACAGTGGAATCACCAAGAACAAGGGTTGTGGGATCAGGTGGTGTTACAAGCTGCTTTTTGCCTCTTCCCACAGCTCTTCTGTTACAGTGCGATCTCTTTCTATGATGTGCTTGTCCGCCTGAAAATTCCACTTCCACATCCCTGAGGCATTCAAATTTGTTCTGAAACCTTATGGGCTGTGGATTTTCCATAGGACTGTAAATCCTATTGTAGTTTGTAGACCTGGCTCTATTTCTAATAGCATGGCTGTGGAGCATGGGTTGCATAGTATCAGAACGAACTGGTGTTGAGGTAATTACTCTTCTGTTTTTATTTTTGGGCCTGCCACCCATCGTGTGCCAGTTTTCTGTACTCACATTTTGCTCTGTTAGATCGATGCATTCATCCACTCGATCTGCAATGCCATCAGTCTGTCGGGGTGCAATCTCTGCATTCTCAGCCACTGTTTCTGTACTCCTTTTGTGAGATATCACTCTTAGTTTGTCTGTCTTTGGCAGGGCATCAATCTTTGATTCCAGGATAGAAATCCTCTGTTCTAGTTCTGTGCATTTTCTGCAGGATCGCCTGGATTTTTTGCCCCCTGGCATTTTGCAAAGACAAAGAAAGGGAAGAAAAAAGACAAAGAAAAAGCTCTGGTGAGAAGCAGCAGCCAAAATGTGCAGGGCATACTCTCAACCAGAAATGGAAACCTCAGAATTGCCCAAACATTCCTGGGTCCTGGTGGGTGTGGATGGTTCTACAACCCTGATTCCAAAAAAGTTGGGACAAAGTACAAATTGTAAATAAAAACGGAATGCAATAATTTACAAATCTCAAAAACTGATATTGTATTCACAATAGAACATAGACAACATATCAAATGTCGAAAGTGAGACATTTTGAAATTTCATGCCAAATATTGGCTCATTTGAAATTTCATGACAGCAACACATCTCAAAAAAGTTGGGACAGGGGCAATAAGAGGCTGGAAAAGTTAAAGGTACAAAAAAGAAACAGCTGGAGGACCAAATAGCAACTCATTAGGTCAATTGGCAATAGGTCATTAACATGACTGGGTATAAAAAGAGCATCTTGGAGTGGCAGCGGCTCTCAGAAGTAAAGATGGGAAGAGGATCACCAATCCCCCTAATTCTGCGCCGACAAATAGTGGAGCAATATCAGAGAGGAGTTTGACAGTGTAAAATTGCAAAGAGTTTGAACATATCATCATCTACAGTGCATAATATCATCAAAAGATTCAGAGAATCTGGAAGAATCTCTGTGCGTAAGGGTCAAGGCCGGAAAACCATACTGGGTGCCCATGATCTTTGGGCCCTTAGACGGCACTGCATCACATACAGGCATGCTTCTGTACTGGAAATCACAAAATGGGCTCAGGAATATTTCCAGAGAACATTATCTGTGAACACAATTCACTGTGCCATCCACCATTGCCAGCTAAAACTCTATAGTTCAAAGAAGAAGCCATAACCAAACATGATCCAGAAGCGCAGACGTCTTCTCTGGGCCAAGGCTCATTTAAAATGGACTGTGGCAAAGTGTAAAACTGTTCTGTGGTCAGACGAATCAAAATTTGAAGTTCTTTATGGAAATCAGGGACGTCGTGTCATTCAGACTAAACAGGAGAAGGACGACCCAAGTTGTTATCAGCACTCAGTTCAGAAGCCTGCATCTCTGATGGTATGGGGTTGCATTAGTGCATGTGGCATGGGCAGCTTACACATCTGGAAAGACACCATCAATGCTGAAAGGTATATCCAGGTTCTAGAGCAACATATGCTCCCATCCAGATGACGTCTCTTTCAGGGAAGACCTTGCATTTTTCAACATGACAATGCCAAACCACATACTGCATCAATTACAGCATCATGGCTGCGTAGAAGAAGCGTCTGGGTACTGAACTGGCCAGCCTGCAGTCCAGATCTTTCACCCATAGAAAACATTTGGCGCATCATAAAACGGAAGATACGACAAAAAAGACCTAAGACAGTTGAGCAACTAGAATCCTACATTAGACAAGAATGGGTTAACATTCCTATCCCTAAACTTGAGCAACTTGTCTCCTCAGTCCCCAGACATTTACAGACTGTTGTAAAGAGAAAAGGGGATGTCTCACAGTGGTAAACAAGGCCTTGTCCCAACTTTTTTGAGATGTGTTGTTGTCATGAAATTTAAAATCACCTAATTTTTCTCTTTAAATGATACATTTTCTCAGTTTAAACATTTGATATGTCATCTATGTTCTATTCTGAATAAAATATGGAATTTTGAAACTTCCACATTATTGCATTCCGTTTTTATTTACAATTTGTACTTTGTCCCAACTTTTTTGGAATCGGGGTTGTACCTGTGGATATATATATATATATATATATATATATATATATATATATATATATATATGAGAGATTACAATGGAAGGAAAGGGGGTGAGGCAATATAGGGTGGACCACAGGTTTGGAGAACTGGTTTTGGGGGAATTGGCCTTCATTTCCATTGTGCAAGGACAGGGGAAGGGTGGGGAGAAGGGGAAGGATGAGAGTGAAAGGCTGGACTGTGGCACTTTACCCATTCTGCTGTTCCCTCCAAATGGGTCCAGGTATTCCAGCAGATTTGTGACTGGGAGCTGTTTGGCAATGAGCTGGGCATCCCTGAGAGCAGACTGCTAGACATTCACATGCTCCCATTGGCATGCTCAAAAATCTCAACAAAGGCTTTAGGTTCATCCAGTGGATCTATCTTTGTGAGCGTGATGTGGGGTAAGCTCAGGGCTGCAGCTGGGGTTGTGGCTAGAGTATCAGCTGGCTGAAACAGGCCTGAAAGCACCTCTCAATCCTCTGCCTGAGCCCAGAGAAGTGTCTTGAAATGCTGATCCTCGTCCATGTGCAGCACAGTGAGGGGCTTGCTGATGGTTTTGGTGGATGCCGGCGAGGTCCGGGTGGTTTTGGCGAGGGGCGATGACACATGATGGTGCCTATTCCTCAGATCTTTGGTTTTGGCACCAGTGTAATGTGTTTTGTGGGGGAAATGAGGAGATGGGAGGCATGCTTGTCACAACTCAAAGGTGTATTTATTTTTCTCACTTTTACTTTTCAGTAATTTAACTTTGATCAGAGCATGCACGTACACACACACACACACACACACACAAACTGCACTGCTCAGCTCTCTCGTTCTGCAAACAGCTTCTCCTAAAAGCACACAAAAGACTCAAATACAGTGTCATGCAAAAGTATTCATCCCCCTTGGTGTTTGTTCTGTTTTGTCACATTACAAGCTGGAAATAAAAAGGATTTTGTGTGTGTGTGAGACACAAACAATAAGTAAGATGAAAGAAAAACAGAAATATGGAGTGTGCATAGGTATTCAGCCCCTTTCATATGAAACCCCTAAATAAGAGTTGGTCCAACCAATTAACTTCCTAAGTCACATAATTAGTTGACTGAGAGCAATCTGTGTGCAATCAAAGTGTTACATGATCTGTCACATGATGTTTGTATAAATCTACCTGTTCTGGAAGGATTCTGACTCTGCAACACTACTAAACAAGTCACATGAAAACCAAGGAGTGCTCCAAACAAGTCAGAGACAAAGTTTTGGAGAAGTATAGATCAGGGTTGGGTTATTAAAAAAAAAAAATCCCAAACTTTGAATATCCCACGGACCACCATTAAATCCATTATAGCAAAATGGAAAGACTATGACACCACTGCAAACCTGACAAGAGACGGCCACACACCAAAATTCACAGACCAGGCAAGGAGTGCATCAGAGATGCAATGAAGACACCAAAGATAACATCGAAGGAACTGCAAAGGTCCACTTTGGAGATGGGAGTATCTGTTCATAGGACCACTTTAAGCAGTACACTCCACAGAGTGGGGATTTATGGAAGAATGGCCAGAAAAAAAGCCATTCCTTCAAGAAAGAAAGAAAACACATTTGGAGTTTGCCCAACAGCATGTGACAGACTCCCCAAACACATGGAAGAAGATTCTCTGGTCAGATGAGACTAAAATTTAAGCTTTTGGCTATCATGGGAAACGTCATGTGTGGCACACACCCAACACTTCCCATCACCCTGAGAACACCATTCTTACAGTGAAGCATGGAGGTGGCAGCATCATGCTGTGGGGATGTTTTTCATCTGCAGGGACAGGAAAGCTGGTCAGGACTGAAGGAAAGATGGATGGCACTAAATACAGGGCAGTTCTGGAGGAAAACCTGTTTGAGTCGGCCAGAGGTTTGAGACTGGGATGAAGGTTCATGTTCCAGCAGGACAATAACCCTAAACATACTGCAAAAGCTACACTGGAGTGGTTTAAAGGGAAACATTTAAATGTTTTGGAATGGCCAAGTCAAAGCCCAGACCTCAATTCAATTGAGAATCCGTGGCATAAATTGAAGATTGCTGTATGCCAACACAACACATCTAACTTGAAGGAGCTGGGGCAGTTTTGCCTTGAGGAATGGGTAAAAATCCCAGTGGCTAGATGTGTTAAGCTAGTAGGGACATACCCCAGGAGACCTGCGGCTGTAAATGCAGCAAAAGGTGGATCTACAATATATTTACTTTGGGGGATGAAAACCTATGCACACTCCAGATTTCTGTTTTTTCATCTTAATCATTGTTTGTGTTACAATTTTTAAAAAAAATTGCACCTTGAAAGTGGTAGGTACCGGTATGTTATATAAATTAAATGGTGCTAACCCCCCAAAATCAATTTTAATTCCAGCTTGTATTTCGAGTGACAAAACAGGACAAACACCAAGGGGGACGAATACTTTTGCAAGACACTGTAAATTAACTCTACAGGCACAGGTGAGTGTCATGCCTTACCTGCTGGTTTGACCTGCCTCCCCTCTGTCCACAACCGATGCTTAACCACATTACCATGTTGTTCTTGCTGCCATTCTTATTTTTTTGTTCATGGATAGTCCTGCTTTGCACTTGGCTTGTTTTGTTTGTGTTTTCCTCAATAAATGCCTGCACTTGCATCTGCCTCCCAGTCCCTGACAATTGAGAGCTAACAGTGCCAGATTTCAAATGCAAACATTTTAAATGCCACACCTGATATCAACTCTTGATCTTTTATCTCCTTACCTGTAAATGAAATCGTGAAGGAATCACACACACATGTCCAGTCTTTGTTATTTAATTTCAACTCCAGTATACTACAATAGACAGCTAAATAAACAATAGTGTTCAAATATTTATGGATCTGACTGCAAATTCTCCCTGTACTGTTGTATGAATACATAGTATGCAAAAATTCAGTGTCATATTTTGGAAAGATTTCATATCTAATTGCACAGATTCAAAATCAAAGATTCGAAAAAGACCTCAAATTTCATGTTGTTGGTGCTTAGATGAGCTTATGGACAGTTTCTTTAGATTTGCTCACAGTTAAAAAGATGTAACTGCATACATAAAATGTGAAATAAGATCCTTTTTCTTTCTAGGATTGCATCTGGTATCGATGAGATGTCCCCCCCCACACACACACACCATCTAAAACTATTAGACTAAAATGAACTGAACTGCATAAGAAATGAAGGTGGAAGGTTAATTTCAAATGAATATATTAAGCGTATATTATGCGTGTTTCCTGTAGTACATGAGCAAACAAGATAGGGCATCCAAGAGTGGATGTACTTTTCTGTGAACAAGCAAGCCATTGGACATTGCTGCTGGTCATCTTTTACATGGCGAATAGTGCAGTGTTCATCTTTGCATGTCTGTGTTTAATTGTATGCAATGACAGTGGGCTATTGTGTTCATGCTTTGGAGAGATGAACAGATCAATTTTCATGTGTTGATGTGTTTGTAGAGGTGACTCTTCAGCCAGCACCTGCTGTGACCTACAGAACAATTGGAGGAGTTCTGGACTTTTATATCCTGCTTGGAGACACACCAGAGGCAGTTGTACAGGAGTTCACACAGGTTAGATTCAAAGCCAGTGATGGAATATGTCTGATCAGTTACAACTATGCTGTTCAATCAGTTTGGCTTGTAGGCTTTAAATGAACCATCCAAAGGGGGAAAAAAAAGCAGTTCAAAATTCAAACCTAGTTCAACTGATTTTTTTTAAAACTCAATTTGCAAGTTGTTCCTAGAAAGATGCTCTGTAAATTATACCACTTTGGTGCTAAATCTACTCATGGATTATTCATGGAATAATAGAATGAACAATAATAAACTATGGATTTTAAGAGGATTTTTTATGTCAAGTTCATGAATGACTGACTTGTCACTAACAAATTAGTTTTGCCATTTTCTGTCCATTTGCAGTGGGGTGGGAGTATACTGGAAGTAGCTCATATTCTTTGTTTGTTTGTAAATAAATAAATAATAAATTGTTAGCGACCCTAGCCTCATAAACAGAAATGACTGACCGAACAAAATTGTAGTGCAAATGCCATGAAAGAAATCATCATGAGCAAAGTGGGTGGAGTGCAATGAGATATTTGCAATCTTTAGCAGTCAACCTTGACATATACAATATACCTAATTCTGGAAAAGATAAGCAGCTGGTTATTTAGCTTGTGCCTAGTGGGGGTGGCATCAGTGTGATAGTAGGCAGTTGAATGTGAAGTAAGTGATTTTGCACCATCAAAAACATACCCTTATTTTAGTTCGCTTGAACAGGGACTAAGATTGCCATCAAGAAAATTGTTGTGAACACCAGTCATTTTATATTACTTACATTAATAAAAGAATATTAAAAAAAGAACCAACACAAAATAAGACAAATAAAATTAATCATTCAATTATGACAAAAGAACTGCTGCCATGAATGGAGGATAGGCTGATCTGTCTGCATATAGCCATAAGCCATAAACAAAGACCTCAGCTGATTTAGAGCTTATTATTATGTATTAGCACAGAAGCGAGTCAAAATAACTTCCTCTTCTGCCTTTCAGCCTTGACCTTTATTGTTCATTTCGTGCTCCCAGCTGTCTGTGCACTTGAACTTTTATGGTGTTTTGGGGGTGTCACTATATGCAAATGAGCTATTTCAGGAATGTGCTCTGCACTTTATTGGTGATCAAAATGTGCAAGTGAGTATGAAATAATTCAGATTGTGGAATCTAGTGGAAAATTATTTTGGTTTGTTTTATGCAACTATTTTCATATAACTGTACTAAAGGTTTGATAAATGAGGTCATTTTTAGTGTAGTTAAATGTTTATCTTTACTTCAGGAAACTTTGTACATGACACACTAATAATTCCATTTTTACCTCGTGTCAGCAAGTGAATTATTTGAGTACTCATGTAAACAATATTCTAGTGCATCACAAACAATTAGAATGTCATGAAAAAAGTTTTTTTTCATAATTTAAATAAAAAAGGTAAACTTTCATTTATTCTATATTCATTACACATAAAGTGAAACACTTCAAGCCTTTTTTGTTTTAATTTTGATGATTATGGCTTATAGCTCATGAAAATTTGAGATACTGGATTTCTGATTATTAGATTATTTCCTAAGATCAATTAAAAAAATGATTTACAAGACAGAAGTGTCCAACTTCTAAAAAACATCTTCATTTATACACAATTCTTGGTTGAGGCTCCTTTACCACAAATTACTGTATCAATGCAGCATGGCATGGACGCGATCAGCCTGTGGCACTGGTGAGGTGGTATTGAAGCCCAGGTTGCTTTGATAGCAGCCTTCATCTCGTCTGCATTTTTGGGTCGGGTTTTTCTCATCTTCCTCTTGACAAAAGGGGCTTTTCACTGACGTCACAGATTTTTGTTTATCACGCAGCATCTGCCCTATTGCCGGGCAAACAAAGAAATATGGTCAGGACAGTTAATAATGAAAAATCAAGATGACTGCAGTCAGTACAATCTCTCTGAAATTATTAAAGTTTAGATTATTACCAGCAGATAGCATGACATTGAAAAACTGAAACATGCAAGCATCACAGATCCATATAATTTACCCACAAATGTGTTTATTCCACTTGAAAAGTGTACAGTAAACCAGCTACCAGATTTGGGATACTACAACAGCCTGAACCATTTAGTATCTGGGACTTCTAAATACACCAGAGAGATGATAAAAGCCTACAAAAAGTACAGATGCCTTATGCCTACCAATATTTGAGGCAGATTTTGTGCATGCTGGAATGTTATGGGAAATTCCTAATAAAGAAAAATACCTTATTACAACAAAGGTAAGCTCAAACATGGACTTCTAATGGGAATAAACAAGCCACACAAGCCAGGGCCTCGATCTAGCATATTTTATGGTGTTTAGCCTAGTCCACGTTATCAGTATATAAACATCCTGCTCATCTAGCCAAGCATTAGGTTTAATAAAATATATAATGTCCAAAGCCCACATCCAGAGATATGGTTAACGTTCATAGATTTGCCATTTGGTATGTTTCTATTTTTTTGTAGTGCAGTACAGCTGCCAAGTATGCCACGCTTGTGTATGTATCAGTAGAATGTACTGAGTAGTGCCAAACCATACAACCTGTGAAAAGATTCACTATCTAAACCCAAGTTCTGTCCATGTTATGCCAACTTACAGACTTGTTGAATGTTAACTTGAGTATGCCTAGGGTAGAGCTAAGGTTTTTTTTATTTATTTATTTACTTATTTTAAACTGAATGGCCTTGAGCTAGAAAAAGTGTTAGGAGAAATAACAGGTGCACAGAGCTTTCAGGTTAACCTGATATAAAATATTCTACACACACACACACACACACACACACACACACACACACACACACACACACACACAGGAATGCTTTGTTGGGATCCTGCAGCTCACCATTTTTCTCATCTTTCTGGGTTTGCCAGGAAGTGGTGAAAAGTTAAACCAGGCTTATCTCCACGTCAGTTAATACATCCAAAAGCACTACAGGTCTCTGGCATTATTCTTTTAGAAGTAACTTAAAAGGTTTATCTGTAGATGTTTACTGAATTGGACTTACAATCACTCATGCACACTTGTGCCAGTCATTGTCAAACACACAGTTTGCCTGGCAACATGGCCACATCAACAAATCCGCAGTTATGATGACATCATGTGAAAGGCCCCTATACCCCATAGATTCTCTGTGGGGTTCAGGTCAGGTGAGTTGGCTGGCCAATCAAGCACAGTAATATGATGGTCAGCAAACCATTTGGTAGTAGTTTTGGCACTGTGAGTAGGTGCTAAGTCCTGCTAAAAAAGGAAATTGGCATCTCCATAAAGCTTGTCAGCAGATAGAAGCATGAAGTGCTCTAAAATGTCCTGGTAGACAGCTGCATTGACTTTGGACTTAATAAAACACAGTGGACCAACATCAGCAGATGACATGGCACCCCAAATCATCACAGACTGCAGAATCTTCACACTGGACTTCAAACACTTTGGATTTTGTGCCTCTCCACTTTTCCTCCAGATTCTAGTACCTTGATTTCCAATTGAAATGCTAAATGTATTTTCATCTGAAAAGAGGACTTTAGACCACTGAGCAACAGTTCAGTTCTTTCTCTCCTTAGCTCAGGTAAGACACTTCTGATGTTGTCTCTGGTTCAGGACTGGCTTGATATTAGGAATGAAACAGTTGTAGCCCCTTTCCTGAAGATGCCTGTGGGTGGTGGCTCTTGATGCACTGACACCAGCCTCAGTCCACTCCTTGTGAAGCTCTCAAGTTCTTGAATTGGCTTTTCTTGACAATCCTCTCAAAGCTGTGGTCATCCCTGTTGCTTGTGCACCTTTTCCAGCCAGCCTTTTCAGCAATGACCTTCTATGGCTCATCCTCCTTATGAAGAGGGTCAGTGATCATCTTCTGGACAACTGTCAAGTCAGCAGGCTTCCCCATGACTGTGATTGCATGTACTGAACTAGACTCGGAGATACACAGTATTTATACAGTTTTACTCAAACTTGGAATGAAATATTCTCATATTTTGAGATGATTTTATTTTCATGGGTTTTTTGTACTGTGTGCCATAATTATCAAAATTAAAAATTGAAAAATGTTTGAAATGTTTTAGTTTATGTATAGTGAGTCTAGAATATATTACATTTTCTCTTTCTTGAACTGATGGAAAATATTGAACATTTTCATGATATTCTAATTGTTTGAGATGCACTAGTACTACAATGGGCGGCATGGTGGTGTCATGGTTAGCACTGCCATCTCACAGAAGGAAGGTCCTGGGTTTGAGCCCAGCAGCCAGCAAAGGCCTTTCTGTGTGGAGTTTGCATATCCTCCACATGTCTGCATGGGTTTCCTCCAGGTGCTCCGGTTTCCCCCACTGTCCAAAGACATGCAGGTTAGGCTAATTGGTGGCTCTAAATTGACTGTAGGTGTGAATATGAGTGTGAATGGTTGTTTGTCTCTGTGTGTCAGCCCTGCGATAACCTGGCAACTTGTCCAGGGTGTACCCCGCCTCTCGCCCATAGTTAGCTGGGATAGGCTCCAGCTTGCCTGCGACCCTGTAGAACAGGATAAGTGGCTACAGATAATGGATGGATAGTACTACAATATCTGAATCAGATTACAACTGTTATGTTTCAATACCATCAATGTGATAAGTTTGATTTTTCTATCACTTAAGAGTACAAAACTAAAAGAGGAGCGAGAGACTCAAAAAAAAGGACATTGCAAGTGTCAGAGTGGAGGCACTTACTGAATGCAGTCACGGGGAGAGCAGGTGCATCACAGATTGGTAACCAAATCCAAGTTGAAATCCAGGAAATTTAGTCAGGGTCAGGCTAAGGTCAATCAATGTGTGAACATTATTGGAGAGTAAACTAAATTGAGGTTGGGAATATACGGAGTAATAAGGTCAGAGTCACAGGAATTCGGAAACAAGAGAACAAGGCTCGGTAAGGTTAGGGTGAAACACTGAGCGATACTTTGCGGTGTCAGTTTGTTTGTCTGAGACTTATATAGGTGAGTGGCTGATTAGGAAATGGGAAACAGGTGTGATTAGTATTCTGGGAAGGAGGGGCACTGTGGTGCTTGGGAGTTGTAGTCCATCGGGGCCACGTTTGGAGGTCACTCTGAACCTACGCTTTCGTTGCTATTACTTACAGTAAGAAACACTTTCAAATGTTCACTAGAGACAACTCTAGAATAAATGTCATCTTTTTTTGAAGCATTTCTCTGCTATTTTGCCATTAAATTAATTAACAGTTACAAAATATTGGTATATGTTGTTAAACTTATAGCTTTACTACTTATATTAATATTTAAAAAATTCAGGTATTGAAACAGTACATACATGTAAATGTGCTGAATGAATCTTTAGTGAATAATCATTTGCTTTTTTGTCAGATTATTTCCATTTTGGCAGAGGCATCAAGAGATGACAGCAATTAATACTGTATTAGGACATACTGTACTTTTTTAATGAACTATGTGATGTAACAATAAATCTACATTCATTACATTTTCTGCATTGACAATGTGGTGTTTTACAGTATTGATTCAACTGACCTATGGTGTGTTTGAAAAAAAAATGCTTTGGGGCTTAAGTTTTGTTTAAGATATTTTCTATGAGCATTTTAACAGCAAATATAAATTTAACTCCATAAGCTAAGTAGAATATACACATATTTGCATGAATTAGTTTAGTATATGACTTTAAAGTAATTCTAATAATTAACTTTTTTCTGTGTAAACCAGAGATTTGTTTTTGTCATATTAATGATTCACCAAATTATTGTTATTATTATTTTTCAGTGTATAGTTTGTGTGTGCATGTGTGCATATGTACCATGTTGTATGTGTGTTTCTCTAGCTGGTTGGCAGGCCAACCATACCTCCATATTGGGCTTTAGGTTTCCAGCTTTCTCGTTGGGACTATGGCAGCCTGGAAGAAGTCAAGAAAACAGTGGAGAGAAATCGAGCAATTGGCCTTCCTTACGTAAGTTCCAGAAAACTCATTACTGGATCCCCTTCTATTCTTACTCAAAACCACTTTCACCAATTTCCCCCAAACCCAAACAAACAAATGACAAATTTTCTGATGAGACCTTTTCATTTAAATAAATAAATAAGGAAGGAAGGAAGGAAATAAATAAATTTATGTGAGGAAAACTATGAAAGTATCACACACGGTGTCTGGAGTACGTAATGTTTCACCTGCAATTGCTGTACGTCATACTGAAGGACAGTGTTTTGGTCTGATGACAAAGGGGAATTAGTACAGCAGCCTAATACTGTATGTCTCCATAAGATGAGCATTTGCAAAGACCTGGCAGGAGTAACTCACCATCTGCTGACGCTTTATGGATGACTGAATATGCCAGTGTAATGACAGGCAGTCGGCAAGGGTGCAGTTAACACCTGCATGAGCAACAGGCTTTGAATGTGGCATTCACTAGCCAGTGGATGCTAATGATGGGGAAAGCATACAGTATTTGCCAAGCTTGAAGCTTCAGAAAATGTGTGAAGGTCATGCCCTTCAAATAATTTGAGTCTTCGTAACATTAATTCCAACATTTATGGATGGAAATCCCCAAAATAATGAGCAATGCATTCGGGGTAAGATTTACAGCAGCCACTAGTGGATGCTAATACTGGTGAAAACACACTTCAAAACCTTGAGAGCTCAGAAATCATGGGATCTCAAAATGCTTATTCTTTGATTCCCACATTCATATATGAAAATCACTAAATAACCCCGACAAAAGACCATGTTTCTTTTGAAACAAATAGCAAACACAAATGCTGAGGAAGAGATTATGGTCAAGTTTGTGACCTTAGAAATCAATGTATTGCAGCGACATGTAATAATATGTATGTAACAGCTAGGGACAGCTGATGCAGAAGAATGCTTGATAAAATTATGGTCTGGAGGCATTGTACCCTGAAAAAAAAAGATTGTTTTTTCTGGCTTTCAAGCATGAAGTCCAAGAAATCCAGAAGTTAGCACAAATTAAAGAGTGTATGTGTATATATACAAACTCCATTTCCAGAAAAAAAAATTGGGATATTTTCCAAAAAACAATAAAAATGATTTAATTCATGTGAACATTTATCTCAACTCATCATCTCTAGCCGCTTTATCCTGTTCTACAGGGTCTCAGGCAAGCTGGAGCCTATCCCAGCAGACTATGGGCAAAAGGTGAGGTACACCCTGGACAAGTCGCCAGGTCATCACAGGGCTGACACATAGACACAGACAACAATTCACACTCACATTCACACCTATGGTCAATTTAGAGTCACCAGTTAACCTAACCTGCATGTCTTTGGACTGTGGGGGAAACCGGAGCACCCAGAGGAAACCTGTGCGGACACGGGGAGAACATGCAAACTCCACACAGAAAGGCCCTCGCCGGCCATGGGGCTCGAACCCGGACCTTCTTGTTGTGAGGCGACAGTGCTAACCACTACACCACCGTGCTGCCCCGTGAACATTTATTGAATTGACAAAAGTACAAAGAAAAGCTTTTCAATAGTTTTACTGACCAACTTAATTGTATTTTCTAAATATAAATGAAGTGAAAATTTGATGCCTGCAACACACTTAAAAAAAGTTCAGACAGAGGCAAAATAATATTGAAAGGTTTGTAAGATATTCAAAGAACACCACTTTGGAAGATTCAACAATAAGCAGGTTAATTGGTAACAGGTGAGGGTATCATGGTCGGGTATAAAAGGAGCATACACCAAAGGCACCCATCTTTGCAAGCAAGGATGGGTCATGGCTCACCCCTTTCTGCCAAAATTTGTGAGAGAATTGTGAGTCAATTCAAAAGAACATTTCTCCACAAAATTGCAGATAATTTAGGTCTTTCAAAATCTACAGTATATAATATTGTGAAAAGATTCAGGGAATTTGGACATTTCCATGTGTAAAGGGCAAGGCTGGAAACCACTTTGAATATGTGTGACCTTCAAGCCCTCAGGTGGCACTGCCTGAGAAACTGTCATGTTAATGTGACAAATATGCCTTCATAAAAAAAGGGTTTGTTTACAGCACTCGTTGGATTGACTGACACACAGTAAAATGGGGATGTCCAAGGAGCTCAGTGCAGATCTGGGAAAGAGGATCACAGATATACACAACCCTGGAATGTCTCTTGGAGCCATTTCTAAACAACTGCAAATTCCAAGATCAGTTCAAACAATTGTATCCAAGTTATTGTGATGTGTAGTCACTTTGCCAAGCCACTTTGCTTCAAGAAAACCCAAACTGTCACCCTCAGCTGAAAGGAAATTGGTTTGGATGGTCAGGCACAACCTGGGAACCACCATGGCACAGCCCTGCCATGAACTGGAAGCTGATGGATCACTGTCTACAGTTTAGATCACCATGGACTAAGAGGCTGTTATCCAAGCAATAACCCCCTGCTCCAAAATTGACACCTTCAAGCTTAACTAAAGTTTGAAGCTGACCACACAGACAAAGAAAAAGCCTTCTGGTGGAAAGCTGTATGGTCAGATGAGACAAAGATTTTTGACCACCACAATGACCACCATGTACAGAGGGACACTGTACCAGCTTGTGGTGGTGGTACGATCATCATGCTTTGGGGTCGTTTTGCTGCCAGTGGAACTGGTTCATTGCACAAAGTGGATGGAATAATGGAGAAAGAGGACTCCCTCAGAATTCCTCAGCATAAACCATCAGAAACTTGAACACAACTTGGTACTTGGGAGTTACAACAGGACAATGAAACCAAACATGCATCAGAGCTGGTTGTGGAAGTTACTGTAAAGTAGGCTAAAATTAAGCTTAAAACAAGCCCTGACTTCAAGCCTATTGAAAATTATATGGACTGTACTTGTAAGCCAAGTTCATGGCAAGAGAAAAAAAAATTAATTGAACTCTACCAATTCTACCATGAAGAGTTGTGAAATATCCAACCAGAATTCTGCCAGAAGCTTGTTCATGATAAACAAAAATGCTTGGTCAAGGTGAATCTTGCGAAGAGACATTTTACCCAAATATTAGGTGTGTTGTATGTATATTTTTGACCCTGTATGTATAATTTTGACCCTGTGTTTGATATCAGAAAACCCAAAGAAAATTAAAACTTGTGCATCAAATTCTATTTTTTAATTAAAGATGTATGCTGTACATTCTGCCACAGAAAGAGAACAGTTCAAAGAAATTACTGAAAGCCCAAATATTGCCATGATATTCATGTCAATGTATGTAAGCTTCTGACCACAACTAATATATAGTTAGTTAGTTAGTTAGTTAGTTAGTTAGTTAGTTAGTTAGTTAGTTAGTTAGTTAGTTAGTGTGGAACATTCTGAAATCTTTGAAAGTACTTTGGTTCCTACATTACTACATGAAAATCTGTGGCAGTAACTGAATGTTATTTTTGAAGAAAACATCACTCTCAAGGGTGATATCTCAGAAATTGTCCAGAGGTCTATGGGTCTTTCCCCAACTAGTTGTAGAGACTTACATTTATGCATGAAATTCAGAAATTATAATAAACTACACTTTTCTGCAGAGGCCGAGAGCAACTGGCAAACAATGATGACAAGGAAGGCATATTTAACAAGCTCAGGGGCTCATAATTTGTGGTCTCGGAGTATTGCCCCATGAGAATGTGAATTAGAGAGACTTTATCTCTTGCAATTATATTTGAAAATGACAAACTAATAAGCCTTACTTGAGTACTCAGTCCTAGCACAGTACAGCTAGCACGTTAATGCTTGGAAAAAATATACTTCACAAATCTGAATGCAGAAATTGTGGGGATCTATGTAATTTTGCTTTTAAAGTTTGCTTTCAGCATTTATTTATCACAAATAATATTCCATAAATAAGACTAAGATCCAGTAGCAACTTGAAAATGCTAATGTTTACAAGCCTGAGACATCAGAAATGTTACATTCAGTTTTTAGGCACACCCTTCTCATAAAGCCCAATTTAGTTTCAGAAACAAAATAAATATGAAACCTATAAAACTATATCCAAGGATGAGGGCGAAGGCATATAACTTTTACAGATATTGCAGACACCAATTCTGCAATGAACATAGTTGAGGAAGAACCAAGTGAGGTAGTATGAAGGATGAATTTGAAGAGAGTCTTGCATTTACATTTACATTTGAAAATAATAAAATAATTATACACAAGGAATACATTTCCAGGCTAATGCATAAAAAAAATCACACTGGAGACTTCAGGTGAGGATGATGAAAACTGTGATTCTCCTCAGCGAATTGATGGCATTGGCAGAAAATGAAACAAGGAGATCAGAAGGACAAATACACTAATTTATTTTCCTGCATCCCCTGTTCCAGGATGTGCAGTACACGGATATAGACTATATGGAGGACAAAAAGGACTTTACATACGACATGGTGAAGTTCAAAGACCTGCCACAGTTTGCTGACTACATGCATGCAGAAGGGCAAAAATATATTCTCATATATGTGAGTCATCATTTAACATCCTTTTTATTTGGTCAATTAACTTTTAACTCTCTTTGTGAAGAGGCAATTTGCTGCAAAAATGTGCTGCCTTTCCCACCTGTGCTACAACGCCTGTGCTGGTTTGATGAATGACTAGCAAACATCATAATCAAGTTGAAAATATGCTTCTTTTTTTCCCCCTTTTTCTTTTATTTGTGAAAGGACCCTGCCATCGCCACGAGCAAGAGAATCAATGCCACATACGAGTCATATGACAGAGGAACACAAGCTGAGGCATGGATCACTGAGGGAGATGGAAAGAATCCACTACAGGGAGAGGTAAATAATGATGGCTATAAAAAGACAATATATGCCTTAAAGTTGGAAAGAGTGATAGCATCAGAAAACATTTGTTCTCCCATGTTCAAGCCACTGATCCAAGACTTAATACAGTAGATTCCCAAAATCTAACATCATGCCCAATTATTTTTATAGTAACTGGGAAAATATGTTCTTACTGTACTCAGGTATGTTTTGGGTTTCCTTCATCTTACTTTTCCAAAACCAAAGAGATTGTTTTACTTTTCTAAATATTCATCTCTTTTACCTAGTTACTATGAAAATAAACACATACACATGTAACAAATGTAAATCCTCACAGACCATTATAATAAATTAAAGTCAGCAATTTTAGAACTCAAGACCCAAATACAGCCCCTACCTGCAGGGTAGCAAGAGTTAAGTCAACAAAATTTGGCTACAAAACTTGACTGGTGGAAGAGGGGGATTTTCTGATTGATGAGGAAATCGCACCACTTCCTGGTCTATATAACAATTTTCTTGTTGTTTTCAGACACTGGAACTTTATTTTTATTTCTGATTTTCTACCAATGCAGTCATTGCAAGTTCTTACTCATTATTTTCACCATACAATTAACAGTCTAGGAGAGTGAAGGCTAAAACTAGCTGTATACTTTTTGGTCAGATTTTACTGTCACACATAAAAATCACACATTGCAAAATAATTATTTGGACATGAGTTGAGACTGGTGGTCTTAGTGTTTTCACACTTGGATCAACTGGGCCACTTCCAGGCTTGTTTGGAGGATGGGCCCCTAACTGCAAGTTTGTTTTCACAGACAAATTCCTTTTGTACCATGAATCCATTGCCAGAATTCCATACATCACTTCTGCACATACAGGTTTGCAAAATGGTAGGCTTTTGAGGATGATTTTTAGCCATTCACAAGACATGGATTTTTTTAAATTTATTTTTCCTCTGCTGTCAGTGTAAGTATTTGCACCTCAAACGTAAGGTAAATATAGTGTTCCTGTCCTATGAATGTCTGGTTTTATATACTGGTGAGGCATTCTGTCACCTCTGCTGACCATAACACCCCTTTCCCCACTGTCTTGAAACTTGGAACAAGAAGCAAGGTGACAAGTTGACCCAATCATGTTACTTGATGTGCAGCAATGACCATGTATAGCTCCTACACCTGATATGGATTGCACCAGGGTTCGGTGGAAGCAACCCCTTAACAAATGCTGTCAAGAGAGCCAGGATTCTGGGCAATTGTGACCAAAGACAGCCGAAGGCAAAGCTCTGTCAGAGTCAGAATTTTTTTCATGAAAATCCTGTCTAAAAGCCACCAATAGGAGGACAGATTAGGATGGCATGATACTTGCGGACAGCTTCAAATATACTACTGGTGATGGTAAAACTTAAACAAAGCATGCAGAAAATAGAAAAAAAAAGAATGTTTCTGCTTATGTGACCTCATTTTCTGCACAATCCTGGACCACACTGGCAGATGATATAAGCAGGATGTAATAAGTAAATTTAATCACAGTCTTATCATGGGAGAATTTTCATCATATAATATGACTTTGTTATAGATTTTGGTCAACATTTTACAGTGTGACAAGTCATAATCTTAAAAGACTACTGAAATCAAACAATGTAAAACAAGACACCTTTTCTGAGATTCATGAAGTCATGTAATATCGTAGGGCAGATAAACACTGTTGTAGGAGAGTACTAAATGTCATATTTTGTCCAAGTTTGTCCTGTCTTTCAACCATGTTCTGGTCTTATATGATGTAAAAAGAGCAGCATATTGAAAATACATAATGACTTTAGGAAACATGTAAGCTCTCACCCTCTCAGATTGGTAGCTCCTGTGTAATGAGGGGGTGGGGGACTTGGTGGGTGGGGGCAGTGGGTGGGAGTTGGCTATAAATCAACTTGGAGGTGGAAATATCATATATAAATATGCCACTAGCAAATAATGAAAGGCTATAATTGTTTGAATTTTAAGCTATAGATAGATAACTGCAACTGGCTACTTTTACTCTGAATAGCAGAGGCACAGTGCATAGAAAACTATCATTGAATAGAATAAGTTGTTACTGTAGAAGTTAAAATGTCAAGTGCATTAAGATTAATCTATTGTATGAATTACAACTGGTAGTATTGTTGATCTGGTATAATAAAAAAATAATCAACACCATCTGATCAAACAGATTAGAGAATGCAGCAGTGCTGTGGTACAATAAGCATAGAAAATAGAGGTGGTAAGTGAGTTGAGAATAGTCTCTGAGTAGGGTAACCACCAATCTATGTTGGACACAAGCCCCAGAACTGGAGAACCTTTGACTCCTGGGTAGTTTACAGAACACTGGTTATCAGTAAAGTGTTTACATAATAATTTTAATAATTATTGAGTGCAAAATTCATACAAATGTGATCTAATGTCCTGTAATTAAAAAAAAAAAAAAAAAAAAAAAAAAATATATATATATATATATATATATATATATATATATATATATATATATATATATATAAAATCTCCTTCTCACCCCCAGCAGGGGGGGTGGTATCCATGTCATCCTCAAGCTCGGGTCCTCTACCAGAGGCCTGGGAGTTTGAGGGTTCTGCGCAGTATCTTCAATGTTCCTAGTACTGCGCTCTTCTGGACTGAGGCTTCAGATGTTGTTCCTGGGATTTTCTGGAGCCACTCTCCCAGTTTGGGGGTTACTGCCCCAAGTGCCCCCACTACCACGGGGACCACGCAACCCTTGACCTTCCACATCTGTTCCAGCTGCTCTTTCAACCCTTGATACTTCTAAAGTTTCTCATGTTCCTTCTTCCTGATGTTGGCATCAGCTGGGATCACCACGTCTATCACCACCACCCTCTTCTGCTGTTTGTCCACCACCACTATGTCCGGTTGGTTAGCCAGGATCTGTTTGTCAGTCTGGAAGCTGAAGTCCCACAGAACCTTGGCCCTGTTGTTCTCAGCCACCTTCTGTGGTATGGCCCATTGGGACTTAGGTACTTCTATTCCATACTGGTTGCAGATGTTCCTGTATACTATCCCAGCCACTTGGTTGTGCCTTTCCATGTACACTGATCCAGCTAGCATCTTACACCCTGCTACTATGTGCTGGACTGTTTCAGGGGCTTCTTTGCACAGTCTGCATCTTGGGTCTGATCTACTCTGGTAGATCCTGGCCTCTATGGCTCTTGTGCTTATGGCCTGTTCTTGTGCTGCCATGATTAGTGCCTCTGTGCTGTCTGTCAGTCCTGCATTATCCAGCCACTGGTAGGATTTCTTGATATCAGCCACTTCCTCTATCTGATGGTGGTACATGCTATGTAGGGGTTTGTCCCTCCAGGTTGTCTGTTCCTCCTCCTCCTCTGCGCTCTCATCAGGATTCTACTGCCTGAGACATTCACTTAGCAGTTCATCCTTTGGGGCCATCTTTCTGATGTATTCTCAGATTTTCGATGTTTCATCCTGGACCGTGGTCTTGATGCTCACTAGCCCTCAGCCTCCCTCTTTCCGCTTAGTGTATAGTCTCTGGGTGCTGGACTTGGGGTGGAACCCTCTATGCATGGTGAGGAGCTTTCTAGTCTTGATATCTGTGGCTTCTATCTCCTCCTTTGGCCAGTTTATGATACCAGCGGGATATCTGATGACTGGTAGTGCGTACATGTTGATGGCTCGGACCTTGTTCTTACCATTCAGCTGACTTTTCAGGACCTGCCTTACTCTCTGGAGGTATTTGGCTGTGGTTGACTTCCTTGTGGCCTCTTCATGGTTTCCATTAGCCTGTGGGATGCCAAGGTACTTGTAGCTGTCTTGGATATCACCTATGTTGCCCTCTGGTAGGTCAATCCCCTCAGTCCGGATCATCTTGCCTCTCTTTGAGACCATCCGGCCACACTTGTCCAATCCGAATGACATCCCTATGTCATCGCTGTAGATCCAGGTGGTGTGGATCAGCGAGTCTATTTCTCGCTCGTTCCTGGCATACAGCTTGATGTCATCCATGTAGAGCAGGTGGCTGATTGTTGCCCCACTACGGAATCGGTACCTGTAGCCGCTCTTCGTGATGATCCGACTGAGGGGGTTCAGGCCTCTGCAGAACAGCAGTGGTGATAGCGCATCTCCTTGGTATATGCCGCACTTGATGTTGACTTGGGCAATGGGTTTTGAGTTGGCCTCTAGGGTTGTCTTCCACATTTCCATTGAGTTCTGGATGAAGGTCCTTAGGTTCCTGTTGATCTTATACAGTTCCAGACATTCCAGTATCCATGTGTGTGGCATTGAGTCGTAGGCTTTCTTGTAGTCAATCCAGGCAGTGCCAGGTTGGTCTGTCTCTTCTTTCAGTCTTGGGCGACTGTTCTATCGACCAGTAGCTGGTGCTTGGCTCCTCTGGTGTTACTGCCAATCCCTTTCTGTGCCTCGCGCATGTATTGAGCCACATGCTTACTCATTTTTGCCGCAATGATGCCTGACAGGGCCTTCCATGTTGTGCAGAGACAGGTAATTGGCCGGTAGTTGGATGGGATAGGTCCCTTCTGGGGGTCCTTCATGATTAGGACTGTCCTGCCTTGGGTTAGCCATTCTGGGTGGGTCTCATCCCTCAGCAGCTGGTTCATCTGTGCTGCTAGGCGTTCATGGAATGCAGTTAGCTTCTTCAGCCAGTACATATGGATCATCATGGGGCCTGGTGCTGTCCAGCTCTTCATCTTTGACACTCTTTCTTGGACATCTGCCATTGAGATGGTTACTGGTTCTTGTTCTGGGAGGTTGCTGTGGTCAGCTCTTAGGTCCACTAACCATTGGGCATCGGTGTTGTGTGATGCCTTTCTTTCCCATATGTCTTTCCAGTATTTTTCCACCTCAGCTCTTGGTGGGTCTGACTGGTTATTGTTCCCCTGCCACTGAGAGTACACCTTGGCTGGTTCAGTGGAGAACAGCTTGTTTATTCTCCTGGCCTCTCCCTCCTTGGTGTATCTCTTCAACTGGGTGGCCAGAGCTGTTAGTCGCTGTTTCGAGTGCCTCTGGTATGGAGAGTGAGTTGTACTTCCTGGGTGCCCCTTTATTCACCATGTTCCCTTTCTGTAGTTCAGCTAGCTGGCTAACTTCTCTCCATGCTGCCTTTATCTTGGCCTCTAATCGTCTTCCATGGTGGATACTGTATTCCATGGTGGATACTGTTTGTTATGTCCCGAGCCCACCTTGTGTCCAAGCATCTCCATGATTACTGTTGCTGTACTGTGTATCAGCTTGTTGTGGGGATGATGATGACATCTCCCCGCTGACCTGTCTTCCTGGCTCCCCCTTGCCATAGCATCGTTGTTGTATTTCATTAATCTCTAGTTGTGATAGTAGATTTCAATTACGGATGTTGGAACACTGGGCTAATAGCTGTTTCTTTGTTAGCCTTGATTGTGGGTTTCGAAGTATCCAATGGTCCCACATTCGCTGCATGTATCCCCTCTCTCTCTGGGATTGCTTGTATAGTAGCATTCCAGCAAATCCGTATTTTCTGTCCTCGTCCATCAATGTCTTGTTCCAGTAGCCCATTTCTCATCAGTTTGCCCTGGTTCCCTAGCAACTGACGCAGACCTTGTTGACCCGGGCGACGTCTGAGCTGGTATGACTCTGTCAGTTATGTCTTCACTCATTCCTGAGGTAGGCTGATATATCATGAGAGGCATATCTTGCCTAAGGACCCTTACTGGATGATGTTTTGCCCCGACCAGGATTCGAACCCCGATCTCCCGCGTCGTAGTCAGTGAGCATTACCACTGTACTATCCAGCTGATTTTATATATATATATATATATATATATATATATATATATACACATACACACAGGTAGTCGTCGACTTACGACTGCGTTTGGTTACGACTGACCGGTCGTAAACCGTTCTGGTCGTAAGTCGGCCTATGTTAAATGAACGTAAGTATATTGTGATGTGTAATGATATTGTAATCATCTTAAAGTCTTATTTTATCAACATTTTCTTATTTCATTACCTTGGCTCATTATTTGGTTTAAGTCAAACACTGCATACTACACTGCGTACAGTACAATTCGTTTAATGTGTGCAAAACAAAAAATACGAAATACAGGTGTGAAAAATAGAAAACATTTTAGTTTATAACCTACCAAAATACAAATGTAAAACATAGAAAAATACAAAATTTAGTGACCGCTGGCATCACTGGTGCTTGGCTGTGGGTCGTCTACGTCATCATCAGCTGTTGCAGCGCTCGGGCTGGCAGGAGGATTTGCTCGTTTCATAAACCAGGAGCTGGGGCGGAAACTGTATGACAGAGTGCGCGAGGGAGCGCGAGAGAGACTGCGCATGTGCCTGGAGCTGGGGCAGAAACTGTTGTACGCGGGAGAGGCGCTGCCGGGAGCTGGGGTGGAAACTGTTGTACGCGGCGAGAGGCGCTGCTGGGAGCTGGGGCGGAAACTGTTGTATGTGGCAAGAAGCACTGCCGGGAGCTGGGGGCGAGAGGCTGCCAGGAGCTGGGGCAGAAACTGTCGTACATGGCGAGAGGCGCTGCCGGGATCTGGGGCGGAAACTGTCGTACGCGGCGAGAGGCGCTGCTGGGAGCTGGGGCGGAAACTGTTGTACGTGGCGAGAGGCTGCTGGGAGCTGGGGCGGAAACTGTTGTACGCTCAGCTGGGAAACACTTGCAGTCATAACCAGACGGTCGTAAAGTCGATCGGTCGTAAGTCGCATAGGTCGTAAGTCGACGACTACCTGTATACAGTATATACTCTGTGTGTGTGTGTGTGTGTGTATATATATATATATATATAATTAAAAGAAATAACAAACAGCAATGTTATAAATCATGAGCTAACCTACACTGAAAAAAAATCATTGAATTTACTTAATTTTAATGCGTACATCGGTCCCACACAATCCAATTGTGTAAGCTTAAAATAACTTTAACCTTACACAATAACATTAAGGGGATGAAATCACTTTAAGCTTACACAATTGGATTGTGTGGGACCGATGTACGCATTAAAATTAAGTAAATTCAATGACTTTTTTTTTTTCAGTGTAAATAAATGTTTCTTCAAAGTAGATTTAAAATTATCTAAACTAGTATCAGCTCTAAGCTGGCTGGACAATGAATTCCACAAAACTGGCGCAGCCGCAGCAAAAGCCCTATCTCTTGTAGTGTTCTTAGTCCTTAGTGCAGGAGGTGTAAGTAACCGTTTGTTATTTGAGCATAGTTCATATCTTGTCACTACTTTAAGGCATAAAAGGTCAGTGATGTATGACAGGGCACAGCCCTGTAAAGCCTTAAAAGTAATTAAAATAATTAAAAACATTATCCTATACTTTACCCATAGCCAATGTAACTCGGACAATACAGGTGAAATATAGCAAAAGCATGGGGTGTTAGAGATCAATCTAGCAGCTGCATTTTGCACCCATTGTAGCTTATGTCTGCAGCAGGCAATCCTTAAAGTAGGCTGTTAAAATAATCCAGTCTACCAATGACTAATGCATGTATTAACGCTTGTGAAAAATGAAGGGTGATCAAGAACTAATGTGAATGAAACAGGATAATACAATATCACAACTATTTCAACATTTTAAAACCTTTTGCGAATTACAATGAGAAATACATTGTATGGTCAAAAGTATTTTGACATCCGACCATCATACCCATATTTGCTTGCTGAACATACCATTCCAAGTTGGCTGCTGCTTTGATGCTTCAGTGGTATCCAAGGATACCATTATAGGAAGGCCTTCCACTAGATTTTGGAATATGGCTGTAGGGATTTGCCCATTCAGCTACAAGAGCATGAGTGTGGTCAGGCACTGATGTCAAGCCAGGAGGACTGGTGCATGGGTGCCTTTCTAGTTCATCCAAAATGTTTTCAGTGGGGTTGATGTTAGGGCTCTGTGCAGGCCACTCAAGTTCTTACACTACAAACTTTCCAAATGATAGTTTTATGGACCTTGCTTTTTGCACAGGGGCATTGTCATGTTGGGACATGTTTGAGCCTCTTATTTTCAGTGGAGGGAAATCTTAAAGTTGCAGCATACAGTAGAGACATTCTAGACAATTCTGTGCTTCCAACTTTGTGGTCACAGTTTGGGGAAGGCCAGCATTTGGGTGTGGTGGTGAGATATCCACATACCTTTGACCATCAAGTGTAGTTCAAAGTTCAATAAGATTAAAAAAAAATGTTTCTTTTAAATAATGTTTTATTGTATAATAATAATAATAATAATAATAATAATAATAATAATAATAATACCATATGTCAACTCACACTTTGAACACCACTGGAGAAATAGAAATCATTTCAAGAAATAATAAGTATATGTTATACAGTGGGGAAAATAAGTATTTGATAAACTGCCGAGTTTGCAAGTTTTCCCACTTACAAAGAATGGAAAGGTCTGTAATTTTTATCTTAGGTACACTTCAATTGTGAGAGACAGAATATAAAAAAAATCCAGAAAATCAGATTGTATGATTTTTAAATAATTAATTTTCATTTTATTGCATGAAATAAGTATTTGATACAATAGAAAAACAGAACTTAATATTTGGTACAGAAACCTTTGTTTACAATTACAGAGGTCAGACATTTCCTGTAGTTCTTGACCAGGTTTGCACACACTGCAGCAGGGATTTTGGCCCACTCCTCCATACAGATCTTCTCCAGATCTTTCAGGTTTTGGGGCTGCCGCTGGGCAACACGGAGTTTCAGCTCCCTCCAAAGATTTTCTATTGGGTTCAGGTCTGGAGACTGGCTAGGCCACTCCAGGACCTTGAAATGCTTCTTACAGAGCCACTCCTTAGTTGCCCTGGCTGTGTGTTTCGGGTCATTGTCATGCTGGAAGACGCAGCCATGACCCATCTTCAATGCTCTTACTGAATGAAGGAGGTTGTTGCCCAAAATCTTGCGATACATGGCTCCATCCATCCTCCCCTTAATACGGTGCAGTCTTCCTGTCCCCTTTGCAGAAAAGCACCCCCAAAGTATGATGTTTCCACCCCCATGCTTCACGGTTGGGATGGTGTTCTTGGGGTTGTACTCATCCTTCTTCTTCCTCCAAACACGGCAAGTGGAGTTTATACCAAAAAGCTCTATTTTGGTTTCATCTGACCACATGACCTTCTCCCATGCCTCATCTGGATCATCCAGATGGTCACTGGCAAACTTCAGACGGGCCTGGACATGTGCTGGCTTGAGCAGGGGGACCTTGCGCGCGCTGCAGGGTTTTAATTCATGATGGCGTAGTGTGTTACTAATGGTAATCTTTGAGACTGTGGTCCCAGCTCTCTTCAGGCCATTGACCAGGTCCTCCTGTGTAGTTTTGGGCTGATCCCTCACCTTTCTCATGATCATTGATACCCCACGAGGCGAGATCTTGCATAGAGCCCCAGACCGAGGGAGATTCACAGTCATCTTGGAGTTTCTTCCATTTTCTAATAATTGCACCAACAGTTGTTGCCTTCTCACCAAGCTGCTTGCCTATTGTCCTGTAGTCCATTCCAGCCTTGTGCAGGTCTACAATTTTATCCCTGGTGTCCTTAGACAGCTCTTAGGTCTTGCCCATGGTGGAGAGGTTGGAGTCTGATTGATTGTGTGGAAAGGTGTCTTTTATACAGGTAACAACAAGTTCAAACAGATACAATTAATACAGGTCGTGAGTGGAGAATAGGAGGGCTTCGTAAAGAAAAACTAACAGGTCTGTGGGAGCCAGAATTCTTGCTGGTTGGTAGTCTCCATTCTTTGTAAGTGGGAAAACTTGCAAAATTGGCAGTGTATCAAATACTTATTTCCCCCACTATATAGCATTAGTTCATGTAAAATACCAACATACACACTTGCAAGCACTGTTTGTAATTATTCTATAAGCACAATAAGACGGAGAACACAGAATAGTTGTGATGATTTACAATTGAGTTTTGTGGGTTTTATTTCAAGTCAAGTATGCATTGATTTTAGATCAGAGTATAATCTCTTTGTATTTTGCATCTCTAATTGATTGTGGACTGTCAGGGTCAGCACAGGCCATTTTGCTGCATCAGACAAAACACAATTTTGCAATGACTTCTAAATGTACATGTTTACAAACAATAGATAACAATGCACGAAACCCAGTAAACCTCTTTGGAACAACCTTCTGCTTTCAGATAATGAGGAACTGGGAGGCAGGTTTCAAGAATAGGTGTGGTTTAATTTTCTCTCTGCTTTCACTTCTCTCTACTGCTAATCACACACACACACACACACACACACACACACACACACACACACACACACACGCATTACTCAAACACAAACAAAGGGCAGGGTGGCTCAGCTTTCTCTCTCTTGTAACTGGCTGTCTGAAAGACACACATAGACAACCAGTAATTAGACACAGGTGTAACTCACCACATGTAACCTGCTTGTTCAACCTGATTCCTCACCGTTCACAGCCGACACTCGACCACTTCCATGCTGCCACATACCCCTACTGCCTGATTCAGGCCGGGAAGCCATCTGGCCTGCAGCTGATTCCCCACCCTGGTGGAAGAGGTAATCCACCACCACCATCTGCGCCCCTGGCCTGTGAACCACCTTGAAATGAAAGGGCTGAAGAGCTAGATACCAATGAGTGATCTACATGTTGGCATCCTTCATGCGGTGGAGCCACTGGAGTGGAGCATGGTTGGAACAGAGGGTGAATGGGCATCCTAGCAGATCATACCAGAGAGTGAGGACCACCCACTCAATGGCCAAACACTCCTTATCCATAGTGCTGTACTTCAACTCTCACATGGAGAGTTTGCAGCTGATGTACAGCACCGGGCGCTCTTCCCCTTCCACCACATGGAACAAAACTGCCCCAGCCCTCTGTCCAGTGTGTCTGTCTATAAAACAAAAGGGAGAGAAAAGTCAGGTGAATGCAATAGAAAATATAATTTTCTGCTTCTCCCAGTTCCTAGCATCCCTGTGAACAAACTTATGCATCATGGTTTTCAACATTTGATTAAACTGTTCAACCAGTCCATCCATCTGCAGATGGTAAACACTGGCATGAATCCATTTAATCCTCAATAAGTCGTACAGTTCGTGCAGTGGTCATGACAAGGATATAGTGCCTTGATCAGTCAGGATTTCTTGTGGAATCCAAACTTGGGACATAATGTGGAAGAGTGCCTCTGCAACATTACGTGCATATATAAATAAACAGGTTTATATATATATATATATATATATATATATATATATATATATATATATATATATATATAAGAAGTACCTTTTTATTGACAATAAATGTACTATGAAATCAAATGAAAATGGTTGACTGAATTTGTGTTACAAGTGAAATGTGTAACAATTCAATTTATATATTTCTTACAAAGGTCACAGCATATCCATAAGACATTTTCATTTTTAATTCTTTAATTACATTATTTATTAATTAACCTAATTAATTAATTAATTTTACAGGAATAGCTAACAGAGCTAGTGTAGCTAACGATTGCAAAAAAAGTGATTATTTTTGAGGGTCAATGCTAATCTTTCTAGATTTCATATTATTTCATATTGCATGCAGGTTTGGCCTGGAGAAACTGTATTTCCTGACTACACCAAGCAATCTTGCATTGAGTGGTGGGTGGATGAAATTATCCGGTTCCATAAGCAAGTGAATCATGATGCAATCTGGATTGTAAGTAACCCCTCAAATGCAAAAACTGATGAGAAAAGCAGGTTTTGGCTTTATATTTTTCATCAAATTATTTTGAAGTACATAGTATGTAATAAAGCAGTAATACATAAACTATACAGGCAACTACAATGTAGCTTCTGAGGACTTATATCTGGAAAATAGTAATATATCTTATGTATCCACAACAGTTTAGGTTTGTGTAAATACATAAGCATGACTTGAGAGTTGTAATGTGACATGCTGTCTCAGATGTAAAAGAGTGAGGGTAAATATGAACTGCTGATTTTCAACTAAGCTTTTCGTTTTGATTGTAATAGGATTTTCACACTATCTACACAGAAATTACCTTGAAGGATTAGCTTTATATACGTGTGTGTGTGTGTGTGTGTGTGTGTGTGTCTATACACACACACACACACACACACACACACACACACACACACACACATCCATCCATTATCTGTAGCCGCTTATCCTGTCCTACAGGGTTGCAGGCAAGCTGGAGCCTATCCCAGCTGACTATGGTCGAGAGGCGGGGTACACCCTGGACAAGCTGCCAGGTCACCGCAGGGCTGACACATAGACACAGACAACCATTCACATTCACACCTACGGTCAATTTAGAGTCACCAATTAGCCTAACCTGCATGCCTTTGGACTGTGGGGGAAACCGGAACACCCGGAGGAAACCCACGCAGACACAAGGAGACCATGCAAACTCCACACAGAAAGGCCCTTGCCAGCCGCTAGGCTCGAACCCAGGACCTTCTTGCTGTGAGGCGACAGTGCTTATATATATATATATATATATATATATATATATATATATATATATATATATATATATATATATTTTTTTTTTTTTTTTTTAAACAAATAAAAACACAAAAATTCTTAAATAATTCTTGGGTAGATAGCATGTGGGAACTGTGCAGTTACAGATGAGTAACTTAGTAACATTAGAATTAGGTCAGTAATTTATCTAGCTTTTTTTCAGTGACCATATTTCAACATAAATTTGTGGTAACATGGGAAAAGCCCTTCACATGGTGCAATTTTCACTTTTTTCTCCGATATGAAGTTCTGAAAACTGAATATTTTAATTGTTTGCATTTTTTTAATGTACAGTATCTTTGTGTACTTTTGTTTCTCAACCACAGGTACAGTTCTAGCATTTTAGATTTGGGGTGCCACCAGAACTGAAAACAAAGAAAATTGCATTTAAAGTTTTAGATCATTTCAGAGGTCAGATTTAGGGCATTTCATTATTACTCAACTGAAAGATGCTAACGCATTAATTGTCTCAAAGCAACTACTAGTTATTGATAAATGATGAATTTGCATTTAATTCAATATGTAATTAATAAGACAAATGTTTGTCTACTTTCATACCAGCCAATTCAGTCAGTTCATAGACTACAGATGCACAGGTTATTTATAAATCCAGCCCATTCATCAGAATGAGTATGGAATTTATTTTTAAAAAAAGGCAAATAACTTTTGTTAATTATTAGAAGCACATAATTACTGTGAGGTCTGTTTTAATATTTGCTTGTTTAATGTTTCAATATTATTCTGAGCTCCTGCACAACTATACATTTGTAACCATAACCTGCTTATTGAAAAACTACATGTTGGCAACACATGATCAAAGAATTAGAAGTTTACAGTGGGAAATGTAGAAAATCTGTATTAATTTAGATTATCAGCAACATTCACACCAGTCTCTGTCATCTTATCACCTGACCTAAAAGCCACTCACATCATTTAAACAGGAGGCTCATTGGTGGTGAAATAATCATTGAGTCATTCAGGACATCCTGCTCAAAAAGCATCCAACACATTCTACCAAGCCTCTGCACAAATATGATAGTCATAAAATTCAATACCTGTGTATTTATATAAGATGTACCCTTATAATCCTCAGTAGTTGCATTATTGTTGTATGTCTAATTTGTGTAATTACATTGATATTAGCAGCCCCTAATAATGTGGGACTTAACAGCATAATGTGTGCTCTTTGCTGATGATGTGTGCTGAAATCAAGAGCTTTTTGAACACTTCCATAAAATTCTTAGTTTTAATGTGCTAACAATTACCAGAGCAGAGATAACGGACCTAAACTAATTGTTGTTCATTTATAAGGACATGAATGAAGTGGCAAACTTTGTGCAAGGCTCCAGTAAAGGATGTGCTGATAATACACTGAATTATCCACCGTTCACTCCAAGTAAGTCACACACAGATCTTGATGTGCAATTACAAAGTCCCCCCCACACACACACACACACAATTTAATCAATTGGATTTAACTCCTCAACTAATTACCAATCAGTAATTCTAAGATATTTGGGTAGGCTCCGTCTATGGATGGATGTTGAATCATTGACCCTGGATGCAGTTGCAAATAAGTCAAATGACACTCAGTCCATAACTTCAACTGATAGCACAAATTGAATCCAGACTTGTATGCAACTCAAACAGACGAGTTTGTTTGCTGATCTCAGACTCATGTTCAAGATACAAGTCTGCAGTCGTAGAATTCATTCTGGCAACAATGACAATTCTGACCAAAGCCAATACTATGGATTTTCAACTTGATATAAGTATGGAAACTACATGTATTCCTGAAAGGAAATTGCTTTAAGTATTTATTTGCACATATTGTATCTCAAGCACAAGTGAAGTTCTTGCATTTTAAATTGTTTACCCTTAAAAGTGAAAAGGAGACAATCGCATTTAAAGATTTAAAAAGATGCCCAAGCACCGACAATATCTTGCAAAAGTATTCATCCCCCTTGGTGTTTATCTTCTTTTGTCACATTACAAGCTGGAATTAAAATGGATTTCTGGGGGGTTAGCACCATTTGATTGACACAACACGCCAACCACTTTACAGGTGCAGTTTTATGATTATTATTATTATTATTATTATTATTATTATTATTATTATTAATTTATTTATTTATTTATTTATTTATTTATTTTTATTGTGACACAAACAATAGTTAAAATGAAAAAACAGAAATCTGGAGTGTGCATAGGTATTCACCCCCCCAAAGTCAATACTTTGTAGAGCCACCTTTTGCTGTAATTACAGCTGCAACTCTTTTGGGGTATGTCTCTATTAGCTTAGAACATCTAGCCACTGGGATTTTTTCCCATTCCTCAAGGTAAAACTGCTCCAACTCCTTCAAGTTAGATGGGTGGCACTGGTGCACAGCAATTTTCAAGTTATGCCACAGATTCTCAATTGGACTGAGGTCTGGACCTTGATTAGGCCATTCCACGACATTTAAATGTTTCACTTTAAGCCAGTCCAGTGTAGCTTTTGCTGTATGTTTCGGGTCATTGTCCTCCTGGAACGTGAACCTTTGTCCCAGTCTCAAACGTCTGGTCGACTCAAACAGGTTTTCCGCCAGAATTGCCCTGTATTTAGTGCCATCCATCATTCCTTCAATCCTGACCAGCTTTCCTGTCCCTGTAGATGAAAAACAACTCAACAGCATGATGCTGCCACCACCAGGCTTCATGATGTTCTCAGCGTGATGGGAAGTGTTGGGTTTGCACCACACATGACATTTCCTATGATGGCCAAAAAGTTCAATTTTAGTCTCATTTGACCAGAGAATCTTCTTCCATGTGTTTGTGGAGTCTCCCACATGCTGTTTGGCAAACCCTCTGGCCACTCTTCCATAAAACTCTGCTCTGTGGAGTGTATGGCTTAAAGTGGTCCTATGGACAGATACTTCCATCTCTGCTGTGGATCTTTGCAGTTCCTTCAGTGTTATCTTTGGTGTCTTTATTGCATCTCTGATTAATGCTCTCCTTGCCTGGTCTGTAAGTTTTGATGAGTGGCTTTCTCTTATCAGGTTTGTAGTGGTGCCATATCCTTTCCATTTGGCTATAATGGATTCAATGGTGCTCCATGGGATATACAAATTTTGGGATATTGTATTTCGAACCCAACCTTGATCTATACTTCTCCACACCTTTGTCTCTGACCTGTTTGGAGTGCTCCTTGGTTTTCATATTTCTTGCTTAGTCGTGTTGCATAGTCAGGGTCCTTCCAGAACAGGTTGATTTATACAGACATCATATGATAGATCATGTGACACTTTGATCACACACAGTTGGATCTCAATCAACTAATGATGGACCTTATGAAGTTAATTGGTTGGACCAACTCTTTTTTCGGGGTTTCATACGAAAGGGGGTGAATAGTTATGCACACTCCAGATTTCTGCTTTTTTCACCTAAAATCATTTGTGTCACAATAAATTAAAGTAATTCCACCTTTAACACGGTAGGCATGATGTGTAAATCAAATGGTACTAACTCCCCAACAATCCATTTTAATTCCATCTTGTGATGCAACAAAATAGAACCAACCCCAAAGGGGGATGAATACTTTTGCAAGACACTGTACCATATTTATAATCTATTCTTTATAGCCTAATCTTTATAACTGAAATAGAGGCAAGGGGACAGGGTGTGTAAATTATAGTCTTAAAAATTTTCACTTTGATTATCAGTATTATTCACACCAGGTCTATATCTTATCAGCTGAGGTAAAATGACCTTGATCACCTTTAAACATATTGTCTCTTTCCTCAACTGATCACTGTTTGTGCTGTTTGAGATAATATTCAATGATTGATTTAGTGAGGTCTGGTATGCTGGCTAAACTTTTTTATTCATGTTTAAATAAGTAACTTCAACATTTTAAAACTTAGTCTGCTGACATCTATTCGGAGTATGTACAGTGGGTATAAAAAGTCTACACACCCCTGCTAAAATTACATTTTTTTAAACCAAAATACATCCTGTCAGAACTTATCCCCCCTTTATTGAAAAAGTGCAATCTATACAAAGAAGGTGAAAGAAAATCAGAAACTGTTTAGGGTACAAAATGAAAAAAAAAATCTGGTTGCATCATTGTGCACACCCTTAAATAATCAAGGATGTGGTTGTGTTCAGAATCAACCAATCACATTTAGTCCATCCATCCATCCATCCATTATCTGTCATCGCTTATCCTGTTCTACAGGGTTGCAGGCAAGCTGGAGCCTATCCCAGCTGACTATGGGCGAGAGGTGGGGTACACCCTGGACAAGTCACCAGGTCATCACAGGGCTAACACATACAGACAAACAATCATTCACACTCACACCTACGGTCAATTTAGAGCCACCAATTAGCCTAACCTACATGTCTTTGGACTATGGGGGAAACTGGATCACCCGGAGGAGACCCACACAGACACGGGGAGAACATGCAAACTCCACACAGAAAGGCCCTTGCTGGCTGCTGGGCTCGAACCCAGCGCCTTCTTGCTGTGAGGTGACAGTACTAACCACCACACCACCGTGCCTCCCCCAATCACATTTAGTCTCATCATAAATAGTAGTTAGTATCCACTTGACATCATATATACAGTCAACCCAGAAAGTCTGCACGCCCCTTTCACCTTCTCCACGTTTTATTATGTTACAGACTTATTCTACAATAGATTGAGTTCATTTTTTGTCAGAAAATTCTACACAAAATAGCCTATAATGACAAAGTGAAAGCAGGATTTTAGAATATATGCAATTTTATTTTCCTGACAAAAAAAGGTAATTTAGTGGTTACATTTCTGTACACACCCTTAGCCTAATACTTGGTTAATGCACCTTTGGCAACAATTACAGCTTCAAGGCATCTTGGGAAAGAATCTAGGAGCTTGGTACACTTGTTTCTGGACATTTTTGCCCATTCCTCTTGGCATATCCTTGCAAGCTCCATCAGATTGGATGGGAGCATCGGTACACAGCCATTTTCAGCACCTTCCACAGATCTTCAATTGGATTCAGGTCTGGGCTTTGGGCGGGCCACTCAAGGACATTTACAGACTTTGTCCGAAGCCACTCCTTTGTTCTCTTGGCGGTGTGCTTTGGGTCATTGCCATGTTGGAAGGTAACCCTTTGCCCCAGTCTGAGGTCCAGAGCACTCTGGAGCAGGTTTTCTTCAAGGATCTCGGTGTACTTACCTGCATTCATCTTTCCCTCTATCAGGACTAGTCACTCCATTCCCGCTGCTGAAAAACATCCCCACATCATGATGCTGCTACCACCATGCTTCACTGTAGGGATGGCATTAGCCAGGTTATGAGTGGTGCCTGGTTTCCTCCAGATGTGATGCTTGGTATTCAGGCCAAATAGTTCAATTTTGGTTTCATCAGACCAGAGAATCTTGTTTCTCATGGTTTGAGGGTCCTCTAGGTGCCTTTTGGCAAACTCCAAGTGGGCAGTCATGTGCCTTTTACTTAGGAATGGCTTCCATCTGGCCATTTTACCATAAAGGCCTGATTTGTGGAGTGCTGCCTGGATGGTTGAGCTTCTGAAAGGTTCTGCCGTCTCCACAAGGATATGCTGGAGCTCTGTCTGAGTGACCCTCGGGTTCCTGCTCACCTCCCTGGCCAAGGCCTGTCTTCCCTGATTGCTCAGTTTGGACAGGTGGCCAGGTCTAGGAAGATTCTTGGTGGTTCCAAACTTCTTCCATTTACGAATGATGGTGGCCATTGTGCTCTTTGGGACCTGTAAAGCTGCAGCAATTTTTCTATACCCTTCTCCAGAGCTATGTCTTGACACAATCCTGTTTCTGAGGTCTGCAGATAATTCCTTTGACCCCATGGCTTGGAGTTTGCTCTGACATGCACTGTCAACTGTGGGACCTTATATAGGAAGGTGTTGGCAATTCCCAGTCAATTGAATTTACCACAGGAGGACTCAAATTAAGTTGTAGAAACATCTCAAGCAGTATCAATGGAAACAAAATGAACCTCAGCTCACTTTTGGGTGTCATATTAAAGGGTGTGCACACTTGTATACATATGATATTTTACATTTTGATTTTTAATAAATTAGCACAAATTTCTAAAAACCTGCTTTCATTTTGTCATTATGGGCTATTTTGTGTAGAATTTTTTAACAAAAAATTAACTCAATCTATTGTAGAATAAGTCTATAATGTAATAAAACATGGAGAAGGTGAAAGGGGTGTCCAGACTTTGCAGCTTGACTGTGTGTGTGTGTGTGTGTGTGTGTGTGTGTGTACACACTATATATACATACAACCCCAATTCCAAAAAAGTTGGGATGCTGTAAATAAATAAAAATAAAAGCAGAATGCATAATTTGCAAGTCATGGAAACCCTATATTTAATTGAAAATAATATAAAGACGACACATCAAATGTTGAAACTGAGAAATTTTATTATTTTATGAAAAAATATATGCCCATTTTGAATTTGATGTCAGCAACATGTTTCAGAAAAGTTGGGACAGGGGCATGTTTACCTTGTAAACATCACCTTTACTTTTAACAGCACTCTAAATGTTTGGGAACTGAGGAGACCAAGTGCTGTAGTTCTGAAAGAGAAACATCCCATTCTTGCCTGATATACAATTTCAGTTGCTCAACAGTTCGGGGTCCCCTTTGTCGTATTTTGTGCTTCATAATATTTTAAATGGGAGACAGGATTAGACTGCAGCAGGCCAGTTTAGCATCTGGTCTTTTTTACTACAGAGCAATGCAATATTCATATGTAAAGAAAGTGGTTTGGCATTGTCTTGCTGAAAGAAGCCTTCCCTGAAAAAGATTTTGTCTGGATGGCAGCATATTGCTCTGAAACGTGTTTATATCATTCAGCATTAATGATGCCTTCTCAGATGTACAAGCTACCCCTGTCATGTGCACTAATGCCCCGTCATACCATCACAGATGCTGGCTTTTGAACTGTGTGCTGATAACAAGCCGGATGGTCCCTCTCCTCTTCAGCCGGGAGGACGTGGTGTCCATGATTTTTAAAAAGAATTTCTACTTTTGATTCCTCAGACCTCAGGACAATTTTCCGCTTCACCTCAGTCCATTGTCAAAGAGCTCGGGCCCAGAGAAGGTGGCGGTGTTTCTGGATATTGTTTATATCTGGTTTTAACTTGCATTTGTGGATGCAGTAATGAAGTGTTTTCACAGACGATGGTTTTCTGAAGTGTTCCTGAGCCCATACAGTGATTTCCACTACAGACATGTGTCTGCTTTTAATGCAGTGTCTCCTGAGGGCCTGAAGATCACAAGCATTCAATGTCAGTTTTCAGCCTTGGTTCCTGCATACAGAGATTTCTCCAGATTCTCTGAATATTTTAATGATATTATGGACCATAGATGATGTGATCCATAAATTCTTTGCAGTTTTACATTGAGGAACGTTATTCTTAAATTGTTGCACTGTTTGCCCATGCAGTCTTTCACAGAGCAGTGAACCCCTCCCTATCTTTACTTCTGAGAGACTCCGCCTCTCTGGGATGCTCTTTTTATACGCAATCATGTTACTGACCTGTTGACAATGAACCACATTAGGTTGTTTGTTTTTCTTTTTTTTCATTACACAACTTTTTCAGTCTTTTATTGCCCCTGTCCCAACTTTTCTGAAACATGTTGCTGACATCAAATTCAAAATGAGCATATATATTTTAAAAAATAATAAAATTTCTCAGTTTCAACATTTGATTTGTTGTCTTTGTACAATTTTCAATGAAATATAGGGTTTCCATGATTTGCAAATTATGACACTGTTTTTATTTACGGTTTACACAGCATCCCAACTTTTTTGGAATTGGGGTTTTGTGTGTGTGTGTGTGTGTGTGTGTGTCATATATATATATATATATATATATATATATATATACACACCCACACCCACACAGTGGTGCTTAAAAGTTTGTGAATCCTTTAGAATTTTCTATATTTCTGCATAAATATGACCTAAAACATCATCAGATTTTCACACAAGTCCTAAAAATAGATAAAGAGAACCCAGTTAAACAAATGAGACAAAAATATTATACTTGGTCATTTATTTCATCTCATCTCATCTCATCTTATCTCATTATCTCTAGCCGCTTTATCCTGTTCTACAGGGTTGCAGGCAAGCAGGAGCCTATCCCAGCTGACTACAGGCGAAAGGCGGGGTACACCCTGGACAAGTCGCCAGGTCATCACAGGGCTGACACATAGACACAGACAACCATTCACACTCACATTCACACCTACGGTCAATTTAGAGTCACCAGTTAACCTAACCTGCATGTCTTTGGACTGTGGGGGAAACCGGAGCACCAGGAGGAAACCCATGCAGACATGGGGAGAACATGCAAACTCCACACAGAAAGGCCCTCGCCAGCCACGGGGCTCGAACCCAGACCTTCTTGCTGTGAGGCAACAGCGCTAACCACTACACCACCGTGCCGCCCGGTCATTTATTTATTGAGGAAAATGATGCAATATTACATATCTGTGAGTGGCAAAAGTATATGAACCTCTAGGATTAGCAGTTAATTTGAAGGTGAAATTAGAGTCAGGTGTTTTCAATCAATGGGATGACAATCAAGTGTGAGTGGGCACACTGTTTTATTTAAAGAACAGGGATCTATCAAAGTCTGATCTTCACAACACATGTTTATGGAAGTGTATCATGGCACGAACAAAGGAGATTCCTGAGGAGCTCAAAAAAAGCATTGGTGATGCTCATCAGGCTGGAAAAGGTTACAAAACCATCTCTAAAGAGTTTGGACTCCACCAATCCACAGTCAGACAGATTGTGTGCAAATGGAGAAAATTCAAGACCATTGCCACCCTCCCCAGGAGTGGTTGACCAACAAAGATCACTCCAAGAGCAAGGCATGTAATAGTCAGCGAGGTCACAAAGGACTCCAGGGTAACTTCTAAGCAACTGATGGCCTCTCTCACATTGGCTAATGTTAATGTTCATTAGTTCACCATCAGGAGAACACTGAATAACAATGATGTTCATGGCAGGGTTGCAAGGAGAAAGCTACTGCTCTCCAAAAAGAGCATTGCTGCTCATCTGCAGTTTGTTAAAGATCACATGGACAAGCCAGAAGGCTATTGGAAAAATGTTTTGTGGATGGATGAGACCAAAATAGAACTTTTTGGTTTAAATGAGAAGCGTTATGTTTGGAGAAAGGAAATCATTGCATTCCAGCATAAGAACCTTATCCCATCTGTGAAACATGATGGTGGTAGTATCATGGTTTGGGCCTGTTTTGCTGCATCTGGGCCAGGACAGCTTGCCATCATTGATGGAACAATGAATTCTGAATTATACCAGCGAATTCTAAAGGAAAATGTCAGGACATCTGTCCATGAACTGAATCTCAAGAGAAGGTTGGTCATGCAGCAAGACAACAACCCTAAGCACACAAGTTGTTCTACCAAAGAATGGTTAAAGAAGAATAAAGTGAATGTTTTGGAATGGCCAAGTCAAAGTCCTGACCTTAATCCAGTCAAAATGTTGTGGAAGGACCTGAAGCAAGCAGTTCATGTGAGGAAACCCACCAACATCCCAGAGTTGAAGCTGTTCTGTCCAGTGGAATGGGCTAAATTTCCTCCAAGCCAATGTGCAGGACTGATCAACAGTTACCGGAAACGTTTAGTTGCAGTTATTGCTGCACAAGGGGGTCACACCAGATACTGAAAGCAAAGGTTCATATACTTTTGCCACTCACAGATATGTAATATTGGATCATTTTCCTCAATAAATAAATCTCATCTCATCTCATTATCTCTAGCCGCTTTATCCTTCTACAGGGTCGCAGGCAAGCTGGAGCCTATCCCAGCTGACTATGGGCGAAAGGCGGGGTACACCCTGGACAAGTCGCCAGGTCATCACAGGGCTGACACATAGACACAGACAACCATTCACACTCACAGTCACACCTACGGTCAATTTAGAGTCACCAGTTAACCTAACCTGCATGTCTTTGGACTGTGGGGGAAACCGGAGCACCCAGAGGAAACCATGCAGACATGGGGAGAACATGCAAACTCCGCACAGAAAGGCCCTCGCCGGCCACGGGGCTCGAACCCAGACCTTCTTGCTGTGAGGCGACAGCGCTAACCACTACACCACCGTGCCCCCCTCAATAAATAAATGACCAAGTATAATTTTTTGTCTGATTTGTTTAACTGGGTTCTCTTTATCTGCTTTTAGGATTTGTGTGAAAATCTGATGATGGTTTAGGTCATATTTATGCAGAAATATAGACAATTCTAAAGGGTTCACAAACTTTTAAGCACCACTGTAATTGAAAAAATGCTTGAAACATTTTAGTTTGTGTAAGGCAGGGGTGTCCAAACTGATCCATAAAGGGCCGTGTGGCTGCAGGTTTTCATTCCAGCCATGCAGCAGCACACCTGATTTGGCTTATTCAATCAACTGACACACCCACCCTTTAATCAAGGGTGGGTGTGGCTGCAAGTATTTGACTGTGTGAAGACAGTTCAGTTGATTGAATGAGCCAAGTCAGGTGTGCTGCTGCATGGCTGGAATGAAAACCTGCAGCGACATGGCCCTTTATGGATCAGTTTGGACAGCCCTGGTGTAAGGAGTCTATAATATTTTAAATTTTCAATTTATTAAATAACTGATTGAAAATATTGAATTTTTTCATGATATTCTAATTGTTTAATATATAAATTTAAAGTAGCTGCAGGATTTCCTGGAATGTACTGGTTGTTCCCTACATGTCACAACAATCAATTGTATTCTTCATATGTCTGAATTGTGGGGTTGTGTAGCAAGACAACAGCCTTTACTCACAAAGAAAAACATCCAAGCCTTGCTAAACTTTGCAAAAAGGTAAATCCAGTCTCCTCAAACCATGTGGGCACATGTATTATGGTCTGATGAGATCAAGGTTTAATTATTTGGCCACAATTCCAAATGGAATGTTTGGTTCAAAAATAACACAGCACACAATCAAAAGAACATCATACCTACAGTCAAGCATTGTGGAGGCAGCATCGTGCTTTGGGGCTGCTTTTCTTCAGCTGGAACTGGGGCATTAGTCAAGGTTGGTGGAATCATGAATAGCTCCAAATATCAGTCTATTTTGGTGCAAAACCTTCAAGCATCTGCTAGGAAACTGAAGATGAAGAGGAGTTTCACCTTCCATCATGGCAATGACCCAAAGCATACATCTAAATCAACAAAGCAGTGGCTTCACCAACAAAGGATCAATGTTCTGGAATGGCCCAGCCAGAGCCCAGACATTAATCAAATTGAAAATATGTGGGGTGACATGAAGAGAGCTGTGCACAGGAGATGCCCTCACAGTTTGACAGATCTGGTAAATTTTTGGAAGGTGTGGACAAAAATTGCTAAGTCCAGATGTGCCAAACTGATAGACTCTTACCCATAAAGACTGACTGCTGTAATAAAATCAAAAGTTGCTTCAATTAAGTCATAGTTTAATAGTGTGCACAATGATGCAACCAGTTTTTTGTATGATTTTCTCTTTTCCTTTTTTTCACTAAACATTTTCTAGTTTATTTTCACCTTTTCCATATAGATTTCAGTTTTGCAAGAAAGGTGGAATAAGTTCTGACAGCATTTATCTTGGTTTAATTTTTTTTATACACACACACACACACAAAAAAAAAAAAAAAAAATACCCTTACCATTTTAGCAGGGTTGTGTAGACTTTTTTATATCAACTGTAAGCACTCTGTTTTGTTGGGCATTGCAGACTTTCTCAAAAGTGTGAAAAAAAATCATCAATGGCTCCCTGGGTGCTTGTCATTTAATTCAGGATTGAGGACATTTTGACAACATTCTGAGAAAGAAATTCCAGTTTGATGTTTGAGCTTGGAGCTGTGTTTCTCTTTTATTCTTTGAAATGCTGAAACAAATACATAATCAAATAATTGAATGAGGTCATAATTCATCTTGTGATACATCTTGTATTTTGTTTAATTTGACATGTTAACCTGTTTTATTGAATATTTTTTTCGAAAAGTGAATGGAGAATTGAATTTTACTTCCAGAAGTAAGTCTATGGAAAAAAGTTGTCAATGTTGAGCTCTATTTGCATTATGTTAATGGCATTTAGCAGATGCTCTTATCCAGAGTGATGTACAACATACTCAGAGCAGCCTGGAGAGCAGTTAGAGGTTTGGTGCATTGCTCAAGGGCACTTCAGCCATTCTTGCTGGTTGAGGGAATCAAACCATGACCTTTTGATCCCAAAGCTGCTTCTCTAACCATTAGGCCATGCCTTCTTATTTGGAACTTAATGAATGAATGGTGCCTTTCCATTTACCTTCAACAATTTTTTTTTTCGATTATACAATTTTGGCTTGGGCGAAACTGTATGATAAATATATGTTTGGATTTAGTTAAATTGGTTAGAACAGGATGATAATAAATTGCATACTACCCGTGACACTTCTGGATACTCAAGAATTATTAAATCTAGGAAATATGCTTGGATGAACTGGACAGTATGCATTTACCATTTTACAGTCCAGTTCTCTCTCTCTCTCTCTCTCTCGCTCTCTCTGTCTCCTCTGCTTAGCATCTTTCCCCAAGTCATACATCTCATAAACTGTTTGAAAATCCTCATATAAAATTGAAATATGTACGAATATCCTGTTGACAAACATGTGAACACACACACACTTGTCTTAAAATCTGTGATAAAACCTTCCATTGACAATTATTAATGCTGCTTATTAATGCTATGTCTGCACTTAAATTTAACCTTATCCTCAGGAACCACAAGGATGTTTAATGTAAAAAATAATAAATAAATAAATAAATAAATAAATAAATAAATAGTCTGTTTTTGAAAAAAAGTCCACAAAAGGTCAAAATTGTCCTTCTGGGGACATTTGGCTTCCACCATGATATAAAGATTGTATATTCTGTTCCAGGATATCATGTGTTGTGTCTCTCTCTCTCTAGACATCCTTGATAATTTGATGTACAGTAAGACTTTGTGTATGGAAGCACAGCAAGCCTGGGGTAACCACTACGATGTTCACAGTCTTTATGGATATTCCATGGTGCTGGCGACAGAAGCGTAAGTCCTTCAATGTGTCTCATATATCCCACCCCATAATGGCTAGATGACTGGGTCTGAGCATGTCCAAAATGGCACATCTTGTGGGGTGTTCCTGATATACAGTGGTTCTTGAAAGTTTGTGAACCCTTTAGAATTTTCTATATTTCTGCATAAATATGACCTAAAGCACCATTAGAGTTTCACACAAGTCTGGGCCTGTTTTGCTACATCTGGGCCAGGACGGCTTGCCATCATTGATGGAATAATGAATTCTGAATTATACCTGTTAGGGTTTTGTTGGATTCAAACCCAGGTCGTTGGTGTGATAATCCAGCAAACCCCCACTAGGCCACCAGGGGGATGACTCTAGTGCAGAGGCATGAGGCGAAAGTAGAGTATTAAAAAAAAGTTTATTTACACTATTTACAATCCAATGGAAAAAACAAAAAGAAAATCCAAAAGCTCAGAAGATAAACCAAAATAAAAATATCCAAAGGTAAAATGTCCAAAAACAAAAGGAAAGGCAAAATGCTGAACGCTCAGAAGATCAAAAAGGTACAAAGTCCAAAGAAAGCAAAAATAACAAAAACACAAGGGCACAGGCAAGATACGTGGGACAGAGGAAACTAGCACTAGACAGCATAGCATAAAGACTCCGTGACAAGGGAACAAACAGGGGGATATTTATACACAAACTAATTAAGGAACAGGGCGGGGCAGGAAACAGGCAATCAAGACAAACACAAAACACAGTGGCGGCCTCTAGAGGTCAAAACAAACATGACAAGATAAACATAACAGCGGCCTCTAGAGGCCAAAACAGTCCCAGTCCTAACAGCCCCCCCCAGGAGCGTCTCCTGACGTTCCCAGGGCGATCCGGATGGGCCGAATGGAAGTCCCGACAAAGTCCTTTATCTAAAATGTCCCGGGCGGGGACCCAACAGCGTTCCTCAGGGCCATAGCCCTCCCAGTCTACCAGATATTGAAGCCTGCCGCGGACCCGGCGGGAGTCAAGCAGGCGATGCACAGTGAACACAGTCTGACCCTGGAAGATGCGGGGGGGTGGGGGATTCCTAGGGGCAGGGGCATATGTGGACATCAGTACGGGCCGCAACAGGGAAACATGGAATGTGGGGTTGATCCTCAGAGTCCGGGGCAACTGGAGCCGGTAGGCAACAGGGTTCACCCTGTGCACCACCTTGAAAGGGCCAATGTAGTGAGGCGCAAGCTTGCGGTTATCCACCCGCAGCGGAAGGTCCTTAGTGGACAGCCAAACCCGCTGCCCAGGGCGGAAAGCGTGGGCAGGTCTTCTGTGGCGGTTGGCCTGAGTCTGGTTGGTTCTGGAGGTCTGGATGAGGGTCCTCCTGACCTTGCTCCAGGTCTTGTGACACCGTCTCACATATTGGTTGACTGAGGGCACCCCCGCGTCCTCCTCCTGGTCCGGGAACAGAGGTGGCTGGAACCCGAATTGGCACTGGAATGGCGACAGCTTGGTGGCTGATGACTACAGGGTGTTGTGGGCGTACTCTGCCCATGGCAGCCAGGTGCTCCACGATGTCGGGTTATCCATGGCCAGGCCTCGCAGGGTGGTTTCCAGGTCCTGGTTGAGCCTTTCCGTCTGGCCATTGGACTGTGGGTGGAACCCAGAGGAGAGGCTGGCAGTGGCTCCGATGAGCTTGCAGAACCCGTGCCACACTCGGGAGGAGAACTGGGGCCCCCAGTCAGAGACAATATCCTGTGGGAGACCAAAGACTCAGAAGACGTGATTGAACATTAGTTTAGCTGTTTCAAGGGCAGAAGGGAGCTTGCACAGTGGAATAAAGCGGCAGGCCTTGGAGAATCTGTCAACTATGACCAAAATGACAGTGTTACCTTGTGACTCAGGGAGACCCGTGATGAAGTCGACTGCCACGTGGGACCAGGGACGCCGGGGAATGGTCAGAGTATGCAGGAGGCCCTGGGGATGCTGTCGTGGGTTCTTGCTTCTGGTGCACACCTCGCAGGAAAGGATGAATGACCTTACTTCCTTCTCCATGCTTGGCCACCAGAAGCATCTTCTCAAAAAGTCCAGGGTCCTTCGAGCTCCCGGGTGGGCAGTGAGAGGGGACGAGTGACCCCACTGGAGAACCTTGGCCTGCGCTTGATGTGGGATGTACAAGAGGCCCGGTGGCCCCGTCCCAGGACCGGGGTCCTGGCGTTGGGCTCGTCGGACGGCCTCCTCAATACCCCAGCGGACAGGGGCCACAATCTGGGACACAGGGATAATAGGCCCAATTTCACTCTCCCTGTTGGTGGGAGCGAACAGCCTGGAAAGCGCGTCAGGTTTGGTGTTTTTGGAGCCAGGGCGGTATGATAGGGTAAAGTCGAACCGACTGAAAAACAAGGCCCACCTAGCCTGTCATGGATTGAGTCTCTTTGCTTGCTGGAGGTACTCCAGGTTCTTGTGGTCCGTCCAGACCAAAAATGGATGTTGCACTCCCTCCAGCCAGTGCCTCCACTCCTCAAGGGCCAGTTTAACTGCTAGCAGTTCTCGATCCCCCACGTCATACCGGGACTCCGCAGAACTCAGGCGGTGGGAGAAGTATGCGCAGGGGTGCAACCTTCCTTCCGAGCATTGAGAGAGGACCGCGCCGACACCGCTGTCCGAGGCATCTACCTCGACAATGAAGGGTTGTGAAGGGTCCGGGAGGACCAGAATGGATGCAGTGCAGAAGCGGTGCTTGAGGTCTTTGAACGCCTTTTCTGCCTGAGGAGACCAGACATACGATCCACCTGTCCCTTTGGTGAGGTCCGATATGGGCGCTGCTACAGAACTAAAGTTCCTGATAAACTTGCGGTAGACGTTCGCAAATCCTAAGAACTGCTGAACCTCTTTGACGGACTTGGGGGTGGGCCAGTCCCAGACGGCCAGGGTCTTGGCTGGATCCATCTGGAGTTGGCCTGTCCGTACAATAAAACCCAGAAAGGAGACCTCGGGAACATGAAATTCGCATTTCTGGGCCTTAGTGAACAGATTGTTCTGTAGCAGCCTCTGGAGAACCTGGCGGACATGGTGGCGGTGCTCCTGCACGGTCTTGGAAAAGATTAGGATGTCATCAAGGTAGACAAAAATGTACTGGTTAATCATGTCCCTTAAGATGTCGTTGATTAGGGCCTGAAAAACAGCTGTGCGTTGGTGAGTCCGAAGGGCATCACCTAGTACTCGTAGTGCCCAGACGGGGTGTTAAAGGCAGTCTTCCACTCGTCTCCCTGTCGGATATGGATGAGGTGGTATGCGTTACGTAAGTCCAATTTGGTCAAAACAGTGGTGCCTTGGAGCAGATCGAACGCTGTGGACATCAGTGGAAGGGGATAGCGGTTGTGTACAGTGATCTTGTTCAGACCCCTGTAATCAATACGTGGCCAGAGCCCCCCATCCTTCTTGCCGACAAAGAAGAAGCTGGCACCAGCGGGTGAGGTGGAGGGTCGAATGAACCCAGAGGCCAAGGCGTCCTTGATGTACTCCTCCATGGCCTTGTGTTCTGGCTGAGAGAGGGAAAACAGTCTGCCACGAGGAGGGGTAGTCCCAGGGAGCAAGTCGATGGCACAGTCGTAGGCACGGTGCGGAGGAAGAACGGCGGTCCTGCTCTTGCTGAAAACTTCCTTGAGATCCCAGTACTCTGTGGGAACTTGAGATAACTCGGTGAGATCAGGAGGCTCGGCAGAAGAGCTAGAGAGCAGACAAGAGGCATAGCAAGCAGGACCCCACTCCACAACCTGGCTAGTGACCCAGTCTATACGAGGGTTGTGGCGGGTGAGCCAAGGAAGACCTAGAATAACTGGGAACTCTGGTGAAGGAATCAGGTGCAGGGATATTTCTTCCTTGTGACCTTGAGACTGGAGGAAGACTGGAGAAGTTACTTGGGTGACTCTTCCGTCACCTAAGGCTTGGCCATCCAGGGCAGACACAGACAGTAGGACTTCAAGAGGAGCAGTCGGGACATTGATACTTTGGGCGAAGTGAACATCCATAAAGTTTCCAGCCGCCCCGGAATCTAACAAGGCTTGACAAGAGTGGACAGACTCACCCCAGGAGATGGAGACCGGGATGTAGACTCCTTGGCCAGGGAGTTCAGGAGAGAGGGTAGGCCCCGTCACAACCCTCCCTCGGCTGGACGGGGCTTGCCACAGTAGATGCAGCACTTGTCCCTCCTTCTGCGCTCCCTCTCAGCTGCGGAGAGACGAGTATGGCCAACTTGCATGGGCTCTGGACAGTCACTGGAGGAGGTAGACAGGCTCCAGGTCGAGGCAGTGAGGCCGGGGAAGCTCAGGACTCGGCGGCACTCTCTAATCCTGTTGTCAAGACGAGTAGAATGTGAGATCAGAGTTTAGTGGTCACTTGGGCATCTGATAGAGGCCAGGCCGTCTTTGATGGCGTCAGACAGACCATGGTGAAAGGGTGAAACCAGGGCTGCTTCGTTCCATCCGCTGACTGCTGCGAGCATCCCGAACGCGATGGCGTAGTCCGCGATGCTTCCTTCTTGCCGGATGGACATGAGCTTCCTGGCTGCGTCTTTACTGGTGTCTGCCTGATCAAAGACACGAAGCATCTCCTCCATAAACAACTTGAAATCAGAGCACTCAGGTCCCTGTCTCTGCTAAATGGCTGTTGCCCAAGCTCGTGCCTTACCAGCTACCAAGGTTATCACAAAGGCAATCTTGCGGCGATCCGTAGTGTAGGTGGTAGGCTGAAGCTCAAAGGTGAGTTAGCACTGGGTAAGGAACTCCCAGCACTCACCATGCTTGCCATCATACCTCTGTGGTGCAGGAAGGCTGGGTTCGCGAGGTGAAGGAGACAGCGTGGCGGGAGGCACTGGAGCGGGAGCAGATGGTGGAGCAGGAGCCGGATCAGGATGAGGAGATGCAGGCAGAGGAGTCAGCTGTGCCAGGGTTTTCCCAGTTTGCTGAAGCAGTACCTCGTGGCGAGCAAGGGCCTCATGTTGGCTCGTAAGTGTTCGTCCATGAGTGTCCATGGTAGCTCCAAAGTGTGTTAAAGAAGCCATAATTCCCTGAAGGTTAGCCAGTTAGACTGTTGAAGACGCCTTTGCTGAGTCGGTCATGACGGAGTCTTTCTGTTAGGGTTTTGCTGGGATTCGAACCCGGGTCGTTGGTGTGATAATCCAGCAAACCCCCATTAGGCCAAAGGGGATGACTCAAGTGCAGAGGCGTGAGGCGAAAGTAGAGTATCAAAAAAAAAGTTTATTTACACTATTTACAATCCAATGGGGGCGGCACGGTGGTGTAGTGGTTAGCGCTGTCACCTCACAGCAAGAAGGTCCTGGGTTCAAGCCCCGGGGCCGGCGAGGGCCTTTCTGTGTGGAGTTTGCATGTTCTCCCCGTGTCTGCATGGGTTTCCTCCGGGTGCTCCGGTTTCCCCCACAGTCCAAAGACATGCAGGTTAGGCTGATTGGTGGCTCTAAATTGACCGTAGGTGTGAATGTGAGTGTGAATGGTTGTCTGTGTCTATGTGTCAGCCCTGTGATGACCTGGCGACTTGTCCAGGGTGTACCCCGCCTTTCGCCCGTAGTCAGCTGGGATAGGCTCCAGCTTGCCTGCAACCCTGTAGAAGGATAAAGCGGCTAGAGATAATGAGATGAGAATGACAATCCAATGGAAAAAAAACAAAAAGAAAATCCAAAAGCTCAGAAGATAAACCAAAATAAAAATATCCAAAGGTAAAATGTCCAAAAACAAAAGGAAAGGCAAAATGCTGAGCGCTCAGAAGATCAAAAAGGTACAAAGTCCAAAGAAAGCAAAAATATCAAAAACACAAGGGCACAGGCAAGAGACGTGGGACAGAGGAAACTAGCACTAGACAGCATAGCATAAAGACTCCGTGACAAGGGAACAAACAGAGGGGTATTTATCCACAAACTAATTAAGGAACAGGGCGGGGCAGGAAACAGGCAATCAAGACAAACACAAAACACAGTGGTGGCCTCTAGAGGCCAAAACAAACATGACAAGATAAACATAACAGTGGCCTCTAGAGTACAAAACAGTCCCAGTCCTAACAATACCAGCGAATTCTAAAGGAAAATGTCAGGACATCTGTCCATGAACAGAATCTCAAGAGAAAGTGGGTCATGCAGCAAAACGACCATAAGTAAAAAAGTCGTTCTACCAAAGAATGATTAAAGAAGAATAAAGTTAATGTTTTGGAGTGGCCAAGTCAAAGTCCTGACCTTAATCAATCAAAATGTTGTGGAAGGACTTGAAGCAAGCAGTTCATGTGAGGAAACCCACCAACATCCCTGAGTTGAAGCTGTTCTGTATGGAGGAATGGGCTAAAATTCCTCCAAGCCGCTGTGCAGGACTGATCAACAGTTACCGGAAACCTTGGCAGTCTTGCTTCAAAGTTTGATAACCCTTTAGAATTTTCTATATTTCTGCATAAATATGACCAAAAACATCATCAGATTTTCACCTACGTCCTAAACGTAGATAAAGAGAACCCAGTTAAACAAATGAGACAAACATATTATACTTGGTCATTTATTTATTGAGGAAAATGATCCAATATTACATATCTGTGAGTGGCAAAAGTATGTGAACCTTTGTTTTCAGTATCTGGTGTGACCCTCTTGTGCAGCAATAACTGCAACTAAACATTTCTGGTAACTGTTGATCAATCCTGCACAGTGGCTTGGAGGAATTTTAGCCCATTCCTCCATACAGAACTGCTTCAACTCTGGGATGTTTCTCAGATGGATGTGGGTCTCATCCATCCACAAAACATTTTTCCAATAGCCTTCTGGCTTGTCTACGTTATGTTTAGCAAACTGCAGACGAGCAGCAATGTTCTTTTTGGAGAGCAGTGGCTTTCTCCTTGCAACCCTGCCATGCACACCATTGTTGTTCAGTGTTCTCCTGATGGTGGACTCATGAACATTAACATTAGCCAATGTGAGAGAGGCCTTCAGTTACTTAAAAGTTACCCTGGGGTCCTTTGTGACCTCGCCGACTATTACCGGTACACCCCTTGCTCTTGGAGTGATCTTTGTTGGTGAACCACTCCTGGGGAGGGTAACAATGGTCTTGAATTTCCTCCATTTGTACACAATCTGTCTGACTGTGGATTGGTAGAGTCCAAGCTCTTTAGAGATGGTTTTGTAACCTTTTTCACTTGATGAGCATAAACAACGCTTTTTCTGAGGTCCTCAGAAATTTCCATTGTTCGTGCCATGATACACTTCCACAAAAATGTGTTGTGAAGATCAGACTTTGAGAGATCCCTGTTCTTTAAATAAAACAGGGTGCCCACTCACACCTGATTGTAATGCCACTGATTGAAAACACCTGATTCTAATTTCACCTGCAAATTAACTGCTAATTTTTGCCACTCACAGATATGTAATATTGGATCATTTTCCTCAATAAATAAATGACCAAGTATAATTTTTTTTGTCTCATTTTTTTAACTGGGTTCTCTTTATCTGCTTTTAGGATTTGTGTGAAAATCTGATGATGTTTTAGGTCATGTTTATGCAGAAATATAGAAAATTCTAAAAGGTTCACAAACTTTCAAGCACCACTGTGTGTGTGTGTGTGTGTGTATATATATTGTTACACCAGCTGGCTCAAGGCAAGGCAACATGAAGGGAGACCACACCAAGTAGTATGTTCGATATATCGATATTTATTTAAATAATGAATGAACGTCAAAAATACATAAAGTAAAAGTGCAATGTGTTATAGTGTGAATACAAGTAAATTAACCAAACCAAAATGAAGGAGGAAGCCCTCTCTTGCCTTCTTGGGAGACCTTTTATAGGCCAAGCCCCCATTATCTGTAATCCTCCACACCTGGACCAGTCACCTATTGATTGCACCTTAAGCAACACATGGACCAGGGTGGAGCTAAAGACACCCCAAAACAGACAGGGTCGTGACACCCCCCTCCTTAAAATAGAGACACACCTCAGTGAGTCTCTACACAATTTAACTGAACAAAAAACTAAATATCCATATATAGAACATACACAACAGAGCACAGTGAAAACACCACAAAAACTTAAATCAGTCAAACTACAGTGACTGTGAAATATCCATCCACTTTCCACTGCCTTGCATCTCCCCATCCCAACCAATCAGCACACCTTGGCGCCAGGCAGCAATTTAAGACGGGCTGAAATAAGAGAAACACAGAACACACTGGATTATGACAGAGCAATCACACATCACAATGGGACCGCGACAAAGCGTCAGCCATGATGTTCTCCACCCCCCTAATATGACGGATATCCAAGTTATACGGCTGTAGAAACAACGCCCAACGCATAAGGCGCTGGTTGGGATTCTGCAACGAATGAAGAAACGTTAGCGGGTTATGGTCAGAATAGACCACCACGGGCCGTACTCCTCCCCCCACATAAACGTCAAAATGTTGCAATGCCCAAACCAAAGCTAACGCTTCCTTTTCTATAACCGAATAATTTACTTGATGATTATTGAATTTTCTGGAAAAGTAACAAACTGGGCGACGAATGCCACTGTCGTCAGACTGTAACAAAACCGCTCCAGCACCCATCTGACTAGCATCCACAAACAACTCGAAAGACATATCAAGCCGAGGGGCAGCAAGAACAGGCGCTGTGCTCAAAAGCAACTTCACATTCTCAAATGCAGACTGACATTCCGATGTCCACTCAAACTTAACGTCTTTCCTAAGCAGTGCAGTCAACGGAGCAACAATAGTGGAAAAATTCAAACAAAAACTGCGGTAATAACCCACCATACCCAAAAACCTCATTAACTCTTTCTTTGTGGTAGGTGGGGGAAATTCATCAATTGCTTGCACCTTGGCTCTAACTGGACAAACCTGCCCTTTTCCAACAACCTTACCAAGGTACATCACCATAGCCTGGGCAAACTCGCATTTCGCGAGATTCACTGTAAGTTTTGCCTCACATAAACGAACAAAAAATGAACGGATGTGGGACAGATGTTCCTCCCAAGTGTTACTATAAATTACTATGTCGTCAAGATATACTGCGCAACCTTCTAACCCAGTGATAACACGATTCATTAACCGCTGAAAAGTGGAAGGAGCATTGCGTAAACCAAAACTCATGACGTTATAAGAGTATAAACCTGACGATGTAATAAACGCAGAAATTTGTTGTGCTCGCGATGTCAGTGGGACTTGATAATACCCTTTTAATAGATCGAACTTACTGACAAAGCGTGCCGAACCCACCCGATCAATACAGTCTTCCATCTGTTGAAGAGGGAATGAATCAGGCTTTGTCACCTTGTTTACCTTACGATAGTCAGTGCAAAACCGGAAAGTATTATCTGGCTTGGCTACCAACAAACAAGGTGAGGACCAGATAGAATAAGAAGGCTTAGCCAAACCATGATCTAATAAATAGCACACCTCCGCTTCTAAAAGTTTTTCTTTCTCGGGTGAAATTCTGTAAAAACGTTGACAAATGGGTTGTACATCCTCAACCACAATGTCGTGTTGAATTACATTTGTGCAACTAGGAACATCAGAAAACAAGACATCAAACTGAAGAATTAAAGACTTCAACTGACTTTGCTGTCCAAGAGAAAGGTGACCAAACAACCTATCCAAATTGGACAACAACTCAGAATTTCTAAGACGAGGTTACAGCACCACACTAGAACAAAATGCATCCTCAGGGTCTGCAATCACATCAGAACTCACACTCAGTGCGCTTGCCGTAGCCAATCCGATAGACTTGGCTCTCTCACCGCTCAAGCCTGTCTGCACAGCAGGAGCATAATATGGCTTTAATAAATTAATGTGGCACAACTGGGTAGATCTTTTACGATCAGGAGTAGATAATAAATAATCCAAATCAGTTACTTGACGCACAACAACACACGGACCAGAGAACTTGGCACAAAAAGGCGAACCGGGCACTGGAAGCAAAGCCAGGACCTGGTCCCCAACATTAAATTCACGCTCCACAGCGTGACGGTCATACAGCCGCTTCATTTTCTTTTGTGCTCTAGACAGCTTTTCTTTGGACAACTTCCACGCAAGAAAAAGTTTCTGTCTAAACCCATGCACGAAATCAATTAGGTTCTGAGGTGGTTGCACTGGTTCCACCTCATGTTTTAACACAGAGAGAGGGCCTCGAACCCTGTGTGCAAACACCAGGTCGTTGGGACTAAATCCCATACTTTCCTGTGTTACTTCACGTGCAGCTAGTAAAAGCCAGGGAAGACCCTCCTCCCAATCCTTATTCAACTCAACGCAGTAAGCGCGCAGTAAAGATTTTAATGTACAATGGAACCGTTCAAGAGCACCTTGGCTCTGCGCATGGTATGCGCTACTTACGCGATGTGTTACATGAAGCTGATTCAAAACTTCCTTAAATAGACCTGAAGTAAAATTACTTCCCCGGTCACTCTGCACAACCTTCGGTATTCCAAATATCGACATGAACTGAGACAATGCTTTCATAACTGAACGAGTGGTAATTGTGCATAATGGATAAGCAGCTGGATACCGTGTGGCTTGACACATAACAGTCAACAAATATGTACACCCCGACTTTGAGCATGGCAATGGACCTACACAATCAATAATAAAATGCTCAAAGGGCTGCCCAAGAACAGGAATTGGATGTAACGGCGCAGGCTTTATTGTCTGATTAGGTTTACCCATTAACTGGCACACACGACATGTTCTCACATACTCAGCCACACTCTGTTTAATTCTTGGCCAAAAAAAGTGCTGCAACAGCCTCTGATAAGTCTTGCGGACACCAAAGTGCCCCGCGACATCACCATGAGCTGTCTGCAATACCAAATCACGGTATTTCACCGGAACCACAATTTGTAACACAGGCTCATCACCCATGGCAGACCATTTACGCACTAATATCCCGTCAATGACAAAATAACCACTCTCACTAGAATCCATATCATCAACAGATCAAGCACTCCTCAGCACATCTGCCAACTCATCATCCCCCTGCTGAGCTACAATCAGGTCATCTCGTGACAACACTGATGGCAACAGAGGCAAAGTAGGCACTAGACTGGACTTTACGCCTTGCCTGTGACTCTGCACACGAGTTACAGTACAGGCACAAAACACATCAGGAAACCGTTCACTGCAGTCATCAGGGACACAAGGTGATGGCACCACGCTTACCACAGGTGATGGCGAGGACTCAGCCCACACACGTCCACCTGCCAAGTTGTTACCCAGAATTACATCAACCCCCTCTACTGGCAACTCGGGCCGAACAGCCATTGTAACCTCCCCTTTTACCAAATCTGAATCCAAACTGAACTCATGCAATGGAACTGAAAAAGTTTGCATTCCTATCCCCCTAATAAGAACGCACCTTCCTTTAATGTCTCCTCCGAAGAAAATGCCACAAATGCATCTACACTTTCCATCACAAAACCCAAATACCAAATACCTAACCAAAAATCCAAACTCTTACCAGATGCCAACTTTACCAAACTAACTTCATAAAAAGTTCGTCACAAATGCCCAATTACTCACCACACCACATGCATGCTGGATCACCATTCCTTGAAGCGCATGTCCCACAATCAATGAAAAACCAACAGCACAGGAGTAGCCCCGCACCTAACTCAACACAAATCCCTAATTAAAACTAACCTAGTCTTCAGGAGCCCTCATATGATTGAGTTCAAAAGAACCCCCCCCCCCCCGCGTTCGACTCCCCAAAACAAAAAACTAAAATAACAAACTAACAAAACAAACAGCGTTATGCGCTCTACTCCTACCGCAGGGTTTGCACGTTACTCCAGTTGAATCTAATCCACCTGCGTTGCCTCGCCAATCAAGGGACAATTACGTCAAGTACAAACAGCACCAGACATGCAATTAGCTTCGTCCCAAAATCAAAACAATTGATTTTCATGACAATGAACTTCCTCCTTCCCAACCAACCAAACAGAAAAAATTACTCAAGCGAATTAACCAAAAACAATTTATATAACGAAAAAACTGAAACAATGTATCAAACGCACAATAATACTATGTGGGTCACCCTACAAAATGACCAGCGAGTTATCAATTTACTTTACCGGTTCCAAATTACTCCCGGATGAGCCCCCATATGTTACACCAGCTGGCTCAAGGCAAGTGCAACATGAAGGGAGACCACACCAAGTAGTACGTTCGATATATCGATATTTATTTAAATAATGAAAGAACGTCAAAATACATAAAGTAAAAGTGCAATGTGTTATAGTGTGAGTACAAGTAAATTAACCAAACCAAAATGAAGGAGGAAGCCCTCTCTTGCCTTCTTGGGAGACCTTTTATAGGCCAAGCCCCCATTATCTGTAATCCTCCACACCTGGACCAGTCACCTATTGATTGCACCTTAAGCAACACACGGACCAGAGTGGAGCTAAAGACACCCCAAAACAGACAGGGTCATGACAATATATATATATATATATATATATATATATATATATATATATATATATACAGTGGTGCTTGAAAGTTTGTGAACCCTTTAGAATTTTCTATATTTCTGCATAAATATGACCTCAAACATCATCAGATTTTCACACAAGTCCTAAAAGTAGATAAAGAGAACCCAGTTAAACAAATGAGACAAAAATATTAGACTTGGTCATTTATTTATTGAGGAAAATGATCCAATATTACATATCTGTGAGTGGCAAAAGTATGTGAACCATTGCTTTCAGTATCTGGTGTGACCCCCTTGTGCAGCAATAACTGCAACTAAATGTTTCCGGTAACTGTTGATCAGTACTGCACACCAGCTTGGAGGAATTTTAGCCCATTCCTCCATACAGAACAACTTCAACTCAGGGATGTTGGTGGGTTTCCTCACATGAACTGCTCACTTCAGGTCCTTCCACAACATTTTGAATGGATTAAGGTCAGGACATTGACTTGGCCATTCTAAAACATTAACTTTATTCTTCTTTAACCATTCTTTGGTAGAACGACTTGTGTGCTCAGGGTCGTTGTCTTGCTGCATGACCCACCTTCTCTTGAGATTCAGTTCATGGACAGATGTCCTGACATTTTTCTTTAGAATTCGCTGGTATAATTCAGAATTCATTGTTCCATCAATGATGGCAAGCAGTCCTGGCCCAGATGCAGCAAAACAAGCCCAAACCATGATACTACCACCACCATGTTTCACAGATGGGATAAGGTTCTTTTGCTGGAATGCAGTGTTTTCCTTTCTCCAAACATAACGCTTCTCATTTAAACCATAAATTCTATTTTGGTCTTATCCATCCACAAAACATTTTTCCAATAGCCTTCTGGCTTGTCCACATGATCTTTAGCAAACTGCAGATGAGCAGCAATGTTCTTTTTGGAGAGCAGTGGCTTTCTCCTTGCAACCCTGCCATGCACACCATTGTTGTTCAGTGTTCTCCTGATGGTGGACTCATGAACATTAACATTTAGCCAATGTGAGAGAAGCCTTCAGTTGCTTAGAAGTTACCCTGGGGTCCTTTGTGACCTCGCCGACTATTACATGCCTTGCTCTTGGAGTGATCTTTGTTGGTCGACCACTCCTGGGGAGGGTAACAATGGTCTTGAATTTCCTCCATTTGTACACAATCTGTCTGACTGTGGATTGGTGGAGTCCAAACTCTTTAGAGATGGTTTTGTGACCTTTTCCAGGCTGATGAGCATCAACAACGCTTTTTCTGAGGTCGTCAGAAATCTCCTTTGTTCGTGCCATGATACACTTCCACAAACATGTGTTGTGAAGATCAGACTTTGATAGATCCCTGTTCTTTAAATAAAACAGGGTGCCCACTCACACCTGATTGTCATCCCATTGATTGAAAACACCTTACTCTAATTTCACCTTCAAATTAACTGCTAATCCTAGAGGTTCACATACTTTTGCCACTCGCAGATATGTAATATTGAATCATTTTCCTCAATAAATAAATCACCAAGTCTAATATTTTTGTCTCATTTGTTTAACTGGGTTCTCTTTATCTACTTTTAGGACTTGTGTGAAAATCTGATGATGTTTTAGGTCATATTTATGCAGAAATATAGAAAATTCTAAAAAGTTCACAAACTTTTAAGCACCACTGTGTGTGTGTGTGTGTGTGTGTGTGTGTATATATATATATATATATATATATATATATATATATATATATATATATATATATACACTCATGCCATAGACCATAGAATGGATTTTTTGCCACAATAAATGTATTGAATAATAATAATAATAATAATAATAATAATAATAATAATAATAATAATAATAAATTGGGTAGTTAAGCTCATTTTGACCCAGAAAGTAATATGATGAAATAAAAATAGTGATTAAAAGTGAAATCCATTCATCATCTTTTCCAGTCGGGAGGATTTCAGACCATGCTAAATCCTTTCATGGCTTTGTATTGTTTATTATGACAATTGAGGTGAAGTGTTAAAAAAAGTGATTATAATCATCAGATAAAAATTACTCATTGTCTTTGGCAGCAATCGCTCATTCATTCTCACTCACTCCTCTTTCCCTGGAGTGGGAAAGTATGGTTTCACCTGCGTAGTACTTTCCCTGCTTGCTTTCGAGCACTCAGTTTATTGTTACATTCATATTTTTCTTTTCTACTTGCCCTCTAGGGCCGTGAGGCAAGTCTTTGGCAGCAATCGCTCATTCATTCTCACTCGTTCCTCTTTCCCTGGAGTGGGAAAGTATTCAGGCCATTGGCTGGGTGATAATGCTGCCAACTGGAATGATATTAAATGGGCAATACCTGGCTTGCTGGAGTTTAACATATTTGGAGTGCCTTATGTAAGTACAAACCTCGTACAATCAGAATACACTACCATGATGTGTTTAATCCCATCATTTATAAAATAAATCCTACCAAATTTCTAACATTTGTTGTACAGTGTCCTTTTCCACCACATCAAGCCAATACACATTCACAGAGAGTTTAAAACTGCATCCCAACTGCATAAAGCTCAATGAGTTATATGTTTAGATTGTAAAAGCACCAGTTTTATACTGACAAACTACAACCCAATATCAGAAAAAAAAAGTTGGCATGGTATGTTGAAATTGAAATTAAAACCGAAAAGATTCTAAATAATGTTTACCTGAGTTGCACTCAAAACAATACAACAGCACATTATTTGATGTTTTACCTCGTGAATTTTATTGTTTATTCAAAATAAACACTTATTTAAATTTTGGGACTTGCAACACATTCAAAATGATTTTAGATGGTAAAGCATTTACCACTTTATGTTACCATTAGTTTTCACAACATTTAAAAAATGTTTAGCAACTGAAAGTACAAAGTGATGAAGTGTTTCATGTGCTATTTTTCCCCATTCCTCCTGTAAACAGGTCTTAAAGTGTGAAACAGTCCAGGGTCATCACTGTCATATTTTTCATTTCAAATTTCACCATGCATTCTCTCTTGGGGATAGAGGGAACAGGTACCCTCCTGTTCCATAGCTATGCATTTGTAAAGTGTGCAGAACGTGGCTTTTCATTGTCTTGTTGAAATATCCCTGGGAAAGTTATCATCTTGATGGCAGAATATGTTGCTCCAAAATCTCAAATGTACCATACTGTATTAGTGTTGCCTTCACAGAAGGGTAAGTTACCTTTACCAAGGACACTGACAGAAACCCTTACCAAGACACACCCTGACTTTTGGAATTGTTTATTTATTTATTTTATTTATTTAACTTCGCCTAGTAAATACAATGACGGATAGGCAGGGACACCACAACAGTAAAAAAACAATTACTGTGGGCCAATTATTATTGCTAGTAACAGTCCGGACGGTCCTTTTATTCTTTGATCTGGAGCACACAGTGTCCATTTCTTCCAAAAAAAGATGTGGAATAATGAGTCTTCTGACCACAATACATGTTTCCACTGTGTGATGGCCCATGCCAGATGCCTCAGAGCCTAGATATGTTGATGTCACTTTTGGACATAGTTATCATGAGGGTTCCTTTTTGCACTGTACAGTTTTAACTGGCATTTGTGAAAGTAAATCCATATTGTCGTGCTTGACAAAGGTTTGCTAAAGCAATCCCAAACCCATGTGGTTTTATTAGCAATGGATGAATGATGGTGTTTGATGCAGGGCTGTCTGAGGGTTCTGAGATCAAAGGCATTCAGCTTTGGCTTGTGCCCTTGTCCTTTGCCCTTTATCCACCATAGAGGGTGAAATATCCAAATCCCTTCCTATCTTTCTTTGAGGAACATTGTTTTTAAACATTTCAATAATTTTCTCATACATTTTTGACAAACTAGAGATTATTGACCCATCTTTGCTCCTCAAAGACAAGGCATTTCTTGGATACTGAGTAAGTACCAAATCATGATTACAATCACCAGTTGATATCAGCTGTTTCAAACTACATCATTATTTCACTGTGTTACCGCATTACTAGCTCTAAATTACCCCAGTCCCAACTTTTTTGGAATGTATTGTAGGCCTGAAAAGCAGGAATGGATGTATATTGATAAATAAAATGAAGTTGACCAGAAAACAACATGAAATATCTTGGGTTCATACTGCCTACAATGAAATAAAAGTCAAAGTAAATTTATAAAATCACTGCTTTCTTTTATTTGCATTTTCCATACTGTCCCATATTTTATTTCTGATTTGGGGTCATATTTAACATGCTAATATGCAGTTGCTGACTCAACCTAAGCATTGACAATTCTGATAATCTAACAGCCATTGTTGTTGTTCCTGTTTGCTGAAGCTTATATGAGGATTAAAAAATAAATAAATTTAAAAACAAACAAACAAAAAAACTGTCACAGTTCCTGAGTAGCAAGTAATAGAGTTGCTCCACTGTAATATCACAGTGTTAGACTGCAAAATATATATCATCATCATCCTTCGGCTGCATTTTTCTTGCAGGCAACCACAAGTCCCATCCATTGCCTTTGATCTGCAGCCAACGTAGCAATTGCATCAGGGTGCAAATCACCCTCTATGTCCCCCTAACAGTTTCTGTATATAGTTCAAATAGCTTGTCCTCTGTCGACCTGGATACCTTTTGCCATGGGCTGGAACATAGAGGGCGTACCTCCTGCATGACTCTTCTTCTGGCATCCTCAGGGCATGTCCAAGGAAGCGTAGCTGATGCCGCCATACAGTATTGATGAGGGGCTGGGTGTTTGTCATTTTTTTTAGATCTGAGCATTGCTCACACAGTCAAGGCATTTGATGTTAAGCATGATTCTATAACAGGATGTAGCAAATGCATTTATCTTGTTTCCCATGTTGACCAATAGTACCCAGGATTTACATCCATACAGAAACACTGTCACAAAGGTGGTGTTGAAAAGTTTGATTTTACTTGCAGTGGGCATTGATGGGCTTCTCCAGATCTTTTATAGTTTCCAGAAAGCAGTCCATGCAAGTGCCTTTCACCTGGTTCAGTCACTGTTACTAGATGTCATCATGGATTCCAGGTATTTAAAGTTGGATACATGGTTTATTGCAGGGGTGGGCAATTATTTTTCACAAGGGGCCACATGAGAAACCAAAATTATGTCAGAGGGCCATGATAAATTTAGGTTGTAATTTTATTGACCAGATGTAAGGCGTACCTTTTTAATATAGGGTGAATTCAGGTAAATGGAGCATTTGCATGTGACGTCACAGCCGATCCAGATTGTGACAGACGCCATCTTGTCGGTCAAACGCCATATTTCCGCCTTCTACTTCTACTTCTGGTTCTACTCCTGCTTCTACTTGTACCTTTTCTTCTGGAAAACCCTACTATATACAATTCTACTACAACGGCTGAGGCTACAAGCTCTCCCTACCTGTGCACGTTTTTTATGTTTTTTGTGTGTATTTTTGCGTGTTGTTCGTCTGTACCGGACTTCAATATCCACTACAACCGTATAGACTTACTGGACATTGGTTTCCAGCAGAAAATGACGGTTTGTAGCGATCTCCATCGTATGCACAACATTCCAGACAAGATAGTGAGACCAGCGGGGTCTCTGTGGATTGTTATCGGAAGCAAAGCAAAGGAGGCGGCGCCGGGAGCGGAAGCAAAAGCGAGGCTGCAGAGCCGGCCTGTTGACTAAGCTCAGAAAACAGCCACTCAAATCTCCACTTCTAAGCCTCTACCTCTCCAATGCCGGATCCATGGTAAACAAGATGGACGATTTGGAATTACCTTATTCTATTCTATAATCGGCTGGTCAGTGCTATACTCAATACTTAAGTGACTTACCCGTCCAATGAGGATTGTTATTTTCTAGTTTACAAGATGCCACATCTGAGTCGCTGACAAATCCTGAATTTCTGTAAAGATAACTGTCCAGAGATCTATAAGCACGCAGTGCTTCACCACTGAACAGCGAGGGAAAGTTAATGAGGTAATTATACACGTCTGGGTATTCCGCTGGCAGTTCAAAATCCACTGACACGGTCATGAAAGCTACATCCGGTAAGCCATAAGGGTCACTAATCTGTAGATCGTTTATTTTAGACATATATCTAGTTATCTGTTCATTAGAAAAATGAGCCGTGTAGTCCGTCGGTTGAAATTGATCCATTCTGTACACGAGTGCAGCAGTATTCAGCTGTGTTTTTTACCGACAAGATGGCGGCTGTGTACTTTCCGATCACGTGACTGCAAGATCTCTATTGGGCCACTTTTTTTTGCAAACTTGGAAAGACCCCCCCTGCCTTTTAGGGGTACACCAGCCCATCCCCTTACCCTCAGGGAGGCGTTTTAGCATACTGTAAAGGTTCGCTAGATGTGGGTGGAGCACAGAGGATGGCAGGACAGAGACTGAGTTCGCAAAACTCTTTTATTTTCACTTTTCAGTGGAAGCGGTTCTCTCTCAGCCACACACGCACGCACACACATTCCGGTCCTCGGGTTGTGGAGAGAGCTGCTCTGCTCTCGCTCTCCCTCCTTAAATAGCCCGGTTTACTGGGGAGAACACACACAAAACATAGATTAATCACACTCAGGTGAAGCGATTCTGCCACTTACCTTCCCCAACTCTGCCCTCCTGTCACAGACCGGCGCTTGACCACGCCCCCGCTGCCACATACCCCCACCGCCCGACTCAGGCCGGGCGCCCGTCCGGCCCGCAGCCGACTCCCCCCCCCCTTGACGGGAGAGGAAGTCCGCAACGACCATCTGCGCCCCCGGCCTGTGGACCACCTTGAAGTTGAAAGGTTGGAGCGCTAGATACCAACGGGTGATCCGCGCGTTGGCATCCTTCATGCGGTGGAGCCACTGGAGGGGTGCGTGGTCCGAACAGAGGGTGAAAGAGCGCCCCAGCAGGTAGTAACGGAGGGCGAGGACCGCCCACTTGATCGCCAGACACTCTTTTTCGATAGTGCTGTAGCGCCCCTCACGCACCGACAGCTTCCGGCTGATGTATAATACTGGGCGATCCTCTCCCCCCACCTGCTGGGACAAAACGGCCCCCAGCCCTCTGTCCGACGCATCCGTCTGTAACAAAAAAGGGAGAGAGAAGTCAGGGGAGTGTAACAGTGGCCCCCCACACAGTGCAGCCTTTACCTCAGAGAAAGCCCGCTGGCACTGCTCCGTCCACTGGACCGGATCTGGCACCCCCTTTTTAGTGAGGTCAGTCAGCGGGCTGGTGACGTCCGAATAATTAGGTATAAACCTACGATAATAGCCAGCCAGCCCCAGGAACTGTCTCACCCCCTTTTTGGTCTTGGGCCTCGGGCAGGCCGCAATCGCTGCTGTCTTATTAATTTGGGGACGCACCTGCCCGTTACCCAAGTGGAAGCCCAGATACCGTACTTCCACCCGCCCAATCGCACACTTCTTTGGGTTGGCAGTGAGCCCCGCCCACCTCAGCGACCTAAGGACGGCCCTCAGGTGTTGCAGGTGCCACTGCCAGTCATTACTATAAATGATGATGTCATCCAAGTAAGCGGCCGCATAGGTGGCGTGGGGCCGGAGGACCCGGTCCATCAGCCGCTGAAACGTAGCGGGCGCCCCAAACAGCCCAAACGGAAGTGTGACGAACTGGTGTAAGCCGAACGGTGTGGAAAAGGCCGTTTTTTCCTGGGATAATGGAGTCAAGGGGATCTGCCAATATCCCTTCGTCAAATCCAGTGTCGAGTAAAAGCGAGCCGTGCCTAGTCGATCGAGCAGCTCATCAATACGAGGCATTGGGTACGCGTCGAATTTAGACACCGTGTTGACTTTTCTATAGTCCACACAGAACCGGACCGAGCCGTCGGCCTTGGGAACCAAGACCACCGGGCTGCTCCAGTCACTGTGGGACTCCTCGATGATGCCCATTTCGAGCATGGCCTGAAGTTCTTCCCGAACCACCTTTTTTTTGTGTTCGGGTAATCTATAAGGACGGCTACGCACTACCACCCCCGGGGGCGTCTCTATGTGGTGTTCTATGAGATTGGTGCGACCGGGCAGGGGCGAGAACACATCCGAAAACTCGGCCTGCAACTGGGCAACCTCTGTGAGTTGGGTCGGGGAGAGGTGGTCTCCACAGGGGACCAGAGAGGTGCGAGATGCCAATGACCCTTTTTGGACCTCCGGCCCCAGCTCTGCCTTCTCCGGAACTACCGACACCAACGCCACGGGGACCTCCTCGTTCCAGAGCTTCAGCAGATTGAGGTGGTAGATCTGTAGCGCCCCCTCCCTGTCCATTCGCCTAACCTCATAGTCGACGTCCCCGACTCGCCGTGTGACCTCGAAGGGCCCTTGCCACTTGGCGATTAATTTGGAGCTCGACGTGGGCAGCAGGACGAGTACCTTATCTCCCGGAGTGAACTCTCTAAGGCGCGTGCCCTTGTTGTACAGGCGGGTTTGCCGTTCCTGGGCCTGCCGCAAATTCTCCTGAGTTAAGTGGGTGAGTGTGTGGAGTTTTGCACGCAGATCCATAACGTATTGAATTTCATTTTTGCTCTGCGAAGGTCCCTCCTCCCAATTTTCCCGCAGTACATCTAAGATGCCGTGCGGCTTACGCCCATACAATAATTCAAACGGGGACAACCCCATGGAGGCTTGGGGGACCTCTCGCACTGCAAACAACAAGGGTTCAAGCCACTTATCCCAGTTACGTGCGTCCTCACTTACGAATTTTTTGATAATATTCTTGAGGGTGCAGTTGAACCGTTCGACTAAACCGTCCGTCTGTGGGTGATACACGCTGGTGCGGATCGGCTTAATACCCAGTAGCCCATACAGTTCGGCCAGTGTTCGTGACATAAACAAGGTGCCTTGGTCAGTCAGAATCTCTTTCGGGATTCCGACCCGGGAGATGACGTGGAAGAGGGCCTCTGCAATACTACGTGTGGAGATATTGCGAAGAGGCACCGCCTCCGGGTATCGCGTTGCATAGTCCACCAGAACCAATATAAAGCGGTACCCTCGTGTTGACCGATCTAATGGCCCGATGAGATCCATCCCAATTCTTTCAAACGGGGTCTCGATTAATGGTAGAGGGCGCAAAGGCGCTTTTGGAATGGCCGCTGGATTGACTAACTGGCATTCGCGGCACGCTGTACACCACTTACGGACGTCGCCGCGAATCCCCGGCCAATAGAACCGGGCCATTATCCGGGCGAGTGTTTTATCCTGCTCGAGGTGTCCCGCCATGGGATTAAAGTGAGCTGCCTGGAATACCAATTCCCGGCGGCTCTTTGGAATTAACAACTGGGTGACATGCTCCTTCATCTGAGTGTCCTGCGTCACTCGGTACAACCTATCCTTTAAAATGGAAAAATAGGGGAAGGTCGGGGTGGCGTTCGGCTGGAGCGTTTGACCATCGATTACTCTCACTTGGTCAAACGCGTGTCGCAGAGTTTCGTCTCGCGATTGTTCCAGTGGGAAATCCATGAGGGATTCCCCAATAGAAAGAGGAGGGGCCGGGGGCTCCTCACTCTGTCGCGGAGATGACGTAGACGGCTCTGCGACCGCAGCTCCAGCCAAAACGACACCGGGACCCCCCCCTGCTAACCGGCAGGACCCACTCTTTACTAGGTGTGCCATCAACCCCCGGAATACTGGCCAATCAGTCCCCAAGATCAAAGAGTGGGTAAGGCGAGGATTAACCGCCGCCTTTACTATGGATTTGTCCCCTCTGAAATGTATGTGGACCGACACCAACGGGTAGCAGTGAACATCCCCGTGCACACACAACACCTTCACCCCTTGTGCTCCCCCCAATGCCTCGTCTTGCACCAGGCTTTGGCGGATCGAGGTCTGGTTGCAACCTGAATCCACCAACGCCTGATATGTCGCCCCTTGTACACTTACCGGTATGCGATACACTCCGGCCTGATCGAGGGCAGCCTCTGGCGCGTCGGGGATCCGCACCACCGCCCCCACCTCCATCGCGACACACTGTTGCTGCAGGTGGCCCGGTTCCCTGCAGCGCCAGCAAACCAGCCCGAGCCTCCCCTCTGCAGCTGTGGTTTGAGGTTCACTCACCTGGGGGGGGGGAGAGACAGACACAGAACGGAGAAACGGGAGGGCACCACGGGTGCAGCGGGCCGGCTGGGGTGGAGCCGGCCCCCGCCTCCGTGGTGGGGGAATGGGGCGAGGACGGGACACGGGAGGAGGGGGAAGAGAGAGAGAGAGAGAAGAGGAGAGAGAAGATGATGACAGCCGTTGTCCTGCCGCCGGGACAGCCGCCAGATGATCCTCCGCCAGTCCTACGGCCTGATCCAGCGACGCCGGGCGGTGGCACTGGACCCACTCCGCGGTTCCGGCGGGTAGGCGGGCGATGAATTGTTCCAGCGCCACCTGGTCGATGATCCCCTCGGCGTCACGATCTTCGGCCCTCAGCCACCGCCAGCAGGCGTCCCAGAGCTGCTGGCCGAACGTGAATGGGCTGCCGACTTCCTCCATTCGCAGTGCGCGGAAGCGCTGGCGCTGCTGCTCCGGCGTGCGCCCCACGCGCTGGAGGACAGCCCGGCGAAGGTCGGCGTAGGCCAGCCGGTGGTCGGCGGGGAGCTGTAGTGCGGCTAACTGCGCCTCTCCCGTCAGGAGGGGGAGGAGGCGCGCCGCGCGCTGCTCCATCGGCCACCCCGAGGCTTCGGCGACCTGTTCGAACAACGCGATGAATGCCTCGGGGTCGTCCTGCGGGCCCATCTTAGTCAAGGTGATGGGAGACGGGCCCGCGGCCGGGGCGCTGGTGGACCCCGCCGACGCGAGGAGGCGCCGGAACGCCTCTTGGTCTTCCTGTTGAGCCAGCACCAGGGCTTCGAAGCGCTGCTCCTGCTCCTTCCGGAGCGTGACGAGTGCCTGGTGCTGGCTCTGCTGAGCCGTGGCGAGGGCGTGGATCAAGTCCGCGAACGGGGAGGATTCCATGGGGCTGCAGGACAGGTGCTCCACGATTCCCGGGTTTCGGCACCACTGTAAAGGTTCGCTAGATGTGGGTGGAGCACAGAGGACGGCAGGACAGAGACTGAGTTCGCAAAACTCTTTTATTTTCACTTTTCAGTGGAAGCGGTTCTCTCTCAGCCACACACGCATGCACACACATTCCGGTCCTCGGGTTGTGGAGAGAGCTGCTCTGATCTCGCTCTCCCTCCTTAAATAGCCCGGTTTACTGGGGAGAACACACACAAAACATAGATTAATCACACTCAGGTGAAGCGATTCTGCCACTTACCTTACCCAACTCCGCCCTTCTGTCACAGACCGGCGCTTGACCACGCCCCCGCTGCCACACGTACCAAATGCTATTAAAAACCTATACAAGAAATTGTTTGTTCCCAATGCAGTTAATATGATAAACAAAGTGGGAATTGTATCCAACACATAGGCGACTTTTGCAAACCAAGATGAGTCTTGTTTTATTTATTTAATCATTTATTTATTGGAGTAGTATTCCTTACTATTTTTACATTTTAAAATTTTTACACTTAATTTAATCATCTATTTATTAGAGTAGTATTCCTTACTATTTTTACATGAAATGGAGTCATATGTGTTTTTTATGTGGTGATACTGAAGACAAGTTTCCACACTTGTGGACAATAAAGATTCATTCATTCATTCATCACAGAAATATTATGGCATCCAAATGACTTAAAGCAAATAAAGTAGTAATGTTGCAACAATTTTAATACATTTGTGGTGATTGGTCAGTAAAATTGGAAGAGATGAAAAGCTCAGTGCGTAAGTGGCCCAGTTTACCTGATGGCCCAATTTACCTGAATCCACCCTACCTAATATATATTCATGTCAATACATAATTAATATTAATATTATATTTATTCATAGGCTATGTGGAATTGTGGTGTAGGCTACATATAAAGAAGAAAACAAAACCAGTCATTGAATCAGTGCAATTTATTATTTACATTTATTTATTATATATACAATTTATTATTATTATTTTGGCAAGTTTCTCACTTCATTTCACTTCTTCAGTGAGAATAATCCAGTCTGCTCTGGGCCTGAACTAGAGCATTGAAATCTGGCTGAATGTCTGAGGTTGCTATGCGGAGGACAGCGGACAGGTGCTCATCAGTGATGGAGGATCTGTGTTTGGATTTGTTGAACTTCATCACTGAGAATGTCTGTTCACAGACGTAGGTGGATCCAAACATGACTAGAATCCTCTGAGCATGCCTCCTCATGTGTGGGAAGCTCTCCTCTTTGAGGGAGGAGTAAAAGTCCAGTAGGGAGACTGACCTGAAGTGCTCTGATGAGTCCGACTGCAGGTCGATTAGTTCCATCTGAACATCACTTGGTGCATTTTCCACACTGCAGTTGAAGGGAGAAGAGACCGATTGCATTTCACTCTCAAGATTTTTGAAATCTTGAAATCGCCTCGAAAACTCGCAGTGCAGTGCATCTAACATTGCTGAGTATTTGTGGAGGTGATCGGCCGATCTTGTCGCTGCTTTTAGTGTTGGCAAGTGAGTCAAAATGTTCTCCTTCACCTGACTTGAGAGAAGCTGTCACTTTCTCATGAAAGCCTTCACCGCGCTGTACATCTCATGCACAAACAGTCCCTTGCACTGCACTTTGACATTTAGTTCGTTCATTAGTGCAGTCACGTCCACGGCAAATCCGAGGTCTGCCACCCACTCATCATCTGAAAGCTCTGGAATGCCATGTCCTTTCGTTGCACAGAAATCCTGAATCTGTTCCCTCAGATCCCAGACACTTTTCAGTACTTTGCCGAGGCTGAGCCACCTGACAGCGCAGTGGTAGCTTACGTCGCCATGTTCACTCTCGTTTTCCTCCAACAGTGCAACAAATTGCCTGTGGTTTAATGCTCTTGCTCTGATGAAGTTAACTACTTTAGTTACAACATCCACGACATGGTTCATTTTCAACACAGTCTTACACAGCACCTCCTGGTGTATGATGCAATGCAAAAATGTCAACTTCTGCTCGGGGTTGATTTCACTTACTTTGTCCTGCATTCTTTTTAAAAGTCCAACATTTTTCCCCGTCAGATTCGGACAACCATCTGTTGTTACGCCAGCCAACTGAAATGGGACCATTTCAGTCCTAATTTGTCCAAACATGCAGTTACCTCTGTGAACAAGTCCTTGCCGGTGGTTGTCCCTTTCATCGACTGCATCGATGCCAGCTCCTCGGTGATTTGGAAGTTTTTCTTTATCCCTCGTAAGAAGATGAGTAGCTGGGCAGTGTCACATACATCGCAGCTCTCGTCCAAAGCCAGAGAAAAACAATCGAATTCGGCAGCTTTTCCCTTCAGCTGAAGCTCCAAGTTCTCAGCAATATCCTCAACCCGCCTCGTTACAGTGCGCCAGGAGAGTGCAACGTTTTCATAAGCACCCTTTTTTTCTGGGCACATCAGCACAGCAGAGTCCACTAAACACTCCTTAACGAACTCCCCATTGGAAAACGGTTTGCTTCTCCAGGCGATTTTATGAGCAATTACAAAACTTGTCTTAACGGCAGCGTCTCTGTTGGCATGACATTTTGTAAAAAGTCCTTGTTGGGTTTGCAGTTTTGCTAGCAATGTATCAGCCTCTCGTGCATGCTCTTCATCCGTTAGATTTTTGTATTTCTCCTCATGCTTGGTCACGAAGTGGCGATTCAGATTATAATCTTTAATAACAGCAACTTGAGTCCCACAAACTAAGCAGACAGCTTTACCTTGGATTTCTGTAAATAAATACTTGGCAGTCCATGTTTTGTTGAAAACATGACCTTCGATATCAACTTTTCTCTTTTTAGCTGACATGCCTGACTGACAACGACGTGCTGGCTATCCTCACTTGTTGCAGTTGACATTCACGCACAGCTCGCACGTTCGAACGTAACCATGAACGTAGCGCTTTCAAAATAAAAGTCGCACCATTATATTGCACTCAGAATATGGGGGTTTCCCCATTTATTTTGTAATTTATAATTGGCCTCGCGGGCCGGACAGGGACACACAACGGGCCGGATGTGGCCCGCGGGCCGTAGAATGCCCAGGTCTAGTTTATTGGATGTCCATATACTTCCAGAGGTGGCTGTGGGTTGCAGTTGATGGCCATGTACTCAGTCTTGGGAACACTGACGACGAGACCTAGTTGTTTTGCTTCAGCTGCTGATTTGGAAAGTTGTGCCTGTGCCCTAGGTATGGATGACTCAAGCAAGGCAATGTCATCAGCGAAATGTAGATCATTTAGATTTTGGCAGGGTGTCTTCTAGATTGATGAGGATGGGTAACTATCCCAGAGTCAGTGTTCTCCATTGATTTCTTCATTAAGAAGTCAATAACAACAATGAATAAGAATGGGGCAAGAACATCTCCTTGCAGTACCCCAGTTGTAACCTGAAATGGATCAGAGATGTTCCCATCCACCATGATGGTACTCTTGGAGTTGGTGTGGAGTGCACTGATGGCTTTGACAATGGCCTCTGGGATGTCATAGTGGAGTAGAATGGAGAACTTCTGTTCCATCAGTGCTTCTGTTGATGGAAGCAAATGCCTTTTTCAAGTCAATAAAAGTGACAGTCAGTGGAAGTTGGTTGGTTCCAAAGGCTTCCATGATCCTTCGCAGGGTGTGGATTTGCTGAGTGCAACTTTTGCTTGGGTGGAAACCAGCCTGGTTTTTCCTTCATAGAGGATCCACATGGTCGCTTATTCTCATCAACAGTATATTGTTGTACACCTTGGCAGTAATAGACATTAGTGTAATCCCTCTGTAGTTGGTCATGAGGCTGAGATCCCCTTTCTTTGGCAAGGGAACAATGACATTGGTAATCCATTGCTTGGGGGAATATGTGTTGTGAAGACTTCCACACAGAATTTGGGAATGATGTTTGCCATTACATCTCCACCCCCTTGGAGGGCTTTGGCAGTGATTGCAAAGTACAGGCCTGCAGCTTTATTATTCATGTCTTTGATTGCTTTTTTGTGTTTCCTCTCAAGTGAGTGGGTCAACACATATGGATAGGTCCTGATCAGCAGGTGGTGGGAGAGCAGCAGTTGGTGATTCACAGTCGTTATTGAGTAAGTCAGAGAAGTATTGTCTCCATTCAGCAAGGAGCTCGCTATCACTGGTCAGAGCTGATCTGTCTAGCTTCTTCACCTTCAGGTTAGATTTTCTATTCTGGCCAGAGATAGAGTTGATGATTTTTCAAGTGGTGTTAAAATCACCCTTCTTGTCAGCTTCTTGAAGGTCTTCTGTCTGCTGCTGTATGAAAGCTAGTTCATCAACCCTGTATGACTCGTTCAAGCTGGTATTGAGCTCCATGCCTCTCTTGATATCTGGCTTCTTGCAAGCAGGTATTTCTTCTTTGCTTCATCTCTCTCCTGCCACAGCTTCAAGGTTTTGTGTGACACCCAGCTGGGCATTCCACAGGGTTTGCATTTTCCAACCACCTTTTCTGCCACTTCTGCCACAGTCTTCTCCAACTTATCATACCTCTCTGTGATTAATGTTGTGGTATCCTCAAGGTGGAGGTCTTTAAAATGGTTTGAGAGCTCAATCTGAAATTTAGTCTTGATTTGGCTGTCCTTGAGCTTCTTCCAGTCAAATTTGAGCCTCCAATGGGGTTTTCCTTTGGATGTATGAAAACTGATGGTGATGTATACACTGATAATGTGATGATCTGAATCCAGCTCTACAGAGTTGTATGCTCTGCAGTTCTGCAAGGAGTTCACCTATTTGCCATTGATGAGAATGTGGTCTAGTTGATGGGTGGAACCTCCTGGGTGTATCCAAGTCCAAAGGTGATTTCTGGGTTGAGGGATTCTAGTCTGTGCTGGGTGAAGCTTGTGTTCTAGACAAAGATTCACAAGATGATTCCCATTGTCATTTGTTTTGCTGTAAACGCAATGGGGTCCAATAACCAATGGGTGGGATGTGTGGCTCTCCAGACCAATTCTAGCATTAAAATCACCAATTATAAGATGTTTGTCATGCTTCTTCACCTTGTCCAGGTAGGTTTTGAGTGAGCTGTAGAAGCCATCTTTTTCTGCTTTGCTGGCAGCCTCTGTTGGTGCAGAGATGACTGTAATGGTGAGCCAAGGGTTACCATGGAATGTGGCAGTTAATATTTTCTGGCTGACAGAATTAACACTTAGCAGGCACTAGTGTATGTATTTTGACATTGTGAGTCCAAAACCTCCTAGTCTCTGGTCTGTGGCTGAGCTAGAAATAAGGATCCAGTTCTTATCATCTGAATATAGTTATTCAGTAGGGGATGATGTTACTAGCCAATGTTCTTGGATGCCAACAATGTCAATGCCTGCATCGCTGCAGTCCATGAATAGCTGATGGGTCTTCCCTTTCGTGTAAAGGGTACTTACTTTGTAGGTTGATACTACTAGTGGTTTGAAGGTAGGTAGACAAGACATATCAGGACCAGCAGTCTGTGATGGAGTTCCAGGTTTCCATTAGTCCATCATAGAGTCTGAGGGGGACATCTGTCTGGCTACCTTCAGTCTAGTTCTAGGATACTTCTTCATTGTTTTCATAATCACAATTTCTCCAGAATTATTTTCGTCTGCTCTGGCAGCTGAATGGGTGATTGACCCTGAACAGCTTATACGGAGATGAGCTATGAGTTGGATGTTATACTCAGCTCATGCGCGTCACTGGCTGTACAGTCTATGGCCTTACAGTAGCAATCCTACAAGTAAGTTGTTTGGCCAGACATTAAAATAAATAAATACACACACACACACACACACACACACACACACACACACACACACACACACGTAGTGCTTCATTCAGATGAGTTTGTTGTTATTGATTGGTATGTGAAGGTTTTGCTGCATTTTTAGATGTGAAAATCATTCGGAATGAAACACAAACATCAGATTTTACTTTTAATTTACCAAAAATTATTCATCATCAGGGGGAAAAAAAATAGAGCGATTCCAAAATGTAGAAAGGGAATATGGCTCACGAACATATAAAGTGCATCAATGTGCTCATTCTTATACAGAGAGATGAACATGAGCATGAGAGACAAAGTGCAGTGAGGTGCTCATTCATATACAGAGAAGTGAACATGAACATAAAGGTACAATCACACTACAGCTCGCAAATGCTTTGCGATGGGTTATCGATGAAAATGAGGTGTTTTGGTAAAGTCAAGTTTATTTGCATAGTGCTTTTAACAACCAACATTGTCACAAAGCAGCTTTACAGAAAATTAAAGACTTAAACATGAGCAAATTTTTTCCCTAATTTATCCCCAATGAGAAAGCCTGTGGAGACGGTGGCAAGGAAAACTCCCTCAGATGACATGAGGAAGAAACCTTGAGAGGAACCAGACTCAAAAGGGAACCCAGCCTCATTTGGGTGATAACAGACAGCATGATTATGAATAATTTGCTTCTATAATAATATCCTATATAGTCACAAAGTAAAACTGTGTAACCAGGAAAATCATTATAGTTTTAATATGAAGTCTGTTTTGTTGAAGTTATCAACTGTTCATTGATGGAAACTTGAGGGCAAAACTGTTCATGACAACTGCAGTCCTAAAGTTAACATATCTATACTGTAGTCCTCAGCCATAGATGCATTACTGTAAGTGTCCAGAGCCATCTTCCAAGTGCCACTTTACACTGTCCATATGGGGCTGTCCTCCACAGGAGCAATGTGATGAGACTCCAGCCAAATGTAGGGCATCAGGATGGATTAGGTGGGTCCAAGGAGCAAAAGAAGTCAACACAACTGGTGTCTCAGGATCAACATGTAACTCAACAGAGAGGGAAGAGACAGAGGGAAGAGAGAGAGTGAGAGAACACAGGTTTTAGGTATGCCCAATGTCACCTAAAGAGTAAGAACAGTATACATTTTGCACTGAGTGCAAGCAGGGACTCCAGCAAGACTAACTATGATAGTATAACTAAAATGGACAGCCAGAAAGTAACAGTCATGAGGGAGCCCTGGAACATAAAGCAGCCAGCCACTACACCATCAACAAACCCAAGTGAATGTGTGTGTGTGGGGGGCATGACAGCATCCATACATCCCAGTTTACCGAAACACTCTATTCCTGAGGACCCTCCCAATCTACTCCTTTACCTAAAAAAGAAAAAAAAAAAGATCTACAGTGTCTTGCAAAAGTATTCATCCCTCTTGGTGTTTGTCCTGTTTTGTCGCATTATGAGCTGGAATTAAAATGGCTTTTTGGAGGGTTAGCACCATTTGATTTACAGTGGGGCAAAAAAGTATTTAGTCAGTCACCAATTGTGCAAGTTCTCCCACTTAAAAAGATGAGAGAGGCCTGTAATTTTCATCATAGGTACACTTCAACTATGAGAGACAGAATGAGGAAAAAAAATCCAGAAAATCACATTGTCTGATTTTTAAAGAATTTATTTGCAAATTATGGTGGAAAATAAGTATTTGGTCAATAACAAAAATTCATCTCAATAATTTGTTATATACCCTTTGTTGGCAATGACAGAGGTCAAACGTTTTCTGTAAGCCTTCACAAGGTTTTCACACACTGTTGCTGGTATTTTGGCTCATTCCTCCATGCAGATCTCCTCTAGAGCAGTGATGTTTTGGGGCTGTCGCTGGGCAACACGGACTTTCAACTCTCTCCAAAGATTTTCTATGGGGTTGAGATCTGGAGACTGGCTAGGCCACTCCAGGACCTTGAAATGCTTCTTACGAAGCCACTCCTTCGTTGCCCGGGCGGTGTGTTTGGGATCATTGTCATGCTGAAAGACCCAGACACATTTCATCTTCAATGTCCTTGCTGATGGAAGGAGGTTTTCACTCAAAATCTCACGATACATGGCCCCATTCATTCTTTCCTTTACACGGATCAGTCGTCCTGGTCCCTTTGCAGAAAAACAGCCCCAAAGCATGATGTTTCCACCCCCATGCTTCGCAGTAGGTATGGTGTTCTTTGGATGCAACTCAGCATTCTTTCTCCTCCAAACACGACAAGTTGAGTTTTTACCAAAAAAGTTCTATTTTGGTTTCATCTGACCATATGACATTCTCCCAATCCTCTTCTGGATCATCCAAATGCTCTCTAGCAAACTTCAGATGGGCCTGGACATGTACTGGCTTAAGCAGGGGGACACGTCTGGCACTGCAGGATTTGAGTCCCTGGTGGCGTAGTGTGTTACTGATGGTAGCCTTTGTTACTTTGGTCCCAGCTCTCTGCAGGTCATTCACTAGGTCCCCCCGTGTAGTTCTGAGATTTTTGCTCACCGTTCTTGTGATCATTTTGACCCCACGGGGTGAGATCTTGTGTGGAGCCCCAGATCGAGGGAGATTATCAGTGGTCTTGTATGTCTTCCATTTTTTAATAATTGCTCCCACAGTTGATTTCTTCACACCAGGCTGCTTACCTATTGCAGATTCAGTCTTCCCAGACTGGTGCAGGTCTACAATTTTGTTTCTGGTGTCCTTTGACAGCTCTTTGGTCTTGGCCATAGTGGAGTTTGGAGTGTAACTGTTTGAGGTTGTGGACAGGTGTCTTTTATACTGATAATGAGTTCAAACAGGTGCCATTAATACAGGTAACGAGTGGAGGACAGAGGAGCCTCTTAAAGAAGAAGTTACAGGTCTATGAGAGCCAGAAATCTTGCTTGTTTGTAGGTGACCAAATATTTATTTTACTGAGGAATTTACCAATTAATTCATTAAAAATCCTACAATATGATTTCCTGGATTCTTTCCCCCCATTCTGTCTCTCATAGTTGAAGTGTACCTATGATGAAAATTACAGGCCTCTCTCATCTTTTTAAGTGGGAGAACTTGCACAATTGGTGGCTGACTAAATACTTTTTTGCCCCACTGTACATAACATTCCTATTACTTTAAAAGTGCAAATTGTTGTTTTATTGTGACACAAACAATAATTAAGATGAAAAAACAGAAATCTGGAGTGTGCATAGGTATTCATCCCCAAAGTCAATACTTTGTAGAGCCACCTTTTGCTGTAATTACAGCTGCAAGTCTCTTGGGGTATGTCTCTATTAGCTTAGCACATCTAGCCACTAGGATTTTTGCCCATTCCTCAAGGCAAAACTGCTCCAATCTTCAAGTTATGCCACAGATTCTCAATTGGATTAAGATCTAGACTTTGATTAGGCATTCCAAGATATTTAAATGTTTCCCTTTAAACCACTCCAGGGTAGCTTTAGCAGTATGTTTAGGGTCATTGTCCTGCTGGAATGTGAACTTTCATCCCAGTCTCAAACCTCTGGCTGACTCAAACAGGTTTTCATCCAGAGTTGCACTGTATTTATTTGAATTGCCATCCATCTTTCCTTCAGTCCTGACCAGTTTTCCTGTCCCTGCAGATGAAAAATATCCCCACAGCATCATGCTGCCATCACCATGCTTTAATGTAGAAATGGTGTTCTCATTGTGTTGGGTTTGTGCCACACATGGCATTTTCCATGATGACCAAAAATATCAATTTTAGTCTCATTTGACTAGAGAATCTTCTTCCATGTGTTTGGGGAGTCTGCCACATGCTGTTGGGCAAATTCCAAATGTATTTTCTTATATTTTTCTTTCAGCAATTACTTTGTTCTGGCCACTCTTCCTTAAAGCCCCGCTCTGTGGAGTGTACAGCTTAAAGTGGTCCTATGGACAGATACTCTCATCTCTGCTGTGGTTCTTTGCAGCTCCTTCAGTGTTATCTTTGGTGTCTCTGTTGCATCTCCAATTAATGCCCTCCTTGTCTGGTCTGTGAGTTTTGGTGGCCAGCCTTCTCTTGTCAGGTTTATAGTGATGCCATATTCTTTCCATTTTCCTATAATGGATTTAATGGTACTCCGTGGGATATTCAAAGTTTGGGATATTTTTTTAACCCACCCCTGATCTATACTTCTCCACAACTTTGTCTCTGACCTGTTTGGAGTGCTCCTTGGTTTTCATGTTGCTTGCTTAATAATGTTGCATAGTCAGGATCCTTCCAGAACAAGTTGATTTATCCAGACAGATCATGTGACACGCTGATTGCACACAGGTGGATCTTAATCAACTAATTATGTGACTTATGAAGTGAATTGGTTGGAGCAGCTCTTATTTAGAGGTTTCATACAAAAAGGGGTGAATACCTATGCACACTCCAGATGTATTTATTTTCCATTTTAATTATTGTTTGTGTTGCAATAAAACAACAAATTTCACCTTTAAAGCTGTATGCATGTTGTGTAAATCGAATGGTGCTAACCCTCCAAAAATCTATTTTAATTCCAGCTTGTAATGCAGCAAAACAGGACAAACACCAAGGGGGATGAATACTTTTGCAAGACACTGTAATAAAAGGCTTAACTAAAAAGGTATGTTTTCCACCCAGACGTAAACACTGAGACTGGGTCTGAGTCCCAGACACTACTTGGAAAGCTATTCCATAACTGTGGGGCTTTGTAAGAAAAGGCTCTGCCCCCTGATGTAGAGTTTCACTATATGAGATACCACCAGATAGCCTGCACCTTGGTACCAACAGATAGCCTGCATCGTGGGTCAGAAAGGACCAGAAGTTTACTCAGGTACTGTGGTCCAAGACCATTCAGTGCTTTAAAGGTCAATAGTCTCATCTCATTATCTCTAGCCACTTTATCCTGTTCCACAGGGTCGCAGGCAAGCCGGAGCCCATCCCAGATGACTACGGGAGAAAGGCAGGGTACACCCTGGACAAGTCGCCAGGTCATCACAGGGCTGACACAGACACAGACAACCATTCACACTCACATTCACACCTACAGTCAATTTTAGAGTCACCAGTTAACCTAATCTGCATGTCTTTGGACTGTGGGGGAAACTGGAGCACCCGGAGGAAACCCACGCAGACATGGGGAGAACATGCAAACTCTGCACAGAAAGGCCCTCGCTGGCCATGGGGCTCGAACCCAGACCTTCTTGCTGTGAGGCGACAGCACTAACCACTACACCACCTTGCCGCCCAAGGTCAATAGTAATATTTTATATTCAGTATGAAATTTGATTGGGAGTCAATGCAGTGTGGATAAGACAGGGGTTATGCGGTCTTCTCGTTCTTGTAAGGATTCTTGCTGCTGTATTTTGAACTAACTGGAGCTTGTTTATGCACTTTTTGGAACAACCAGACAGTAACGCATTATAATAATCCAACCTAGAGATAACAAAATATGAACTAGTTTTTCTTTATCATCTAGTGGCATTATATTTGTTGCCTTAGCAATATTTCTGAGATGAAAGAAAGCTCTCCAGGTAATGTTATTGATATGAGTTTCAAATGAAAGACTGGAATCAATGATCATACCGAGGTATTTTTTTTACTGCTGCATGTGAAGAAACAGAAAGGCCATCCAGAGTAACTATGTAAATCAGATAACCAACTTCTAGCTCAGGGGTTCTCAAACATTTCTGCTTTGAGGCCCAGCTATTCATACTTTTTAACAAGTCAGGGCTCATTAAAAAAGCTCCCCAATTATTTTGGCTCATCTATTCTATTAGAATCTAATAATCTACTGTAAAGTGTATTAATGGGATGCAACATCCCTCCTGTTACAGATAGGAGCCCAGGAATTAAATAAATGCAATAAAAACAAACTGTTTGTAATTGTAGGTATTGTATTTAAAACTGTATGGATGTGCCAGAGGCCAACATAAAACCATGCATGCAGGGCATTCTCAGTCAAAAGGGATTTATGATCCAAAAGTGGAGTCTAGTCATTTAACACAAGAACTTATTGCCATGCTTATGTACAGCAAACAAGCAAGTTATTAAGGAAGAAAGAAACAAACAAAGAAAGCATAACTTTATTGATCACACACTTGTGAAATTCCTCTCTGCATTTAACCCATCTGAAGCAGTGAACACACATGCACACACATGTGAGCAATGAGCACACACATACCAGAGCAGTGGGCAGCCATGCTAACAGCGCCCGGAGAGCAGTTGGGAGTTAGGTGCCTCGCTTAAGGGCACCTCAGCCCAAGGCCGTCCGTCCCATATTAACCTAACCGCTTGTCTTTGAACTGTGGGGGAAACCCAAGCAGACACAGAGGAAACCCAAGCAGACACGGGGAGAACATGCAAACTCCGCACAGAAAGGCCCCCACCGGCCGTTGGGCTCAAATCCAGAACCTTCTTGCTGTGAGGTGACTGTGCTAACCACTTAGACCACCATGCCGCCAAACCAAGAAGTACACTTGGTTTGGCGGCACGGTGGTGTAAGTGGTTAGCACAGTCGCCTTGGCACTTCTATGGGATAGATCCTGACACGCTAACAAAGAAGGATTTTTCCTCAGGGTTGAAAAATATTTATCTATCCATTGAGTTCCCCGACATCTCAAACTACCTGGTGCTGTAGATATCATTCTACATAGACAAACAGATCAAAACCTGGAAGAGCATGAAAATGTACAACTTTTTATATGTGGCTGGGTTAAAGATCTGGGGATCAGGACACTACAAGATAGATGGAAGTGGATGGATCTAAGTGCAAGAAAAGTGTTTATTAGCAGGCGTGATATTTAAGTCAAGTTTATTTGTATAGTGCTTTTAACAACAGACATTGTTGCAAAGCAGCTTTACTGAAACTTAAAGACTTTAAACATGGGCTAATTTTATCCCCAATGAGCAAGCCTGTGGCAATGGTGGCAAGGAAAAACTCCCTCAGATGACATGAGGAAGAAACCTCGAAGGGAACCAGACTCAAAAGGGAACCCATCCTCATTTGGGTGATCACAGATAGTGTGATTATAAATAACTTGCTTCTATAATTGTGTCCTATAGAGTCACAAAGTCCAACTGTATAACCAGGAAATTCATTATAGTTTTAACATTAAGTTTGTTTTGTTGAAGTTATAAACTGTTCATTGATGGAAACCTGAGGGCAAAACTGTTCATGACAACCGCAGTCCTAAAGTTAGCAAGTCAACTGTAGTCCTTAGACATAAATGCATTACCGTAAGTGTCCAGAGCTATCTTACAAGTTTTTTTTTTTCCAAAAGCAAAACAAAGCAGAGTATTTAAACAGTGTTATAAACATGGTTAGAAACAAATGGGACAGTGATAATGATAATACTTCGCAAACCCTCTGTGAAAACAGCTTCCATATTAGCACAGTTTGACTGCACTGAAATCAGTATCAGGGGTTCTCCATACTGACTGGCTCCCAAGTGCGCACACAACGTGCTCTGTGAGCTCAAGCTACACCAGGCTCAAGTGTGCAAAGGCGTGACAGTCAAGTGTTCACCTACTGTGTGACCACAACTTTTAGCTCTCTTTAGTCTGAATGACACGGCGTCCCTGATTTCCATAAAGAACTTCAAATTTTGATTCGTCTGACCACAGAACAGTTTTCCACTTTGCCACAGTCCATTTTAAATGAGCCTTGGCCCAGAGAAGACGTCTGTGCTTCTGGATCATGTTTAGATACGGCTTCTTCTTTGAACTATAGAGTTTTAGCTGGCAACGGCGGATGGCACGGTGAATTGTGTTCACAGATAATGTTCTCTGGAAATATTTCTGAGCCCATTTTGTGATTTCCAATACAGAAGCATGCCTGTATGTGATGCAGTGCCGTCTAAGGGCCCGAAGATCACGGGCACCCAGTATGGTTTTCCAGCCTTGACCCTTACGCAGAGATTCTTCCAGATTTTCTGAATCTTTTGATGATATTATGCACTGTAGATGATGACATATTCAAACTCTTTGCAATTTTACACTGTCGAACTCCTTTCTGATATTGCTCCACTATTTGTCATTGCAGAATTAGGGGGATTGGTGATCCTCTTCCCATCTTTACTTCTGAGAGCCACTGCCACTCCAAGATGCTCTTTTTATACCCAGTCATGTTAATGACCTATTGCCAATTGACCTAATGAGTTGCAATTTGGTCCTCCAGCTGTTCCTTTTTTGTACCTTTAACTTTTCCAGCCTCTTATTGCCCCTGTCCCAACTTTTTTGAGATGTGTTGCTGTCATGAAATTTCAAATGAGCCAATATTTGGCATGAAATTTCAAAATTTCTCACTTTCGACATTTGATATGTTGTCTATGTTCTATTGTGAATACAATATCAGTTTTTGAGATTTGTAAATTATTGCGTTCCATTTTTATTTACAAGTTGTACTTTGTCCCAACTTTTGTGGAATCGGGGTTGTAAATACTTTCCTTTTCTTGTTGTTTTCTTTTTCTTTAATTGTTGATACTGCACCATTTTTCAATACAGGCTTATAGCCAACACTCCTCAACAGATCAGAGGTTTCGTATGAGTCTTCAATAAAATGTGCAGAGCAGAGGAGAGACCACTTTGTAGCCACCCAATGTGCCCATGAACTTCTCGCAAAACGAGTCCAAATCTTTGCAGTTTGAACATACTTGGGCCATGAATGCAATGTAAATCCACCTTCTGTCATGTTGCTGCACCAGCCAGCAACACATCTATGTGGCATGGCGATAAATTAGCTCAAAATGGAGGATCGGAGTTACAGTCAGCTCTGTGTTATTAGTATAGCAGAAATGCCGATAAGACCGATAGACTTCCTGTTGTGATGTTATGGATGTCAAGGTCATTCACTCTGACCGCTACCTATATTAATCACTTTAATTGAAAAAAAATTACTAGATTAGATTTATTGTTAATGCTTAAAACTATTCCTGTGCCATTCTTGAGGTCTCAAGGTATTTATAAACAAAAGTGAGGCCATGGCTCTGCGTATATGCTTTAATGAGGCGGATGTGACATCGGCTGCAACCCAGCAATGGTACCCTAAAAACTAAAAATTAACTTCAACTTGAAAGAAAAAATGCGGCCCACAAGATGGCACTTCACGGCACACTAATGGGCTGTGGCCCAGTGGTTGAGAAACACTGTTCTAGCTGCATGTGGTACTAGCACAAGTACTTCTATCTTGTCAGAGTTAAGCAGAAGGAAGTTAATAAGCATCCAGTGTCAAGAAGTTTTTATTTATCACACGTACACTCAAGCACAGACTTAAAGGTCATAGGCAAGGGTCGGAGGTGGAACGTAGAATATCAACTTTATTTTCTAGAAGAACAACCCAAAAAGTGAATTCAATCTTCCTGGTGTCTAATTTGCACCCTAAAATTGAATAAAATGGTTAAAATATACTGGTTTGCGCAAGTTCCAAAGGTTTATTTACATCTCACTTATGCGCACTTTTACCACCAGGGGACAGTTGTCGTGACGTCATTCAAGGCAAACAGACTGGAAGAAGTTCTGTGTTTACTTGCGAACCGAGCACACACGTATGGACTTTGGTCGTGAGAGGTTGTGAAAAATGTCTGAAAGCAATAGCGATTTTGAAGTAGGAACTCTTCAAATTGAATATCAAGATGTGAAACCATATATGTATGAACCTATGGCCGTTGTGAAGCAATCAGTGAACGTGGCTCACTGGTTTGACTGTGCAGTCTCGGAATTGGACAGCGACTCAGCCGACTCTGATTGCGGTGACCCCGGACCTCAACAAGACTCACGCCCAAACAGTTTATCCTGGTAGTTATGATAAATTCCTACTTTCGTCATAATACTAAATAAGAGCCCTTTTGAAGAATAATTAAACCGCCCTCCGTAGTGGATATACGGTAGGTAACGATTACTTGACAGTGTGCCAGTAGGCCACATTAGCCTGCCATCCACAGCATTATACTATATATAGCCTACTCTAAGCAAGGAAATATCTCTTTGTCTCATTTCCACAATGATTGTACAGGATCCCTCAGGATTCTTGATTTGTCAGTTGCAAGCAAAGGTAAAAATGTTTATCTCAATCTTCTCCTTTTTGCTTGAGCATTGCTGATCCATTTCTTCTTTGACTGCTTGATTTTGTTTCACATGCACAATCCACTCTCTCTGCCTCTTCTCCTCTTTTGGAAAAAGCCAACCCTCTGGCTTCACGCATACAATCCACCCTCTCCGCCTCTTCTCCTCTTCCGGAAAAAGCCAACCCACTCGCTCTACCTCTTCTCCTCTTTCGGAAAAAGCCAACCCACTCGCTCCACCTCTTCTCCTCTTTTGGAAAAAGCCAACTCACTCACTCCGCCTCTGCTCCTCTTTTGGAAAAAGTTAACCCACTCACTCCACCTCTTCTCCTCTTCCGGAAAAAGCCAATCCACTCTGTCCGCCTCTTCTCCTCTCTCGGAAAAAGGTAAAAACTTCTTCCTGAACCAGTCCTGTTGTTACAGTTCACTGCACAACAATAAGGCATGGTTTTTCTTTGGAAATTCCCGAATGCACGTCTGCACTCAAGTCAAACGGCAATGCAAGTAAATGGAAGTGGACTCAACTCAAGCGCTTTGTTTGTCTTGAATGACGTCATGCGCCAAGTGAAAATCACTGAACAGAAACTCACCGCAATCTGCAGTAACTTATTTTAATTATTACTTATTAACAATACTTCTTGGGACCAGGAGAAAATTACAGAGGGTTTTTTTTAACGTATAAAGTTTCAAATGTGCATAAATTGAAAACTGTTTAATTTTTAAGCACACAATGAAATCTCTCTTCTGCATTTAACCCATCAGAAGCAGTGAACACACACATGTACACACAAGTGAGCAATGAGCACACACATACCCAGAGCAGTGGGCAGCTATGCTCCAGCACCCAGGGAGCAGTTGGGGGTTAGGTGCCTTGCTCAAGGGCATTTCAGGCCAATGCCAACAGTAGGTCATTTACTACTTTAGCCAGTGTTGTCTCTGAGGTATGATGAGGTCTAAACCCTGATTGATGCATTTCATGGATGCTATTTCAATGTAGATATGAGCATAACTGTTGTGCCACAGCTTAGGATCTTAGCAATCAAGGGGAGGTTTGATTTTGGGCTATAATTGGACAGCTGAAACGGCTTAAGGTCAGGTTTTGTTTGTTTGTTTGTTTGTTTGTTTGTTTGTTTGTTTGTTTGTTTTAATCAGGAGTTTGATCACTGCTAGTTTAAAGGATTTGGGTACAAAGCTAATTCTTAGGGAAGAATTGATTATTTTTAAAAGAGGTTCAATTACTTCTGGCATTATCTGTTTGACGAGTCATGTAGGTAAAGGAATTTCACTGTGTACTTACCGTAAGTCTGTGCTTGAGTGTACGTCTCATCTCATTATTTCTAGCTGCTTTATCCTTCTACAGGGTCGCAGGCAAGCTGGAGCCTATCCCAGCTGACTATGGGCGAAAGGCGGGGTACACCCTGGACAAGTCGCCAGGTCATCACAGGGCTAACACATAGACACAGACAACCATTCACGCTCACATTCACACCTACGGTCAATTTATGCCGCTTTTCCACTACAAACGCGGCTGAGCCGTGCCGTGCCGAGTCGAGCTGAGTCGGGCTGAGCGGGGCTGTTGGAGTTGCATTTCGACTACAACCGTGCTGAACCGTGCTGGCTGGAAGTGGGTGGACACATTGGGTGGAGTTAGCGAAAGTGGGTGGACGTCACGTGATGTCGTTAAGCAGCGCAAACAGTGACATCAGTGACAGTGGCGGAACAAGTCAGAGCCGGGCCGGGGGCAGGGCAAATGACCGGGCCCTTTATTAAAGCTTATCATAACATCATTTTAGGCTACAAAATGTCCGCAACTGCGGTGTTTACCAATTTCAACACTACCGGGTGCAACTATGTTATTTAGTACATCAAGTCCTTCAAACGAACATGTAACTCAGAAACAAAAAACATTAGGATACTGTACATGGCTCATAATAAAACATCAATAGCCTATACTGCGCACATTATTTGAAGGGCATACGAATGAGCGCTCAGAGGTTGCAACGGTGACAGGAAGAGTCAGAAATAAAAGGAGGGCGGTGCAAACCTCACTGAATGCACTGTGTTTACCAATTTCAACACTACGGGGTGCAACTATGTTATTTTGTACATTAAGTCCTTCAAACGAACATGTAACTCAGAAACAAAAAAACATTAGGCGACATACTGTACATGGCTCATAATAAAACATCAATAGCCTACTGCGCGCATTATTTGAAGGGCATACGACGAGCCTTGCGCTCCGCGAACTCGTGCACGATGCTCTGTATGTCACTGATTCAGTGATCTTTTAAGCGGTAGTCTCACGACCCGGAGAGTAAACAATAAACATGGAGGACATGGAGTCGTTAGTGTTGCTGGTCTTGGTGCTGTGGCTTGTTGTCACCGACAACGCGGACAGATACTGGCAAGAGCATATAGATGAGGCGAGGCGCATAAGGCTTCAGAAATTCTCGTAATTCGTAATTATTCTTCTTCCGGGTTTACGGTGTTTACAGATCCCAGCGCGCTCGCGGGGCGTGTGTGGGCGTGTGAGGACACTCCTCCTCACCAATCAGTGCACAGGGGAGTGTCTGCTCACGCCCCCAACCTCACTCGGCACGGCTTGGCTCGCTTCAGCCCCACTCCAAAACGGTGCGAGTTTTAGGGGCTAAGCAGGGCTGAAACGAGCTGAGTCGTGCTGGTTTTTGGTAGTCGAAACGCGAGCCGTGTCGGGCTGAAGCGAGCTGAAGTGAGCTGAAAAAGGGTAGTGGAAAAGGGCCATTAGAGTCACCAGTTAACCTAACCTGCATGTCTTTGGACTGTGGGGGGAAACTGGAGCACCCGGAGGAAACCCATGCGGACACGGGGAGAACATGCAAACTCCACACAGAAAGGCCCTTGCCGGCCACGGGGCTCGAACCCGGACCTTCTTGCTGTGAGGTGACAGCGCTAATCACTACACCACCATGCCGCCCATTTGAGTGTACATGTGATATATAAAAGCTTCTTGACACTGGATGCTTATAAACTTTTCTGCGTAACTCTGACAAGACAGAAGTACTTGTACTAGTACCATATGCAGACCTCAAGCTATTCTACTTCTACGCAAGTAGAATATTTTGATGTGGAAATTAATGAAATTAGTTTAATTTCTCTAAGGGGTAATAATACATTCTAATTGCTGATCTGATACAGGTATATTGTTAAATACAGGATTACTAAAATTGTCTGGCTTTAATTTAGTTGTTTGACTCTTTGGTCAGATATTTTAAAATTTTCATTGAAAAAATTCATGAAGTCATTGCTACTACATATTGCATGTGTGTATGGTGGTATTTTTCCAAGTTAATTCTGCTATAGTACTAAATAGGAATCTTGGATTATTTTTGTTATCCTCTATTAGGGTGGAGAGATCCATTGATCTTGCAGCACGAAGAGCTTTTCTATACTTCAGGAGGCTTTCCTTCCATGCTAATTTGAAAAGTACCAAATTTCTTTGACGTCATTTCCATTCTAATTTTGGTGATGATGCATGGTGATATACAGGCGAGGTAAAAGTTGTGGTCACACAGCAGGTGAACGCTTGACTGTCACACCTTCACATGCTTGAGCAGCCATGCTCACTCACAGGACCCAGTCCAAGTAGGAAACAATTGATGCTGATTTGAGTGCAATCAGCACATGCATATAAGGACACAAAGGCTTTTCAAAGCATTATTATGGTCACATTTGTTTCTAGTTATGTTTATGTCTCTGCTTTTGGTTTCTTTGTGTTTTGTTTTTCTAAATGCCACGCCTGCTAATAAACACATGTCCTGCACTTAGATCCATCTACTGCCACATACCTGACAGAATACTTGCAAAGTCTCTGTGAAAACAGCATCCTTAAACATACATGCTGATTGTGCTCAAATCAGCATTCAGGTGCTTCCCATAATGACTGGGTCCCACATGTGCACACAATGTGCTCTGAAAGATATATGAATGTCAACGCACTTTTTAAGTTCTGGTGAAGGTTAGGCTATGCCGAGGCATTGTGCTGATGCTCATGTTCACTTCATTGTATAAGCATGAGCACCTTGCTGCAGTTCTGAAACTTTTTTTTTATTATTATTCTTACCTTCATGGAAGTGAATTGAGCATACCATAGGGTTTTTGACCTCTCCCTTCAACACAGAGTCCTGCCGAATGTTTGTGAGCCATTTTCCCCTTCTACATTTAGAAATCTCTCTAGTTTTTTCTTCATTCTGATGATGAATTACTTTTGCTAAATTAAAATATCTGATGTCTTTGTTTCATTCAAATTGATTTGCACATCCAGTGCAAACACAGACACTGACCCAGATGCTCCAGTGAAAAATAAGTGCTTTTTTTATTTTGAAAGTGTGCAGAGGAGGGGTGTTGAAGGTCAGGCAGGCTTTCATGTTGTCTTGGGAGGGATTGTTGGGCTGCAGGCCACAGGAAGGCTACAGATAGCACAGGCCAAGTGCCCTGAGTTTTTTTTGTTTGTTTGTTTGTTTTTGTTTTTTTTTTAGTCCGTGGGTGAAGGAGGTAAGAAATCCCGCAATGCTCTCAGTAGTGCTTGAGCATTGCCATCTTCCTCGCTTTTGACTTCTACTTTGTGACCTGAGAGGAGAGGAGAAGAGAGTCCCATGAGCTGTGTGGCTGTGCTGAAACTCAACTAATTTAGGATGTTGGTGGCGTCTTCTTATACTCTCATGGGTTTTGCTGGAGGGTGAGGAGAGACACCACTTAACTGGTTTCAGCTGGGACTGATTACATGATTTCATCTTGTGACCACACACCACTCTGCCCTCAAAAACACTGGAGCTGAAGGGGAGCTGTCTGTTCAGTGCCAGTGGTGTAGTCAGGTGGGGAATGATAAACAGGCGGCATGAGATGCCTGTTGTCACATACCCATCCCCCCACCCCCAGCTCTGAGCCGACGTCACATCTGGGCTTGGCCTGGAGCCCATATCTCCCAGAGAAGCCATCTGCATTCCTGTCCTGTTCCCCTGCTTGGTTTTGTATCCTGAATGAGAAACCCTGCAGTGACAGAAACCACCAGGTGAAGTGTGTATTAGAATCCTTTGCTTTCATCATCCATTGTAATGGTGCATGATCGGTTACCAGGGTGAACTGACAATTTTATTACTAGGGGTTCTCATTCTGTGGTGGCAGAGTGCTGCTTGGCAGAAGTTAGCTTTCTACTCATGTCCAGCATGGGATGTTCCTCACCCTCAAAGATCTGTGAGAGCATGGCACCCAGGTCCAGTTCCAATACATTGGTCAGGACGATGAACAGATGGTTGAAATCAGGGTTGCAGATGATTAGTGCACTGGTGAGGGCCTTCTTCAGGGCCTGGAATGCCTCCTCTGCTTCTATTGATCACTTCATTTTCTCCAGTTGACCCTTCCTTCTCAGGTATTAGAGGGGAGAGGCTAGAGAGGAGAACTTATGCATAAAATGCGAGTAATAGCTAGCCAACTCCAAAAAGGTTCATACCCGATGCTTAGATATTGGTCAGGGGTATCCACAAACAGCTTTGATCTTTTTTTTTTTTTTTGAGGCTTCAGAAGCCCCCAGCTGATGCAGTAGCCAAGGTACTGTGCCTTAGTCAGTCCAAGGTGGCATTTTCAGGGGTTAGCAGTGAGCCAACCTTTCCTGAGTGAGCCCAATACCTCCCTTAGATGGAACAGATGGAATGTTTACCTGGGTTGATGGATGATTAATGGAATGTCTACCTGGGTTGGCCCAGGTAGATGGGTGAATCACAATGTCATCCAGATAGGCTGCTGCAAACAGGTGGTGAGGATGCAGCATGAGATCACTTAGCCTCTGGAAGGTCATGGGTGCTCCATGAAACCAAAGGGGAGGACCCAGTACTGCCAGTGGCTGGTGGTCATTCTGAAGGCAGTCTTTGGTTTGGCATCCAGTGCTAGGGCTACTTACCAGTATTCTTTTGTTTGTTCAAATGTTGTAATGAACCGGGCCCTCTCAAGCTGGTCAGTCAGGTCATCCACTCTGGGCAGGGGATAACAGTCAAACTCAGTGATCTAATTTACACAGTGGAAGTTGTTGCAGATCTTGAGTGAGCCATCAGGCTTCGGCACTGTGACAACTGGGCTGCACCAGAGTCTTGTACACTCCTTAATAATCCCATCTTGTCACATGGATGTTACCTCCTCCTCAATAGCCTTCCAACAGGCCTCTGGGATGCAATAGGGGCACTGTCTGATGGTGATTCTGGGGGTTTTCACCTCATACTGTATCAGGTGGGTCCATTCTGGTTCTGCTAAGAAAATGTCTTGGAATTGCTCCACGAGCTCATTGAGGTTTTGTCACTGAGTAGGGGTGAGCTCTTCTCCTTGCTAGACCAAGGTATGCCCTGGCAGCCCTGTGAGAACAGAAGCATGTGCTGACAGGAGTGGAAGTGGTTCAGTCCATTGATTAAGGGGGTTTATGTGATGTAGTTGGGAAGGGTTTGTTTTTCCCCCTTTCAATACTATTGCAGGCAGTAATTGACCAGGCCTACACTCTCTATGATGGTGTAGGGTGCTTGCCAGTGGCTGAGAAACTTGCAGTTGACCATTGGTATCAATAAAAGCACATGGTCACCTGGTTGAAACTCCCGGCGCTGGGCTAGATGGCTGTATACATGGCTTTGCTTGTTTTGGGCATCGAGCATGTGTTGGCAGACAATGGGAGCTACCTTGGCGATGTGTGCTTGGATCTTCTCCACATACTTGATGACTGAATGAAAGACTGATGGCTGTTCTTCCTAGGCCTCTTTTGCTACATTAGGCAAGCTCTGGGATTGTCTCCCAAACAGGAGCTTGAAGGGTATGAACTCCATATTGTCCTGTGGCATTTCTTTCACTGCCAAAAGAACATACAGGGGGAGAAGGTCCCTGTTTCTCCCCTTCATGTCAATGACTCGCCACTGCATCCTCTTCAGATTCTGACTGAAGTACTCGACAAGCCCGTCTGTTTGGGGGTGGTAAATGGAGGTCCATATCTGCATCATCTGCAACAGCTGACCCACATCTGTCATTTATTTTGACATGAAAGGCATACCTTAAACCAAAATTAAATAATAATAATAAACCTGCTGGTGAGCAGGTATTTTGGTCAGCCAATCTGGGGTAACAGAAGAGCCAGCTCCCTGGTGACATTTTGTGAAGTCATCTGAATGGGGACTGTCTTGGGGTAACATGTAGCATGATCGACCATCACTGATGGTCAAGATTGCTGCATTGAAACTCAACTAACTTGAGAGTGTTGGTGGCATCTTCTTATGCTCTCCTGGGTTTTGCAGCAGGGTGAATGGAGATTCCACTTCACTGGCTTCAGTTGGGACTGATTATGTGGCTCTGCTCTGATCTTCAACACACTGGAGCTGAAGAGCAGCTGTCACGGTTCTAGAGTCTGGAGAAAGAGTAGAGAGGCACTGAATCTAAGGTGTTTGAAGTCCATTGTAATGTTTCCACAGTCTGTGATGATTTGGGGTGCCATGTCATCTGCTGGTGTTGGTCCACTGTGTTTTATCAAATCCAAAGTCAATGCAGCCATTGCACATGGTGCAGTCAGGGTGTGAAAGGCAGGGCAATCAACAAATTTGGGAATGAATGGAAGATTGGTCAAAGTCAGTATAAGTCAGCATGGGATAACAAGGCTTGGTATGTTCAGGTACTTGCACACTGAGCGATACTTCTCAATTAGATTAGATAAAACTTTATTGATCCCTTTGACATATGTAATGTATGTGATGACGTAGTGGCTGAGCATACCGCTGAACCTGTCATTGATGAGACACTGAAATACTCTGGTCACACAAGATGGTCCATATGACTGTTTTCCACTTGTCCCCTTTTCAAAGATGGAGGAGGTGTGGTGATTGTTGGGTGTTGTAGTCTGCAGCCGCCATGTTTGGAGGCTGCCGCAAACTCCAGGCTTTCACATCATGCGTGACTGTGTGTGTGTGTGTGTGTGTGTGTGTGTGTGTGTGTGTGTGTGTAAAGAGACCACTGCAAAATTATCAGTTTCACTATTTCACCGCTAACCACTATATGGTTTTACTATTTATAGGTATGTTTTTTGAGGAACATGATTTTTTTTTTGTTTTATTCCATAAACTACTGACAACATTTCCCCCAAATTCCACATAAAAATATTGTCACCCAGAATATTTAACTGTAGAAAATGACAACTGGTCGTCGTCTTCTTCTTTTGGCTGCTCCCGATTAGCCACAGTGGATCTTTCATCTCCATTTCTTCCTGTCTTCCACATCCTTCTCTACCACACCTGCCACTTTCATGTCCTCTCTCACCACATCCATGTATCTCCTCTTTGGCCTTCCTCGTTTTCGTTTGTCTGGCAGCTCCATCCTCAACATTCTCCTTCCAACATGCTCTGCATCTCTTCTCAGGATGTACCCATACCATCTCAGTCTCATCTCTCTTAGCTTAATTCCCAAGCTCTCCACATGTGCTGTCCCTCTGATGTGCTCATTCCTTATCCTGTCCAACCTTGTCACTCCCATTGCAAACCTTAACATCCTCAACTCCGCCACCTCCAACTTTGCCTCCTGTCTCTTCATTAAGGGTACGGTCTCCAATCCATACATCACAGCTGGTCTCACTACTGTCTTATACATCTTACCTTTCACTTTTGCTGGGATTTTCCTATCACAAATGACTCCTGAAGTCCTTCTCCAACTGCTCCACCCTGCCTGCACTCTCTTTCTCACCTCATTATCGCAGCCCCCATTTTCCTGCACAGTTGACCCCAGGTACTTGAATTCACCAACTTTCTTTACATCTACTCCTTGCATCTTCACTACACTCTCATCCCCATTTGCATTGATGCACATGTATTCTGTTTTGCTACTGCTCACCTTCATTCCTCTTCGTTCCAGTGCATACCTCCATCTCTCCAAACCCAACTCAACCTCCTTTCTACTTTCACCACATATCACAATATCATCCGCAAACATCATGTTCCATGGTGACTCTTGCCTCACTTCATCCATCAAGCTATCCATCACTATGGCAAACAAGAAAGGACTCAAAGCAGATCCTTGATGGAGTCCCACCTTCACCTTGAACCATTCAGTTGTTCCAACTGCACACCTCACTGCTGTTTCACTGTTCTCATACATGTCTTGCACCACTCTAATATACTTCTCATTCACTCCACTCTTTCTCATACAATACCATAACTCACCTCTTGGCACTCTATCGTATGCCTTCTCCAGGTCTACAAACACACAATGTAGCTTTCTCTGGCCTTCCCTGTACTTCACCATTAACATTCTTAAAGCAAAAATTGCATCCAACGTGCTCTTCCTTGGCATAAACCCGTACTGCTGTTCACAGATTGCTACCTCTCTTCTCAATCTCGCCTCTGTACGGCTCCTTACGTGTGGGTGGAGCACAGAGGACGGCAGGACAGAGATCAGGTTTTATAATCTGGCTTTATTGCCACACTTTTCAGTTTAGCATTAGTCACTCACACAGACACACACACAACCGGCATCTGGTTCAGGGATGAACTCCTTTCGCTCTCGCTCTCCCTCCTGATATAGGGCGTGGTCACTGGGAAGACACACAAACACAGGTTAATTGCTCTCAGGTGTCGTGATTCTGCCACTTACCTTCCCTGACTCCGCCCTCCTGTCACAGACCGGCGCTTGACCACGCCCCCGCTGCCACATACCCCCACTGCCCGACTCAGGCCGGGCGGCTGTCCGGCCTGCAGCCGACTCCCCCCCCCCCCCCTTGACGGGAGAGGAAGTCTGCCACGACCATCTGCGCCCCCGGCCTGTGGACCACCTTGAAATTAAAGGGTTGGAGTGCCAGATACCAACGGGTGATCCACGCGTTGGCATCTTTCATGCGGTGGAGCCACTGGAGGGGCGCGTGGTCCGAACAGAGGGTGAAAGGGCGCCCCAGCAGGTAGTACCGGAGGGCGAGAACCGCCCACTTGATGGCCAGACACTCTTTCTCTATGGTGCTGTAGCGCCCCTCACACACCGACAGCTTCCTGCTGATATACAGGACAGGGCGGTCCTCCCCCTCCACCTCCTGGGACAAAACCGCCCCCAGCCCTCTGTCCGACGCATCGGTCTGCAACATAAAGGGGAGAGAAAAGTCAGGGGAGTGTAGAAGTGGCCCCCCACACAGTGCAGCCTTTACCTCTGAGAAAGCCCGCTGGCACTGCTCTGTCCACTGGACCGGATCTGGTGCCCCCTTTTTAGTGAGATCAGTCAGCGGGCTGATGACGTCCGAATAATTAGGTATAAACCTACGATTATAGCCAGCCAGCCCCAGGAACTGTCTCACCCCCTTTTTGGTCTTGGGCCTCGGGCAGGCCGCAATTGCTGCCATCTTATTAATTTGGGGACGCACCTGCCCGTTGCCCAAGTGGAAGCCCAGTTACCGTACTTCCACCCGCCCAATCGCACACTTCTTTGGGTTGGCTGTGAGCCCCGCTCGCCTCAGCAACCTAAGGACGGCCCTCAGATGTTCGAGGTGCCGCTGCCAGTCATTGCTATAGATGATGATGTCATCTAAATATGCTGCCGCATACGTGGCGTGAGGGCAGAGGACTCTGTCCATCAGCCGCTGAAATGTCGCGGGCACCCCAAACAGCCCAAATGGAAGGGTGACGAATTGGTGTAAACCAAACGGTGTGGAAAAGGCCGTTTTTTCTCGGGATAGTGGAGTCAAGGGGATCTGCCAATATCCCTTCGTCAAATCCAGTGTCGAATAAAATCGAGCAGTGCCGAGTCGATCGAGCAACTCATCAATACGAGGCATTGGGTACGCGTCAAATTTAGACACCGCGTTGACTTTTCTATAGTCCACACAGAACCGGACTGACCCGTCGGCCTTGGGTACCAAGACCACCGGGCTGCTCCAGTCACTGTGGGACTCCTCGACGATGCCCATTTCGAGCATGGTCTGAAGTTCTTCCGGAACCACCTTTTTTTTGTGTTCGGGTAGCCTGTAAGGGCGGCTACGCACTACCACCCCCGGGGGTGTCTCTATGTGGTGCTCTATGAGGTTAGTGCGACCGGGCAGGGGCGAGAACACATCCGAAAACTCGGTCTGCAACTGGGCGACTTCCGTGAGTTGGGTCGGGGAGAGGTGGTCTCCACAGGGGACCGGAGAGGTACTTGATGCCAATGTTCCTTTTTGAACCTCCGGCCCAAGCTCCGCCTTCTCCGGAACTACCGACACCAACGCCACGGGGACCTCCTTGTTCCAGAGTTTAAGCAGATTGAGGTGGTAAATCTGTAGCGCCCCACCCCTATCCGTTCGCCTCACCTCATAGTCGACATCCCCGACTCGCCGTGTGACCTCAAAGGGTCCTTGCCACTTGGCGATCAATTTGGAGCTCGACGTGGGCAACAGTACGAGTACCTTATCTCCCGGAGTGAACTCTCTAAGGCGCGTACCCTTGTTGTACAGGCGGGCTTGCCGTTCCTGGGCCTGCCGCAAATTCTCCTGAGTTAGGTGGGTGAGCGTGTGGAGTTTTGCGCGCAGGTCCATAACATACTGAATTTCATTCTTACTTTGTGAAGGTCCCTCCTCCCAATTTTCCCGCAGCACGTCCAGGATGCCGCGCGGCTTACGCCCATATAATAATTCGAACGGGGAGAACCCCGTGGAGGCTTGGGGGACCTCTCGCACTGAGAACAGCAAGGGTTCAAGCCACTTATCCCAATTACGTGCGTCCTCACTTACGAATTTCTTAATAATATTTTTGAGGGTGCGGTTGAATCGTTCTACCAAACCGTCCGTTTGTGGGTGATACACGCTGGTGCGGATCGGTTTAATCCCCAATAACCCATACACTTCGCGCAGTGTTCATGACATAAACGTAGTGCCTTGATCAGTCAGAATCTCTTTCGGGATTCCGACTCAGGAGATGACGCGGAAGAGTGCCTCTGCAATACTGCGTGCGGAGATATTGCACAGAGGCACTGCTTCCGGGTATCGCGTTGCATAGTCCACCAGAACTAATATAAAGGGGTACCCTCGTGCTGACCGATCTAATGGCCCAACGAGATCCATCCCAATTCTCTCAAACGGGGTCTCGATTAACGGTAGAGGGCGCAAAGGCGCTTTTGGAATGGCCGCTGGGTTTACTAACTGGCATTTGCGGCATGCCGTACACCACCTACGGACATCACCGTGAATCCCCGGCCAATAGAATCGGGCCATAATTCGGGCTAGTGTTTTATCCTGCCCCAAGTGTCCAGCCATGGGATTAAAGTGAGCCACCTGGAATACCAATTCCCGGCGGCTTTTCGGAATTAAAAGCTGCATGACTCGCTCTTTAGTTTGAGTGTCCTGCGTCACTCGGTATAATCTATCCTTCATAATCGCGAAGTAGGGGAAGGACGGGGTGGCGTTCGGCTGGAGCGTTTGACCATAGATTACTCTCACTTGGTCAAACGCATGCCGCAGAGTTTCGTCTCACGACTGCTCTAAGGGGAAATCCGCGAGGGATTCCCCAATAGAGAGAGGAGGAGCCGGCGGCTCCTCACTCTGACGCGGAGATGACGTAGACGGCTCTGTGACAGCTGCTCCCGCCAAAGCGACACCGGGACCTCCCCCTGTCAAATGGCAGGACCCACTCTCTACTAGGCGCATCATTAAACCCCGAAATCCCGACCAATCAGTCCCCAAAATTAACGAGTGGGTAAGGCGAGGATTAACCGCCGCCTTCACTATAAATTTTTCCCCTCTGAAAATAATGTGGACCGACACCAAAGGATAGCTGTGAACATCCCTGTGCACACACAACACCTTCACCCCTTGTGCTCCCCCCAATGCCTCGTTTTGAACCAGGCTTTGGCGAATTGAGGTCTGATTACAACCAGAATCCACCAACGCCTGATATGTAGCCCCTTGGATACTCACCGGTATGCGATACGCTCCGGCCCGATCAAGGGCGGCCTCTGGCGCGTCGGGGATCCGAACTACCACGCCCACTTCCATTGCTGTGCACTGCTGATGAAGGTGGCCCGGCTCCCCGCAGCGCCAGCAAACCGGCCCGGGCTTTCCCTCTGCACCGGTGATCTGGGGCTCACTCACCTGAGGTGGGGGAGAGACAGACACAGAAGGGAGAAACGGGAGGGCACCGCGGGTGCGGCGGGCCGGCTAGGGTGGTGCCGGCCCCCGCCTCCGCGGTGGGGGAATGGGGCGAGGACGGGACACAGGAGGAGAGGGAGAGAGAGAGAGAAGAGGAGAGAAGAGACGATGCCATCTGCTGTCCTGCCGCCGGGACAGCCGCCAGATGATCCTCCGCCAGCTCGACTGCCTGATCCAGCGACGCCGGGCGGTGGCACTGGACCCACTCCACGGTTCCGGCTGGTAAGCGGGCGACGAACTTTTCCAGTACCACCTGGTCGACGATTCCCTCGGCGTCGCGATTGTTGGCCCTCAGCCACCGCCAGCAGGCGTCCCGGAGCTGCTGGCTGAATGCGAACGGCCGGCCGACTTCCTCCAGTCGCAGCGCGCGGAAGCGCTGGCGCTGTTGCTCCAGTGTGCGCCCAACGCGCTGGAGGACGGCCCGGCGGAAGTCCGCGTAGGCCAGCCGGCGGTCGGCGGGGAGCTGTAGCACGGCCAGCTGTGCCTCTCCCGTGAGCAGGGGGAGGAGGCGCGCTGCGCGCTGCTCCATCGGCCACCCCGAGGCTTCGGCGACCTGTTCAAACAACGTGATGAATGCCTCGGGGTCGTCCTGCGGGCCCATCTTGGTGACAACGAGGGGAGACGGGCCCGCGGCCAGAGCGCTGGTGGACCCCGCCGACGCGAGGAGATGCCGGAACGCCTCGCGATCTTCCTGCTGGGCCAGCACCAGGGCTTCGAAGCGCTGCTCCTGCTCCTTTCGGAGCGTGACAAGTGCCTGGTGCTGGCTTTGCTGAGCCGTGGCGAGGGCGTGGACCAGATTGGCGAATGGGGAGGATTCCATGGGGCTGCTGGTTTGGTGCTCCACTGTCCCGGGTTTCGGCACCACTGTACGACTCCCTACGTGTGGGTGGAGCACAGAGGACGGCAGGACAGAGATCAGGTTTTATAATCTGGCTTTATTGCCACACTTTTCAGTTTAGCATTAGTCACTTGCACAGACACACACACAACCGGCGTCTGGTTCAGGGATGAACTCCTTTCGCTCTCGCTCTCCCTCCTGATATAGGGCACGGTCACTGGGAAGACACACAAACACAGGTTAATTGCTCTCAGGTGTCATGATTCTGCCACTTACCTTCCCTGACTCCGCCCTCCTGTCACAGACCGGCGCTTGACCACGCCCCTGCTGCCACAGCCTCCAATACCCTTTCCCATAGCTTCATGGTGTGGCTCATCAATTTTATTCCTCTGTAATTACTGCAGCTCTGTACATCTCCCTTTTTCTTGTATATTGGGACAAGCACACTCTTTCTCCATTCATTTGGCATTTCCTCATTCTCTAGGATCTTATTAAACAATCTTGTTAGAAACTCCACAGTCGTCTCACCCAAACATCTCCAAGCCTCAATCGGGATACCATCTGGTCCAACTGCTTTCCCAGTCTTCATTCTTTTCATGGCTGCCCTCACCTCATCCTTACTAACCAACTCTGCTTCCTGATTTGCTGTCTCCAATGAATCTGACCTTTTCTCTCCTGGATTCTCCTCATTTAATAAATCCTCAAAAGTACTCTTTCCATCTTCTTAATACACTCTCTTTGTTTGTCAGCACATTTCCATTTCCATCTTTCATCACTTTTACCTGCTGTACATCCCTTGCTTCCCTGTTTCTCTGCCTAACTAGTCTGTACAGGTCTTTCTCTCCTTCTTTGGCCTCCAGTCTTTCGTACAACTCCTGTTATGCATCTGCTTTTGCCTTCACTACCACTCTTTTTGCCTTCTGTCTCGTCTCTCTGTATAACTCCCGGTTTTCCTCGTCTCTCTGATCATCCCAATTCTTCTTTGCTTGCCTCTTCTCTTTTATAATTTCCTGCACTTCTTTGTTCCACCACCATGTCTCCTTGTCTTCCTTCCTCCTTCCCAATGACCACCCTAGCACCTTCCTTGCTGCCTCTCTTACTAGTACAGCAGTAGTATTCCAATCTTCGGCAGACTTCCATGACCACTCAATGCTCATCTCATTTCTTCCCTAAACTCCTTCTGATGTTCAACCTCTTTTAGTTTCCACCACTTAATCTTCAGTTCCACTATTTCACGCTTCCTCTTTTTCACTTTCAAGCTCATCCTGCACACGACCACTTGATGTTGTCTAGCTCCACTCTCCCCTGCCATCACTTTACAGGCTCCAATCTCCTTCAGGTTACCCCTTATGCAGAGTATGTAGTCCACCTGTGTAGATCTTCCTCCACTCTTAAACATCATCTTGTGCTGCTCTTTTTTCTCGAAGTATGTATTGACTATTGCCAAATTCATCCTCTTTGAAAAATCAACCACCATTTGCCCTTTCACATTTCTCTCTCTTACACCATATCTGCCCATCATGTCCTCATCTCCTCTGTTTCCCTCGCCAACATGTCCGTTGAAATCTGCTCCTATCAGCACGCTCTCCTCCCTCAGTATACTTTCTACCACTTCATCCATCTTTTCCCAGAAAGACTCTTTCTCTTCATTCTCACATCCAACCTGTGGGGCGTACACACACAACACTGATTACCACTCCTTGAATCTCCAACTTCATGCCTATCACTCTATCTGGCACCCCCTTCACATCAATCACACTGTTGACCAACTCTCCCCTCAAAACAATACCAATACCATTTATCTTTCCATTGACTCCATAATAAAACAACTTGCATCCATCTCCAATGTTCTTGGCCTTGCTTCCTTTCCACCTCGTCTCCTGCACACACAAAATGTCCAACTTCCTTCTTTCCATCATACCTGCTAACTCTCTCACTCTGCCAGTCAATGTTCCCACATTCAGTGTTCCTACCCTCAATTCTAAGCTCCTTCCCTTCCATTTTTCATGCTCTCTCCTAACACGCCTCCCCCCCTTTCTCCTTCTCCATTTTGGCACAACAGTAGCACACTTTCCACCGGCACCCTGTTGACCAACAGTACTGGAGGAGGTCGTTGTTAACCCAGGCCCTGACCAATCCGGTATGGCATTTCTCTTTTCATTCCACATGTTAGATTTGGCACAGTTTTACACCAGATGCCCTTCCTGATGCAACCCTCTCCAATTTATCTGGGCTTGGGACTGGCACCAAGAGTACGCTTATGCACCCCCAGTGGCTGGATGAAAATGACAACTGGTCAAAATAACAAAAAAGATGAAGTGTTTTCAGACTTTAAATAATGCATCAAAATCAAGATCATATTCAATTTTAAACAAAATACTAATGCTTGAACTTAGGATCAGTTCAGAAATCAATATTTGGTGGAATAGCCCTGACATGTAATCACAGCTTTCATGGGTCTTGGCATACTCTCCACCAGTCTTTCATGTTGCTCTTGGGTGACTTTATGCCACCCCGGTACAAAAATTCAATCAGCTCAGCTTTGTTTTATGATTCGTGACCATCCATCTTCCTCTTGATCACAGTCCAGAGATTCTCAGTGGAGTTCAGGTCTGGAGATTGGGCTGGCCATGACAGGGTCTTGATCTTGTGGTCCTCCATCCACACCCTGATTGACCTGTCTGTGTGGCATGGAGCATTGTCCTGCTGGAAAACCCAATCTCTAGAGTTAGGGAACATTGTCAGCACAGAAGGAAGTAAGTTTTCTTCCAAGATAACCTTGTACATGGCTTGATTCATGTGTCCTTCACAAACAAAACTGCATTCCAAACTTGCTGAAGCACCCTCAGATTATCAGCGATCCTCCACCAAATTTCACAATGGGTGCAAGACACTGTGGCTTGTAGGTCTCTCTAGGTCTCCATCTCTCTCTCCCTCTCTCTCTCGGCAGTGCATCAGGATTAATGATGACTCAAGTTGTGACTTGCGATGCTCAACAGGCATGGCTGTGGGCAATTAGGCCAGCCTTGGATCGACAATAATGTCCACAGGCTTCACAGACAAAGTTGTCATGTTCGGGGATTGAATGTCTTCTTTAGTGGACTTTCTGATGTATTCCACTCATCAGCTCTCCTCCGCTCTTGTTTTTGATTCCTGCACAATGGCTTGTCACCCCTTCCAATCCATCAGAGCTGTTTTCCATTCATTTAATTCCAGGGAGCATTTCCTTATGTGGCGCTTGAGGGGGTCCTTGTAGTGTAGTTTCTGTCAGCCAACTGTGTGCTTACATTGGCTGAGCTCACCATACAGCACCAACTTGGGCAGCCTAGTATCTGGTATCCTTCTCATATGCCCAGCCCATCTCAATTGTGATGCAGTGTTGACAGTCCCGGCACTGTCCATGTTTGCTTGTTTTAGGATTTCCACTTCAGGCACTCTATCTTTCTAGCTGATGTGATGCCTCAGATGACATATTTGTGTCATGGTAAGCATCTTGACATATCTTCAGTACAGGATGATCGATTTTGTGGCATATAGCAGACACGACAGTACTGCAGCATGATAAACATGGAGAGTTTTATGTCACGGCATGACCGCAGTCATTGGTGTAAGGCATCGAATGCTTTGGTTGCTGACTGAATCCTATGATCCACTTCAATATCTGCAGAGTTGGTCCTGGTCACTGTGCTTCCTAGGTAGGTGAACATTTCTGTAGTCTTCAGTGCTTCCCCATTTACAAAAAACAGTTGCTTGAGCATCCTCAACATTCCTCAGGTGGGCAGGAGGTTGGTATAGTAATTTTATCTTCATAACAATAATTCTCAGGCCAAAAATTGTGGCAACTATGATGAAGTAGTCCACAATCTCCTGCATATCATCAGGGTCATTGGCAACAAGGGCTGAATTGGTGGCATACAGAAGACCATGCACAAATATCCCTCTGATTTTAGTGCAGGCTCTCAGTTTGGACAGGTTGAACACTTTTCCATCAGTTCTAATGCATACGGTATGTATACACCTTTGGTCAGGTTATTTGACGTGATCTCCAAATCACTGTATGGTGTAGGGTGAATAGTGTTGTGGCCAAGATGCATCCTTGCTTCACTCTGTGCTTGATGTCAAAAGCATCACTGATGTCTCCTCTGATTGAGACCTTCTCTTTCATGTCTTCATGGAAAAGTTTGATCATGTTAATCAACTTCTCAGGGCATCCATACACTTCCAGCACTCTCCACAAGGTCTCTCTGTCATCACTGTCGAAGGCTTCTGAGAAATCTATGAAAGCCACATAAAGTGGCTGGTGTTGCTTGTTTGCCTTCTCTTGTATTTGTCACAGGGTGTCAGGTATGTGAGGTGGGCAGATGTAAGTGCAGAAGTAATCAGTATAATAATAACAGTGCAGTTTATTTACAAAGTGCACAAACACACACAAAGGCAAACAGTCCAAAACAACAGGCTAAATCCAAATCGTAAAACAGGCAAAAGGGTCTAGTGAGGCACAAACAGGATATCAGAGGCAAATTGAGAACAGGAATGGGAAACAGACACAGGAATCATTCTCATCTCATTATCTCTAGCTGCTTTATCCTGTTCTACAGGGTCGCAGGCAAGCTGGAGCCTATCCCAGCTGACTATGGGCGAAAGGTGGGGTACACCCTGGACAAGTCACCAGGTCATCACAGGGCTGACACATAGACACAGACAACCATTCACACCTATGGTCAATTTAGAGTCACCAGTTAACCTAACCTGCATGTCTTTGGACTGTGGGGGAAACCGGAGCACCCGGAGAAAACCCATGCAGACACGGGGAGAACATGCAAACTCCACACATAAAGGCCCTCGCCGGCCACGGGGCTCGAACCCGGACCTTCTTGCTGTGAGGCAACAGCGCTAACCACTACACCACCGTGCCGCCCACATAGGAATCAGGAAACAGGAAATCAAGAACACGGGTAGAAAGGCTTGGTAATGCATACTGACGTATCATAATACTTTGCACTGATTGTGCATCAGCGCAGTCCTTAAATTGGTGCACACAGCTCCTTATTTGAGTTCAGGTGCGCATCGTTCATGGCATGCATGCTGGAGTCCACTTGAGGTGCACCTTCAGGTGAACATGCCACAGCATGCAGGACTGACAGTCACCCCCCGCCCTCCCAAAAGGCTCCATCCGGGAGTGAAAATCCATCATGCTTGACTCCAGTGGGGGTTCGGGCTCAGGACAAGACTTGGGCTCCAGACTAGGAGTGGGCTTGGGCTCAGGACTTGGCTTGGGGTCTGGGCCAGAATTATGCTGACTCCAGACTTGGCTTGGGTCCTGGACTTGGCTTGGATCCAGCACTGAAAGTGGACTCAAGCTCCTGGCTGGATTCGAGCTCTGGAGATGACTTGAGTTTTGGGCTGGACTCTGGCTCCAGCGCAGGAGATGACTCAGGCTCAGGCTTCTAGATCTGGCTTGGAATCAGGGCTGGACTCGAGCTCTGGAGATGACTTGAGCTTTGGGCTGGACTCTGGCTCAAGCTCAGGAGATGACTCAGGTTGGAGCTCTGGAAATGGTTTGGACACAGGGCTGGAAGTGTGCTTGAGCTCAGGGCTGGATTTAAGCTCAGGAGATGGTCTGAGCTCTGGACTGGACTCTGGCTCAAGCTCTGGGCTGGACTCTGGTTTGAGTTCTGGAACTGGCTTGGGCTCAAGGCAGGAAGCAAGCTTTGACTCAGGCTCTAGGTTGTATTCAAGCTCAGTCGAGGACTCAAGTTCTGGACTTGATTTGGACTGGACTTGATTCTAGTTCAACCTTGAGGCGAGACTTGGACTTGGGACTTGGCTCTAGTTTGAACTCTGGATGGGACTCAGGCATGGGCTCAAGCTCTGTCAGCACATTGCTATGGTCCTGGCCGGGTGGTGGGACAACAACGTCTTCATAGCTGGGCAGCGGTGGGACAACGATGACTTCTTCATAGCCAGCTGAAGCAGAGGTCACGCCGACATCCTCTGACACTGGTTCTGGAACAGGCTCAGGTTCTGGCACTGGCCTTGACTCTGGCATTGGCACTGAAGCTGATGCAGGGACTGACTCTGATGCTCTAGATGACCCGGGCACTGGCTCTGGAGTAAGTGCTGATGCAGGCTCTGATGCTGGTTCTGGCACTGGAGTTGACTCTGACACTGGCGCTGGCATAGGTTCTGGAGTAGACACAGGCACAGGCTCTGATGCTGGCACTGGAGCTGACTCCGACACTGGCACTGGTTGTGGAGCAGACACTGCTGCTGACTCTGACTCTGGCACTGGTCCTGGAGCAGACACTGGTGCTGACTAACTCTGGCACTGGTTCTGGAGCAGGCATTGGCACTGACTCTGAATCCAACTCTAGCACTGGTTCAGGAGCAGACGCTGGCACTGGAACAGGAACAGATGCTGGCACTGGAACAGACACTGGCTCTGGAACAGGAACAGATGCTGGCACTGGTGCTGGAACAGGAACAGAGGCTGGCACTGACACTGGAACAGGAACAGATGCTGGCACTGGAACAGACCCTGGTGCTGGAACAGATGCTGGTGCTGGAACTGGAACAGACACTGCTGCTGGAATCTGAACAGATGCTGGCACTGGCTCAGGTTCAGGCATGGGTTTTGATACAGACTCTGGTTCAGGCATAGATTCAGGTGCTGGTTCTGGCTGAGAAACCAGCTCTCGACAGACAGCCTCTAGGAGGGGCTCTGGAACAACAGCCTCCTCTGCTGTCTCTACATTGGCCACTGGAGGGAGCTCTGGAGTGACGGCCTGCTCCACTGCGTCAGCCACTGGAGGGAGCTCTGGAGCAATGGCCTCCTCTACTGCATCAGCCACTGGAGGGAGCTTTGGAGCGATGGCCTCCTCTGCTGCGTCAGCCACTGGAGAGATGCTCCCCCAAAAAAAAAAATCATGGGGTTCCTCCTTTACCAAAGATTCAAAAAAAATTTGAGCATGGCAAAAAAAAAGTCTGTGAGCTTTGAAGGCATGGGTGCTCAACTCGGATCAGGTAATCCACCCATCTGCCTGCTCATCCAGCAATAAACATTAGGCTCAAGCTTATCCAGATGGGTTCTGGTGGCTTGGACTCTCGGAGGTCCTCATAGAAGTCGTCACACTGAAGACTGAATCCCATAGGTTGATATATTCCTTAGTAAAGTGCTGGGGGACTCCAGTCAGGCTTCAGCTGGAAATATGAGGCGAGGGGCTGAAACAAGGAAACCCAGAAGCGGTGTGGAATCGTGTACTGAAAAACTTCTGCTACATCCATTGTATGGTGAAGTATTCTGTCAGGTATGCGAGGTAGACAGATGTAAGAGCAGAAGTAATCAGTATAATAATAACAGTGCAGTTTATTTACAAAGTACACAAACACAAAGGCAAACAGTCCAAGGTGGCAGGCTAAATCCAAATTGTAAAACAAGCAAAAGGGTCTAGGGAAGCACAAACAGAATATCAGACAAATTGAAAACAGGAATGGGAAACAGGCACAGGAATCAGGAAACAGGAAATCAAGAACATGGGTAAAAGGCTTGGTAACGCGTACTGATGTATCATAATACTTTGCACTGATTGTGCATCAGCACAGTCCTTAAATAGGTGCACACATAACTCCTTAATTGAGTTCAGGTGCACATCATTCATGGCACGCATGCTGGAGTCCACTCGGTGCACACACCACCCGAGGTGCGCCTTCAGGTGAATATTATGTCCTGTTGAGTGTCCTGAATATTAGGTGCGCCTTCAGTGAATATTATGTCCTGTTGATCTGCCAGTCCAGAAACCAGCCCTCTCAATATATTTCTGAGAAAGGGGCAAGTAAGAAAGAGTAGTAGGCAGAGGTTAAGCCAGGGATCCCAGCAGTAATTGAAAAAAATAGAGGAACGTAAGAAACTATCAGCATGGGTCAAGGGGGGTGCAAGCCCTTTGCAGGGTGCAGGGGCAGTGCCCCTGCTGGGGGTACAGGGGGCTTTGCCCCCTGAAGCTGTTGAGATTTTAACATTTAAAGATGCTATAGAACACATTTTTTACATAGATTTAACATAGAAAAGCAACAGAATTTAACAATAATGTGTATCTATTTGATGCCATATTTTGTAATCTATGACATAAGTGGCAAAAAAAAGTTATTTATAAAAATTAGACAAAAATGTAGTTTTGAAGAATATACTTACCTAAATATTCCACTGATTTTGTTATAACAATAGTATCCATAGTTCATCTCATTTGTTTATATTTTGTTTCGAGTTAATGTCAATACTAGTCTAATATAAGCCACATTCATTTTTCAAAAATCATGAATATGAGCAGAAATCAGTGATTCAGTAATATTAGATATATACATATGTACAGCAAATATTGGATATATTTGATTTAAACCTTTCTCTTTTTGAAAGGTTTCACTGCAGAGGAATTTAATGCTCTTTTCTGGGGTGCATTCTGTGATCTTTCCTCCAGTTTTCTCTGCTTTTGTTTCTCTGATCTTTCCTTCTGCTTTTTCTGATGTTCCTGCAGTGCTCTTTTGGATAGTTTCTTGGCTACTCTGTTCGCATGAGCTTTTGTTTCAAGTTCTGTATTCACCACATTCATTAATCTCTTCTTGGATTCAACTTCCTCTCTGGCTAAGCGCAACTACGCTTTCCACGACATATTGAATTAAGTTCAACGCATTAGAAACAAAAGCACAAACGGAGTTAAAACACGTTTTCTAGCAAATGGGCGCAGCCATATTGTTTTCTCGTTCTGTCGCATACAGTCTCACGGTATTTACATCAATTTAACTTCCAAGTGTTCCCAAATGTCAACAAGAACAAACGAAGCCGACGAAAACATCGCTAAACAAGCAAACCAAATCAGAACGTATTCTGCTGGTCATTTTATTAAACATATTTTAATGGATATACAAGAGATTTAAAAAAACAACAACACTTTGGCTAGAAAAATAGCAGAATTCCGCTAAATAGCGGACGTCTGGGATCCATGTTAAGCGTAATCTGAGCGGAGGCTGCGTTAGCCACCGCCGTGATGTATAAAAAAAGAGGGGGGTCGGGGGGTCCTCCCCTGGAAAATTTTGAAAATGTAGATGTTAAATGGTGAATTCTGAGTGATCCTGAATGCAACATTTTATTTTTATGAAGTATAAATTATGAAGTAAAAGCTTATGAATTTCAATTCTTTGAAAAACCACTGTGAGTAGCCAGCAATGGAGCATTTGTAGGTGGCAAAATCGCCGGTTGCAGGCAGTTATTGAGAGGACTGCAGAAACCACACTGGCTTTCAGGTAATATTTCCTCTGAAAGGGCCTTAATTCTTTAAGAAGAATCTTTGCCAAGATCTTCTCAGCTGTGGGCAGCAAAGAAATGTCTCAATGATTTCCCACAGTCACTCTTGTCACCCTTCTTTTTGTAAATGATCACAATCAGTGCATCTTTAAATTTTTGTGGGAGAAATTGCTTTTTCCAAGTACATGTTGTACAGCCTCAGCAGCTCCATCATGAGTCTTAGGCCACCATATTTCGGGATGTCTAATGGGATACCATCTTGGCCTGGTGCTTTTCCACTTCTGGTACTCTTGAGAGCTTTCTGGACTTCTTTTAAAGCTTCACTCACAACCCGCTGTATGTGCTACTACAGGCGGTCTATGGTAAAAAAAATTGGCAATACCATGCTTGAGACTTGCATGTGTTCAGTGCTGTAGAAGGTCGCAGACTGCCCGTGGAGACTTTTGGTCCTCACATGAAAATTCTATGGGTCTTGCGACAAATCAAGAACACATACACTACGTACAGGATCCGTACTCCTTTTGTACACCTGAATCAAGTCAGCAGTACGGCTAGTAGGGGCTTTTTGCGATGACAGTAAGATGCATAAGTGATGCATGGTCATTGTATAAGTGATGTGCCTCAGAAGTACTACACACGTATTTCACACTTGCTATTTGTGCAGCCTACAAGACAGAAGTACATCTCACTTTCTATCCCTATGTGTGGCGTGCACGCGACCCACATGTGACCTGCACGCGACACAAGGGGCAAGACTCTGGGTATATATATTAGGGAGGAACCAAGGAACCGATCATGTAGCATTGTAGAAGGGAAGAAGACCACCTCATTTGTTGTTTTTATTTGATGTTAATTTACCATGCAAGCATCAAATAATAAAAGATGAGTATAAGGGAATAATGCATTTTATTACATTGTAAAAAATCCCTACTCAGTAGCCCAACAGTTTGAGCACTGAAACACACTTTGACTCTGACTCCGAGCTACTGTCCTGCTCCTGCTGAGTGGTGGGATGGGGTGTTGGGATGTCTTTGTCCTCATCACTGAACATGGCACAATGGCCTGACAGCGATGATGGGATTGCAATGTCCTCACTTCTGGGTGTTGTTAGCCAAAACATACATGAAAATCAGCATATATAATATTAATTACATAAGCATATATAGATACCAAAATGAATGTTTAAAGCATATGTATTTACCTGTGAAAATACCTCCGGCAGGGTGCTGTGCCTTCTGCCAGCTTGAAGGTAGAGCCCTGCACTCTCGTGGGAGTCCCACGGGACTCGCGGGACCCGCCGCAAAGCAGTGCGGCGCGGGACAAATTTTGAAAGCTCATTGCAGGCGCGGGCGGGACCGGAAGTGCACATATGCGCACGCGGGCGGGAGCGGGAGTGCACATATGCGGCGCGGGTGGGAGCGGTGATAAGCTGCAGTCCCGCTAACTAAAAACATGCTTGAAATAAAATTTATAAATTATTAATTTATGTCTATCATATATAATTTGTGCTGGATATTTTATTTGGCATTAATAAAAACATTTTAAGATGCCTAAATTTGCAGAGAAAGTCAGATTGCCAGATTGAGTGAGAAATAACATCTTAAACTTGCCATTGATCATTTTAATAACTCGCAGTTCACACCCAGCTAGCAAGAGAACCATGAGTGAATTGACTTACTTGTTGCGTTAGTCTACAACTTTAACCAGAGAAACAGGTTACACAGTGACGGTAGGCTTGACTCAATGCTATCCCAGAAATCCTTCCTGTAATATGCAAATTTGGCTGTCCAATCAGAGGTGGCCAAATTTGCATATTACAGGAAGGATTTCTGGGATAGCATTGAGTCAAGCCTACCGTCACTGTGTAACATGTCTCTCTGATTAAAGTTGTAGACTAACAGAAGCAGGAAATCAATTCATTTCTTTTACTAGCTTTGCAATAAAAAAAAAACAAACATTGGTACAAAACAAGCCCATTCACTTTTTTATGCTGATCAGAGAATTACAATGGTTTCTCATGTGATAAAAATGTGTGATTTGCGATTAAATATTTTAATTGTTTGACAGCACTTATTATTATTAGAGATACTACATGCTGAATTCAGAAATAAGGTAAACAATAACAAACGTGAGCTGTAGATATTTATGCTCAAATCCACTCAAAGTAGGGGGCGGGGCACCATCACACTGTGTCAAGACAAGAACTTTCCTGAGAAATAACGCGAACGTCTGCATCATGCGGGATTTGCGGGCGGGAGCGGGACAAAATATGGCAGGCGCGGGCGGGAGCAGGACTGAAAATCATAATTCTTTGCGGGCGCGGGCGGGAGTGGGACTGCACAATGCGGGCGCGAGCAGGAGCGCGACTGAAAAATCCGATCCGCGCAGACCTCTACTTGAAGGCATACTTCTCCCTGTCCGTGCAGGGCTTGCCGGTGCATCATCATCAAATTCTTCCTCGTCCTCCCCCCTGCTGTTTCAGGCTGGGTTACTTCACTTTTGTTCACTTCTTTTTGGGTCCCATTTTCTAAACTTTAAACTGAATTTTTTTTCATTTTTCCCACAAAATATCCAATGTTCTTCAGTCAAAAGACAGATGCAGAATGCTGCAGACATGCTGGTTTTATACCCACTCCTGGCTTGCGTCACACGCAAGTTATGAGTGATTGTAACATGCTAATCACATGCATCACACATGCTTCACAAGTGCGGCCCATACTCGTAGTGCAGGAAACTGGTAAAATGCAAGTCACATGCACTCCACACTCACTGAACATGCACTGATCATGTGCATTAGACATACACTTTCCACAGGCTAATGGTGCAGTTTTTCCCATGCCTCGAGGAAGTCAGGCATGCAACCTGTACTTGACAAGTACTTTTGCCTGTTCTCCTCCCCCAAACTTTCCCCTGGGTTCACCGTGACAGCTGCGAGCTACCAAACCCTGCGACCCCTGCATGTCCAAAACACTTACGGCGGGTTGTGAGTGAGGGTTAAGGTGATGGGTCCACACAGCTCCTCCTTCACTGGTCTTCAAGTAATTTGTTGTGAGGCATTAGGATCAGCTTTACCTTGTTGGTTGAGCAGTGTGCAGAAGTGTTCCTTCCATTGTAATGTTATCTCCTTCAGGTCAGTATGTATCTTGCTTCCATCCACTGACTTGAGTGACCGCATTTGACTTGGGGCCATAAATTGCCTTCAATCCTGAGAAAAGGCCATGCATGTCATTTCTATCAGCAATTGTTTGTAGTTCTTCAGCCTTACTGAACCACCATTTGTTCTTCATTGCTCTAATCTTTCTCTGGATAATGGCCTTTGCTTCCTTGAGAGCTGCAAGTGTCCTCTTAGAGTTCTCTATTGCCGCTTTTCCACTACAAACGCGGCTGAGTCGGGCTGAGCCGTGCCGAGTTGGGCTGAGTCGAGCTGAGCGGGGCTATTGAAGTTGCATTTCGACTACAACCGCGCTGAACCGTGCTGGCTGGAAGTGGGTGGACACATTGGGTGGAGTTAGCGAAAGCGGGTGGACGTCACGTGATGTCGTTAAGCGGCGCAAACAGTGACATCAGTGATCTTTTAAGCGGTAGTCTCACAACCCGAATAGTAAACAATAAACATGGAGGACATGGAGTCGTTAGTGTTGCTGGTCTTGGTGCTGTGGCTTGTTGTCACCGACAACACCAACAGATACTGGCAAGAGCGTATAGATGAGGCGAGGCGCATAAGGCTTCAGAAATTCTCGTAATTCGTAATTCTCCTTCTTCCGGGTTTACGGTGTTTACAGATCTCAGCGTGCTCACGGGGCGTGTGTGGGCATGTGAGGACACTCCTCCTCACCAATCAGTGCACAGGGGAGTGTCTGCTCACGCCCCCAGCCTCACTCGGCTCGGTTTGGCTCGCTTCAGCCCCACTCCAAAACGGTGCGAGTTTTAGGGGCTAAGCAGGGCTGAAGCGAGCCGAGTCGTGCTGTTCTTTGGTAGTCGAAACGTGAGCCGTGTCGGGCTGAAGTGAGCTGAAGCGAGCTGAAGTGAGCTGAAAAAGGGTAGTGGAAAAGGGCCATTTGTGGTTGTCATTATAGAGCTGTTTTCTCTGCAGTAACTCTTGAATCTCCTTGTCATGCTCTTGAAACCAGTCTTCTGATTTCATCTTGGGGTAACCAAGGACCTCTTCTGCAGTGTTGTGTACAGTCACTTTCAGATGTGTCCAGAGCTCTTCAATGTCAGCTGATTCTGTGGTGGGTTAATTTCCATCCTGGAGGGTAATTGCTGTGGCCAACTTTCTCTGGTATTCATTATTATTATTATTATTATTATTATTATTATTTATTATTATTATTATTTATTATTATTATTTTTTTAGTTTACTGGTATTAAGCTTGTTGGGGGCTTCACTTGCAGTTCTCCATCTCTTCAGCAGTAGCTTCAGTCTCAGCTGAGTTTGAACCATGTAGTGGTCGGTTGAGCACTCTGCCCCACACATCACTTTTGTTGAAAGCATTTGGACAGCTTGTCCTTGTGAAAGATCACATAGTCCAGCAGGTGAACATGCTTGGATCTCGGGTGCATCCAGGTGTAGTAATTCTTATGTGGTTGGTGAAAGTAGGTATTGGTAATGATCAGATCTTGTTGGGCACAGAAGTTTAGAAGGTGCTCACCATTGCTATTTTTCTTGCCCTTGCCAAATGTTCCGATGACACCTTCATAGGTTGTGTGGTTGCTATCAACCCTTGCATTGAAGTCTCCTAGAAGTATTAGGTGGTCTGTTTTGGGTACTCCCTGTCACTTCAGCCAAGTCATGATAGAGACCTTCCTTTTTTTTTTTCCTCTGAGTATGACATGGTTGGTATATACACATTGATAAAGGTCATGAAGCAGCCTCTCTGATTTGTCAATGGGTAGTGTATGAAGCCTGTAGCCAATCATTTTGGAGATTGCAAAGGCCACCCCAGCATCTCTTCTCTCATCTGTCTTGCTGATCCAGAAATAGGCGTACTTGTCTTCCTGGATCTGACCCTGGCCTTCCATTCTAGTCTCCTGAAGGGCAGCAATGTCAATGTTGTACCACTCTACCTCCTTAGAAACTAGATCAGTCCTTCTCTTGAGCTTTGTATGCTTGTCCAGCATCATCTTTGCATTCCGTTTGGCAACTGATAGTCTCACTTTCTGGTATTTTTTTCCACTAATGCTTCGGCAGTCCATCGATTTCGATGATGACTGCATTGTGAGGATTATAACTGGCATGCTCAGAGGTGGGCTGTTTGGCCCGCTCTTGAGCAGCAAAAGTGTCCACATCAGTGACATTGAAAAGGTGTCTGAGTTGGTAGAGTATGTTGATTGTTGTGCCGTTTCTGATAGGCATCCTTTCTTCTGTTTTCTATGTTTTCTATGGCTTTATAGACAGTCTGCCTCCACTTCTTCCTGTCTTCTGCATCTTTCTCCCATGTGTCAGGGTTGATTTCACAGGCTTTCAAGTGTCGTTTCAGAACTTCTTTGAATCAAAGTTTCTGTCCACCCTGTGATCTCCTTCCTTGCGTGAGTTCTCCGTATAGCACCAAGCGTGTTTTCGGCATTCGCTTCACATGTCCTACCCACCTCAGTTGTGAGTCAGTGACGAGTGCCTCTGTACTGATGGATTCTACTCTCTTCAGGACTTCAACATCAGGGATCTTGTCTTGCCATCTGATGCGCTGGAGTTGGCGTAGGTGTTGCAGCTGAGTTCTTGTTAATTTTTGCAGGTGTTTTTTGTACAGTATCATGCTTTCAGTCGAGTAAAGCAGGGCAGGTAGTACAGCCGTGTTGTACACCTTGATTTTTGTGGCCAGTTTGATGTCATGTCAAGACCAAAGTCTTTTGTGGAGAGATCCGAAAGCTTTGTTGGCTGCCTGGATGCATCGATCTACTTCAAGGTCTGAGGAACACGAGTTTGTAACAGCACTTCCTAGATAGACGAATGAGTCTGTATTCTTCAGAGCTGCTCCATTGACTGTTATGCATGGTTGAGTTGCCAGTGGATCATTCAGGGGAGGTGGTTGGTATAGCAGTTCAGTCTTTGAGATGTTGATTTTTAGGCCAAACAGGTTTACAGCACTTGAAAAGCGATCCACAATCTCCTGCATGTGGTTGGGGTCATTTGCTACTAGAGTTGAGTCATCTGCATAGAGCAATTCCCAAATACAAGCTTCCCAGGTCTTAGTGGAGGCTTTCAGATGGGCAAGGTTGAAGAGTTTGCCATCCATGCAGGTTCTGATGTAGACTCCTCTTGTGAGATCAATGGCCATTGTCTCCAGGACAGCTGACAGGTACAAGGTGAAAAGTGTTGGTGCAAGTATGCATCCTTGTTTTACTCCATGCCTAATTTCAAAGCTGTCACTTGTGTCACCTCCAATAGACACTTTGCCAGTCATTCCTTCATGGAAGAGCCTCACCATTGTAATCAGCTTGGGTGGGCAGCCGTAGACCTCAAGCACTTTCCAGAGTGTTTCTCTGTCAACGGTGTCAAATGCTTTGGAGAAGTCAACAAAGATGATGTACAGTGGCTGATATTGCTCAACTGCTTTCTCCTGTAGCTGTCTCAGAGTGAAAATCATATTAATTGTAGATCTTCCAGCTCTGAATCCACACTGGCTCTCTGGTAGCACTTGCTCTGACAGGGTCTTCAGTCGGTTCAGTATGATCTTAGCAAGAATTTTTCCAGTAGTGGACAAAAGTGAAATTCCTTGATGGTTGCCACATTCACTTCTTTCTCCCTTCTTATTGTATATGGTGATAATGAGAGCATCTTTGAAGTCCTGGGGTAGAATTTCTTTCTCCCAACAAGCATTGATGAGCTTCAAGAGTTCTCTTCTCAAGTTTTGTCCACCATGCTTCAGAATATGCTGTCTTGTCCAGAGACCTTGTGACTTCTTGTTGTTTTCAGGGCTTTATTCACTTCCTCAAGAGTGATTGGAGTGCATAGGTCCTCTCTGATGGGTCTCCTTTCAAGTTGACTGCATGCCGCATCACTAGCTGATCCTTCTTGGTTGAGTCGGTTTCCAAAATGTTCTTTCCAGCATTCTATGATGTTGAGATCAGTGCAGAGCTTGGTTCCATCAGCCATCTTCACTGGGGCAATGGCATTGCTTCTTGGACCATAGACTGCTTTAAGCTCAGAGAAGAGACCCTGGGTAACGTTCCGGTTAGCCATTTCTTGCAATTCTGCAGCTTTCCTTGTCTACCATTCATCCTTCATTCACTGAGTTTTACACTGTACATCAGCTTTTGCTTCTTTGAAGGCTTGTGCACTTCTCTCAGTGTTCTCCTGCAGGTGGATACAATTGAGTCTCTGTTTGTTTTGCAGTAGTTCTTGTATCTGCTTGTTGTACTCTTGGAACCAGTCTTGAGCGACTCTCTTGGGGTGTCTTAGTACCTCAGATGCTGAATTGTGGATATTGTCTTTCAGCCATTTCCAGTGAGCTTCAATGTTCTCTGAGTTTGTTGGTGGTTCAGTGTCTTGTAGTGCAGCTGTGATTGCACAGGCCAGTCTCTGTTGGGCCATGTTGTCTAGTAATTTGATAGCCAGCTTTTTCGGTGTTTTCGGAGGTGTCCTTCGTCTATGCAAGGTCAGCTGAAGCCTCAGCTGTGAGTGGACAAGGTAGTGGTCTGTTGAGCATTCTGCTCCTCAAAGTGCCTTTGTTGAAAGAGCTTCAGACAGATTTTCCTTCCGAGTCACTACGTAATCAAGCAGGTGGAAATGCTTAGATCTTGGATGCATCCAGGTATAGTAGTTTTTGTCAGATTGGCAGAAGAATGTGTTGGTCATACTAGGTTGCGCTCCATGCAGAAGTTTATCAAGGGCTCTCCATTAGCATTCTTGTTTCCCTTGCCAAACTTCTCAATGATGCCTTCATGGGTTGCATGGTCCTTTCCAACACGTGTGTTGAAGTCTCCCAGAAGAATCACTTTGCCAGCTGCAGGCACACTGTCAGCAACAGATGTTAAGGATTCATAAAAGGCATCCTTGTCCTCTTCAGAGTGTGTCATTGTTGGAGCATAGGCACATATAATGGTCAGGTAGCGTTCATCTCCAATGGGAACTCAAAGGCTCATGATTCTTTCAGAAATTCCAGTTGGCAGGGTAGGCAGCTTTTAAGCAATCTTGTTGGAAACTGCAAAAGCTACACCTGCATCTCTTCTCCCTTCTGATTTTCCAATCCAGTAGATGGTGTGAGATTGTTCTTGAATCTGTCCTTGCCCAGCATTCCTAGTCTCTTGGAGCGCCGCTATGTCAATCTTGTATTTCTCAAGTTCATGTGCTGAGTGCTATCCTTCATTCAGGTCGGGTGTCATTGTCCAACATAGTCCAAACGTTCCATGTGGCCACAGTAAGTTTCTTCATCTTGTATTTTTGACCGCTGAAATGGAAACCTGCTGGTTGCGGTATGCCAGCCAGGTGGATTTCTGGATAAACCTTGTTTCCCCACCTTTTCTAGGGGTTTTCAGGGGCAAGCAGTGCTGTCCCTAAATAGGACTGCCTGGTCACCCACACTGCTGCCTCAATCCTGCTGTTACCCAGACTTCAGCTGGACTGCGACCTTCAAAAGTGGGCTGCCTGTGTGCAGACTTCCCGCTAGTAGCTCCCAGTATCTCAAGCTTGCTGCCATCGTGTTTGCATCCATCGCCACAGGACTTGGTAGCCTCTCCTCACAACGTGCCTTGCACAGTGGCTAAGATAGGTGGTGTTATGCCCCCACCATCTGTCTCTCTGGATCTTCACACCTGGTACAAATGGTGTGCTGATGCACCACAGATTTGGCAGATGAGAAGGATGCTCCGCAGTGGCAGCTGTCTTGCCTGGTGATGCCATCCATTGACTGTCTCTGGTTCCTCCACATGCCATCTGGTGGTGTGCCATTGACCTTGAGGTTCTTCTGCCACAGAGCACCAAGGACACCCTACTGCCAGCTTCCTTGGAAGCGGTTTAAAGACATGCCCTGGTCTGTGTGCTATTAAAACCATAGCTGGCACCCTAACAAAGCAGTCTGCCCTGGGTCAGAGCAGGCCGAGAGTAATGGCAACTAACTCCACACTCCCTACAGCTCCATGCATCCCTGCTTGGAGCCTTGCCATTGGATGCAGTTTAATGTCTTACCCAGGACGTGCTCCGCTAGTGCAAAGACCCATTGGCCATGGTTAGCCAGCCAGGTGTAATCTGGGCAAGCTTTTTTTTTTTACCACCTCAACATTTCTATTGTACTTAAACTCCTCCACTTGAGGCAGGACTTCTCCACCAACCTGGAGAGGGCAAGCCACCCTTTTCCGGTTGAGAACCATGGCCTTGGACTTGGAGGTGCTGATTCTCATCCCAGCCGCTTCACACTCGACTGCAAACTGCCCCAGTGCATGCTGAAGGTCCTGGTTTGAAGAAGCCAACAGGACAACATCATCCGCAAAAAGCAGAGATGAAATCCTGTGGTTCCCAAACAGGATTCCTTCCGGCCCCTGGCTGCGCCTAGAAATTCTGTCCATAAAAATTATGAACAGAACCGGTGACAAAGGGCAGCCCTGCCAGAGTCCAACATGCACTGGGAACAGGTCTGACTTACTGCTGGCAATGCGAACCAGACTCCTGCTCCGTTCGTACAGAGACCGGACAGCCCTTAGCAAAGAGCCCCGAACCCCATACTCCCGAAGCACCCCCCACAGAATACCACGGGGGACACGGTCAAATGCCTTCTCCAGGTCCACAAAGCACATGTGGACTGGTTGGGCAAACTCCCATGAACCCTCGAGCACCCTATGAAGGGTATAGAGCTGGTCCAGTGTTCCACGACCAGGACGAAAACCGCATTGTTCCTCCTGGATCTGAGGTTCGACTATTGGTCGAATTCTCCTCTCCAGTACCCTGGAGTAAACTTTCCCTGGGAGGCTGAGAAGTGTGATTCCCCTATAATTGGAGCACACTCTCCGGTCCCCTTTCTTAAAAAGAGGGACCACCACCCCAGTCTGCCACTCCAGAGGCACTGTCCCCGACTGCCACGCGATGTTGCAGAGGCGTGTCAACCAAGACAGCCCCACAACATCCAGAGACTTGAGATACTCAGGGCGGATCTCATCCACCCCCGGTGCCTTGCCACCGAGGAGCTTGCAAACCACCTCAGTGACTTCGGCTTGGGTAATGGATGAGTCCACCTCTGAGTCATCAGCCTCAGTCTCCTCAGTGGAAGACATGACGGTGGGATTGAGGAGATCCTCAAAGTATTCCTTCCACCGCCCGACAATGTCCCCAGTCGAGGTCAACAGCTCCCCACCCGCACTGTAAACAGTGTTGGCAGAGTACTGCTTCCCCCTCCTGAGGCGCTGGACGGTTTGCCAGAATTTCTTCGAGGCCGACCAATAGTCCTTTTCCATGGCCTCCCCGAACTCCTCCCAGTTCCGAGTTTTTGCCTCCGCAACTGTCCGAGCTGCAGCACGCCTGGCCTGCCGATACCCGTCAGCTGCCTCAGGAGTCCCGGAGGTCAACATGGCCCGATAGGACTCCTTCTTCAGCTTGACGGCATCCCTTACTTCCGGTGTCCACCACCGGGTTCGGGGATTGCCGCCACAACAGGCACTGGAGACCTTGCGGCCACAGCTCCGAACAGCTGCATCCACAATGGAGGTAGAGAACATGGTCCACTCAGACTTAATGTCCCCCGCCTCCCTCGGAAGCTGGGAAAAGCTCTCCCGGAGGTGGGAGTTAAAGACCTCCCCAACAGAGTGCTCGGCCAGACGTTCCCAGCAGACCCTCACCATACGTTTGGGCCTGCCAGGTCTGTCCAGCTTCTTCCTCCGCCAGCGGATCCAACTCACCACCAGGTGGTGATCAGTTGATAGCTCAGCCCCTCTCTTCACCCGAGTGTCCAAGACATAGGGCCGGAAATCAGATGAAACGACTACAAAGTCGATCATCGACCTCCGACCTAAGGTGTCCTGGTGCCACGTGCACTTATGGACACCCCTATGCTCGAACATGGTGTTCGTTCTGGACAAACCGTGACTAGCACAGAAGTCCAATAACAAAACACCACTCGGGTTCAGATCGGGGAGGCCGTTCCTCCCAACCACGCCCCTCCAGGTGTCACTGTCGTCGCCCACGTGAGCATTGAAGTCCCCCAGTAGCACAGTGGAGTCCCCAGTCTGAGCACCCCTCAGTACCTCTCCCAGGGACTCCAAGAAGGCCGGATACTCTATACTGCTATTTGGCCCGTAGGCACAAACAACAGCAAGAGCCCTCTCCCCAATCCGAAGGTGCAGAGAGGCAACCCTCTCATTCACTGGGGTAAACTCCAACACATGGCGGCTGAGCTGGGGAGCTATAAGCAAGCCCACACCAGCCCGCCGCCGCTCACCACGGGCGACTCCAGAGAAGTGGAAAGTCCAGCCCCTCTCGAGGAGCTGGGTTCCAGAGCCCAAGCTGTGCATGGAGGTGAGCCCAACTATCTCTAGCCGCTACCTCTCAACCTCCCGCACAAGCTCAGGCTCCTTCCCCCCCAGCGAAGTGACATTCCATGTCCCAACAGCCAGCCGCTGTGTCCGGGGATGAGGTCGTCGAGGCCCCTGCCTTCGACTGCCACCCAATCCACACTGCACCAAACCCCTACTGCTACCTCTGTGGGTGGTGAACCCACAGGAGGTCGGGCCCATGTCACCTCTTCGGGCTGAGCCCGGCCGGGCCCCATGGGCAAAGGCCCGGCCACCAAGCGATCGCATATGAGCCCCAACCCCGGGCCTGGCTCCAGGGTGGGGCCCCGGCTGCGTCCTACCGGGCGACGTCACGGTCCTGGATTTTTTCTCCATAGGGGGTTTTTGGTGAACTGCTCTTGGTCTGGCCTGTCACCTAGGACCTGTCTGCCTTGGGAAACCCTAACAGGGGCATAATGCCCCTGACAACATAGCTCCTAGGATCATTCAAGCACACAAACCCCTCCACCACAATAAGGTGGCAGTTCTAGGAGGGGCAATAGAATGATCATGAGCTTTGATCAAAGCTATGGTCATGAGCTTTGGGTAATGACAGAAAGAACAAGATCGCGGATACAAGCGGCTGAAATGAGTTTCCTTCGCAGGGTGGCTGGGCGCTCCCTTAGAGATAGGGTGAGAAGCACAGTCACTCGGGAGGAGCTCGGAGTAGAGCCACTGCTCCTCCACATCGAGAGGAACCAGCTGAGGTGGCTCGGGCATCTTTTTCGGATGCCTCCTGGACGCCTCCCTGGGGAGGTGTTCCAGGCATGTCCCCCCGGGAGGAGGCCCCGGGGAAGACCCAGGACACGCTGGAGGGACTATGTCTCTCGGCTGGCCTGGGAACGCCTCGGTGTTCTTCCCGAGGAGCTGGCCGAGGTGTCTGGGGAAAGGGAAGTTTGGGCTTCCATGCTTAGACTGCTGCCTCCGCGACCCGGTCCCGGATAAGCAGAAGACGAGACAAGAGACATTTCTATTGGCCTCCCCTTCTGGGACATGCAGTGCTGTCCCTAAATAGGGCTGCTCGGTCACTCTGCCTCCACCTACCAGTTGCCCAGTATCTTCTACAAGGTGGTGACAGTCACATGTGAGCTCTGGGCTGCCAGCTTCCAGCTTCATAGGCCTGCTGCTGTCACATTTGTGCCATCATCACAGGACTTGGGAATAGTCAGGATGTGTGTGAACAGTCAAAATTCACATCTTGCCTTGCACAGTGATGTAGACTGTTGGTGTCATGCTCCCAATGTGCAGCCTCTCTGGACCTCAGAAGCCATTGCTAAGTGGTGCACTGGAGTGCAACAGGCTTCGTCGTCTCATAAGCTTGTCCCACAGTGGCACCTGACTTGCCTGGTGATGCCATCCATTGACCTGCTGAGAGGTTCATTTGCATGTTGTCCAGTGTCTGTGCTATTGGTCCAACCCTGGGCTAATCTGCCACATCTGGTGCCCTGCTGTCATTGCCTTCTTTGTTTGTAGTGTTTTTTTTTTTTTTTTATTCAGAGTTTCCCTCTCCCAGATGGGCTGCCTTCACTATGAATTAGGAGGCCCATTTCCCCTTTACTCTCACCCCAGGTAGGGGAGCTTGAGTGTGCTATCACTTGCCCGAAGTGAACCTCCAGACTAGTGGAGGGAAGGATTTGTCCTACTTCTCCATTTTAGACTGGACCTCAGGAAAGGTCTAGCCACTGCCCACAGGTCTCCATCTAACCATTACATGACCAGGTGATGGCGAAAGCTGAAAATTGGACTCATCAGAGAAGATGACCATACTCCTGTCTGATACAGTCCAATCCTTATGGCCTTTAGCAAACTTCAGCCTGGCTCATCTTTGCTTCTCTTTGATGAAGGGCTTTTCTCGCTTTGCATGACTTCAACCCCACCCAGATGAGCCTGTTTCAAACTGTCTTTGCTGTGCACTTAACCCTAGCTATCATTTGCCAATCTTTTTGTAGGTCACTTGATGTCATCCTATGGTTGTTGAGTGACATTCGAAGGAGTTGATGATCATCCAGGACAGTGGAGTCATTTTCACCCTCTGCCATTCTGTAACTTTGTTTTCCCCAGTGTCTGCTGCTTGATCTTGTTCTTATGAACTGCCATCTTTGAAATTTTGAAGATGGAAGCCACCTGCAACTCACTGTATCCATCTGCCATTAAAGCCAGAATTGAATCCTTCTTTTTCCTCAGTCAAAACTTTTTTTTTCTTTTTAACTCTAGGCATGAGGAATAGGTATTTTTGTATTCCAATTAAATTTAAGGTACTACTGCCACTGTTTTTGCTATCCAAACTGGTCCTATTACAAGAGGATAGTGATGACCACAGTGGTGGGTTTTATACATTTCCCCGTAAAATAAGATTTGGTTCAGGTGATCACCTTCTCAGTACCTCATTAAGTAAAATGAGGTGTGCTTGTGTTGGAATTCCAGCACAGACACAGGAATGAAATGGCTGCCATACATAGAGATGTGATTTAAATAATAATAATAATAATAATAATAATAAAAGTGGTCTCTTGATTTTTTTTTCTTCCAGAGCTGTATATCTATTTTACATTGTATTTGCTGCTGTATCAACATGTTGCATTAAATCATCTGAGGATAGTTTTATATCATGGGGACATTTTTCAGATTCAGCCTACAAAGAACCTCAGTAATCAATCTGGATAAGCTGTAAATGCAAATCTAAGGTGACAATGAGGAAGAGATTGGAGAGGAACAGCACAAAGAAACAGGATCTCAAAAGAAATAATTAAAAAAAAGCCTTCAACCATGATACTTTGCTCAGAGATGCTAAACTGAGACAATATTGTCTTGGAGCCATCCAACCAGTAAGATTCTGTCACGTCTGCCCCTGCTTGCACTCAAGACTCCACTTCCCAGCATTCACAGTAGCCTTCACATTTGGCCATATTATTCCTGCTTTTTTCCTGAATTTATCGCTGACTGACATCTTCATTCTACAAAAGCAAGACCAAGAGCAACTGGAATTGTGGCAATATGTGCTGGTTTGGGACAATGTTTCACCATTCTCCACTGGTAGGCAAAGGGATTGAAAAAATATATGCATTTCTGAATGGTGTTTCTTCCATCACTTTCACCATTTCTGAATCCTGTTAAGTTTCACTACTTATAAAGATAAAAAATATATGAAAAAAACTGGTCATGGAAAATTATTTCCCCTGCCATTTCAGAAACTGCAAAATACTACCTTTTACTTTTTCCTATCCTTTTTCAAAGTGATGAACTTTCCTATTTTTTGTAAATATACAATCATTCTGAATTTGATGCCTACAGCACATTCCAACAAAGTTGGGATGGGGACATGTTCATAACTGTGTGTCACAGTGCAGGTACTTATGGATGTATACACAGATGAGAATGGAGAGCAAACTGGTTCAGAGCCAAAACTTGAGACTGGAATCAGAGTCGTAGAACAAGCAAGGGTCAGGCGATCGGCAAACAACGTAGAGGAGGAAAGACAAGCGTGTAAACAAGAAAAGAAGTAGCAAGAGTCAGAACATGAGAGTCAGTCAGAAATAACAAGGCTTGATGTGAACTGGAAAGAGCAGAACGATACTTCATACTGGAGTAGTGTGAGAGAGAGGTTTATATAGGCAGGGGGACTAATTAGGATGATGAGTGTCAGCTGATATCAATGTTCTGGAGACCGAGGGCACTGTGAGTCTTGGGGAGTGTAGTCCATAGTGTCCATGTTTTGTAGTTTGGACGCTTTCAGCAGGTTTATTGATACTGTGTTACATCCCCTTTTCTTTTAGCAAGACTCAGTAAGACTTTGGGAAATGAGGACACTAATTGTTGAATATTTGAGTGTGAAGTTCTTTCTTGTTCTCACTTCAAATCTGACTTCAGTTGCTCAAAAGTCTGATGTCTTTGTTGTCATATTTTTCATTTTATAATGCACCATACATTTTCAATTTGAGGTAGGCAGGCCAGTTTAGCACCCACACTCTTTTACTATGGAGCCACACTGTTGTACCACATGCAGAATGGGGCTTAGCATTGTCTTGCTGAAATTACCAGGGATGTCCATGAAAAAGACGTCATATGGTTGGCAGCATATGTTGCTCCTAAGCCTGTATGTACAGTGGGGCAAAAAAGTATTTAGTCAGTCACCAATTGTGCAAGTTCTCCCACTTAAAAAGATGAGAGAGGCCTGTAATTTTCATCATAGGTACACTTCAACTATGAGAGACAGAATGGGGGGAAAGAATACAGGAAATCACATTGTAGGATTTTTAATTAATTAATTGGTAAATTCCTCAGTAAAATAAGTATTTGGTCACCTACAAACAAGCAAGATTTCTGCCTCTCACAGACCTGTAACAACTTCTTTAAGAGGCTCCTCTGTCCTCCACTCGTTACCTGTATTAATGGCACCTGTTTGAACTCGTTATCAGTATAAAAGACACCTGTCCACAACCTCAAACAGTCACACTCCAAACTCCACTATGGCCAAGACCAAAGAGCTGTCAAAGGACACCAGAAACAAAATTGTAGACCTGCACCAGGCTGGGAAGACTGAATCTGCAATAGGTAAGCAGCTTGGTGTGAAGAAATCAACTGTGGGAGCAATTATTAGAAAATGGAAGACATACAAGACCACTGATAATCTCCCTCGATCTGGGGCTCCATGCAAGATCTCACCCCGTGGGGTCAAAATGATCACAAGAACGGTGAGCAAAAATCCTAGAACCACACGGGGGGACCTAGTGAATGACCTGCAGAGAGCTGGGACCAAAGTAACAAAGGCTACCATCAGTAACACACTACGCCGCCAGGGACTCAAATCCTGCAGTGCCAGACGTGTCCCCCTGCTTAAGCCAGTACATGTCCAGGCCCATCTGAAGTTTGCTAGAGAGCATTTGGATGATCCAGAAGAGGATTGGGAGAATGTCATATGGTCAGATGAAACCAAAATAGAACTTTTTGGTAAAAACTCAACTTGTCGTGTTTGGAGGAGAAAGAATGCTGAGTTGCATCCAAAGAACACCGTACCTACTGTGAAGCATGGGGGTGGAAACATCATGCTTTGGGGCTGTTTTTCTGCAAAGGGACCAGGATGACTGATCCGTGTAATGGAAAGAATAAATGGGGCCATGTATTGTGAGATTTTGAGTGAAAACCTCCTTCCATCAGCAAGGGCATTGAAGATAAAACATGGCTGGGTCTTTCAGCATGACAATGATCCCAAACACACTGCCCGGGCAATGAAGGAGTGGCTTCATAAGAAGCATTTCAAGGTCCTGGAGTGGCCTAGCCAGGCTCCAGATCTCAACCCCATAGAAGATCTTTGGAGGGAGTTGAAAGTCTGTGTTGCCCAGTGACAGCCCCAAAACATCACAGCTCTAGAGGAGATCTGCATGGAGCAATGGGCCAAAATACCAGCAACAGTGTGTGGAAACCTTGTGAAGACTTACAGAAAATGTTTGACCTCTGTCATTGCCAACAAAGGGTATATAACAAAATATTGAGATGAACTTTTATTATTGACCAAATACTTATTTTCCACCATAATTTGCAAATAAATTCTTTAAAAATTAGACAATGTGATTTTCTGGATTTTTTTTCCTCATTTTGTCTCTCATAGTTGAGGTATACCTATGATGAAAATTACAGGCCTCTCTCATCTTTTTAAGTGGGAGAACTTGCACAATTGGTGACTGACTAACTACTTTTTTGCCCCACTGTACCTTTAGGATTAATGCTGCCTTCAGATGTGCAAGTTACACATGCCATGGTCACTAACACATGCCCATAGCATCAAAGCTTGCTGAATTTTGACCTTTGTGCTGGTAACAGTCTGGATGGTCTTCTTCCTCTTTAGCCTGGAGAACACAATTTGGAACACAATCCAAAAGCAATTTGAAATGTGGCCTCATGAGACCACCGCAGACTTTTCCACTTTGTCTGTCCACCTCAGGTGAGCTTAGGCCAGGGGAAGTCAGCAATGTTTCTGGATGTTGCTGAAATATTGATCTCATTTTGCATGGTAGATGCAGTGATGAACTGTGCTTACCGACAACAGTTTTCCAAAGTGTTCCCAAGCCCATGTAGTAATATCATTTATACATGTATTCTTTAAATCATGTCAGTTTTTAATGCAGTGCCACCTGAGGGATCAAAGGTCATGGGTGTTCACTGTTGGTTTTCAGCCTTGCCCCTTATGTGCAGAGATTTCTGTGGATTATCTGAATCTTTTGATGATATTATGGATTGTTGATGGTGAAAGCCTTAAATGCCTTGCTATTCTATGTTGAGAAACACTGTTTTTAAACTCTTGGTTATTTGCCCACACAGCTTTTCACAAAGTGGTGAACCTGGCCCCATCCTTGTTTGTGAATGACTGAGCCTTTCCAATTACAAACAGGTGTTTTTCGAGCATTCTACAACTTTCCCAGTCTTTTGTTGAGAGCATCCCAACTTTTTTGAGAGCATGTTGCAGACATCAAATTCAGAATGAGTGTACAGTGCTCAACATAAATAAGTACACGCCCTTTGAAAAGTAACATTTTAAACAATATCTCAGTGAACACAATTTCCAAAATGTTGACAAGACAAAGTTTAATATAACATCTGTTTAAGTTATAACATGAATGTAAGGTTAATAATATAACTTAGATTACACATTTGTCAGTTTTACTCAAATTAGGGTGGTGCAAAAATGAGTACACCCCACAACAAAAACTACTACATCTAGTATTTTGTATGGCCTCCATGACTTTTAATGACAGCACCAAGTCTTCTAGGCATGGAATGAACAAGTTGGCGACAATTTGCAACATCAATCTTTTTCCATTCTTCAGCAATGACCTCTTTTAGTGACTGGATGCTGGATGGAGAGTGATGCTCAAGTTGTCTCTTCAGAATTCCCCAAAGAAAATAATTTCTTTCCACCACAAAGGTGAAGGCTACAAGAAGATCAGCAAAGCTTTACTTATCAGTCAGAATAGTGTAGCAAAAGCAGTACAAAAATTTAAGAAAGATGGAACTACAACCATCTCACAGAGATGTCCAGGTCATCCACGGAAGTTAACACCTCGACAGGAGCATCTTCTGATGAGAAGGGTTGAAGAAACTCGGCATGCAAGTTCACTGTAGTTATCTAAAGAAGTAGAAAGCCAAACTGGGGTGACTATTTCCCATGACACAATACGGCGTACACTGCAGAGGAATGGCATGCATGAATGCCGTCCATGAAAGAAGCCTCTCTTAAAGCCCAGGCACAAAAAAGCCCATCTAGAGTTTGTCAGGGCCCATGCTGACAAAGATGAAGACTACTGGGACTCTATACTCTGGAGTGATGAGACCAAGATAAATGTTTTTGGAACTGATGGTTTCAAAACTGTATGGCATCACAAAGGTGAGGAATACAAAGAAAAATGCATGGTGCCTACAGTGAAACATGGTGGTGGCAGTGTCCTTATGTGGGGCTGCATGAGTGCTGCTGGTGTCGGGGAGCTGCATTTCATTGAGGGTGTCATGAATTCACAGATGGATTGCACTGAAAAAGAAGATGCTACCATCACTCCATGCTCTTGGTCATTGTGCACTTTTCCAACATGAATAAACACACATCTAAGGCCACTGTTGGATTTCTGAAGAAGAACAAGGTGAAAGTGATTCAGTGGCCAAGTATGTCTCCTGATCTGAACCCAATCGAACACCTATGGGGAATTCTGAAGAGACAAGTTGAGAATCTCACTCCATCCAGCATCCAGTCACTAAAAGAGGTCATTGTTGAAGAATGGAAAAAGATTGATGTTGCAAAATATCACCAACTTGTTCATTCCATGCCTAGAAGACTTGGTGCTGTCATTTAAAAATCATGGAGGCCATACAAAGTACAAGATGTAGTAGTTTTTGTTGTGGGGTGTATTCATTTTTGCACCACCCTAATTTGAGTAAAACTGAAAAAATGTGTAATCTAAGTTATATTATTAACCTTACTTTCACATTATAAGTTAAACAGATGTTTATTAAACTTTGTCTTGTCAACATTTTGGAAATTGTTTGTGTTCATTGAGATATTGTTTAAAATGCTACTTTTCAAAGGGGGTGTACTCATTTACACTGAGCACTGTACATGTACAAAAAAAGGTTTATCAGCTAGATTACATATCTTGTCTGTGTACTGTATTCAATTGAATATAGGTTGAAGATTGAAAAGGATTTGCAAATCATTGCATTTTTTTTTTTTAATGAACATTTTACCCAGCATACCAACATTTTTGGAATCAGGGATGTAAAAGCTATTTTACATACCTTAATGAAGATTTGTGTGTGTGTGTGCTCTGAAGCTAATATTTAATTAAAAGATGACAGCTTTGTAGTTTTGAGATTAAGATTTGTTTTGTATGAAAACTTTATCTGAGAAGAAAACAGTTTTTACATCTGCAGTGGATGTACACTATTCTGGGTCATTCAAAGTGGGTTTTCATAGGCGTGTTTATTAGTTTGAAAGCACTGACTTCAGTATGTAAAAATGTGTTATGTCAATTAGAAAAACTATGTGTTAATTACTTGTGTGTCAAGTATTGCCTATTGAGACCTATTGAGACCTTCTGTCTCAACAGGAAATTATAGGTGTGTGCATTCCATTTGTATTTAACAGTTAAAGAGTTTGCTTATATTCATATTTTCATGCAGATCGGTGCAGATATCTGTGGTTTTTTTGATGACACAACTGAGGAGCTATGCACACGCTGGATGCAAGTTGGAGCCTTTTATCCTTTTAGTCGTAATCACAATGCTCAGGGCTACAAAGTAAGTATCTGCACTAATTAAAATATCACTGCTCACAGTAACATTATGCACTGTTGAATTAACCCTTATAATAATGCTCAATTAAAACATACACATAGAAACACCCAGGAGCTGTCAACAGATCCAAATCCATATGTGGTAAATCCCTGATGTGGCTGGAGTACAGAAGCACGGCAGGCAGGAACTGACATTCTTACAAACATTATTTTTTTCTTTTCAGCTTTACTCATGTGCGCGCCAACACATGTGCGCGCGCACGCATGCACGCAAGCAAGCGCGCGTGCACATGCACACACACACGTGTTCTGGTCAGGAGAGAACACTTCTGTGCTCTCTCTCTCCTTATATGCTCCATCCCTGCAACAAACACACCCACACATACCCACACATTAATTGACATCAGGTGTAATGACTTAGCCACTTACCTTCCCCGACCCCGCCCTCCATTCACAAACTGCTGCTTGGCCATGCCTCCACTGCCACATACCCCCACTGCCCGACTCAGGCCGGGGAGCCGTCCGGCCTGAAGCAGACTCCCCACCCTGATGGGACAGGAAGTCCGCCACCACCATCTGCACCCCCGGCCTGTGGACCACCTCGAACTTAAACAGCTGGAGGGCGAGATACCAAAGGGTGATCGGCACATTGGCATCCTTCATGCGGTGGAGCTACTGGAAGGGCACGTGGTCCAAACAGAGGGTGAAAGGGCACCCCAGCAGGTAGTATCGGAGGGCAAGGACCACCCACTTGATGGCAAGACACTCTTTTTCGATGGTGCTGTACTTGATTTCATGCATTGAGAGTTTATGGTTGATATACAGCATGGAGCACTCATCGCCCTCCACCTTCTGGGACAAAACGGCCCCCAGCCCTCTGTCTGATGCGTCAGTCTGTAAAATAAAGGGGAGAGAGAAGTTGGGGAGTGCAAAACTGGCCCCCCACACAGTACAGCTTTTACCTTAGAGAAAAACTGTTGGCACTGCTCTGTCCACTGGACCGAATCTGGAGCCCCCTTTTTAGTGAGATCGGTTAACAAGCTGGGGACATCTGAATAATTGGCTATAAACCTATGATAATAGCCAGCCAGCCCCAGGAACTGTCTCACCCCCTTTTTGGTCTTGGGCCTCGGGCAGGCCACAATCGCTGCAGTCTTGTTAATTTGGGGACGCACCTGCCCATGACCTAAGTGGAACCTCAGATACCATACTTGCACCCACCCAATTACACACTTTTTCAGGTTAGCTGTGAGACCCACACACCTCAGAGACTTTAGAACAGGCCTCAGATATTCCAAGTGGTGCAGCCAATCATGGCGATAGATAATGATATCGTCGAGGTATATGGCTGCATAGGCGGTGTGAGGGTGAAGGATCTTGTCCATGAGCTGCTGGAACGTAGCGGGAGCCCCAAACAACCCAAAAGGAAGCATGACAAATTGGTGTAACCCAAACGGTGTGGAAAAGGCCGTTTTTTTCTCGGGATAGAGGAGTTAAGGGGATCTGCCAATATCCCTTTGTTAGATCCAGTGTTGAATAAAAGTGAGCAGCGCCTAACTGATTGAGCAACTCATCAATGCGAGGCATTGGGTACCGTATGTGTCAAATTTAGACACCACATTGACCTTTCTATAGTCCACACAGAACCAAACCGACCCTTCGGTCTTGGGAACCAGGACCACTGGGCTGCTCCAGTCACTGTGGGACTCCTTGATTATGCCCATCTCGAGCATGGCCTTGAGTTAGTCCTGAGCCACCTTTTTTTTGTGTGTGTGTGCGTGTGTGTGTGTGTGTGTGTGTGTGTGTGTGTGTGTGTGTGTGTTCGGGCAGACGGTAAGGGCGGCTACGCACCACCACCCCTGGGGTCATCTCAATGTGGTGTTCTATGAGGTGGGTGCGGCCAGGTAGGGGCGAGAACACATTGGAAAATTCCTCCTGCAACTTTGGTACCTCCATGAGTTGGGTCGGTGAGAGGTGGTCTCCACAAGGGACTGGAGTACTTTGAGATGTGACCTTTTTTACCTCCGGCCCCAGCTCAGCCTTCTCTGGAACTACCGATGCCAACACTATGGGGGCACCCTCATTCCAGTGTTTTAAAAGGTTAAGGTGGTAGACTTGAAATTCCCCACCCCATCCATTCGCCTCACCTCATAGTTGACGTCCCCAACTCGCCATGTGACCTCAAAGGGCCCTTGCCACTTGCCAACTAATTTAGAGCTTGATGTGGGCAATAATATGAGTACTTTGTCTCCTGGTGTGAACTCTCTAAGGTGCGTGCCCCTGTCGTACAGCTGGATTTGACGTTCTTGTGCCTGCAACAAATTCTCCTGGGTTAAGTGCGTGAGGGTGTGAAGTTTTCCACGCAAGTCAAGAACGCACTGAATTTCGTTTTTGCTAGGCGAAGGTCCCTCCTCCCAATTTTCTCATAGCACATCCAAAATGCCATGCGGCTTACACCCATATAATAATTCAAATGCAGAAAACCCCGTGGAGGCTTGCGGGACCTCTCGTACTGCAAATAACAGGGGCTCGAGCCACTTATCCCAATTACATGCATCCTCATTTACAAATTTCAGAATTATGTTTTTGAGTGTCCGATTAAACAGTTCCACTAAGCCATCCGTTTGTGGGTGATAGACACTCGTGCAGATGGACTTAATCCCCAATAACCCATACTGTTCGCACAGTGTGTGTGACATAAATGTAGTGCAATCTGTCAGGATTTCTTTCGGAATCCCAACCCAGGAGATAATACGGAAGAGCGCTTCTGCAATACTGCATGCTGATGTAGACGGCTCTGTGACAGCTTCTCCAGTCAATGCCACACCGGGATCTTCCTGTGACATACTAGTGCAGGACCCACTATGAGTTAAATGTTCCATCAGCTTTTTAAACCCCGGCCAATCTGTCCCCAAAATCAACGAGTGGGTGAGACGAGGATTAACTGCCGCCTTTATTCTATGCCCTTAGCCCCGGAATAGAATACGAACAGACACTAAGGGATAATTGTGAACATCCCCATGCACACACAACACTTTCACCACTTGTGCTCTCCCCAATGCCTCACCTTGCACCAAGCATTGGTGAATTGAGGTCTGATTACAACCGTAATCCACCAACATGTGGTATGTATCCCATTTAACACTTACCAGTATGCGATATGTTCCGGCCTGACTGGGGGCAGTCTCTGGCATGTCAGGGATCCGGATCACCACTTCCACCTCCCTCGCGGAGCCCTGACTCTGGAGATGTTCTGGCTCCCCCGCTGCGCCAGCATACCGGCCCAGGCTTTCCCTCTGCACCGGTGTTATGGGCATCACTCACCTGAGGGGGGGGAGGACACAAACATGGAAGCAGGAGATGGGAGGACAGCATGGGTGCAAAGGGCTGGCTGGGAAGGAGCCGGCCCCCACCTCTGCAGTGGAGGAATGGGGCAAGGATGAGGGAGGGGAGAGGGAGAGAGAAGAAACATGAGGAGAGGCACCTTCTCCTCGTCTGTCTGCCATTGGAACTGCTGCCAGATGGTCCTCCACCAACTCGATGGCTCGTTGGAGCGACGCTGGCCAATGACACTGGACCCATTCCACCGCTCCTTCTGGAAGCTGAGAGATGAGCTGTTCTAGTGCCACCAGGTCGATGATCCCATCGGCGTCGCAGTCTTCTGCCCTCAGCCACCACCGGCAGGCATCCCAGAGTTGTTGGCCGAATGCGAACAGCCGGCTGACCTCCTCCAGTGTCAGCTTCCGGAACTGCTGGCAATGTTGTTCCGGGCAGTGGCTGACCCACTGCAAGATGACTCTCTTGAGGTCAGTGTAGATGAGCCAGCTGTTGGCAGGGAGCTGCTGTGCCGCAAGCTGCGCCTCGCCAGTTAGGAGTGGGAGGAGGCATGCCACATGCTGCTCGAGTGGCTACTCCCATGTTTGGGCCGCTTGCTCAAAGAGAGCAATGAAGGCTTCGGGCTCATCATGCGGGCCCATCTTCATGAGGGTGATGTGAAGGGAGTCCATGATAGTGACCGTGGACACCCCTGCTGACACAAGTAGATACCAGAATGCCTGGCGATCTTCCCGCTAGGCCAGCATCAAGGCTTCAAAGCATTGCTCTTACTCCTTTCAGAGGGTGGTCAGCACTTGATGCTGGTGCTGCTGGGCAGCAGCGAGGGCATAGATGAGCTCTGTAAATGGGGAAGACTCCATGGGGTGGTTCCCTTCTGTACTTGACATCCCAGTTTTGGCACCACTGTGGTAAATCTCTGATGTGGGTGGAGTACAGAGGCATGGCAGGAGGGAACTGAAGTTCTTACAAACTTTATTTTTTCTTTTTAGCTTTTCAGCTTCACTCGTGCTGCTCACTGACACATATATGCGTGTGCGTGCACACATGTTCTGGTCGGGAGAGAGCTCTTCTCTGCTCTCTCTCTCTCTCCTTTTATGCTCCATCCCTGCAACAAACACACACACACACACACACACACACATTAATCGACACCAGGTGTAATGACTTCGCCACTTACCTTCCCTGACCCTGCCCTTCAATCACAAACTGCAGCTTGGCCACGCCCCCGTTGCTACACCATACTTTCATAAATACATACTTTTTCCTGTTGGTTTTGTGATAGTTACTGATTGATCCACAGTACTTGCTGAACAATATGATTTATGAAGAATATCTGAATTTACAGTGAACAGAGACACTGATTGTTTAAGTCTCACACTGTTGGTTGTAAATGTAACTTACTGTCTTCATTTGCACTAATCAGATTAAACTAATAGAAATTAAACTAATAGAAAGACAATAGTCTTAATTATAGCTGTAAGGGTAAATTCAGCACTTTGAGTTACTATAAAATTTAATGGAATAGTTAAGCCAGACGGGTAAAGTTCAGTCTAAATTCATGAGAGTTAAGTCAACAATTATGGCCACTATCAGCTTATTGTACAGCACGGTGCAACACTGCAATTGTTAATCATCATTCAAGTTTAACACTGTAGGTGTAATTTGAATAATGTGTTGGTTAAAGTGTTTTTGCAGCCCCTAAGTTCATATTTTTGGTTACTGTAGAACCAGAGCAGGTGGGGGGAGCACAGAAGCAAAGCAGGCCAGAACTGAGTTCTCAGAAAATTTTATTTTTTCCGTTGTATATGTGGCTTTTCAGCTCATTCACTCGCTCACACACGTACACACACATGCATTCTGGTCAGGAGAGAGCTCCCTTTCTCTGCTCTCTCTCTCCTTTTAAAGGGCATGATCACTGGGGAAAACACACAAACGCAGGTTAATTCACGTCAGGTGCAGTGATTCTGCCACTTACCTTCCCTGACTCCGCCCTCCATTCAAAGACCGACGCTTGACCACGCCCCCGCTCCCACATACTCCCACCGCCCGACTCAGGCGGGAGAGCCGTCCGGCCTGCAGCTGACTCCCCCCCCCCCCCGACGGGAGAGGAAATCCGCCACGACCATCTCCGCCCCTGGCCTGTGGACAACCTCGAACTTAAATGGCTGGAGTGCCAGATACCAACGGGTGATCCACGCGTTGGCATCCTTCATGCGGTGGAGCCACGGGAGGGGTGTGTGGTCCGAACAGAGGGTGAAAGGGTGTCCCAGTAGGTAGTAGTGGAGGGCGAGGACTGCCCACTTGATGGCGAGGCACTCCTTTTCTATGGTGCTGTACCGGCCCTCACACACCGACAGCTTCCGGCTGATGTACAGCACTGGACGGTCCTCCACCTCCTGGGACAAAACAGCCCCCAGCACTCTGTCCGATGCGTCCGTCTGCAAAACAAAGGGGAGAGAAAAGTCAGGGGAGTGTAACAGTGGCCCCACACACAGTGCAGCCTTTACCTCAGAGAAAGCCCCCTGGCATTGCTTCCTCCACTGGACCAGATCTGGTGCCCCCTTTTTCGTGAGATCAGTCAGTGGGCTGGTAACGTCCGAATAATTAGGTATAAACCTACGATAGTAGCCAGCCAGCCCCAGGAACTGTCTCACCTGCTTTTTGGTCTTGGGCCTCAGGCAGGCCACAATCACTGCTGTCTTATTGACTTGGGGACACACCTGCCCATTGCCCAAGTGGAAGCCCAGATACCGTACTTCCAGCCGTCCAATTGCACACTTCTCTGGGTTGGCTGTGAGACCCGCTCGCCTCAGCGACCTAAGGATGGCCCTTAGGTGTTTTAGGTGTCGCGGCCAGTCATTACTATAAATAATGATGTCGTCCAAGTATGCGGTCGCGTAGGTGGCGTGGGGGTGGAGGACTATCCATAAGCCGCTGGAATGTAGTAGGTGCCCCAAACAGCCCAAAAAGAAGTGTGACGAACTGATGTAAGCCAAACGATGTGGAAAAGGCCATTTTCTCTCGGGATAGTGGAGTCAAGGGGATCTGCCAATATCCCGTTGTCAAATCCAGTGTCGAATAAAAACGAGTTGTGCCTAGTCGATCAAGCAACTCGTCAATACGAGGCATTGGGTATGCATTGAATTTAGACACTGCGTTGACTTTTCTATAGTCCACACAGAACCGGACCGACCCGTTGGCCTTGGGAACCAACACTACCGGGCTGCTCCAGTCACTGTGGGACTCCTCGATGATGCCCATTTCGAGCATGGCCTCGAGTTCTTCCCGAACCACCTTTTTTGTGTGTTCAGGCAGTCTGTAAGGGTGGCTGCACACTACCACCCCCAGGGGTGTCTCAATGTGGTGTTCTATGAGGTGGGTGCGGCCGGGCAGGGGCGAGAACAAGTCAGAAAATTCTGTCTGCAATTGGGTGACCTCCATGAGTTGGGTCGGGGAGAGGTGGTCTCCACAGGGGACCAGAGTGGTGGGCAATGTCAATTTTCCTTTTTGAACCTCCGGCCCCAGCTCCACCTTCTCTGGAACCACCGACACTAATGCCATGGGGACCTCCTCGTTCCAAAGTTTTAACAGATTGAGGTGGTAAATCTGTAATGCCCCACCCCTGTCCATTCGTCACACCTCATGGTCGACGTCCCCAACTCGCCGTGTGACCTCAAAGGGTCCTTGCCACTTGGCGATCAATTTGGAGCTCGATGTGAGCAACAACACAAGTACTTTATCTCCCAGTGTGAATTCCCTAAGACGCGTGCCCCTGTCGTACAGATGGACTTGACGTTCTTGGTCCTCCCACAAATTCTCCTGGGTTAGGTGCATGAGTGTGTGGAGTTTGGCCTGCAGGTCAATAATGTATTGAGTTTCATTTTTACTTGTTGAAGGTCTCTCCTCCCAATTTTCTCACAGCACATCGAGAATGCCACGCGGCTTACACCCGTATAATAATTCAAATGGGGAGAACCCCGTGGAGGCTTGTGGGACCTCTCACACTGTGAATAACAGGGGCTCGAGCCATTTATCCCAGTTGCATGCGTCCTCACTTACAACTTTCTGAATTATGTTCTTGAGGGTGCAATTGAACCGTTCAATGAAGCCATCCGTCTGTGGGTGATACACGCTGGTGCAGATAGGCTTAATTCCCAGTAACCCATACAGTTTGCGCAGTGTGCGTGACATAAATATAGTGCCTTGATCAGTCAGAATCTCTTTGGGGATTCCGACTCGGGAGATGACGTGGAAGAGTGCTTCTGCAATACTACGTGCTGAGATATTGCGAAGAGGCAGTGCTTCCGGTTATCACGTTGCATAGTCCACCGAAACTAAAATAAAGCGATATCCTCGTGTTGACCGATCTAATGGCCCAGCGAGATCCATCCCAATTCTTTCGAACAGGGTCTTGATTAATGGCAGAGGGCGCAAAGGCACTTTTGGAATGGCCACAGGATTTACTAACTGGCATTCGCGGCACGCCGTGCACCACCTACGGACATCGCCGTGAATCCCTGACCAATAGAACCGGGCCATTATTCGGGCTAGTATCTTATCCTGCCCCAAGTGTCCGGCCAAGGGATTAAAGTGAGCCACCTGGAATATAAATTCCCGGTGGCTCTTTGGGATTAAAAGCTGTGTTATCGGTTCCTTAGTCTGAGTGTCCTGCATCACTCGGTATAACCTATCCTTAATAATGGAAAAATAGGGGAAGGACGGGTGGCATTTGGCTGGAGCGTTTGACCATCAATTACTCTCACTTGGTCAAACGCATGTCGCAGAGTCTCATCTCACGACTGCTCTAACGAGAAATCCGCGAGGGATTCCCCGAGAGAGGGAGGAGGAGCATGCTGCTCCTCACTCTGATGTGGTGATGACGTAGACAGCTCTGTGACAGCTGCTCCCGCCAATGCCACACTGGGACCTCCCCCCGCTAAATTATGGCAGGCCCCACTCTTCACTAAATGTGACATTAATTCCCTAAATCCTGGCCAATCAGTCCCCAAAATTATCGAGTGGGGAAGGCGAGGATTAACCGCCACCTTTACTCTCAATTTCTCCCCTCAAAATAGAATGTGGACCGACACTAAAGGGTAGTTGTGAACATTCCCGTGCACACACAACACCTTCACCAATTGTGCTCTCCCCAATGCCTCGTCTTGCACCAGGCTTTGGTGGATTGAGGTCTGATGACAGCCGGAGTCTACCAAAGCCTGATACGTATCCCCTTGGATACTCACTGGTATGCGATACGCTCCAGCCCGATCGAAGGCAGTCCCTGGCGCATCAGGGATCTGGACCACAGCGCCCACCTCTATCGCCGAGCACTGATGCTGGAGGTGCCCCGGCTCCCTGCAGCGCCAGCATACCGGCCCAGGCTCTTCCTCTGCACCGGTGTTTCAGAGCTCACTCACCTGAGGGGGCGGAAGACACAGACATGGAAGTAGGAAATAGTAGGGCACCGCGGGTGCGGCGGGCCAGCTGGGGTGGAGCCGGCCCCTACCTCCGCGGTGGGGGAATGGAGTAAGGACGAGAAACAGAAGGAGAGAGAGAGGGGAGAAGAGGAGACATGCTGTCCTGCCGTTGGAACAGCCGCCATATGGTCCTCCGCCAGCTCGATGGCCTGATCCAACGACACTGGGCGATGGCACTGGACCCACTCCGCTGTTCCTTCCAGAAATCGGGCAATGAATTGTTCCAGCGCCACCAGGTCGATGATTCCCTCTGCATCGCAGTTGTCGGCCCTCAGCCACCGCCGGCAGGCGTCCCGGAGTTGCTGACCAAACGCGAACGGCCAGCCAACCTCCTCCAGGCACAGCGCGCGGAAGTGCTGCCGTTGCTGCTCCGGGGTGCTCCCCACACATTGGAGGACAGCCCTGCAAAGGTTGGCGTAGACCAGCTGGCTGTCAGTTGGGAGCTGTAGCGTGTCCAGCTGCGCCTCGCCCATTAGCGGGGGAGGAGATGCGCCACGCGCTGTTCCACCGGCCAACCCCATGCCTCTGCTGCCTGCTCAAAAAGAGTGAAGAAGCCTTTGGGGTTGTTATGCGGACCCACTTTGTTAGGGTGAGGTGGGGAGGGTCCGCGGCGGTGGTGATGGTGGACCTCGCTGACGCGAGCAGGTGCCGGAACGCCTGGCGATCTTCCTGCTGTGCCAGCACCAGGGCTCTGAACCGTTGTTCCTGCTCCTTCCGGAGGGCGACCAGCGCCTGGTGCTGGCTCTGTTGGGCCGAGACGAGGGCATGGACTAGGTCCTTGAAGGGGGAGGGCTCCATGGGGCTGTCTCCTTCTGTGCTCCGTTCCCGGGTTTTGGCACCACTTTAGAACCAGAGCAGGTGGGTGGAGCACGGAAGCACAGCAGGCCAAAACTGAGTTCTCAGAAACTTTTATTTTTTCCATTGCATATTTGGCTTTTCAGCTCATTCACTCTCTCACACGCGCACACACACATGCATTCTGGTTGGGAGAGAGCTCCCTTTCTCTGCTCTCTCTCTCCTTTTATAGGGTGCGGTCACTGGGGAAGACACACAAACGCAGGTTAATTCACGTCAGGTGCAGTGATTCTGCCACTTACCTTCCCTGACTCCACCCTCCATTCACAGACCGAAGCTTGACCATGCCCCCGCTGCCACAGTTACATTTCAAGAAACTGGTTCAAATGAAATACTTTAGAATTAGAAAATCTAAGTCAGAAATAGAAAAAAACTGAGATCAAATAATGGACTGAAATGAACTTAGATTTTTTTTAAATTGCTTAAATATACAGAATATATACAAAATATACAATAAATACATAGTAGCAATAAATGCAATGATAGTGCAAGTTAATTGGATGAAATAATCAGCGCTTAAGAAGAAGGAGAAGCCTTTATTTGTCACATGCATAGTCTCAAGCATTGTGAAATTCATCCTCTACATTTAACCCATTTTAAGCAGTGAACACATGCATGCACACACACAAGTGAGCAATGAGCACACACAGCAATGGGCAGCTATACTATTGTAACAGTTTGTATGGGTGGGAGGAGCACAGAGGATGGCAGGACAGAGATCAGGTTCGTAACCAGGAGTTTTATTGCCACACTTTTCAGTGAACAACTTGTACTATACAGACACACACACACAACCGGCGTCTGGTTCAGGGATGAGCTCCTCTGCTCTACGCTCTCCCTCCTTAAGTAGGGCATGGTCACTGGGAAGACACACACAAACGCAGGTTAATTTACATCAGGTGTAGTGATTCTGCCACTTACCTTCCCTGACTCCGCCCTCCTGTCACAGACCGGCACTTGACCATGCCCCTGCTGCCACATACCCCCACCGCCCGACTCAGGCCGGGCGGCCGTCCGGCCGTCCGGCCTGCAGCCGACTCCCCCCCCCCCCTTGACGGGAGAGGAAGTCCGCCACGATGCCTCGGCCAGTCATTACTATAGATGATTATGGTGCCTCGGCCAGTTATTACTATAGATGATTATGTCGTTGAGGTAGGCAGCCGCATAGGTGGCGTGGGGGCAGAGGACCCAGTCCATCAGCCGCTGAAACATAGCGGGCGCCCCAAACAGCCCGAACGGAAGTGTCACGAATTGGTGTAAACCGAATGGTGTGGAAAAGGCCGTTTTTTCTTGGGATAGTGGAGTCAAGGGGATCTGCCAGTATCCCTTCGTTAAATCCAGCGTCGAATAAAAGCGAGCAGTGCCTAGTCGATCGAGCAACTCATCAATACGAGGCATTTGGTACGCGTCGAATTTAGACACCACGTTGACTTTTCTATAGTCCACACAGAACCGGACCGACCCGTCAGCCTTGGGTACCAAGACCACCGGGCTGCTCCAGTCACTGTGGGACTCCACGACGATACCCATTTCGAGCATGGCCTCGAGTTCTTCCCGAACCACTTTTTCTTGTGTTCGGGTAGCCTGGAAGGGCGGCTACGCACTACCACCCCCGGGGGCGTCTCAATGTGGTGCTCTATGAGGTTGGTGCGGCCGGGCAGGGGCGAGAACACGTCCGAAAACTCGGTCTGCAACTGGGCGACCTCCGCGAGTTGGGTTGGGGAGAGGTGGTCTCCACAGGGGACTGGAGAGGTATGCGATGTCAATGCGCCTTTTTGAACCTCCGGCCCCAGCTCCGCCTTCTCCGGAACCACCGACACCAACACCATGGGGACCTCCTCGTTCCAGAGTTTGAGTAGATTAAGGTGGTAAATCTGTAGCACCCCACCCCTGTCCATTCGCCTCACTTCATAGTTGACATCCCCGACGCGCCGTGTGACCTCGAAGGGTCCTTGCCACTTGGCAACTAATTTAGAGCTCGATGTGGGCAACAGTACGAGTACTTTATCTCCCGGTGCGAACTCTCGAAGGTGCGTACCCTTGTCGTACAGGTGGGTTTGCCGTTCTTGGGCCTGCCGCAAATTCTCCTGGGTTAGGTGCGCAAGTGTGTGGAGTTTTGCGCGCAGGTCAATACCATATTGAATTTCATTTTTACTTGATGAAGGTCCCTCCTCCCAATTTTCTCGCAGCACATCTAAGATGCCGCGCGGCTTACGCCCATATAATAATTAAAACGGGGAGAACCCCGTGGAGGCTTGGGGGACCTCTTGCACTGCAAATAACAAGGGTTCGAGCCATTTATCCCAGTTACGCGCGTCCTCACTTACGAATTTTTTAATTATGTTCTTGAGGGTGCGATTAAACCGTTCAACTAAACCGTCCGTTTGTGGGTGATACACGCTGGTGCGGATCGGCTTAATACCCAATAGCCCATACAGTTCGTTCAGTGTTCGTGACATAAACAAGGTGCCTTGATCAGTCAGAATCTCTTTCGGGATTCCAACTCGGTAGATGATGCAGAAGAGTGCCTCCGCAATACTGCATGCTGAGATATTGCGAAGAGGCAGGGCTTCCGGGTATCGCGTTGCATAGTCCACCAGAACTAATATAAAGCGGTACTCTCGTGTTGACCGATCTAATGGCCCGACGAGATCCATCCCAATTCTTTCGAACGGGGTCTCGATTAACGGTAGAGGGCGCAAAGGCACTTTTGGAATGGCCGCTGGATTTACTAACTGGCATTCGCGGCACGCCGTACACCACCTACGGACATCGCCGCGAATCCCTGGCCAATAGAATCGGGCCATTATTCGGGCTAGTGTCTTATCCTGCCCCAAGTGTCCAGCCATGGGATTAAAGTGAGCCGCCTGGAATACTAATTCCCGGCGGCTCTTCGGAATTAAAATCTGTGTGACTTGCTCTTTAGTTTGAGTGTCCTGCGTCACTCGGTATAATCTATCCTTCATAATCGCGAAGTAGGGGAAGGACGGGGTGACGTTCGGCTGGAGCGTTTGACCATCGATTACTCTCACTTGGTCAAACGCATGCCGCAGAGTCTCGTCTTGCGTTTGCTCTAATGGGAAATCCGCAAGGGATTCCCCAACAGAGAGAGGAGGAGCCGGCTGCTCCTCACTCTGACGCGGAGATGACGTTGACGGCTCTGTGACAGCTGTTCCCGCCAAGGCGACACCGGGAACTCCCCCTGTTAAATGGCAGGACCCACTCTTCACTAAGTGTGTCATTAAATCCCGAAATCCCGGCCAATCAGTCCCCAAAATTATAGAGTAGGTAAGGCGAGGATTAACCGCCGCTTTCACTATAAATTTTTCCCCACGGAAAACAATGTGGACGCGTCCTCACGCGTCGGTGATCCGAACCACCGCACCCACCTCCATTACTGTGCACCATTGTTGGAGGTGGCCCGGCTCCCCGCAGTGCCAGCAAACCGGCCCGGGCTTCCTCTCCGCACCGGTGTTCTGGGGCTCACTCACCTGAGGGGGGGGAGAGACAGACACAGAAGGGAGAAACGAGAGGGCACTGCGGGTGCGACGGGCCGGCACTGGTGGCGCCGGCCCCTGCCTCCGCAGTGGGGGAATGGGGCGTGGACGAGACACAGGAGGAGACAGAGAGAAGAGGAGAGGAGAGAATAGGCTGTCTGCTGTCCTGCCACCGGGACAGCCGCCATATGGTCCTCCGCCAGCTCAATGGCCTGATCCAGTGACGCCGGGCGGTGGCACTGGACCCACTCTGCGGTTCCTGCTGGCAAGTGTGCCACGACTTGCTCCAGTACCACCTGGTCAATGGTCCCTGGTCAAAGGCCCCTGCCTCCGCAGTGGGGGAATGGGGCGTGGACGAGACACAGGAGGAGACAGAGAGAAGAGGAGAGGAGAGAAGAGGCTGTCTGCTGTCCTGCCGCCGGGACAGCCGCCATATGGTCCTCCGCCAGCTCGATGGCCTGATCCAGTGACGCCGGGCGGTGGCACTGGACCCACTCTGCGGTTCCTGCTGGCAAGCGTGCCACGACTTGCTCCAGTACCACCTGGTCAATGATCCCCTCGGCGTCGTGGTTGTCAGCCCTCAACCACCTCCAGCAGGCATCCCGGAGTTGCTGGCCAAACGAGAACGGCCGGCCGACTTCCTCCAAGCGCAAAGTGCGGAAGCGCTGATGCTGCTGCTCCGGGGTGTGCCCCACACACTGGAGGATGGCCCGGCGAAGGTCCACGTAGGCCAGCCAGCGGTCGGCGGGGAGCTGTAGCACGGCCAGCTGCGCCTCTCCCGTTAGCAGGGGGAGGAGGCACGCCGCACGCTGCTCCATCGGCCACCCCGAGGTCTCTGCAACTTGCTCGAAGAGCATGATGAATGCCTCGGGGTTGTCCTGCGGGCCCATCTTTGTTAGGGTGAGGGGGGACGGGCCCGTGGTGGGAGCTTTGGTGGACCCTGCCAACGCGAGGAGGTGCCGGAACGCCGAGCGATCTTCTTGCTGGGCCAGCACCAGGGCCTCGAACTGCTCTTCCTGCTCCTTTTGGAGGGTGACTAGCACCTGGTGCTGGCTTTGCTGGGCTGTGGCGAGGGCATGGACCAGTTTGGCGAATGGGGAGGACTCCATGGGGCTGTTCGGCTGCTGCGCTCCAGATTCCCAGGTTTCGGCACCACTGTAACAGTTTGTATGGGTGGGAGGAGCACAGAGAACGGCAGGACAGAGATCAGGTTCGTAACCAGGGGTTTTATTGCCACACTTTTCAGTGAACAACTTGTACTATACAGACACACACACACAACTGGCATCTGGTTTGGGGATGAGCTCCTCTGCTCTCCCTCCTTAAGTAGGGCGCGGTCACTGGGAAGACACACACAAACACAGGTTAATTGACATCAGGTGTAGTGATTCTGCCACTTATCTTCCCTGACTCCACCCTCCTGTCACAGACCGGCGCTTGATCACACCCCCGCTGCCACAACTATAGCGCCTAGGGAGCAGTTGGGGGTTAGCTGCCTTGCTCAAGGGCACTTCAGCCCAAGGCCGCCCCATGTTAACCTGACCACATGTCTTTGAAGTGTGGGGAAAACTGGAGCGACAGTGATAGCCAATACACCACCATGCCACTTGTCTATAAACAGAAAAAATGCAGCAAGATTGGGAGTACAAAGTGTCCTATAGTGGGCACAATATGTTCCATGAAATTATGCTGTACTTTTAAAGTGCAAGTGTGTAGTAATGGTTGTTTTAAGGTTGACACAGTGACAGTTGATACTAACCCTGTCTAATATTAATTGTAGCTTTTAGTAACTTACTATCTTACACTAATTAGTTCACCAAACAAGTTTGCATGCCTTTAATAATCAATCAGTTAACCAATCAGTTAATAAACCCACATGTTTAAGCACCCGGAGGAAACCCACCCGGACATGGGGAGAACATGTAAACTCCGCACAGAAAAGCCCTCGTCGGCCACGGGGCTCGAACCCGGACCTTCTTGCTGTGAGGCGACAGCACTAACCACTACACCACCGTGCCGCCCAAAATCAGAAATGCAATATCTCAAAATATTAGAACATTTCCTAAGATCAATCAAAAAGGGATTTACAATACAGGAATGTCAAACTTGTTTGGGGCTCCTTTATCACAGATTACAGCATCGAGGCAGCGTGGCATGGAAGCAACCACCCTGTAGCACTGCTGAGGTGTTATTGAAGCCCAGGTTGCTTTGATATATTAAATTTTCACTTTCTTAAATAACTGATGGAAAATATTGAACAATATTTCCCAATATTCTAATTGTTTGAGATGCACAAGTACAACTGAAAACAACAAAATTGTATCCTGCATGTGCTAATTCAGCATGAATACATTAAATAATCTCCATAGTCTTTAATGAAACAATTAAATGCTCTAGCTGGGCATTCAAGAGTCAAACTATAAGAGTTAATTTAACGCTAAAAACAAACACTTCTTGTACTGCATATTTCAGTCAGTACAGACCCATGTTAAACCACACCAATACCTGCTACAAAAATAGTATCAATATTTAAATATACATTAACATCTGTAAGAACTGTAAGACTCACTTGGGGCTCCAATGTGTGTCCTCTTTCTAATTCTCCATGTCCATTATTTATTCCCCAATCATAATTTTTAGATTAGGGAAAGAGAAAGCTGCAATCACAGAATATGATATGATCTTAAGTTTGTAAGGGGACAAATGAGGATGAATGGAAAATGATTTCCCTGGCAAAATGAGATGAATAAGGCTTGACCTTTTAGTGGGTGAGTATTCAGTCCTCTGAAGTTTCCTCTGTCAAGATCAGTTTTTACTCAGGTCGACCCAAAGCTTCTCTCACCCTCCATTCAGCCTACATAACAGATTATCTCTGTTTTTATGTTTAACTGCAGTACATTCCAGAAGCCCACTACCAACAACAATTATATCATTTATATATTCAAACCTACCTACAATCACTGGTCATTTCATCAGACATATTCTACAGGGAAACTATAATAGAGTATAGTAAGTCAGGAAATACTGACTGTGGCCTGCACAGTGTGCTGACCACCATTGTATCAACTCTGACCAGCTGCTGGGTGTTGGGTGGGCCAAATACAATCACAAAATTAAAAAGGATGTAAGTGGGTGTGATGCTGGTATGATTGTATCATACACACCATTGTTGCTGAGGTTTTTGAGTCCTTCCTTCCTTCCTTCCTTCCTTCCATTCATTCATTCATTCATTCATTCATTCATTCATTTTTCTTCTGCTTTTCTTCATGGCGGTCATACGGACAACAATCTGAGAAAGTCAGCCCAGACTTCCTAAGCCGAAGCCACAGATATTAGTTCCTCCCCAGGCAACGATAATATATTATTGTTCCCCCTGGTTCTGTGTCTCCATCCAGTATGGTGTGCCATAATACAACTCTATTTTCATCCCAATTGCTTAGCACTCAGCAGCAAAGCATTTGAATATATGTTGGATGTGCCAAGAGTACAACATAATCTGCATATAACCAAGGTGGTACATACTGGTCACCACTCCAAACCTTGGTTGTGTCTTGAAACCTACAGCAGTGCTTGAAAGTTTGTGAACCCTTTAGAATTTTCTATATTTCTGCATAAATATGACCTAAAACATCATCAGATTTTCACACAAGTCCTAAAAGTAGATAAAGAGAACCCAGTTAAACAAATGAGACAAAAATATTATACTTGATCATTTATTTATTGAGGAAAATGATCCAATATTACATATCTGTGAGTGGCAAAAGTATGCGAACCTCTAGGATTAGCAGTTAATTTGAAGGCGAAATTAGTCAGGTGTTTTCAATCAATGGGATGACAATCAGGTGTGAGTGGGCACCCTGTTTTATTTAAAGAACAGGGATCTATCAAAGTCTGATCTTCACAACACATGTTTGTGGAAGTGTATCATGGCACGAACAAAGGAGATTTCTGAGGACCTCAGAAAAAGCATTGTTGATGCTCATCAGGCTGGAAAAGGTTACAAAACCTTCTCTAAAGTGTTTGGACACCACCAATCCACAGTCAAACAGATTGTGTACAAATGGAGGAAATTCAAGACCACTGTTACCCTCCCCAGGAGTGGTCGACCAACAAAGATCACTCCAAGAGCAAGGTGTGTAACAGTTGGCGAGGTCACAAAGGACCCCTGGGTAACTTCTAAGTAACTGCAGGCCTCTCTCACATTGGTGAATGTTAACATTCATGAGTCCACCATCAGGAGGACACTGAACAACAATGGTGTGCATGACAGCGTTGCAAGGAGAAAGCCACTGCTCTCCAAAAAACATTGCTGCTTGTCTGCAGTTTGCTAAAGATCATGTGGACAAGCCAGAAGGCTATTGGAAAAATGTTTTGTGGATGGATGAGACCAAAATAGAACTTGTTGGTTGAAATGAGAAGTGTTATGTTTGGAGAAAGGAAAACACTGCATTCCAGCATAAGAACCTTATCCCATCTGTGAAACATGGTGGTGGTAGTATCATGATTTGGGCCTGTTTTGCTGCATCTGGGCCAGGATGGCTTGCTATCATTGATGGAACAATGAATTCTGAATTATACCAGCGAATTCTAAAGGAAAATGTCAGGAGATCTGTCCATGAACTGAATCTCAAGAGAAGGTGGGTCATGCAGCAAGACAATGACCCTAAGCACACAAGTCATTCTACCAAAGAATGGTTAAAGAAGAATAAAGTTAATGTTTTGGAATGGCCAAGTCAAAGTCCTGACCTTAATCCAATCAAAATGTTGTGGAAGGACCTGAAGCAAGCAGTTCATGTGAGGAAACCCACCAACATCCCAGAGCTGAAGCTGTTCTGTATGGAGGAATGGGCTAAAATTCCTCCAAGCCGGTGTGCAGGACTGATCAACAGTTACCAGAAATGTTTAGTTGCAGTTCTTGCTGCACAAGGGGGTCACACCAGATACTGAAAGCAAAGGTTCATATACTTTTGCCACTCACAGATATGTAATATTGGATCATTTTCCTCAATAAATAAATGACCAAATATAATATTTTTTTTTCTCATTTGTTTAACTGGGTTCTCTTTATCTACTTTTAGGAATTGTGTGAAAATATGATGACGTTTTTGGTCATATTTATGCAGAAATATAGAAAATTCTAAAGGGTTCACAAACTTTCAAGCACCACTGTATCTGGTCCATGAAAAACACAAACTGGAGGGGAGATAAGACACACCCTTTGACAACTGACACCCACTTTAAATGGAACATACCTTATGGTGCACATTTCAACAACGACAAAAAATAGGGACCACCATCCCAGTTTGCTGGTCTAAAAGTTTTGCCAAAGATCTCCATGCAACATTAAAGAGAGATATCAACCACACAACACTAAACCTCTCCAGTGCTTTCAACATCTCTAGCTGGATTTCATCCACCACTCCAGCCTTGCTGCTATTAAGTCACATAGATGAACTCCAAAACACCAGATATCTGACACTGCTTTATGAATGGAGGGAATATCCAGTGGTTTCTTTATTATCCTTCCAGCATCTGCCACTAGACCCCTGCAGCTCATTCAGAATGCTGCAGCCCACCTGGTCTACAACCTCCCTTGTTCCTCCCATGTTGCTCCTCTGTTTGCTGCCCTTCACTGGCTGCCTGTCGCACCTTGCATCAAATTTACGATGTTGGTGCTAGCTTGCCAGGCTTTCAAGGGGTTAGGTCCAGCATACCTCAAGAGACTGATCCAACCCCACATGCCAGCCATACTCTTACACTCTGCTGCTACTGGTCACCTTCCCCTTCCTCCTCTCCACTCCTGCCCAACCCACACAAGACTGCTGTTTGTCCTTGCTCCCTGTTGGTGGAATGACCTTCCTATTGAGGTCAGTACTGCCAACTCCCTGACCACCTTCTCCCTGATTCTCTGCCCACTGTGTAATATAGTCGTGGTCTTGACCACCCCAGGTTGTGTACTGTCTCGCCTGGTCATGATGACTTAGTCATTGGGTTGTTTATTTTATTTTATTTCTAATCTATTTAGTTGTACAAACCCAATTCCAAAAAAGTTGGGACAAAGTACAAATTGTAAATAAAAACGGAATGCAATAATTTACAAATCTCAAAAAGTGATATTGTATTCACAATAGAACATAGACGACATATCAAATGTCAAAAGTGAGACATTTTGAAATTTCATGCCAAATATTGGCTCATTTGAAATTTCATGACAGCAACACATCTCAAAGTTGGGACAGGGGCAATAAGAGGGTGGAAAAGTTAAAGGTACAAAAAAGGAACAGCTGGAGGACCAAATTGCAACTCATTAGGTCAGTTGGCAATAGGTCATTAACATGACTGGGTATAAAAAGAGCATCTTGGAGTGGCAGCGGCTCTCAGAAGTAAAGATGGGAAGAGGATCACCAATCCCCCTAATTCTGCGATGACAAATAGTGGAGCAATATCAGAAAGGAGTTTGACAGTGTAAAATTGCAAAGAGTTTGAACATATCATCTACAGTGCATAATATCATCAAAAGATTCAAAGAATCTGGAAGAATCTCTGTGCGTAAGGGTCAAGGCCGGAAAACCATACTGGGTGCCCATGATCTTTGGGCCCTTAGACGGCACTGCATCACATACAGGCATGCTTCTGTATTGGAAATCACAAAATGGGCTCAGGAATATTTCCAGAGAACATTATCTGTGAACACAATTCACCGTGCCATCCGCCGTTGCCAGCTAAAACTCTATAGTTCAAAGAAGAAGCCGTATCTAAACATGATCCAGAAGCGCAGACATCTTCTCTGGGCCAAGGCTCATTTAAAATGGACTGTGGCAAAGTGGAAAACTCTTCTGTGGTCAGACAAATCAAAATTTGAAGTTCTTTATGGAAATCAGGGACGCCGTGTCATTCGGACTAAAGAGGAGAAGGACGACCCAAGTTGTTGTCAGCGCTCAGTTCAGACTCCTGCATCTCTGATGGTATGGGGTTGCATTAGTGCGTGTGGCATGGGCAGCTTATCCAGGTTCTAGAGCAACATTTGCTCCCATCCAGACGATGTCTCTTTCAGGGAAGACCTTGCATTTTCCAACATGACAATGCCAAACCACATACTGCATCAATTACAGCATCATGGCTGCGTAGAAGAAGGGTCCAGGTACTGAACTGGCCAGCCTGCAGTCCAGATCTTTCACCCATAGAAAACATTTGGCGCATCATAAAACGAAAGATACGACAAAAAAAGACCTAAGACAGTTGAGCAACTAGAATCCTACATTAGACAAGAATGGGTTAACATTCCTATCCCTAAACTTGAGCAACTTGTCTCCTCAGTCCCCAGACATTTACAGACTGTTGTAAAGAGAAAAGAGGATGTCTCACAGTGGTAAACATGGCCTTGTCCCAACTTTTTTGAGATGTGTTGTTGTCATGAAATTTAAAATCACCTAAGTTTTGTCTTTAAATGATGCATTTTCTCAGTTTAAACATTTTATATGTTATCTATGTTCTATTCTGAATAAAATACGGAATTTTGAATCTTCCACATCATTTGCATTCTGTTTTTATTTACAAATTGTACTTTGTCCCAACTTTTTTGTAATCAGGGTTGTACTCCTCAAAGAGTAGTATGGGCGCTGTGTGAGACGGCTGCCTTTCCAGTAGCTCTGTAGTTTTTAGCTCTTTAAACCTCTTTTTTCCACATTTTTTTTACTTTTCTGCTCTTCTTATGAAGACAGTGTGTTTTACGTATATAACATGGATTTTTTTAACTTTAACACGCAACCAGGAGCCAGTTTTCTTACTTTTTTGAGAGAGGAGCCTGCTGGCCCTGAAAACAATGGGATGAGCTGGGATACAACACCCCATCCTGGTGGAGCTGAGGAGGAAACCCAGGGGCTGCAAAGCTAAAAGCTCGGCTAGCGGACAACCGGTGGTGCTGCAAACCATCCATTCCCTCCGTTATCATGGGGAATGTGAACTCGCTGCCGAATAAAGTCGATGAGCTTTCTGCTCTGAACAACCAGCGAATTTACTGGGAGAGCAGCTTATTTATCTTTACGGAGACATGGCTAACACACCTCATACCGGATGCTAACGTGGACCTGCGGGGATTCACTGCTATGAGAGCTGACAGAGACACTAACACATGTGGGAAAAACAGAGGTGGGGGACTCATCATTTATGTTAACAACTGCTGGTGTAACCCGGGACATATCTCCGTAAAGACAGTTTTATGTTGCCCAGACTTGGAGCTGCTAGCTGTTAGCCTGTGGCCATATTATCTGCCGAGGGAGTTCAGTTACGTGATCACCATCTGTGTTTACATCCCTCCAAGGGCAGACGCAGCCGCTGCATGTGAGAGGATTCACTCTGTCACAGCAAGGCTGCAGACACAGCACCCTGAGGCATTTATCATCATTTCTAGGGACTTTAATCACGCTACTTTGGACTCTACTTTGGCTGCTTTTTACCAGGCTGTGGATTGTCCAACAAGGAACAACAGGACAATTGACTTGCTGTATGCTAATGTGAGGGATGCATACAGAGCCACACCCCTCCCCCCACTAGGGAAGTCTGACCACAACCTGGTTCTTCTACTGCCAAAGTACACCCCCCTGGTTCAAAGGCAGCCTGCAACAACTAGCTCCATCAGGAGGTGATCCCCTGAAATGGAAGATGCCCTCAGGGACTGCTATGACATCATGGACTGGGATGTGCTGCTTAGCCCACACTGTGAGGACATAGAGGGGCTGACACACTGTCTGACGACTTACCTTAACTTCTGTGCAGACCTGGTCTCCCCTGCTGACTGTACAGTGTTACCCTAATAACAAGCCATGGGTGACACAGGAAGTCAAAGCTGTCCTCAACAGGAAGAAGGCTGCCTTCAGGAGCAGGGATAGGGAGGCGATGAAAGCAGCACAGCAGGAGGTGAAACGCTGCGTGAGGGAAGCTAAGGACAGCTACAAGAGAAAGGTGGAGCAGAACCTGAAGGAGAACAGCATGAGGGAGGTCTGGGAAGGTGTGAAAACCATCACAGGCCACAATACAAAGACCAGAGTCGTTGAGGGGACAGTGGAGAGGGCAAATGAGTTGAATGACTACTTCAATTGGTTCAACCAGCCCATGTCCCCCCCACCCTCTCCCTCACTGCAGCCATCTCTCCTTCTTCCCTCAACACACCTCCCCCAGTCATCACAGCAGCCCCCTCCTCCCCCTCCTCAACACAGACTCCTCTATGCATTACTGCAGACCAGGTCAGAGGTCAACTGAGGAAGCTTCACCCCAGGAAAGCAGCAGGCCCGGACAAGGTGTGTCCCCGACTACTGAAGACCTGCGCTGCTGAACTGGGTGAACCACTCCAACACATCTTCAACCTCAGCCTGCAGCTGGGGAGAGTGCCCACCTTCTGGAAGACATCATGTATCGTTCCAGTTCCCAAAAAGAATCGGCCCAGCGAGCTGAACGACTTCTGACCGGTGGCACTCACTTCACACCTGATGAAGACGTTGGAGCGACTCTTCCTCATCCTCCTCAGACCCCAGGTACAACATGCCCAGGACTGTCTGCAGTTTGCGTACCGGGCAGGTGTTAGTGTGGAAGACACCATCCTCTACCTTCTACACCAAGCCCACTCTCATCTGGATAAGGGAAATGGCACAGTGAGGATCCTCTTTTTGGACTTCTCGAGTGCCTTCACCATGCAGCCCCTATTTCTTCAGGACAAACTGAACAGGATGCAAGTGGACCCCTGCCTGGTCAACTGGATCTCCAGCTACCTCACTGACAGGCCGCAGTATGTCAGGCTGAAGGACATCACGTCTGACACTGTGATTAGCAGCACCGGAGCACCCCAGGGCACAGTGCTAGCCCCTCTTCTCTTCACCCTGTATGCCACGGACTTCTGCTACAACTCGGAGCTGTGTCACATTCAGAAGTTTGCCGATGATACAGCCATCGTTGGGTGTATCAGTGACGACAGAGAGGAGGATTATAGGAGCCTGGTGAGGGACTTTGCTGTGTGCTGCAAAAGGAACCATCTGCAGCTCAACACCTCGAAGACCAAGGAGCTGGTCATTGACTTTGGGAGGTCCAGACCAAGGTCATGAACAGTTCTGATCGAGGGAGTCAAGCTGGAGGCTGTGGATTCCTACAAGTACCTTGGGCTATGGCTGGACAGCAAGCTGGACTGGACATGCAACACCAAACACTTATACAGGAAGGGACAGAGCAGGCTATACTTCCTGAGGAGGCTGCAGTCCTTTAACATTTGCAGGAAACTCCTGTGGATGTTCTATCAGTCTGTGGTCACCAGTGTCCTGTTTTACACCGTGATGTGCTGGGGGGGGCAGCACATCCAAGAAGGACACATCCAGGCTGGACAAACTCTGAGAATCTCCCTCTTTGCAATTTCCCAAGTTGGAGCCTCTGTACATAGGTAGCGGTCTGAATGAATGACCTTGACGTCCGTAACGTCACAACAGGAAGTCTATTGGTCTCATCACTATTTCCACTATACTAAAACACAGAGCTGACTGCAACTCCAAGCCTCCATTTTGAGCTAATTTATTGCCATGCCACATAGACGTGTTTTTGGCCAGTGCAGCAACACGACAGAAGGTGGATTTTACGTTGCATTCATGGTTCAAAAATGTTCAAACTGCAAAGATTTGGATACGTTTTGTGAGAAGTTCACAGGCAAATTGGGCGCCTACAAAGTGGTCTCTCCTCTGCTCTGCACATTTTACTGAAGACTCGTACGAGACCTCTGATCTGTTGAGGAGCGTTAGCTATAAGCCCGTATTGAAAGAGGGTGCAGTGTCAACAATTAAAGAAAACTACAATAAAAGGAACGTATTTATTTTATTAATTTTTTTAAAAGGAAAGTGAGTTCAGTTGCACCAGTCCTCCTGGAGTGAGTCGAGGGTTGTTGCTAAAACCCGGGACGGAACGGGATGAGACATATCGCTCAGGCAGTGACCTCCCTGCAGTTGTTACTAAAACCAGTGACATCCTACTCTGTCCAAGGTTTTAGTAATTGCCTGAGCCCAGCAGTAATGGCGGACTACACAGTATGAAGAAAAGTGAATTATTTCTAAACTGGATATTGCTGTCATCTCTCCCTTACATGGAAGAATTGAATGAATGGAGAACTGAACAAACAACTGAAAGTCAGATTGTTTCAAAAACAATCGGCCTTCAAGAAGTGAGAACGCAGACGGGTAAGCTCTGACTCATTTGGATTAAAAAACAAAACAAAACACGTTGTTTACCTGCATTTAGATTAATACATGTAACTTGTATTGTGTGTTTAAGTTACCGGTATAAGAATTTTAATTTCCTTCAGAATGTGATTGTCTCAGTTCATCTGATTATTTAATTAGACTTTTATGTTTTATCAGTGAAAATGCCTGCATGTACATGTATGCTGCATAAGTTATAACACCTATCCTGTTTTAATGAGTCAACCCACAATCAATGAAGTCAAATCAGTCTTAGTCATGGCAAGTCAGTCACGGTATTTCTTACTTTCACCATAAATGTTTTTATTATATGATTTTGGTCAATAGCTATCAAAGGCCTCGGCCTTAAAGCCGGTTCCTGCTGTGATGTCACGCACTCAGGGCTGGCTGGCTCAGCGGGGCAGCTCGAATGCCAACTTTGCGGTTGATTTTAACTCTCAAAAATATATTTTTTCCCATTTATGCAGCATACAAGAGTCAAGGATGGTGATACTATCCATTCAGAAATGTATTTAAAAATAAAGGCTCTGTGTATCTCCTTTAAGATGATCTGGTACTAAATAAACTTAGGAGCAGCCTTCTCTTAAAACAAAATGTTTGTTATTGACAGTCAGTGGTTTGCACAGAAGTCTTTATGACATTTCACCACTCTGGTTCAGATCTCTGGCGGCATGGTGGCGCAGTGGTTCGCAATGTCACCTTGCAGGGTCACCCACTGACTGTGGTGGTTAATACTGTTGCCTAGCAGGGTTGCCCACTGACCCTGACAGATAAGCGATATAGATAAGAGATGGATGGTTCAGATCTGGGAGGCCATTACACCCAATCTTGTCACTCCAAGTATGCTCATGTATCTTAACACATGCATTCAAGTGCCCTAGTAAGCACAATGGAGTCAGTATGAGTTGCCTCATTGAGTACCTGATCCATCTTCTCCAATAAGGCTGAATACTTTGACCTGTTTTCCTTCTCTCTGAAATTATCTTTGCCTCAATTTCAAGACTTAGGAATGTTATTTTTCATGTGTAGCTTGCCTGCCAACTTCACTCACAGGCTTGGATTCAAGGGCCAGTTTTTTTACACTTAGACTTTTTTTTTGGGGGGGGGGGAGGACCTTAAGGATCACTCTTTTTCTTACCTACTTTCTTTTTCTTTTGTTCTGGCCTGAGTTTCCCAAAAGCATCGCAGCACAAAGATCATTGTTAAATGGTAGAGGGAGCAGCATAATGAACACTCTCTCTCCTAGTTCAGATGCTCTTAGCGTTAAGAGGCTTTTGGGAAACCCACCCCTATTCTGTTCATAACTGTTGACTGTTTAAAGCATTAAGGTTCTGGTGACATAGATTCACCAAAGTACACAAACCTTTTCAGCATGATAACATACTGAATAATAATAATTTTCCCTTTTTCAGCCTCAGGATCCTGCATTTTTTGGTGCCAACTCTGTGCTGGTGAAAAGTTCCAAACACTACCTGAGCATCCGCTACACACTTCTGCCATTCCTTTACACACTTTTCTATAGGGCTTACATCAGTGGAGACACCGTGGTGAGACCCATCATGCATGAGTGAGTTTACTACCAAGATATGTTTTTATTTTTAAACTATCACACTACTAACCAATAGCGTTAATTAACTGAACAGTAACACAAAAGATATGGAGGAGTCTCTTAATTGAGCCAAAATCAGTCTTTAGTTGTTAATACACTCAACTATATTTGTCATGATCTAGACTAGAACTAGACGAAGGAAGCTACAGAATATTTATATATAATAATAATGAGTAAACAAAAAGGATAAAAAAACAGGCCAATGATGAGACATGAGCAGTCTGAAAATAAAGCAGGATATAAAACAAAACAAACATGATGCTTGTTGCCATGGAAACCACAACAGACAGAACTCAGGGAGAATAAACTCATGACACTATTATAGATCAATTTTACCAATGCCATCAAACAGCCCCAGCAGCTTGTTCAGTGTGGAATGCAGATGCTTACATATGGTGTAAGCACTATAACATGCAGAGTGGAACACATCATGAAAAATTGTGTGTCCTCCAGCTTTGGATTAATGTGTTATGTAATTTACAACAAAAATACTTAAGATAGTTTAGACTCTATTTTTATTGCCTCATATTTAAAAATCATAAATAGTTTATTAATCAGACACATTCATGTACGAGCACAATTTGTGGCATTAGCTACAAGTTTGTAAGTATAAAAATTGTTTTGCATTTGTTTCAGATTCTACTCAGACCCTGCAACATGGGCAGTGGATCTTCAATTCCTATGGGGAGCACATTTGCTTATCACACCCGTGCTGGATGCTGTAAGACACAGATACACAGACCTGTCTCTTATATACAGCACATGTTTATGCTCATATATATATATATATATATATATATATATATATATATATATATATATATATATAAAATCACACACACACAGTGCCTTGCAAAAGTATTCATCCCCCTTGGTGTTTGTCCTGTTTTGTTGCATTACAAGCTGGAATTAAAATGGATTTTTGGAGGCTTAGCACCATTTGATTTACACAACATGTCTACCACTTTAAAGGTGCACATTGTGGATTTTTTTTTTAAATTTGTAATGGAAATTTCTAATAAACACTTCAGAACGCTTAGCAGTCATCTTTTCAGTTATTTATTATAGTAGATCATATAAACAGATACCGGTATACAGTATAAAATAGGAAGGGAAAGCGAAGAAGAAAAGAAGAGAAGACACCACTTCTGATGCCGAGAGTATGCGCACTCTGAGTTGTGTTTTAGTGGCTGTTATCTATTATACTCTAAAGGCATTCACTTACTGCTTGCATCTTCATGTGATTGGCTCAAGATTTTCTATGAAGCTTTGTTAAAGCGTGCACCTGGCGTGCTCTGGTATGCGCAGGTGGATGCGTAGCTATGGAGAACTGAGGCACCCTGCTTATCACCAGCCAAGGCCACAGAAAGGCAATTACAGCACTGGAAAAACAACTTTTCTCAGTACATTAAGTCACTTGAGCTCAACATACAGAAACACAGAAAATAATAATGTTCATCCATTAAATTTCCCTCACAAAATTGTGACACAAACAATAATTAAGATGAAAAAACAGAAATCTGGAGTGTTCCAGTCTCAAACCTGTGGCTGACTCAAACAGGTTTGCCTCCAGAATTGCCCTGTATTTAGTGCCATCCATCTTTCCTTCAGTCCTGACCAGCTTTCCTGTCCATACAGATGAAAAATATCACCACAGCACAATGCTGCCACCATCATGCTTCACTGTAGGAATGGTGCTCTCAGGGTGTTGGGTTTGCTCCACATATGGCATTTCCCATGATGGCCAAAAAGTTCAATTTTTGTCTCATTTGACCAGAGAATCATCTTCCATGTGTTTGGGGAGTCTGCCACATGCTGTTGGGCAGACTCCAAACGTGATATTTTTTAAGCAATTACTTTTTTTTTCTGGCCACTCTTCCATGAAGCCCCACTCTGTGGAGTGTATGGCTTAAAGTGGTCCTATGGACAGATACTCCCCTCTCCGCTGTGGACCTTTGCAGCTCCTTCAGTGTTATCTTTGGTGTCTTTGTTGCATCTCTGATTAACGCCCTCCTTGCCCAGTTGGTGAGTTTTGGTGGGCAGCCTTCTCTTGCAGGTTTGTAGTGGTGCCATTTTCTTTCCATTTTGCTATAATGAATTTATTAGTGCTCCCTGGAATATTCAAAGTTTGGGATATTTTTTTATTAAACAACCCTGATCTATACTTCTCCACCTGTTTGAAGTGCTCCTTGGTTTTCATGTTGCTTGCTTAGTCGTGTTGCAGAGTAAGGGTCCTTTATTTTTATTTATTTATTTATTTATTTGCACATGATAAAAGAGATTTACAAGAAAACATAAATGGAACAAAAACAGAAAACGTGCTGGGGGAAGAAAAAAGCACAGTGGCTTGTTCTAAGTCTTCCCCCATTTAAATTAACAAGTAATTAATACAAATTTAACAAATTAGAGAATAACTATATTAACAACAGTAAATAATAACAAAGATAATAATATAATAATTGGTAACAAAATTATACATTAAACTGTAACTGGTATCATATCTGAAATAAATATAAACAATGTCAATTGCAAATAACAAAATATAAGTTAACGAGTGAAAATAAGAAACGAATAAAATGTTACCTAGGATCTATACATAAAGTAAAAAAAAAAGTATAATTATGTTCTGGTCCTTCCAGAACAGGTTGATTTATATGGACATCATGTGACACTTTGATTGCACACAGATGGATCTTAATCAACTAATCATGTGACTTATGAAGTGAATTGGTTGGAGCAGCTCTTATTTAGGGGTTTCATACGAAAGGGGGTGAATACCTATGCACACTCCAGATTTCCCTTTTTTTTTTAAATTTCATCTTAATTTTTGTTTCTGTTACAATAAAACAACAATGTGCACCTTTAAAGTGGTAGGCATGTTGTGTAAATCAAATTGTGCTAACTGTCCAAAAATCAATTTTATCTTGTAATGCGACAAAACAGGACAAACACCAAGGTGGATGAATACTTTTGCAAGGCACTGTATATTTATTTATTTATTTATTATTTACACAGACATGGACTTTCTGATTGATCTCTCTATTTTGCACACATCTCTCTGTCATACCCATATACAAGCACAAATCTCTGTCTCTCATACTTACTCCTGTAAACATGGCCAGGTTCCTTGCCTCCTGTCTGCTCCCTCTGGGTGTGTGATGGTGACCTCCACTGGGACTTGGTGCAAAAAAAAAAAGAGGGATTATTTCTCCTTTCCATTTTCCTTCTTCCTTTCTTTCTTCTCTAATGAGAGCGCTGACCTCATTACAGTGAAATTGGAGCAACAGAGAGATTGCGGTCATGTTCAAATGGGTGATTAATTGCCAGGTTAACATGTTCTCACTTGTTTTGAAAAATATGTGAAATAGATTTGATTCTTAACAAATCCTTGGAATGGTTCAAATTTTTCAATGAACTGTGCAGCATTGTAAAAGTGAAATGTGTTGAAAAGCATGCTTAATAATCTCATCTCATCTCATTATCTCTAGCCGCTTTATCCTTCTACAGGGTCGCAGGCAAGCTGGAGCCTATCCCAGCTGACTATGGGCGAAAGGCGGGGTACACCCTGGACAAGTCGCCAGGTCATCACAGGGCTGACACATAGACACAGACAACCATTCACACTCACGGTCAATTTAGAGTCACCAGTTAACCTAACCTGCATGTCTTTGGACTGTGGGGAAAACCGGAGCACCCGGAGGAAACCCACGCGGACACGGGGAGAACATGCAAACTCCACACAGAAAGGCCCTCGCCGGCCCCGGGGCTCGAACCCAGGACCTTCTTGCTGTGAGGCGACAGCGCTAACCACTACACCACCGTGCCGCCCATGCTTAATAATAATCATAATAATAATAATAATAATAATAATAATGCTCAAATACAAGTAAGGGAAACTTCTGAGTGCATGGTCAAGGGCTGTTTATATTGTGTCATTTATCAAAGACTAATACACAATTTTGAAATATACTGTAGGTGCATTTACAACAGGAAAACTTTTTTTTTTTTTGGAACTCGGGAGATTATTAATCTCAGGAAGTTTAAGCCCTTTTCCAGCAGATAAACTAATTTTATATTCTGGGTCCTGCATAGCTCCAGGAACAACTGTAGGGTTGCTATTTAAATGCAAGATTTACACAATGACTAAATTTAATTTTATAACAAATCTGATGCAGCAAAACAGAATGTTCTAGGAGTCCTTTTATTTATTTATTTATTTATTTATTTATTTTTATTTATTTTTTTGCTTAGCCTCCTGCATATGACTGTGCTTTTGCAACCAAAATAGGCTTTGGGTTAGTGAGAGCCAAAAGAAACTAGTTGAAGCATTGCATTGTTCTTGTTCAGGAACGTTCTGCAAATATGTAGCTCCTCAGAAGAATCCCGAACCTCAGACAAAACATGCACAACCCAAACAGCCCACAAGGCAAGTTCTATGGTTAATCACAGCCATGCCAAAATTCAGTATAACCATTCAATTGCAAGTGCAATATTGCTTTTATACAACAGTTCTATAAACAAGAAATTCATATTGACTAAGTGACATTTCAGACACAATGTGGCAAGATGTTCTGTTTTGTTATGCTCTGCTACAGAAATAGATCCCGAAGAAGCCACACTCACTTTGTAGCATGTTGGCTAGGTGGCTATCTAGCTCACATTCATTTGTACGTTCCCTTTAAAGGTGCTTCTGGTAAATTGGCATCCTTTCTTCCTTTTCATCTTTAAGTGATGATCTTTCATTTAAGCCAAAAGTAATATACCATTTAGAAACTGTTTTGAGGAAGTGGAACAAAGATGAACAGAGTGATATACACCATGAATCTTTCCAGTGTGGGTATCAGAAATATAGGCACTCTTGGAATGCTGCTTGACCAATTGAATTATTGGACCGGAACTAACTGTTTTATATAACTTTCGATAGCAGCACAGCCCAGGCAAATCACAGGTTTATATTATTGTGCTCATTCTCATACATTACTATTTCTGGAGTAACAACTTAGACAGGGACTTGTAGGATGGACGCACCACAAGGACAACCAAAATCTCTGTGCAATCATTAATATGGTGAAGTTTTCTGTGAGGAGACATTCATTTAGAATTTTTGAAAGGCGTCATCAGTGGAAGCCATTATTACACCATTCACATCAGGCCACATCACACCACCATTTCACTGATTATTTTGCTACAATAGCACACTTCATGATATTTTATTTGTTTCATCACTCATCCCAGCTGCTTTTGATCAACACTATATTGAACTGATATTTCTCATCTCATCTCATCTCATTATCTCTAGCTGCTTTATCCTGTTCTACAGGGTCGCAGGCAAGCTGGAGCCTATCCCAGCTGACTACGGGCGAAAGGCGGGGTACACCCTGGACAAGTCGCTAGGTTGAACTGATATTTGGCTCAGAACTAGTCTTAGTCAAACACTAAAACTAGATGGTACCACTCAGTAAAAAGTTAGGACTGATTTTTTTTTTTTTAATTGGTAGTTGTTTTTGCAGACGCTGTTCTGGTTTAAGTCAGTGACCTGAGGTACTTCACTGTGACCAAACTAGAAAGTCTATTTCATAATGTGTAGTATAAATATACTGTATAAGTAGATAATGCAGAGCCTAGAATTTAAGTCTAATGTCCTTATTAGACTTTCAAGCCCTAGAACACATAGGCCCCAATTAAAATGTGTGTGATTCCATTCATTTCATAAAGCCTTAGGTCACTTAGCGAATGGCACTTGCATATGGAAATTTGCAGAAGTCTGTTTCTGTCAGTTGAACAGGGTTTTGTGTTTTTTTTTTCCTTTTTTTTTGGTAACCATTTAATAAATTTAAATCCGAATGAGTAATACACACGTAGTGTGTTGAAACAAGCCAAATTCCTCTCAAAATGATAATTAGGATGCAGTGCTGGAGCACAGCAACCTATGGGCTCCCCTAGGGGAGCCCATAGGTTGCAGTGCAAAGCACTGCAACTATTGTTCTTCTACGTGTTTCTCCTTCTTCTTATATTTATTATTCCTACGCAAATTTCGATTTCAAATAACTCAATAACCGTACGTCGCACACAGACAAACAATATATCAAAACGTGCGTCTCGATCGGACTCGCTATGCTATTACTTTTCTCTACAGAATACGATTTTTTCGCGACGTAGTCACGAAAAAAATTGCCCAAAAAACCCCCATTCATTTCTATGGAATTAATTGAAAAAAAAAGCACTTTTTCAAACATCCGCTGCTCTGGCATGCTTTCGCCTAGAGACATGATTCAAACTCTAAAACGTAGGAAAACTTCTCCTCTGTGGATCTGACATTCAACTTTTCTGCTAGGTTCTACACTTTCGGATCAGTCCCGGCTCAAATGCCATGTGGGTTCTGGGAGAAAATCCGGCTTTTGAATGGGTGTCTATTGCGTTACACACCAGTGGAGCTCATTTAGTTAGAGTGTAGAGAGCTTGAAAAAATAGCTCAAACTTTCTCGCTTAAACTGTGGTTTCAGCCACAAATTTCACTCTACAGACATAAATTTCTCAAAAGTAGTAGTAAAACTTGTCCTGATTCACACAATGTGTCTACCTAAACGATAGGATTTACAGTTTTTGAATGAGAAGCCTCAAACTGAGGAGAGTGCAGCCGAGAGGCCTCATTGACACCCATTATAAACGTGACAGAAAAGTCACTCATTTTTAACTCGCTCTAGTGTCCTCATTTTTAACAGTACAGACAAAAAATTGCATCAGTGTATTCAGGAGACCCTTCTAGCACTCACTGTGAAAGAATTTTGTGAATAGCTGCTTTCGTTGTCGAGTTATTTGTTGTTGTTCGAGGCCTGCTCCTGAGCAAAAAACAGTAGAAAACTGGCAAAATCTTGTGTGTCTTAACGCTCCTGCTCAGGCCCGTCGCCATGCCGACTGGGGCCAGTGAGGAAGCAGAGGGGGGGGGGGGGCTGCTGTCTCAAGCACACACATAAATCATGGCATTGTAGCTTCATAGCAGGTCACACATTCACGACCAGCAAACATGCGTGACCGAATTGCTTCGCGCACTGCATCCTCTCACAATTTCCCCCGGGGAATTGTCCGGTCTAGTTTTTTATTACTGCTGCTCTAAATCTGGTTTCATATTACACTTTCAGAATACTGTATAAAGTACATTATTGTACCTTTTGAGGTACAACGGCTTGTTACTGGAGTAGTACCCTCTAAGGTACTTATTTGTACCCTTTATATACTGTTTGGGCCACAAAAAGGTATACATAATTACAACTCCATTTCCAAAAAAGTTGGGACAAAGTACAAATTGTAAATAAAAATGGAATGCAATAATTTACAAATCTCAAAAACTGATATTGTATTCACAATAGAAAATAGACAACATATCAAATGTCGAAAGTGAGACATTTTGAAATTTCATGACAGCAACACATCTCAAAAAAGTTGGGACAGGGGCAATAAGAGGCTGGAAAAGTTAAAGGTACAAAAAAGGAACAGCTGGAGGACCAAATTACAACTCATTAGGTCAATTGGCAATAGGTCATTAACATGACTGGGTATAAAAAGAGCATCTTGGAGTGGCAGTGGCTCTCAGACGTAAAGCTGGGAAGAAGATCACCAATCCCCCTAATTCTGCGCCGATAAATAGTGGAGCAATATCAGAAAGGAGTTCGACAGTGTAAAATTGCAAAGAGTTTGAACATATCATCATCTACAGTGCATATCATCATCAAAAGATTCAGAGAATCTGGAAGAATCTCTGTGCGTAAGGGTCAAGGCCGGAAAACCATACTGGGTGCCCATGATCTTCGGGCCCTTAGACGGCACTGCATCACATACAGGCATGCTTCTGTATTGGAAATCACAAAATGGGCTCAGGAATATTTCCAGAGAGCATTATCTGTGAACACAATTCACTGTGCCATCCGCCGTTGCCAGCTAAAACTCTATAGTTCAAAGAAGAAGCCATATCTAAACATGATCCAGAAGCACAGACGTCTTCTCTGGGCCAAGGCTCATTTAAAATGGACTGTGGCAAAGTGGAAAACTGTTCTGTGGTCAGACGAATCAAAATTTGAAGTTCTTTATGGAAATCAGGGACACTGTCTCATTCAGACTAAAGAGGAGAAGGACGACCCAAGTTGTTATCAGCGCTCAGTTCAGAAGCCTGCATCTCTGATGGTATGGGGTTGCATTAGTGCGTGTGGCATGGGCAGCTTACACATCTGGAAAGACACCATCAATGCTGAAAGGTATATCCAGGTTCTAGGTATATCCAGGTATATCCAGGTATATCCAGGTATATCCAGGTTCTATATGCTCCCATCCAGACGATGTCTCTTTCAGGGAGACCTTGCATTTCCCAACATGACAATGCCAAACCACATACTGCATCAATTACAGCATCATGGCTGCGTAGAAGAAGGGTCTGGGTACTGAACTGGCCAGCCTGCAGTCCAGATCTTTCACCCATAGAAAACATTTGGCGCATCATAAAACGGGAGATACAACAAAAAAGACCTAAGACAGTTGAGCAACTAGAATCCTACATTAGACAAGAATGGGTTAACATTCCTATCCCTAAACTTGAGCAACTTGTCTCCTCAGTCCCCAGATGTTTACAGACTGTTGTAAAGAGAAAAGGAGATGCCTCACAGTGGTAAATATGGCCTTGTCCCAACTTTTTTGAGATGTGTTGTTGTCATGAAATTTAAAATCACCTAATTTTTGTCTTTAAATGATACATTTTCTCAGTTTAAACATTTGATATGTCATCTATGTTCTATTCTGAATAAAATATGGAATTTTGAATCTTCCACATCACTGCATTCCATTTTTATTTAAAATTTGTACTTTGTCCCAACTTTTTTGGAATCGGGGTTGTACATTGAGGTCCAGTAATGAGCCCGAGGGGGTACATTAGTGTATACTATACCTTGGGGGACAGAAATAGAGTCTTACTGTACTCCTATTTCTGGCAGTGTCGATATTCACTGCACATTTACACATCTATAAACAGAGACATTTCCCGTAAACTGATTAGCAAAATGCACACTTGTGTCTACATGCTTTTGTTTTATGTTTCTTTCCTTATTTGTAACCAAATGCAACACCCCAGTTTATTTGATCATGGATGTAAATTAGACCTCATAATTTGGGACTATAACAAATAAGGAAGAACAGAATCTGTTCTTCAGCCTTATTAATTGACATTATTTGTGTCTCCTAATGAAGAAAAATTGAATCTTTAAACACATTATTATTGTTTGGGTTTTTTTATTTTTTATTTTGCTGTTGCAGGGTGCAGACACAGTGAAAGCATACATTCCTGATGCTGTGTGGTACAACTATGAAACAGTAAGCTCTCATGCATACACACACACATCGTGAAGAGAAATGCTTCTTATAGAGATGGGCAATGAAGAGTATGAAATAAGATCTGAAATTGCTCATAAACAGTACTGTGACAGTATATATATAGAGAGAAGGCATAATGGTTTGATTTTTTTTTATAGATGAATATATTAATTATCTTTCGGAAAGTCATTTTGTCCTTAAGACAGATTGATTTTTTTTTTATGGATAGTGTTATCAGCATGTTTGAACAAAGTTTGTGCATTATTAGTCTACATTATCTATCCCCTAATTTTATGAGTGAGTATGATTTAAAGGACATGATCTAAACACAAATGGAAAACAAAAAACAAACAAAAAACTCCTGATTCAAGAGGAGTAAGGAAGAGCAATCTACCATCTTCCAAGGTACAAACTGTATTCAGGTAATTTTTAATAATATGAATCCAGAAAAATCTGAGTACATGAATACAGAGAACTCTCCCAGTGTAAATACTGATTGGACATTTGAACTTTACTTGCTGACCTAAATTGTCAGTTGTCTATATCCTTAGCAAGTACACTTAATGCTGTTTAACTTCATACTATATCGAGGATTAATCACATAAAATCTCACTATTTATTGTCACACCAAACAGGATGGGTTCCTTTTCAGTCTGGTTCATCTTGTGCTTACTGCCGCATGTTGTCTCAGGGAGTTTTTCCTTCCAACTGACACCTCCGGTTTCCTCATTAGTGATCTAAATCTACATCCAGATTTGTGTAAACCTGTTCTGTGACAATGTTTATTGTTAAAAAAAAGATATACAAGTAAAATCCACTTTATTTGAATAAAATTGAATATTAACTGTCTAGTTCCTGCATGTTTTAAAGCTCAGACTGAACCCTTAAACCTTCTGCTTATGATGAATGATGGTGCTATTGATGATGACAGTGGTGATCATGATGAAAATGGTAATGAGGATGATTAGGAAGATGGTGATGGAAGTTATTAATAAAATGATGTTGATGGGGGGGAGGAGGAGGAGGAGGATCATTATAATAATAGTGGATTTTATGTTGTTTTGTTATTTTAATTTTGCAGGAAGAGAAAATCAAGGCACGTAAACAGGAAGTTGAAATGTACCTGCCATTAGATAAAATGGGAATTCACATCAGGGGTGGAGCCATTCTTCCAATTCAGAGACCTGCAGTCACTACTGTGTATAGGTAAGCCTGCCCACTCACTGCCTGCCTACCTACACACACACACACACACACACACACACACACACACACACACACACAAATATGAAAAAAAGTTTATATTCATAGGTATTTTCTTATGGAGTTCCATAGTGGTGACCTAGATGCTGCTGCTGATGATGACAACTTATTATGCACCAAATGATGTGTACTAAACATCAAACTAAAAATAAAATGGGTTTATGTTAGTGTGGCATGAGTAGTGGAGTGTTGTTTGTAGTGTCCCCTATGCCATCCATCCATTATCTATAGCCACTTATCCTGTACAGGGTCACAGGCAAGCTGGAGCCTATCCCAGCTGACTATGGGCGAGAGGCAGGGTACACCCTGGACAAGTCGCCAGGTCATCGCAGGGTTAACACATACAGACAAACTACCATCCACACTCATATTCACACCTACGGTCAATTTAGAGCCACCAATTAGCCTAACCTGCATGTCTTTGGACTGTGGGGGAAACCGAAGCACTTGGAGGAAATCCATACAGACACAAGGAGAACATGCAAACTCCACACAGAAAGGCCCTCGTTGGCTGCTGGGCTCAAATCCAGGACCTTCTTGCTGTGAGGTGACAGTGCTAACCACTACACCACTGTGCCACCCTCCCCTATGCCACCTAGGGGGAATTTCTCCCCAAGTAAATGGTTAAAAATGTTTAATCACTTGAAATCAAAAAGGTCAGACAGGCCTAAAAACAGAGGACCAGTGAAATAATTCCACAAAAACAGTATAAATTTTATTATACAATAGTTATTTCTGGTCCACGAATTGGATTGGTCAAGCAGCGTTCCAGGAGTGCCAGGATTTAGTATAACAGCGCTGGGATATTTCTGTGTGGGGGGGTCACTCCACTTGTCTGTGTTCAAAATCGACAGGTAAAACTCCATTTCCCAATTTAAAATGGGTACCATGGTAGTGTTAGCAACATCATCAGTAAACAGGTGCAAATAATACTTTTCAGGAAAATAACTTTTGACTTAAAATATAAAAGCACATTAGATGATTAAAAGGTATGCCAATTTAACCAGAAGCACATAACATTATACATAAGTCTTCAGGATCTGTTTCCCGGCACGGTGGTGTTCTGGTTAGCACTGTCACCTCACAGCAAGAAAGTCCTGGGTTCAAGCCTAGCGGCCAACGAGGGCCTTTCTGTGTGGAGTTTGCATGTTCTCCCTGTGTCTGTGTGGGTACCTCCGGGTGCTCCGTTTTCCCCCACAGTCCAAAGATGCAGGTTAGGCTAATTGGTGGCTCTAAATTGACCGTGAGTGTGAATGATTTTTTTTTGTCTGTCTGCATTAGCCCTGTGATGACCTGGTGACTTGTCCAGGGTGTACCCCACCTCTCGTCCATAGTCAGCTGGGATAGGCTCCAGCTTGCCTGTGACCCTGTACAGGCTAAGTGGCTACAGATAATTGATGGATGGCATAGGGGATATTACAAATAATGTCACACTAATATAAACCCATTTTATTTTTAGTTTGAGATACAGAATAAGTGGCTACAGATAATGGATAGATGGATCTGTTTTTGCTTGCAGAGCAAAACTAAACAGAATGTTTGGCCATATTGCGTCCAAAATGTCATTTACTCGATATTCATTTCTTGTTTAAACTAGCGCATCTGAAACAAATGGAATATCATGAAACAGTTAAATATTTTCCATCAGTTATTTACAGTAAGAAAGTGAAAATTTTATACATTGTAGATTCATTTCACATCAACTAAAATGTTTCAAGCATTTTTTTTCTATTTTAATTTTGATAATGACCTACAGTGCAAAAAAAAAAGCCCTCAAAATATTATAGTATTTCATTTCGAGTTTGAGTAAAACAGTATAAATACCATTTATCTCTGTGTAGTTCAGTACATGCAAACACAATCATGGGGAAGACTGCTGATTTGACAGTTGTCCAGAAGACAATCATCGACACCCTCCACAAGGAAGGTAAGCCACAGAAGGTCATTTCTGGAAAGGTTGGCTGGAAAAGGTACACAAGCAACAGGGATGACCGCAGCCTTGAGAGGATTGTCAAGAAAAGTTGATTCAAGAACTTAGGAGAGCTTCACAAGGAGTGACTGAGGCTGTTGCCAGTGCATCAAGAGCCAGCAGGAACAGATGTCTTCAGGAAAGGGGCTACAACTGTCACATTACTAATATTAAGCCACTCCTGAATCATTTGGAATCATTTGCATTTCATTTGGAACTCAAGGTCCTGGACTCTAGGAGGAGTGGACAGGCACAGAATCCAAAGTGTTTGAAGTCCAGTGTGAAGTTTCTGCAGTCTGTGATGATTTGTGGTGCCAAGTCATCTGCTGGTGTTGGTCCACTGTGTTTTTTAGCAAGTCAAAGTCAATGCAGCTGTCTACCAGGAGATTTTAGAGTACCTCATGCTTCTATCTGCTGATAGGCTTTATGGAGATGCCAATTTCCTTTGCCGGCAAGACTTAGCACTTGCCCACAGTGCCAAAACTACTACCAAATGGCTTGCTGACCAGGATATTACTGTGCTTGACTGGCCAGCCAACTCGTCTGATCTGAACCCCATAGAGAATCTATGGGGTATTGTGAAGAGGAAGATGAAATGCACCCGACCCCAAAATACAGATGATCTGAAGTCTACTATAAAAGCAACCTGGGTTTTAATAACACCTCAACACGGCCACAGGATGATTGCCTCCATGCCATGCTGCATTGATGCAGTAATCTGTGGTAAAGGAGCCCCAACCAAATATTGAGTATATAAATGACAAACTTTTTTCAGAAGGTGGACATTTTCCATCTTGTAAATCCCTTTTTTTTAAATTGATCTAATATTCTAATAATTTGAGATGCTGGATTTCTGATTTTCATGAGCTATAAGCAATAATCATCAAAATATTTTTTTTTTAAATGCTTGAAATATTTCACTTTACAAGTAATGAATATAGAATATATGAAATTTTACCTTTTTGAATTAAATTACAAAAAAAAGATTTTTCATGATATTCTAATTGTTTGAGATACACTAGTAGAATGACTATGGCCTCGTGTCTGCGATCAAATCACAACCATGCTGATATTCAATACAACAACACTCATTCTCATGTGATATTGCTTAATTAACTATGCAGTTAAAATGACAAGAATATCACTCTGACCCAGACAACACAAGGAGCTCAAGCTCACTTCTTCCAGCTTGTCCCACTTATGTGTGGGGAGTTACTGCTATGTGGACCCTATTAATCCACGTCATATTAACTGGAGCATAGTTTTACACTGGATGCCCTTCCTGCCATAACCCTCCCATTTCTGGGCTTGGGAAACAACCATTCACACACACACACATTCACACCTATGGACAATTTAGAGTAGCCAGTTAACCTAACTATATGTCTTTGGACTGTGGGAGAAACCAGAGCACCCAGAAGAACCCCACTCAGATACGGGGAGAGCATGCAAACTCCACACAGAAAGTCCCCTGCTGGCCACTGTGCTCAAACCCATAACCTTCTTGCTGTGAGGCAACAGTGCCAACCACTGCACCACCCTGGAAACGCAAGGAGCTGCATGTACAGTAGAATATTGGATAGACCCCTATAGGTCAAGTAGCCTATGAAGCTAGGCAAGAATGAAAGCCAGGAGCAGTGCTGTGGCTTACTGTGGCAAAAGGGACTAGCTGAAAGGAAAAAAGTCCTGATGCTACACATCACACATGAAAATGCCACACAATGCAAATTACACCATGAGTGGAGTGTACTATACTTCACTGTACTGTAAAGGATCAGTGAGTGGACTTCACCACCAGTGGAGCTTTCTGCCACCTGCATTGGCCCAACAGCTCCTGTCCAGTGTAAAAGAGAAAAAGAAGAGAAACACCCATTAGCAAACTCACACAGTGAGGGGGAATCAGTCAGTCATACTGATCATTAGTTGGTTACTGATTTAATACAGAAGTCAATATCTAATACACGGGTTATGTATATTTTTGAGCCAGGAAGAACACTGGCACTGCCTTCTGGCCACCCTGCACAGTAAAATATACCAGGCTAGGTGAAATTGTGCAGAAAGGTCAACTGAACTTAAGGAGTACACGTTACACACACACACACAGAGCAACGAATGATGAGACAAAATAGCAGTGTTGCCATGGTATGGAGGTCATGACCTTAATAAAGGCTCTCTACCGCCATACACAGGCGGGCCTGCAAATTCTGGGAAACAGAGGCGCAGTTTTCCGAACAACGGGAGGGTGACAGCTGCAATGGCCAAGGCTCACTCACTAGTGACAGTGCCCAGAGACATCAGGATATGTGAAGCTGCATTAAGCAGGGCTCAACGTGGAATTGCTCCTTATCAGTAGCAAAGAATCAAGTCCACTACACTTAAAATCATGGGGAAAACAAATTGCAGAGAGATGCTGTGACTCAAAAAACCAAGCCAGGCTGCAGACTATGCCACCAACCCAGAAGCTGGGTTCCCCCGAAGAGATGGTGGTAGAGGACGTACCTCCAGGAAGCAATCCCCACCCTGAGAAGGGCCCAGCAAGTAATTAAGATGCCCATGGATCAGCAAATCCAGCATGGAGACAATTAAGTGAATGAAATGAGAGAAAGAAAACAGAGTATTTAGCTTGTGACATTTAGGGTATTAAGTTTAAAGATATTAAAGGTGTGAAGTTTGGGGAAAAATAGTGATGGAATGCAATGTCACTATTTCCCATAATATAAACAAACTAGAAGTAGCAGTTACTAAAAATGCTGAAAATGCATTGCATGGTTGTGCTACTGAACATGGTCTCTTTCTCTTAAAACTTCATATATGACAAAGTAAAAACCACTGGCTTGTTGAAATTATGACTCTGTACTTGAAAAGCTCAGCTTTTCACTCTTTCTTAATTAATTCCTAGTAAAATTAATGTGTGGTGATGAAAGTGTGTGTGTTCCTGCAGTCGGCGTTCTCCTATGGGCCTGATCATTGCGCTCGATGACAACAACCAAGCATCAGGCGAGCTGTTCTGGGACGATGGAGATTCTCGAGGTACTAATTACAAAAATGTGCTGATTTTTCTCTTGTCTCTTCTTTTCAGGGTGTATGGAGTGTGTACTGTGCAATCTTCTCTAATGGTTTCCTTATCAGTGTTATTTACTGTATAAAGTGTATCTGTTATCAGTTGAAGAGGGTTTTTTTTAATTTTATTTCATCATAACAAATACATGTCTTCCACTGATAACAGTGTAGGAGAGAGAGAGAGTGTGTGTGTGTTGTGTTGTTTTCAAAGGAACTGTCTGAGTTCTGTCTGTATACATGAGCAAGAGTAATTTTGTAGCGGAGTACTTGAATTTTGCAAATTACTTAAAGGTAGACTGCCTTTCAGATTTTTCAAGTTTAGGTCATAAAAATTATTTTCCCTGACACCCAATTATTTTTGTTTAGTGGACTGAAAGCTACTGAATTTGAATCACAGACTTCCATTTTTTAAATTAATTTATTTTTTATTGAACAATTAATGAATTTAGGGCCACATGGCCCTAAATTCTCTGCTGTTTTTTTCTTGCTTCACCATGACCCAATTCAAGATACTCCATCATGCATCATGTGGTGGGCTTTCCCCATTCTTGCAAGGTATTGCGGAATAAAATTTTGAAACAGGAGAGGAAAATGGAGAACGCGAATGAAACACGAAAGACTGACTAAGGTAACTGAAAGTGAGAGGAAAAGACATTATGTTGGAAAGGAAACGCAGGACCAAACTAATAAATATCGGTGGTCAGCAAGCACTTTGGTGTAATCAGCTATTCGTTTTGCGACAGAATTATGTAACTGTCAGTGCACAGTCAAGGTAAACCTGTAGATGGCAGTAATGGAACACTGGATGCTAGCTGCTCTAAAACCCCGAAGAAAGAAAAGAAGAAGCAGCAGGTAAACCTGCGCACCTTCCTCTGTCTGCTTGACTGCGCGAAGTGAGTGATATCATACACATTGTTTGCTAGGTAATCCCCTCAAATGAAATAACTTCCCAGCCACAGAATGGCTTTTTTTTTGAGAGGGAGAGATTGCAGAAATAAACATATCACAATGACCAAATTTCAGAGGGAACTAAATTTTACCGACTTTATGAAATTGAAAGCCTGTATAGCTTTAACATTTAAAACAAACATCTGATACAAGGTACTTTTTTGCTTTATTACATGCACCAAGGACAGCTATAGTGGATTAAAAAAAAAAAAAGTCTATAAAAAATGAAACCAAGATAAATCATGTCAGCTCTATTTCCACCTTTACTGTGACATAGCAGCCAAGAAAATTAAAGTGAAAAACTTTTAGAAGCATTTTTGGGAAAAGGAAAGAAAAACTTAGAATAACCTGGTTGCACAAGTGTGCACACCCCTGAATTAGTACTTGGTTAAAGCACCCCTTGCTTCTAATACTGCACTCAGTCATTTTGGGTAAGAATTGTATTCCACTCTCCCTTGCAAAATTTACTCCATGTCTATCAAATTGTGAGGGGATCTCGTGTGTACACATTCAAGTCAATCCACTGGTTTTTGGTAGGATTTAGATGTGGGTTCTAATGGGACCATTCCAAAATGTTGATCATCACCTACTGAAGTCATTCCTTTGTGGATTTAGATTTGTGTTTTGGGTTGTTATTGTGCTGGAACATGACATTCTTTTTTCACCTTCAGCTATCTAACAGAGGCCCGCATGTTCTGTGCCAAGATTTTGGAGCTATCCATGATTACCTCTATCTTGCCTTCAGCCCCAGTCTCAGCTGAAGTAAAGTAGCCCCATAGCATGAAGCTGCCACTGTGGGTATGATGTTCTTCAGCTGACTGCATTTTGGATCTTCAAATTATGCCAAAAAAGTTATACTTTGGTCTCATCAGACCATTACATATTTTGTGATTTAGGTGGGCTTGAATGTTTTTGTTTGTTTGTGGTTTTTTTTATGATAAAGGGTTTATGTCTAGCCACCCTACCTCATCGCCCAAAGTGAAGATGAGAAATTGTTGCCACATGCATTGAGTGACCAGTACTTGAGAGACCCTTTAATGTTGCCATAGGTCTCTTGGCAGAATCCCTGATAAGTTTTCTTCTTGTCCTTTTGTTCATTTTTGAGGGACATCATGTTCTTGGTCACTGTGGTGTGAATTTTCTTCAATTGTTAGTGATTGCCTTCAAGGTGTACCCTGGAACAGTGTTGTTGTATTTGAGACTGGTCTTGATCTCAAGACCACTTTTTGAAGGTCTCAATCTCATCTTTGAATTGACCACATTTTTACTCTGTCTTGTCTTGATCTCGGACATAGAGGACTCTGGATTTTATTTCAAGAGCGGTCAAGACCACAGCTGCAGGGATATCACTAAATTGCCTGTGCATTGTCTGATTTATTTGTGAACATCATTACTGTGATTGGATGTAAAACTTCCTGCTCCAAATGCAACCAATAACATGACTCATTGCTAATTTGAAATTTTCATTACTGTAAATGGCTGTCACCCCTAAATTCAGCTGGAAAGCTGTCTACTCCCAGCACTTTATTAGCCTTCAGTCTAGACATTGCTCTTCCTATTTCCTCCATTGTAATCTCTGCTGTCAAGGCTTTATTCTGTATTTCACCTATGGAAGGCAAATCTAGTGACCTATAGAAATGTATTTATTTCCTGAGGGCTTGTTGTTTTTGATTCCTTATATAGATCTCTGTAGTAATTTTCAAAGATATGTTCTATCTTATGGCACAATTTTTTTTTTTTTTTTAAGTTTTGCAGTCCCTAATTTCATATACAGAACTCTCTACATATTGCTTCCTTAACCTCCATGCCAAAACCATCAGGGCCCTTGAGCCATTTTCATAATACCTCTGCTTAGCAAATTTGGCTTTGTTCTCGAATTCTTCATATTTATTTATTTATTTGCTTTTTATTATTATTTTTATTTGACTTAATATAGAGGGTTTTTTTAATGTGTTCCCTCTCTAAAACTTTCAAATTTTCTTGCAAATCAGACATTTTTATTTCTTTTCTTTTTCTATGTGATGTGAAGGCTATAAGCCTTCCTCTGATCACTGATTTTTCAGCATCTCACAAGATGCTTGGCAATATTTCTCTGTTGTTATTGTTATGCCTGTAGTCTGTAAATTCTTTCTGTACAAAAGTCTTGCATATACTGCCATTCAGGATATACAGTTAGGTCCATAAATATTTGGACAGAGACAACATTTTTCTAATTTTGGTTCTGTACATTACCACAATGAATTTTGAACAAAACAATTCAGATGCAATTGAAGTTCAGACTTTCAGCTTTAATTCAGTGGGTTGAACAAAATGATTGCATAAAAATGTGAGGAACTAAAGCATTTTTTAAACACAATCCCTTCATTTCAGGGGCTCAAAAGTAATTGGACAAATTAAATAATTGTAAATAAAATGTTCATTTCTAATACTTGGTTGAAAACCCTTTGTTGACAATGACTGCCTTAAGTCTTGAACTCATGGATATCACCAGATGCTGTGTTTCCTCCTTTTTAATGCTCTGCCAGGCCTTTACTTCAGTGGTTTTCAGTTGCTGTTTGTTTGTGGGCCTTTCTGTCTGAAGTTTAGTCTTTAACAAGTGAAATGCATGCTCAATTGGGTTGAGATCAGGTGACTGACTTGGCCATTCAAGAATATTCCACTTCTTTGCTTTAATAAACTCCTGGGTTGCTTTGGCTTTATGTTTTGGGTCATTGTCCATCTGTATTATGAAATGCCGACCAATCAGTTTGGCTGCATTTGGCTGGATTTGAGCACACAGTATGTCTCTGAATACCTCAGAATTAATTTGGCTGCTTCTGTCCTGTGTCACATCATCAATAAACACTAGTGACCCAGTGCCACTGGCAGCCATGCATGCCCAAGCCATCACACTGCCTCCGCCATGTTTTACTGATGATGTGGTATGCTTTGGATCATGAGCTGTACCATGCCTTCGCCATACTTTTTTCTTTCCATCATTCTGGTAGAGGTTGATCTTGGTTTCATCTGTCCAAAGAATGTTCTTGCAGAACTGTGCTGGCTTTTTTAGATGTTTTTTAGCAAAGTCCAATCTAGCCTTTTTATTCTTGAGGCTTATGAGTGGCTTGCACCGTGCAGTGAACCCTCTGTATTTACTTTCATGCAGTCTTCTCTTTATGATAGATTTGGATATTGATACGCCTACCTCCTGGAGAGTGTTGTTCACTTGGTTGGCTGTTGTGAAGGGGTTTCTCTTCACCATGGAAATTATTCTGCGATCATCCACCACTGTTGTCGTCTGTGGGCGTCCAGGTCTTTTTGCATTGATGAGTTCACCAGTGCTTTCTTTCTTTCTTTCTTTCTTTCTTTCTTTCTTTCTTTCTCAGGATGTACCAAACTGTAGATTTTGCCACTCCCAATATTGTAGCAATTTCTTGGATGGGGTTTTTCTGTTTTCGCAGCTTAAGGATGGCTTGTTTCACCTGCATGGAGAGCTCCTTTGACCGCATGTTTTCTTCACAGCAAAATCTTCCAAATGCAAGCACCACACCTCAAATAAACTCCAGGCCTTTTATCTGCTTAATTGAGAATGACATAACGAAGGAATTGCCCACACCTGCCCATGAAATAGCCTTTGAGTCAATTGTCCAATTACTTTTGGTCCCTTTAAAAACAGGGTGACACATGTTAAGGAGCTGAAACTCCTAAACCCTTCATCCAATTTTAATGTGGATACCCTCAAATGAAAGCTGAAAGTCTGGACTTTACAGTATGTCCATGTCCATTATATAACTATAACTTGAATATGTTTCAGTAAACAGGTAAAAAAACAAAATTTGTGTCAGTGTCCAAATATATATGGACCTAACTGTATGTATTAAGTCGGCAGAGCATATTTTTATTTTTACTGTCTAGGTGCAGTGTTGAGTAAACAGGCAAATGGTTGGAAATATCTCCTACTCCTATCCTGCAATGCTTGTCTGTGCCTGTCCAATTCATAGACAAGGAAAAAAAAAAGTCAGTTCTCAAATGAGCACCTTGACTTGCTGAATAAAATGTGAATTGTTTTTCTCTTGGGTGAAGATACCTCCATGCATCGATCATCCCCAACTCCATCAACATTTATTTTTTTAGTTATTTTGGCATTAGGAGCTAATCTCTTTAAAGAATTAATGGAGTCAAATTGAGGTTGTATCTGGATATTCCAGTCTCCTCTACATATTAAAACACCAGAGGCCTCGGAAGCAATCAAAAAGAAAAAATCCCCTAATACTTCCGCTGTCCTGACTCGGTGGTAAATACACATTAACTAGTGTGCCTTCTTTGTGATCACGATATCCCTGAATAAAAACCTAATGACCCTCTCTGTCACAGATTTTTGAGACTATTTGAAAATTCACTCGATTCGGAATTAGTATCGCTACCCATTTCTTTCTCTCCTTCCTGTGGGATGAGTAAAATATATTTTTAAACCCTAATTTCTTTAACTTTTCATGTTCTGTGCAGTCAGAGTGGGTCTCCTGCCAAAATATTACATGCAGTTTCTCCCTTTTCACCTTTGCAATAATCTTACTTCTCTTAATTGGATTGTGTAAGTCATTTACATTCAGGGTAATTACCCCATATTCCTGACATTGCATTTACTCAGTATGGTACATGTTATTAGTGACCAAACCTGAACTATTAAACAAACTCAAAAAGTTATAAAGTAAAGCAAAACAGGAAGTAAAAAACTCAGGTAGCCCTCTATTTTGAAGTAGTAAAGCAGTTCTTAATATGGGGTGGAGTAGTCTAGTTAACCACCAGGGGCCCCCTTCAGTGCAACCCCTATTCGAAGAGTGTATTTTGTGCACTATCCTTATGTAAGCCAAATCTCTTGCCTGTATTTGTCAGTCAAATATTCTATTATGAAATAAGGGCAAACCATACAAATAAAGAGGCAGAAATTCAGTAACTCAGTCTGAGTAGGGAATCTGGAGTCAGCTATATAGAAATAATGGGTATAGTCTTTACTCCAGCACATTGAGAGCACACAGCCCCTTAGTGCAAATGTCATTAGTAAATGTCCTTTACTGCATGTTATCTTGCTTACCAGGTCATTTTCTTCCATAATTCACGGTCATTTGACCATCTGTTACCTCCCATTCCTGCTGTCTCTGAATCTATCTCAGCCAATGAAAACCCTGCAGCCTCTCCTTAATCCACTCCTGGCAGGTCTGGCGGCTGGCTGTATTCGCTGATCACTCCCAGGTGATCTTCTATACTTTCTCCTGGACCCCAGACCCAGCAGGCTTCTCCCAGTCAATGGAGAATCCCCTCTTCTTTAAGTCCTCTGCTGCCTCAGCTGCACTCCCATAGGTTAATTGCCTGCTGTCTGTCAAAAAAGACTCGTAGCTTGGCTGGCAGTGGTGTTTGAAATCATATTCCTTTCTCCCTAAAAATCCTCCTAATCTGCCCATACACCTTCATTTTCTGTAGCATTTCTGCCAGACGTGATCGAAGTAGATCCTTCTGTCTGTCCCCCCCCCCCCCCCATGCTGAGTGTAACACTAGCACTTTAGTTTTAAACTCCTGGAAGGATACGACCACCAATCTGGGTTGCGGCTCTTTAGGCGGTTTGGCGCCGAGCACTCTGATATTTTCTGATAAAGTTCTCAATAAATTGCTGCATGCTGTTTCCCTCAGTTCCCACTGGGATGCCATAAATGTGGATGTGTTTGTTACATCTCGATCGTGCCTCCAGGTCTGTTAGCATCATCTGTAAACTTTGCTAGGCTTGTAGTGCCTGACTCTGCGCCTCTTTGAAATCCACGTTCCACTCTTCACTCTCGGCTGTCCAGTCCTTGGCCTTACCCACTCAGTCAGCATACATGTCAACCTTTAGTTACCCATGCCCTTACAAAATCTGTACTTTTCCCTTACATACACCCATGAGCCCTTCTACACAAGAAAAAATCCAATATCCAAAGCACCGATTGTTTTATTCCACATTATACACTCCTATTGTAATAGGCATATTTATCACACTGCATCAAGTTAAAGGGATCAAATAAGCATGTACTGAATAAAAAGAAATTTTAGATCCCAGAGAAAACAACTGAATTAAAAAGAACTATACAGTCAAGTAAACAATTATCTACTAAAGAGAATGACTGACTGAACTACAAACTTAATTATTTAATATACATTGTATCAGTAATACCAGAATTATTGATGTAAATTTTGCAAATAAAATAACATTAAATCAATATTAAGGCAACTAAAGATGACTGAACCACATCAAGTATATTATCTAAACAAGGATAAGTGAAAATATGAATAAGTAATGAAGTTAAATTGAAAATCTTCCCAGTAATTTATAACAAGAATTTGAATCTTATTCCTTTTTGGAGTGTTCTTTGTTGTACAAAGATGTTGCAGATTTGGCACTAGCTATAAAATCACTGCTTGGATAGCAGTTGTAGCTCCTCATCACAGTTCATTTTAATTTGCAGATGTGCAGTTAATGTGTCTGCAGCCATATTTTGTCTGTACTCAGTATGAATTTTCCTATCCAATGAAAAAGCCCTCTCGCTATCTGCATTGCAATGTGGGAGGCACAGCAAAGCAGTAAAAAGTTGTTTCAGTACTGGAAACCTGGCAACACCCAGAGCATTTTTTGCATCAAAGACCTTTCCCCAATATACATCTGTTGGTACTTTTTTGCCATCATTTGCCCTGCATGGCACAACATCATCTGGCATAAGCTGAAAGTCCTCCCGCTCGTCCTTCAACTGGTCCAGGTGAAAGCCAAAAGAGGAAGTTAAATTGACAACACCGCTATAGTCCAGGTCATCCTTTTTAGATGGATCTAACACTGCAAGATTGACCAACACTTCATTGTCAAATGGAAATTTATCCATCATCTTCCTGGCAGCAGCCTCATAAAATCCTCTGACAGAGGAGAAGAAGACCTGGACAGTTTTTGTGTCCAGGTCTTCGTCTAGCTCCACCAAGCGAGATCTGACTGCAGGCCCCACTGCCAGCTTGTCATCGGACTGCTGCAGCTCCTGGTTGCCCACATCAAGTTCCCTAAGGTTCCTGCAGGACTTGACATGCTTCACCTCCAAGAACTTCACAGCAAACTTCCATAGAAGCCTGTCCATCTCGGGGAGGAGACTACCAACCATGCAATCCTCCCCTTGAAAAAGGATGCTCAACTGATTTGAGCACTGGGATAATGTACTGCAGGAACAACAGTATCAGCTCAGTCAGGGGTTCCTTTTTTTGTGATCAAATACTTATCAAGAGTTGTACGGTCAAATTACACACTTGGATCAAACTGAAATACAAGCAAGCCACACGCCCCCACACCCACCCGCAAACCCCCACACCCACCCGTGCCCTGAATACAACATACACTCAAAAAATAAGGTAATGATGGGAAGGAAAAAGAAAAACAATAATAATAATAACAGCCCCATGCACGCCTGCCCAGTTACGTCAAGGGGACGTAGACCCACAACACACACACACACACACACACACACACAAAAAAAAAACACCACCACAGAGACACAGACACATACACAAACAGGGGAAAATAATTAATAAAAACAGGGATGACATAATGAATGACTTTGACAGATCACCCCATTAACTCTTTTAGAGAGTCAGCTGCCATAAGCCAACTACTTAAGGTCTTCTCAATGGCTCCATGGACCCGAGCAGTTGACAGTTCGAGATACACTACATCTAGAAAAGTAAGAATCCACTGTCTCCTACTGAGCACATGGGAGGGTTTCCATCGCAGTACAATCATCTTTTTAGCAGCTGTCAGGCCAGCTAACACAATGCGCTTATTTAGTCTATTATTATTAAGTTCTGACCGATCATTCAGTATCAAAACTGGCAATAGTAGCTGGTACTGACACCGATATCGGGTTAGACAGTGTGAACGCAACACCAACCCAGAACTGTGCAACTGGAGGGCAATCCCACATCATATGGAGGAAAGTTCCAGGAGAATTTAGTGAACAAAAAGTCAAGTCAAGTCAGCTTTATTGTCAAATATGCTATACACGCTCGACATACAGCACAGATGAAATTACAGTCCTCTCTGACCCATGGTGCAAACAGGCAATGCAATAAATAAAAATAGAATAATTGAAAAACAAACAATATAAACAGTGTAAACACTCTAGATAAGAACTAGACATAGACTAAACACTCAAACGATATAAACAGTATAAACACTCTAGATAAGAACTAGACACAGACTGAACACTCAAACGATATAAACAGTATAAACACTCTAGATAAGAACTAGACATTGACAAAACACACACACATGTAAATTGGTGCAAATAAACAGTCAAGGGCACTTGAGGTATAGCAGGTAAACATGAAATAAGCAGTATAAACAATAAACTAATGGCTGTTAAGGTGAGGTAGTGCGGAATAGTGCAAATGAGCAAGGTAAAGTGAAATGTGCAGTCCCTGAGTTCAGTGTGTTAATGAACATTGAGAGTGTGTGTGTGTGTGTGTTGGGGGGGGGGGACTGTGAGGGTGACATGTCAGATGCTGAAGGGGGGGCAGGAGGGTGTGCGAGCAGAATCTGTGGCAGGAGCCAGAGGGGGGAGGAGTGGCAGAACAGGGAGGGAGTTGAGCCTCCTGACTGCCTGGTGAAAGAAACTGTTCTTGAGCCTGCTGGTTTTGGCCTGGAGACTCCGCAGTCTCCTCCCTGACAGCAGCAGACTGGAGAGGCTGTGAGATGGGTGGGTGGGATCACCTGCAATCCTGATGGCTTTGCGGGCTGAGGCGGGAGTTATAAATATCCATTAGAGAAGGGAGAGAGACACCAATGATCCTCTCAGCTGCTCTCATGATGCACTGCAGAGTCTTGCAGCAGGACACGGTGCAGGTGCCGTACCACATAGTGATGCAGCTGGTCAGGATGTTCTCGATGGTGCCTCTATAGAATATGTGCATGATGGGGGCCATGCACAAAGAGCACAAGGGGGAGTTTATCAAACCCATGTAATAAAGTTTGTGAGGGGTTAGGTTCTGTGCATAAAATTAAAATGTATCTGTTGGTGATCAGGGTTACGAGAGGCCTCCTTTATGCTGACCCAGACATCCCCCCAGTCAAAATCCAGATCCAAAGCAGGAGAGTCTTTCCTCCACACTCTGTCTAAAGGCAAGTCTGGATAAGAAAACTCCAACAGGTACTTATAAAGTGAAGTCACCAGACCCTTGGTTTTACTTTGTATTGTAATCAGTCTATATAGGGGGTGTATGGGCGGGGGTTGTTGCCAAGGAACACTGTAAGCTTTGAGGGCTGATCTGATCTGCAAATAAAAGAAGGAGGAGGAACTTGGTAGATTGAAAGAGTTTCTAAGATCTTGAAAGGAACATAAAGCAGTGTCACTAAAAATGTCTTAAGTGACGGATACCCGTACTACTCCAGTGAGACGGGGAGATAGGTCTCCCTCCAATCAACAACCTTTTGTTGTTAAACAGGGGGGAAAGTGTGTGCCATTTACAGGAGATCTTACATTCTAATTCCACTAAACACCATGTCTGAAGAACATTGGAAACTAGGGGGCCAAAGCGCATCAGACTTTGTTTGTCAGAGACATTGGAAAAAAGTATGTCTTCCAAACTCCATGGTCTCACTATATTGTTCTCTAGATCACGCCAAGATCCTGGCGTACAGGCATCACGCCAAGTCGAGAGTGGACGGAGAACAAATGACCAAAAATAATACTTGAAATTAGGGACTGCTAAACCACCATCCTCCCTACTCCTCTGTAAAGTGGAAAGTTTTAAACGTGGCCGCTTTTTGTTCCAAATAAACTTGGAGATATCGGAGTGGAGTGTCTTCCAATAATTGGCCGGAGGGTAGAGGGGAACCATAGAGCTAACAAAATTAATTCTAGGTAAAATGTTCATTTTAACCATTGCAATCCAGGACCGAAGAGAAGCAGGGACAGTGGTCTATCTATCCATATCACTCTTAACCTTCTTATATATTTCTGAAAAACTGTGGGATGTGATGCGATTCAAAGAAGGGAAAATCTGAACACCAAGATATTGAAAGTGCTGGACAACAGGGATATCAGCAGGAAAAGACATTGCTCTTGCAGCATTGTTAAGGGGTAAAAGAGCTGATTTAGACCAGTTAATCCTAAATCCAGAGAAAGAACCAAACCCTCCACACAGGGCTCGAAATTAACTTTTTTTCTTTGTGTCCCCCAGTGGTCCCGAATTCTGTGTTGTATTGTCCCGAATGGAAGCAATAGTGTCCCCATTTTTTTCCTCTCTGAAATAACCAGTGGTTAATATTATCATATGAAGTTACTATTATATTTGTAACTATGCAATTTTGAACCCTTTATATCATTTTTACAATAAGTCACAAGACACAAGCGACACATGTCCTATACATCATCTACTTCAAAATTACAGTTATTGCATTTTCAGTTTATTAAACTTTGGCGATCTCACTGTATGAATAGATACCCGTTTATTTAAAGGGGCCAACTAGCTCATTCAGAAAATGTTTCAACTCCCTACATCTGCAGTACACTTTAGTTGAAAATAAGACCCCTTTTATGTTCATTTCATCTACTTATACCTTGAATATCTGTTGGCACTTATAAGGCCGACTTATAATTTTCACCATTACCGTTATCCATTTTTATGAACTTTCCGTTATCCATTACCGTTATCCATTTTTATGAACTTTCCGTTATCCATTACCGTTATCCATTTTTATGAACTTTCCGTTATCCATTACCGTTATCCATTTTAATGAACTTTCCGTTATCCATTTTTATGAACTTTCCGTTATCCATTTTATGAACTTTCGCTGCCGGGTGCAAATGTTAGCAACATCAGCATAGTGCCAGCAGGTCCGAGCCTAGTTGTGCTGCTGACTGACTAAACTTTCTGAACTAGAAAGACACCAAGAAAACTGTTCTATTGTTATTCTGTTGAATGGTATCTTCCGTCAATATCATCCACATCATTCCTGTTGTATTTTATAACGTGTCTAACAGTGTTCATTCAGTTCATTCAGTTGCTAGCGTTGCCTGCAGACCAGGCGATGACACTTTGGATCCTGAAGGTCCCGGAGACGTTATGTCTGGGCTTTCAGTTTCTTCCCCGCGGTCGGTCCGCTTCAACCACTTAAGCATTTTTGTTCTGGCAAGAGTCGGCGCAGCATGTGCGGTAGCAATTCCATTCCAAGTCCATATAATGTGGACTCCGGCCGAAGATTCTAGAACAGAATGTGCTGCTCTGTAGCCTACGGATGCAGGTGCATCGAAAGTGTAGCTACTATGTATTTTTCGCTGTTAACGTTTTAAAATTAAAATTGACAATTTAGGTGAATGTCTACGTATGTGTTACGGCTTTGTAAATAATATTAATGTAGAACTTTTTTTCTAGATCTATTTTTTTCCATTGTCCCGGGATTGTCCCAGATATGATAATTTTGTGTCCCGATGACATTTTTTATGGTCCCCGGGACATCGGGACACCGTTAGTTTCGAGCGCTGCCTCCACACACTGACAATTAAATTAGGTATTGACTGCATTGGGTTTTCCATAAAGACTAAAATGTCATCTGTAAATAGAGCCACTTTGTGAGTAGTATTGTGGATGGAAATGGGCCTAATGTTAGCTGACTGTCATATCATCTGTGCTAGAGGTTCAAGGGACAGTGCAAAAAGCGATGGACTCAAGGGGTAGCCCTGATGAGATGACCTGGAGACAGGGAATGGGGTAGAAAATAAATGCCCAGTCAGTACCTGAGCTGTGGAGTTAGAATATAGGACCTGAGCCATATGAATAATTTTTTTACCGAAAGCCATATGCTCTAAAACAGACCACAAAAAGGACCACTCTAGCCTATCAAAGGCCTTCATGGCGTCCAGGGATAACACAGCTAATGGCATTTTCATGCTAGATGCAGTATCAATTACATGTAGAAGTCATCTGACATTGTCAGAAGCGAGTCGGGATTTAATAAATCCTGTCTAATCACAATGGACTAAAAAGGGCATGTGTTGTTGAAAATGTCAAGCAAGTAATTTAGCATATGTTTTAAGATCTGAGTTTAATAAACTCAGAGGTCTGTAGCTAGCACAATCTACAGGTTCTTTGTCCTTCTTTAAGAGCAAGGACACAAGAGCTGTATTAACATCTCTTGAAAAAGTACCCCTTTCAATTGATGTTGTTATAATTCCTAGAAGTAAAGGGCCTAATTTCTCCCAAAAATGATGAATAAAACTCAGGCGGTATTCCATGTATGCCAGGAGATTTATTTGTCTGCATGGAGAGTACTGCTTCCTGCAATTCCTCCAGTGTCATAGGGTGATCAAGACTCAAGGAATCCCCCATTGCTAATTGCGGCAAATCAAGCTGCCTAAGAAAGTCCTCACATCTTTTCTTATCCAGTTGAACCTCCGATTTATATAAAATGGAGTAAAAATCACGGAATGCCAGATTAATTTGTTTAGGACCTGTTGTAATGTTGCCACTTGCAACTCTAATAGTGGGAATGTCTGCAAAGCGGTCATTGGATCTGAGTTTCATGGCCAGTAAATGACTGGGCCTAGAGCCATGAAAGTAATAGCATTGCCTGGTTCTATGTATTAAGAATTCTGACTGTTGTTTCAAAATGTTATTGATATCTTTCTTAACAATGTGATGTGTTTCTACATGTTCAGAATAATTATTCTGCAAAATTAAACTAAGATGAGACAATTCTGCTTCTAAAGTTTGCAATCTAGCAGACTTCGCCTTACGCAAATTAGAGCAAAACCTTATTGAATTACTTCTGTTAAATCCCTTCACTGCATCCCATAATATCCTCGGATCCTGTATTGAACCAACATTAAAAGAAAGGAATTCATCTAATTCAGTAATGAACTGTGCTTTGTATTCCTCATTCCTCAATAATGAGTTGAAGCGCCATCTAGCTGCCCGCTTAGTTATGCAGCTAAGAGTAGCGTGACACAAAACTCCTTTGTGGTCAGACAGGGCAATAGGAAGTAACACCGCAGTGTCAATGGTTTCAAAGAGTTGCGGGGAAGAGAAAAGAAAATCAATTCTTGAAAATGATTTGTGTCTATGCGAAAAAAAGGAATAGTCTTTCAAAGTAGGATTAACAGATCGCCATATGTCTATAACACTCAAATTTGTCACCCAAGATTGCAGGGCTGCAGTAGCCTGTACTTGGTCTCCAGATGCATTTGGATTGGAACGATCAGAATTTGCGTCCAAAACAGCGTTCATATCTGCCCCAACCGCAATAGAATAGTCTGTCAATTCCAGCATTTTTTGCATCAAGTGGTCGTAGAAACCTTTCAAATTTGTTTGGAGCATAAACAGAATTCAGGGCAACTTTACTTCCATATAAGTCTACTTTAGCAATTACTATTCTACCTGTTGTGTCTGCCCAAATGATCAGCACTTTGATCGGGAGACTACGCCTAGACACCACTGCTACTCCCCTAGTCTTCGTGTTGTTAGACGAGGATGCAATAATATGATAGAATTTATTTGCAAGACATTTGGAATCTGGTTCTATCAAGTGAGTTTCCTGTAAAAGCGCAAGGTCAATTTTCTTACGATGAAGCAATGTTAACACACTAGCTCGCTTATGTGGAGCATTCAAACCGCCACAATTCCAAACTAAAATAGACAGATCACCCATCATCATATAGCCCCTTTCTCAAATGAAAACAAAATAATGATAAAAACTGGTGACCTTGGCAACAACCATTTCCAATGCCTTGGCATAAATACACAGACCGTTTCTCTCCCCTGCTATGTACATCTTTACCCCTCACATCCTTCCACAACAGCCTAGCGAACCCAGAGAAATTCCCCTGTAGACAATGACAAAACGAAAACGGGACAAACGTCGACGAACAAAACAGAACACACAAAACATACACAAAATAAAACTGGCGGGCAAACAAATTAACATTATGCAGATCCGTGATCATGTAGGATATGGGGCAGCAGGATTTAGAGCTCAACCCCGTAACTTATCGAACATCAGCAAACAAAACCGAAGCGAGGCTAAACTGCCTAGGCCAGCCTAGAATGGCTGAATGAGAGTCATGTTACTTATCTTACAAAACAGGAACTATTACACTGTCTGGAATCCAGGTCCAGGGGTGTATGCTGTTAATTAAGTCCAAGGGCAGTCAAAGAAATACGTAAAATCTCCAAAGTAGTCCAAGGTAGTTCAAAATGTAATGTAGCTCAAACCAGTGCAATCCAGCTAACGCTAGCACTAAGACAGTAGGGCTTATTGTCGCAGTGCATAACACACTATCAGGCTCAAATCACAAACCAAAAAAAACCCCCTGAAAAGTCCAAGAATGGTGTAATGCTATAGAAATGTGAAAAAAGGGGGGAATATAAGGCTAAAGTGATGAAGCCTGTTAAAACCACATCCAAATCAGTTAGTTCTGTACACCTGTAGCTCCATCTTGTTCTTAATCATCCATCGCAGTCGACGGGATTACATTGAGGTCTGGGAGAGAGTTGACGAACTCTTCAGCATCCGAAGGAGATTGAAAAGATTCCATCTGTCCGCCCGCTTTTATCTTCAATGTGGCAAGGTAGCGAAGGGAAAATTCAACACCTTTGGCCCTAGCAGTGTCCATGGCATGTGAAAATGGGTGAAGCCACTGTAGTCGGGAGAAAAACTAATCCTCCGTCCCTCTATTGTGACCGGGCTTCTCTTTGCTCCACGAAGAATACTCTGGCAGGTGGTGAAACGTAGGGCATTAAAAATCATGGTGCGGGGACCTGGTCTGTTCTTATTGTTATCACCATAAATGTGATGTGCCCACATGATTTCACCTTGGCAATCTCCCAGGGAGGGGAACCACTCTGGCAGAGAATTTGTGAGAAATTGCACAGCATTAGATCCTTCTACCCCTTCAGCTAAGCCTATAATGTGAACATTGCACCTCGGGCTACGATCTTCCATATCTGCTAGCTTGAATTGCATTTGCTGTAGCATTGACTTGTGGCTGCTTAGCACTGCAGAGTTATCTTTTACCTTAGACCTCACTTTTCCAATTTCTTGATTTACAACCCCAATACTCTTAGTCGGCCTGCCAAGACCCTAAAAAAAACTTTTGATGGCATTTTTTGTTAAAAGTTGGCAACCATGCCAGAAGTTATCAGCATGGACTAAGGTTTCAGAATCACCCGGTTGCCAACATGGAACTTGACCTTTAAAGTGTAATATAGAGGTCAAAAGGTCAACCGAGGTCAAATATCAGTTTTTTTTATTTTTTTATTTTGTGATGTGCTTTCATAAAATACAAATTGTTTGCTATAGATATTGGATAATTAGTACCTGGGGGATAGGAAGTTCAAATATATTGATGAATTATATGGATTAATATGTATATTTAGAATTTATATGGCCATTATTATTGTGGTATGAATAACACAAAACATTGTCTACAGTGACTGAATAACAAGACTGTATGTCAACAGATTGTTTCTTTGTTTCAAGGCAAGAATTCAAATAGACTGAATATTTTTGTAGTATTTTCAATTTTATGTATTTGTAGTAGTTGTGTAGCGTTGCACTTATTGTTGCTGTTATTACAAAAAGGTTGTCTCATCCTTATCATGTTCCATCCCTGCAGTGTTTAAACATCCATCTGCATCACAACCACATGCAGGTATACAGGGCTGTCCATTCTTCAGGCAACTGCAGGCATGTGTACGACACTTGGTTCTACAACTACATGTTATCAGTTCTAAGCAACTATGTGGAACTGGAGGCTTCCTTTGCCACACAGCCACCAAGTGTTGGTCTACCACTTTCCAACCACCTGTCTCCTCAGGGCTTTCATTAACATATACCTTGTCAGACTGCAGCCATACCTTTGCCTGATGATTTGCACGTGCAAGATGCAATGCCAATGCATCACTCGCTGGCGGTAACATGTCAAGATTGCTTCATCTCAATAATCATCTGACCTTGTGCTCACATGAGAAACATAAGAAGTCATTATTTTTCTATGGAGTCTGTGAATTGGGTGGCCAAAGCAAAGTCGCTGGTGAGCCAAGGCAAGGCAGATTTTATTTATATAGCACATTTCATACAGGCAGCTTAATGTGCTTCACATAGAACAAAAGAATAAAGTGAATTGGGTGACCAGGGTGAAAATTTAAAATTCGGTTTAAGTTAATTTTATGTTAATGAGCTATGATGTGTCTTGGCGAAAACCAGTTCGAATTATACATTTCAGAATGTCCAAGGCTGACTGGCCAGAGTCGCTCCATGATGAGCTAAATCAAGCATCCCAATATAAAGTCTTGAGCATATATTATATTATATTATATTATATTATATTATATTATATTACCACTGGAATCTGAAACCTCAGACCCTGATGATAATTAATAACATGGTTGCCAGCTTTTAAAAAGAACGCCATGAAAATACAACCCCACAAAAAGACAAATCAGAACATCCCCGCTTCTGTTTAGTTTTTATTATTATTAATTTTCAAATTTGACATTAAAGTACAAATATGACTTTGGCAACCACTGAAGTCTGGAACTTCAGACCCTACTGATGACTTCTAGCATAGTTTCCAACTTTTAAAAAAAGAATAGCATGTAAATAGATCCCCCAAAAACGGACGAACCACCCATTTAATTTATTTATTTTACTTTTTTACCTTCAAATTTCACCTTAAATTTCAAATATGATTTTGGCAACCACTAGATTCTGGAACCTTAGACTTTATTGATAACGTCTAGCATGGTTGCCAACATTTGAAAAACAATTCCATGAATATAAGGCCCCCAAAAAAGACTAACCATAAAATGCATTGTTTTTGACCTTTTGACCTTCAAATTTGACCTTAAAGGTCAAGTTCCATGTTGGCAACCGGGTGATTCTGAAACCTTAGTCCATGCTGCTAACTTTTAGCATGGTTGCCAACTTTTAACAAGACTTTGCCATCAAAAGTTTTTTTAAGCACTTTTGCTGCCGTTGGCTGGCCGACTATCTCTCTCAATGTCATTAGGTCCATCTGGATAGCAGATAAATTCTCCTCAGTGTCTTTACCCATTTCTTCAAGCTGGTTGAAGCGAGTTTCAAGGTAGCCACGTTGCTTCTCAAGAACTGACTCTGCTATGGCTTCAACATCTGCACAATGCCATGCTCGAGCCAGTTTTGAGGAAGACGCCGTTTTCTTGCTTGAATCAGTCATCCCAGCTAAACAGGCAGTATTCAAAATCAAAATTGCAGCAAAACAGTTCTCACAATGGTAATTAACATCCAAATATACAAGTCAGGGTTGAGAAGCGCAAAACTATGCCGCCATCTTGTCCAACCGATCACGTGACTCCAGTTAGGGGTTCCTGTAGCCTGTCATTCATCGACTTGACTTTGCCCGGTTTTTCAACATCTTCATGACTGGCAAAGTAGCTTCACAAGGCTGGCAGTTGGCTCAGCAGGCAGTTGCAGACTTTCTCTAGGGACAGCCAATGGGTAGGACAGTGCTTCAAGATCTGCTGCTCCTCTACCTAGAATTTAATGTGGAACAATTAATTGAGGAAAAGCTGGAAGACTACCAGAAGAGAATCTCAAAGACTCCTTATGTTTTAGTGATACAATAGGTCTGTTAGCTAACCTCTGTAAACTGCTGAAATTCTTTGAAGTCCTGAATGCGCTTTGAGCTGTGGTGGAAAAAGTAGAACACATCCACCAGAAGGTCATCTACTTTAAATGGCAGCGCCTTCACACCGGCCTGCACACAAAGATTTGCCAAATGGCAAATGCAGCCAATGCTGAAACAGAAATAACAGTAGAATAAGTACAGTACTGGAGTACTATTCTGATAAAATTTTGGTGCATATATATATATATATATATATATATCATCTCATTATCTCTAGCCGCTTTATCCTTCTACAGGGTCGCAAGCAAGCTGGAGCCTATCCCAGCTGACTACGGGCGAAAGGCGGGGTACACCCTGGACAAGTCGCCAGGTCATCACAGGGCTGACACATAGACACAGACAACCATTCACACTCACATTCACACCTACGGTCAATTTAGAGTCACCAGTTAACCTAACCTGCATGTCTTTGGACTGTGGGGGAAACCGGAGCACCCGGAGGAAACCCACGCGGACACGGGGAGAACATGCAAACTCCGCACAGAAAGGCCCTCGCCGGCCCCGGGGCTCGAACCCAGGACCTTCTTGCTGTGAGGCGACAGCGCTAACCACTACACCACCGTGCCGCCCCATATATATATATATATATATATATATATATATATATATATATAAAAAATTAAACATAAAACATGCCTAAAAATCTTGGGACTTTTTGCTTGGAGCCTGGTCAAAACAGAATCTTTCCTGCCAATCATGGTGTTGCAATTGTCACTTTCAAACCCAACCATGTTGGCCCAGGGGATGTCATTTTCACTGAAAATATGCATTATGCATTAGTGCTCATTTTGTAATTATAAAAGTTACAAAGTGTTTATAATATTTTACATATTACTACACACTTCCAGTCTAGATTGTTAAACAGGTATACAGATTCAGCAAACTGGCACATCATTTTACAATTTAAAGAATAAATTCTTAGCTCATGAAGCTGTCAACAGCTTCAAATAAGCTTTACCAAAAGCAAGTTCTGGTAAATCCAACATTCTGGTTTTTACACAGACATCTTCAAAAATGCGTGCCAGAATGACCAAGCACTTGGTGCTGTTTCTGTCATTGCTCTCATCTATCAAATGGTTAAATGGCTGCTGGCGCAATTTTTTGATGACAGGATTTGTATAAGCAGGGGCTAAATTTCCTTTGACGACCATGGTCATTTTTGTTCGTTTGCATGCAAAATCCTGGGTGAACAACAAATGAATAAAAGGTTAGGTCTACGTACATAACTGGCAAGTACAGATTATTTTCCTAGTCAATAAAAGAAAATCAGAACACGGCAAACATATAGATGGTGTTAAATTGCTTCCATCCTCTACTACACATTTAAGAGACAGGTTACCAATGGTCATTACCACTCTTCATTCAATACTTTTCCAGTTTACTGACGACTGATGGTAGTAACGAGTGTTGGTCATCTGTGTCTACATATCCTCCTGGGAACCAAGAAAAAATGTCTCTCAATTTCTCTTTTGTTGTGATTTTCTTACGAGGTCAGGTTAAAAAAAAACAACTTACAATTTAGATTTTAAAAAAAAAAGGATGCACTCTTTACAAAACACCAGGATTCAAGTGAATAGCTTGAAAGAGTAAGAGGGTGTGCATGTAAAACAAATGTCAACTACAGAGGACACAAGTCTATGGGTTGGTTCTCAGGAGGATATAATGTCTATCAGCAATTAAAATGTTTAGCGAAGCAAAATCGCTGGGTAACTACAGTTGCCATTGCATAAACAGTGCCTCCCAGGCTACGTTTACATTAGACCGTATCTGTCTCGTTTTCTTCGTGGATGCACTGTCCGTTTACATTAAACCCCCTGGAAAAGCCAGGAAACGGGAATCCGCCAGCGTCCACGTATTCAATCCAGATCGTGTCAGCTCCGGTGCTGTGTAAACATTGAGAATACGCGAATACGCTGTGCTGAGCTCTAGCTGGCGTCTCATTGGACAACGTCACTGTGACATCCACCTTCCTGATTTGCTGGCGTTGGTCATGTGAGGCGACTGCTGAAAAATGGCGCGGACTTCCGCCTTGTATCACCTTTCATTAAAGAGTATAAAAGTATGAAAATACTGCAAATCACACATGGACTGGCCATCGGGAGTAGCGGGAGTTTTCCCGGTGGTTCAGTGTGGGCCGGTGGAGAAAAAAAAAAAACAGTTGCGCGCTGGCCTTTAATATGATAAGCAATGTTAACAGTTTCTTTAAGAAACTGTTAACATTGCTTATTACAGTTGCGCGCTGGCCTTTAATATGATAAGCAATGTTAACAGTTTCTTAAAGAAACTGTTAACATTGCTTATCATATTAAAGGCCAGCGCGCAACTGTTTTTTTTTTTTTTTCTCCGCCGGCCCACACTGAACCACCGGCCCACCGGGAAAACTCCCGCTGGCCAGTCCGTGTGTGCTGCAAATACTGATGCAAATACTGCCCATTGTGTAGTTATGATTGTCTTTAGGTTTGCCATCCTTCCACTTGCAAGTAATAAGTGATATGCGCTGGGATCACACACACAGCGGCTCAGTCCCGAATCGTGGCTTGTGCACTTCACTCGCGCGCTGTGTGAGCTGCGCAGGGCCGGAGTGCGCACCCTCCAGAGGGCACTCGCTGTTCAGGGCGGAGTGATTTGGAGCGCAGGATGCCTGCGGAGCCGAGCGTATCCGTGTATTAGGCTTGCCATCCTTCTACTTGCAAGTGGTGAGCCTTGCGCATGCCCTAAATGCACTGGGATCATGTTACGCGCCGTCTGAAATGCACTGGGATCATGTTACGCGCCGTCTAAAGTCATGTGATTAGCGTATCCGCGTATTGGCGTTGCTGTGTGCACGGCTAACGGTTTTAGTGTAAACGCGAATCGTTTTAAGAACGTTAATCTGATGATCCACTGATTCGACGTAATGTCAACGTAGCCCCAGTATCGCCTCCCTAAATTATCATGATAGCTTCCTTCATTATCATGATAATGAAGGAAGCTTTCTTACATGCAAACAGTAAAAACTTAAAAAAGAAAACACACACACACACACACACACACACACACACACAAATGGTTACCTGTGCAGTCTTTGAATGGGGAATTTTTTTTTCATTAGCTGCGAAAAATGGTCGTCCACAGTCGGGGGGATGTTGTGTTCCATGGGAAATTGGCAGAACATAACTTCTGCAGCCGTCACAGAAGTCTGGGCAGTCCGAGCCGATGTACTTGCGCCAAAATGCTGCTCCATAGACTTGAAGGTCCTGCATTTAACGGCTCAGTCTTTATGTGCCTTGGTTTGGAAATGCAATTTCAGGTCATAAAAACCTGGAGCTGCCACTTTAATGTGCTTTCTGCACGGAACACAGAATGAATATTGGGGGCCATTCGAAGATGCCTGGATCCATCCTTTGTATTCTCTATCCAGAGTTTCCCATTCCTTCAGATGTCCAGTTCCAGCACGTTTTCTCTTTGCCATTGCGTTTCCAGATGCCATTTTTAAATGATAAAACTTGTCAAATTTGATGTGTACACGAGGACTGCTCAACCACAAATAACCGAGAAAACTTTTGCGAAGAAAATTTTCTGAGAGTCATGGAAAAAATCTCAGATGATACAAAACGTAATTTTCCCGTATGAAAATCAGTGTATGCTGTATTAGCCAAAAAACTGCATTTTCCCATACAAAATACATGGAAACCATACAAGTTGTCATGTAGGAGTCAGTTGTAGTTTTAAAGTCGGTTACCACTTCAGCCAGCTTTTGTTGAATTTCCTCTCTTATGTAAACTAACTCCTTTTTCAAGTCATCTCTGATTTTGTCTCGAAAGTTGCCCATTTCAGACTTCATCTCCATCACCACTGTCATTATATCTGTGCGGACAGTGGCGATGCTAGCTTCTGTACCTACCCCTGCTAGCTCTGTATTTTGCCCACATCTGCCATTATATCCTTCATGTTCCACAGCCGTAGCCTCCTCTGTTGCTATTTTATCATTCTTCTCCACTCTCCCAGACTGTTTTCCTTTGACCTTCTTGTTCTTTTCCCTGTCCATTATCAGTTAAGATAAAATTCAAATATTACCTGTATTTAAGTTGGGAAATAAACTCCAACTGACTCGGAGCAATTATTTATGTGGCCATGTGTGTCAGCTCTCCACCAGAAGCCCTTCCAAAGTCTTGGTCTTGTCTTGGTCTCAGTTTAGGTAGGCTTGAAAACACTAGTACACCAAATGTTTGGAAATCCTTTTGTATCCCTATCCTGAGCAATATATTTCAACAATGAGATTCCATTCATGCTTTGTAAGCTCCTTGTGGACCATGCCTTCAGCAGTTGGAAGAAATCAAGATGATGTCAAGAAAATCATACAGACACAGCTGACCTTTATTTGGTGTTGATCAGAATCACAACATTGCTGACAGGTGTATGATAATTACTTTTAAACATGATTTTGAATATGATTGTCACATGTCACATGTCTCATTATAAAAGTGTGTCTGCATTTGTAAAATGAGGGGGTTTGTTTGTTTTTCACCTTGAATTTTGTAGGCTGAACAATTCAAGGTGAGGAAAGATCTGAGATGATATATCTTTGTTTATTTTTCATTTTAAAAATTCTGCAATTTTAACAGGGGTATGTACCGTAGACTTTTTTTAAAATAAACTGTATATGAAAATGCTATTTATTAACTAAAGCTTGGCATTCAATACAGTCCTTCAACTGCATATTCAGAATACAGACCACAAGCTTAGGGAGCAGCCAGGGTTGTGTATTAAGTCATACTGTCTTGCCTCCCTCTAAAACACCAGCATTATTAAGATTGCAGATGATTCTACACTCATTGGACTTAACACTAGAGTGATGAAAAAGCATATAGAAGGGAGATCTGATGGCATAGTGCCAGAAGAACAGTTGCTCCCTAAAGGCCAGCAAAATAAATGAGATGATTATTGACCCACAGAAGAGGATGGAGCAGCATGTATCACTGCACATAGGTGAGAAAGAGGTAGAGAGGGTGAACCCCTTTAAATTCCTTGGTGTTCACATTAGTAATGATATTACCTGGTCCTGGAATGCAGCTTACCTAACAAGGAAAGCCAGTATCTCACTGGGTTGCGACAGCTTGCGACAAATTGCGAACGTCATTCGTGAGAGAGTTTCAAAAGTGTCTTGAAACTTTCACGGGGCTTCTCAATTTCCTCGCATGAGTCGCAAAGTGTCGCTCCTTCATCACTGAAATTTTGAACATGTTCAAAAAATTAGTGCGACAAAATTTCTCTCAAAATATCCGCAAATGCGTCGCTGGTGTAGCAAAGCCATCACGAACCCTTCTCAAGTCAGTTTTTGTGAAGTGAGATACTGGCTGAAGTGCGAGAACTGAATTCGCATATTTTATCACAATTGTTGTGTCTCCAACTAGTCGCAGGTTGTCGCAGCCCAGTGAGATACTGGCTGAAGTCTCATCAATGCATGGACTTGGTGAGAATAACAAAAAAAATTGGCACCCCACACACCAAAAAAAAAAAAATCTGCAAGGGTACATATGGAGAATTTTCCCCAGTTTGGAGACTACACTGCTAAGGACAGACAGGCTGGTCAGTGGGTGTGTTGAACCGTTCAAACCAAATCAGGGGCGGGGGGGGGGGGGGGGGGTGTAGCGGGATCATCAGGAGAACACAATACACTCACCAACCACTTTAATAGGAACTTGTTCTTGATTTTAAGATTCCTGTTCTTGGCTGGCAGGAGTGGAACCCAGTGTGGTCCTCTGCTATTGCAGAACATGCTTTTCTGATCACCACGGGTGTCTCATCTCATCTCATTATCTCTAGCCGCTTTATCCTGTTCTACAGGGTTGCAGGCAAGCTGGAGCCTATCCCAGCTGACTACGGGGGAAAGGTGGGGTACACCCTGGACAAGTCGCCAGGTCATCACAGGGCTGACACATAGACACAGACAACCATTCACACTCACATTCACACCTACGGTCAATTTAGAGTCACCAGTTAACCTAACCTGCATGTCTTTGGACTGTGGGGGAAACCGGAGCACCCGGAGGAAACCCACGTGGACACGGGGATAACATGCAAACGTCGCACAGAAAAGCCCTCGCCGGCCATGGGGCTCGAACCCAGACCTTCTTGCTGTGAGGCGACAGCGCTAACCACTACACCACCATGCCACCCCACCATGATTGTAAAGAGTGAATATATGAGTTACTCTATCATTCCTACCAACCCAAACCAAGCTGGGGTGGGTTTCCCAAAAGCCCTGCATGCACACTCTCTTTCTCACTCTCACTCTCTTTTTAACTCCCTCCGTCGGACAACACTCCTAAACATTTGGATTTCAGGAGTAGCTAAGGGTTGAGTAGAAGTTGGGTTTAAGGCCTAGCCGAGCCTAGTTTTTAAACTACAGATCCTTTGTCTCTCTCCCTTGTGCGCTCTCCTTGTTGACCATCCCCCTCTAGGCAAGGCCTAGCACAAGGCTTGCACATTCTGTTCGCATTCTATACACACACACACACACACACACACCTACTCATACACACACTCTCACACCTACTCATACACACACTCTCACACAGACACACAAACACGTGATTTCCCTCTCAGATTTGAACATCCACTCGCCCCTACACTCTAAACTTGCATATAGCTTATTACTTCTGATCACCATTAATGCCTTAGTTATCATCATATACACTACTGATTCTTATTTGTATACACTGTATCACCATTTATATTGAATTATTCCTTGGCTGCTATTGTTGCTATATCTGATCAGTATTAGTGTGCTAATTCATGTCAGCTATTTCAATAAATGGTATCTTTGGAATAAACTGTGTCCTGTCTATTGCTACAACATTCACTGAGTGCCAACCTCTGCCAAACAAGTATTCTAATTGCCTTCGCCCATTTGGTTGTTATATGAATGTTATAGATCTAGAGTAAACGTATTACATTAGACTACAATACTCACTAAATTATAGCAATATCACCACTAAGTTATTCCATTGATTTGAATAGCTTCACTATAAACTATTATACACTTGAATTAATGATTAATGAATTTGAGACTGATCCCTTTTTACATGAGACTGATTTGATAAGCCTACTGCACCTAGTCACGTTCCAAACTGTGCTGCTTTTGTCTCAGAATAACAACAGTAAAATTCAGTTTTTGTAATAACAGTGCAAGTAAATTGATGTGTAATGTGTATTAATGATTAAAGCACTTGTGTCATTCTTTTTTCAGTTTGAGCTTGCTGTATGTGAACTCAGTTGAATGCTCTCTCTCTCTCTCTGTGTTAGATACTGTTTCATCTGGGGCCTACATCCATTACCAGTTCTCTGTTGTTCAAGTAGGTTTTCTAAACATAATATTCATTATTAAGTGTTGTGTTCCATTGTCCTTGGTTGCCTCTTTGTGATATGGATTTATAACTGTAATATTGCTGGAAAAATAAATGAGTGAGTATTTCATATTAGCAAGTCAATAGCTGCACTTACATGCAGCCTCAATGTTAATAATCCAAGTACTACAGTGGTGCTTGAAAGTTTGTGAACCCTTTAGAATTTTCTATATTTCTGCATAAATATAACCTTAAATATCATCAGATTTTCACACAAGTCCTAAAGTAGATAAAGAGAACCCAGTTAAGCAAATGAGAGAAAAATATTATACTTGGTCATTTATTTATTGAGGAAAATGATCCAATATTACATATGTGAGTGGCAAAAGTATGTGAACCTTTTGCTTTCAGTATCTGGTGTGACCCCCCCCCCCCCCCCCCCCCGTGCAGCAATAACTGCAACTAAACATTTCTGGTAACTGTTGATCAGTCCTGCACAGCAACTTGGAGGAATTTTAGCCCATTCCTCCCTACAGAACAGCTTCAACTCTGGGATGTTGCTGGGTTTCCTCACATGAACTGCTCGCTTCAGGTTCTTCCACAACATTTCGATTGAATTAAGCTCAGGACTTTGACTTGGCCATTCCAAAACATTAACTTTATTCTCCTTTAACCATTCTTTGGTAGAGAACGAATTGTGTACTTCGGGTCGTTGTCTTGCTGCATGACCCACCTTCTCTTGAGATTCAGTTCATGGACAGATGTCCTAACATTTTCCTTTAGAATTTGCTGGTATAATTCAGAATTCATTGTTCCATCGATGATGTCAAGCTGTCCTGGCCCAGATGCAGTAAAACAGGCCCAAACCATGATACTACCACCACCACGTTTCACAGATGGGATAAGGTTCTTATGCTGGAATGCAGTGTTTTCCTTTCTCCAAATATAATGCTTCTCATTTAAACCAAAAAGTTCTATTTTGGTCTCATCCATCCACAAAACATTTTTTTCCAATAGCCTTCTGGCTTGTCCACATGATCTTTAGCAAACTGCAGATGAGCAGCAATGTTCTTTTTGGAGAGCAGTGGCTTTCTTCTTGCAATCCTGCCATGCACACCATTGTTGTTCAGTGTTCTCCTGATGGTGGACTCATGAACATTAACATTAGCCAATGTGAGAGAGGCCTTCATTTCCTTAGAAATTACCCTGGGATCCTTTGTGACCTTGTCGACTATTACATGCCTTGCTCTTGGAGTGATCTTTGTTGGCCAACCATTCCTGGGCAGGCTAACAATGGTCTTGAATTTCCTCCATTTGTACACAATCTGTCTGTCTGTGGATTGGTGGAGTCCAAACTCTTTAGAGATGGTTTTGTAACCTTTTCCAGCCTGATGAGCATCACCAACGCTTTTTTTTGAGCTCCTCAGGAATCTCCTTTGTTCATGCCATGATACACTTCCATAAACATGTGTTGTGAAGATCAGACTTTTTGATAGATCCCTGTTCTTTAAACAAAACAGGGTGCCCACTCACAACTGATTGTCATCCCATTGATTGAAAACACCTGACTAATTTCACCTTCAAATTAACTGCTAATCCTAGAGGTTCACATACTTTTGCCACTCACAGATATGTAATATTGGATCATTTTCCTCAATAAATAAATGACCAAGTATAATATTTTTGTCTCATTTGTTTAACTGGCTTCTTTTCATCTACTTTTAGGACTTGTGTGAAAATCTGATGATGTTTTAGGTCATATTTATGCAGAAGTATAGAAAATTCTTAAGGGTTCACAAACTTTCAAGCACCACTATAGTTCTAGAGTTTTACCAACTTATTCCAAAATGTCTTGTTAAGTAAAATGATCTGTCCATGCAACAAGATAATTTCACTCGTATTAAGGAATTTTCTCCTCAAATTCAGTTTCAGTTTTTTGTAGTGTGGCTGCCATACCAAAAACAACATGTCTCGCTTTCTTTAACAGGGTGTCCTAGCAGTCTTTTCAACGAGTCTTTCAGCAAGTGCACTTGATCAAAACAACTACAAATAATAAAGTCCATATCCATGAAGGTCACGACAAAATTCTTACCCAGTGATACAGTTACAATGCACTGTGATCCTTTCTCTGTCTTGTTTAACTAAGATCCAGGTCTTTAAAGGGGTTTCTAATGAGCTTTGTGAATGATTTACCTGAGAGATAAGAGCGAACACAAGTGAGAATCAAGCGAACTGTTGTTTGTTTCCACTTAAGCTTGCAGTGCTTCATTGTAAAGACACAAATGAAAAGCTTAAAAAAAAAAAAAACCACATACTTACATGGGCAAAAACAATACAGGATTCATTCAGCAGCGACTTGATACCCAGGTCCTTTACCCAGCTATATACAAAAAAGTTGTAAGCCTCCATACTCTTCCATGCATTCATCTGTTTTGCGGTGTAGAAGGATGTCTGCAATACCAGATAGTTCAAGATGTCCAAGAACTTGACTGAAGGGTAGTTTTTGAGATTGTATGACAAATAATTCTTTCCCTGACTGTAGGAGTGATTTCCATTGCACATATCAATCTGCTGAATATATCTAAAGCGAGCAGTGGCTCCTAGATTATGAGCATACTCTTAGTTATTGTTCCTTGTTTGCACTATGGCAGCCATTTTGGTTTGCTAGACCACCAGCTGTTTTACTGGAAGTGAAATTGCAAAGAAAATTCACATGACTGAAACCCAAGAATGGTCAGAGGTGTCATATCCTGACATTTACAACTACCTCAATGAGTTTCCAAGTAATGTTGATTTCTGTCATCTATGACCTTTTTTTTTTCCTGTCTAGAGATGCAGCCGCCTGCTTAGTCTGTCCACCTTGTTTACTGCTGTTAATGTGCAAATCCAATTTAGCACCTGCTGGGCTAGAGTGGACTGGAGACAGCGGTATTTCTGCCTCTCCTTCCTAGTTTATGTAGATGGACAATCCCGACTGCTACCTTAAATTCAATCTTTTGCCCTCTATTTCCCTACTTGGTAGTAAAGAGAAACAAATGTGTGAGTGTGTTTTACTATTGATGGTGTAGGACACAATACAGCAACTTTGATGCATGGTGACATCTATCTCCTATTTGCCACCAGCCAATTCTACTTTTTGTTTTCCCCACAAAAAGTGGTATGCATGCTAAAACTACTTCAAGCTGACCTCACATTGTTCTAGTCTATATTTGATCTCAGACCTGATAGAGGTTTTGCTGTGTAGGCATATATATTATGGAAATCATCATAATAGGATGGCGCAGCATCCTTTTATATACTTCCTGTGCCTCGTAGTGAACTCCAGCCGCGCGGGTTTAGTTTTCCCGCCTGTCTGCCATAAGCGCTACATTTGTCAACAGTGTGGAGTGGCACTCCCTTTTCAGCACCACCACAAAAGGGACAATGGGGCACTGTCCTTTCAGCACCACTGCAGCAGCATGGTAAGGAGCACTTGTGAGGTTGTGCATGAGGGCTGCCAGCCTGCCAACGTCACAGAATCCCCCACCCCCAGCTCCAAGCCAGTTAGTGTGGGAGACTGGGCCCAGAATGCATCCCTCCTAGAGAGGTCATCAACATTTCTGTGGTGGGCCCCCACTTGATGTTGGGCCTGGAATGAGAAGTTTTGCGGGGGGGGGAAACTGAGTTATTCTGTTGTTGGAGTCCTGAGCTTCAGCCATCCACTGTAGGGTGATGTGATCTGTAAGGAGAGTGAAATGATGACCAATGAGATAAGATTGGAATTATTGATGAAACCCACTTGATGGCAAGGGTATCATTCAGCAGGGGTTAGTTTCTACTCACGTAGATGATTGACTGCCCTTCTCCACTGAACTCTTGGGAGAGAACTGTGCCCAGGCTCGTCTCAAAGGCATTGATATGCACCAGGAAAGGTTAGAAGTCTGGGTTTCTGAACACTGGAGAGCTGGTGAAGGTGGTCTTCAGTGTTTGGAAGGCTTATTTGGCTTCCATAGTTCATCATACTTTGAGAGGCTCTCCTCTCCTACAACCCCGATTCCAAAAAAGTTGGGACAAAGTACAAATTGTAAATAAAAACGGAATGCAATAATTAACAAATCTCAAAAAGTGGTATTGTATTCACAATAGAACATAGACAACATATCAAATGTCGAAAGTGAGACATTTTGAAATTTCATGCCAAATATTGGCTCATTTGAAATTTTATGACAGCAACACATCTCAAAAAAGTTGGGACAGGGGCAATAAGAGGCTGGAAAAGTTAAAGGTACAAAAAAGGAACAGCTGGAGGACCAAATTGCAACTCATTAGGTCAATTGGCAATAGGTCATTAACATGACTGCGTATAAAAAGAGCATCCTGGAGTGGCAGCGGCTCTCAGAAGTAAAGATGGGAAGAGGATCACCAATCCCCCTAATTCTGTGCCGACAAATAGTGGAGCAATATCAGAAAGGAGTTCGACAGTGTAAAATTGCAAAGAGTTTGAACATATCATCATCTACAGTGCATAATATCATCAAAAGATTCAGAGAATCTGGAAGAATCTCTGTGCGTAAGGGTCAAGGCCAGAAAACCATATTGGGTGCCCGTGATCTTCGGGCCCTTAGACAGCACTGCATCACATACAGGCATGCTTCTGTATTGGAAATCACAAAATGGGCTCAGGAATATTTCCAGAGAACATTATCTGTGAACACAATTCACCGTGCCATCTGCCATTGCCAGCTAAAACTCTATAGTTCAAAGAAGAAGCCATATCTAAACATGATCGAGAAGCGCAGACGTCTTCTCTGGGCCAAGGCTCATTTAAAATGGACTGTGGCAAAGTGGAAAACTCTTCTGTGGTCAGACAAATCAAAATTCAAAGTTCTTTATGGAAATCAGGGACGCCGTATCATTCGGACTAAAGAGGAGAAGGATGACCCAAGTTGTTATCAGCACTCAGTTCAGAAGCCTGCATCTCTGATGGTATGGGGTTGCATTAGTGCATGTAGCATGGGCAGCTAACACATCTGGAAAGACAACATCAATGCTGAAAGGTATATCCAGGTTTTAGAGCAACATATGCTCCCATCCAGATGACGTTTCTTTCAGGAAAGACCTTGCATTTTCCAACATGACAATGCCAAAGCACATACTGCATCAATTACAGCATCATGGCTGCGTAGAAGAAGGGTCCGGGTACTGAACTGGCCAGCCTGCAGTCCAGATCTTTCGCCCACAGAAAACATTTGGCACATCATAAAACAGAAGATATGACAAAAAAGACCTACGACAGTTAAGGAACTAGAATCCTACATTAGACAAGAATGGGTTAACATTCCTATACCTAAACTTGAGCAACTTGTCTCCTCAGTCCCCAGACGTTTACAGACTGTTGTAAAGAGAAAAGGGGATGTCTCACAGTGGTAAACATGGCCTTGTCCCAACTTTTTTGAGATGTGTTGTTGTCATGAAATTTAAAATCACCTAATTTTTCTCTTTAAATGATGCATTTTCTCAGTTTGAACATTTGATATGTCATCTGTGTTCTATTCTGAATAAAATATGGAATTTTGAAACTTCCACATCATTGCATTCCGTTTTTATTTACAATTTGTACTTTGTCCCAACTTTTTTGGAATCGGGGTTGTAAGTTAATCTGAGAGGGGGAGGCTATAGAGGAGAAATTAGACACACATCTCCTGTAGTATCCTTCCAAGCCCAAGAAGGCAAATACCTGACTCTTTGCTGTGGCTCAGGGATTGTTTCTGACAGCCTCAATCTTCTTTTCCTGGTTCTTCAGGAGTCCCTAACTGATGCAATAGCCCAGGTACTGTGCCTCTGTGAGTCCCAGGTGGCATTTGCAGGGGTTTGCTGTCAGCCCAACTCAACTGAGCTCACCCAGTACCTGTTTGAGCTAGTATAGGTGCTCTTGCCAAGTGTATGAATGGATGACCACATCATCAAGATATGCAGTGGTGTAGAGCTGATGGGGCTGCAGGACGATGTCTATCAGGTGCTGGAAGGTCTCTGGTGCTCCATGGAGGCCAAAGGGGAGAACCTCAAGAATTGCCAATGACCTGTGGTGGTGCTGAAGGCTGTTTTGGACTAGATGTGGAGATGAGGGCAATTTGCCAGAAGCCTTTGTTGAGTTTGAGGGTGGAGATAAATCTGGCTTTCCTTAGGTGCTTGAGGAGGTCATCCACTTGGGGCATGGGGTAGTTGTTGATCTCAGAGACCTGGTTCCATTTCCTTAGTCATTAGACAGTCGCAGACTTCCATCAGGTTTGGGGACTATGATGATGGGGCTGGACCAGGGGCTGGAGGACTCCTCAGTGACTCCAATCTGGAGCATGCGGGCTACCTCCGCCTCTATATCCTGACACTCGGGGACCCGGAAGGGCTTTTTGTGGATTAACACTCCTGGAGCTGTTTTGATCTAATGCTGGAGAACATGTGTCCACCTGTGTTCCACTGAGAACACATCCCCAAACTGGCCCTCAGGCTCCTTGAGCTCGTCTTTGGATTGGTTTAAGTTACTTTCCCTGATGGACTCGCTCTCCATTCAAGGTGCCTGTGTAGGAGATATAGAGGCCTGAGAGCACTGGCATTGTTTCAACCCATTTTTTTTCCAAGATGTTCACATGGAATAGTTTGTCAGTGGCTCTCCTACCCAGCTGCCACAGGTGATAATTCACTGGCCCTACTCTCTCTGTGATGGTGTAAGAGTCACCCACTCAGTTTGCTCCTGCAAGGCCTGCATGCAGTCAACAACTGAGCAGAATGGCAAGGGTTCCCAGGATTCTTTGACCACATCAAACAGCCCCCTGGGTCTCTGTCTGAACAGGAGTTCAAAGGAGCTGAACCAGTCGAGTTCTGAGGGTTCTCCTGAACAGTGAAGAGCACATAGGGTAAGAGCAGGTCCCAGTTGCTGCCCTCTTTGTCCACCATGATTTTCAGGGTCCTTCAGGCATCCTTTTCAGGGTCTGATTGGACCTCTCAATGAGCCCATCTGTTTGGGGTGGTAAACAGAGGTTTTCAGATGTTTTACCTACAACATTTGACATAAGTCTAGCATCAGCTAAGACATGAATGGGGAGCCTTGGTCAATGAGCAAGTCCTTTCAGACTCCCACTTAGCTGAAGAGCATCATGAGCTCATGTGCAGTTTTCTTGGAAAAGACCTTGCACAGGGAGATGGCCTCAGGATACCTCGTGGCATAGTCCACTCCCATCAATATGTACTTGTGGCCACAGGCAGACTCTGGGAGTGGCCTTACAAGGTCCATACCCAACTGCTCGAATGGGACCCCAGTGATGGGCAGGGAAAGGAGAGGTGCCTGGGCCAGCTTATATGGGGTTGTTTTCTGATGTTGGGGACATCTTTGGCAGATGTTGTGTACCTCTGCTTGGCCAGTGGAAGCAGTCCTGAATCTTCTCCAAGGTATTCTGGGATCCCAGATGACCACCTAGCAGGTGGGTATGGGCCAGGTGCATGATGGTGTCAATATTCATGCGGAGCAATGGTAGTAGAGCAATGTATTTTTGACAAGGAAGTAAGGAGCGTGTTGCACACAGGGGCTAGAGCTCGACATGGGCCCCCTGGAGACAGAGGTGTCAATCATCTCCTCTTGGGTGCTGGATGGTAGAACCCTGGCCAGTCATTTCCTATGGGCAAAGACAGGCAGATCTGGGATAAGCCCAATGCTCAGTGGTCACTCACCTCTCCTTCTGTCCACCTGCACCTCAGCAGTGGGGACCTCCATCATGTTCCTGCGAACACATCACTGCCAGGCTTCCAATGGGTTTGCCAGCAGTGGGCATAGCTGATGGACAAGCTAGGTTGATGGCATTTCCCAAGTCCAACAGTGCCAGGATTGGCTTCACATTTAGTTGGAGGATAAAGGTGGGGCACTGACATAGAGGACATCATGTATGGCACAGGCAGCTAACCAAGGCTTGTGGATCTTGGGAAGAGAGACACTGTTGGTTTCAGTGGGCATGGGCTTATAGGCTTGGTTAATTCCTCTCAGTGTCCCAGTAGCTGTACTCCGGTGGTAATGTAGCTCTTGGTGGAAGACATGATCTCATGACTGTCTCTGACCCCTCCCAATTTCAAGCATGGATATGGCACACTTGAGAGCAGTGACCAGGGAGTCTTCACTGCTTTCATCCCTACAGCTTTACTTTTTTTTTCCCAGGGAGGGCCCTTAGGAACTTGGTTGAGGGTGAGGCATTGTACTGTCTCTGACAGGAGAAGCTGGTCTGGCTGGAGCACCTTCAAGCTATGTGCAGGAGTGTGTCCCCATGGTTCCTGGCCAGGTTGATAGGCCCAAAGGTGAAACTCAGAGGTGGCTCAAATGGAGGAGAGCTTGCAGTGGGCCAGGACCTCTTGTTTAAGGGTGTTCATCAGGGTGCATAGTAAGCTTGTTTTGACTCCCCTGTGAGCAAAGTGGCCAAGACATGGGACAAGTCCCATAGGGCCCAGATCTCCAGAGTAGAAACCCTCTTGAATATGCCCAAGAATGCCTCAACATTGTCATTGGTAGTCAGCTTCATGAGCAGCTGTTGGGTGTCCTGGGCCAGGATGGGGAGGGGTACCACCACAGCTGGGGTGACTTGTCTGAGAGACAGCAGCTCCTGGGTCACCATATGGAGGTCCCATGCCATCTCCTGGGACCTGGGAGAGCTGTGACTGCTGGAGACTGACCTTGAGGGAGATGCTGCACCACTAGTTCCAGAAAGGTGGTGATGGGGGGTTGGTCTGGGTCTGTGCCTTCTGCCCACATTCTTCACCAGTGTGGTGCCCCCTAATTTTTGGGCTCAGACACAGCTACAGGAGACTGGGGTTGGGTGTAAGAAAAAGGTGCTCTTTAATTTGCAAATGTGGCAAATTGTGGGGAAAAGGGAGTGAGGGTGTGGGGTGCTGTGAAATCTTCATGCCCAAGTGGAGGAACATCCCTTGGAGAACGCTGAGGGGCTGCTGCTCAGGAGAGGTGTTATAGAGGAGAATTGCTTCCATTGAGCTGGTGAGTGCTGTCAGAGCTGGAATCTGTTGGCAGACAGAGAGAGCAGCACAGATTGAGTACTTCCTCTCACCATCCTCCTACTCACCCATCTAATGGAGCGACATCCTTTTATATCCTCCCTATACCTCATGGAGGGTGAGTGGGAGCACAGATTAATGAGCTCCAGTTGTGCAAGATTAGTTTTCCTTGTTCCTCTGCTGTGTGTGTTGTGTTTGTCAACAGTGCTGGAGCAGTGTTTTTTTTTTTTTTTTTTTCAGCACTGCCACTAAGGGGAGAACAGGGCACTGTCTTTTCAGAACCACTGAGGCAGCATGGCGAGGAGCACATGTGAAGTTGTGCATGAGGGCCGCCAGCCCGCCAATGTCACAATGTGCACACTTAATGTACCATGTTTTTAAATTAAAAAAGGAAAATGGGATGTGATTAAGTGTTTATAATGTAAATACAAGAACTTAATGTGCATCCTTTAGAACAGTTGTAACATTATCTTCAGACATACTGTATCTGTAAGCAAGAAATATGCTTCATCAAATGTTAATATCAACAGTTTTGCATGAATGTAATAAATTCCAGCTGGAGGAAAAATGTGATCTGAAATTAAAATGTTATATACATGCTCTTGCCCTGTCTGCATTGCCTTGAAAAGGTCTTCCACAGTCTATCTGCACCTTGCCAACCACACAGTTTAAAAAAATAATAATAAAAAAATAAATAATAATAATAATAACAGGTAACTTTTACTAAAAGTATATTTAAAATAAGTTGTTTTTACTTTTGAGTTGATCTGAGGTAATAAAGTAGTTTTACTTTTACCTTTGTCCAATTTCACCATAGTAATAGTACTTTTACTTGAGTAAAATGATTTAGTACTCATTACACCTCTGGACTTCAGGAAGTGGAAGATTTTTCTTTTTTTTTCCATCATCAAATAGGAGTTTTAGAGTCTATAATCACCTCATAACTCTATGATCAATTACAGTCATTTAATTGGACTATAGTAAATCGACTGAAATCAAACTAAATTTATTCATATTAACAAAATCCCACATACAGTGTAAGGGGTTAACAAAATTGTAATTTTTATTTCAGGGAGTGCTGACCATGCAGGTTCTACACAATGGCTATGCTGATCCAAACAATCTAGTGTTTGAGAACATCACCATATTAGGACTGAGCAGCCCCCCTACAAGTGTGACCATCAATAATGGCACCATGGTTACTGCCTTGCCAGAATCCAACATTTACTATGACTCAGTGAAGAGGGTAAGTACATGCTTTCTCATGCTGTGATAGCTATCCAACAAAATGCAGTCAACATACTGATAAGAAACAAAACTGGTGCTGCATCAGGCTAACACACTGTAACAAATTAATGTCTCAGTGTCACATTTTTGACATATAGGAATGTATGCTCTGGGAAAGAATGTGTAGAAAAATTACACAAATTGTGTATCACTCTGGTTTACACATTTTGTATCAGTATGAAATAAAATTGTGTTGGAATAAATCAGCTTTTTACGCATAGTGTCACACTTCCTGGCTCACCCAACACTCAGGACTCCACTTCCCACAATCCCCATCACACACCAGTCACTACCACGTGCACTCCGTCAGCCAACCCAGAGCCACTTCCTAAGAGTGGCTCCCCCGAGTTCTAATCATCATCACCTGTACCTTTTTGTTTCCATTTGTATTTATACCCCTTTGTTTGTTTTGCTTGTCGCATAGTATTGCCTCTACATTTCGTGAGCCTACTGAGTGTTATTATTATTCGGATTGTTTATTTGTGTATGGCCATTTTTGCCTTCCATTTTTTTCCCCGTTTCGCCTAGCCCTTGCATTTGTTCGCCCGTTTCTCTTGCTTCTCAGTTTTTCGATCATCGCCTGTTTCCCTATTACAATTTGCTTGTGTTTAGATTGCCCATATTCACTGATTCCCAGTTCTTGGACTATTGCCTGTTTCCTGACCACGATTTGTCTAGCCTTCGTTACTGTTTTGGATCTCTCGGTATTGACCGGGTCTGGCTTTTGTACATTGTTTTTTTCCATTGTGCTCATTAAAACCTTGAGTTCATTCATAATCTGTGAGCATCTGGATTGTTATAGCTGCGTTACACATAGTTATACAGTGGTGCTTGAAAGTTTGTGAACCCTTTAGAATTGTCCAAATTTCTGGATAGATACAGTTAGGTCCATATTTGGACACTGACACAATTTTTTTTTTCTGTTTACTGAAACATATTCAAGTTATATAATGGACATGGACATAAAGTCCAGACTTTCAGCTTTCATTTGAGGGTATCCAAATTAAAATTGGATGAAGGGTTTAGGAGTTTCAGCTCCTTAACATGTGCCACCCTGTTTTTAAAGGGACCAAAAGTAATTGGACAATTGACTCAAAGGCTATTTCATGGGCAGGTGTGGGTAATTCCTTCATTATGTCATTCTCAATTAAGCAGATAAAAGGCCTGGAGTTTATTTGAGGTGTGGTGCTTGCATTTGGAAGATTTTACTGTGAAAAAAAACATGCGGTCAAAGGAGCTCTCCATGCAGGTGAAACAAGCCATCCTTAAGCTGCGAAAACAGAAAAAAAATCCATCCAATAAATTGCTACAATATTAGGAGTGGCAAAATCTACAGTTTGGTACATCCTGAGAAAGAAAGAAAGCACTGGTGAACTCATCAATGCAAAAAGACCTGGATGTCCACAGACGACAACAGTGGTGGATGATCGCAGAATAATTTCCATGGTGAAGAGAAACCCCTTCACAACAGCCAACCAAGTGAACAACACTCTCCAGGAGGTAGGCGTATCAATATCCAAATCTACCATAAAGAGAAGACTGCATGAAAGTAAATACAGAGGGTTCACTGCACATTCCAATATTCCAAAGAACATTCTTTGGACAGATGAAACCAAGATCAACCTCTACCAGAATGATGGAAAGAAAATAGTATGATGAAGGCATGGTACAGCTCATGATCCAAAGCATACCACATCATCAGTAAAACATGGTGGAGGCAGTGTGATGGCTTGGGCATGCATGGCTGCCAGTGGCACTGGGTCACTAGTGTTTATTGATGATGTGACACAGGACAGAAGCAGCCGGATGAATTCTGAGGTATTCAGAGACATACTGTGTGCTCAAATCCAGCCAAATGCAGCCAAACTGATTGGTCGGCATTTCTTAATACAGATGGACAATGACCCAAAACATAAAGCCAAAGCCACCCAAGAGTTTATTAAAGCAAAGAAGTGGAATATTCTTGAATGGCCAAGTCAATCACCTGATCTCAACCCAATTGAGCATGCATTTCACTTGTTAAAGACTAAACTTCAGACAGAAAGGCCCACAAACAAACAGCAACTGAAAACCACTGAAGTAAAGGCCTGGCAGAGCATTAAAAAGGAGGAAACACAGCATCTGGTGATGTCCATGAGTTCAAGACTTCAGGCAGTCATTGCCAACAAAGGGTTTTCAACCAAGTATTAGAAATGAACATTTCATTTACAATTATTTAATTTGTCCAATTACTTTTGAGCCCCTGAAATGAAGGGATTGTGTTTAAAAAATGCTTTAGTTCCTCACATTTTTATGCAATCAATTTGTTCAACCCACTGAATTAAAGCTGAAAGTCTGAACTTCAACTGCATCTGAATTGTTTTGTTCACAATTCATTGTGGTAATGTACAGAACCAAAATTAGAAAAATGTTGTCTCTGTCCAAATATTTATGGACCTAACTGTATGACGTAAAACATCATCAGATTTTCACACAAGTCCTAAAAGTAGATAAAGAGAACCCAGTTAAACAAATGAGACAAAAATATTATACTTGGTCATTTATTTATTGAGGAAAATGATCCAATATTACATATCTGTGAGTGGCAAAAGTATGTGAACCTCTAGGATTAGCAGTTAATTTGAAGGTGAAATTAGAGTCAGGTGTTTTCAATCAATGGGATGACAAATCAGGTGTGAATGAGCACCCTGTTTTATTTAAAGAACAGGGATCTATCAAAGTCTGATCTTCACAACACGTTTTTGAAAGTGTATCATGGTACAAACAAAGAAGATTTCTGAGGTCCTCAGAAAAAGCATTGTTGATGCTCATCAGGCTGGGAAAAAAAATCACAAAACCATCTCTAAAGAGCTTGGACTCCACCAATCCACAGTCAAACAGATTGTGTACAAATGGAGGAAATTCAAGACCATTGTCACCCTCCCCAGGAGTGGTCGACCAACTAAGCTCACTCTAGGAGCAAGGCATGTAATAGTCAGCGAGTTCACAAAGGACCCCTGGGTAACTTCTAAGCAACTGAAGGCCTCCCTCACATTGGCTAATGTTAATGTTCATGAGTCCACCATCAGGAGAACACTGAACAACAGTGATATGCATGGCAGAGTTGCAAGGAGAAAGCCACTGCTCTCCAAAAAGAACATTGCCGCTTGTCTGCAGTTTGCTAAAGATCATGTGGACAAGCCAGAAAAAAATAATTTGTGGACGGATGAGACCAAAATAGAACTTTTTGGTTTAAATGAGAAGTGTTATGTTTGGAGAAAGGAAAACACTGCATTCCAGCATAAGAATCTTATCCCATCTGTGAAAAGGGGTGGTGGTAGTATTATGGTTTGGGCCTGTTTTGCTGCATCTGGGCCAGGACAGCTTGCCATCATTGATGGAACAATGAATTCTGAATTATACCAGTGGATTCTAAAGGGAAATGTCAGGACATCTGTCCATGAACTGAGTCTCAAGAGAAGGTGAGTCATGCAGCAAGACAAGGACCCTAAGCACACAAGTCATTCTACCAAAGAATGGTTAAAGAAGAATAAAGTTAATGTTCTGGAATGGCCAAGTCAAAGTCCTGACCTTAATCCAATTGAACTGTTGTGGAAGGACCTGAAGCGAGCAGTTCATGTGAGGAAACCCACCAACATCCGAGAGTTGAAGCTGTTCTGTATGGAGGAATGGGCTAAAATTCCTCCAAGCTGGTGTGCAGGACTGATCAACAGTTATTGGAAATGTTATTTGCAGTTATTGCTGCACAAGGGGGTCACAGTAGATACTGAAAGCAAAGGTTCACATACACTCACGTGTAATATTGGATCATTTTCCTCAATAAATAAATGATCAAGTATCATATTTTTGTCTCATTTGTTTAACTGGGTTCTCTTTATCTACTTTTAGGACTTGTGTGAAAATCTGATGATGTTTTAGGTCATTTATGCAGAAACATGTAAAATTCTAAAGGGTTCACAAACTTTCAAGCACCACTGTACAATGTCTTGCGAAAGTATCCATCCCCCTTGGTGTTTGTCCTGTTTTGTCACATTACAAGCTGGAATTAAAATGGATTTTTGGGGAGTTAGCACCATTTGATTGACAACATGCCTACCACTTTAAATGTGCTATTTATTTATATATTTATTTATTTGTGATACATACAATAATTAAGATGAAATAACAGAAATCTGGAGTGTGCATAGGTATTCACCCCAAAGTCAATACTTTGTTGAGCCACCTTTTACTGCAATTACAACTGCATGCCTCTTGGGGTATGTCTGTCTTCGCTTAGCACATCTAGCCACTGGGATTTTTGCCCATTTCTCAAGGCAAAACTCCTCCAACTCCTTCAAGTTAGATGGGTTGCATTGGTGTAAAGGAATCTTTAAATTATGCCACAGATTCTCAACTGGATTGACATCTGGGCTTTGATTAGGCCATTACAAGACATTTAAATGTTTCCCTTGAAACCACTCCAGTGTAGCTTTAGCAGTATGTTTAGGGTCATTGTCCTGCTTGACTGTGAACCTTTGTCCCAGTCTCAAACCTCTGGCTGACTCAAACAGGTTTTCCTCCAGAATTGCCCTGTATTTAGTGTTATCCATCCTTCCTTCAATCCTTACTAGCTTTCCTATCCCTGTAGATGAAAAACATCCCAACAGCATGATACTGCCACCACCTTGCTTCACTGTAGGAATGGTTTTCTCAGGGTGGTGGAAAGTGTTGGGTTTGTGCCACACTTGGCATTTCCTTTGATGATCCAAAAGTTTAATTTTAGTCTCATCTGACCAGAGAATCTTCTTCCATGTGTTTGGGGAGTCTGTCACATGCTGTTGGGCAAACTCCAAATGTTTTTTTCCCCTTTAAGCAATAGCTTTTTTCTGGCCGCTCTTCCATAAAGCCCTGCTGTCTGGAATGAATGGCTTAAAGTGGTCCTCTGGACAGATACTCCCATCTCTGCTGTGGATCTTTGTACCTTCTTCTGTATTATCTTTGGTGTCTTTGTTGCATCTCTGATTAATGCCCTCCTTGCCTTTTCTGTGAGTTTTTATGAGCGGCCTTCTCTTATCAGGTTTGTAGTGGTGCCGTATTCTTTCCATTTGGCTATAATGAATTTAATGGTGCTCTGTGAGATATTCACAGTTTAGGATTTTTTTTTTAATCACCCAACCCTGATCTATATTTCTCCACAACTTTGTCTTTGACTTGTTTGGAGTGCTCCTTTGTTTTCGTGTTGCAGAATCAGGGTCCTTCCAGAACAGGTTGATTTATACAGACATCATGTTACAGATCATGTGACACTTTGATTGCACACGGATCTTAATCAACTAATTATGCAATTTTAAGAAGCTTATGGTTCTCCCAAGCCATTTGTTTGTGAGTGATAGACGCTTGTGCAGATTTATTTAATCCCCAATAACTCATAAAGCTTGTAAAGTGTGCATGACATAATTGTAGTGCCTTGGTCAGTCAGGATTTCTTTGGGAATCCCAACTCGGGAGAGAATTTTCAACAGTCCCTCTGACACATTACATGCAGAAATGTTACGCAGCAGGACTGCTGCTGGATATTGCATTGCATAGTTCACTAGGACTAAAATAAAATGATATCCCCATGCCAACCGATCTAATGGCCCGACAAGATCCATGCCAGTTCTCTCAAAGAGGGTCTCAATTAGAAGGAGAGGGTGCAAGGGCACTTTTGGAGGGCTGCTGGATTTAGTGGTTGGCATTCACGGCAAGCTGCACACCACCGGTGGACATCCCCATGAATCCCTGGACAGTAGAACTAAGCCATTGTTTGGGCTCATGTCTTATCCTGACCTAAGTGTCCAGCCAACATATTAAAGTAAGCTGCATGGAATATGAGTTCCCTACAGCTCTTTGGGATTAATAATTGGGTTATTTCTTCATGGGTTTGAGCGTCCTGTGTCACTTGGTATAACCTGTCTATAATAATTGCAAAGTATGGGAAAGAGGGTGTCACATGTGGCTGGAGAGGTTGACCATTGATTATTCTCACTTGGTCAAAGGCATGATGCAGAGTCTCATCTCACATTTGTTCAAATGGGAAATCCTCAGGGGAATCCCCAAGAGAGGGAGGAGGGGTGGGCTGTTCCCTGCTCCTCATATCACCCTGATGTGGTGCTGACATTGACAGCTCTGAGATGGCTTCCCTAATTAATGCTACACTGGAATCCCCCTGTGATGTATTACTGCAGGATCTGCCCACTAGACACGTGCCATTAGACCTTTAAATCCCAGCCAATCGGTCCCCAAATCAGTGGGTGGGTGACGCATGGGTGAACCGCTGTCTCTGCACTATGCTTTTTTCCCCAAAATAGAATGTGGACTGACACTAGTGGATATTCGTGAACATCCCTGTGTATACACACAACTTTCACCGCTTGTGCTCTCCCTAATGCCTCACCTTGCACCAGGTTTTGGTGGATTACAGCCAGAATCCACCAACGCTTGATATGTATCCCCTTGAATACTCACTGGTATGCAATACACTCCAGCCTGATCAAAAGCAGTCTCTGGTGCGTTGGGGATCTGGACCACAGCTCCCACCTCCATTGCAGAGCACTGGCCCTGGAGATGCCCGGGTCCCCCGCAGTGCCAGCATACCATTCCAGGCTTCACCACTGCACTGGCAATATGGGGATCACTCACCTGGGGGGGGACACAGACACAGAAGGGAAAGAAGGGAGGGGGACACCATGGGTGAGCCGAGCCAGCTGCGGGGAGCTGGCCCCCATCTCCATGGTGGGGGAACAGGGTGGGGAGAGGGAGAGGTGAGACAGGAAGAAGGGGAAGGGGGAGAGACAGAGAGAGAAAAGGTGGAATGTATGCCTGCCGCAGGAACCGCCACCAGATGGTCCTCCCCCAACTTGATGGTTTGATCTAGAAATGCCTGGTGGTGGCACTGGACCCACTGCACTGTCAGTTCTGGCAGCTGTGTGATGAACTGCTCCAGTGCCACCACATCAATGATTCCCTCGACGTCGCGGTCATCCATCCTCAGCCACCACCTGTAGGCATCCCAGAACTGTTGGCTGAATGCAAACGACTGGCTGACTTCCTCCAATGTCAGTGTGCAGAAGCGCTGATGGTTTTGTTCTAGGGAGTGGCCAACACACTGCAGGATGGCTCACTTCAAGTCGGCATATTCGAGCTGACTGTCGGCAGGAAGCTGTTGCACAGTGAGCTGGGTGCCTCTGGACAGCAGCAGGAGTAAACAGGCCACGCATTGCTCAAGTGGCCACCCCCATGCCTTGGCCACTTGCTCAAAGAACATGAGGAATGCCTCAGGATTGTAATGCGGCTCCATCTTTGCTAGTGTGACATCGGGTGGATCTGCAGTGGTGGTGGTTGAGGACCCCGAAAATGCAAGCAAATTCCAGAATGCCTGGCAATCTTCCTGTTGGGCCAGCAGCAAGGCTTCAAAGTGATGTTCCTGCTCCTCCCAGAGGGCAATCAGTGCTTGGTGCTGGCTCTGTTGGGCAGCACCAAGGGCATGAATGAGGTCCTTAAGTGGGGAGGACTCCATGGGGTGGTTCGCTTCAGTATCCTGGCTTTTGGCACCACTGTAGGAAGACTCTACTGTGGGAGAAATACTGAAGCACAAACAGGCAGGGAATGGTGTCAACACAGCCCCCCTTTTCAGCATTTACTTTCACTCATTCACATGTGCCACACACACATACAGATGCTCTGGTCAGGAGAAATCCCCCTCTTCACTCTCTCCCTCCTTTTCTTTGCTCCATTGTCACTGCAACAGACATACACAACATTAATTGACAACAGGTGTACTGACTTTGCCACTCACCTTCCCTGGCCCCATCCTCCATTCACAAACCGACACTTGGCCACGCCCCCACTGCCACACACTTTAGCTTAACAGTGGACCTGAAGAGGCAATTAAAGATGCTCTTCTTCTTCTTAAAAGACTTTCAGAAAACCCACCCTTGAACTGTTGCTCAATAATCCAAAGTCCTCTTTTCAGATGAAAGTAAATTTTGCATTTCATTTGTAAGTCAATTTCTTTGAGTCTGGAGAAAGAGTGGAGAGGCACAGCATCCAAGGTGTTTGAAGTCCAATGTGAAGTTTCTGCAGTCTGTGATGATTTGGGTTGCCATGTCATCTACCGGTGTTGGTCCTCTGTGGTTTATCAAGTCCAAAGTCAATGCAGCTGTCTACCAGGAGAGTTTAGTGCACTTCATGTTTCCACCTGCTGATAGGCTTTATGGAGAGGCTGATTTCCTTTTCCGGCAGGACTTAGCACCTGCCCACAGTGCCAAAACTACTACCAAATGGTTTGCTGACCATGATATTACTGTGCTTGATTGGCCAGCCAACTCGCCTGACCTGAACCCCATAGACAATCTATGGGGTATTATCAAGAGGAAGATGAGAAACACCCAATCCAAAAAAGAGACTAGCTGAAGGCTGCTATAAAAGCAACCTGGGTGTCAATAACACCTCAGCAGCACCACAGGATGATCACCTCCATGCCATGCCAAACTGATGAAGTAATTTGTGGTAAAGGAGCCCCAACCAATTGCTGAGTCTATAAATGAACATACTTTTCAGAAGTTGGACATTTCTCTTTTGGAAATCCTTTTTTGATTGATCTTAAGAAATATTCTAATAATGTGAGATACTGGATTTCTGATTTTCATGAGCTATAACCCATAATCATCAAAATTTAAAACAAAAAAGGCTTGAAATATTTCACTTTACATGTTATGAATACATTATTCAACCTAATTAGCGCACAGGGCACTTAGAAACCATCATATTGCCATTCAGGGGTGTGCTAAATAGGGACTCTGATAGAATTATTTTAGGCATTCAAACTTCTAAATATTATTGATCATAGCTTATTATCCACTGAGACTTATTCAGTGGATAACATTTAAATATCTGAAATACTTCACTTGATGTGTAATGAAAAGGGAATGTGTGGTGATGTTGGTGTATCGATACATCTGTAGATGTGCTGAGATGCATCACTGATGTTTCCTAAGGTCACTGGGTGTTTTGGGTCTTTCAACATCAGACACCCTCACTCAGGCAACCCCGCCAGGGATGATCAGACCCCAGCTTGTGTCCCAGCAGCATTGGCCCATGTTTCAGACCTTTTTATCCAGATCCACCTAGAGGCCCTCTCTGCACCCTCTATGGTGGATTTGATGGCTCTCTTCTTTATAGTTCCTGTGATGCCAAGTAGGGTGTAAGTCTTGCATAGGGAGCAGGCAGCAAAGCCTCTACATCCCACTTCTCTGGACTCACAGCAAGTTTTCCAGCCATTCCTCTGCCACTGCTCCTTCAGCTCATGGTACTTGAACCACATGTGCTTGTTGGTCTCTTCCATGTGGTCTTCCCAGGGGACTGTCACCTCAACTCCGAAGACCTGCTTAGAAGAAGCCTATATTAGCACCACGTCTGGCCTCAAGGAAGTTGGTGTCAAATGGTCTGGGGAAATTGAGCTGCCTGCCAAGATCAATTCACAGCTCCCAGTCTAATGTCAATGACAGCAGGGTGGCTGATGGTGTAGACTGTGGTCATGGCTTCTCTCCAGCTCTAACAAATGAGATTTTTCCTTTGACTGTGGGTGTGCTTGTTGTTGCTTACTGCCCTGGAGACAGCCTCAGCCACTGACTTCAGCACCTGCTCATGTGGCCAGTGGTAGTGGCCCTTTCCAAGAGCTGTTGGGCAACTGCTTAGGATGTGCTCCAGTGTACCCTTTTTGGGGCAGAGAGGACATGTTGGTAATTCACTCTTGCCCCAGATGTGCAGGTTTGCTGGGCTGGGTAGCACCTCCTAAACAGCTTGGATCTCATAAACAGCACATCAGTCTGCCTGCCAGATGTCACTCCAGGTCAGTGTCCTCTTCAGCACACCTTCCCACCTTGTCCACACCCCTTGCTGTCACATGCTCACCATTCTGCTGGTCATCACCTCCTCAAAACCTGCCTGCGTCTACTCCAGGATTAGATAGCATCTGTCCTTGTCGGATCGAGGTTCTGGGATGGCTCCCAACCCTGCACACTCAATTGGCACTGTATCTCAGCCAAGACTCTGCCAGCTCCAGCCCCTCTTGAGCTCTCTGCTTCCTGCCTGTCCTCACCTTGATGCCTGCTGTTGCCACTCTGGAGTCAATGGAGTCCCAATATACCAGTGCCTCTCTTGTGTGGGAAACTCTGATCTCCTCCTCCAGGCTGCTGATGGGAAGCTGGAGTTTGCTGATCCTACTGTACAATTCTGCACTGCTGAGACTGCATGGCAAATCCAGCCATCTGTGGAGGTAACAGCTGATCTTTCTCTGCAGGGTCTCCACAGTAGACAGTGTCAACTTGTACACTAACAGAGGCCAGAGGATACAGAGCAAGATGTCATGCTGGTACAGTGTCTTGCAAAAATATTCATCCCCCTTGGTGTTTGTCCTGTTTTGTCACATGACAAGCTGGAATTGAAATGGATTTTGGGGGGTTAGCACCATTTGATTTACACAACATGCCTACCTCTTTAAAGATGTTTTTTTTTTTCAATTATGACACAAACAATAATTAAGATGTAAAAACACAAGTCTGGAGTGTGCAGAGGTATTCATGCCCTAAAGTCAATACTTTGTAGAGCCACCTTTTGCTGCAATTACAGCTACAGGTCTCTTGGGGTATGTCTCTGTTAACTTAGCACATCTAGCTAATGGGATTTTTGCCCATTCCTCAAGGCAAAACTGCTCCAACTCTTCTGCCCTAGCAACCGCTTCATGAAGCCAAAGGGGTCAGCTTGGAATGTGCTTTGCTTCCTGGTTCACTCGATCCTCCATCTCCTATGGCATTCAGCTCTGCACACGATCATGAGCTTCTTCCTGATGGTATGTTGGAACTCAGAGTCCTGGCTTCTCCTCTTCAGCTGCTGCCTTGAACTGTCTCACCAGCTTTTGCTGCAGTTGGTGGATCTTGCCTGCCCTTGGGTTCTTGGTGTGGTGGAATTGCTGACCTTATTCTCATCAAAGCCAAACCTCTCAGCTGCGAAGCTTACTATGATCATGGTCAGGTTTTGGAGTTGTCCTTTGACATCTACCTTTGCTGTTGCATTAATGATCCTGGATACATCCTCATCAAACTGTTGCCATAGCCTGTGCTGCTTTCTGGTGGTCATTTAATCTGATATTGATGGACTAGGGTAGTATCCCCTATGCCATCCATCCATCCATCCATCCATCCATCCATCCATCCATCCATAACCGCTTATCCTGTGCAGGCCTGCTGGCAAGCTTCATGAAGCCTATCCCAGCTGACTATGGACAAGAGGTGGGGTATACCCTGGACAAGTTGCCAAATCATCACAGGCCTGACACATAGACACAAACAACCATTCACACTCACATTCACATCTACGGTCAATTTAGAGCCACCAATTAGGTCTAGCCTGCATGGTTTTGGACTATGGGGGAAACCGGAGCACCCAGATGAAACTCAAACAGACACAGGGAGAACATGCAAACTTTACACAGAAAGGCCCCTGTTGGCCACTGGGCTTGAACCCAGAACATTTTTGCTGTGAGGCAACAGTGCTAACCACTACACCACCGTGCTCACCCTATGTGTGGTGTGTCATATAGTGCTGGGCAGAGCTCCATCAACAAAAGTGCCTGTCTGAGTTTTTTTTTTTCCCAAACATTTCCATGATCATTTGCTTATTAAAAGCCACATGATGGGGACAAATGTTTGTCATTCATTAACTGAAGTGTACTGTCAGCAAGACTAAACATATATTTACTAACTAAAGATTTTAGTGCATAGAATACTCCATTCTTGTGTCCTCTTGCCTTGGCCTGGTCTCATGCACTGAATTCTAATACCTGTTACAGCAGTCCATCGTGTATTCCTCTGTTTTGTTGTTTTATAGAGACAGACAAAGAAGTGTCTGAAAATGTTCCAGAGCGTTTGAGTTTTTGTTCTTGTTGTTGTTATCATTGTTGCTAATGCTGTCATCATTGTTGCTAATTAAACAACAGCATAATACTGCACTTGGTAGCCTCAACACTGCAAATAATAATAAATAATAATTCATTTTATTTATTGACTCCTTTCAAGGGACTCAAGGATACCTTACTAAAAAAATGTACAGTTGTAACAATCTAATATGGCATCAACAACCTGACAAGGCATGAAATATTAAATAAAATTGCAAAAGTCATTAGTGCTGAAATCACACAGAATAGGTAAGTCTAAAAAGGTGTCTTAAGGCAGGATTTGAAGGTTAGAAGAGTCAGTATTACAAATGTCATGTAGAAGGGAGTTCCAGAGGCACAGGGAAACACAATTGAAGGCTCTGACTACCCCATGGTAGTGAAACAAGCTGGAGGTGTAACAAGATTGATGGAAGAAGAGGATCTAAGAGTACAAGAAGGTGTGCATATGTGAAGTAAGTCAGAGAGATACAGAGGTATCTCTGTAGCAGAATCTTTTAATTGATATGGTATTTAAGAGGAAGCCAGTGAAGTTATTGGAGGACAGGAGTAATAGGTTCTACTGATGGGGTTCTGGTCATGACATGGGCAGCTGAATTCTGTCATGTTGCAGGAACTTACAGATGCAAGCACAGGGAAGAGCAGGTGCATCGTAAACTGTCAGCAAGTCCAAATCAGTAAGCTGAAGATGTAGTCAGAGACAGGCATGGGCCAGTCAATCAACTAACAGGATGTCAAAGGGCAGGCAAGGAAAAGGAGTTGGAAAATAAACTTAAACTGAGTCAAAACACGAGGAGTCAGGCAGGAAGTCAGAAGGCTTGGTATTATCAGGTACAGAGACACAGAACAATACTTTGCAACAGGTGTTTGTGACTGCTGAGCTTATATAGGGAAGTAATTATGGGCAAATAGGGGACAGATGCACTTGTTACAGTAGTATTCTGGAGCTGAGGGGCACTGTGGTGCTTGGGAGTTGTAGTCCAAAGTGGCTATGTTTGGGGCTGTTCAAAACTCAGGTTTCAGCACTGTTACTGACACACATCCCACCCCACCCCACCCCCAAGGAGCTCCCTCTGGGATGAGGAGTGGATCCAAAATGTCTCTGGAGCTAACCCAGCTCTGCTCCTCTGGGCCGTATCCCTCCCAGTCAACTAGATACTCCAGCTGCCCTTGTCTGTGCCAAGAACTGAGGATTTTATGAACCTGGTATATAGGGTCCCCTTCTACTTCCAGGGAGGGAGATTCTTGGGTGGGTGTGTTTGTGGCTAGGGGGCCTTGGATGGCAGGCTTTAAGCATGACATATGGAATGTGGGAGCCATTCTGCAGTGAGGTGGGAGTTCCAACTTATATGAAACTTTATTGACTTTGCAAATCACCTTATAAGGACCATTGTATCAGGCTTGGAGTTTCCAGCAGGTATTTGGTTCTCGTAAGTCCTTAGTGGACACCTACACTCGATTGCCAGGAGCTTATTCCAGGGTCTCCCCTCTATGCTTGTCTGTGTATTGCTTATACTTATTGTTGACTCATTCTAGTCTTTGGTGAACTTCCTCCCATACTTGCTCACTCCTCTTAAACCAAGAGTCCACCACCAGGATTTGAGTGGGGGAAATCATCCCAGGGGAAGAGTAGTGGCTGATAGCTAAGGATACACTGAAAAGGAGTTAGCTGAGGAGCAGAAAGTTTCAAAGAGTTCTAGGCATATTCCGCCCAGGGAAGGAATTGTGCCCAGTCTTTCTGGTTCCTCATACAGAAAATCCTGAGGAAGCAGCCTACTTCCTGGTTGGTGTGTTCCACCTGGCCGTTAGATTGTGGGTGGTATCCAAAAGTTAAGCTCACCAATACCCCTAGCCTGTGCATGAACTTTATCCATAACTGAGAGATGAACTGGAGACCCTGGTCACTGATGATATCATCAGGGATACCATAATATCTGAAGATGTGACTAAGTATGAGTTCTGTGATTTTGAATGCTGTGGGTAGACTGGGTAGAGGGAGGAGTTTGAGGGCTTTGGAGAATTGATCTATGGCCACTAGGATGACTGTATTGCCTTGGGATCATGGAAGGTCAGTGATAGTCTATGGCTATATGTGACTGGGGTTGTTGAGGCACCAGGAGTGGACAGAGCTTTCTGGCAGGTGGAGCTCATGGTACTTTCACTTGGGCACAGGCAGAGCAGGATGAGACAAAGTGGTTATTTTTACTTTTGGGGAGTACTGTGGCCAGAGAGGAGTGGGCCCAAGTGATAAGTTTACTTTGGAATCGAGGTGGCACATATATGAGTCCAAGGGGACAGTTCTCAGGCAGATTAGGAAGCTGAGATCATGCTATTTCTTTATCTATGTCCCAGGACATGGTGTGCCAAAACATTCAGGTGAGAAGATGGGTTTCTGGAGGGGGCATCTGCTTTAGTGTTTCTAGAACCAGTGTGGTAGGAGATCATGAATTAGAATCAGGTGAAGAACAAAGGCCCATCTGGCTTGATGTGGGTTCAGGTGTTTAGCTGTCTTCAAATATTCTAGATTTTTGTGGCCTGTGAGGATAGCGAATGGATGTGTGGTGACCTCTAGCCAGTGCCTCAATTTGTCTAGTGCCAGTTTAATTGCTAGGAGTTCTCACTTGCCAATGTCATAGTTCTGCTCAGCTGGGGTGAGTTTCTTGGAGTGGAAAGTGATGGGGTGTTGGTTTATCCCCTAAGCACTGAGAAAGGACCCCTCCCACTCTGGTCTCTGAGGCATCAAACTCTATGACAAAAAAAGTTTAGTAGGGTCTGGACACTGAAGGATGGAGGCTGTTGTGAAGGCAGTCTTGAGCTGATTGAAAGCTTCCTTGACTGCTGGGTTCCACTGGAGGTGTTGTAGCCCCTTCTTTAGCAGGGTCATGAGAGGAACAGTGATCATGCTGAACCCACCAATGAAGCAGCGCTAAAAATTTGCAAACCCCAGGAAGCGTTGTAGTTCTTTCATGGTAGTAAGAGTTGGCCAAGCTGTGACTGCCGAGACCTTGCTCTCATCCATGCTTGCACCTTCTGTGCTGATAATGTACCCAAGGAAGGCTATCTGGTGGACATGAAACTCACATTTCTCTGCTTTAACATACAAGTGGTTCTTCAATAGTCAGGTGAATACTGACCTTACATGTTTGTGATGCAAATTTTTGCTGGGGGAGATGATCAGGATTTCATCTATGTAAGCTATTTCAAATCTCTCCAGCATGTCTCTAAGTACATTGTTTATGAGGCACTTGATGTGCAAGAAAGCCCATAAGGCATAATCAAATATTTGAAGTGCCCAGGTGTAGTACTAAATGCAGTCTTCCACTCATCGCGTTCTCGAATCCTGATGAGGTCATAGGTGCTTCAAAGATCCAGCTTTGAGAAGAAGATCTTAGCTGATTTGAGTGCAGGTATCAATGTGCTGTCGAAGCGCGCAGAAGGTGTTAGTACGCCTGTCATTATAGTGTGGACTTTCCATAGCATAGAAAATCGCCACATTTCAATTTGTGTAACTGAACTTTGTTTCATGTCACTGGTCATATAAACCTATGTAAACAGGAAAAACGCGGAAGAGTTTGGTCGCATCTAACTACAGCCCCAAAAAATACCGTTGGCCATGCTGAGCCTAGCTACATTGCTAACAGGAGTGACAGCATGTCTGACTGACTGGGAGGTCGCGCAAAGCTCGGAGAGGTACAGATCAGCTCGTCTCAATTCAGAGAAGAACATATTTCATTATGGAAGTACGGTGGACTGTTCCTTTAAGGTTTACTGGTCATTGGAGTTCTTCCATGGGTAAGTTTTTTTTTTTTTTCCTGGACAATTGTGCTACTGATGAAGTTCCTCTCTGCCCCCGAGTGTATGAAGGCAGAGAGAACATGGGTTGAGTCTGGCAGCTTTAACAATACAGGCATATTTAGTGAATGTGGTATGTGAACCATTTCATGACTCACCGGGCTGGGTTGAATGGTTTCTTGATGGATATGACTCTTCTTCTTAGGGTTTGGTGGGCAAACTGGGCACTTGGCTATCAGATGGCCGGACTCACCACAGTAAAAACATAATCCCTCATGGCACCTCCTACCCCTCTCTGAATGTTGGAGGCAAGCATGAGAGACTTCCATGGGAGTCAGGGATGCCAGAGTAATAGGAGGGGCTGGAGGTTGGTTGGTTTCTCAGAAGGTGGTCAGTCTAGGCGAATAGCCAGATCAACGAGCGAGTCTAGAGTGAGATGTTGATCACAGCATGTCAGTTCAGTGAGCACTTTAGGGCATAGACCTTGATGAAAGGTGGCCTTAAGAGCAGGCTCATTCCAGCCACTACTGGTGGCTAGCATGCTAAATTCTAATGCATACTTGGACATTCTTCTTTCTCTGTCTGATGGTTTGCAGGCTCTCGCTGACCTCAACACCTTCAGGTTGGTGATCAAAAACTCACTTGAACAGTTCAGTAAATTTATTGTTTGAGGTGATGTGTTCACCCCCACATTCTCAAACAGCACTAGCCCACTGTAAAGCCTAGCTTGTGAGAAGATTGAGGAATTGGGTGATCATCTGTGGCTCCCATGAGAGTGGCAAAATATAGGGAGCATTGTAGATGAAATCACTTGCAGTCAGAAATTTCCCCTGAATACTTTTTGGGATGGGAAACCATTTGGGCTGTACCAGCGGAGGGCAAGGGGCATGTGAGGATGGCCTGTGAAACAATAGCAGTGAGTTGCGACATGCTGGTGTTAAGATCACTTATCGTTTGCTGATGCTCTCCTAACAGTCGCCCCTGAGCATTGAGCGCAGTTTGCTTTGCTTCCTCTGCTACATCCATTGCTGGCAAAGTATCCTGTAAGGGTGCAGGCACTTACAGATGCAAGTGCAGGGAAGAGCAGGTGCGTCGCAAATGGTCAACAAATCCAAATCAGTCAGCTGAAGATGTAGTCAGGGACGGGCACAGGTCAGTTGATCAACCAACAGGATATCAAAGGGCAGGCGAGGAAATGGAGTCCAAAAATAAACATAAACTGAGTCAAAACACAAGTAGTCAGGCAGGAAGCCAGAAGGCTTGGCATGATCAGATGTGGAGACACAGAATGATACTTCGCAATGGGTGTTTGTGACTGCTGAGCTTATATAGGGAAGTGATTACTGGCAAATAGGAGACAGGTGCACTTGTTAGTATTTTGGAGCTGTGGGGCACTGTGGTGCTTGGGAGTTGTAGTCCAGAGCAGCCATGTTTGGAGGCTGCTCTGAACTAGGTTTTCAGCGCTGTTACTGACAAGTTCTGAACCAGCTGAACTTAATGAAGGAATATGTGAGAAAGACCAGAGAGTTGCAGTAATCAATGAGGGATGTAACTAAGGCTTGTATAAGAACAGTAGTGCTATGAAGTATAAGAGACAGATGTAAATGATTGATATTGTGTTGATGAAAATATGCAGACTGAGTGATGTTATTGATATGTGCTTCAAAGTGTAAAGTACAGTTAAGGTTTATGTATGGAAGGAGAAACCTGTATGGAAGGAGAAACTATGACATTGTCAATAGTCAGTGAAAGCTGTTAGGTTTGGCCAAATTAGTTTTCACCACAATGAGGAGAATATCTGCTTTTACTGTTAAGTTTGAGAAAATTAGAGGTCAACCAAGATTTAATTTCCAGTAGACAATCACAAAGCGAAGAGGGTAGAAGGCTGGGATTCAGCTTGGTAGACAGTTCGAGGTGGGTGTCATCAGCATAACAGTGAAACTGAATACCAAATTTCCTAAAAATGTGGCCAAGAAGCAGAAGATAAGTAAAAAGTAGAAGGGGACCTTAAACTAGGGGACCTAGGGAACACTGCTTATAACTGGGCAAGACTGTGATCTGATTTTTTTTTTTTTTATAAATTGTACAAACTGTGTGCAACCAGAGAGATATGATTTAAACCAGGTAAGAGGGATGTTGATGATGCCAATATATGTTAATCTCTCAAAGAGAATATTACGAGAGATTGTTTCAAAGGCTGAACTCAGATCAAGGAACACTAATATGTTTAAGAGCCCAGAATCAGCTGCTATGAGCAGGTTATTGGTGATTTTGACCAAAGCTGTCTCTTTACTGTGAAATCGACAAAACCCAGACTGAAATTGTTCAAACAACTGATTGTCAATGAGGTCAGAGTGAACCTTTACTACAATAGATTTTTCAAGCATTTTTTGAGAGGAAAGGTACGTTTGAGATAGGGTGATAATTGTTTAGACTGTTGGAGTCAGCACCAGGTTCTTTTTAATTTATTATTATTATTTTTTTATTGGAGTTATTGCAACTGCTTTAAGAGATGAAGGTACAAGACCACTAATAAGGAAGGAATGCATGATGTCCATAATTACAGAGAAGGAGGGTAAATATGCTTTTACCAGATAAGTAGGAAGGTGGTCGAACTGGTAGGTAGAAGATTTCGATTTTATTTTATTTTTTTAATAAACTAGAGGTATCAGCCACAGTTGGGAGTTTAAAACTAGAAAGAGAAGAAAGATGGGGCTCATAAAAAGCTAGATAAGGAAAGCTATATGCTATATTTCTTGATGAAGTCAATTGCTGGTGGATATTTTCAATTTTAGCATTCAAAAAGGTCATAAAAATGTTATATTGTGCATTGTCGTACAGATGAGGTGGAAGTTGAAAATAATACTCTTATATTCCCTTTACCTGACTTAATTAAATTTGCATAGTAAGCAGTTTTAGCTGTTGAAAGATCATCCTTATCATATGTGTTCATCATACATGTTGTTATGGACAAGACCAATTTTTGTATAAAGGCATTCCAGACGACGGCCTTTCACATTAAGTTGATGTAGTACAGGAGTATATCATGTGGCAGAGTGGGTAAAAGAGAAAATCTGGGTGTTTAGCGGAGTTTTTAAATAAACAGACCAATCAAACATAAACAGGAACCTGGTGTGCTGTGGTGCATGGTGGCCATGCCTGCCGGCCATGTATTTGCTTTGGGATATGAAGTACAACAGCACTGATTAAGCTGGATGTCTGAAATGGCAAGACCCAGAACATTGTACTACCCAGAGATTTAAAAACAAACAAACAAAAAACCCTGATTTATGCACACTATGATGCCATGTGTTAGACTACCATTACCATTAAACTCATGTTAGACCTAGAATTGTACTGCATGCAAGCGGCAGCCTTAGTCTATTCAAGTGTCTGTCAAATACCATAAACACAATACTGACAGGAGCTAGTAATTTAACATTATCATATAGTTTCTGGTCCATCACATTGTCTCTACAAATGTGTTGAGTCCTATGAATTGAACAAGGGTGGAAGGAAATTTAAGTACATTTACTCAAGTACTTAAGTGCAAATTCAAGGTACTTTATTTCTACTATTTCTGTTTTTTTTCTGTTTTAATTTATTTGGAATGCCAAATGAAGACATGATCAGAATATATCAGGCACATTACACATGCTACACAGACTTTGCCACACACACTTTCTGTAGATCATGTCAAAAAAAGGTTTTGCAGCGTGAGGTTTCATGTCTGATCAAGTTTCTAGCAGTGACACTTTGCCACACACTTTCTGTAGATCATGTTTAAAAAAAAAAAGATTTTGCAGTGTGAAGTCTCATGTCTGATCCAGTTTCTGTTGGTGACCCTCTGCTACAGCTGAGCAAGCACATTTTGCATTTTCTCTGCAAAAATGTAGTCTAGTTCCAGCTTGTGCTTTCTTTTTAGCATCATTATGGGATTTATATGCTACACAACGAGGTACAGTGGGGCAAAAAAGTATTTAGTCAGTCACCAATTGTGCAAGTTCTCCCACTTAAAAAGATGAGAGAGGCCTGTAATTTTCATCATAGGTACCTATACTTCAACTATGAGAGACAAAATGAGAAAAAAAAATCCAGAAAATCACATTGTCTGATTTTTAAAGAATTTATTTGCAAATTATGGTGGAAAATAAGAATTTGGTCAATAACAAAAGTTCATCTCAATACTTTGTTATATACCGTTTGTTGGCAATGACAGAGGTCAAACATTTTCTGTAAGTCTTCACAAGGTTTTCACACACTGTTGCTGGTATTTTGGCCCATTCCTCCATGCAGATCTCCTCTAGAGCAGTGATGTTTTGGGGCTGTCACTGGGCAAAATGGACTTTCAACTCCCTCCAAAGATTTTCTATGGGGTTGGGATCTGGAGACTGGCTAGGCCACTCCAGGACCTTGAAATGCTTCTTACAAAGCCACTCCTTCATTGCCCAGGTGGTGCGTTTGGGATCATTGTCATGCTGAAAGACCCAGCCACGTTTCATCTTCAATGCCCTTGCTGATGGAAGGAGGTTTTCACTCAAAATCTCACGATGCATGGCCCCATTCATTCTTTCCTTTACACGGATCAGTCGTCCTGGTCCCTTTGCAGAAAAACAGCCCCAAAGCATGATGTTTCCACCCCCATGCTTCACAGTAGGTATAGTGTTCTTTGGATGCAACTCAGCATTCTTTCTCCTCCAAACACGACAAGTTGAGTTTTTACCAAAAAGTTCTATTTTGGTTTCATCTGACCATATGACATTCTCCCAATCCTCTTCTGGATCATCCAAATGCTTTCTAGCAAACTTCAGACTGGCCTGGACATGTACTGGCTTAAGCAGGGGGACACGTCTGGCACTGCAGGATTTGAGTTCCTGGTGGCATAGTGTGTTACTGATGGTAGCCTTTGTTACTTTGGTTCCAGCTCTCTGCAGGTCATTCACTAGGTCCCCCCATGTGGTTCTAGGATTTTTGCTCACCGTTCTTGTGATCATTTTGACCCCATGGGGTGAGATCTTGCGTGGAGCCCCAGATCGAGGGAGATTATCAGTGGTCTTGTATGTCTTCCATTTTCTAATAATTGCTCCCACAGTTGATTTCTTCACACCAAGCTGCTTACCTATTGCAGATTCAGTCTTCCCAGCCTGGTACAGGTCTACAATTTTGTTTCTGGTGTCCTTTGACAGCTCTTTGGTCTTGGCCATAGTGGAGTTTGGAGTGTGACTGTTTGAGGTTGTGGACAGGTGTCTTTTATACTGATAACGAGTTCAAACAGGTGCCATTAATACAGGTAACGAGTGGAGGACAGAGAAGCCTCTTAAAGAAGTTGTTACAGGTCTGTGAGAGCCAGAAATCTTGCTTGTTTGTAGGTGACCAAATACTTATTTTACCGAGGAATTTACCAATGAATTAATTAAAAATCCTACAATGTGATTTCCTGTATTCTTTTCCCCCATTCTGTCTCTCATAGTTGAAGTGTGCCTATGATGAAAATTACAGGCCTCTCTCATCTTTTTAAGTGGGAGAACTTGCACAATTGGTGGCTGACTAAATACTTTTTTGCCCCATTGTATACTTAGTTAAAAACTGATAAATTTGGTAAATACTTGTAAAACTAGCAAAACTACAAAGTAAACAGAGAATATAAACAGCGAAGTTGCTCCAAACGACCAGTACCTGATGTCCTCACATACATCACCACCACAGGAAGCCTATCTGGCATAATAATAATAATAATAATAATAATAATAATCTCATCTCATCTCATTATCTCTAGCCGCTTTATCCTTCTACAGGGTCGCAGGCAAGCTGGAGCCTATCCCAGCTGACTACGGGCGAAAGGCGGGGTACACCCTGGACAAGTCGCCAGGTCATCACAGGGCTGACACATAGACACAGACAACCATTCACACTCACATTCACACCTACAGTCAATTTTAGAGTTACCAGTTAACCTAACCTGCATGTCTTTGGACTGTGGGGGAAACCGGAGCACCCGGAGGAAACCCACGCGGACACGGGGAGAACATGCAAACTCCACACAGAAAGGCCCTCGCCGGCCCCGGGGCTCGAACCCAGGACCTTCTTGCTGTGAGGCGACAGCGCTAACCACTACACCACCGTGCCGCCCTAATAATAATAATAATAATAATAATAATAATAATAATTTTTTTCTTGACCACGATTTGGTCTCAAAAAATGAAAGTTTGGTTTTTGAAATATGTGACTACTTTTACTGAAATTAAGTTTGAGAATAAATTCACTGGAAGATCCCTTTAAAAATCTAAAAGGTTTGAGTTGATTTCATAATTTACCCCCAATTAATTAATTAATTAATTAATTAATTAATTAATTAATTAATTAATTAATTAATGTGTACCTATACTAAATGTACCTTAATAATGTATACACACCTGCTAATTTATGCAATTATCCAATGTTCAAATCATGTGGCAGCAGCTCAATGCGTTAAATCATGCAGACACAGGCAAAGAGCACAAATGAGGAAAAAATGTGATCTCTGCAACTTTGACCATTGCATTGTTGTTGGTGCCAGATAGGCTGGTTTGAGTATTTCAGAACCTGCTGATCTTCTAGGATTTGTACATACACAGTCTCTAGACTCTTCACAGAAAGGTGTTACAAACAAACAGAAATCCTGTCACTTCTGCAGGAAGAAATGTGTTGTTGATGAGAGAGGTCAGAGGAAAGTAGCCAGATGAGTTCAAGTTGACAGAAAGGCTATGGTAACTCAAATGATCACTCTTTACAATTGTGCTGAACAGAAAATCAGAAAGCACAGCAAGTCGAACCTTGAGGCAGATGAGCAAAACAGGTTCCACTCCTGTCAGCCAAGAACAGAAATCTGAGGCTACAGGGAGCATACACAAACCCACACTGGGCTGCTGAAGAAAAAGACTTGGTGAAATTTCCCCCATTCTGATACTTGAAATGCTGATGTCTCTTGTGGTGTATCTGCAAAACTTTATGCATTATGCTGCTGCCACATGCTTGATTAAATGTCCATATTTTGGCGAGTGTGAGAACACTTTCCACAAATATGTATTTGGTGAGGATTTTGGTGAATGTGAACATTTTGTAAGTTATAGATTAATTATAATTGTGAGATCTGTGTAAATGAGAGTATTTCATGTATAGAATTGGTAATTTGAAGCAAATGCTGAATTCACATATGCTGAATTCATTGTCCTTACTTGTTTGGTCTGAGAGGTGTGTGTGTATGTGTGTATAAAGCTGTGACAAGGGTGTCTGTTTTGTAGGTGCTATACCTGAGAAATCTCCAGCTACATCTGGGGAAAAACTACACACTCATCTGGAGTTCCACTGTTGAACAGTTACAGCGGTTTGACTGCCATCCTGAGGAAACGGCTACTGAAGGATCTTGCACAAAAAGAGGCTGCATCTGGGAGGTAAGTGTACATGGAATTAGACGGAGACTTTAAGAAAAGGTCCAGACTTAGAAATAATGTGTGGTATTCAGTGATGTGAAAAAAATTATTTTATAATAAAATTCTGAGTTGATTGTATTGGTTTTAACTTATTTCATAGGTCTGCTTTTGCTTTGGTTATCAGTTTCCTGCAATAAACACAATGTCATTCAACTACCTGTCAATACTGACACCAGTTGGAATTACAGCCCTTGATTTATCTTGACCTGAAGAGAACAGAGCAATGGTGTTTTAGTCATTTTGTCTGTCCAGCTCCCTCATCTCATCATCTGAACAGTCTGTTCAGATACGTAGAAGCCACAGTGAAACAGGGTAAACTTGTAGATCAATAACTAGCGATGTTGGTTGGTGACTCCCACCAAACACAGCACAGCTGTGTTGTATACATAGTATTAAAAGATAGAGTACATTTGTCATGTAATCATGGTCTTTCATGGAGAGCCTACTCCATTTCCAAAAACAGATTTGTCTGCATTTGTGAAGTGACCAATGGCCCAGTCGCTCCCAACTTTAAGACAAACATATACCACATTATAACCAATAAAAGGACTGCGTTGGGTTTCCCAATAGCCTCTTCATGCTAATAGCATCTTAACTAGAAGAGAGAGTGTTCATTGTGCTGCATGCTCTACCATTTAAGGATGATCTTTGTGCTACGATGCTTTTGGGAACCTCAGCACTGTTCAGTAGCTTTCAATTGATCCAAAGCTTGTGCCTCTGCAATGTACACTGATTGTAAAAGAGACCATAGTAATCAGGCATTTTAGGTGACTTTGGAACTACAGTCAGTTCTATAAGTATTTGCACAGTGACACAATTTTGGTAATTTTGTGCCTGTACACCACAACAATAGATTTGAAATGAAGCCATCAAAATGAAAATGGAGGAACTGTGTAAAAAATGGGTGTAATTCCTAAATGGTTAGTACAATATTTTTCTTAAACCCCTTGAACTAAAGCTGAAGTCTACACTTCAATCACATCTTGATTGCTTCATTTCAAATCCATTGTGGAATGTGGATGTGTACAGAGGCAACATTGCATCATTGCCCAAATACTTAGGGACCTAACTATATACAGTATTTCCAACTAAAATAACACCTCGGGTGCTGCCACATTTCAGTCAATTAATTTCAAAGTTCACAGTGCATCACGTTGTTTATTCAGCCAATCAAATTTTTGGAAAGCTGAACCATGTGAGCCTGGCCACTGTAGCCAACCTTGGTGCGCTGTGCTGGGCTTGCCCCCTCACTTCACACTCATTATAAACAAATGCTTACCATTGCTAGTTTGAACCTTTTTTAATGGAAATAGTCACATAGAGCCAAAAGATATGTACAAATTTTACATAATGTGTACACTGCCATCTGTCTATTCTACTTATTCTGGCATAGGTTTTTGTTTCCTGTTTTGGATGGCATATTAGTAACACCATGGCAGAATTAACTGTACAATACATAATCACATAAGTGTGCCCTCTCTATCTTAACTCTGTTGCCATATAGCTGCACTGCATTCTGGAACTTGGAGTCTGAATTTTGTCAATAATTAATTCTCATCTCATCTCATTATCTCTAGACGCTTTATCCTGTTCTACAGGGTCGCAGGCAAGCTGGAGCCTATCCTAGCTGACTATGGGCAAAAGGCGGGGTACACCCTAGACAAGTCGCCAGGTCATCACAGGGCTGACACATAGACAACTATTCACACTCACACCTACGGTCAATTTAGAGTCACCAGTTAACCTAAGCTGCATGTCTTTGGACTGTGGGGGAAACCGGAGCACCTGGAGAAAACCCACGCGGACATGGGGAGAACATGCAAACTCTGCACAGAAAGGTCCTCGCCGGCCACGGGGCTCGAACCCGGACCTTCTTGCTGTGAGGCGATAGCACTAACCACTACACCACCGTGCCGCCCTTCAATAATTAATTAATCAGGAAAATTGAATTTATGATTATTGCATTTGATTCATTTCAATCGATGCCTTTTAAATTGATGCACTGATCCAAATACTTGGATAGTTATATCCTCAGTACATACTGTCTTGGTGCTGACCATGTGCAAAACACAGTCCTCAGATCTTAAAGGCTCCTTGCACTGAATTAATCTATGCCATTGCTAGCTCAATGAGCATGGCAAGGAGACCTTAGGGACTACATCAATTTCTGCATGACTACCACTATTTCAGTCAAAACAAAAAAAGAAATATCCCAATGCCAAACTGTGGATCACTCCAAAATAAAACAGAGCCTGAAAGAGAACGTACAACTTTTAGGCTCAAAGACTCAGCTTGTCTCAGGATGGAAAACTGCAACATCAAAAAATGAGGTCCTCAAAGCAAAACTGAAACTTTAAATCGAACATGAATTTGGCAACATGAACAATAAACAAGGGCAGCACGGTGGTGCTGTTGCTTCACAGCAAGAAGGTTCTGGGTTCAAGCCCAGTGGCTGACAGGGGCCTTTGTGTGTGGAGTTTGCATGTTCTCCCTGTGTCTGTGTGGGTTTCTTCTGGGTGCTCCAGTTTCCCCCACAGTCCAAAGACATCCAGGTTAGGCTAATTGGTGGCTCTAAATTGACCATAGATGTGAGTGTGAGTAGTTGTTTGTCTCTGTGTATTAGACCTGTGATGATCTGGTGACTTGTCCAGGGTGTACCCCACCTCTCATCCATAGTCAGCTGGGATAGGCTCCAGTTTGCCTGTGACCCTGCACAGAATAAGCAGTTATGGATAATGGATGGATGGACAGAACAATAAACAAGCTTTTCAGATGGTCAAAACTCTGACAGGATATGAATCCAAATTCAGTCTATCTACATCAATTGACACAGAATTTTTTGCCACTAATTTAAACTTTTTCACTCACTTTGACACTCAGGATTTCACAGCTGAATCAGTGAGTGTTTGAGCCCTCCTTCCACTGGACCCCAATGAGCCAGTCCCCTTTTCAGAGGAGGAGGTATGGCAGCAGCTTTGCCAGTTTATGCCTCAGGCCTGATGGCATCCTGGCAAGGATGTCCAAGACCTGCACAATGAAACTCTTACCAATTGTCCACTCATATTTCTGCAAATCCTACCAGCCTGGCAGAATACCCACCCTATTGAAAACTGCAACATTAATCTTGGTGCCCAAAAAAAAAAAAACACAGAACGATAGCGTCTGTGATGCACCATCCTGCCAATTGTCAACCAACAATTGGACCACTTCCAATTTGCCTATAGTACCAAGAGGGACACAGACAATTCCTTAGCCTGCCTGCTATACCTTCTCCTCCAGCACCTGGACTCCCAAGGCACCTTTGCCAGGATACTCTTTGTGGACTTCAGATGTACTTTCAACAACTTCCAAAGGCACCTAATGATCTAGAAGCTACACCAACCCAACATTGCATGCATTGTAAATGCAATAGCACAGGACATCACACAGCTACTCAATCACCACATCACTGTACTGCTCTCTGGATGCAGATACAGGTCCTTGAGGTGCAGAAGGGCTCGCTTTGGCAAAAGCCTAGTACCTGCATCCATCACCGCCCTAAACAGAGTGTCTCATTGAGGGAGCTACACATTGTGTTTTTGTATTGTATTTTCTGTCACTGTTGTGTCATACCTCATCTTCTGTTACGTATGGCTGTTATGTGTAAAGTGTAATCTTAATTTTCCATGTGATGTATAGTGCTATCAAGTCAAGTTTATTTGTATAGCACTTTTAACAGCAGACTGTCACAAAGCAGCTTTACAGAAAATTAAAGGCTTTGAAATTAAATGAGGTAATTTGATCCCTAATAAATTTATTTATTCCTTTGGATAATATGCTATTCCTTTGTAAAATATACTGCGATGGAAAATAATTTCCCCTCAAGGACAATAAAATCTAACTCACGAACTTACCACAAATACGTAAATATTTCAGGGTGGAATTTTTCTTTAAACTCGTATGAAAAACACACAGAATTATGCAAAGCCTCTTTTATGTCTTTTACAGTGGTGCTTGAAAGTTTGTGAACCCTTTAGAATGTTCTATATTTCTGCATAAATATGACCTAAAACATCATCAGATTTTCACACAAGTCCTAAAAGTAGATAAAGAGAACCCAGTTAAACAAATGAGGAAAAAAAATAATACTTGGTCATTTATTTATTAAGGAAAATGATCCAATATTACATATCTGTGAGTGGCAAAAGTATGTGAACCTTTGCTTTCAGTATCTGGAGTGATCCCCTTGTGCAGCAATAACTGAAACTAAACATTTCCGGTAACTGTTGATCAGTCCTGCACAACAGCTTGGTGGAATTTTAGCCCATTCCACTGGACAGAACAGCTTTAACTCTGGGATGTTGGTGGGTTTCCTCACATGAACTGCTCGCTTCAGGTCCTTCCACAACATTTCAATTGGATTAAGGACAGGACTTTGACTTGGCCATTCCAAAACATTAACTTTATTCTTCTTTAACTATTCTTTGGTAGAGAATGAATTGTATACTTTGGGTCACTGTCTTGCTGTATGACCCACCTTCTCTTGAGATTCAGTTCATGGACAGATTTCCTGACATTTTCCTTTAGAATTCGCTGGAATAATTCAGAATTCATTGTTCCATCAATGATGTCAAACTGTCCTGGCCCAGATGCAGCAAAACAGGCCCAAACCATGATACTACCACCACCTCTTTTCACAGATGGGATAAGATAACTGCTGGAATGCAGTGTTTTTCCTTTCTTCAAACATAATGCTTCTCCTTTGAACCAAAAAGTTCTATTTTGGTCTCATCCATCCACAAAACATTTTTCCAATAGCCTTCTGGCCTTTCCATGTGATCTTTAGCAAACTGCAGACAAGACCACTGCTCTCCTTTTGGAGAGCAGTGGCTTTCTCCTTGCAACCCTGCCATGCACACCATTGTTGTTCAGTGTTCTCCTGATGGTGGACTCATGAGCATTACCATTAGCCAATGTGAGAGAGGCCTTCAGTTGCTTAGAAGTTACCCTGGGGTCCTTTGTGACCTCGCCAACTATTACATGCCTTACTCTTGGAATGATCTTTGTTGGTCATCCACTCCTGGGGAGGGCAACAATGGTCTTGAATTTCCTCCATTTGCACATAATCTGTCTGGCTGTGGATTGGTGGAATCCAAACTCTTTAGAGATGGTTTTGTAACCTTTTCCAGCCTGATGAGCATTAACAATGCTTTTTCTGAGGTCCTCAGAAATCTCCTTTGTTCGTGCCATGATACACTTCCACAAACATGGGTTGTGAAGATCAGACTTTGATAGATCCCTGTTCTTTAAATAAAACAGGGTGCCCACTCACACCTGATCATCATCCCATTGATTGAAAACACCTGACTCTAATTTCACCTTCAAATTAACTGCTAATCCTAGAGGTTCACATACTTTTGCTACTCACAGATATGTAATATTGGATTACTTTCCTCAATAAATAAATGACCAAGTATAATATTTTTGTCTCATTTGTTTAACTGGCTTCTCTTCCTCTACTTGTAGGACTTGTGTGAAAATCTGATGATGTTTTAGATCATATTTATGCAGAAATATAGAAAATTCGAAAGGGTTCACAAACTTTCAAGCACCACTGTATTGTACATGGTAAAAGAGCATTTTCTGAACATTAAAATGCACTGCATTTACTTAATGCAATATGTCTTAAGTAAATAGCTTATAATTAAAAATTTTTATCACAGTCACTTTTTTCCCCTGTATTTGTCTCCAGCCTACAAATCTGCAAGGTGTGCCATGGTGTTATTTCCCCATGGATTATGGCTACATATCGGGGCCTGCACAGGAAACGGAAAGTGGATGGAGTTTTGATATCACACGAAATGATAAATACCCTGTTCCACGTATTTTATCCAGAGACATCAACACGCTGCGGGTGGAAATCACATATCTGAGCAGTCACTCTCTACGGTTTAAGGTACAGACCCCTGAGGCTGCCTGAGCTTGGACAGTGTCACGACATTAATTATGTTGTCATTAATCGCACTGATAAGTTACAAAAGTATGAGGAGATAGGTGAAAAAAGTGAAACAGCAAAAAATGATTTTAAAACTATCAAATAATAATAATGACCTTACAGATTGACCATTGTTTGCCTCATGCAGATCTTTGATCCGGCTCATAAGCGTTATGAAGTTCCTGTCCCTCTTAATTTACCATCCACACCAGAGATACAGGAAGATAAGAGGATGTACAGAGTGAATATCACAGAGCAACCATTCGGTATTCAGGTGATCAGGAAAAAAACAGAAACCATCATGTAAGTTTATGGCTTTACAATTTTATTCCAGAAATGTGATTGCATCACTTCAGGGAGATCAATGTCTGTGACTTTGATTTTATAAAATTTATACATGTAAAATTATGTGTAAAACTTGATAACTAGAAGAAAAAAAAAGCTGTTCGCTAACTTTGTAGCAGAATCAGGAGATGCAATTAACAAAAGCATGCATTGCAAATGAGCAAAACAGTGTCCTGAATGTTTGCCTTAAGAAATATCAAAATTGGGGTATTTCAGAAATTACAAAATGGTAGAGTAAATTCTTAGGAGTTAACTTAGCCTAAGGTATCTGGATAGGTGAGCAATCTGGCTCCTCGGTTTGGGCAAGGTACTCTCCAGGGAATGGTGTTGGAGATTACTTGATTTTTCACTCTGAAGCAGTGGCCAGTGTACAGGGCTGTTCTTTGTGCCAAGGTGGTGGAGATCTGAGGGATTTCTCCATATATCTGAGATATGGTGGATTGTTCTTTCCAAAAATGTTTCCATAGCCTCATCAATAGCTTGGTGTAAGTGCCATCAAGACATTTTTCCAGTTCCTTGTTGATGGTCCATGTTTCTGCTCCAGAGAGAAGGATGCTCTCCACACAGACTCAGAAGAAACTGATTTTAGTGGATGTAGGAATGTTTGTTTGCCGGATGTGAGATGATTTATTGCATGTGCCCCACGCCTGACCTTTCCGAGACAGGAAATCCTTTCTGCTGTTAATGAGACGTGAACTCAGGTATTTGAAATCCGTGACCTCTTTCAGGTTGGTACCACTCATTGTGCGAATGGGTTGATGGTCTGCATCTTCATTGATGATCAAAAGTTCTGTCTTCTTGGCATTAAGTATAAGACCAACTTTTGCAGCAGCTTCCTCCAGAGATGCGAAGAGTTCCTGTGCTAAAGTTAGGAGTTCAGATGCTAGAGCAATGTTGTTGGTGTAATCCAGATCATTAAGTTATTTGGAGCTTTGTCTTCCAGATCTTCTCCTTTGTGGTTGCTCCTTTGATCTTGATGACTGGGGTAGGTGTTTTGTTTAGTCAGTTCACTGAGGGTTTGCCAAGCAGCAGAATGTCTTTTTTTTTTCATGGTGTGCCTTTTCAAACTCTTCTATTTTATACTTGAGTTGTTGTTCAAGGGCTTTGTTATACACTCCATCAAGGGCTGATTTAGCAGTTTCTAACTTAACCTGGGAGCCTCTGGTAGGGAAAAAGTGATGTGCCTGAGCAGCTTTTCACAGAGTGTTTCTTGCTTCCGCAAGCTCAGTTTTCTCTGAGATGGAGCCAGTCTTTTTTCCTCACTTGGGAATGATTTTGACTTCGGGGTTACACCTTTGAGAAATTAAAATAAGACATGCAACCCAATTGTTTTGCCCCTTTCACTTGATATTATTTCCATTGCCTCAGTGTAGCTGGAAGATTTAATTTAAAAAAGGGCATTTTGGGACCTTAATTTTGTAAGGGTCCATCTGGGTTAAAACTGAATGAATGAAAGTATGAATGAATGAGAGAGGAACCTTTATAATACTAAGGTCATGATTTCACTATTTGTACAGTTCAATGATGATCAGCAGACAGAGTATGACAACAACTTTTGCAACTGGCATTTGTATGCACCATGCGAACTGATGTATGATCTATGTATGCATATGCACACATACAGGAAGATACTGTGAAGGAGATAATTTAATATCTAGTCATAATTTTTGAAGAAAAGGTATCATTCTAGTGCTTGTGTTATTTTCACTTATTACTAAAATTAGTAAGCAATGAATGAAAATTCCATGAGAATAAGGAAAGTTTTGATTGTTTTCATTGTTTCTTTCATTTGATTTTTTGATTGTTTCATTCTTAAATGAACTTGTATTATGTAAAGGAAAATTGCAAACATAGTTTGTGGGGTTTTTTTTCTGTTTCTGTCTTTTCCTGAAGATGGAATTCATCTCTTCCTGGCTTTATCTTCTCTGACATGTTCATACAAATCTCAACTCTACTTCCTTCACAATACATCTTTGGCTTTGGGGAGACGGAACATAAAAGCTTTAGACGCGATATGAACTGGCATACATGGGGCATGTTCAGTAAGGACCAACCTCCAGGGGTGAGTGAATTAAGCATAATACAGTACACACACACACACACACACACACACTTTCCTTATAATGACCATGCTATACCTACTTTTAAATCCAACCCCACATTTCACCCCTGTAAATTAAAACTAGTTTTGGAAGGGAAAAAAGCAGTTTTCCTCCTGGACTGCATATATCCCCACAGGGTCTTTCAGATAGTCGAATCCTTGTGGGGAGTGGTGTGTTAATAATCCTGATAATAGTCTTATTCATTATTCTGTCATCTACCCTTTACTGAATGTAAGTTCTTTGAACAAATGTAAGTAAAACTGAAAATGAAAGGAATGAAAAATTAGGGGACATTGGGTAACTAAACAGGCCATGTGACTTGTATATCACAGCAGTAGGTACTCATGGCTCTGGTTAAAGTTCTGAACTAAGGATATGAAAGTTTTAAATTCATTTAGCAAGACTGCTAAAGAGTCACTACAGCACCTTGGGCCAGACACTTAAACCTCCACTGTTCATCAACAGTACCAGTCAAAAGTTTGGGGACACATTCAAATTCTTTTTTTAAAGTATGAATTAAAAGACACTTCATGTCTTAAAGTAATGATTGTCATTTCTCTTTACTTATTTGAGTGGATCTTGACATATTATAATATGGATTGCTACAGTTGTCAACCTGGGCTATTTGCTGTATTTTATTCTCATCTCATCTCATTATCTGTAGCCTCTTTATCCTGTTCTACAGGGTCGCAGGCAAGCTGGAGCCTATCCCAGCTGACTACGGGCGAAAGGCGGGGTACACCCTGGACAAGTTGCCAGGTCATCACAGGGCTGACACAGAGACACAGACAACCATTCACACTCACATTCACACCTACAGTCAATTTAGAGTCGCCAGTTAACCTAACCTGCATGTCTTTGGACTGTGGGGGAAACCAGAGCACCTGGAGGAAACCCACGCGGACACGAGAAGAACATGCAAACTCCGCACAGAAAGGCCCTCATCGGCCACGGGGCTCGAACCCGGACCTTCTTGCTGTGAGGCGACAGCGCTAACCACTACACCACTGTGCCAACCCCAGAATCTAAAATATGAAACATATTTCATTTTTTTAACACCTTTTGTTTTCCACATAATTCCATATATGTTCAGTGTTATTGCATAGTTTTGGTGTCTTCAGTGTTGTTTTACAGTCTAGAAAATAGTAAAAATACAGAAAAAATCTATGAATGAGTAGATGTGTCAAAAAGTTTGACTGGGACTGTATATACTTGGATGGCAGATAGTTTCAATAGGATGTTTGTTAAACCATAAAAACAAAGCTAGCACTATACCTCCACAAAATTATGCTGCCATTTCTGTGCTTCACAATTGTGATGCTGTTCTTCAGATGAAAAAAACTCACCTTTTTCTCCATGCATAGTGTTGATAGAGTGAAACATCATCTGATGCTTAACTAGAACACATCATCATCAGTGATGCAACCTGGGGTCTAAAGGTGTTTTAGGTCTTCCAACATGAGATATCCTCTTCCAGTTGTCCCAGCTGAGGTTGATCAAGCCTCAGCTGGTGCCCTATAGGCAGGCCCCCATGGATCTGCTGTCTTATATTATATTATATTAGATTAGATTAGATTAGATTAGATTAGATTAGATTAAATTAAACTTTGTCATTGTGCAGAGTACAGATACAAAGCCACTGAAGTGCATTTAGCATATAATCAGAAATGCAAACTACAGTATTATTTACTGATAAGTTCCAGAAATAAGTACTGTAGCATAGTGATGTTACAGTATGGACCCTTTTCACGTGATGTCACGACAAACGCGGCCGCCATTTTGGACATGTACTACCAGTAGTTTACCACAGCCAACATTGAGGAACGGCAGCAAAGAAAGTGTTTATTTTCAGCAAGACTTCCATCATGCCACTATATTGTTGTGCACCTGGATGTAGTAACCATCAACAAACAAGGCAAGGGTTATCATTTTATCGGATCCCGGTAGATGCTGACCGACGGAGAAGATGGATAGCGGCATACCAATACTTGTGTAGTGACCACTTTGTTGGAGGTAAGACGAATAAAATTAGCCAGAAAAGGCATTACATTGCTTGTAACATTCCATTCTAGTTTACTGTAATTATGATCTGGCAGCTATTTACACCGGATCCAGTGTAAATAGCTGCCGGAGCCAACGTCCGAGGTTCCGGAGCGCCCTAGCTCATGGCCGGCCGGAGCGCGCGCGCTCCGGCAAGCTCGGACGTTGGCTCCGGCAGCTATTTACACTGGATCCGGTGTAAATAGCTGCCAGATCATAATTACAGTAAACTAGTAAATACAGTTTTCTGCATCTCGCTCCTTTTTCTTTTATGTTTGTCGCCTTCCTCGCATTCAAACCGATTCGAGCCGAAGTCCACTACATGTCCAAAATGGCGGTCGCGTTTACGAAGGTCACGTGACTGAAAAGGGTCTATACAGTGTCTTGAAAAAGTACTCACCCCCCTTCATGTTTGTCCTGTTTTGTCATATAACAAGCTGGAATTAAAATGGATTTTTGGGGGGTTAGCACCATTTGATTTACACAACATGCCTACCACTTTAAAGGTGAAAATTGTTGGTTTATTGTAAAATAAACAACACTTAAGATGGGGGGGGGAGGAAATCTGGAGTGCGCATCGGTATCCCCCCCCTGCCCAAGTCAATACTTTGTAGAGCCACCTTTTGCTACAATTACAGCTGCAATTCTCTGGCACCACCACGCTTCACTATAGGAATGGTTTTCTCAGGGTGTTGGGTTTGTGCTACACATGGCATTTCCCATGATAGCCAAAAAGATCAATTTTAGTCTAATTTGACCAGAGAATCTTCTTCAATTTGTCTGTGGAGTCTGTCACATGCTGTTGGGCAAACTCCACATGTGTTTTCTTAAGCAATAGCTTTTTTTCTGGCCACTCTTCCATAAAGCCACGCTCTGTGGAGTGTACAGCTTAAAATGGTCCTCTGGACAGATACTCCCATCTCTGCTGTAGATCTTTGCAGGTCCTTAAGTGCTATCTTTGGTGGGGTTTTTTTAAATTTATTTTTATTTTTTAATTTTTTTTCTATCTCTGATTAAAGGCCTCCTTCCCTGGTCTGTGGGGCAGCCTTCTCTTGTCAGATTTGTAGTGGTGACATATTCTTTCCATTTTGTGATAATGGATTTAATGGTGCTCCCTGGGATATTCAAAGTTTGGGATTCTTTTAAAAACCCAACCCTCATCTGTACTTCTCCACAGCTTTGTTTTTGACCTGTTGGGAGTGCTCCTTGGTTTTCATGTTGCTTGCTTCGTAGTGTTGCAGAGTCAGGGTCCTTCCAGAAAAGGTTGATTTATATAGACATCATGTGACAGATCTTGTGACACTTGGATTGCACACAGTTGGATCTTTATCAACTAATTATGTGACTTATGAAGTGAATTGGTTAGACTAGCTCATATTAAAGGTTTCATACGAAAGGGGGTGAATACCTATGCACACTCCAGATTTCTGTTTTTTTTTTTCATCTTAACTGTTGTTTGTGTCATAATAAAACAACAATTTTCACCTTTAAAGTGGTAGGTACATTGTGTAAATCAAATGATGCTAACCCCCCAAAAATCGATTTTAATTCCAGCTTGTAATGTGAAAAAACAGGACAAACACAACAGGGGATGAATACTTTTGCAATACACTGCATACAGTGATGGACAGTGCAGAGTTAAAATATACAAATATTATGTTTGTAAATATTTAAATGCATACTTACAGAGGGAAAGTGTGCAGGATTAGAGAGTATGTAAGGTTGTATGTACAGTTTGCAGTATTGAACACATGTACAGTTGCTTATATGTATGTACAGTTATTTAAATGTACAATAAAGTGGCTGTCACACTCCCGGGCTCACCCAACACTCTGGACTCCACTTCCCACAATCCCACTCACACACTTGACACTACCACGTGCATTCCATCAGCCAACCTGGAGCCACTTCCTAGGAGTGGCTCCACTAAGTTCTAATTGTCATTACCTGTACCTTTTTGTTTATGTCTGTATTTATACCCCTCTGTTTGTTTTGTTCATTGCACAGTATTGCCTCCACATTTCCATGAGCCTACTGAGCGTTTATATTTCTGATTGCGTTTCCGTGTATGACCCCTTTTGCCGTCCGGTTTCTTCCCGTTTTGCCTAGCCCTTGTGTTTATCTGCTCGTTTCTCTCGCTTCCCGGTTTCTCGAGCTTCGCCTGTTTCTCGACTCCAATTTGCCTAGCCCTTGTGTTTATCTTGCCTGTGTTTTCCTGATTTCCGGTTCTTGGACTATTGCCCGTTTCATGACCTCGATTTGTCTAGCCCTCACTACTTTGTTGGATTTCCCGGTATTGACCTGGCCTGATTATTGAACATACATGTCAACCTTTAGTTACCCATGCCCTTGCAAAATCTGTACTTTTCCCTTACATACACCCATGAGCCCTTCTACACGAGAAAAAATCCAATATCCAAAGCACCGATTGTTTTATTCCACATTATACACTCCTATTGTAATAGGCATATTTATCACACTGCATGAAGTTAAAGGGATCAACTAAGCATGTACTGAATAAAAAGACATTTTAGATCTTAGAGAAAACAACTGAATTAAAAAGAACTATATGTACAGTCAAGTAAACAATTATCTACTAAAGAGAATGACTGAACTACAAACTTAATTATTTAATATACATTGTATCAGTAATACCATAATTATTGATGTAAATTTTGCAAATAAAATAACATTAAATCAATATTAAGGCAACTAAAGATGACTGAACCACATCAAGTATATTATCTAAACAAGGATAAGTGAAAATATGAATAAGTAATAAAGTTAAATTGAAAATCTTCCCAGTAATTTATAACAAGAATTTGAATCTTATTCCTTTTTGGAGTGTTCTTTGTTGTACAAAGATGTTGCAGATTTGGCACTAGCTATAAAATCACTGCTTGGGTAGCAGTTGTAGCTCCTCATCGCAGTTCATTTTAATTTGCAGATATGCAGTTAATGTGTCTGCAGCCATATTTTGTCTGTACTCAGTATGAATTTTCCTAACCAATGAAAAAGCCCTCTCGCTATCTGCATTGCTATGTGGGAGGCACAGCAAAATAGTAAAAAGTTGTTTCAGTACTGGAAACCTGGCAACACCCAGAGCAGTTTTTACATCAAAGACCTTTTCCCAATATACATCTATTGGTACTTTTTTGCCATCATTTGCCCTGCATGGCACAACATCATCTAGCATAAGCTGAAAGTCCTCCCACTCGTCCTTCAACTGCTCCAGGTCCAGGTAAAAGCCAAAAGAGGAAGTTAAATTGACAACACCGCTATAGTCCAGGTCATCCTTTTTAGATAGATCTAACACTGCAAGATTGACCAACACTTCATTGTCAAATGGAAATTTATCCATCATCTTCCTGGCAGCAGCCTCATAAAATCCTCTGACAGAGGAGTAAAAGACCTGGACAGTTTTTGCGTCTAGGTCTTCCTCTAGCTCCACCAAGCGAGATCTGACTGCAGGCCCCACTGCCAGCTTGTCATCGGACTGCTGCAGCTCCTGGTTGCCCACATCAAGTTCCCTAAGGTTCCTGCAGGACTTGACATACTTCAGCTCCAAGAACTTCACAGCAAACTTCCGTAGAAGCCTGTCCATCTCGGGGAAGAGACTGCCAACCATGCAATCCTCCCCTTGAAAAAGGATGTTAAACTGATTGAGCACTGGCATAATGTACTGCAGGAACGACAGTATCAGCTCAGTCAGGGGTTCCTGTAGCCTGTCATTTATCAACTTGACTTTGCCCAGTTTCTCAACATCTTTATGACTGGCAAAGTAGCTTTGCAAGGCTCGGCAGTTGGCTCAGCAGGCGGTTGCAGACTTTCTCTAGGGACAGCCAACGGGTAGGACAGTGCTTCAAGATCTGCTGCTCCTCTACCTAGAATTTAATGTAGAACAATTAATTGAGGAAAAGCTGGAAGACTACCAGAAGAGAGTCTCAAAGACTCCTTATGTTTTAGTGATACGACAGGACTGTTAGCTAACCTCTGTAAACTGCTGAAATTCTTTGAAGTCCTGAATGCACTTTGAGCTGTGGTGGAAAAAGTAGAACACATCCACCAGAAGGTCATCTACTTTAAATGGCAGCACCTTCACACCAGCCTTCACACAAAGATTTGCCAAGTGGCAAATGCAGCCAATGCTGAAACAGAAATAACAGTAGATTAAGTACAGTACTGGAGAAATTTTATATATATATATTTATATATATATATATATATATATATATATATATATATATATATATAGTGTATATATATATATATATATATATATATATATATATATATATATATATATATATATAGTGTATATATCAACTTATGAGACATACGGTAACACATACCTAAAAATCTTGGGACTTTTTGCTTGGAGCTTGGTCAAAACAGAATCTTTCCTGCCAATCATGATGTTGCAACAAACCCAGTTGGCCCAGGGGATGTCATTTTCACTGAAAATATACATTATGCATTAGCGCTCATTTTGTAATTATAAAAGTTACAAAGGTATTTATAATATTTTACATATTACTACACACTTCCAGTCTAGATTGTTAAACAGGTATACAGATTCAGCAAACTGGCACATCGTTTTGCAATTTAAAGAATAAATTCTTACCTCATGAAGCTGTCAACAGCTTCAAGTATCGCTGAAGCTTTACCAGAAGCAAGTTCTGGTAAATCCAGCATTCTGGTTTTTACACAGACATCTTCAAAAATGCATGCCAGAATGACCAAGCAATTGGTGCTGTTTCTGTCATTGCTCTCATCTATCATAAGTCTAAGCGGCTACTGGAGCATTTATTTTTGACAACAGGATTTGTATAAGCAGGAGCTAAACTTCCTTTGACGACCATGGTCGTCTTTGTTCATTTGCATGCAAAATCCTGGGTGAACAACAAATGAATAAAAGGTTAGGTCTACGTACATAACTGGCAAATACAGATTATTTTCCTGGTCAATAAAAGAAAATCAGAGCACGGCAAACATGTAGATGGTGTTAAATTGCTTCCATCCTCTACTACACATTTAAGAGACAGGTTACCAATGGTCATTACCACCATTACTCTTCATTCAATACTTTTCCAGTTTACTGATGACTGATGGTAGTAACGAGTGTTGGTCATCTGTGTCTACCAGGGGCGATTTCTCAGAGACAAGAAGGGAAGCCGAGCTTCCCCTAAAATTCTCTCCCCAAACTGCGGCATCTACGACATTGAATTCTCATTAAAACAAGAACTTGCATAACATAATATATGCCCAAGATTGTATTTACATTCATAACTATCCTGTAACTTATTTCAGTGATGTCTGACGAACTTGCAGTTCGCTACGAGAATCACCTTTGCTGCCAGGCTGTAACCAGCGTTGCCAGATACTGCTGACGTTTTCCAGCCAAAATATTTTCAAAACCTGCCAAAATGCACTTAAAACCGCCCAATCTGGCAACACTGGCTGTAACCTTTCTTATTTCAATGGGCTCTATGGCTGGCAGCCGGGTATCCGTTGCAGTCTATGAGGGGGCTCTGAACAGCCAATTTCGGCTAGTTGTTATTGGTTAAAATCGACAAAATTGTCACTTCCAGGGAAGCCGGGCTTCTCTGGGACTAAACGAGACAGTGGGAGGGACAAGAAGCCGGGCTGATGAAGGATTATTGGAGGTAGTGTTTGAAAGACATGAGGAGGGCGGGCTCTGTACTTCAGCATCGGCAAGGAACACGGAAGTATGATCAGTCAGTCCCCAGCGGATGTCGAGAAAGTGTAGTCGTGTGCCAAAGTGCTGTCCGACTTTCTTTTCATATAAACGTTTCTTCTCATTGATGTCTCTGTACATTACTCTGTAAATAAATGTAAATATTACTCGTTGTGCTCCGTTAACTTTCATCCATTCTATCAGTTTGATCATTCGCAAATTCACTCATTTATTTCATTTGTAGTTCAATCTGGTTGTAGGCTAGCTTGAGCCTTATTGGGATCTGCAGTGCTAGCTGCTAACAGAAATTGGTGAAGTCTCTGGAAAGCACAACCAGCTAGTATGACAGGGTCACAGACCATTTTCTGGAAAAGGAGTGGAGGGCAGAATTTGTGTCAATAGTGTGCATCATATAATGTTCATGAATCTGAAGTGTGTATATTGTTCAGTAATGTTAGGAGAATGGTGGGCTCTGTGTTATAGGTTATACCTGGGTATAATATTCAAGGTTCTGAGTGTTGCATAGCCTACCTGGTTATGAATTTCCAGACTGTGTTGCAGAAGATGTCCAAGGATGTGTTGCACAGCTGGGTGTTGTGTTAAAGAATAGCCAGTGATTTTTGGATGTTTGATATTTTTGATGAAGGATATGAAGCACTAGCCTGGCAAGCCAGACTATAACATGAAATGTACAAGCAAAAATACTTTCTGCCACTAGGTAGGGTTGTCTAGTTCACTATGCTAATGGGGCACACCTTTCTATGCTTTGATATCCGGCCTACAGGTTTTACGATGAATGCGTAAAATGGGCTTCCCCTGTTTTAAAACCAGCAGCCGCCACTGGTGTCTACATATCCTCCTGGGAACCAAGAAAAAATGTGTCTCTCAATTTCTCTTTTGTTGTGATTTCCTTACTAGGTCAGGTTAAAAAAACAACTTACAATTTAGATTTTTTTCAAAAAAAAAAAAAGGATGCACTCTTTACAAGACACCAGGATTCAAGTGAATAGCTTGACAGAGTAAGAGGGTGTGCATGTAAAACAAATGTCAACTACAGAGGACACAAGTCTATGGGTTGGTTCTCGGGAGGATATAATGCCTATCAGCAATTAAAATGTTTAGCAAAGCGAAATCGCTGGGAAACTACAGTTGCCGTTGTATAAACGGTGCCTCCCAGTATTACCTCCCTAAATTATCATGATAATGGAGGAAGCTTTCCTACATGCAAACAGTAAAAACTTTTAAAAAAAACAAAACACAAATGCTTACCTGTGCAGTCCTTGAATCGGGAATTTTTCTTTTTTGCTAGCTGCGAAAAATGGTCAGCCACAGTCAGGGGGCTGTTGTTTTCCATGAGAAATTGGCAGAACATAACTTCTGCAGCCACCACAGAAGTCTGGGCAGTCTGAGCCGATGTAATTGTGCCAAAATGCTGCTCCATAGACTTGAAGGTCCTGCATTTAATGACTCAGTCTTTATGTGCCATGGTTTGGAAATGCAATTTCAGGTCATAAAAACCTGGAGCTGCCACTTTTTAATGTGCTTTCTGCACAGAACATAGAACGAATATTGGGGGCCATTCGAAGACACCTGGATCCATCCTTCGTATTCTCCATCCAGAGTTTCCCATTCCTTCAGATGTCCAGTTCCAGCACGTTTTCTCTTTGCCATTGCATTTCCAGGTGCCATTTTTAAATGATAAAACTTGTCAAATTTGATGTGCACACAAGGACTGCTCAACCACAAATGACCGAGAAAACCACGTGCAACTAGAAAACCATACGTAAATTGAAAATAGTTACGTTTCATTGGGCATGCGTGTTTGAAAAAATAAATGGGGGATGCTAAGAACATTTTCTTGGAGTCACGGAAAAAATCTCGGATGATACAAAACGTAATTTTCCCGTATGAAAATCAGTGTACACCATATTAGCCAAAAAATTGCATTTTCCCCCACTAAGTTTTCTGTGTTTTGCCAATTTTTATTTTTATTTTTTCTGTTGCTTGTATACCTGTTGAATACTCTGCTGCGTGTTAGGTTTGTGCTACTCCTTGGTTACCTTGTGTTTACATCTGATTTGCTATTAGACAGGATTTGTCCATCAGTTTCGATAGAGCCAGCAATCAGCTGTTTTTCACTTGCCAATTACATTGTAAATAAAAATGGCTTAGATATCTCATCTCATTATCTCTAGCTGCTTTATCCTGTTCTACAGGGTCGCAGGCAAGCTGGAGCCTATCCCAGCTGACTACGGGCGAAAGGCGGGGTACATCCTGGACAAATCGCCAGGTCATCACAGGGCTGACACAGTGTTTCCCCTAGAAAATGTTTGAAGGTGCGGTGGCAAGACCTGCGCTCAGACGTCCCACCCCAGTACGAGGATACGGGAGCATTCTGAGAAGTTTTTTGACAAAACGCACTCTAAAATGGTGACCCTTTGTAAGGGAATAAATGAATAAACCTAGTCTTGAAAGAACAAGCATAACCTGCAGAGCAAGGCAGTTTAGAAAACAGTCAGGGAGACTAAATTCCCCCCACACCTAACCCCTTCAATAAAAGGCCTCTTTGGAGAGCCAGTTTTTGGTGTCTGCTTATGCTGGCGACATAAGCGACAGAACATTCCTGTTGGTAAAGACCAGTGTTAGTTTTTGTTATTGCTAATTAACACAACAAAGACTATGAGTGGCAGAATTGGTTGATATTAAAGTAGCCACAGAATACTTGCCATGGTCAGTGTGGTAAAGCCAAGGTTTGTATCTGGGCTTGTCAACCCATGTAGGGTCACAGCCCGTGGCCCTGTGTTTGCCCTTCTTTTGGCTGCTCTCCTCTCTCTCTCCCCTCTCTTCCCTCTTTTCACATTCTCTTTCCTGTTCTGGCAGTCTGCTTTGCTCTCCTGCTTGATTACTGCTACCTGCCTAAAATGTTCATATTTTCAAAACATTTACATGGACATTTTGAAATTAACGTGGTTTTGATCATTTCTGATCTGATATGGCATTTCACAGATGATCACACACACCCACTGACATTTGGAAAAAGGGCTGTGTTTAAAAACTCGCGTCGGTGTTGTACTTTCTGCAACAGTGTATGCTCGAATTAGGGATGGACATCACATAACCAATAGCCTAGAATAATTGATAACTGACCATTAAGAATTTCGTTAAGAAGAATGACGTTCATGTTCATCGACAAAAATGAATAGCCTATAGGTTGTTGCGTTGTGCGTAGTGCAAGTCTTCAAGCAATGAATTTTGCTGTAGGTCACGGACAAACATTTGGCCGTACCCTGGCTTCAGTTACCTACGAGCTTCCGTAGCGTAGGTCAATCGCTTAAAAATCAACATGAAGCAGCACGGCGAAGTGTGGCGTGGGACCATTTTTAAATGTCCAAGTTTACTGTCATCACTATAATGGAGCATATAAATACAATTCATCCACAACAAAAATGATGTAGCCTACCATTTGAACAGCACGCACCGGAGCCTTGTAAAATGACGGTGGCGGTTCATCTCAATTCCAGCTATCGACTCGGTATTAGACTACAGACAAGAAGGAGCTGGAACATCTCATAGTAAAACTAAGATAGTTAAATACAAATGTTATGGCTTTGGTTCTAAAAACACACTGAAGAGGGTCTGAAGTTTCGATATTTAGTGTATAGGCTATCAGATAGAACCTGTGGTTTGTATCCAAGGACGTCTCGCAAACCGCAAGATCTATAGTAAAACTAAAATATCTAAAAATAATTGATTACAAAGACGTGTTTTTATTATGAAAATAAATCGAAGAGGGTCTGAAATATTGATCTTAAGAGTATTTAGGCTTATCTGTAAATGGGATGATGGCGTCGTCCGTTCACCTATATAGCCTATTAAAACACCGATGCCGGCCGCTATGGGATACAATACGGCCGATGCCAGCCGCCATAGAATCTAATGAGATAAATTATAGCAATAATTATGATTACTTTAATATAAAGATGTTAATTATTATTCGATTATTCATCGTTAATTCTCCCGACAATTGGCGAAGAAAACGTAATCGAATGCCCATCCCTAGCTCGAATGACTTTTATTTTGCACGAATGAATCTTACCTGCCCAGTTTCTTCATCTGTCGCGTTTCTTTTTTTTGGCGAAATACTTCAACAAGCTCATCTGGAATTGAAAGATATCGCATTGACGTTATCAGTCGACTTAATTAAGCTTAAATAAAAACTAGCGCTCTGGCGATAGGCTGTAATGAAATCGAAAAAACTGCCCTTACATTTCTCACGAACTATATCTGGAAAATGCCAAACGATAATCTATCTAGAAGATCTATGTAGTTGTTTACATGTGGATATTCATCCCCTCAGTTTGTGAACGGATTAATCTACCACAGAAGACCGGGAGGCCAAACGAGACGTCTCAGCAGTAGTCAGTACTCAGTATGTAACATAACGTGGCCTAACATAGTTTTACATAACGTAATTATGTGACATAACGAAACATAATTTCAAGTAACACTGGAAATATAAGATAACATAACATCTGCTGTCTACTTTTCAAGAATTGTTGCCAACACTTACCTTTCCCAATTTGACAGCTGAAGTGACAGCCACGTAGCAGTTAGTTTACCTCAGGTTGGCTTGGCTACGCTGCTCCAGGCGGAACGTTGTCCAATCAGAGCCCACAGCGACCCATGGAAACCAATCAAGTAACTGCTAGCTCGGCCAGTGGAACTGCGCTTCGCCCCAAACGCAAAGACTGGGCAAGCAACGGATAATGTAGTCGAATACATATAGCTCCTAGGGGTATTCCTGAAGGTGCGGTAGCAAAAATCAAGGTGCGGTGGCCCGCCGCAGCCAATTGTACATAGTGGAAACACAGTGACACATAGACACAGACAACCATTCACACTCACATTCACACCTATGGTCAATTTAGAGTCACCAGTTAACCTAACCTGCATGTCTTTGGACTGTGGGGGAAACCGGAGCACCCGGAGGAAATCCACGCGGACATGGGGAGAACATGCAAACTCTGCACAGAAAGGCCCTCGTCGGCCACGGGGCTCGAACCCAGACCTTCTTGCTGTGAGGCAACAACGCTAACCACTACACCACCGTGCTGCCCGGGCTAAGATATGTCTTATTTAAATACCCCTAAAAGTAACACTTAGATGACATGTCTTGGGTATTTAAAAATGCTTGGGAGACATGTCTAGGGTACTTAGCAATGCCTGGAAGACATGTCTTGTGTCTAGTGATAGGCACCGGCGTCTTTACAATAGACACGTGTTTTCTTGCATTCTCCATAAGCAAGCTAAGTTTTCTGTGTTTTGCCAGTTTGTTTTTTTTGTGATTGAAATATTGTGTGTTTTTCTGCTGCTCATACCTGTTGAAAACTCTGCTGCTTGTTAGGCATGTGCTACTCCTTGTTTACCTTGTGCTTACATCTGGTTTGCTACAAGACAGTATTCGCACATCAGTTTCAATTGCGTGAGCAATCAGCTGTTTTTCACTTGCTAATTAGCTGGGCTTTTAGTGGCGTTTCAAGCGATGCATAGCCTCCCTCCTTCCCAAGATCTCTCCCCCTCTCCTACATCTTCCATAACCTGCTGATCATGTGTCTTGACTCCATTCCTATTTGTTCTCTCACCCACAAGAGGCGCTTCCATTGTTATGGCCCCCCGCGAGGACGTTGCCTCTTCAAACTCAACCACTCTTCAGCTACCTCCACTGACACCTTCTGGATCATTGCTGGACTATGGAAATTCCAGTCTGCCACAAGGAAGGCTGACTTCATCTCTGCCCATGCCTCCCTTCTGTCCCTCCACATCCTTGCACTGACAGAGACCTGGATTTCACCCGACAACACCACGACACCTGCAGCCCTCTCCACCTCCTCTTCCTTCTCTCACACCCCTTCCCCATACAGTCATCATGGTGGTGGCACTGGTTTGTTGAGCTCTGAGTCATGGAAGTTCTCACCTCTTCCACTCTCCCACCTCTCCATCTCCTCCTTTGAATTTCATTCCATTTCAGTCTCTTCTCCTGTTAGCCTTTTTGTCATTGTTATTTATCACCCTCCTGGTCATGTGGGATGTTTCTTTGATGAACTGGGCATCCTACTCAGCTCCTTCCCAGAAGATGTCACCCCAGTGATGCTCCTGGGAGACTTCAATCTCCACTTAGAAGCCTCCCACTCTGCTGCCTTCCTTCCCCTACTCCATTCCTTTAATCTCTCCCTGCAGAACTCTCATCCAACCCATAAAGCTGGCAACCATCAAGATTGCCAGCCTTCAAGTTTCTTCTTCTGAAACTGCTCTGCCTCAGATCCCACAGTTAGCCCTCTCCATCTGTATGACCACCACTTCATTTCATTCTCCCTCCTCCTGCTTGAATCCTTTGCCAGGCTCCCCACTGAATCTGCTGCATCCTCCCTGCTCGCTTCTCTCTCCTCATCACTGGACACATTATCTCCTATTGTCTCCAGGCCAGCAAGATCTTCCCCTTCTAGTCCCTGGATGTCTAAAACACTTCGCTCCTACAGGATGTCTCCATGCAGCAGAAAGGAAGTGGAGAATATCCAGGGCCCCTGCTGACCTTTCCTGATACCAGTCCCTCCTTGCTGAGTTCTCAGCCTCACTCAAATCAGCCATGATGAAGTTTTATCACTCCAAAATTCACACCTCCATCTTTAACCCTCATCAACTGTTTTCTGTTTTCTCTTCTCTCCTCAACTCTCTACCACCTGCACCTCAGTCCTCCATCACTGAAGAAGACATCACTTTTTTTTTAGAAGATCATGGCCATCCATAGCTACTTCACCATGCCTGCCTCCCCCTCCCCCCCTTCCCACCCTTCCTATCTCTTCCCCCTTGCTCTCTGCTTTTTCCCCTCTTTCCACTTCAGATGTCTCCCAGCTCCTGCTCTCTCACCATCCAACCACCTGTGCCCTTGACCCTATCCCCTCATCTCTCTGTCAGACCATTACTCCTGATATCCTCCCATTTATCACCTCCCTCATCAACTCCTCCTTGTCCTCTGGATACTTTACTTCCACCTTCAATTGGCCCACATCACCCCTCTGCTGAAAAAACCCTCCTGAGACCCCTCTGTCATCCAGAACTACCACCCCATTTCTCTTCTCCCTACCAAAGATGCTCAAATGTGCTGTTGCTAACCAACTCTCCTCTTTTCTCTGATGGAACAACCCCCTGGATCCTCACCAGTTTGGCTTCCGAGCTGGACACTCAACCGAGACTGCGCTTCTTTCAGTCAGTGACACATTTCATGCAGCACGTGCTGCCTCCCTCTCCTCCATCATGATCCTCTTTGATCTCTCTGCTGCATTTGACATTGTTGATCACTCCATCCTCCTGTCATCCTTATCAGTTCTAGGGATCTGTAGGACAACCCTAGACTGGTTCAATGCCTACCTCTCTGGTTGCTCCTTCCAGGTTTTCTGGTCTCGTACTGTATCAGCACCATGCCCACTTACCACCAGTGTCCCTCATGGTTCAGTCTTTGATCCAATTCTCTCCTCCCTCTACACCCAGTCTCTTGGCCCAATTATCTCTGCTCATAGTCTATCCTACCACTGCTATGCTGATAACACTCAGCTGTTTATTTTCCTCCTTCTGACACACATATCTCTACTCACATCTCTGCTTGCCTGTGTGGCATCCAGAGGTGGATGGACAACCATCATCTGAAGCTCTCAACCCAGGCAAGACAGAGGTATTCTACATTCCTGCTCCAGCCTCTCCACCCCTGGACATTGTCATCTCCCTGGGGGACATCTCTAGGTCTCCTTCACCCAGTGTGAAGAACCTAGGGGTCATGTTCAACAACAAACTCTCCTCCTCACCAAACATTGCTGCAGTGACCCAGATGTGTAGATTCCTCCTCTACAACATCAGAAGGATCCACACTTTTCTTACCACCTGCTCTACTCAGCTCCTGGTCCAAGTGCTGATCCTCTCCTGCTTGGACTACTGCAACTGTCTCCTTGCTGGCCTTCCAGCTTCTGTCTTCAGATGCCAGCAGCTCATCCAGAACGCTGCAGCATGCCTGGTCTACCACCTCCCTCATTCTTCCCATGTCACCCCCCTGCTTGCTGACCTGCACTGGCTACCTATTGCAGCTCACATCAAATTTAAGACATTTGTGCTAGTTTACCAGGGTCTCAAGGGGTTAGGACCAGCACACCTCCAGAGTCTGATCCACACCTACACACCAGGCAGATCCTTTTGCTCTTCTGCTGCTGGACACCTGGCCCCTCCTCCTCTCTGCTCCTGTTCAGCCTACTCAAGACTACTGTATGTCCTGGTTCCCCATTGGTGGAATGACTTTCCCATTGAGGTCAGAATTGCAGACTCCCTGACCACCTTCCAGCACAGACAGACCCTCTTCAGGTTGCATCTCTCCACTTCTTCCCTGCCCACTGTGTAACTATGTTTCAGTCTTGACCAACCCAGGCTGTGTACGGTCTAGTTTGGAGTTAGCTATTTTGAGTTCTGTATTTAGTTATACTTTATTTGGTTGGTTTGTTTCCTTGGCTGTTTGAGTATTGGTATTTCAACAGCATATTACATTAGGTATTGCTGTCACTTGTTCAGTTGGCACTAGAACTTTCTTGTTGAGAAATTCAGCACTTCAGGTACCTGACTTCTGCACTCGTAGATCACTCTGAATAAGAGCATCTGCTAAATGCCATGTAATGTAATCTATGTGGTCCCAAGATTTTTATATTTACATAATATTGTTTCTTTAGATGTTCATTGTAATTTCAGATCTATCTATCTATCTATCTATCTATCTATCTATCTATCTATCTATCTATCTATCTATCTATCTATCTATCTATCTATCTATCTATTTTTTATTTATTTAGGAATTTGTGTTTAAGGAGGAACTGGATTTTATTTTAATTTATTTTATTTTTTTAAGCAACTTGGCTGAGTTGCTTCAAGGACAAAAATGCACTAGCTTTTAAAACAGCCAAAGGTTGTAGCCACAGCCACAGTCCCAAATAACTCATAATTGTGACAAGATTCCAATCAGAAGCTTCTAAATATCATTACATAAATATTTTTTTAACAATCTTTATTTAGTTTAAACAGTTATCACTATAAGACAATCTCGTCAATAGTATTGGAAAAAACAACAACCCAAAAGACAATAATAAAAGATATAAACAAACAAACAAAAACAGAGCCTGTGTGAGATTGTATTAGTAAATGTTACTGAGATCTGATTAACCATGTCTTCCCTTATATGTCAACCATTTCCCACATCTTTTTATATAAACATCTTCTTTCATTTTCAACTTATATGTGAGATGCTCCATCACCAATATATCATCTATGATTGTCATCCACTGTTTGTAACTTGGAGTGTCATACTTAAGCCAATTCTTAGTAATAGTCTTCTTCCCAGCCACCAAAAGAATCCTGACCAAATATTGGTCACTTTCATGCACCGTGCCCTCCAAATGACCCAGGTACAAAACAAGACAGGATTTAGGTATCATATATCCCAAAACATCACAGAGAACTGAGTGAATATTCCCCCAGAAGGGTTGTATTTTTGTGCAATTCCAAAAAATGTGTGTATGATCTGGATCCATGTGGTTGCATAATCTCCAACATAGTTGTTGAACTTTTATCTGTTTACTTCTAATTTTAGGTGTAATAAAGTACCAAATTAGATTCTTCCAACTGAATTCCCTCCATTTCAAAGATTGTGTTGTAATTTGATGTGTTTTCCACATATCATACCAAATCCCCTCTGGAATCTCCTCACCCAGCTCTCTTTCCCATTTGACTTTAACATATAACAGGGGTCACCAAACTATGGCCCGCGGGCCAGATCCGGCCTGCCACCCCCCTTTGACCGGCCCCCCAGCCCCTCTGCCCCCCATCACTTGAACCGGCCCTATGAGGCAATCCCCAAAAGTGGTCATGGCCTATTTTTTTAAATTGCTTTTTGGCAAATAATAACATGTCTGCATCTTGTATTTTGTTGATTTTATCAATTAAAATTGATATTTAGTTATAAAATGAACTATTCATATTTTCCGAATTTTCGTCATATGCTCGCGATCAAGCAGTGACAGGCAGCGCACGCGCAGAGAACTGTCAGTGTTCAGGACAGCAAAATGGCTAGCGGTAAGCGAAAAGCTGATGGAGAGTGCAGAGTTTTTAAAGAACAGTGGGCCACCGATTATTTTTTCGTTCAGTGTAAGGACCGTGCAGTTTATCTTGTATGTAAAGAAAGTATGCTGGTTTTCAAAGAATATAATCTGCGTCGTCACTATGAAACCCGCCACAAAGAGTATGCTAGTTTGCGAGGGCAAACAAGAGAAGACAGGATTCGGAGGATGAAATGCGGACTGGCTGCACAACAGAATGTATTCCTTCCCCAAACCCAGATCAACCAGGCTGCTGTCCGAGCTAGCTATAAGGTAGCTCACCTACTAGCTACCCATGGAAAGCCGTTTACTGATGGGGACTTTGTTAAAGTATGCATGCTTGCTGTGGCAGAGGAGGTGTGTCCCGACAAGAAGGATGCGCTCGACGCGGTGAGTCTCTCTGCACCTACTATGACCAGGCGAACCGAAGATTTGGGGGACAACGTGTATGACCAGCTGAATGAGAGAGCATCAGAATTCGAGTTTTTTGCTTTGGCCATGGATGAGAGCAATGACGTGCAGGACACAGCACAACTGCTGTGATCTATTGATCTATTGCTCATATTATTATAATTTCACTGTTTTTTAAAATGTATTTATTTTATAGGCCTATTTATTTGACCTTTATTAAGTGCTGCATACAATTATTATTTATATTATTAATATCAACAGGCCTACCTACAATTTATAATTTTCCACTCACCTTTGCCAGTGTCAATCACCTCAAATAGGCAGATGTTTCTTACCTTGACAGCTTTGATATTATTTTTATTAGAAAATAAATAAATGGAATATCAGTGGTATTTCAAATTAAAACAAAGTGTGAAGACTCGATTACTACTTTTGCAAACCACTAGTAAAGATAAACAAATATGTGCCAGGAATCAAGTGTTGATATAGTAGTATGGATATAGTAGTGGGGATGGCCGTGCCAGGCTAGTAATCTCTACTACACAATGAGGCCTGCTGGTGGTCATATTTGTCTGGGTCATACAATTCTATGTGATATAGCTGACCCGACCCCGGCCCCCATCACAGTCAGGAACGACAATGTGGCCCCCAGAGAAAAAAAGTTTGGTGACCCCTGACATATAATGTTGAATCTGTTCTAGAAGCCATCAAACATTCATACAGAACCGCCACAGCCTTTGGAATAGCTTGGCTATAAACTTGTACAAGTAGCTTTATGATGGGATGTATTTTATGCTCAGTTGTTTTAATACTTTTGATATAATAATCCCTCATTTGTAGATATCTAAATAAGTCCTGATTCGTTAGATCATGTGTATTCTTTAGTTCTTGAAAGCTTTTCATTTCACCTCTTTTAATAGTTGTACATATAGCTGTAATTCCTTTTTCTGCCCAATATTTAAATCTAACATCATATTTTCCTGGTGCAAATTTGTCATCATATGCAATCCATTTTAATAGTCCAATTTCCTTCCCTATTTTTAATTGTTTCACTGTGGAATACCACATATCTAAAGTAAAGGATATCACTGGGTTAAAATTATGCTCATCTTTAATATAAGTGGGGATTTCTGTTTCACCAATACTTATTTGAATTGGATATTTAAATGCAGACATTTCAATATCTTTCCATCTAGCTACCGTACATATCCCTCATCACACCAGTAAATTAGTTGACGCAGTTGTGCAGAAAGAAAATATTCTTTTAGATTTGGGAGTGCCATTCCCCCTCTGTCTTTAGATAATTGTAGTGTGGTGTAGCGTACTCTGGGCCATTTACCTCCCCATACAAATCTTGATATGCACTTATCCCATTTAATAAATTGGTCTTTAGATATATCTACAGGCAAAGATAGGAACAAATATAGCAGACGTGGTAGAATGTTCATTTTTACCACATTTATCCTGTCATTTAATCCCAGTGGGTAAGTGAACCATCTGTCAATATCTGCCCTTATGTTTTTTGTTAATGTGTTCATAGTTACTACCAGTGCTGGGCACATTACTTTGAAAAAGTAATTAGTTACAAGTACTAGTTACTTCTCCAAAAAAGTAATTGCGTTAGTAACTGCGTTACTTCACTAGAAAAGTAACTAGTTACCAGGAAAAGTATTTATTGCGTAACTTTTTTTTTTTTTTTGCTTACAGATAAACGAGGATAACTGTTCTTTTCTAGTGAAGTAACGCAGTTACTAACGCAATTACTTTTTTGGAGTACAGAGTACAGAGTCAGTGAGCAATTAAGTCCTCACAGTTTACAGCATTATGATAACCTGGTTTATTACAGTTAGCTTAGCTTTCACCATTTACAATAGGTCAGGAAGATCGTTGATAGTGTTTTTAAGGAAGCATCCTAAACAAAAATCACAGGCAAAATAACATAACAGATCAAGGATGAATACCCTGTTTATCTGTTATGTTATTTTGCCTGTGATTTTTGAAATTATGCCGGTGTTTCCAGTTCGAAAATGCGACTTTGCGGCTTGGTGCTGCCATTGTCTCTTCCCCATCTCTGTGTGCGCGTGTGTGTGCATAGCGGGAAAACACAATCGACTCCACCCACCTAGAACATCTTAGCAAATCACGATTTGTTCTCTTGCATTCAAAGGGTGAATGGGAGAATGTAAAAGCCATATTGGTACATAATTATTATTATATATTGCGGTACCGTGTTGCCAATGCTCATGTTGTCAAGGCGCCCATATCAAATTGTAACGCATCATGTTACTTCCCGAGTAACGGTAACGGCGATACAAATATGGATTAAGTAACTAAGTAATTATTCCGTTACCCAAAATGTGGCTCCGTTAGTAACGCCGTTATACTCTAACGCCGTTATTCCCAGCACTGGTTACTACTATATAATTTGGAAAGATCTTTAGTTATGTTTATGCCCAAGTATTTAATTGATTTTGCTTCCCAGTTTATCTGACATTACTTAAGTTCTTGGTTTGGTGAACAGTTAAACATGAGGATTTGAGTTTTCAATATATTTACTTTATACCCTGAATAAAAACCAAATTTGTCAAGAGTTTGTGTAAGCTGCTTAAATGAATTCCCTGGGTTTTTTAAATAAATCATAATGTCATCCGCGAACAAGCTTATTACATGCTCTTGTTTATTAATTTCTATACCTTTTATTGAACTGTCTTGTCTGATCATCTGGGCCAATGGCTCAATGTATAGGGCAAACAGTGTGGGGCTAAGACAGCATCCCTGTCTAGTACCTCTCTCCAAAACAAATCTTTCTGACAGAGAGCCATTGACCTTTACTCTGGCTGTAGGTTTGTTATACGGTAGATAGACTTGATGCATTGAATTGACTTCATGTTGAATCCAAATTTTCCCAAAGTTAAATATAAAAATTCCCAATTGACTCTATCAAAAGCTTTTTCTGCATCTAAGCTGATCAAAGCTGTTTGTATGTTGTCTTTATGTATTTTATGTATAATATGCAATGTTCTTCTAATATTATCTTGTGTTTGTTTATTCCTAACAAACCCACTTTGATCCTCATCTATTAAGTCTGGTACAAATGATTGGAGTCTAGTTGATATAATTGAGGTGTACATTTTGTAGTCGACGTTTAGTACTGAAATTGGCCTATAATTTTGGCAATATTCTTTGTCTTTAAAGGATTTGGGGAGCATAGTAATAATTGCTTCTGACTAGGAGGGAGGTATTATGTCATTAGTCATAATCCAATTAAAAGTAGTGTGGAGCAGTGATAATAGTTCCTCACTGAATTTTTATACCACTCAGAGGGAAATCCATCACTACCAGGTGCCTTATTTGATTTTAATTTTTGTATTGTTTTCCGGATTTCATCTACAGTGGTGCTTGAAAGTTTGTGAACCCCTTAGAATTTTCTATATTTCTGCATAAATATGACCTAAAACATCATCAGATTTTCACACAAGTCCTATAAGTAGATAAAGAGAACCCAGTTAAACAAAAGAGACAAAAATATTATACTTGGTCATTTATTTATTGAGGAAAATGATCCAATATTACATATCTGTGAGTGGCAAAAGTATGTAAACCTCTAGGATTAGCAGTTAATTTAAAGGTGAAATTAGAGTTAGGTGTTTCCAATCAATGGGATGACAATCAGGTGTGACTGGGCACCCTGTTTTATTTAAAGAACAGGGATCTATCAAAGTCTGATCTTCACAACACATGTTTGTGGAAGTGTATCATGGCACGAACAAAGGAGATTTCTGAGGACCTCAGAAAAGGCATTGCTGTTGCTCATCAGGCTGGAAAAGGTTACAGAACCATATCTAAAGAGTTTGGACTCCACCAATCCACAGTCAGACAGATTGTGTACAAATGGAGGAAATTCAACACCATTGTTACCCTCCCCAGGAGTGGTCGACCAACAAAGATCACTCCAAGAGCAAGGCGTGTAATAGTCAGCAAGGTCACTAAGGACCCCAGGGTAACTTCTAAGCAACTGAAGGCCTCTCTCAAATTGGCTAATGTTAATGTTCATGAGTCTACCATCAGGAGAACACTGAACAACAATGGTGTGCATGGCAGGGTTGCAAGGAGAAAGCCACTGCTCTCCAAAAAGAACACTGCTGCTCGTCTGCAGTTTGCTAAAGATCATGTGGACAAGCCAGAAGGCTATTGGAAAAATGTTTTGTGGACGGATGAGACCAAAATAGAACTTTTTGGTTTAAATGAGAAGCGTTATGTTTGGAGAAGGAAAAGACTGCATTCCAGCATAAGAACCTTATCTCAACTGTGAATAATGGTGGTGGTAGTATCATGGTTTGGGCCTGTTTTGCTGCATCTGGGCCAGGACGGCTTGCCATCATTGATGGAACAATGAATTCTGAATTATACCAGCCAATTCTAAAGGAAAATGTCAGAACATCTGTCCATGAACTGAATCTCAAGAGAAGGTGGGTCATGCAGCAAAACAACGACCCTAAGCACACAAGTCATTCTACCAAAGAATGGTTAAAGAAGAATAAAGTTAATGTTTTGGAATGGCCAAGTTAAAGTCCTGACCTTAATCCAATTGAAATGTTGTGGAAGGACCTGAAGCGAGCAGTTCACGTGAGGAAACCCACCAACATCCCGGAGTTGAAGCTGTTCTGTACAGAGGAATGGGCTAAAATTCCTCCAAGCCGGTGTGCAGGACTGATCAACAGTTACTGGAAATGTTTACTTGCAGTTATTGCTGCACAAGGGGGTCACACCAGATACTGAAAGCAAAGGTTCACATACTTTTGCCACTCACAGATATGGAATATTGGATCATTTTCCTCAATAAATAAATTACCAAGTATAATATTTTTGTCTAATTTGTTTAACTGGGTTCTCTTTATCTACTTTTAGGACTTGTGTGAAAATCTGATGATGTTTTAGGTCATATTTATGCAGAAATATAGAAAATTCTAAAGGGTTCACAAACTTTCAAGCACCACTGTATTGTTATCTGTGCTGTAATGTGTTCATTTTGTTTAGTGCCTATTGAAGGTAAGTCCAGAGAGTCGATGAAAGTCTTTATATCATTCTGATCTAAAGCCGATGACTCAGTGTAAAGTTCTTTGTAATAATCTCTAAAAATATTTTCAATTTCTACTGGTTCAAATTTGGGCTGGTTTGTTTTTGGGTCGCGTATTTTATTGACTGTAGTTTCTGCCTGTTGTTTCCGTAAACGTCTCGCTAACAATTTCATTGCTTTGGGACCTGATTCATAATAGTTTTGCTTTAAATACCTTGCTTTTGTTTATGTTTCACACTGGAGTAGGTTATTAATTTCCTTTCTCACCTCGCTCATTCGTTGTTTGATTTTTGGTTCAACTTTGCCTCTCCCCTTATGTTTCTGTTCCAAATGTCTCAATTCTGCTGTATAGATTTTATATTGCTTTATTCTTTCTCTTTTGAGATTGTTTGTAATTGCGATCAATTTTCCCTGTATCACTGCTTTTAAAGTGTCCCACAATATAGCTGGATCTGTTTCCCCATTATTGTTTTCCTCCAGGTAAGTCCGTATATCTGCCCTAATTTGCTCCACTACTGATTTATTATTTAATATCCCCACGTTCAATCTCCATATTGTATCTTTCCGTCTACATTTTAAGTGTATCTTCAGATAGATGGCACTATGATCAGATACATCTGCCACTCCAATCCAACAGTCTTTTATGTTATCTCTATTTTCCTTTTGCATAAAAAAGTAGTCAGTTCTAGAGTACACCGAGTGTGTTGTTGAGTAATGACTAAAATCTCTCTGCAATGGATGTAGATCTCTCCACACATCAAAAAAGCCCATCTCCTCCCAAGTATTCCTGACCAGTTTTGTGATAGATTTCTTATTTCTCTTAAAACTAGATGTATCCATGTCATAATCCATTAAAACATTAAGGTCTCCCCCACATATACATATGCCCTCTGCTTCCAATGCAATGGTGTCAAATAATGACTTGAAAAATTCCTTATTACTCTCAGGTGGGGCATATATGTTCACCAACGTTATCATTGTTTGGCCCATCATCCCTTTTACAATAATATAGGTTCCCTCTTTGTCTTTTATTTCCTTTTGGCATTCAAATTTGGTTGCATTAGGCATCAGTATTGCTACTCCTCTTTTCTGACCACTGGAGTGTGAACTATAAAAGGTGTTTTTAAAACCAAATCTCTTTAATTTCTCGTGTTCTGCTTTTGATAAATGAGTTTCTTGTAGGAAATGTATCTGTGTCTTTTCTTTTTTAAGTTTGGTCATTATTTTAGCTCTTTTGACTGGGTTTCCTAAGCTGTTGACATTCAAAGAAAGCACATTAATTTCTTCTTGATTGGTATCCATAAACCATCTTAGTTGTGTTAACTTTGTAGAGATTCATCCACAAGCTTACAGTTAAACATTTAGGAACAAGCAACACTCTCCAAAACTGTTTAGTGCTTATTTGAACTATATATAAAAACAAGGACCTCCATAAAGAGATGTCAACATCCCTCCACTTCTGCTGACACTCTTTTTGTTTTGAGGGGGAAAGCCTCTCACAGAGAAAGGGCCCCCATCCAGTAATGAGATTCAACCCATATAGGATCAATATACTCATACCAGTCCCTGCAGCTGCGTTTCAGTCCTACTTAAGCCAACAGTCCGTTTATCTATAACCCATCAAAGCAAACTACATTTAACCTCACCTACCCTTAGCAAATTATATAATTTTTTTGTTCATTTTAACTCAGATTTAGTGAGAGCTACTTATCCAGTGTTGTTTCCCCTCAGATGAAAATCACACAGTCTTTCACATGCGCATCTGCTGGTCTCCCCGGTGCGTCCACTCCCGGTGTGTTTCCATGTCGTGGTTCCGGTTGATTGGAGTCTCTCAACGATTCTGGTTTCTCCGGTGTTGGTCCCCGCATTATCAACATCGTATCCTCTCTCCTGCAGGTCTCTAGTTGCCTCCTCTGCACTGCCGTAGGTTTTCACGCCGCTGGACCAGTGGATGCGCATCTTGTTGAGAGGTGTCTGAAAGCGGATGCCTTCTCTCTTTAAAATCTTCTTGATGTTGGAGTACGCTTTACGTTGTTTCAGTGTCCTCTCTGAGTAATCGTGATCGAAATAAACCCTGTTTCTTCCGAGGGTGATTGTTTTCTTCTCCCAAGCTCTTTTCAATATCATCTCCTTTACAGTAAACTGATGGAAGTTGATGACAATCGATCTGGGAGGCTGGTCCGTTTTTGGCTTTGGAGCCAAGGCCCGGTGAGCGCGCTGAATCTGAAGGTCCGAGTTTATGGAAAATTCCTCACGGAGCCACTTATCCATAAACTGTGCCACCGAGTCACTCTCAGACTCTGCCTCCTCTTGTATGCCATACACCCGTAAATTATTCCGACGGGACCTCGATTCCAAGTTGTCTAGTTTGACCATTATCATTTTCTGCTCTTGCATTATGTCCTGCAGTGCACCGTTTGCTTCATAACTCCACGACTCGAGTTCTTCTGTGCGTGTCAGAGCAGCGCTTATCTTCTCATCATGCTCACCAATATCTGTGGTCATTTTTGGAAACTTTTGATCAATGTCTCCCTTAAGTTCTGTCAGTTCGTTTCTCATTTGCGCTGTAATTTCGTCTTTGAATGCTTTTAGGTCCATCTTCATTTCGTTTTGCAGGGCTTGAATTTGCTTGCTAATGCCGTCCAGGCTGCTTTGAAACGAGGCCATGCTAGCTTCTGGTGTTAGCTTGCTCTCGTTAATCGATCAATTTATTTCTTTACCTTGGATGTCTGGGTTCTTTTTATTCTTTGTTCTTGTTGGTACTCCGCTCATATTCTCAGTTTCAAAGTTTGCCGTCATTTATCTCGGGTTTTAGCGGAGTTTAATATGTTGGCCTGAGGGAGCTCCTGTCTTACACGTCCATGCTGCTCTACCGACCCACCCGGAAGTCCCCATTACATAAATATTTAATTACTAGAATCTTCCAGACTGTATAAAGAGACCGTTAACTAGGTGTTTGCCAACTTTTGACCCACTGAAACTCTGATATAGTGAATTAACCCTGATATAAATCTCTCTCTAATCAATGTTACCATGAATTATGTTCGGTTGTGAATAATTATGTTCATGTGCCTACAGTAGGTGTATATTGTCAAGGTTCCGGGCTCACCCAACACTCAGGACTCCACTTCCCACAATCCCCCTCACACACCAGTCACTACCACGTGCACTTCATCAGCCAACCCAGAGCCCCTTCCTAGGAGTGGATTCTCTGAGTTCTAATCATCATCGTCTGTACCTTTTTGTTTCCACTTGTATTTATACCCCTTTGTTTGTTTTGTTCATCACACAGTATTGCCTCCACATTTCGTGAGCTTACTGAGCGTTATTATTTTGATTGCTTACCTGTGTATGACCCTTTTGCCTTCTGTTTTTTTTTTTCTGTTTCACCTACCCCTTGTGTTTGTTCGCCTGTTTCTCTTGCTTCCCGGTTTTTCGATCATCACCTGTTTCCCGATTACAATTCGCCTAGCCCTTGTGTTTAGATTGCTTGTATTCACTGATTCCTGGTTCTTGGACTCTTGCCCATTTCCTGAGCACAGTTTGTCTAGCCCTTGTTACTGTTTTGGATCTCTCGGTATTGACCTGGTCTGGCTTTTGTACATTGTCTTTTTCCCTTGTGCTCATTAAAACCTTGAGTTCATTCATAATCCGCGAGCATCTGGTTTGTTACAGCCGCTGTGCCTTCATGCAGACGGCAGATTACACTGGGCTACAGGTAGCACTTAGCAGCCAAGGACAGATGCTGGGACAACATCACCAGCGTTTTGACTCCATGACTCAGTCCATCCAGATTCTTACACAACAGCAAGGTGAGCAGCAAAAACAGTTGGTGCAAATTGTTGCAAGCATGAGAGAAATCGCCACTCAACTCCAACGACTCTGCTCCTCTGACTCGCCTATGGTTATCAACCAAGTTGCTCCCTCCACGGCTGTTACCAGTTAATTTGCTGTCAGTAAACTGGATAAATTTGATGGCTCACCTAATCAGTGTAAAGGATTTTTGTTACAATGTTCGATATTTTTTTGGGAATTCCCGTCCGAGCTTTGACAAGGCTTGTATTTCTTTTGTGATTTCTCACCTTACGGGCAAGGCCTTAGATTGGGCTACCGCAGTTTGGCCCATAGTCCAGTCTGACACTTACGACCACTTCGTTAAAGAATTTCAAGCGGTCTTCAATCACGCCAATGAGGGACATTCTCAAGGGGAATTACTCACCCAACTACGTCAGGGTAATCGCTCGGGTTCTGATTATGCTTTGGAATTTCGCATTCTCGCAGCTGGGAGGGGTTGGAATGAGCCGGCATTACTAGTGACATTTCGCAACAGACTGAACTCTGACATCCTAGCAGAAATGGCCTGTGAGGATGACGGTCATTCTCTAGAGAAGCTGATCTCATTAGCCATTTGCCTAGACCAACTGAAGCACAGGAGAGGTCGTCGTACATCACCTACAGTTCCAGCTGTTGCACTGACTCCTTGCCACTAGTACCCACCTATGACCTGGATTCGTAAGGATCCAGAATCCCTAGAACCTACAGTATGCAGTGTGACTCATTCCATTTGTCTGCAGAGGAAAAGCAATGAGGCCTCCATGATGGGCTGTGTCTCTGTTGCGGAACTGCCGGTCACATTCTACGTGACTGTCAAATCCGCTGACACAAGAGGCTGGCGGATCGTGGTGACATGCCTACCTTCCTTCCTGGGGACCAAGTGTGGCTGTCAACCCAGGACTTCAGGTTTCCTGAGGGAGGTAGAAAATTATTGCCCAAATACATTGGTTCATTTAAAATTCTCCAGCGAATTAATGAGGTTACATACAAATTAGATCTGCCTGTGCATTACCATGTTTCTAACTCATTTCATGTCTTGTCTCGTCTTGTCTTCTTCCGCTTATCCGGGACCGGGTCGCGGAGGCAGCAGTCTAAGCATGGAAGCCCAAACTTCCCTTTCCCCAGACACCTCGGCCAGCTCCTCGGGAAGAACACCGAGGCGTTCCCAGGCCAGCCGAGAGACATAGTCCCTCCAGCGTTTCCTGGGTCTTCCCCGGGGCCTCCTCCCGGGGGGACATGCCTGGAACACCTCCCCAGGGAGGCGTCCAGGAGGCATCCGAAAAAGATGCCCGAGCCACCTCAGCTGGTTCCTCTCGATGTGGAGGAGCAGCGGCTCTACTCCGAGCTCCTCCCGAGTGACTGTGCTTCTCAGCCTATCTCTAAGGGAGCGCCCAGCCACCCTGCGAAGGAAACTCATTTCAGCCGCTTGTATCCGGGATCTTGTTCTTTCTGTCATTACCTAAAGCTCATGACCATAGGTGAGAGTCGGAACGTAGATCGACCGGTAAATTGAGAGCTTCGCCTTTTGGCTCAGCTCCTTCTTCACCACGACGGACCGGTAAAGCGACTGCATCACTGCGGAGGCTGCACCGATCCGCCTGTCGATCTCACGCTCCATCCTTCCCTCACTCGTGAACAAGATCCCGAGATACTTAAACTCCTCCACTTGAGGCAGGACTTCTCCACCAACCTGGAGAGGGCAAGCCACCCTTTTCCGGTCGGGAACCATGGCCTCGGACTTGGAGGTGCTGATTCTCATCCCAGCCGCTTCACACTCGACTGCAAACTGTCCCAGTGCATGCTGAAGGTCCTGGTTTGAAGAAGCCAACAGGACAACATCATCCGCAAAAAGCAGAGATGAAATCCTGTGGTTCCCAAACAGGATTCCTTCCGGCCCCTGGCTGCGCCTAGAAATTCTGTCCATAAAAATTATGAACAGAACCGGTGACAAAGGGCAGCCCTGCCGGAGTCCAACATGCACTGGGAACAGGTCTGACTCATTTCATGTATCTCTCTTTTTTTTGTGATAAACATTTTTCTTTTTATTGGTAGATTAAATAATTCAAACAGACATTGTAATCTGTAGATGTAAAATAACACAGTACAGTACGTCAACTGTCATTGGACAACACTAAACAAAAGACAAGACGAAAAAAAAACACAAACCAAAACATTCCCCTTTTACAAAACACAAAATTAAAATAAAATATGACAATAATAATAATAATAGACAAAAATTAATCAAGGGTCTTGGTTTCTTTTAAGACATCTTGAATAGATCTAGTCATGCTTGACCATGCCTGTACAGTTCTTGGTTTGGCCTTGTTGAAGCACGCAGTTGTGCGCTCCAGAGAGGTTACATGCTGGTATGAAGTGAGCCAGTATTCTTTCAGGGCTAGAGTGGGGAGATACCAGTGTTTTAAAATTGCCTTTTTTTTGCAGCTGTAAATCCTGCCAGCAGTAATCTACGCTGGTTCAGAGTGAGAGATAGCTGAGAGTCATCATTAAGAAGGCAAAGACCTGGGTTGGGCTGTATGTTAATATCTAGCAACTCTGATAATAAGGAGAGTATTTCAGTCCAAAATTGCTTAATTGGGGTGCACTCCCAAAACATATGCATCGTTGTACCAACTGTTCGATCTGGACAAAGAGTGCACTCAGGACTAGATATTATTTTCATTTGAAAATGCTTTAAAAGGGTAGCATAAGCTCTATGTATCAGTTTGAAGTGTATAAGTTGGTGAGCCAAATTCTTTGATGAGTCGCATATGTTTTCCCATATGTTTTCCCATTCTGGTATTACACCAAAAGAGTTTAGTTCTCGTTCCCATATGTTTTCCACAGCTAAGTTTTTGGATGTATGAGTAATTAAAGCATTATAGATATTGGTTACCGTCCCTGGGCGGCACGGTGGTGTAGTGGTTAGCGCTGTCGCCTCACAGCAAGAAGGTCCTGGGTTCGAGCCCCGGGGCCGGCAAGGGCCTTTCTGTGTGGAGTTTGCATGTTCTCCCCGTGTCCGCGTGGGTTTCCTCCGGGTGCTCCGGTTTCCCCCACAGTCCAAAAACATGCAGGTTAGGTTAACTGGTGACTCTAAATTGACTGTAGGTGTGAATGTGAGTGTGAATGGTTGTCTGTGTCTATATGTCAGCCCTGTGATGACCTGGCGACTTGTCCAGGGTGTACCCCGCCTTTCGCCCGTAGTCAGCTGGGATAGGCTCCAGCTTGCCTGCGACCCTGTAGAAGGATAAAGTGGCTAGAGATAATGAGATATGAGGTTACCGTCCCTCTTGAGTACTGAATAGGACTTATCCACTTCTCCATAGGATATTCAGGGATTGGTTTGTCCCAGGGTACCCCATATGCCTTCATCTTAGTCTAAGATACAGGAAGTACGAAGTACCTGGCAAATTGAAGTCAGTTTTTATGTCTAGAAAGGTGTGCAGGGCTTTGTCATCAAATAGATCACCAAAGATAGCGACCCCTTTTTGAGACCACTGAGGGAACACAAAGGGTGTTCCACCTGACTGGAAGTGGTAGTTGTTCCATCATGGTGACGTTTTATGAAGCAGACATGTTATATCTAATGCTTTCTCAGTTTTTCTCCATACATTAAGTGAATTAGTTATAATGCTTCCATAATGTTGCTGTACATGTTTGAGTCCTATTCCTGTGTAAGGCAAGTCTTCTAGTCTGTGTGGTTTGACTCTCTCTGCCTCTATAGCCCTCCATGGAACTTGGGAATCTGGGCGTCTCCATACTTGTAAAGGTCTAATTTGGAAGGCATGGTAGTAAAAATTTAGGTTTGGTACAGCTAGGCCCCCATCAAGTTTGCTTCTTTGCAATGTTGTTAACTTAATTCTAGGATGTTTTCCACCCCAAATAAATTGTGATATAAGAGAATGCGTATTAGGGGGCACAGCCACTGGAATCATAAAAAATAGAAAGTTTATATGTGGTAAGACATTCATATTAATGGTAGATACACTGCCTTGCATTGACACTTGGAGAGACCCCCACCTTTTCAAATCCTGTTCAATTTTCTTTTTTACTCCATAAAAATTTTCTTTTACAATTTGATTTATATTGGGGAAAATTTTTATGCCCAGATAGGTGAAGGATGTGCAGACGGGGATCCCAGGGGGCGTGGGGAAATATCCCCATGCCCCCTGGGATCCCCGTCTGCACATCCTTCACCTATCTGGGCATAAACATTTTCCCCAATATAAATCAAATTGTAAAAGAAAATTTTTATGGAAAATTTTTATGAAAATTATTGCTGCTGCATTAAGAGGAAGAAGAGAAGATTTAGTCCAGTTTATTTTATACCCTGAGATGTTATGGAACTTATGGAAGAGATTGAGGACATTTGTTAAAGATTCCTGAATATTGGAAAAGAACAGAAGACAGTTGTCCGCATACAAGGAGACATGATGTCTGGAGAGGCCTACATTAATGGGGGATACTGAATGGCTTTCCCTAATAGCCTGTGCCAGAGGTTTTAGAGATAGGGCGAACAATAGGGGTGAACATGGATCACCCTGCCTTGTTCCTCTTTTCAGGGCAAAGGCTGGTGATTGGACAGAGCCTGTGAGAACACAGGCTGTTGCCCCTTTACATAATGTCTGTAACATAGAAATAAATGTGTCCCCAAACCCAAACCTCTCCAGGACCATCCATAAATAATGCCATTCCAGACGGTTGACGGCTTTTTCGGCGTCCAATGAGAATACTGCACAGTCTTCTTTTAATGTATGAGCTACCTCAATGATATGTAAGAGTCTTCTGAGATTATCAGAAGCGAACCTGCCTTTCATGAATCCTGTTTGGTCAAAGTATACGAGTTTGCCCACAATGGTTTCCAATCTAGTGGCAAGAACCTTGGAGTAGATTTTTATGTCCCCACAAATAAGAGCGATGGGTCGATAACTACCACATTTGAGTAGGTCTTTGCCTTTTTTTAGGAGGACAGTTATTAGTGCATTGCGCTGATCTCTATGAAATGATCCTTCTTTAACTGCATAATTGATAGAATCTAATATAAGGGGCCCTACCTGATCCCAGAATGTTAGATAGAACTCTGGTGGTAGACCATCCAGACCAGGTGACTTGCCTACATTTAAAGATTTGACAGCTGACTCCAGCTCTTTTAATGTTATAGGAGATCCCAAATCTTCCCTATCTTCATCATCTAATTTGGGTAATGCTAGGTTTTGGAGAAATGTGCTGCTGCTAGTGTTTACTTGTCCTTCTGATGCATATAGATTACTGTAAAATATTTTAAATACATTGTTAATGTTGTTGGGTTGTGTCATCAGCTGCTGCAAATGTCATCAAAATGGCCCCTGGGATCACAAGGTTTGCTGTGACAAGAGTAAGTGACATCAAGTCATGTTTTGATCTGTTTATGTCATTGTCACTAAAAAAAAAGTCATAATTGCTATGACAAACCTTGAAGGAAAAAAAGTCCATGGCAACATGTGGAATGACATTGATGAGGAATGCCTGGATGCCTACATTGGTGGTGTTCTCCTTGCTGGAGTGTACAGATCCAGCAATGAGGCCACTGATAGTCTCTGGGACGCATCAACAGGCAGGAATATTTTCCAGGCAACAATGTCCCTTCAGACCTTTTGAATGATATCAAGAGTCCTCAGATTTGACAACAGACACACCAGAGCAAAATCTGACAAGCTTGCTCCCATCAGGGATGTCTGGGAGAGATGGGTGCAACTCCTTCCACTGATGTTCAACCCAGGGCCAGAGGTGACAATAGATGAACATTTTCTCCCTTTCCGTGGAAAATGCCCGCTCCGGCAATACATGCCCAGTAAGCCAGGCAAATATGGCATAAAAATCTGGGCATGCCTGGATGCCTACATTGGTGTTCTTCTCCTTGCTCCTTGTACAGATCCAGCAATGAGGCCACTGATAGTAAACATAAAAAAAAGACTTGTTTTTTGCCCTTTTCTTGAAGTAAATATATATGGGTCGAAATTGACCCGAAACACCATAGATGTTACTATAGTTGATAATATTAAAATTAAAATCTTTTTTTTTTAACATTTAAGAGATGTGATCTAATACCCCTCAGTAATAGTCAGGTAACAGAACAACCTTATATTTGTTTACATTATTCTCTTGAGGTTCATTTGACCACTTTTTTATATTGAAAACGAGGGGTATGCTGTTAAAAGAAAGGCCCAGGGGGCCACAACAAAAATATTAAAACCAATCTTTTCATGGATAAGGAAGCCTAACAAGGTAACCAAGAGGTAAGAAACAAATTGGATGATAAATAATTGTTTTTAGGGTATTTTATGGCTGATTTAAGACACAGGTCAAAACCGACCCGTTAACATAAGAGATAGTAACAGAAAGCTAACACCAGAGGAAGGTTTTAAGGAGGAACTAACAAATATATAGTCAATGCGGGAGGATGTGCCATGATGGCTTGAGTGGAAGGAATATCCTTTAACATTAGCATTATGGAGACGCCAGAGATCCACTAAATTCAGATCAGTAATAAATGCCTTTAGGGATAGTTCTGAGGGTGGAGGAGTACCCAGTGGTGTATTAGACCGGTCCCACTCTGGGCATAAGGTTGTATTAAAATCACCTGCTACGATGCTATGACAGTCATGGTATTTCAAGAGGGAGTTACTAATGGATGACAAAAAATCATCTTCATGAGTGTTGGGTGCATATATGTTAGCTAGTAAGATCTTTGAATAATTAATAGAGAGTAATACATATACAAATCTACCAGTCTGGTCACTACCATTATCCAGTACTTTGAATTGTAGTTTTCTTTCAGCTAGGATGAGCACACCCCTTGACTTGGAGGTGGCGCAGGAATGAGCTACAACTTTATAATACTTATTTTGGAAACGCTGTACACTGGATTCTATCAGGTGTGTTTCCTGAATGAGCGCAATAGACACTTTCCTGCGCCGGAGGAATTCCAGACATCGGGTGCACTTGATTGGTGAATTCAGCCCTCTAACGTTCCAGGTCATAATGTTTAAGTTGGCCATTCAGATAGCAGGTAAGTGTAGAAAAGAATATCAAAAGACCCAAAAAGAAAAACAAATAATATGCATAGGGGAATGCATGACATACGTACTGTCTCAGGAACAAATATGATGCACGTTAAAACGTGCAAAAAAACTATATACAGAGAGGCAATCCACCAGGCTCTTCATATATCTCTCTTGAGACCTGTTGTCTCAGGTCCACTGGATGAGGCCACACCCGATGTCACACCCCCACCTCCGGTGTACGTAGAAGGCACCCCGGTGTATGCTGTATGCCGGTTGCTGGACTCCAGAAGGAGAGGAGGGACTCTGCAGTACCTTGTGGACTGGGAGGGCTATGGGCCCGAGGAGCATAGCTAGGTTCCTGTACGAGAGATCCTGGATCCAGGGTTGGTGGAAGAGTTCCATCAGCGTCATCCAGAGAAGCCCGCGCCTCGGCCTAGGGGCTGCCCCAAGCGCCGTGTGTCCAGCCCTCTCGGAAGTCTGTGCAGCAGTGATTCCAGAGGTCGTCCACGGCGATGGCCCTCTGGCCAGCACTGTGGCAGTTCTGATGGCTCGCTCAGGAGTGTTCCCGGCAGCGTGGGTGGTGGTGGTCCTCATCCCTTGGCCTCCTTGGGGGGGGGGTACTGTCGGGCTCACCCAACACTCAGGACTCCACTTCCCACAATCCCCCTCACACACCAGTCACTACCATGTGGAGCCAACCTGGAGCCACTTCCTAGGAGTGGCTCCCCCAAGTTCTAATCATCATCATCACCTGTACCTTTTTGTTTCCACTTGTATTTATACCCCTTTGTTTGTTTTGTTCATCACACAGTATTGCCTCTACATTTTGTGAGCCTATTGAGCATTATTATTCTGATTGTTTACCTGTGTATGACCCTTTTTGCCTTCCATTTTTTCCTGTTTCACCTACCCCTTGTGTTTGTTCACCCGTTTCTCTTGCTTCTCAGTTTTTCGATCATTGCCTGTTTCCCGATTACGATTCGCCTAGCCCTTATGTTTCGATTGTGGAGGGGCTTCTGTTGTTCATGGCAAGAGAAGTGCCGTGAACAACAGAAGCCCCTCCACATCGCCTTTGTCGACCTAACCAAGGCGTTTGACATGGTCAGCAGATCTGGATTGTATACAGTTCTCAGAGCTGTTGGATGTCCACTAACCCTACTGAAGCTCATATCCTCCTTCCATGATGGAATGAAAGCCACAATCCAGTTTGACAGAGTAAGATCAGAGGCCTTTGAAATTAGAAGTGGGGTCAAACAGGGGTGTGTACTGGCTCCTAACCTCTTCTGTATTTACTTTGCCATACTGCTAGAAACAGCATTCCAGAACTCTGAAGGGGATGTACTCCTACACTGGAGGACTGATGGCTCTTTGTTCAACCTCGCCCGTTTCAAAACCAAAATCCGACAGACAACGCTGCATGGCCTGCTGTTTACAGATGATCCTGCACTTGTTGCTCACAACCCCACCACCCTTCAGGAGATGGTCAACAGCCTGAACGAGACCTGCAAGGCCTTTTCCCTGGTTGTGAGTGTGAAGAAAACTGTTGTTCTCCATCAAGGCACACCTGACAACACACAAAAGCCAATAAGACTTGATGACAAGCCCCTTGACACTGTCCAGAAGTTCTGTTATCTGGGCTCCATCATCACTACCTCTGTCTCCTTGGATGAGGAAATCAACTGCAGAATAGGCAAAGCAGCCACCTCCTTCGGCAGGCTAACAAAGAGAGTCTGGCAAAACAAGTACTTCACCACCAAGACAAAAATCCATGTGTATGACGCGTGCGTGCTGAGCGCTCTTCTGTATGGATCAGAGACGTGGACCAAGTACAAGGGTCAGGAGCGAAAACTCAACACTTCATTTTCGCTGTCTCCGGAAAATCCTTGGCACCAAGTGGCAGGACCGAGTGCCTAACACCCGAGTGCTCGAGATATCTCACCATTGCAACCATCCTGAGCAAAAGGTGGATGAGGTGGCTGGGTCACGTCAGGCGGATGGAGGACTCCCGCATCCCCAAGCAGCTCCTGTTTGGCACTCTGGCTGGAGGTGAATGACATCGATGATGTCCCAAACTCCATTTTAAGGATGTCTGCAAAGACACCATGAAGAACCTTCAGATAAACCCCAACACCAGAGGGAAAATAGCCACCGACAGAAGCAGATGGAGGGCAGCAATCCACAAGGGAGCCTCAGCATACAAGAGACAGCAGTGCAGTGACCACGAGGCAAAGCGACAGCACAGAAAAGACAGTGTGTCTTCATCCTCCATGCTCGATGGACCGATCTTCCCTCGCCACAAATGCAATCGTCTGTGCCTCTCCAACATTGGCAGAATCAGTCATGAACGTGCTTACTGTGCCTCCGCAAGCAGCTGCTAAGACTGTCTACAAAGATGCAAGAGCCAAAGATTCACTGATTCTCGGTTCTTGGACTCTTGCCTGTTTCCTGACCACCATTTGTCTAGCCCTCGTTACTGTTTTAGATCTCTCAGTATTGACCTGGCCTGGCTGTTGTACATTGTCTTTTTCCATTGTGCTCATTAAAACTTTGAGTTCATTCATAATCCGCGATCGTCTGGTTTGTTACGCCCGCGTTACATATATAAACTGTATAAATTACAAAGGTAGAAAATACATTCCTCCATATTTAATGAGAGAGCCTGATGTAAAAAATCCTGATCAAGTTTGTATGAAAATATGAATGGTAATACAGCATGTGCACTGGTGTAAGGGCAGCGGGGGTTGGATATTATTATTTATGCCTTTGAGAGAATCATTGTCAAAGTCAGCTGCAGTAGTCAGAACCCATAATAATAAGAGGTCATTAATTAAGGTGAATCCTTTTTGCAGACTCCAAATGGGAAGAGAACTCTCAAAACCAGGAAAAAATAGAACATTACAACTAAACTAGGAAGGAAAAAAGGAAGGAAACAATCAATGACTGGTGCATCTTAAAACATAAAAAAACAAAGAAAAACAAAAAGACACACATAATAAAACATTTGAATTGAACAGCATTATACTTAAATAGAATCTACGTCCTCAGAGAGTTAATTTAAATCCTAAGTTAGTCTTTGCTTGATAGCTGCAAATCCAGCAGGGTGACTTTTTCCTTCAGAACATCTTAAACCAGATACCAGAGTTTACAGACACTTTAAAGGTAAACATGGGGGGAAAACAAACAAACAAAACCTCTTAAGTATGCCTTTCCTCCTAGCTAGATCTTCATATTTTAATTTTCAGGTAGTTCAGGAAATGTAGAGATGTTGTCCCACTGATGGCAGAAAAAAAGAAATGTTGACACCTTCAGTCCTTTATTTATTTTATTTTCACTCTCTGCAGGATAAGATGAATTGCTACGGAGTGCATCCCTTCTACATGGGCCTGGAGCCAAGTGCCCATGCTCATGGAGTCCTGCTGCTCAACAGCAATGCCATGGGTGAGTGTGTCACTCACATGCGCGCACACACTCACTCACTCTCTCTCTCTCTCTCTCTCTCTCTCTCTCACTCTGTGTTTGTACATACAGTGGTGCTTGAAAGTTTGTGAACCCTTTACAATTTTCTATATTTCTACATAAATATGACTTAAAACATCATCAGATTTTCACACAAGTCCTAAAAGTAGATAAAGAGAACCCAATTAAACAAATGAGACAAAAATATTATACTTGGTCATTTATTTATTGAGGAAAATAATTCAATATTACGTGTCTGTGAATGGCAAAAGTATGTGAACCTTTGATTTCAATATCTGGTGTGAGCCCCTTGTGCAGCAATAACTGCAATTAAACATTCCTGGTAACTGTTGATCAGTCCTGCACACTGACTTGGAGGAATTTTAGCCCATTCCTCTGTACAGAACAGCTTCAATTCTGGGATGTTGGTGGGTTTCCTCACATGAACTGCTTACTTCAGGTCCATTATTACCATTTTATTAAATCACCTTTCCTTTTAATAACACTTTTTAATCATATGGGATCTGAGGATACATATTGTTGCAGTTTTACAATTGGATTTTTTTAACCAATGTTTTTATAGAATTTTACATATAAAACATTAACACAGGAATAAACAATAACAATAAGCATGAAATAAAATTAATCAGTCTGTTCTCTCACACACACACACACAAAAAGAAGAAGAAGAAGAAGAAAAAAACCCCACACACAACACAGCAGCATCACAGTGATAGTGTTTCTTGACGCCCAGGAAAGTCCAGTATAGGTTTCCACATTTCTTCAAATTCTCCTGCCCGTCCTTTAGTTATACAATTCAGTCTTTCCAGTACAACACAAGATGTCATCTCCCTCACCCATAGATTTATTGAAGGTACTTCCATCTTCCTCCAGAATAGTGCTATCAGTCTCCTGGCCTGCAGGAGTCCAAAGTCAATTAACACTGACTGTTTTGAATTAACAGCAAAGTCTTTTGGATATATGCCTAGTACACATAGTTTTGGTTGGTATGGCACCTGTACTCCAGCTATCTCAGATACAGTCTGGACAATTGACTTCCAATAATTTTTCAATTTCGGACAATCCCATACACAGTGAAACATGGTACTGTTTGACGAGTGACCGATCCATTGACGGTAAACACTCGATCCTTGTTTACTGTCAATGGATCGGTCACTCGTCAAACAGTCCGCCAAAATCCGAGTAGGAAATGGCCGCAACAGCCTCCGGGGAATGGCTGAGCGTAGCTGTCAGTCAAACACAAGTTACCCAATGGGAATGCATTCCTGGACAGCCCACCCACACGTGAAGTTTGTGCCAAAACTGCAAGCAAAAGTCAGGGAGCGCAAACGAGAAAGCTGGAATCGCAACCAAAAATTACGTCAAACAAAACTGAGAAAGACGCGGAACAAAAATAAAAGGTTTCTGAAGAGTAATAGACTGATATTTTGCACGATTACACGAATAATTTGTTTGCCAGTCTAAAAAAATTGACTTTTTTTCTTTTTTTTGTATTTTGAGTTGTCGTTTTTGTTTGATATTTCAAAAGTATTGTATGAACATTTTGGCACAAAATTGATTCCATAGAGTTCGACCCTGATCTGTGTAAATCTACACATTCTTCTCCCATGCCATAAATTACTCATTTGTGACACTTTCGGTTGTACAACTCTGCACAGGAAGGGACATCTGGATGGTTTCTATCCTTAGATGGGTGATTCATTGATAGGAGAAGCAGCAGAGTGTCTGAGGTGCTGGTCATAGAAACAAGGGAGTATTTGAAACCACGATTTGAATCTGCTCACTGGAGGAAAAAAAAGTGTCGCTACAGTTTTTGACTCTACATTGGGCAACATCTGAGCATGAAAATGCTAGAACACAGTGCTACAATAAATTTTATCATAGTACCAGACAAAAATTTTGGACATGCTCTGGAATTTTAGATCATTACTATGAATGAGTGTGGCCAACTAGTAATGTATATTGGAACAAATTAATCAAGAGAAATATTAATATGTTGATATGTTTTAGATGTGACACTTCAACCGACTCCCGCTCTCACTTACCGCACCATTGGCGGTATCCTCGACTTCTACATGTTCATGGGTCCCACTCCAGAACTGGTGGTACAAGAATACACTGCAGTAAGTGTGGGTGTGTGTGTGTGTGTGTGTGTAGGCTTATTTTTTTGAGGACAGGATTGTTTTTTCACAATGTCAAGGGGACTATAGACAAAAAATTCATTTCCAATAGAATGCCATTGGAAAGTGGAAAGAAGACTGTAAAACTCTGATATTTATATCAGCTTTATATCAACCTATGTGTGTTTATATGTGTCTGGCTTGAGATTTTGCATCATCTGTTGAGGTAAGGGCACAGGATGTGAAAATTACATTTGTTTTGGGTGCTGTTATATTTGTTTCACACTGACTCTATTCAGGCGACCTGTAAATTTGTGAACTTCAGCCTTGTGAGCCAATAGTGAGAAAAATGGTACTGTTGTCCCTTTGGAAGAAAAAAAATGGGATGCTGCTAATTATGATGTACACTTGATATTTGCCTTCCTATGTATTAGTATAAATAACAGTTTTCATACTTTAGTTAAGATCTACAAATATCTGCATATAAGGAAACTGATCAGCAGTAAATATCTTTAACTGCAGTTGCAATGCAAATACATTTTGTGATAATGTGCAGTGTCATATGGACATGTACTAATTAAATTTGTGAGATTATTATAATTTAATCAAATATCAGTTAATTTAAGACTTAAAGCTCTTTTATTTGTACTGTTAACATGGCGCTATCTTTTTCACTAATATATGCTAGTGTTTTACAACCCTGATTCCAAAAAAGCTGGGACAAAGTACAAATTGTAAATAAAAACGGAATGCAATGATGTGGAAGTTTCAAAATTCCATATTTTATTCAGAATAGAACATAGATGACATATCAAATGTTTAAACTGAGAAAACATATCATTTAAAGAGAAAATTAGGTGATTTTAAATTTCATGACAACAACACATCTCAAAAAAGTTGGGAAAAGGCCATGTTTACCACTGTGAGACATCCCCTTTTCTCTTTACAACAGTCTGTAAATGTCTGGGGACTGAGGAGACAAATTGCTCAAGTTTAGGGATAGGAATGTTAACCCATTCTTGTCTATGTAGGATTCTAGTTGTTCAACTGTCTTAGGTCTTTTTTGTCGTATCTTCCATTTTATGATGCGCCAAATGTTTTCTATGGGTGAAAGATCTGGACTGCAGGCTGGCCAGTTCAGTACCCGGACCCTTCTTCTACGCAGCCGTGATGCTGTAATTGATGCAGTATGTGGTTTGGCATTGTCATGTTGGAAAATGTAAGGTCTTCCCTGAAAGAGACGTCGTGTGGATGGGAGCATATGTTGCTCTAGAACCTGGATATACCTTTCAGCATTGATGGTGTCTTTCCAGATGTGTAAGCTGCCCATGCCACATGCACTAATGCAACCCCATACCATCAGAGATGCAGGCTTCTGAACTGAGTGCTGATAACAACTTGGGTCGTCCTTCTCCTCTTTAGTCCGAATGACACGGAGTCCCTGATTTCCATAAAGAACTTCAAATTTTGATTCGTCTGACCACAGAACAGTTTTCCACTTTGCCACAGTCCATTTTAAATGAGTCTTGCCCCAGAGAAGACGTCTGTGCTTCTGGATCATGTTTAGATATGGCTTCTTCTTTGAACTATAGAGTTTTAGCTGGCAACGGCGGATGGCACGGTGAATTGTGTTCACAGATAATGTTCTCTGGAAATATTCCTGAGCCCATTTTGTGATTTCCAATACAGAAGCATGCCTGTATGTGATGCAGTGCCATCTAAGGGCCCGAAGATCACAAGCACCCAGTATGGTTTTCCGGCCTTGACCCTTACGCACAGAGATTCTTCCAGATTCTCTGAATCTTTTGATGATATTATGCACTGTAGATGATGATACTGTATGTTCAAACTCTTTGCAATTTTCCACTGTCCAACTCCTTTCTGATATTGCTCCACTATTTGTCGGTGCAGAATTAGAGGGATTGGTGATCCTCTTTCCGTCTTTAGTTCTGAGAGCCGCTGCCACTCCAAGATGCTCTTTTTGTGCCCAGTCATGTTAATGACCTATTGCCAATTGACCTAATGAGTTGCAATTTGGTCCTCCAGCTGTTCCTTTTTTGTACCTTTAACTTTTCCACCCTCTTATTGCCCCTGTCCCAACTTTTTGAGATGTGTTCCTGTCATGAAATTTCAAATGAGCCAATATTTGGCATGAAATTTCAAAATGTCTCACTTTCGACATTTGATATGTTGTCTATGTTCTATTGTGAATACGATATCAGTTTTTGAGGTTTGTAAATTATTGCATTCCATTTTTATTTACAATTTGTGCTTTGTCGCAACCTTTTTGGAATCGGGGTTGTACTAATAAATGAATTGTTTTCCCTTGAGTCTGCTAGGCTTTTCTTGTTAGCAATGTTGGCACATGTATGATAAGCAGAAATCGCACATAATAATAATAATAATAATAATAATAATAATAATAATAATAATAATAATAATAATAATTATTATTATTATTATTATAATTATAATAATAATAGAAGAAGAAGAGAAAATCTCAAGAGGGTTACCTATAACCCCCTCTGTATGATAAAAAAAAAATTGTCTCACACACAAACATCATCTCATGGCTTATTGCTTTTATATAAAGGTGTTAACGTCATGATCCAGCCTGGAACCTCTAGGTCTTGATTCAGGGCTTGTGCTCCACCCCATGTTTTACCCCAAGCCTTCCCTGCACTGTGGCCTGCACATCTGTCTCTGATCTGCTAATCTATGGTTTTATTTCTCATTTGATACTTTGCAGAGTGTTTTAGGATTATTTTTTGCCTACTGTTTGGATTACTTCTTTGCTGACTGTTCTCCAGATTATGAGCTCATTGTTCTGCTTTGGAGTTGTGCTCTGGATTCTTTAGACTATTTTTTCTCTCCACACTGTGCACACTCAGGATTATTTCTTCATTCTGATTTTGAACTAACTCATGTTCTAATTATTAGCTTTTCAGATATTTAGCTTGCTGCAGCCCATTTTTCTTTTTGCTTTGTGTTAGACACATTAAAGACTCTTCTATTCTGTACTCCTGTACACATGAAGTCTGCTTATTGGGTCTAGCCTGCACCTACGGCCATTACCAAGTGACAATAGTACTGCCAAAGAATGGACTCAGCAGACGGACACGTGATCAGAGCAGCATTATTCAAACAAGGCTCGATTCTGAGATGCCACCAGCAGGAGATCATGGCTGTCCACCAGAGCATGATGTCCATCATGGAGACACTGCAGATACTCTTGTCTCAGATTGAGAGCCTTCAGAATTCTATCTCCAGCCAGCCAGCACCTGCGCCTATCAGCTCAACAGCTGTCTCTGCACTGCAACCCCACTGAGACCCATGCCTGCCTGCCCTGCAACCTGATGATGGTGAGCCCAGAACCTGGTCCTTGTTCATTTTCCTTTCTCCTTGTTGATGGAACTTCAGGCCTCTGCTTTCCCTGCTGGGAGGTCTTGAGTTGCATATGTCATCACAGTCTTGACTAGAAGAGCTCAGGAGTGGGGAACAGCAGTTTGGGTTGCCAAGGCTCCCTGTTCAAGGCTTCAAGTTACAAGAAGTTTTCTGAAGAGATGCAGAAAGTTTTTGATTGGCCAGCCAAGGGCAAGGAAGCAGTGAGGCAACTAACGGGGCTCAAGCAAGGTAGCTGGCCAGTTTATGACTATGCCATCAAATTTTGCACTTCAGCTATGGCAATGGACTGGAACACCAGTGCCCTGTATGGTGCCTTTTTCATGGACTAAATAGCTCTATTTTGGATGAGATCAACCCTCAGGATCTCCCAGAGACTTTCAATGGCCTAGTGGAGCTTGCAGGTTTGGTGGACACCGGTTTATGCCAGCATAACCTGAGAAGGAGCCTTAGCTTCAAGCCTTGGGCTGCTGTCCCCCCATCTGAAGCCATTGCTTCTACTGAATCTGAGCCCATGCAGTTAGACAGAACTCAAGTCACTTCAAAGAGAAAGTGTGGCCGTGAGACCAGGTCCTGCTTTTACTGTGGTAAATCTGGACATTTAATTTATCATTGTCTGTCTGTTAAAAGGGTCTGCCCACCAGTAGCAGAAGTAATCTGCCACCACCACTCTGCCCCCAGCCTGTGGACCACCTCGAATTTGAAAGGCTGCAGAGCTACATATCAAAGGGTGATCCACACATTGGCATCCTTTATGTGGTGGAGCCATTGGAGCAGGGAATGATCCAAACTGTGTAAAAGAATGTGCCAGCAGGTAGTATCAGAGAGTGAGGACCACCCACTTGATGGCCAGACACTCCTTCTCAATGATACTGTACTTAATATCTCACACCAAGTATTTGCAACTAATGTACAGCACTGGCCACTACTCCAGCTCCACCATCTGGGACAAAATGGCTCCCAGCCTTCTGTCCAATGTGTCAGTCTGTAAAATAAAGGGGAGAGAGAAGTCAGGGGAGTGGAATAGTGGCTCACTCCACAGTGTAGCCTTTACTTGGGTGAAAGCCCGTCGGCACAGCTCTGTCCACGGGACTGGATCTGGTGCCCCCTTTTGAGTGAAATCAGTCAACAGGCTGGTGGCATCCAAATAGTTAGGCACAAACCTATGATAATAGCCATCCAGCCCCAGGAACTGTCTCATCCCCTTTTCTCACCCTCAGTTTTTCATGGGATGGGGGAGTCAAGGGGATCTACCCATATCCCTTTGTTAAATCCAGTGTTGAATAAAAATGAGCCATGCCTATCCAATTGAGCAACTCATCAGTGCGAGGCATTGGGTACATGTTGAATTTCAACACCACATTGACTTTTCTGTAGTTCACATAGAACTGGACTGACCCGTTGGCCTTGGGGACCAAGACCACCATGCTGCTCCAATTGCTGTGCAACTCTATGACTATTCTTATTTTGAGCATGGCATTGAGTTCATCCCAAACTATGGTTTTCTTGTGTATGGGTGGCTATGCACCACCATCCTTGGAAGTGTCTCAGTGTGGTGTTCTATGAGGTGGGTGTGACTGGGAAGGGGCAAGAACACATCAGAAAACTCTGCTTGCAACTTGGCAAACTCCGTGAGTTGGGATGATGAGAGGTGGTATCCACAGGGGATCGGAGTGGGTTGAGCGTCTACATTTGTTTTTACCTCCAGTCCCAACTCCTCTCTCTCTGGAACCACCATCGCCAATGCCATGGGGACCCCCTTGTTCCATAGTTTAAGCAGATTGAGGTGGTATATCTGCAATGCCCCACCTCTGTCCATTCACTTCACCTCATAGTCAATGTCCCCAACTCACCATGTGACCTCAAAGGGTCCTTGCTACTTGGAGAGCAATTTAGAGCTTGACATGGGTAAAAGCATGAACACTTTTTCTTCTCTTGTGAACGCCTGCAGGCACATACCCCTGTTATATAGCTGGGACTGACATTCCTGTGCCTTCCACAAATTCTCCTGGGTTAGGTGAATGATTGTGTGTGGAGTTTTGCACACAGGACAAGAAAGTATTGAATTTCATTTTTACTTTTAGAAGGTCCCTCATCCCAATTTTCACATATGACATCTAGGATGCCACTTGGTTTATGTCTGTACAATAATTCAAATGGGGAAAAAACCCATGGAGGCTTGTGGAACCTCTTGTACTGCAAATAGCAGGGGTTTGAGCCATTTGTCCCAGTTACATGTGTCTTCACTCACAAACTTGTGAATTAGGTTTTTTAGGGCTAGGTTAAATTGGTCTACCAAGCTATCAGTATGTGGGTGATACTTGTACTGACTGATTTAACCCCAATAACTCAGTTTGCGAAGGGTGTATGACATAAATGTGGTGCCTTGGTCAGTCAAGATTTCTCTCGGAATCCCAACTTGGGAGAATTTTAAATAATCCTTCTGTGACATTGCATGTGGAAATGCTACACAGCAGCACTGCTTCTTGGATTATGCATTGCATAATCCACTAGGACTAAAATAAAGTGATGCCCACGTGCAGACTGATCTAATGGCCTGATGAGATCCATCCCAATTCTTTCAAAGGGGATCTCAATTGGGTAAGAGGGCACAATGGTGCTTTTGGGGTGGCTACTGGATTCACCAGCTGGCATTCACGGCATGCCACACACCACCTGCAGACATCCACACAAATCCCTGGCCAGTAGAAATGGGCCAATGTTTTATCCTGCACTAGGTGTCCTGCCATTCCATGAGCCACATGGAATACAAGTTCCCTGTGGCTCTTTGGGACCAAAAACTGTGTCACTTTTTCACCGGTCTGAGTGTCCTGCATCACTCAATACAGCCTGTCCTTAATTGTTCAAAAGTACAGGCAGGCAAGTGAATGTTGGGCTGGAGGGTTTGACTATTGATTACTCTCACTTGGTCAAAAGCAGGTCACAAAGTTTCATTCCACACCTGCTCAAAAGGGAAACCTGCTTGAGAATCCCTGAGAGAGAGAAGAGGGCCAGGGACTCTGCATGTCACTATGATGCGGAGCTGACATAGATGGCTCTAGGATAGCCTCCCCAGTCAATGCTACATTAGGATCCCAATGATGTGTTACAGTTGGACCCACCCACCACTACTCGCTCCATTAAATACTTAAACCCCGACCGATCTGTTCCCAGGATTAATGGGTAGGTGAGGTGTGGACTAACAACTGCCTCCATATTATGCTTTTTCCACTGAAATTAGACCTAGACAGTCACCCATGGGTACTCGTGAACATATCTGTGCACACACAGAACCTTCGCCAAATGTGTTGTACCCAATGTCTCACCTTGCACCAAGCTTTGGTGGATGGAGGTGTGATTACAGCCTGAATCCACCAACGCATGGTATGTGTCCCCTTGGACACTTACTGGCATGCAGTACACTCCAACTCAATCAGGGGTGGTCTCTCACATCAGGGATCCAGACCACTGCCCCCACCTTCATTGCATGACACTGGTTCTGGAAGTGCCCAGTATCCCCGCAGCACAAGCACATTAGCTGGGGCCTCACCTCTGCACAGGTGGTACCAGAGACCAATCACCTACAGGGGAGGAGATACAGACACACAAGGGGGGGAGGGGGCATGGACTTGGTGAGCTGGCTGCGGGGGGTCAGCCCCCATTTCTGTGATGCAGGGCTAGGGAAAAGGCAGGAGGAAGAGAGAGTGAGCAAGAGAGATAAGAGGTAGGATGCCCACCTGCCACTGGAACTGCCACCAGATGGCCCTCCGCCAGTGTGATGGTGTGATCCAGTGACAGCAGGCAGTGGCACTGGACCCACTTTGCTGTTCCTTCTGGCAGTGGAGTGATGAACTGTTCCAGCACCACTACATCAATTATCCCCTCAGCATCATGATATTCTGCCCTCAGCCACTGCCAGCAGGCATCCTGGTGCTGCTGGCCAAACACGAAGGGCCAGCTGACCTCTTCCAGAGTCAGCATGAGGAAGTGCTGATGTTGCTTGGGCATGTGGCCAACATGCTGCAGTATGGCTCATTTCAGGCCCAGATACTCCAGGCTGTTCACCAGGGGTAGTTGCTGTGTGGTGAGCTCTGCTTCCCTGATCAGGAGCGGCAGTTGGTGCACTGCTTGCTGCTCAAGCAGCCACCACCATGCCTCTGTGGCTTGCTTGAAGAGAGTGAGGAAGGTCTCTGGGTCGTCATGGGGCCCCAGCTTCATCAGCATGATGTAGGGGGAGCCTGCTGACACTATGGCTGGGGTCTCTGCTAATGCAAGCAGGGTCCGGAATGCCTGCCAAACCTCTTGCTGAGCCTGCAGCAGCACATCGAAGCACTGTTTCTGCCCATTATGCAGCACACCCAGTGCCTGGTGCTGGCTCTGTTGGGCAGCAGCGAGGGCATGGATGAGGTCTTTAAACAGGGAGGACTCCATGTCGGCTGTCCACTTCAGAGTCCCGGGTTTCAGCACCAGTGTAAAAGTCCCTGTGATGGGGGAACACTGAAGCACTGTCACAAGAGGGTTAATCATAAGACACTTATTTCTGCTTTTCAGCTTGAAAGTTAAACTGTTCTTACATGTGTGCACACACACACACAAGGATGGGATGCAGGGAAGCTCTCCTGTCCGCTTCCTCCCACCATATAAGCCCTCTGCCATCACTGCAAAACACACACACACACACACACACACACATCATTAATAAGACATAGGTGTGATCACTTTGCCACTCATCTTCCATGGCCTTGCCCTCGATTCACAAACAGGCACTCAACCATGCCCCCACTCCTACAGTCCCTTCTACCAATTTTCTTTTATGATGTCTAAGATTCCATGAGGCTTGCACCCATACAGCAAATCCATCCATCCATTATCTGTTGCCGCTTATCCTGTTCTACAGGGTCGCAGGCAAGCTGGTGCCTATCCCAGCTGACTATGGGTGAGAGGCGGGGTACACCCTTCTGTTCTACAGGTTATTGCAGGGCTGACACAGAGACAAACAACCATTCACACTCACATTCACACCTACGGTCAATTTAGAGCCACCAATTAACCTAGCCTGCATGTCTTTGGACTGTGGGGGAAACCAGAGCACCTGGAGGAAACCCATGCTGACACGGGGAGAACATGCAAACTCCACACAGAAAAGCTGTTGCCAGCCGCTGGACTCGAACCCAGGACCGTCTTGCTGTGAGGTGACAGTGCTAACTACTACACCATCATGCCGCCCACCATACAACAATTCAAATGGGGAAAATCCAGTGAAGGCTTGTGGGACCTTGCACACTGCAAACAACATAAGGTCTCACCATTTATCCCAGTTTCTAGTGTCCCCGTGAATGAACTTAGAAATTATGTTATTAAGCATTTGATTAAATTGCTCAACCAGCCTGTCTGTTTGTGGATGCTAAATACTTGTATGAATTGACTTAATCCCCAATAATTGATAGAGTTTGCATAATGTACATGATATAAAAATAGTGCCTTAATCAGTCAGGATTTCTTTCGGAATCCAGACTTGGGAGATAATGCAGAAGACTGCCTCCACAACGCTATGTACAGAGATATTGTGCAGAGGCACTGCTTCTAGGTATTGTGTTGTATAATCCACTATGACTAATACAAAGCGATCTCTACATGCAGATTGATCTAATGGCCTGACAAGATGCATGCTTTTTTTTTGAAGGGGATATTGGTTAATGGTAATGGGAGCAATGGTGCTTTTGGCATGGTTGCCAAATTAACCAGCTGGCATTCATGACAAGCTGCACACCACCTGCAGACATCAGCACGAGTTCCTGGCCAATAGAAGTGGACCATGAAATGATTTAGTGTTTTGTCTTCACTGAAGCGCCCAGCCATAGGATTATGATGAAGCACATGGAATAAAGGTTCAGAACAAACCACTATGTCATCTCTTCCTTAGCTTGAGTGTCCTGCATCACTCATTATATCCTATCCTTAATGATACAAAAATGCAGAAAGAAAAGTGCAATTTTAGGCTGCAGGTTTTGACCATCAATTACTTTTACCTGGTCAAAAGCAGTGGGCGACATGGTGGCGTAGTGGTTAGCACTCTCGCCTCACGGCAAGGTCTTGGGTTCGAGCCCAGTGGCCAATGAGGGCTTTTCTGCATGGATTCTGCATGCTCTCCCCATGTCCGTGTGGATTTCCTCCGGGTGCTCCGGTTTCCCCCACAGTCCAAAGGCATGCAGGTTAGGCTAATTGGTGGCTCTAAATTGATTGTAGGTGTGAATGGTTGTCTGTGTCTATGTGTCAGCCCTATGATGACCTGGCGACTTGTCCAGGGTGTACCCCGCCTCTCACCCATAGTCAGCTGGGATAGGCTCCAGCTAGCCTGCAACCCTGTAGGACAGGATAAGCGGCTACAGATAATGGATGGATGGATGGATGGATGAAAGACACACAGAAGACACATGTTAATAGACAGCCAGTAATTAGACACAGGTGTAACTCATCACATGTTACCTGCTGGTTCAACCTGACTCCTCCCCATTCACAGTTGATGCTCAAACACACCCCTACTGCCACCACAAAAACAAACTGATTATTTTTAGATTAAAAAACATAAAGACAACACATGTGATCTGATTTAGCCAATGAATGCAGCATGCATTGAACTTTTGAAGTTTCACATACTGTTAGCTAGAGTGCAGGTTTTTTTTTTTTTGTAACTTAGCATTCGTGAAGTATTACCAATACCATAATAGATCTTTTTTTTTTTTTTTTTACTTTAGAAATGTCAGTGTGTGGAGACTCAATACGAGCTGTGTGTGGTTGACTTAACTTGACCTTTTTTTTGACAGATGATTGGTCATCCAGTTCTCCCAGCTTATTGGGCTCTGGGATTCCAGCTTTGTCGCTATGGCTATGCTAATGATTCAGAAATCGAAGAACTTTATGCTGATATGATGAGCGCTGGTATTCCTTATGTAAGAAATTTATAATCCCATTTTCAATATAATTCCCATTTAAATTTTTATATCATGATAAATTTCAAATCTAAAATTCATGAACATGTGTTCAGATACACAGTAACACACAGATACACCTGAGATAAGAGTACTGATTGTGGCGTTTGGTTCCTGACAGGATGTGCAGTATGCAGATATTGACTACATGGAGAGGCAGCTGGATTTTGTGCTCGATAAGGATTTCAGCAAACTTCCTCAACTAGTGGAGAAAATGAGAGGGGAGGGCATGCGCTTTGTCTTCATCCTGGTATGGGGGCATTTATTTTCATTTTTCTCACTGAGGTCAGTGTTAACATTGATCAGTCATTTTCAAACACTACCACATAGTACTACTGTACATTAATGTTAACTAGCTTGGTAGAAAACTCATATACTAGGTATGCTTATATAAAAATGTGCCTCGACAAACAATATCTAGCTAATAATACGATTGTTAGCTAAGGTAGGCTCATGTCAAAATCAATTTTTGGGATTGGTTGATCAAATTTAAGCAAAACCTAAATTCAAGCATTACCCTTGTTAATACAATCATTATCTGTCACGTTTCTTTTCGATCATGATAATGTCCTTTGTGAATCGAAACAAAGCCATTATAGCCATCCAGCTTGCATCAAGCTAAATGGAGTGCTTTTAAATTCTTTTTTTAAGATTTTTTTTGGGCTTTTTTCACCTTTATTGGATAGGACAGTGTAGAGACAGTAAATGAGCAGGAGAGAGAGATGGGGAGGGATCGGGAAATGACCTCGGGTCGGAATCAAACCCGGGTCCCTGTATTTATGTTATGGCACCTTATCCACCTGAGCCACGATGCCCCCAAATTCATTTTTAATGAAAATGTCTGCATGACACATGCAGACCTCCCAAGTGACCCACATCTGGTGGGTCAAACCTGCAAAATGATATTCAAACCAGTTGACCTACCAAGACATGAAAAAATCCACATCCAAAAAAGTCCAAAGAGTAATGTCAATGATCTATCAGGATTTATCAAAGCTTAAACTTGCTGATAAGTCAGCCCTGTCAATAACTACAGGCACCTGGCAATTGCCATCACTGACTACTCGCAGTGTTTTTGTTTTGGTTTTTTTATTTGTTTTTTTTCATTGTTTTAATGTGACATTTTGTTTGTTTTTATTCACTGAGAAAAGTGATCTTTTAAGCCAGCAAAAATTGTGTTGCTATGACAAGGGACATTTGTTTACGAGTATCTGTGTCAGTACTGTTAGATTACGTACATCAGAAGTTAGATGTTGCATCATAGAGTAACCTACTTCCTTTGGAGCCATAAAGCTTGACACTGCAGCAAGGTATGTGCAGGAAAATCTTTTTCTCAAACAAAACTTGTATTTTCTATTCACAGTCCACCTCCATTATTTGGTGTAATGTGTGCTGGTGAATTGGGGATTTGTTAAACATTAAAGTGTGCAGCCTTGAGGTACCATATATAGTATTAAACTTAAATTCTGGGGAAAGAAAAAAAACTCGTTTAAGGATTTTTCCCCCCCAAAATGGTCAGATGAGGAGAGGTGGGACAGTTCATCTTACATGTTTTATCTTGTGGTGTACCCATATAAAATTGCTTAAAATTTTTTTGTAAAAAATGTGGACGTGTACTGTCATGATCCAGCCTGGAACTTCCAAATCCTGACCTGCACCTTTGCGCTCCACTCTGCATTTTTTCCCATTCTCCCCGCACTGCACTAGCACACCTGCTATGCATTTGCTGGTAGCCACTCTATATAAACACACCAAGGAGAATTATTCACCGCTAAGTTTTGTCAAGTTCATGTTTGGTTGCCTGATTTGGATTACCTTTTTTGGGTTAATATTTTTGCCTACTGATTTGGGGATTTTTGGCTGGGACTTTGACTTGGGACTCTTTTTTTTTTTCCTGGCACCATTTTTCTCCTGGGATTGTCACCTGTGACTCTGCCTCTGCTCTTTCTTCCTTGGATTTTACAAAGAGATTTTCAGACTGTGCTGCTACACCTGCTTCCTGCCTGTTCTCCTCATGAGCTTACCATCAGGTATGCCTCAGTTCATTTCTAGTAGCTGCACATTGGGTCCAATCTGTTCCCATGACCTTTGGGTCATGACAGAATTTATCCACCACCCCATGGACCCAGCTGACTATGATGCTCTCAAATCTGCATTGGCTAAGCAGGGCTCTGTTCTCGGATCTCATCAGCAAGAGATCATAGCTGTTCACCAGAGCATGTCTTCCATCACCGATACCCTAAAAAGACTCTCCTCATAGATGGAGAGCCTTCAGGCTTCAATTGCAGGCTGACCAGCACCCAGCTCCAACTAGTTAACTGGCCACTCTAGTTACCTCCCCCACCCCACCCATGAGGCTCGACTACCTGCTATACAGCTGTATGATGGTGCACCAGGGACCTGCCGTTAATTCCCCTCATAGTGCTCCTTGGCCGTGGAACTTTAGACATCAGCCTTCCCATCTGAGAGCTCCCATATAGTTATGTCATCACACTCTTAAAAGGAAAGGCATGGGAATGGGGAACAGCTGTTTGGGATGCCAGGGTGCCTTGCTGTTCAAGTTTCAGGGAGTTCACTGAGGAGATGCAGAAAGTTTTTGACCAGTCCCCCAAGGGCAGGGAGGCAGCGAGACAGCTGATGGGGCTGAAGCAAAGTGCCTGTTCAGTTCATGATTGTGCCATTGAATTCTCTTGCCGCAACAGTTGAATGGAATGTGTGTATGATGCCTTCTTTCATGGGCTAAACAATACCATCTTGGATGAGATTGTATCTCACAACCTTCCTGACAGTCTGGATGGCTTGATAGATCTGGTTGGTCAGGTGGATGCACCCCTTCTGCAGTGCAATTGGAGAAGGAATCGGACATGGAGCCGAAGCATCGAACCCAGGATCGTCACCTCTCCATCAGAGGGTGCCACCCCCGGTGAGTTGGAGCCCATGCAATTAGGCAGGACCCAGGTAATCCCAGAGGAAAGAAGACGCTGTTGAGAAACTACTAGTGCATCTCAAAAAATTAGAATATTGTGAAAAAGTTCAATATTTTCCATCAGTTATTTAAGAAAGTGAAAATGTTATATATTATAGACTCATTACACATAAACTAAAATGTTTCAAGCATTTTTCTATTTTAATTTTAATCAGTATGGCATACAGTACAAAAACATAAAAAAACATCTCAAAATATTAGAATATTTCATTTCGAGTTTGAGTAAAACAGTATGAACACAGTGTATCTCTCGGTCTAGTTCAGTACACACAACCACAATCATGGGGAAGACTGCTGACTTGACTGTTGTCCAGAAGATGATCACTGATGCCCTCCACAAGGAGGGTAAGCCACAAAAGGTCATTGCTGAAAAGGGTGGCTGGAAAAGGTGCACAAGCACCAGGGATGGCCGCAGTCTTGAGAGGATTGTCAAGAAAAGTTGATTTAAGAACTTGGGAGAGCTTCACAAGGAGTGGACTGAGGCTGGTGTCAGTGTATCAAGACCCATCACGAACAGACATCTTCAAGAAAGGGGATACAACTTTCGCATTCCTAATATCACGCTACTCCTGAGCCAGAGACAATGTCAGAAGTGTCTTATCTGGGCTAAGGAGAGAAAGAAATGGACAGTTGCTCAGTGGTCCAAAGTCCTCTTTTCAGATGAAAGTACATTTTGCATTTAATTTGGAAATCATGGTTCTAGAGTCTGGAGGAAGAGTGGAGAGGCCCAGAATCCAAGGTGTTTGAAACCCAGTGTGAAGTTTCCACAGTCTGTGATGATTTGGGGTGCCATGTCATCTGCTGGTGTTGGTCCACTGTATTTTATCAAGTCCAAAGTCAACACAGCCATCTACCAGGAGATTTTAGAGCACTTCATGCTTCCATCTGCTGATGAGCTTTTTGGAGATGCTGATTTCCTTTTCCAGAAGGACTTAGCACCTACTCACAGTGCCAAAACTACTACCAAATGGTTTGCTGACCATGATATTACTGTGTTTGATTGGCCAGCCAACTTGCCTGACCTGAACCCCATAGAGAATCTATGGTGTATTGTCAAGAGGAAGATGAGAAATACCCGACCCAAAAATACAGATACGCTGAAGGCCACTATCAAAGCAACCTGGGCTTCAATAACACCTCAGCAGTGCCACAGACTGATCACCTCCATGCCACACCGCATTGATACAGTAATTCATGGTATAGGAGCCCCAACCAAGTATTGAGTGTATAAATGAATATACTTTTCAGAAGTTGGACATTTCTGTATTGTAAATCCTTTTTTTGATTGATCTTAGGGAATATTCTAATAATTTGAGATACTGGATTTCTGATTTTCATGAGCTATAAGCCATAATCTCATCTCATCTCATTATCTCTAGCCGCTTTATCCTTCTACAGGGTCGCAGGCAAGCTGGAGCCTATCTCAGCTGACTACGGGCGAAAGGCGGGGTACACCCTGGACAAGTCGCCAGGTCATCACAGGGCTGACACATAGAAACAGACAACCATTCACACTCACATTCACACCTACGGTCAATTTAGAGTCACCAGTTAACCTAACCTGCATGTCTTTGGACTGTGGGAGAAACCGGAGCACCCGGAGGAAACCCACGTGGACACGGGGAGAACATGCAAACTCCGCACAGAAAGGCCCTCGCCGGCCCCGGGGCTCGAACCCAGGACCTTCTTGCTGTGAGGCGACAGCGCTAACCACTACACCACCGTGCCGCCCCTAAGCCATAATCATCAAAATTAAAACAAAAAAGGCTTTAAATATTTCACTTTACATGTAATGAAAGAATATGTGAAAGTTTACCTTTTTGAATTAAATTATGAAAAAAAAGGAACTTTTTCATGGTATTCTAATTTTTTGAGATGCACTAGTAATTCCTGTTTTTACTGTGGACAGTCTGGACATTTAATCTCCCACTGCCCAGTAAAAAGATCTGCCCATCAGTAGATGCAGGGATATGGCCTGACATGGGAAGGCCGATACGAGATTCACAGATCCAGGGTCAGTGTAGTCAAGTCAAGTCAAGGGAAATGGCCTGCTGGTTCTGAAGGATTGAGTTGCCACCTATATTTTGCTACTGGTTGTTCCTCATGGATCCTTGTTTTCTTTTGCTCAAAATGAGGGACCCCCTCAGCAATAGTCCATCTCCAAGTGGTATGATTGGCAATGAGGATTTTGAGATCTCCAAGAGGGATGTAACAAGACTTCATGGATTTTTTGAGGAAGTCCTTCCACTGTTTCTTTGGTGCACTGCAGGGATGTGTTCTTTCAGCTAGCTGCCCATAGAAGATCATACAGGGAAGTTAAGTGGTGTCCATCTGAACCATATGCCCAGTCCAACAAAGAACTCAACAGAGAAGGATGGATTCAACACTGGTGGAACCAGCGCTGCTTAGGATCTGCATGTGGGGGATCCTGTCCTCCCAGGTCACTCCAAGGATGCATTGAAGACAATGGAAATAGAAGGCTTCCAAGGTCTTGACTTGTCTTCTGTCTAGCATCCACACTTTGCATCCATACAGAAGAGTGGAGATGCATACTTCGTGGTAAATGGTGACTTTTCTGCTGTTCTGAAGATAGTGGTTTATAAATATGCACTTGTGGAGATGGCTGAATGCAGAAGATGCTTGCTTGATCTGATAGGTAATCTCCTCATTGAGTTAAGCGTGATCAGAGATGATGCTTCCCAGGTATGTGAAGGAGTCTGTGTTCTTCAGTACAGCACTGCTTTGCACAGTGATGGCCACTGGAGGCTCATTGTGATAAAATGAAGTTTGCAGGGTCAGCGTTTTTGGCATGTTGACATCAAGCCCTATCCATTCATTGGCCAAGTTTAAGGATGCAATGATCCTTTGAAGTCCAGCTGGAAGGAGGGAAGTGCCCACACTATCGTCAGCATACTGGAGTTCGAAGATGTTGATTGATGAAGTCTTGGAATGGGCAAAACGATGGAGATTGAAGATATTGCCTTCCCGATGATCACGAATATGTACTGTCATTCACATCAAGTGCATGTCTGGAGAGGAGTGTGACAGCAACCAGATAGATGCTGAAGAGCAGTGGTGTCAGAACACAGCCTTGTTTAACATTAACTGTGACTTAGAATGCTGGAGAAGTGCCGGGTTTAGGATTTCAAATACTTGGATTACCTTGTTTATGCCTGTTTGCAAATCACATGACCTATGCCTCTTTATTGACTACATTTCTTCCTGCTGTTTTGGATTTGTTTGCTTGTGTGAAGTTTCATTAAAACCCATTGCAACTGCACTTGCATCCTCTTGTTCTGAGCTTGGTTTTCATGACTGACCCTTTTGTGTATGGCCCATATTTTTATATTAGTAAATGTCTAATAGTTTGTTCCTGTCCTTAAAGTTTACTTATGCAATGTTTTTGTTTAGGATCCTGCAATTTCAGGCAATGAGACTGATTATCCTGCCTTCGACAATGGTGTTGCTAAAGACGTGTTTATTAAATGGCCAGCTGAGTTGGGTGAAGGCATCGTCTGGGGAAAAGTAGAGCATCCACAGACAAAATCTGAATATATTCAAAATATTTACAATCACCTGAAGCTTTCATGTGGCAGAAGTTTGTTTTAACTATTTCCAACTAACTTTCTTTTACAGGTATGGCCTGACTATCCAAATGTCACTGTTAATGACTCTCTGGACTGGGAGACACAAGTAGAGGTACACTTGTCCATTTATAATCAACAACCTGATATGCTATATTTTATCTCCCATTATCTAGTACTTTTTCCTCATAAATCCTTATAATATTGTAATCATCTGTACAATGTGCTGTAATTGTGAAATTGATAGCGTGATCAGTGATGATTTGGGATCTGTCACTCAGTCATGGATCCAATCAGAGTACAAAGGCGTAATGGGAACTCATCATAGCTGACCCATTGCAGACACAATCAACTGTCTGTGTGTGTCTGTGTTTGATTTATTCATCTCACTCAGCTCTACAGAGCCTATGCAGCATTCCCAGACTTTTTCCGGAACAGTACAGCATTGTGGTGGCAGAACGAAATCAGTGACTTCTATACAAAAATTAAATTTGATGGCCTGTGGATCGTAAGTTTATATCTATCTATCTATCTATCTATCTATCTATCTATCTATCTATCTATCTATCTATCTATCTATCTATCTATCTATCTATCTATCTATCTATCTATCTATACTGTATATGTATGTGTGTGTGTGTGTATATATATATATATATATATATATATATATATATATATATATATATATATATAGCGTAGTTGTGGTGTACCATTAATGTTATAGTTTGATACAGTATATGCTAGAAAAAAAGTGTAACCTGATTTTTAAAGAGATGAAGAGAAAGTAGTATTTCTGCATTATTTTAATAACTTCGAACAAAATTAACTTGACACCATTACCTAGGCTAGTAACACTCATCCCTCAATCATGACTTTTATTAATACCATAATTTGAGTCTGAAATTATCATGAGCACATGTAACTAGCACATAAGGGCTAACTACTGAGTAAATCCTTTATGGCTAGACTACTGTACCAACTCTGTAATCAGGTCAGTTGAGGCAAAACCCTCCTGGAGACTGTCCAATTCTGAAAAGAAAAATTATAAAGCATGTGACTCTTAGAAAGAACTGACACTGGAGACTCCTTCCATAAATGTTTTATAAATATCTCTTCACAAAAAAAAAAAACCTTCACCACATCAACAGTTATGCATGCTTTTTTGAGAATATGTTTATTACTTTTAGATTATGTTGCATGTCCACTGTGCAAGTCACTGTGAGTGAGCTGTTACGATTGAAACAATAACCTATGAGAATGAGTAATATAAACATGTTGTTCATATAATGACTGGAAATATTGTTAGAGCCATGCTGTTATATAAAATAAATAGCAGCTCCATATCAGTCAGGATATTACTATTGCTGCAGTGATTTTTGACTTTCTGTTATTATGTGTGAAGGACATGAATGAGCCAGCTAGTTTTGTCGATGGCACTGTTGGAGGAATGTGTCTAGGCCCGGCAATCTATGATGATCCACCATACATGCCACGTAAGATAAGATTTCTCTTTTTTTTTTTTTAGGGTATAAATTCTAAGGTCACTAGCTTCTTCTCCTTCATGCTGAAAACACACACACACACACACACACACACACACACACACACACACACACACACACACACACATTATGTATATATTTCCTATTCTTAGGTTTGTGCATGTGAACTACCCTTAGATTCAAAGTCAGATTTTTATTTATTTATTTTTGATTTTTTTTTTTTAATTGAGTCACTATTTGTTCACAGATATTTCAGGTATTCCTGGGGTGCCTATGAAAAAGAAATGAGTGATTTTGTGAATGAAATGTTTGTTTAATTGGTTTAATGAAAATTGTTCTGTAATGTTTATTTGAAAATATCACTTCAAGGATCCCAATAACTCTGTAGTTGACTAAACTTCAAATATTTTACTTATCTAGCTTCTGTGAATTGAATAAATTTAATGAAGCATTCAGAATAAATAAATAAATAAATAAATAAATAAATAAATAATGGCAACAAAACAAACATACAACAAAAAAGGTAACACTTCATTGGTGTAATGTAGAAAATCAACATAGCATATAAAGTTTGCAATGAACCAGCCTGAGTGCCAAATTATATTTATCTTTCTTTCATCATGATAGTTTACATAACACACAAAATGTATCCACAGAATGTTCCTGAAGTAAAGTTAAGCATTTGATAGGACTAAGGATGAGTTGATAGTCAACAACCCCATTTCTAAAAAAAAGTTGGGATGCTGAGTAAACTGTAAATAAAAACAATGTGATAATTTGCAAATCATGAAACCCTATATTTCATTGAAAATAGAACAAAGAAAACGTATCAGATGTTGAAACTGAGAAATTTTATTGTTTTTTTTTAAATATACTGGTATGCTCATTTTGAATTTGATGTCAGCAACACATTTCAGAAAAGTTGGGACAGGGGCATGTTTACCACAGTGTTACAGTACATCACCTCTACTTTTAACAACACTCTGTCAATGTTTGGGATCTGAGGAGACCAATTGCTGTAGTTTTGAAAGAGAAATGTTGTCCCATTCTTACAGTGGTGCTTGAAAGTTTGTGAACCCCTTAGAATTTTCTATATTTCTGCATAAATATGACCTAAAACATAATCAGATTTTCATACAAGTCCTAAAAGTAGATAAAAAGAGCCCAGTTAAACAAATGAGACAAAAGTATTATACTTGGTCATTTATTTATTGAGGAAAATGATCCAATATTACAAATCCATAAGTGGCAAAAGTATGTGAACCTCTAGGATTAGCAGTTAATTTGAAAGTGAAATTATAGTCAGGTGTTTTTAATCAATGGGATGACAGTCAGGTGTGAGTGGGCACCCTGTTTTATTTAAAGAACAGGGCTCTCTCAAAGTCTGATCTTCACAACACATTTGTGGAAGTGTATCATGGCATGAACAAAAGATTTCTGAGGACCTCAAAAAAAGTGTTTATGCTCATCAGGCTGGAAAAGGTTACAAAACCATCTCTAAAAAGTTTAGACTCCACCAATCCACAGTCAGATAGATTGTGTACAAAGTAAGGGAATTCAAGACAATGAGCTTGCCTGCGACCCTGTAGAAGGATAAAGCGGCTAGAGATAATGAGATGAGATGAGGAGCACTTGCATGTGACGTCACAGCCGATCCAGATTGTGACAGACGCCATCTTGTCAGTCAAACACCATATTTCCGCCTTCTACTTCTACTTCTGGTTCTACTTCTGCTTTTACTTCTGCCTTTTCTTCTGGAAAACCCTACTATATACAATTCTACTACAACGGCTGTGGCTACAAGCTCTCCCTACCTGTGCACGTTTTATGTTTTTTGTGTATTTTTGCGTGTTGTTCGTCTGTACTGGACTTCAATATCCACTACAACTGTATGGACTTACTGGACATGGGTTTCCAGCAGAAAATGATGGTTTGTAGCGATTTCCATCACATGCACAACATTCTGGACGAGATAGCGAGACCAGCGGGGTCTCCGTGGATTGTTATCGGAAGCAAAGCGAAGGAGGCGGCGTCGGGAGAGGAAGCAAAAGCAAGGCTGCAGGCAGAGCTGGCCTGTTGACTAAGCTCAGAAAACAGCCACTCAAACCTCCACTGCTAAACCTCTCTCTCTCCAATGCCAGATCCATGGTAAACAACACGGACGATTTGGAATTACAGCTGGAATTACCTTATTCTATTCTATAATCGGCTGGTCAGTGCTATACTCAATACTTAAGTGACTTACCCATCCAATGAGGATTCTTGTTTACAAGATGCCACATCTGAGTCGCTGACAAATCCTGAATTTCTGTAAAGATAACTGTCCAGAGATTTATAAGCACGCAGTGCTTCACCACTGAACAGCAAGGGAAAGTTAATGAGGTAATTATACATGTCTGGGTATTCCGCTGGCAGTTCAAAATCCGGTCATGAAAACTCCGTCCGGTAAGCCATAAGGGTCACTAATCTGTAGATCGTTTATTTTAGACATATATCTAGTTATCTGTTCATTAGAAAAATGAGCCGTGTAGTTCGTCGGTTGAAATTGATCCATTCTGTACATGAGTGCAGCAGTATTCAGCGGTGTTTTTTACCGACAAGATGGCAGCTGTGTACTTTCCAGTCACGTGACTGCAAAATCTCTATTGTTGCCCTCCCCAGGAGTGGTCGACCAACAGAGATCACTCCAAGAGCAAGGGGTGTAATAGTCGGCAAGGTCACAAAGGACCCCAGGGTAACGTCTAAGCAACTGAAGGCCTCTCTCACATTGGCTAATGTTAATGTTATGAGTCCACCATCAGGAGAACACTGAACAACAATGGTGTGCATGGCAGGGTTGCAAGGAGAAAGCCACTGCTCTCCAAAAAGAACATTGCTGCTCATCTGCAGTTTGCTAAAGATCACATGGAAAAGCCAGAAGGCTATTGGAAAAATGTTTTTTGGATGGATGAGACCAAAATAGAACTTTTTGGTTTAAATGAGAAGTGTTATGTTTGGAGAAAGGAAAACACTGCATTCCAGCATAAGAACCTTATCCCTTCTGTGAAATATGGTGGTGGTAGTATCATGGTTTGGGCCTGTTTTGCTGCATCTGGGCCAGGATGACTTGCCATCATTGATGGAACAATGAATTCTGAATTACACCTGTGAATTCTAAGGGAAAATGTCAGGACATCTGTCCATGAACTGAATATCAAGAGAAGGTTGTTCATGCAGCAAGACAACAACCATAAGCACACAAGTCATTCTACCAAAGAATGGTTAAAGAAGAATAAAGTTAATGTTTTGGAATGGCCAAGTCAAAGTCCTGACCTTAATCCAATCGAAATGTTGTGGAAGGACCTGAAGCAAGCAGTTCATGTTAGGAAACCTACCAACATCCCAGAGTTGAAGCTGTTCTGTACAGAGGAATGGGCTAAAATTCCTCCAAGCCAGTGTGCAGGACTGATCAACAGTTACCGGAAATGTTTAATTGCAGTTATTGCTGCACAAGGGGGTCACACCAGATACTGAAAGCAAAGGTTCACATACTTTTGCCACTCACAGATATGTAATATTGGATAATTTCCTCAATAAATAAATGACCAAGTATAATATTTTTGTCTCATTTGTTTAACTGGGTTTTCTTTATCTACTTTTAGGACTTGTGTGAAAATCTGATGATGCTTTAGGTCATATTTATGCAGAAATATAGAAAATTCTAAAGGGTTCATAAACTTTCAAGCACCATTGTACCTGATATGCAATTTCATTAGCTCAACAGTTCAGCGTCTCCTTTATCATGTTTTGTGCTTCATAATGCGCCAAATGTTGTAAATGGGAGACGGGTCTGGACTGCAGGCAGGCCAGTTTAGCACCTGGACTCTTTTACTACAGAGCCATGCAGTTTTAATATGAGCAGAAAGTTGTTTGGCATTGTCTTGCCTTCCCTGAAAAATATTTTGTCTGGATAGCAGCATATTGTTCTGAAATGTATATATATATCATTCAGCATTAATGATGCCTTCCCAGATGTACAAGCTACCTATGTCATGTGCACTAATGCACCCTCTTGCCATCACAGATGCTGGCTTTTGAACTGTGCATTGGAAACAAGCCGGATGGTCCCTCTTCTCTTTAGCCTGGAAAATGTGGCGTCTATGATTTCTAAAACTAATTTCTACTTTTGATTCATCAGACCTCAGGACATTTTTCCACTTTACCTCAGTCCATTGTAAAAGAACTCGGGCCCAGAGAAGGTGGTGGTGTTTCTGGATATTTTTTATATATGGTTTTATCTTGCATTTGTGGATGCAGTAATTAACTGTTTTCATAGACGATGGTTTTCTGAAGTGTTACTGAGTCCATACAGTGATTTCCACTACAGACACGTGTCTACTTTTAATGCAGTGTTGCCTGAGGGCCTGAAGATCTCAGATATCCAGTGGCAGTTTTCAGCCTTGTCATACAGAGATTTCTTCAGATTCTCTGAATCTTTTAATGATATTATGTACCATAGATGATGTGATCCCTAAATTCTTTCCAATTTTACACTGAGGAGCATTTTTTTTCTTCAGTTGTTGCACTGTTTGCCCATGCAGTCTTTCACAGAGTGGTGAACCCCTCCCCATCTTTACTTCTGAGACATTCAGCCTCTCTGGGATGCTCTTTTTTATACCCAGTCATGTTACTGACCTGTTGCCAGTTAACCAAATTAGGTTTTTCTTTAAGCATTACACAACTTTTTCAGTCTTTTGTTGCCCCATCCCAACTTTTCTGAAATGTGTTGCTGACATCAAATTCAAAATGAACATATAATTTTCAAAAAACAATAACATTTCTCAGTTTCAACATTTGATATGTTGTCTTTGTACTATTTTCAATGAAATATAGGGTTTCCATGATTTGCAAATCTTCACATTCAGTTTTTATTTACAGTTTACACATCGTCCCAACTTTTTTGGAATTGGGGTCATATAAATGATCTACTAAATATCAAGAGTTAGAAAGAGGATCGTGCAAATAAACTCAAACAAAAAGCATATTTATAGAATATCTAAGAAACATTGCCAACCATGAACTCTTGACATGTTTTAAGTCAGGAATAACACTCAGTGGGGTATGTTGTTATGGAAAATAATCCCTGCGGGAATAGTGTAAATATATTCATATTATAGCATGTCCCAAAGTGATGTACCACCTCTTATACACATTGATTTTTTTCCCTAATTTATTAATGAATGAGACATTGTACTTTGTAACTGTATATAGTTACATTTAATGTTATGGAAATTGTATTTATTTATTTATTTATTTATTTACTTATTTATTTATTTATTTAAATTTTTAATTTTCTATTAAAAAAAATCCCTTTTCATTTTAATGCCTCTGTTCCTAAAGATTGTACTGTGGCAGAAAACTTCCTGTTATAAAGCAGTGATACTGGAGTCTCTTTCCATAAATATTAAGTAAACATTTCTTTATAGAAAGCTTCACCAGGTTAATCATAATATGCATTGCACTGTTAAGCAAGTTTTCTTTTTTTAATTGTTGTTGTTGTTGTTCCTCTTTATCATATCAGGTTATACAGATTTTCTGATTCAAGAATTCAATCACAATGTGGTATAAAATTAACTGAGAGGTGTGTTGATAAGTCACCTGATGTGTATTTAATGGTCTGGAGGGAGAAAAAATTGATGAGTCAAATTTTTTTTGACTCTATATTGGATGATCCAAATCAAGAGTGGGTTGTTACCAAACCAGTCCGGGCTTTTGTCATGCCATATGGATCCTAACAAAGGTGTTTGATTTATTTGCAGCACTGGAGTCTAAAGAACGAGGACTGACCCACAAAACCCTCTGTATGAACAGTCAGCAGTTTCTTCCTGATAACACTCCGGTTAAGCACTACGATGTGCACAGTCTGTATGGATGGTCTCACACCAAACCTACTTATGAGTAAGTGAACTAGATTTATGAAAGTTAGAGTTGCTACTCTTGCCTTTTAAACAATAAAAACTTGTTGTTTTTGGACTGATATTAAAGAAAAATGATGAAATGCTTTGTGAAAAGTATTTGAGCTTGGGTTACTGTCTATGAGGAATTTTGCATGTTCACGGTGTGTCTTCTGATAAGTGGATTGGCTATGCTAAATTACCCCATGTGTGAATAGAATAGAATAGAAGCTTTATTGTCCCCTTAGGGGAAAATTGTTCTCCATGAGTGAGCATATTTTTTCTTGGCTTGTCTTGTCTTAACCATAAAAACACAAACACTTTGCACACAACACTTAACACATAAAACCAATGTTATCACAGGGATTTAGTGCACTTGATCTGTGACAAAAACAGCTGATCAAATTTTCCAGGAATCCCCATACAGTTTAAAAAAAAAATTACCTTTTCAGGTGTTTATTTAAAAAAGTAATTTCTTGAGGTATGTATGATTGCCTAGTTCTATTTTTTGAAAGGGCAGGGTAGCGGTACTGGCTGTGTGAAGGCAACAATTCAAAGGCAATAAATAGTGGATGCCTGGGGTCTGCTGAAATTTTTTCAGCCTTGTTGAGGGGCCTAGATCTGTAGATGTGTTCTAAACTGTTAAGGTTAATGGCTAGCAGTTTACTTGCAGTGGTCACTATTCTCCTCACTGTATGTTTTTGGGCTACTGTTGCATTTCCAAACCAGCAAATTAAGCAGAATGTTAAAAACACTCTCAATAAAAGCAATATAGAACATCTTGAGCATTTTACGTTCAACATCGAATACAATCAACTTCTTAAGAAAATAAAGCCTTTGTTGCCCTTTTTTCTGAATGTGTTCTGTCCACTGATCCCACTTCAGTTTGTTATCCAAAACTACCCCCAGGTACTTATATTCAGTAACAGACTGTCAGGTTGTCCTCTGATGGTTGTCTGATGGGGTGTACTGACTCTCCTAAAGTCAATTGTCATCTCTTTTGTCTTTGACATATTTAACAAGAGATGAGACTTATCACACCAATTTATAAATGTGTCTAGAACAGAGCCATGACCCACCTCATCATCCTGAAGGAGGCTGACCAATGCTGTGTCGTCGGCAAACTTAATTAAATGCCTACCAGGGTGGGAACTGGTACAGTTGTTAGTATAAAGAATAAACAACAAAGGGGATAAGACAGCCTTGGGGGGAGCCAACACTGGAGATGATTTTATCAGAGAAAATAACCTTACATGTTGGACTCTCTGTCTTAGAAAGTCACGCAACCATAGAATCAGACCTCCATCCAGTGAAAAGTCCCCTGCCAATCTTTGGGCCAGGATAGAGGGTTGAATTGTGTTAAATGCCGACGAAAAATCGAAAAATAAAATTTTAACGTGAGTTTTGGATGCCTCAAGATGTGAATAAACAAGATGTATCAGGGTTACAATGGCATCATCGGCCCCCCTGCTGGGCTGATATGCGACTTGCAGGGGTCTAGTAAGTGTTTTTATTGTGATGTGTTTTTTAACTATCCTTTCAAAACATTTCATTACCAATAATGTTAATGCTATGGGACGGCAATTGTTATGTTCAGTCGGGGAGGGAATCTTAGGAATAGGAATGATAGTTGATGTTTTCCACAGGAGCGGCACACTATGCTGATCCAGAGAGGCCTGAAAAATATAAATGAAAATGGGACAGTTGTTCTGCACAGTACTTCAGCACCTTACCACTGATGTTATCTGGGCCAGGGCTCTTACATATGTTAGTTGTTCTGAACAGTGAATGGCCCTCTGTCTGCTTAACAGTAATATTATGAGGTGCTGGCAGCTCTAACTGGTCTTGTTCAATAATATTTTTGCCACCTCCTTCAAAACAGGAAAAAAAACAAATTAAGTTGATTTTCCTGCTCCTGCTCCTCACCAACCCTAAAACCTATATGGCATTTCCCTCTGCCTTTGTAGGGAATGCTAGTCATGGCTTTGATACCCTGCCATGCCTGCCTAGGGTTTCCTAGGGCCAGATTTTGTTTTTGTTTATAGGCACTCTTATCTATCTTTATCTGCCTTTTAATTTCTCTTTGTATGTCTGTCTTAACTACGTCTTTTTTTTTTGGATGTAGGCCCATTTCTTTTTGTTTAACAGGTATTTTGATTTCTTTGATACCCAGGGTTTGTTATTGGGATACATCTTAAAAGTTCTAGTGGGCACCACTAAGTCCTCACAAAAGGTTATATAGTCTGAAATTACTTCAACATGTTCATTCAGATCTGAGCATTTAAAAACCTCCCACGAGATGCAGTCAAAACACCCCTGAAGAGACTTAATCACATCCTCATTCCAGATCTTGACAGTCCTAATCTGGGGTTTTTCTCTCTTCAAAAGCTGCTGATAGGCTGGCCGGAGATGTACCACATTGTGGTCAGACGCCCCCAGAGGAGGTAGGGAAGAAGCAGAATAGGCACCTTTTACATTGCCATAACACAGGTCGAGTGTTTTGTTTTTCCTTGTGTGGCAGTTTACGTATTGGTGATAGGTGCGCAGAGAGTTCTTCAGTGAACAGTTATTAAAATCTCCCAGAAAGAATTTTGGGGCATCAGGAGAAATAGATTCGAGTTTTTGAGACAGGTGTAATATAATCTCTGATACTTTGGCTGCGTTGGCCTGAGGGTGAATATACACCACTGTAAAAAAAGAGTTGAGGGAATTCGCGAGGGAGGTAAAAAGGACGAAGTGACAGACAGAGAAACTCGATGTTGGGGGTACAATGACTCTCTCTCGCTGTCACTGATCCACTCCCGCACCAGCTGTTTCGAACAAGGAGACTGACCCCGCCCCCTCGGTACTTTCCAGTAGTGTTTGGATCATGGTCCATTCTGAAGGCAGTGAAACGACCCGGCTCCACCTCAGTAGATGGTGTATTGCTGTCCAGCCACGTCTCCGTGATTGCCAGCATGCAGACATCTCGGTATTTGTGCAGGTACCTGAAGTTTGCAGCGATTTCATACGTCTTGTTCCTCAAAGACTGGGCATTGATTAACAAACAGGTTGGTAGGGGGAGTCGAGTTTTCATTCTTTTCAGTCTTTGTCTAATCCCCCCTCTCTTCCCTCATTTACGTTTTGGCCCATGGTTGTGAGGGCAAGCTCGTCGATAATTCGGTGCAAGGTTAAAAATCAATGGTTTGGGATTGCACTGTAATAAAAATTCTCTTGTGTATTGGAAGTGTTGGATGACGCTGCCAACTGCGTTTCTGTGATTTAATCCACAGGTAAAGAGTACACACAAGGCCAACAAAACGAGCCCAATAATCCAAACGGATGATGCCATTACTGTGATAAGATTGGTAACGTCACTAAGCACTTAAAAACATGAATCACAATTCAAAACATGAATCACGATTCAACAACAGTAAAGTCGCAAAAACATGCCAGACAAAAAAAACAAAACAAAAACGCTGACAGACATGCCACCATGCCAAAACTCACTGCAGTTGCCACAGAGCAGCGCCCCCTCACACGTGTGTGTGGTTCCCATTCATTGTATTCCCACCTCACACCCAGTGTTCCTGGACTATGCCTCAGAGCCACTAGTCTAGCAACTAACAGATTCTTGAAAAATAATAATAATAATAATTATTATTATTATTATTATTCATAATAATAATAATAAAGAAGAAGAAACCTTTATTTTTGTTACATGTACACTAGAGCAGAGCAAAATTCCTTTTCTGCATTTACCCATCTGAAGCAGTGAACACCACAAGTGATCAGTGAGCACACACACACAGAGCAGTGAGCAGCTATGCTACAGCACATGGGGAGCAGTTGGGTGTTAGGTGCCTTGGCAAGGACACTTCAGGCATGGACAAAAAGGGCAGGAAAAGTGCTGTTGGTTCACTCACACATTTTTCCTGCCAGTCCAGGGAATCTGACCAGCAACCCTTTGGATCCAAGGCTGCATCTCTAACCTTTAGGTCATGGCTGCTCTTAATTCATGGGAAATGAGTCAGGATACCGGTACCAGGGAAAACAAGTGAGCTGCTGTGTGTTTTCCTGACAGTCCTGTAAGTTATAATTGACATCATATGTCGGGCAGCACGGTGGTGTAGTGGTTAGCACTGTCACCTCACAGCAAGAAGGTCCTGGGTTCGAGCCCAGCAGCTAATGAGGGCCTTACTGTGTGGAGTTTGCATGTTCTCCCCATGTCTGCGTGGGTTTCCTCCGGGTGCTCTGGTTTCCCCCCACACTCCAAAGACATGCAGGTTAGGTTAATTGGTGGCTCTAAATTGACCATAGGTGTGAGTGTGAATGGTTGTTTGTCTCTATGTGTCAGCCCTGCGATAACCTGGTGACTTGTCCAGGGTGTACCCCCCTCTCACCCATAGTCAGCTGGGATAAGCTCCAGCTTGCCTGCGACCCTACACAGGATAAGCTGCTACAAATAATGGATGGCTGGACAGCATACGTCAGTTAAGATAGGTAAAACATTATCATGCCCCAACTTTAGACACTAAAAACATCTGAATGCTCAGTTGCCAGTCAGGAGAAAGCAAGAAAGATTAAGCATTTCAAGATGTAAACATACAAGGGTCAGATAGGGAAAGAATATAAAGAATAATATAGTATAAAAGGGAAGAAATATTCAGGAATTTTTTAGCTTTTTTTCCCCTTTCCTAGCCATTTATTTGTTCTTAGATTTGGTGGATATCTAGTGAATGATAGCAGATTTGTCCTTATTGTGGAAGTTGTTTAACTTGAGAATTCATAATAGTTGAGATATTTTGCTCTTCTGTAAATAAGTCTGACAGTCATGTGTACACAATTCCTTTTGTTTGTTTCATTTTTTTTTAACATAATGCTCAATGCGGGTGGCACGGTGGTGTAGTGGTTAGCGCTGTCGCCTCACAGCAAGAAGGTCCGGGTTTGAGCCCCGTGGCCGGTGAGGGCCTTTCTGTGTGGAGTTGGCATGTTCTCCCTGTGTCTGCGTGGGTTTCCTCCGGGTGCTCCGGTTTCCCCCACAGTCCAAAGACATGCAGGTTAGGTTAACTGGTGACTCTAAATTGACCGTTGGTGTGAATGAGAGTGTGAATGGTTGTCTGTGTCTATGTGTCAGCCCTGTGATGACCTGGCAACTTGTCCAGGGTGTACCCCGCCTTTCGCCCGTAGTCAGCTGGGATAGGCTCCAGCTTGCCTGCGACCCTGTAGAAGGATAAAGTGGCTACAGATAATGAGATGAGATGAGATAATGCTCAATGCAATATCAAAGAAATGAGTATTTATATTCTCAGAGTCATGAACACTTGGTCTGTGTCCCAATCTGCATACTACTGTACTACATTGTTTGTCAAGACAGTGTTGTCATTACGATTTATGATGTCTTTACACCAAACAACTTTTCAAGTGAGTCCACTGTTGCAGACAAATTTCCAGTGTCAGAGTAAAATCATGAGAATTTTGTTAGAGTTGGGGCATGCTCTCATCTCAATCATTTGGTGCAATCATCTGGTCTGGTCAGGATAGCTGTCAGTCTTTTTCTCATCTTAACGTTCCAATAAAATCAACCAATCCCTGCTGACATTTTGATACTTAGTATTGTCTCTAGTCTTGACTCATGAAAATGGTGACAGCAAGATCTCCATTCTGTGCAAAATCTTAGATCATGGCTTGAAAAGCCATTTGGTGTAAGGCCTGCATAAGTGTGTTACTAATGGCACATTGTCTTTAGATGTAAGACAGAGTCAGACTTTAGTCTTTTAAAAGTATTTTCAGAATATTTTCAAAGTCTAGTGTATGGTTAGCATTAGAATACTGCTTAGAGTTCATTATGTGGTTTGAGACATACCCCTGTCTACAACCCCGATTCCAAAAAAGTTGGGACAAAGCACAAATTGTAAATAAAAATGGAATGCAATAATTTACAAATCTCAAAAACTGATATTGTATTCACAATATAACATAGACAACATATCAAATGTTGAAAGTGAGACATTTTGAAATTTCATGCCAAATATTGGCTCATTTGAAATTTCATGACAGCAACACATCTCAAAAAAGTTAGGACAGGGACAATAAGAGGCTGGAAAAGTTAAAAATACAAAAAAGGAACAGCTGGAGGACCAAATTGCAACTTATTAGGTCAACTGGCAATAGGTCATTAATCTGACTGGGTATAAAAAGAGCATCTTGGAGTGGTAGCGGCTCTCAGAAGTAAAGATGGGAAGAGGATCACCAATCCCTCTAATTCTGCACCGACAAATAGTGGAGCAATATCAGAATGGAGTTCGACAGTGGAAAATTGCAAAGAGTTTGAACATATCATCATCTACAGTGCATAATATCATAAAAAGATTCAGAGAATACGGAAGAATCTCTGTGCGTAAGGGTCAAGGCCGGAAAACCATACTGGGTGCCCGTGATCTTTGGGCCCTTAGACGGCACTGCATCACATACAGGCATGCTTCTGTATTGGAAATCACAAAATGGGCTCAGGAATATTTCCAGAGAACATTATCTGTGAACACAATTCACCATCCCATCCGCCGTTGCCAGCTAAAACTCTATAGTTCAAAGAAGCCGTATCTAAACATGATCCAGAAGCGCAGATGTCTTCTCTGGGCCAAGGCTCATTTAAAATGGACTGTGGCAAAGTGGAAAACTGTTCTGTGGTCAGACGAATCAAAATTTGAAGTTCTTTATGGAAATCAGGGACGCCGTGTCATTCAGACTAAAGAGGAGAAGGACGACCCAAGTTCTTATCAGAGCTCAGTTCAGAAGTCTGCATCTCTGATGGTATGGGGTTGCATTAGTGCATGTGGCATGGGCAGCTTACACATCTGGAAAGACACCATCAATGCTGAAAGGTATATCCAGGTTCTAGAGCAGCATATGCTCCCATCCAGACAACATCTCTTTCAGGGAAGACCTTGCATTTTCCAACATGACGATGCCAAAGCACATACTGCATCAATTACAGCATCATGGCTGCGTAGAAGAAGGGCCCAGGTACTGAACTGGCCAGCCTGCAGTCCAGATCTTTCACCCATAGAAAACATTTGGCGCATCATAAAATGGAAGATACGACAAAAAAAGACCTAAGACAGTTGAGCAACTAGAATCCTACATTAAACAAGAATGGGTTAACATTCGTATCCCTAAACTTGAGCAACTTGTCTCCTCAGTCCCCAGATGTTTACAGACTGTTGTAAAGAGAAAAGGGGATGTCTCACAATGGTAAACATGGCCTTGTCCCAACTTTTTTGAGATGTGTTGTTGTCATGAAATTTAAAATCACCTAATTTTTCCCTTTAAATGATATACACTCACCGGCCACTTTATTAGGTACACCTGTCCAACTGCTCGTTAACACTTAATTTCTAATCAGCCAATCACATGGCGGCAACTCAGTGCATTTAGGCATGTAGACATGGTCAAGACAATCTCCTGCAGTTCAAACCGAGCATCAGTATGGGGAAGAAAGGTGATTTGAGTGACTTTGAATGTGGCATGGTTGTTGGTGCCAGAAGGGCTGGTCTGAGTATTTCAGAAACTGCTGATCTACTGGGATTTTCACGCACAACCATCTCTAGGGTTTACAGAGAATGGTCCGAAAAAGAAAAAATATCCAGTGAGCGGCAGTTCTGTGGGCGGAAATGCCTTGTTGATGCCAGAGGTCAGAGGAGAATGGCCAGACTGGTTCGAGCTGATAGAAAGGCAACAGTGACTCAAATAACCACCCGTTACAACCAAGGTAGGCAGAAGAGCATCTCTGAACGCACAGTACGTCGAACTTTGAGGCAGATGGGCTACAGCAGCAGAAGACCACGCCGGGTGCCACTCCTTTCAGCTAAGAACAGGAAACTGAGGCTACAATTTGCACAAGCTCATCGAAATTGGACAATAGAAGATTGGAAAAACGTTGCCTGGTCTGATGAGTCTCGATTTCTGCTGCGACATTCGAATGGTAGGGTCAGAATTTGGCATCAACAACATGAAAGCATGGATCCATCCTGCCTTGTATCAACGGTTCAGGCTGGTGGTGGTGGTGTAATGGTGTGGGGAATATTTTCTTGGCACTCTTTGGGCCCCTTGGTACCAATTGAGCATCGTTGCAACGCCACAGCCTACCTGAGTATTGTTGCTGACTATGTCCATCCCTTTATGACCACAATGTACCCAACTTCTGATGGCTACTTTCAGCAGGATAATGCGCCATGTCATAAAGCTGGAATCATCTCAGACTGGTTTCTTGAACATGACAATGAGTTCACTGTACTCAAATGGCCTCCACAGTCACCAGATCTCAATCCAATAGAGCATCTTTGGGATGTGGTGCAACGGGAGATTCGCATCATGGATGTGCAGCCGACAAATCTGCGCCAACTGTGTGATGCCATCATGTCAATATGGACCAAACTCTCTGAGGAATGCTTCCAGCACCTTGTTGAATCTATGCCATGAAGAATTGAGGCAGTTCTGAAGGCAAAAGGGGGTCCAACCCGTTACTAGCATGGTGTACCTAATAAAGTGGCCGGTGAGTGTATTTTCTCAGTTTAAACATTCGATATGTCATCTATGTTCTATTCTGAATAAAATATGGAATTTTGAAACTTCCACATCATTCCATTCCATTTTTATTTACAATTTGTACTTTGTCCCAACTTTTTTGGAATCGGGGTTGTACTCTCTGAATGTGTTTTGATACAACTAAGGAACTACTAATGGAATTTAATGTTTTTGGGGGTTTTCCCATAAACAGTAGCTTACAATAGCATTGCTACAGCAGAGAGAGCAAACTTTCTATTTTTTTAAAAGAATGCTAAAGCATTTTAATATTAATTGGTCGAAAACTTTAGACTGCCACAGATCTCAGTGACCCTGAACTCATGTAACATATCTTCATTCTCTATACCGCTTGTCCATTGTGGGTCACAGAGAAGCTGGAGCCAATCCCAGCTGACATCAGGTTGCAAGGCAAGACACACCTGGATTGGTCACCAATCAATCGCAGGGCCAACACAGAGAGATGGACAGCCACTCACATACACACCTATGGCCAATTTAGAGTAGCCAATTGAACTAATCTTCATGGTTTTGGACTGTGGGAGAAAACCCACACAGACACGAGAACACATAAATTCCACATAGAATGGCCCCAGTTGGTCACGGGGATCAAATCTAGAACCTTCTTACTATGAGATGACCATGCTAATCACTGTACCACTGCACTGCCCTCTGATATCTTCCGTTTCATTTATTTATCTATATATGTGGGCACACACTTTCATACACACCTATTGGCATTTTTGGGAGGCTGGAGGAAACCAAAACCTACTCCCATAATATGTCAATAAGAAAATATGATAAGGATTTAAAACATGTCTAGGGAGGGGGTGTTTTTACTGCAAGCAGGAATAGGTGGTCAGCTATGAAGCTTGGGGGACAAAAGAATGATAATACTGTACATTTCCAATATTCAATAGCACTCAAGTGTTAAACTACAGTGAACACAAATCTGGTACCTCAGGATTGCAGATTAAGAACACCAGAAGCGACACTACACGAAGGTCATGTTGCACCTTTTTCATAATATTTTCCCTTTCTGTACTGGTGCAGCTCTCAGAGGGAACGTTCACCTCTGTGTTTTCATGTACTGCTTTAGTAAATGGAATGTGCAAATATGGCTACGTTCACACTGCAGGCTGAAGTGACTCAAATCCGATCTTTTCGCCCATATGTGACCTGTATCCGATCTTTTATTGACAATATGAACGACACAGATCCGATTTTTTCAAATCCGACCCAGGCCGTTTGGATATGTGGTCCTAATTCCGATTCCTATCTGCTCTTTTCATATGCGACTTCAGTCTGAACCGCCAGGTCGCATTCATCCGACTTGCACGTCATCAACAAGCCACAAACGTCACTATTCTGCGCTGAAGTAGGCGGCGGGTCTCTCAAAAAAAGTTACAACAACATGGCGCATAATCACGGGCGCAGATAGAGGGGGGGACGAGTCAGATTTAAATTCACCTCGCTCGGTCCCCCCACTTATAGGGAGGAAAAAACGTCTATGCTGTCTTTCTTTGCATAAGGCAAACCTCACGGAAAAATCAAAAGACTAATTACCATTCGGTTTATTGAGGTGCACGGCAGTGTATACATAGTTGCAACAACTCACATAAAACAAAACAAAGACAAAGAAAATTTGGTTGGTTGAGCTGCGCAGACTGCACAGGTTGCGAGCTCGAGCTTGGTTGCTATGGTTACTAACAACAAGTTTGACAGGCATATCGGGGTTGGGGTTGGTTTGCTGGCAGCTTTGTCTCCCCCAGTTTTTTGTCCCTCCCAGTTCAAAAAAACGTATCTGCGCCCCTGCGCATGACATCAATGCGAGGGACGCTTCGGGCTGTGAAGGTTCTGAATCTTCTCAATGGAAGGACGCAGAGGTTAGGGAGCTGATTTCCATTTGGGGGGATACAGCTATTCAAGCTAGATTGGATGGGTCATACCGCAACCGGGCGGTTTTACTTCCGTAAACACTGGCCATGCTCACTGCGTGTGACGTCGTCGTATCCTGCAATGCGCATGCGGAACACTTTTAGGTCGCTTTTCGTTCATACTGAGGATCACATACAAGTCGCATATATTTGTTAATGTGAACGACCTCACAAAAAAATCGGATTTCACAAAAAAATCGGAATTGAGCATTAAGCCTTGCAGTGTGAACGTAGCGTATGTGTACTGACCATCAAATTACTATAAACATCCTTTGCTCCTGTGATCCAATGAGCTTTTCTATCCTAATCTTTGGGGCAGATATAACCTTTCACAAAGTCTGAGAGCACCCTGTTCCAGTACTGGTTAATTGCTGAAATAATGAGTTGGCATTATAAAGCTGACATTCAGCGAAGCCTTTTCTGTGTGTTCAGTATTTCTGTACATTATTTTTCTTTAGTATAAATACGCAGGTGATTTATAGAAAATTGCACATACTGACTGGTCGACAAATTCAGACTATTTATCGATAATCACCTCAAGCAACTCGGCAAAATTGTGGCCAATCGCTTTGTCACCATACGTGAGAAAGAATGACAAATTGTGAAAGAAAATGATGTTTCTAAAAGCACTAAAGATGCCATGAAATTTAGTCTAAAAGTATTCAAAGGTAAGGTGGAATTGTGATCTCATCTCATCTCATTATCTCTAGCCGCTTTATCCTTCTACAGGGTCGCAGGCAAGCTGGAGCCTATCCCAGCTGACTACGGGCGAAAGGCGGGGTACACCCTGGACAAGTCGCCAGGTCATCACAGGGCCGACACATAGACACAGACAACCATTCACACTCACATTCACACCTATGGTCAATTTAGAGTCACCAGTTAACCTAACCTGCATGTCTTTGGACTGTGGGGGAAACCGGAGTACCCGGAGGAAACCCACGCGGACACGGGGAGAACATGCAAACTCCACACAGAAAGGCCCTCGCCGGCCCTGGGGCTCGAACCCAGGACCTTCTTGCTGTGAGGCGACAGCGCTAACCACTACACCACCGTGCCGCCCGGAATTGTGATCTGTTTTATCTATTTCAAAACAAAGTATTTTATTTGAGTCAGCATAGATCAGTGACACAAGCCTGCGCACATTACATTTGCATGCCGCTTCTGAAGTTTGAAATAAATTATTTTAAATATATTTTTATTTTATTAAGGCGGCACGGTGGTGTAGTGGTTAGCGCTGTCGCCTCACAGCAAGAAGGTCCTGGGTTCGAGCCCCGGGGCCGGCGAGGGCCTTTCTGTGTGGAGTTTGCATGTTCTCCCCGTGTCCGCGTGGGTTTCCTCCGGGTGCTCCGGTTTCCCCCACAGTCCAAAGACATGCAGGTTAGGTTACCTGGTGACTCTAAATTGACCGTAGGTGTGAATGTGAGTGTGAATGGTTGTCTGTGTCTATGTGTCAGCCCTGTGATGACCTGGCGACTTGTCCAGGGTGTACCCCGCCTTTTGCCCATAGTCAGCTGGGATAGGCTCCAGCTTGCCTGCGACCCTGTAGAAGGATAAAGCGGCTAGAGATAATGAGATGAGATATTTTTATTAATCACCTGCATATGTATAATCAAACAATTATCCACCTCAGACTCGGTAAATATTGGTGAATAATAACCGAGACGAAGTTGATATTATTAGTCACTGATATTCACTTCGCCTTTGACAAATAATTGTGAAATATTATGCCTGCCAAACATATAAACGTGCACTGAATGTTTAATTGCAGCAGAAGATGAAAATTGAATATGCTACATTATAAACATCACATTTTTCTCTCTCAAGCAAATAAGGTGATGGCTGTTTTTCATACAACTTTTATGGATTATATTCATATATTAAAATTTGGCAGAAGGCTAAGATACCTCCTATTTGTGATTGTAGATGTGATCTTACACATGTAGCTATACACTTTAATCAGTTTTGCTGTTCACTCGCTGGTAATTTGTAGATGCATGGTTTCTCTGTTTAAGCGCCTGTGCGTGTGTACGCATGTGTGTGTGTGCAGTGCCTTGCTGAATGTAACAGGGAAGAGAGGAATAGTGGTGACTCGCTCGACATACCCGAGCAGCGGGCGATGGGCAGGACACTGGCTGGGAGATAACACGGCTGCCTGGGATCAACTCGAAAAGTCTATAATAGGTGTGTGAGTATATATGTATTATGTGTGAGTGTTTTGAGAGCATGAGTGCGATATTGAGCATGTGTTGTGATGGTGTGTGTGTGTGGGGGGGGGGGGGTGTTAAGATGAAAGATGAATCACTACTTTGTTCCAGTAACCTTACACTCACTCTACTGGACAAAGACACCCCCCCCCACACACACACACACACACACACATGCTGAGTCAATCCCTCTGTGTTCTTCCTTTCTCTGTCAGGAATGATGGAGTTCAGTTTGTTCGGAATCTCTTATGTAAGTGACCTACATTGTCTGACTGATTTGAGACCTGATGTTCAAGGTGTTCATTAATTCACCATTCACTATTATAAAATATAAAATATGCCCCAACATCTAATTTATTGATCACTCATTCTTAATAGTTACAACTCATTTTGTAGTAAATGTTAATTCTGTGTGCTTATCTTTGTGGTACAGACTGGAGCTGATATTTGTGGGTTCTTTAACCAAGCTGAGTATGAGATGTGCCTTCGCTGGATGCAGCTGGGGGCATTTTACCCATATTCCAGAAATCATAATGGCAAGGGGAACCCGGTGAGTTCACATACTCAATAGAACATGTAGAAAACATACACAGAAAAAAAGAATTTGCAGAATGTGGATCTTGACAGGAGAATACTACATTTCTGAAAATCTTAAATATTATGAGATTATATAATTGCTTGGGAGGGGGGAAAGGCAGAGAGAATAGCCATTGCATTGTGACCATTTCAGCAAAGGAAAATCTAGTGGTGTAGTGTAGTATCTAGTAGTGAACATTTAGATTTTTTGACTCGTGTAGATATGTATAAATACACTATATGAGAGCAAATGCCAGATCCCCCCCCCATGAGTGCATTCAAGATAACTAAAAGCTCAATATCATACCTGCACTACTGTGTCAGAGAGAGAACTGGCATGTGGGTGTTGGTGAATGATGTCAGAGGTCGATGGACCATCGTGTTGTCAGATATTCACCATGACATTCGTTTAAAAAGTGACCTTTGAGTGGGAAAATCCAATAAACCCTGACTGTGTGGGATCGATGTGGCACAGCTGAGTTTCCTCATCGAGCAACAACATAGCTTTGTCACCAACCATGAGACACCAGTATAATTGAATTTTTTAAGTTGATCTGAGCAGGTGATATCCCCATTTCAATCATTTAATAATGTTGTGCAAATGGATGTTAAAGCAAGAGAAAGGTTAAAGCAAAAACCCACAACTGAGGTCACTTACAAACACTCCACAGTCCTCTATTACTGGAATGCTGAGCAATGTTGGCTCTGAATAATGTCTATTTCATTTAATTAATAAGTAATTGCCCAAACTTGTATCATAGGTTTATGATATTATCAGGATATTCCAATGCATGTATTGTGCAGATTCAGATTCTTCATGCAGTATATCATTACTATCAGCACCTGACATTTTCTTAGCAGCTTAACAAACATAGCTAACTAAAAAGTAAGGAATAAAACCGGACATAATCAGTGCTGGAGTTATGGGCTTGATGTGAAACTATGCATTATGCAACAGCCACAAAATAAGTTTTTATCACTTGCAGTACCAGTCAAAAGTTTGGACACACTCATTCATAGTAATGAGTAAGTGTGACCAAACATTTGACTGGTACTACATGTTATAAATAGTAATTCCATCACCAGCTTCTATTCCCCCCCCCTTTTGTAAAGTTTAATTTAAAAAAAGTGCAAAAACACTGAAGACTTTCCTTTGGTGGAAAACTTACCAAACATTACAAATTGCTAACACCTTAGACGTAATGTTACATTAATGTTTCCTTACTAAAAGCTTCACCAAAACAATTATTATATTTTTATATGTTTATATTTTGTTAATGGTTTTTTTTTTTTAAATGAGTTTATTATCAGCCATAGATTTATGTACCTATCAGACTCCCTGTAAATGAACAGTTATTATAGAAGCAAGAATGTATTATTATGAGCACATTAATATAAACCTGTGATTTGAATTACAACTGGAACAATTGTCAGAACTGTACTGTTATAAAAAAAATTAATAATAATTAATGTAACAGAATTTAACAACACTTTGGTATAAACATTGTCATAGTAACTTACACTGCCTTGTGATTTTATATATATTTTTTTAATCTTAAAAAAACATATTTAAAAAACAAACAAACAGGATTTTCAAGTATTGTCTTCTATGAAAAGTACCCATGCAATTCTGACATCTTTTTTTTTTCTTTTTTTTTTTCAAAATAAGAATACTTTGAAGAGACTGTCTTATGAATGGGATAGAGAAATTTTCTTGGCAGGGCAACTGCCACCCAAAAATTTTGTTTATTTTTAATCATGGTGGATTGTGTAACTGATTATCAGCACAACTCTGCAGAGAATCAACAAAAATGTGATAGAAAAATGCATAAAGTCAAGAAAAAAGTTTGTCAAGATTTTTTTGAGTCTATTACCCTGTCTCTTCCTACTTCATCTTCCCAGCACTCACACACACACACACACACACACACACACACACACACACACACACACACACACACACACACACACACAGAGAGAGAGAGAGAGACACATACATGGGTTTTGTGTTTACCAAGCCTCAGTGACAGCCTTGATAACAGTGTATCTTCATACCCCTGTTTATAAGAGTTTGTCCTCTCCATGTCATAATTAACTCACCAGTGTATAATTAGCACTAATGTATCTGTGCTAGAAGCCCATTTACAGCATGGAAGGGGTCGAGAAATTGGAAGGCCATCCATTTCTGGTCAAGATGGAGTTCACCAAAGGGAGGAGGGGACTGGAGAACTACCCTTGATGAATATGAGAAATCAAATGACCATAAGAGTGAAGAGATAAAGAAACTCGCAGAGAGGCATAGTCAGAACACAAATATGGAGCCAAAGAAAAGGAAGAAAGAGTGAAAGAGATCACCTTGTTTGCTCCTAAAGTCTAGCAGAGTCATTTGCTAGTGTAAATTCACCCATCGATATGAGTGAGAGAGAGATGTGCTACCTTCAGACAAGCCTGTTTATCTCCTGCTGTTTTTGGTGGAAATGAGGCAGCCTGAGGCCAGTGGGTGGCCTTCCATCACATTCAGCTTGCCGCTAATGGAGTCAGAGCCAAGTACATTTGGAATAATTCAGCCTTTTGTTTGAGAAAAGCAGTTAGCCCCAACGGGGGAGGTCGACTGCATTCAGCATGCTATAATGTGGAAATATGAGAGTCATTTCAGGGCTGTGCAAATTGTTCTTGCTGGTAGGAGCAGAAGAGAAACTATAGGCTGATAGAACGCAAGATATATAGAGTAGCCATAACTTAAAAACAACTCCAGAAAGGGCTGGACATCTTGTTCCAGTCCTTCTAAATACTTTGGTGTCTTTTTCAAAACATTGAGCTGTTTCATATTGCACAGCAGTAGCACTGGTTTTAAACTGGGCTTCAGTTGCAACTGGAGAAACTTGCAGCTAATTTACTATGTGAACTTTCTTCAAGAAGAATGTTACTTTTCCAATGCAGGGTCATTAGTTTTATTTGTCATAGGACTTTGAGTATGCTAGTTCAAGGAACATTGTCCCTATATCTATCTATCAAACTATCTCTCTCTCTCTCTCTCTCATATCTCGTGTGTGTGTGTGTGTACAGAGATAAATATATAGATAGACGCGAATGTTTTACTGGGAAATACACCAGTCATGTTTTTCATACAAGCGACGTTTGGGACATGGAGATCCAAAACCGTGACACAATTCTCTATATGTCACTCGTGAGGAAATCAATTATTTTTTTCCCCCATAAATCTGGGTACTTTTTGTTTGTGAATGTGTCTATGATAAAAAGAAAATCACATGTTGGACTGAAGATATAAAGTTGATATTCTTTGGCTGAAAAACATGCATTTTTCATTTGAAATACATCGTGGACCTTGAGTGACATATTTTATGATATTTCACTCCGATGACGTCACTCCCAGTGTTTGCCCACTAAACAGATGCGTGTTGTCAAAATGGCAAACCAGTTTAAAATTAAAATCCTTTTGATTAACTTGCAATTTTTGTATATATGTCCATATAATATAAAGAACACTACACGGTTACATGAAAATATGAAGTTTACTTTCTCGTGTTGAAAAATATATCACTCATTCGCTATATATTCCCTGACTCACCCCTCCTTTGGGTGATAATTTTCCTTCAAGCTCAGGTCCTCTACCAGAGGTCTGGGAGTTTGAGGGTTCTGTGCAGTATCTTAGCTGTTCCTAGGACTGTGCTTTTCTGGACAGAGATCTTGGATGTTGTTCGTGGGATCTGTTGGAGCCACTCTCCCAGTTTGGGGGTCACTGCACCGAGGGCTCTTATCACCTTGGGGACCACTGTTGCCTTCATCTTCCACATCTTTTCTAGCTCTTCTTTCAGCCCTTGATACTTCTCAAGCTTCTCAAGTTCCTTTTTCCTGATGTTAGTGTTATTTGGTATTGCCACATCTATCACCACAGCCTTGTTCCCCCGTTTGTCCACCACTACCATGTCTGGTTGGCTAGCCATTACCGGTTTGTCCATCTGTATCTGGAAGTCCCACAGGATCTTAGCTTGGTCATTCTCAACCACCTTTGGATGCATGTCCGACTTTGACCTTGGGACTTCCAGTCCATACTCAGCACAGATGTTTCTGTACACTATACCAGTGACTTGGTTATGGTGTTCCCTGTACACTCTTCCTGCTAGCATCTTACACCCTGCTGTTATATGCTGTATTATCTTGGGGGCATCTTTGCACAGTCTGCACCTGGAGTCCTGCCTCATGTAGTAGACCCTGGCCTCTATCTATCTTGTGCTTAGGGCCTGTTCCTGTGCAGCTATGATTAGTGCCTCTGTGCCATCTTTCAGTCCAACTTTATCCAGCCACTGGTAGGATTTTTCAGTATCAGCCACTTCTTATATCTGCCAGTGGTACATCCTGTGCAGTGATTTGTCTTTCCATGATGGTTCCTCTTGCACTTCCTTCTCGGGTTTCTGCTGCCTGAGGTATTCACTAAGCACTTCATCATTCAGGGCCATCTTCCTGATATTCTCAGGGATCCTTGTTGGTTCATCCTGGATAGTGGCTCTGATGCTCATGAGTCCTTGGCCTCCTTCATTCCTGTTAGCATACAGCCTCAAGATTTTGGACTTGGGGTGAAACCTCCATGCATTTTCAGGAGTTTTCTTGTCCTGATATTGGTGGCCTCAATCTCCTCCTCTGGCCAACTTATTATGCCAGCAGGGTATCTGATGACTGGCAGGCCATAAGTGTTGATGGCCTGGACCTTGTTCTTCAAATTCAGCTGGCTTCTCAAGACATGCCTCACCCTCTGTAGGTATTTGGTTGGTGCTGCTTTCCTCACAGCCTCTTCATGGTTGCCATTTGCCTGTGGGATTTCAAGGTAGTTGTAGCTGTCTTCCACGTCTCCTAGTATGCCATCTGGTAGCACCAACCCCTCAGTTCTGACTGCTTTCCCTCTCCTTGTTACCATCCAGGCACACTTATCTAGTCCAAATGACATTCCAATGTTGTTACTGTAGATCCTGGTGGTGTGGCCCAGTGAGTCAGTGTCTCAGTCAGACCAGGTATATAGCTTGATGTCATCCATGTATGGTGGCTGATGGTTGCTCCATTTCACAGTCTGTATCCATAGCTGCTCTTGGTGATGATCTGGCTGAGGGGGTTCAGTTCTTTGCAGAACAGCAGTGGGGACAGGCCATCCTTGCTGTTTGCTGCACTTGATCATGACCTGTGTTATTGGCTTGAAGTTGGCCTCTAGGGTTGTTTTCCACAGCCACATTGAGTTCTTGATGAAGGTCCTGAGAGTCCTGTTGATATACAGTTTCAAGCATTCCAGGATCCATGTGTGTGGCATTGAGTCACAGGCTTTCTTGTAGTCAATCCATGTGGTGCACAGATTGGTATGTCTGGTTCTGCAGTCTCGAGCTATAGCACTGTCTACCAGTAGCTGATGTTTTGCTCCTCTGGTGTTCCTACCAATTCCTTTCTGGACCTCTGTAAGATTGAGTCTTCTTGCTTACTCATCTTATCTGCTATGATGCCTGACAGGAACTTCTGTATTGTGCAAAGACAGGTTATCAGGCAGTAGTTGGATGGGACTGCTCCCTTCTGTGGATCCTTCAGGATCAGGACTGTCCGACCTTCAGTCAGCTATTCTGGGAGAGTCCCATCCTTGAGCAGCTAATTCATCTGTGCTGCCAAGCACTCATGTAGTGAGTTTAGCTTCTTTAGCCAGTAAGCATGAACCATAACCTGGCCTGGTGCTGTGCAGTTCTTCATTTTTGACTCTTAGTACTTGGATATCTGCCACACATGAACTGCTCGCTTCAGGTCTTTCCACAATATTTTGATTGGATTAAGGTCAGGACTTTGACTTGGCCATTCCAAAACATTAACTTTATTCTTCTTTAACCATTCTTTGGTAGAATGACTTGTGTACTTAGGGTCGTCTTGCTGCATGACCCACCTTCTCTTGAGATTCAGTTCATGGACAGATGTCCTGAAATTTTCCTTTATAATTCGCTGGTAGAATACAGAATCCATTGTTCTATCAATGATGGCAAGCCGTGCTGGCCCAGATGCAACAAAACAGGCCCAAACCATGATACTACCACTACCATGTTTCACAGATGGGATAAGGTTCTTATGCTGTAATACAGTGTTTTCCTTTCTCCAAACATAATGCTTCTCATTCAAACCAAAAAGTTCTATTTTGATGTCATCCATCCACAAAACATTTTTCCAATAGCCTTCTGGCTTGTCCATGTGATCTTTAGCAAACTGCAGACTAGCAGCAATGTTCTTTTTGGAGAGTGATGGCTTTCTCCTTGCAACCCTGCCATGCACACCATTGTTGTTCAGTGTTCTCCTGATGGTGGACTCATGAACATTAACATTAGCCAATGTGAGAGAGGCCTTCAGTTGCTTAGAAGTTACCCTGGGGTCCTTTGTGACATCGCTGACTATTACACGCCTTGCTCTTGGATTGACCTTTGTTGGTTGACCACTCCTGGGGAGGGTAACAGTTGTCTTGAATTTCCTCCATTTGTACACAGCCTGTCTGACTGTGGATTGGTGGAGTCCAAACTCTTTAGAGATGGTTTTATAACCTTTTCCAGCCTGATGAGCATCAACAACGCTTTTTCTGAGGTCCTCAGAAATCTCCTTTGTTTGTGCCTTGATACACTTCCACAAACGTGTTGTGAAGATCAGACTTTGATAAATGCCTGATCTTTAAATACAACCCCGATTCCAAAAAAAGGTGGGACAAAGTACAAATTGTAAATTAAAATGGAATGCAATAATTTACAAATCTCAAAAACTGATATTGTATTCACAATAAAACATAGACAACATATCAAATGTCGAAAGTGAGACATTTTGAAATTTCTTGCCAAATATTGGCTCATTTGAAATTTCATGACAGCAACACATTTCAAAAAAGTTGGGACGGGGCAATAAGAGGCTGGAAAAGTTAAAGGTACAAAAAAGGAACAGCTGGAGGACCAAATTGCAACTCATTAGGTCAATTGGCAATAGGTCATTAACATGACTGGGTATAAAAAGAGCATCTTGGAGTGGCAGCGGCTCTCAGAAGTAAAGGTGGGAAGAGGATCACCAATCCCCCTAATTCTGCGCCGACAAATAGTGGAGCAATATCAGAAAGGAGTTTGACAGTGTAAAATTGCAAAGAGTTTGAACATATCATCTACAGTGCATAATATCATCAAAAGATTCAGAGAATCTGGAAGAATCTTTGTGCGTAAGGGTCAAGGCCGGAAAACCAGACTGGGTGCCCGTGATCTTCGGGCCCTTAGACCGCACTGCATCACATACAGGCATGCTTCTGTATTGGAAATCACAAAATGGGCTCAGGAATATTTCCAGAGAACATTATCTGTGAACACAATTCACTGTGCCGTCCGCCGTTGCCAGCTAAAACTCTATAGTTCAAGGAAGAAGCCATATCTAAACATGATCCAGAAGCACAGACGTCTTCTCTGGGGCAAGGCTCATTTAAAATGGCAAAGTGGAAAACTGTTCTGTGGTCAGACGAATCAAAATTCGAAGTTCTTTATGGAAATCAGGGACGCCGTGTCATTTGGGCTAAAGAGGAGAAGGACGACCCAAGTTGTTATCAGCGCTCAGTTCAGAAGCCTGCATCTCTGATGGTATGGGGTTGCATTAGTGCGTGTGGCATGGGCAGCTTACACATCTGGAAAGACACCATCAATGCTGAAAGGTATATCCAGGTTCTAGAGCAACATATGCTCCCATCCAGACGACGTCTCTTTCAGGGAAGACCTTGCATTTTCCACCATGACAATGCCAAACCACATACTGCATCAATTACAGCATCATGGCTGCGTAGATGAAGGGTCCGGGTACTGAACTGACCAGCCTGCAGTCCAGATCTTTCACCCATAGAAAACATTTGGCGCATCATAAAACGGAAGATACGACAAAAAAGACCTAAGACAGTTGAGCAACTAGAATCCTACATTAGACAAGAATGGGTTAACATTCCTATCCCTAAATTTGAGCAACTTGTCTGCTCAGTCCCCAGATGTTTACAGACTGTTGTAAAGAGAAAAGGGGATGCCTCACAGTGGTAAACATGGCCTTGTCCCAACTTTTTTGAGATGTGGTGTTGTCATGAAATTTAAAATCACCTAATTTTTCTCTTTAAATGATACATTTTCTCAGTTTAAACATTTGATATGTCATCTATGTTCTATTCTGAATAAAATATGGAATTTTGAAACTTCCAGATCATTACATTCCGTTTTTATTTTCAATTTGTACTTTGTCCTAATTTTTTTGGAATCGGGGTTGTAAAACAGGGTGCCCACTCACACTTGATTGTCATCCCATTGATTGAAAACACCGGACTCTAATTTCACCTTCAAATTAACTGCTAATCCTAGAGGTTCACATACTTTTGCCACTCACAGATATGTAATATTGGATAATTTTCCTCAATAAATAAATGACCAAGTACAATATTTTTGTCTTATTTGTTTAACTGGGTTCTCTTTATCTACATTTATGACTTGTGTGAAAATCTGCTGATGTTTTAGGTCATATTTATGCAGAAATGTAGAAAATTCTAAATGGTTCACAAACTTTCAAGCACCACTGGATTATTTCATAACTACTTAAGTCCAATAACATGAGGTCTAGTGCCACAATGCATCTATTATTCATCCTGTTGCTATTCTTGTTGGGACCACACAATCCTAGGGGTAGCTATTAGAGAGAGGCTTTTTTTTAAAATAAATTATTATTTTTGTTTGTTTGTTTGTTTATTCTTCCACTTTTATCTTGGTGAGAAATCTCTTGCTCACATGGAACTGCTTCATTTTCACAAGAGACAAATTACGTGAACTACAAAGCAAATCACAAACTAATTTAGAGAGGTTTGAGTTCATTTGCTATACAGTACAAAAAAAAAGAAAAAAAAACATATAAAAAAAAAAAATCAGTCATCAGTTTGAGACCACTTGGAATGCTAAAACAATGAAGTGTGATAGCACTCAATTAATGTTGTACTGTAGTTCCAACATGGAAATTCACACCTTAAATATAAAATAAACTTTACTTCAGTGCAGTGATGAAAGGTCCTGAATGTGTTTCGTTGTTAGCCTGTTCACGCACACATGTTGTTCATTATTGGTTTCTTCTTGCCTCCACCCCCAAAGACATTTAACAGTGCAAAAAGTGTATCTTGTCACACTCTACATCATTAACACAGAGCAGTGTCAACACTTGTAAATGCACAGGGGAGACTGAACACAGACCAATGTTTCTGATATGACAGTACTCTTTCTCTCCCAAAGTTTGTGATTTCACTATGGACTTTACGTTGATAATTTTGGCACAGAGCTAAATGAATTCCTACAAGAAGATACATTTATTTTTTCAAATTCCTGAATGTGTTTTGACATTTTGTCAAAAAACACATAATATAGTTTTTGTTATTGGTTTTACATATATAGATGTTTTTGGATCAGGACTGATCATGTGACTAGGGAAACTCATTCAGATGTCTGATATCATACTATGACATTATCATATAGTGTGTTCTATTAAAACTTTAACTCTGGTAATCATTCTAAGTGGACCATGGAGTGTCATTTTTTTTATCCATTCCCATGTTTTTGTTCCTGTTGTCTGTTAACACATTTTTCTTTTTGAAATTACTGGCAAGATGTAAAGTATTAAAATGACCTTGGCGATATACTTCAAAATGAAGCCGACCAAACATTATATTACACTGCAACAAAAGTAAAAGTTAAGTTATTAGATTATGCTACAATATTTATTAAAATGAATACTCTCAGCCTTTACTGTATCTGAACAAAATTGAAATATCAAACTGATTTAAAACATTTTGAAAAATCTTATACTATACTTCAACAGTTTACTAGAATATTTATATATCTTTTGTGGCATTGTTATATTTACTATTGTAGTATGAGGTAAGTACCGTATAATTATTTATTTAGTTCCTAGCAATATAGCTATTTCAGACATCATTCTCACAGTGTATTGTAAGATTTCAGTATCAGCTAATCCACATATTAAAATCTTTGTCTTTGTATTATGATGTGTAACAGAGACAAGACCCAGTCGCATGGGATACTTCATTTGCTTCTGCATCTCGTGACATTTTGAACATACGCTATACACTCCTCCCCTACCTGTACACACTCATGTTTGAGGCTCACACTAAAGGCAGTACTGTCGTCCGGCCTATGCTGCATGAGTAAGTATCCATTTTAATGTCATACTCAGTAATATATTACTGCCACTTAACAATTTCATCATTCCTATAATTGTGTACAGTATAAGACAGTAGTTTGTTAAAATGTTATTCAAAGGAAATGACAACATGAATTAAAGTGCAGTTTAATTCAACCCATACTCACAAGTACATAATTACAAATACAACCCATACTCATAAGCACACTTTTATACATAGCTACAATTTTATATGTGTTAGAAATGGCAGGCACTTATGAAAACAGTCGCAGAGGAGAGCAGGTGGGTGATTCTGTGCTTGGTGTGCTTGTTGCTAATGGACCTGGAATGGCTGGCTTTAGACATGATGTATGGAATATTGGGGACATGTGGTAGTGTTGAGGGAGTTCCAGTTTGTATGAGACCTCGTTTATTCATTTGAAGGCTCTTGAAAGGTCCAGTGAACCTGGCACTAAGTTTTCTGCAGGCATTGGGGTCCTGTTGGTCCTTGGTGGAGACCCAGACTCTGTCTCCTGGAACATACACGGTTGTCTCCCCTCTGTGCCTATCTGCATAGTACTTGTATCTTTGGGCCACCTGTTTAAGATGTTGGTGGACACTCTCCCATATACGTTCACTTCACTGGAACCAGGTATTGATGGTTGGGATGCTTGTGGGAGAGTTGTCCCAGGGAAATAACAAAAACTGGTATCCAAGTACACACTGGAATGGGGTGAGCTGTGTGGCTGAGTGTTCAAGGGAGTTCTGAGCATATTCGGCCCATGGGAGAAACTGGGCCCAGTCCTTAGGATTTTCAAGACAGAATATCCTTAAAAAGCATCCTATTTACTGGTTTGCTCTTTCCACATAGCCATTGGATTTGGGGTGGTTGCTGGAGGTTAGGCTTACTGCTACCCCCAGCTTATCCATGAACTTTGGCCATAATGTGGATGTAGATAGTGGGCCCTGATCAGTCAGTATGTCCTCCAGGATACCAAAGTACTGGAACATATGTGTAAAAATTAATTCTTCTGTTTCAAACGCTGTGGGTAAGCCGGGCAATGGAATGAGGTAGAATGAGGGTTTTGGAGAATTGGTCAGTGATTACCATGATAACTGTGTGACCTTGTGAATTGGGCAGATCAGCGATGAAATCTATGGCAATGTGAGACCAAGGGCACTGGGGAGTGAGTAGTGGCATGAGCTTGCCTGCTGGCGGAGACAGGGATACCTTGGCTTGGGCATATGCGGCACAGGAAGAAACAAATTAATTTATTTCTGAGAGCATGTTCTCCCACCAGTACTTTGTTTTGAATAATTGATGTGTCATGGCTGTTGGGATGTTTCATGGCTGGCAATGAGTGTGCCGAAGTGATGAGGTGCCCTAAAGTTGCCGAGGAACAAAAGTTAAACTGGGGAACATGTTTTGGGGATGTTGCACGGTTAGGCTTGAGCCAATTCCTTGTCAATGTCCCAAGTGAGTGTGTTAATAAAACACTGGGGGGTAGAATGGGTGTGGATTCTTGGTTGGAGGAAGTGGAGGAGTAAATTCTTGAGAGGGCATCAGCCTTAGTATTCTTGGATATGTGGTCAGTAGGCAATAGAGAACTGAAAGTGAGTAAAGAATAGGGTCCAACACACCTGATGAAGATTCAGTCTTTTGGGTGATTTCAGATATTCTAGGTTCTTGTGATCTGTGAGAATGGCAAAGGTGTGTGTGGCTCCCTTGAGCAAGTGTCTCCATTCCTCCAGGGCTAGTTTGATGGCCAAGAGCGCTCTGCTACCAATCTCATAATTTCGTTCTGCTGGAGTGAGTTTTCTCAAGAAGAACACGAGAATGCAGCTTGGGTCTTTTTCCAAAGCGTTGAGACAATACACCACCTACTCCTGACTTGGAGGCGTCTATCTCCACGGTGAATGATTTTGCGGGGTCTGGGTGCTTGAGGATGGGTGCTGTGGTAAAGACTGACTTGAGCTAGGCGAAGGCATCCTCTGCCCCTTGGTTCCATTGCTGGCGGAGACAGGGGTACCTTGGCTTGGGCGTATGCAGCACAGGAAGAAACAAATTAATTTATTTCTGAGAGCATGTTCTCCCACCAGTACTTTGTTTTGAATAATTGATATGTGTGATGGCTGTTGGGATTTTCGTGGCTGGCAATGAGTGTGCCAAACTGATGAGGTGCCCTGAAGTTGCTGAGGAACAAAAGTTAAACTGGGGGACATGTTTTGGGGATGTTGCACAGTTGGGCTTGAGCCAATTCCTTGTCAATGTCCCAAGTGAGCATGTTAATAAAACACTGGGGAGTAGAATGGGTGTGGATTCTTGGTTGGAGGAAGTGGAGGAATAAATTCTTGAGAGGGTATCAGCCTTAGTATTCTTGGATATGTGGTCAGTAGGTGATAGAGAACTGAAAGTGAGTAAAGAATAGGGCCCAACACACCTGAAGAAGATTCAGTCTTTTGGGTGATTTCAGATATTCTAGGTTCTTGTGATCTGTGAGAATGACAAAGGGGCGTGTGGCTCCCTCAAGCAAGTGTCTCCATTCCTCCAGGGTTAGTTTGATGGCCAAGAGCTCTCTGCTACAGTGCCTTGAAAAAGTATTCATACCCCCTTGAACTTTCACATTTTTCCACCTTACAACCACGAACTTAAGTTTTTTATTGAGATTTTATGTGATAGACCAACACAGAGTAGCACATAATTGTGAAGTGAAACAAAAATGATAAATGGTCTTCAAAATTTTAAACAAATAAAATTCTGAAAAATGTGGTGTGCATTAGTATTCAGCCCCCTGTACTCTGATACCTCTAAATACAATCCAGTGGAATCAATTGCCTTCAGAAATAATCTAATTAGTTAATAGAGTCCTACTGTGTGTAATTTACTCTCAGCATAAATATACTTGTTCTGTGAAGGCCTCAGTGGTTTGTTAGAGAACACTGAAGAACAAACAGCATCATGAAGACCAAAGAACTCACCAGACAGGTCAGGGATAAAGTTCTGGAGAAGTTTAAAGCAGGTTTTGGTTATAAAAAATATCCCAAGCTCTGAATATCTCAAGAAGCACTGTTCAATCCATCATTCAAAAATGTAAAAAGTATGGCACAACTGCAAACCTACCAAGACATGGCCGTCCACCTAAACTGACAGAGCAAGCAAGGAGAGCACTGGTCAGAGAAGCAGCCAAGAGGCCCATGATCACTCTGGAGGAGCTGCAGAAATCCACAGCTCAGGTGGGAAAATCTGTGCACAGGACAATTATAAGTCGTACACTCCACAAATCTGGCCTTTTTGGAAGAGTGGCAAGAAGAAAGCCATTGTTGAAAGACAGGCATAAGAAGTCCCATTTGCAGTTTGCCAGAAGCTGTGTAGGGGACACAGCAAACATGTGGAAAAAGGTGCTTTGGTCAGATGAGACCAAAGTTGAACTTTTTGGCCTAAATGCAAAGCGCTATGTGTGGCAGAAAACTAACACTGCTCATCACCCTGCACACACCATCCCCACTGTGAAACATGGTGGTGGCAGCATCATGCTATGGGGATGCTTTTCTTCAGCAGGGACAGGGAAGCTGGTCAGAGTTGATGGGAAGATGGATGGAGCTAAATACAGGGCAATCCTGGAAGAAAACCTGTTGGAGGCTGCAAAAGACTTGAGACTGGGAAGGAGATTCACCTTCCAGCAAGACAATGACCCTAAACATACAGCCAGAGCTACAATGGAATGGTTTAGATCAAAGAATATTCATGTGTTAGAATGGCCCAGTCAAAGTCCAGACCTAAATCCCATTGAGCATCTGTGGCAAGACTTGAAAATTGCTGTTCACAGACGCTCTCCATCCAATCTGGCTGAGCTTGAGCTATTTTGCAAAGAAGAATGGGTAAAAATTTCAGTGTCTAGATGTGCAAAGCTGGTAGAGACATACCACAAAAGACTTGCAGCTGTAATTGCAGCAAAAGGTGGCTCTACAAAGTGTTGACGCAGGGGGGCTGAATACTAATGCACACCACGTTTTTCAGATTTTTATTTGTTTAAAATGTTGAAGACCATTTATCATTTTCGTTTCACTTCACAATTATGTGCTACTCTGTGTTGGTCTATCACATAAAATCTCAATAAAAAACTTAAGTTCGTGGTTGTAAGGTGGAAAAATGTGAAAAAGTTCAAGGGGTATGAATACTTTTTCAAGGCACTGTACCAATGTCATAATTTCATTCTGCTGGAGTGAGTTTTCTCGAGAATAACACAAGAGAATGCAACTTGAGTCTTTTTCCAAAGCGATGAGACAATACACCACCTGCTCCTGACTTGGAGGCATCTACGTCCACGGTGAATGATTTTGCGGGGTCTGGGTGCTTGAGGATGGGTGCTGTGGTAAAGGCTGACTTGAGCTAGGCGAAGGCATCCTCTGACCCTTGGTTCCATTGGAGCTACTTAGGTCCCTTCTTGAGTAATGTAGTGAGGGGAGTGGCTATGGTGCTAAAGCCCCAGATGACCTGATGAACCTCTGATAAAAGATAGGAAAACCTAGGAGCTTTGAAAGACCGATGCGATCCGGAGCCGTAAAGCATGATGGGATAGCGGTCAGCTAGCATATGCCCTTTTCCCGCCAAGTTAACAGGGTGGAGGGGGTCAGGGAGAGGGGCGGGGATTGTATTGTATTGATAATTTCTACGAAAAGCATCAGCGAGTGGCCCGAAGGCACCCTGGGAAATGAAACTGTACATGTTCATTCAGCGAATTTGAGCATATTTTGAATAATTTTGCTTGCTTCAAGCTTTCTGTTGTTTACTCTTTTATACACCCCCCCCAGTCGCTGAAGGGGGGTTAAACCCCTCCCCTGGATCCGCCCCTGGGGGTCACAAACAAACATTCTCAATCACACATCACAGGAAGAGAAACAGGCTCAAATCACTGGTCACGGAAATAATTTGTTGGCAAGCATGGATCATGTGAAAGTACTCCCCTTCAGTTAAAGTTTTGCGTGTAACAAACATGATTTTGGATTAAAAAAAAATAAAAAATACCACTAACAGTTATATTAGAGGGTTACAATGCAGATAAACTGATAAGACATGCCTAACTGCAAAATCATGAAGCTACAAACTTTTATTTCATTGAAATGGCCTCATTCAGCGCTATTTTAAAGTTAAAATAGGATCAATTCATCAATAGACCAACATCACATTGTTAATGTTATTCATAGAGACATACAACAAAATGTATGAAAGCAAATTATTAATACATCGATCATCAAATAAAAAATACACACAACATGTAGACTACGTAGTAGGACATGCGTCACTGGATGGTCGCCAGATAACATGTCCATTACATATTACCACTACGTTGTCATTACATATTACCACTACGTTGTCGTTACGTATTACCACTACGTTGGCATTACTTATTACCACTACGTTATCATTACGTATTGCCACTACGTTGTCGTTACGTATTGGCACAATGTTGTATTAGGACCTGCCTACTACGTAACGACGACATATTTCCCTGACATTACCAAACCACTACATCATATATACGTTGTGTGTTTGCTGGGAAGCAATCAATTGTTACACAGCTGATCATGACCATCAGTGACATACCCAAGACCATACAAGATAATTGTGGCAGCGGGAGCGTGGGTGAGCGTCGGTTTGTGAATGGAGGGCGGAGTCGGGGAAGGTGAGTGGCCAAATCACTATACCTGTTGTCACTTAAGGTGTGTCTGATGTGTCTCTAGCAGTGATGGTGCTGCATAAAAGGAGTGAGAGAGCAGAGGAGTGGCAGATTGGGACCAGAACACGATTGTGTGTGCATGTGTCAGTGTGTGACTGTCCCAGTTGGGAAAGTGGTGTGCTGAAAAGCATAATAAAAAAGTGTATCTAAATGCTAACAGCCTGCTGTACTTCTGCGCTCCACCCACATCCGGGCAGCTTCTACAGTGGTGCTGAAACCCGGGAGTGCAGAAGGGAGCCCCTCCATGGAGTCCTCACTCTTCAAAGACCTCATTCATGCCCTCACCAGGGCACAACAGAACCAGCATCAAGTGCTGATCGCCCTCTGAAAGGAGCAGGAGCAATGCTCCGAAGCCTTGATGCTGGCCCAACAAGAAGACTGCCAGGCATTCCGGCACCTGTTCGCGTTGGCGGGGTCCTCGACCGCCACTGCAGCGGACCCTCCCCACCTCACCCAACAAAGATGGGTCCGCACAAAGATCCAGAAGCCTTCCTCGCGCTCTTTGAGCAAGCAGCTGAGGCATGGGGTTGGCTGGTCGAGCAGCACACCTGCTTCCCCTGCTGACCAGTGAGGCGCAGCTCGCCACGCTGCAGCTCCCTACCGACATCCGGCTCGTATATGCGGACTTAAAGAGAGCCATTCTCCAGCATGTTGGCTGCTCCCTGGAACAACAGCATCAGCGCTTCCACGCGCTGTGCTTGGAGGAGGTTGGCTGGCCATTCGCGTTCAGCCAACAACTCCGGGATACCTGCTGGCAGTGGCTAAGGGCAGATGACCATGACGCCGAAGGAATTATTGACCTGGTGACACTGGAACAGTTCATCACGCGACTTCCAGAAGGAACGGTGGAGTGGGTCCAGTGTCTTTGCTCAGCATTGTTGGATCAAGCAATCGAGCTCGCAAAAGACCACATGGCGGCAGATCCGATGGCAGGAAGACATGCTTCCCCTTCTCCTCTTTCCTCTCTCTCTCTGCTTCCCATCCTTGCCCTGTTCCCCCACCACGGAAGCGGGGGCCGGCTCCCCCCCAGCCAGCCCAACACACCCATGGTGTCCTCCCATTTCCCCCTTCCTTGTCTTTGTCTCCTCCCCCCCAGGTGAGTGATGTCCATAACGCCAGTGCAGAGGGAAAGTCTGGGCCAGTGTGCTGGTTCTGTGGGGAGCTGGGATATCTCCAAAATCAGTGCTCTGCGATGGAGGTGGGCATGGTGGTCAGGGTCCCCGATGCACCATAAACTGCCCTTGATTGGGCCGGAGCATATCGCATACTGGTAAGTGTACAAGGGAATATGTATCAAGCCATGGTGGATTCCAGCTGTAACCAGACCTCAATCCACCAAAGCCTGGTGCAAGGTGAGGCATTGGGGTGATACGTGGAGCAAGGAGCACCCCGCCCCTCCTCCCTCTCTTGGGGATTCCCTTGAGGATTTTCCATTAGAGCAGTCGTGAGACAAGACTCTGCGGCATGCATTTGACCAAGTGAGAGTAATCGATGGTCAAAGTCTCCAGCCAAATGCGACGCCGGCCTTCCCCTACTTTGCTATTATTAAGAACCGGTTATACCAAGTGACACAGGACACTCAGACTAGCGAAAAGATAACACAGTTATTAATCCCAAAGAGCCATAGGGAACTCATATTCCATGTGGCTCACTTTAATCCCATGGCTGGACACTTAGGGCAAGATAAAACACTAGCTCAAATAACGGCCCAGTTCTATTGGCCAGGGATTCGCGAGAATGTCCGTCTGTGGTGTGTGGTGTACCACGAATACCAATAAGTAAATCCCGCTGCCACTCCAAAAGCACCTTTGTGCCCTCTCCCTTTGATTAAGACTCCTTTTGAAAGAATCGGGATGGATCTCGTCGGGCCATTAGATTGGTCAGCACAGGGATATTGCTTTATTTTAATTCTGGTAGACTATGCAACACGATATCTGGAATCAGTGCCTCTCCGCAATATCTCAGCATGCAGTATTGCGGAAGCACTCTTCCATATTATCTCCCAGGTTGGGATTCCGAAAGAAATCCTGACAGACCAAGGCACTGCATTTATGTCACGCACACTATGCAAACTGTATGGGTTATTGAGGATTAAGTCTATTCGCACCACTGTCTATCACCCACAAACAGATGGCTTAGTGGAGCGTTTTAATCAAACACTCAAACATAATGAGAAGGTTCATTGGTGAGGATGCACGTAATTGGGATAAATGGCTCGAGCCCCTGTTATTTGTAGTTCAAGAGGTCCCGCAAGCCTACACAGGCTTTTCACCATTCGAATTATTATATGGGCGTAAGCCACGTGGCATTTTGGACGTGCTACGTGAAAATTGGGAGGAGGGACCTTTGCCTAGTAAGAACAAAATTCAATATGTTCTCGACTTGCGTGCAAAACTCCACACACTCACTCAGCCACAAGAACATCAAGTCCAACTCTATGACAGGGGCACGTGCCTTAGATAGTTCACACCAGGAGACAAAGTGTTCATATTATTGCCCACTTCGAGCTCCAAATTAATCGCCAAGTGGCAATGGCCCTTCGAGGTCGTATGGCAAGTCGGGGACATCGACTATGAGGTGAGGTGAATGGACAGGGGTGAGGCATTGCAAATTTACCACCTCATTCTGTTAAAACGCTGGAATGAGGAGGTCCCTGTGGCATTGGTGTCGGTAGTCCCAGAGAAGGCAGAGCTGGGGCCAGAGGTACAAAAAAAATAATTTGACATCTCCAACCACTCCGGTCCCTTGTGGAGACCACCTCTCACCAGCCCAACTCACGGAGGTGGCCCAGTTGCAGAAGGAATTTTCTGATGTGTTTTCACCCCTGCCCAGCCACACCCACCTCATAGAACACCACATTGAGATGTCCCCGGGGGGGGTGCACAGCCGCCCTTACTGCCTGCCCTAACACAAAAAAAAGGTGGTCCAGGATGAACTCAAGGCCATGCTTGAAATGGGCATAATAAAGGAATCCCACAGTGACTGGAGCAGCCCAGTGGTCCTGGTTCCCAAGACTGATGAGTCGGTCCGGTTCTGTGTGGACTATAGAAAGGTCAATGCAGTGTCTAAATTCAATGCATACCCAATGCCTTGCATTGACGAGCTGCTCGATTGATTAGGCACTGCTCATTTTTACTCACTGGATTTTTACTCAACACTGGATATTGGCAGATCCCCTTGAGTTCTCTATCCTGAGAGAAAATGGCCTTTTCCACACCGTTTGGGTTACACCAATTCATCACACTTCCTTTTGGGTTGTTTGGGGCTCCCGCGATGTTACAGCAGCTCATGGACAGGGTTCTCCGCCCTCACACCACCTATGCGGCCACGTACCTAGATAATATCATCATCTATAGCAATGATTGGTCACGGCACCTCGAACACCTTAGGGCCGTCCTAAAGTCTCTGAGGCGTGCGGGTATCACAGCTAACCCAAAAAAGCGTACAATTGGGCAGATGGAAGTATTGTATCTGGGTTTCCACTTGGGTCATGGGCAGGTGCATCCCCAAATTAACAAGACTGCAGCGATTGCAGCCTGCCTGAGGCCCAAGACCAAAAAGGGGGTGAGACAGTTCCTGTGGCTGGCTGGCGACTATCATAGGTTCATACCTAATTATTCGGACGTCACCAGCCCTGCTGACTGATCTCACTAAAAAGGGAGCACCAGATCCGGTCCAGTGGATGGAGTAATGCCAACAGGCTTTCTCTAGGGTAAAGGCTGCACTGTGGGGGGGGGCACTTTTACACTCCTCTGACTTCTCTTTTCCCTTTATTTTACTGACAGACGCATCAGACAGGGAGCTGGGGACCATTCTGTCCCAGAAAGTGGAGGGGGAGGAACTCCCTGTGCTGTACATTAGCTGTAAGTTGTCAATGCGTGAAAGCAAGTACAGCACAATAGAGAAAGAGTGCCTGGCTATCAAGTGGGTGGTCCTCATCTTCCGGTACTACCTACTGGGACACCCATCCACCCTCTGTTCAGACCACATGCCCCTCCAGTGGCTCCACTGCATGAAGGATGCCAATGTGCAAATCACCCATTGGAATCTCACCCTCCAGCCATTCAAATTCAAGGTGGTCCACAGGCCGGGGGCACAGATGGTGGTGGCGGATTTCCTGTCCTGTCAGTTGAGGGGGGGGTCTGCTGCAGGCCAGACGGCTCCCTGGCCTGAGTCGGGCAGTGGGGGTATGTGGCAATGGGGGCATGGCCGAGCATCAGTTTGTGAATGGAGGGCGGAGTTGGGGGTGAGTGGCCAAATTGCTATACCTGTTGTCAGTTAAGGTGTATCTGTGTGTCTGTTACAGTGACGGTGCTGCATAAAAGGAGTGAGAGAGCAGAGGAGTGACGGATTGGGACCAGAACACAATGGTGTGTGCGTGTGTCAGTGTGTGACTGTCCCAGTTGGAAAAGCAGTGTGCTGAAAAGCATAATTTAAAAAAAGTGTATCTAAACCCTAACAACAGCCTGCCATGCTTCTGTGCTCCACCCACATCCGGGCAGCTTCTACAATAATAAATCTGTCCATGCCACAATATTGGATTTTAGCAAGGCCTTTGATAAGGTTCCACATTAGAAACTTGAATACTATGGTATTAGAGGTAATATGCTTATCTGTTTTGAGTCATTCCTAACTGGCCACTCTCAGTCAGTGGTCTGTGACGGCAGTTCTTCTCAGCCTCCTGTTGTGACATCTGGCATCCTCCAAGGTATGGTCCTAAGACCATTATTATTCTGGTATTATGTCAATGACTTGCCAGAAAATCTACAGTTCTCCATCAGACTGTTTGCTGATGATGTGCTATTATATGGTATCATTGCCAGTGAACATGACTGCAAGCGACTCTAAGCCAAGTTACCTAAATTGGAAACTTGGTAGGAAAAATGGCAACTGATGTTCAATCCATCTCAAAGTAAAGTAATTTGCATTTCTACTAAGAAATCACCTATATTGAAGAACTATGTCTTCTGCAGGGTTGAAATGGAACAGCTTGATTCTGTGTCTTATCTGGGAGTTACCCTGGTGAATGACCTGAAATGGTCACAGCATGTTACATCCATCTCTGGGAAAGCAAGTAAAGTCTTGGGCATGATAAAGAGGAACTTTTGGAACTGTTCTCGGGATGTTAAGGAAACTGCATGCATGATTTTTGTTTGTTTGTCCAAAATTGGAATATGCCTGTGAAGCTTGGGACCCACACTTTAAAAAGGATGTAAACTCTCTTGAACGTGTGAAGAGAAAAGCTGCATGTTTTTGTGCAAATAGGTATCACCCGACTGCTAATGTCAGTGATGCGCTAAAGGAACTAGACTGATCTTGAGTCAAGAAGGACATTGTCTAGATTAATTTTAATATACAAGATGTGTCATGGACTTGTTGATTATTGATGTACTTATGTCCTTACGATAATATTGGAGTCAGTACGAATTCAAGACATAATTTTAAGTTCAAACAATACAAGGCTACTAAGGATGCTTATTTTTATTCTTTTTTTTTCCCGAGAACCATTAGACTTTGGAATTGTCTGCCTAGAAACGTAGTTGAAAGTAGTTCTTTAGAGACATTTAAAATTAAGGCTTTTCAATACTTAATTGATTAATTTGTCATGGTAGTTTGAGGGCTGTTTTAAATGTTTAGTGATGTTTGTTTATAAAATTCATTATATATATGTTGCATAGTAATTTTTACTTGATGGTTTTATATAGTAGTTTTATGTTTAATAGTTGGTGTAATGTCGAATGACTTTTACCAACTTAATAAAGATTTAGATGTAGATTGAGTCCTTGGTAGTCAATGCAGGGCCTGACCCCTCCCTTTCTTCCCTACAAAGAAGAATCCTGCAGATGCAGGTGACATGGAAGGTTGGATATAGCCTTGTAGGGGCTCCTGCATGTAATTATCCATAGCATTCTGTTCAAGGAGGGACAGGGGGTAGATGTGACAGCATGGTAGTATGGTGCCTGGGAGGAAATCTATTGCACAATCATAGGGTCTGTGAGGAGGCAGCTTGCTGGCCTTTCCCTTACTGAAGACCTCCTTGAACTCATGGTAGCAAGTAGGGACGTGTTTGGGGCCGCCTGGTTCAGGGCTTTCCATGGAGGTGGAGGCTAGTGTAATCCATGGTAGGTGAAGGCAGTGCTGTTGACAGGCAAGTGACCAATGGAGGATCTCTGTGTTGTCAGGGAATGAGAGGGTCATGTATTTGTGACCAGGGAAACCCCACAACAATGGTTTGGCCTTTGGTATGAGTCATGAACAGGGATATAGTTTCTGTATGCAAGGCACCCATCTGAATCTCCAGGGGTAGTGTACAGGTGGTAATGAACCCCTCCCCAGTGGAGCTACCATGAATGGCCTGGAGGCCTATGGGTTGTGGGAGTTCTTGAATGGGTAGCTGGAGTCTTTGAATGATTTTGCAGTCGATGAAATTGCCCATGACCCCGGAGTCTATTAAAGTGGAAAGAGCATGGCAAGACTCAGAGATTTAATAACACTTTTAGCTTGAGAAATTGGTGTGGTAAAGAGGTTTTGGAACTCACCAGGGAAGCAATGGTGTTGGTTGCATGCCTCTCACCATCGTCACATCTCTGGGGATTGAGAGGTTGGATAGAGCAGTGAGTCAGGAGGTAACCAGATCCTCCACAATAGTAGCATAGCCCATCTCTGTCTTCTCTCTTGTTCGGACCTTGGCATGCATGCGTTGGAAACCTCCATGGGCATGGGAGGCAGGGTAAGTTGGGCACTGCCTGGGGAACTCTGTAGGGATGGCATGTTACAGAGGAGATTGTCCAACCTGATGGCCAGGTTGATAAGAGAGTTGAGGGTCTGCTTTTCATCATGGCATGCTAATTTGGTGAGGATGAGTGGACCTGAGTCTTGGGGGAATGTGGTTTTCAGAGCCAATTTATTCCAGCCGCTCCCTGCAGCGAGAGTGCAGAACTTGAGTGCATATTCTGCCACTCATCTTTCTTCCTGTTGAATAGTCAGGAGTTTCTCACCAACCTCCATGCCCTCAGGTTGAGGATCGAACACTCTCTTAAATAGTTCAATAAAGTGGTCATATGAGACTGTGAGCTTGCTGCCTCTCTCCCATATGGGAGTGGCCCAACTAAGCACCTTTTTGGAGAGCAGATTAATGAATTGGGAGATCTTTTACTGGTTGTTGGTGCCAGATTGTGTCATGAAAATGAGTGAGCGAACACTGAAGTAGGAACTCCTTACATTCCAAAACTTCTCCAGAGAATTTATCTGGCTGGGGCATGAGTGTAGATGGGTTGAGAGTGGGCGTGAAATGCGTTAGGAGGGCCTGTCATACACCAGCGGTGAGTTGAGAGATACGGATGTCCAAATCACTCAACATCTGTTGATTTTTCATCTAACAAGTGTCCCTGTGCTGCGAGAGCAGTTTGCAGCACCTCCTCTGCTGCATCCATGATGTAGGTGAAGCATTCTGTCAGAAATGGCAGGCACTTACGAAAGCAATCACAGGGGAGAGTGGGTGCATCACAAACTGGTAAACAAATCCAAATTGAGAGCCAAACTTGTAGTCAGGGAAAAGCCAGGGGTCGAGCGATGTGCAGACAGACTATAGTAGACTAGACGAATAATCGGAGTCAGAAACAAACAAAACCAGAGTCAGAGTCATGGAAAGTCAAGGCAATAAACGAATGCTTGGTAGGGTCAGGTAGTAACACACTGAGCGATACTTTGCATTGACTGGTTGGAGTTAGAGTCCTTCAATACTTTATTTAATGATGAGCAGGTGTGGCAATGATTAGAATTCCAGAGAGGGAGGGCCCTGAGGTGTTTGGGAATTGTAGTCTGTGGTGGCCTTGTTTGGAGGCTACCACGAACTCTGGTCTCTATCACTATGTGTGACAATACCGTATGTCACTATTGGCTAGTTACTGCAAGAGATTTTCTTACTCTCCAGTGACTTCAAGCCTGTTTAGAAAGGGAACATAAACTAGGCATTAGCTATTAAAGGAATTTAACACTGTGTTCTGTTACAGATAGTGTGAAGTGTATGGGGTCATGACAGTTGTGGGGGATCATTTAAATAGCATTGTCAGATTTCAAATAAATATGAATAACAGGAGTTAACATAGTAACATTTTGGATTCAATTTTGATAACTGATGATATAAAAGGTGCATAATATAAAAGTAAGGCATAAAACACTGCAGGCATGCAGTAATAGGAAAGTTATAGTTATAATCATTGGGGAGATGCAATGAATTTTGACACCAAGGAGAGATGCTAGTTACATAGTTTCATTATCCACTGATTTTTTTTTGAAATTATTTTCTTACACTATAGCAATTTGCCAAATGTCAAGTCAAATTTGTTTGTATAGCGCTTCTAGCAATAGACATTGTCCCAAAGCAGCTTTACACAATTTGAATGACTTAAGACATGAGCTAATTTTATCCCTAATCTATCCCCAATGAGCAAGCCTGTGGCGATGGTGGCAAGGAAAAACTCCCTCAGACGACATGAGGAAGAAACATCGAGAGGAACCAGACTCAAAAGGGAATCCATCCTCATTTGGGCAACAACAAACAACATGACTATAACAAACAGTTTTAACATGAAGTCAGTTTTGTTGATGTTATAACTCTTCATTAATGGAAACTTGAGTGCAAAACTGTTACAACTGCAGTCCTAAAGTTAGCAAGTCAACTGTAGTTCTCAGCCATAAAAGCATTACTGTGAGTGTCCAGAGCGTCTTCCAAGTGTGACTTTCAACTGTCCATATGGGAGAAATGATTGCAGTATTTAATTTATTAATAAATGACAACATGCTTACAAACCTACAGTTACATTTAGTGTTGTGGAATGTCAGTTCATGTCATCACTTGCATTATAACAGCTAACAGTAGTTTTTCAGCAGTCACTTTTTTCTCTTTTGAAATTAATAAGAGGGGAAAAAACACAGCTTGTCACATTAGAGAGAATCCCTTAAGCAAAAAGTGCTCTGCTCTGAAGACTATCGGTAGAGCATAATTTTACTGATATAAAGAAGTGATTAAACTGAATATGAATAAAATTTGCCTGGTGAAAGAACATGGAAAAAAGAAGAGAGAAAAATGAGGAAGGAGGTCTCTTTCATTTGTGGTTCGTCTTATCAAGTGCTTCATCTAACTGAGAGCCTTAGAAATGTGAATGAATAGAAAACAAGGAGGTAAACTTTGGTTTCTTCATTCAGGAAAAAATAGGAACTCTATTCTGATATACACAAAGTGAATCATATCGCATAACCACAATTAGACCTACTTATCATCCCTCTTCTAATGTTTACAATATTAGTCTTTGAATGCCTTGATCATGTAGTGACTCAGCAGAGCAGAGTAAGTCACTTTATCTCTTGTATTCTTGAGCCTCCATCGATTAGACTCATTTCAACTCTTTGCTCATTCTCACTGTAACCTTCCTGTTCCTGAACGGGACACCATGCCCTCTTATTTAGTTACACACACACACACACACACACACACACACTGGTTCATATACTGCACCTAGCAGATTGTTTGGCTGCTTTTTTTTTTCATTCTGGTTTTATTCTCTGCTATAGGTTTGTAAATGATTACGCGACATGGGACATTTATAAACAATTCCTGTGGGGTCCAGCACTGCTCATTAGTCCTGCTCTGGATAAGGTTATGCACCCAACACACACACACACACACACACACACACACACACACACACACACCCTTGCAGCATCACTAGCAGATTATCACACTATATTATAGTTGAGTAGCATGCCGAGTGTTAAAAAAAAGTTAATTAGATTAATTACAAGTAATGGATTATACTGTATATAGGCTAATGTGTTGGTGTACAATACCTGCTAGAGGGCAAAAAGTGATTATCATCTGTTATTACAGTGCTGTCTTATTGATGAATAATCCCCCCCCCCCATGATTCCTTTAGGGAGTAACTGAGGTTAATGGCTATATCCCTAATGCTCGCTGGTACGATTACCACACGGTATGTTGAACAGTATTACATTCATTTTTGCTTTATCATGTTAATTCCACCATGTGTATTATTATGTTATAAAATATTAAAGCAAGGGCATCACCCATTTGTGTCTGTATTGTTTCAGTTTTAACCTTTACAAAATATTAATATTTTATACAAATTTTAACATAGGTCTACATGTTAGTGCTGTCCCATTTCCTCCTTCTCTTATTTCTACTCATTCCTGTGCACACACCTATATCAATAGGCATCTCAAAGATGAGAGGGGATTCAGAGGCTCTGTTTCCACCAGAATTGTGTATATCGGTCATCACTAAGACAAAGATGATGCTTAAAAAGTGCTGCAATAAAATTTAAAGGGGCAACCTCAAGTAATGGGCCAGAAAGTTGTAAAGCAGTGAAAAATTATAAGTAGGTTACAACCCCGATTCCAAAAAAGTTGTGACAAAGTACAAATTGTAAATAAAAACGGAATGCAATGATGTGGAAGTTTCAAAATTCCATATTCTATTCAGAATAGAACATAGATGACATATCAAATGTTTAAACTGAGAAAATGTATCATTTAAAGAGAAAACTTAGGTGATTTTAAATTTCATGACAACAACACATCTCAAAAAAGTTGGGACAAGGCCATGTTTACCACTGTGAGACATCCTCTTTTCTCTTTACAACAGTCTGTAAACATCTGGGGACTGAGGAGACAAGTTGCTCAAGTTTAGGGATAGGAATGTTAACCCATTCTTATCTAACGTAAGATTCTAGTTGCTCAACTGTCTTAGGTCTTTTTTGTCATATCTTCCGTTTTATGATGCGCCAAATGTTTTCTATGGGTGAAAGATCTGGACTGCAGGCTGGCCAGTTCAGTACCCGTACCCTTCTTCTACGCAGCCATGATGCTGTAATTGATGCAGTATGTGGTTTGGCATTGTCATGTTGGAAAATGCAAGGTCTTCCCTGAAAGAGACGTCGTCTGGATGGGAGCATATGTTGCTCTAGAACCTGGATATACCTTTCAGCATTGATGGTGTCTTTCCAGATGTGTAAGCTGCCCATGCCACACGCACTAATGCAACCCCATACTGTCAGAGATGCAGGCTTCTGAACTGAGCACTGATAACAATTTGGGTCGTCCTTCTCCTCTTTAGTCCGAATGACACGGCGTCCCTGATTTCCATAAAGAACTTCAAATTTTGATTCGTCTGACCACAGAATAGTTTTCCACTTTGCCACAGTCCATTTTAAATGAGCCTTGGCCCAGAGAAGACGTCTGCGCTTCTGGATCATGTTTAGATATGGCTTCTTCTTTGAACTATAGAGTTTTAGCTGGCAACGGCGGATGGCACGGTGAATTGTGTTCACAGATAATGTTCTCTGGAAATATTCCTGAGCCCATTTTGTGATGTCCAATACAGAAGCATGCCTGTATGTGCTACAGTGCCATCTAAGGGCCCGAAGATCACGGGCACCCAGTATGGTTTTCCGGCCTTGATCCTTGCGCACAGAGATTCTTCCAGATTCTCTGAATCTTTTGATGATATTATGCACTGTAGATGATGATATGTTCAAACTTTTTGCAATTTTACACTGTCAAACTCCTTTCTGATATTGCTCCACTATTTGTCGGTGCAGAATTAGGGGGATTGGTGATCCTCTTCCCATCTTTACTTCTGAGAGCCGCTGCCACTCCAAGATGCTCTTTTTATACCCAGTCATGTTAATGACCTATTGCCAATTGACCTAATGAGTTGCAATTTGGTCCTCCAGCTGTTCCTTTTTTGTACTTTTAACTTTTCCAGCCTCTTATTGCCCCTGTCCCAACTTTTTTGAGATGTGTTGCTGTCATGAAATTTCAAATGAGCCGATATTTGGCATGAAATTTCAAAATGTCTCACTTTCGACGTTTGATATGTTGTCTATGTTCTATTGTGAATACAATATCAGTTTTTGAGATTTGTAAATTATTGCATTCCGTTTTTATTTAAAATTTGTACTTTGTCCCAACTTTTTTGGAATCGGGGTTGTAAATCAAATCTGCATTGTCTTGCTGATGTAAGTTTTTATTATTATTATTATTATTATTATTATTATTATTATTATTATTATTATTTTAAACCTCTTTCAGGCAAAGTTGGTGAATGTGAGAGGCAAGTTTCTTTCCATGCCCACTCCACTCAATCACATCAACCTACATGTGAGAGGAGGATTCATCCTACCATGCCAGAAGCCAGGGAACAACACAAAAGACAGGTACAAAATTCTAAGTGTGTTTTCAAGAAATGTTGAAAATAAATATTGGAATAGACACATAACATATGGTATATAAACATACAGACAAGCACACACACAGAGGGCAGCTGGTGATGTTTTGTTTTGGGGCAGCGTAAACAGGGAATAATATAATATCACTAATATATCATTTAAAGCTTTATATAGAAATGTATACATTTTGGCATTTGAGTCTGAACTACATTTTATCTGAATAACAAACACAGTACACAGAAAAGTTGTAACCCTTTTGTTCAAACCAAAAAACACGAGTGTCACCAAAATGGGATAGATTAGCACATTGGAGCTCAAATGTGGGGGTAGGGGGAAGTGTCATGCTGTGTAATTGCATAACACAACTGTCTCTGCTGCATGAACCTGCAGCACTGGGATTGTTACAGTCAGGCCTCAGCCTTGATTCATATCATCTCATTCTGTGTCGTTTTTTTTTTTTTTTTTGGGGGGGGGGGTTGGTACACCCGCTAGTGGTGCTGTTACACTTAGTTTCCAAAAAAAAAAAAAATCCTTTGAAACATTTGTTAACTACAGATAAGATTATGTGGATGCCTGAAATAAAATCTTATATTGATTTTCATGTAACTTTGAGAGACTGTGGGGAATTAGCCCTGCTAGCCCATTGATACGAGTTTCCTCTGTGTGTGTGTCTCTCTCTCTTTTCACTTTAATTAAATGTAGATTATTGGGTAAAAATGGGAATTATATCCTTTCAAAACCAAATCCAGACAATAAACTGTTTAACAAGTAAATAACGAGTAAATGGGTTTGAATACTTTCTGAATCCAGTATGTGTCCAGAATCAGTTGCAGTTTGATTGTATGAAATGTCAGACAAAATCTCTCTTTTTTTCAAGTGGTTATTGACCACAAATAATACAACCCCAATTCCAAAAAAGTTGGGACAAAGTACAAATTGTAAATAAAAATTGAATGCAATGATGTGGACGTTTCAAAATTCCATATTTTATTCAGAATAGAACATAGATGACATATCAAATGTTTAAATTGAGAAAATGTATCATTTAAAGAGAAAAATTAGGTGATTTTAAATTTCATGACAACAACACATCTCAAAAAAGTTGGGACAAGGCCATGTTTACCACTGTGAGACATCCCCTTTTCTCTTTACAACAGTCTGTAAACGTCTGGGGACTGAGGAGACAAGTTGCTTAAGTTTAGGGATAGGAATGTTAACCCACTCTTGTCTAATGTAGGATTCTAGTTGCTCAACTGTCTTAGGTCTTTTTTTGTCGTATCTTCCATTTTATGATGCGCCAAATGTTTTCTATGGGTGAAAGATCTGGACTGCAGGCTGGCCAGTTCAGTACCTGGACCCTTCTTCTACGCAGCCATGATGCTGTAATTGATGCAGTATGTGGTTTGGCATGGTCATGTTGGAAAATGTAAGGTCTTCCCTGAAATAGACGTTGTCTGGATGGGAGCATATGCTGCTCTAGAACCTGGATATACCTTTCAGCATTGATGGTGTCTTTCCAGATGTGTAAGCTGCCCATGCCACACGCACTAATGCAACCCCATACCATCAGAGATGCAGGCTTCTGAACTGAGCACTGATAACAACTTGGGTCGTCCTTCTCCTCTTTAGTCCGAATGACACGGTGTGAAAAGGCAGCCCTGCCTTTCCACAAACGTGTCAGACTTTTGCGCTACAATTTAGTCTGCTAATGTTATCTGGCAGGCACTAACACGGACACCTGCACACACACACACACACACACACACAAATATTGGACTCTCAATCACGGAGCCGGCAACCGCGTTTGGAGTTCTTTGCAGTACTAAACATTTGAAGAACTTTCAGTACTCACCCAATGGACTAATCAGCACAGCGCTCGGTGAGGTACCCGCCGAGATTGCTCCATACTCCCATTCCATTCCGTTTAACACATATTGCATACACAAACACTCACACTTCCTGGTGCACAAACTTTCTTTCCCCTGGAAAACACGAGCTGTGGGAACTGGGATGTTTTATTTCCCAAATAGCCAATCAGAGACATTTATGACCGTAGGGATGAAAGTAAAATGATTATGGGTTAAATGTGCATTTAGGATGCAGTAATGATGATTTGATGTGATGTATGTTTTATACCGAGAATATATTTTCCTTAATAGTAATGTAGAATGTACATGCATGTATTTTAACAGGGATTTAGAGTAGTATAATTTTGTTGTTTCACCTTTTTGTTTTGTCAGAATGGTTTCAACCACTTATTCAGTTAATTAGGTAATTTTTCAATTAGGCAGTGTATAAAAACAGCAGTTTTCTCAGTCTGGGTGTGGGAGCTTAGGAGAAAGTCTGGTGTTGGAGTCTGTCTGGTGTTGGAGTCTGTCTGGTGTTGGAGTCTGTCTGGTGTTGGAGTCTGTCTGGTGTTGGAGTCTGTCTGGTGTTGGAGTCTGTCTGGTGTTGGAGTCTGTCTGGTGTTGGAGTCTGTCTGGTGTTGGAGTCTGTCTGGTGAAAGCTGGGGGTTTTTTTGGTGCTTATTGTAGATTTATAGGTAGTTTTATTTGACAACCATTGTGTTGATTTTTTTTCTTTTTTGTTTATTTTTGAGAAGTTTTTTTTGTTATTGCACTGTAGAGTACTGCAAGTAAATCTGCTCCTCTGCATTTGCACCATACGTTCCCGTTGTGCTTCCTTTTCTTCAGTTTGGTGACCACCCTGCAGTGAAGGCTGAGCTGGACGGCTCAGCTACTTCACACACGGCGTCCCTGATTTCCATAAAGAACTTCAAATTTTGATTTGTCTGACCACAGAACAGTTTTCCACTTTGCCACAGTCCATTTTAAATGAGCCTTGGCTCAGAGAAGACGCCTGCACTTCTGGATCATGTTTAGATACGGCTTCTTCTTTGAACTATAGAGTTTTAGCTGGCAACGGCGGATGGCACGGTGAATTGTGTTCACAGATAATGTTCTCTGGAAATATTCCTGAGCCCACTTTGTGATTTCTAATACAGAAGCATGCCTGTATGTGATGTAGTGCCGTCTAAGGGCCCGAAGATCACGGGCACCCGGTATGGTTTTCCAACCTTGACCCTTACGTACAGAGATTCTTCCAGATTCTCTGAATCTTTTGATGATATTATGCACTGTAGATGATATGTTCAAACTCTTTGCAATTTTCCACTGTCGAACTCCTTTCTGATATTGCTCCACTATTTGTTGGCACAGAATTAGGGGGATTGGTGATCCTCTTCCCATCTTTACTTCTGAGAGCCGCTGCCACTCCAAGATGCTCTTTTTATACCCAGTTATGTTAATGACCTATTGCCAATTGACCTAATGAGTTGCAATTTGGTCCTCCAGCTGTTCCTTTTTTGTACCTTTAACTTTTCCAGCCTCTTATTGCCCCTGTCCCAACTTTTTTGAGATGTGTTGCTGTCATGAAATTTCAAATGAGCCAATATTTGGCATGAAATTTCAAAATGTCTCACTTTCGACATTTTGATGTTGTCTATGTTCTATTGTGAATACAATATCAGTTTTTGAGATTTGTAAATTATTGCATTCCATTTTTATTTACAATTTGTACTTTGTCCCAACTTTTTTCGAATCGGGGTTGTACAATACAGACTGTAGTCTCCAGGAGCATGACAACAACAGCAGTACCTGTTAAGTTGTTTCTGTAATGAGTTGGATAACATTAAAAGTTGGGGGGTGGGGACTTGTATCAAATTTAAATGTGAATGGAAAACTTGAGGACTGTGTTGAACTTTGAGGTAAAAGATTAGAACTCAGCTTTGTCTCTGATATGTGCATGTTTTGTGAGACATGAAATCGAATCTAATTAAATTGAATTCCAAATAAAATACAATAATACAACACTGAAACAAACAGGGCAGTGTTAGTGCTAATCATATTACTGTTAACACAGAAGATGTGACATTAGAATACAGTATTCTGTACATGATTGTATTCTGTATACAATCATGTTTCCAAAAAAGTTGGGATGCTGTGTAAAATATAAATAAAACCAGAATACTATGATTTGCAAATCATGGAAACCCTATAATTGAAAATAGTACAAAAGTACGATTCGCAAGGGATAAGTATTACCTCTGGACCTCTGGTAATTTGCAATTAACCCCGCACCTCTGTGTTATTGTGTGGCGCATTCGGACGGGATAAGCAAAAGTCTGTAATTCACTGAATTTACAGACATTGTGACCGGATGTGTCGTAAGTTCACAGCATCCTGTTTCGTCTTGTAGACAGTAGAGATGGGATTTATGGCTCTTTGATGGGATCCGCATCTTTGTGATCCGTTCTTTGAAAAGAGCCGTTCAAAAGACTGGCTCATTTGGCTCTTTTTAAATATTTATTCAGTTTTAAGAAGACAGCGTCTAAAGAAGCCAGATCCCTCTGCTTAGACAGTGACATCAATATTTCTGGACATACCTTTTATATAAAGCAACCTAGACTTACATGATTGTAACCCCTAAACGCTCATAAATAACCATTAAAAAACAATGAGGGCTTCAATGAATGTCCATGCAGAATGGCTTTTCTGTAAAAAAAAAAAGAACCCACTCAAGAACATAGTTATCAAGAAGGTTATCAGGTTAATTGGCAACAGGTTAGTTACATAACTGGGTATAAAAAAGAGCACCCAGGGAGGCTGAGTCTCTCAGAAGTAAAGATGGGGAGGGGTTCACCACTCTGTGAATGACTGCATGAGCAAATAGTGCAACAATTTAAGGATAATGTTCCTCGATATAAAATTGCAAAGAATTTGGGGATCATATCATCTATGGTACATCTTCTTCTTCTTCTTCTTCTTTTGGCTGCTCCCGATTAGGGGTCGCCATAGCGGATCTTTCGTCTCCATTTCTTCCTGTCCTCCGCATCCTTCTCTACCACACCTGCCACTTTCATGTCCTCTCTCACCACATCCATGTATCTCCTCTTTGGCCTTCCTCATTTTTGTGTGCCTGGCAGCTACATCCTCAACATTCTCCTTCCAACATGCTCTGCATCTCTTCTGAGGATGTGCCCATACCATCTCAGTCTCATCTCTCTTAGCTTAATTCCCAAGCTCTCCACATGTACTGTCCCTCTGATGTGCTTGTTCCTTATTCTGTCTAACCTTGTCACTCCCATCACAAACCTTAACATCCTCAACTCCGCCACCTCCAACTTTGCCTCCTGTCTCTTCATTAAGGGTACTGTCTCCAATCCATACATCACAGCTGGTCTCACTACAGTCTTATACATCTTACCTTTCACTTTTGCTGGGACTTTCCTATCACAAATGACTCCTGAAATCCTTCTCCAACTGCTCCATCCTGCCTGCATTCTCTTTCTCACCTCACTATCACAGCCCCCATTTTCCTGCACAGTTGACCTCAGGTACTTGAATTCACCAACTTTCTTTAAATCTACTCTTTGCATCTTCACTACACTCTCATCCCCATTCTCATTGATGCACATGTACTCTGTTTTGCTACTGCTCACTTTCATTCCTCTTCATTCCAGTGCATGCCTCCATCTCTCCAAACCCAGCTCAACCTCCTTTCTACTTTCACCACATATCACAATATCATCCGCAAACCTCATGTTCCATGGTGACTCTTGCCTCACTTCATCTGTCAAGCTATCCATCACTATGGCAAACAAGAACGGACTCAAAGCAGATCCTTGATGAAGTCCCACCTTCACCTTGAACCATTCAGTCATTCCAACTGCACACCTCACTGCTGTTTCACTGTTCTCATACATGTCTTGCACCACTCTAATATGCTTCTCATTCACTCCACACTTTCTCATACAATACCATAACTCATCTCTCGGCACTCTATCATATACCTTCTTCAGGTCTACAAACACACAATGTAGCTTTCTCTGGCCTTTCCTGTACTTCTCCATTAACATTCTTAAAGCAAAAATTGCATCCAATGTGGTCTTCCTTGGCATATCATATCATTAAAAGATTCAGATAATCTGGAGAAATCTCTTGACCCAAGGGACAATGCTGAAAACCAACATTTGATTCTCTTGTGGAAATCACTGCATGGGCTCAGGAACACTTCTGAAAACCATCATCTGTGAACACAGTTTATCACTGCATCCACAAATGCAAGTGAAAACCATAAATAAACGATATCCAGAAACACTGCTGCCTTCTCTGGGCCCAAGCTGATTTACAATATGCTGAGGCAAAGTGGCAAACTGTCCTTTGGTCTGATGAATCGAAATTTGAATTTTTTTGAGGAAATCATTGACACCGCATCCTCTGGGCTAAAGAAGAGAGGGATCATCCAGCTTGTTATCAGGGCAGAGTTCAAAAGCCAGCATCTGTGATAGTATGGGGTGCATTAGTGTACATGGTATTGGTAGCTACCACATCTTGGAAGGCACAATTAATATGAAATGATATACAGGTTTTGGAGCTTTGGATGCTTCCATCTAGCTGTTTGATGTTTTGGATGTTTCCATCCAGATGACATCTTTTTCAGGGAAGGCCTTGCTTATTTGAGCAAGACAAAGCCAAACCACATTTTACCCATATTCCAACTGCATGGCTCTGGAATAGAAGAGTCCAGGTGCTAAACTGGCCTGCCTGCAGTCCAGACCTGCCTTCCATTTAAAATATTTGGTGCATTATGGAGCATAAAATACAACAAAGGAGACCCGAACTGTTGAGCAACGGAAATTGTATATCAGGCATGAATGGGACAACATTTCACTTTCAAAATTGGTCTTCTCAGTCCCCAAACAATTTGCAGAGTGTTGTTAAAAGTAGAGGTGATGCAACACAGTGGTAAACATGCCCCTGTCCATGCCACTTTTTTGAAACATGTTGCTGGCATCAAATTCAAAATGAGCATACAGTATATACAATCATAATTTTAAAAAATCAGTTTCAACAATTGCTATGTTGTTTTAGTACAATTTGCAAACAAATATAGGGTTTTCCATGATTTTTAAATCATTGCATTCTGTTTTTATTTACATTTTACACAGTGCCCCAACTTTTTTTTAGAATTGGGGTTGTATAATCATACTAGTATAATAGCGACCTAAGCATAGACTGAATGTTAAAGGTGCTGACTGCAAAGTTGAATTCAGAGCAGAATATTCTATTTCTATTGCTGTTGGAATTTTGAGATGTTTCGCTGCTGCACACACCGTGTGCCCTATATGTTTTGCCAAGATAAAATGCATCTCGCATTTTATGATTTCGGTGATTGGTGAAGCGAATGAGCAACAATATCACATGACCATCATGGGGCATGTTTGACCCACTTTTAACTAAAACAAGTCAGCATAGGCAAACATGGCAGACTCCGCTCTCCTACCAGCAAAAAGCCAGCAGAAAAGAAAAGGAAAGCCTGCCTAGTGAGTACAACTGCAAGACAAAGCAAGTTTAGATGACATATTATTTTTTTCTGGACAGATGACTAAATCATTATAGCTTGTGCTTAGCTATCTTAACCTTAGAATCCATAGGCTCGACTTCACAGAAGTGAGTCTGAAGTTATACACCAAATGATTTGATTTTATAGAGAAAGAAACAATAATACAAAATCAGTAATGGAGAAAAAAATATATATATATCCATCTTTTGTTTCACAGATGTATTCACGAATGTCAATCACAAATTACATGCTTGAACTCAAAACTCTCCAAGGTCAATGCAGATCCAGTTCCATAATTATGCTAATTAGTTCAAACTCTGGGGCGGCACGGTGGTGTAGTGGTTAGCGCTGTCGCCTCACAGCAAGAAGGTCCGGGGTTCGAGCCCTGGGGCTGGCGAGGGCCTTTCTGTGTGGAGTTTGCATGTTCTCCCCGTGTCCGCGTGGGTTTCCTCCGGGTGCTCCGGTTTCCCCCACAGTCCAAAGACATGCAGGTTAGGTTAACTGGTGACTCTAAATTGACCGTAGGTGTGAATGTGAGTGTGAATGGTTGTTTGTCTCTATGTGTCAGCCCTGTGATGACCTGGCGACTTGTCCAGGGTGTACCCCGCCTTTCGCCTGTAGTCAGCTGGGATAGGCTCCAGCTTGCCTGCGACCCTGTAGAAGGATAAAGCGGCTAGAGATAATGAGATGAGATGAGTTCAAACTCTTCATGTTCAGCTGTTTCTGTGGGGCCATACTGTTTATTTCAAGAGGTAGGAAAACAGTCCTAAAATGGAGAAAAGGTACCCTTAGCACATCAAATTGATGTGTATAATATTGTTCTTGTGAGACATAGGATAATGCCATGCACGATAAAAAAAAAAAATTTAATTTCAGATGACTTTGCAGTCAGCACCTTTAACTTATTCATTCATTCATTCATTCATTCATTCATTTATTTTTACTGCTCCAGTCGCCAGAATCCTCTGAGTCTGATTGTTGCTCTTGATGATGATGGAACAGCAAAAGGTTCTCTGTTCTGGGATGATGGAGAGGGAATCGGTGGGTGTTTTCAGGTGTACACATCCAACATTACACTATGTTTAGGTACCCCAAGGGCTGCTGCACCACACATAGACAAGTGCTGACCAGCACTGATGAGAGTGATTTTTCATCAAGTCATTTTATATACAAAAGTTGTATCATTCATTTTAATTTTGTATGAAAACAAACACCATGTCTTTAACATTACATATGTCCACTGTTTGTGTATTAATGTAATAGTTTATCAATTAAACAACAACTAAAAAAAATAGGCTATTCCAGCCTTTGTACAGCATGTTGGCCTAGTGGCTGACAGCCTGTTTCGCAGAGGATGTTGTCTTCTAACTGCTCGCTCAATTTCCCATTATTTGGAATTACTGGGAAACACTGACAGATGAATAGATATTGTCTCTTAAGCCACATTTCTGTATCAAAATTATGCCTGTCACGCCAATATAACTGGTTGGACTATTCAATTAAGCCTTTAGTTCTGATTACAAAATGACTTAATAAATGTGAAAGCTGTCAATGTTTACATAAATAGTAAGCTTAGATTATCTATTTTAAAAAAAATTATGCGTGTGAAGTCAAATAATCTGATGCGAAACTACACCTTGCAAATTTATTAGCCTGAGTCTCCTTGCCGACGACATTGACCCTGCACAGGAAACATAGTAGATCCAGCACGTGGAATGATGTCAAGTGACACAAACGCTCAAAGAATTTGATGTTCTCTGTAAATATACAAAGAATTGTGTCTGTTATTGCTTTATAAAATCATATTAGTTCCCTTACATGAATCTTGTAGCTTAAATGTGCATGGATATTATGGAATCATTGCTGACATTTCTGTGCATCTCTATGGCTGATTCGTGTTTAAAAATCCTGATATATAGCAAACAAATGTCAGTAGTTGAAACTGCCAAAGGGCAAAAGTAGAAGTTATTAGTAAACATCACATGTTAAGCATGCTACTTTGTCAAGTTGAAAAAAAAACATGAACTTCTCTGCATGAATGATTACATCCAATAAAAATAAATTATATTTCTTACCAAAACAGCAGAGTTCATGAAATATAATAAAATAATTAAATATTATTCTCCCAGAATACCACATTTATAACTTTATACATTTAAAATTGTCAGTCTAAGGACATTAAAAATAAAGGACACATTATAGGGATTAAGTAAATAGTTTAAATACTTTGTAATGCATCTGTGCAGATATTGATCCTGCTTTGTTATTGATTTTACTGATCACAATTATTTTGATACAAATTAATACTTCATGAGTTCTGTCACATGACAATATAAATACATGTACATATCCATTTGAAAGACAAAGGACTTACCCAGTGAATGTGTGAGCAGTAAAGTTGTGAATGATAAAAGAAGTAAATTTTGTGCACTTACTTATTTATCCTTTTTTTTGAGTTCATCATATTATTTTCACAAAGCTGCTGTCCAGTAAAATTGCAAATTCTAAAAAAACAAGGGAATGTGTCTATATAGCAGTTCAAACCTGATGTGAATAGCACCAATATTCAGAAAATTATGGCAGATTTACCTTTGAAAATCAACAAATCTGTCAACTTGGCCGTTTTTATTTATTTATTTATTTATTTTTTTTCAATTTTTAATGGTCAAGCATTTTTAATTTATCCTTCAGATAATAACTTGGAAAAAAAATAGACCTAAAATTAGACCTAAAAAATTTAGACCTGCACAAAGGTGTGTTAAAAATGGTATAGAGATCTTGCAGTCACGTGACCGGAAAGTACACAGCTGCCATCTTGTCGGTCAACAGCACAGCTGAATATTGCTGCACTCGTGTACAGAATGGATCAATTTCAACCGACGGACTACACGGCTCATTTTTCTAATGAACAGATAACTAGATATATGTCTAAAATAAACGATCTACAGATTAGTGACCCTTATGGCTTACCGGACGGAGTTTTCACAACCGTGTCAGTGGATTTTGAACTGCCAGAGGTGGAATACCCAGACGTGTATTAGACCTCATTAACTTTCCCTCGATGTTCAGTGGTGAAGCACTGCGTGCTTATAAATCTCTGGACAGTTATCTTTACAGAAATTCAGGATTTGTCAGCGACTCAGATGTGGTATCTTGTAAACAAGAAAATGATCCTCACTGGACGGGTAAGTCACTTAAGTATTGAGTATAGCACTGACCAGCCGATTATAGAATAGAATAAGGTAATTCCAGCTGTAATTCCAAATCGTCCGTCTTGTTTACCTGGCGTTGGAGAGGTAGAGGCTTAGCAGTGGAGGTTTGAGTGGCTGTTTTCTGAGCTTAGTCAACAGGCCGGCTCTGCAGCCTCGCTTTTGCTTCCGCTCCCGGTGCCGCCTCCTTCGCTTTGCTTCCGATAACAATCCACGGAGACCCCGCTGGTCTCGCTATCTCATCCGGAATGTTGTGCATGCGATGGAAATCGCTACAAACCGTCATTTTCTGCTGGAAACCAATGTCCAGTAAGTCCATATGGTTGTAGTGGATATTGAAGTCCGGTACAGACGAACAACACGCAAAAAATACACACAAAAAACATAAAAAACGTGCACAGGTAGGGAGAGCTTGTAGCTGCAGCCGTTGTAGTAGAATTGTATATAGTAGGGTGTAGCGAGAATCGCGTGTGGGTGGAGCACAGAGGACGGCAGGACAGAGTAAAATTCAATCACTTCCTTTTTATTTGCTCTTTTCAGACGCAGACACCACTCTCTCAGCCACGCACACAGACACACACACACACACACACACCCAAGTCGTCTGGCTGGGGAGAGAGCTCCCTTCTGCTCTCCCTCTCCCTCCTTAAGTAGCGGGCGGTTTACTGGGGAAAACATACACAAACACAGGTTAATTACCCTCAGGTGTAGCAATTCTGCCACTTACCTTCCCCGACTCCGCCCTCCTGTCACAGACCGGTGCTTGACCACGCCCCCGCTGCCACATAGGGTTTTCCAGAAGAAAAGGTAGAAGTAGAACCAGAAGTAGAAGTAGAAGGCGGAAATATGGCGTTTGACCGACAAGATGGCGTCTGTCACAATCTGGATCGGCTGTGACGTCACATGCAAGTGCTCCATAGCAACAGATATTTTAACTTTTTATTTTATTTTTTTTCGTTGTTTATTTTACTGATCTTTGAAAATGCCATTTTTGGCATTTTGGCTGTTTTAGTATAAAAACCAAATCTGAAACAGTATAATCTTAAATATTTGAAAATGCTGTAATTTCAAAACCAATAAAGCTATCTTAATGAATGAGGTATCATTGTCTTTGTTTTTTCATGGTCTTTCTGATGGACTATTATATGAGAAAGTACCATAAAAAATACCTTGGGGTACCTACTATATTCACACAACAGACTGTTTGTATTAGAGAAATTGACATCTTTTTTAATGTAATGTATAATAATATAGTGTGTGATACTCTCCTGTTGATGTAAATGGAGTGAATATGTGTATGATGTGGTGTGTATGTCCTACTAATTCGGAATATACCCTGTCATACTGTAATAGGAAATTAGGTGAATGTTGGTAGGCTTTGGTTTATTGTACAGAAAATAAAATTAAATGACAAAATGGTTTTACTTTAACTGTTGCCATTATTCACTTTCTTCCATTTTTTTTATTTTTTGACATTTCCTTCCAGACACATATGAGAAGAACGAATATCTTCTGACGTACTTCAGCGTGTTTCAGGTACAGTACCACATTTAACAATTTTTTTTTAAAGTGTTCTTTCCCATGTACCCAGGCCATCTCTTTAAGTAGCTCTCACACCAAGCTATTTCTCCCTAGCTACCCATTTCACATCACTGTGAAGCTGTTCATGAAGTCTTATCATATGCCGTATCTATTTGGCTATATCTCATATCGAATTCTAACATACTAGTTTGTCAATTTAGTGTGCCACTATAGGTATTGATAGTGGTACACTGAGTGGTATGGTCTTGACATACTATTTAGTATACTACTGTGCAATTAGGAACTGTTGACAATAGGTTTTCCAGTTTTGGTTATGAATACAGATGTCTTCTCCTCTTAGTATGGAGAGGTACTTCCAATTATGGAGGCATAAAATAATCAGCTGTAGCCTTTGCAGTCTGTACATTTTCAAAGAAGACAGGATGTATGGCTCACAAGTGGCCCAATGGAAAATGTTCACCCTATCATCAGGATATTGTGTGTTCAAATCCCTGTGATGCCTTGACCATGAGTCCAAGAGAGCAAAATTGGTCATGCTCCCTGTGTGGGAGAGATGTAATTAACCTCTTCTTTGTCAGAGTGACACAAGCCAATCATAGGTATCTGCCAGTTCATGTTTGTAGAAGAGGCCAGAGAACGATTTCCTCCAAGTATATTCAGCTGCCCTTTCATGAAGTATGAGCAGCAGTTCATTAAGATGCACTGGTTAGCTTCAGATGTCTCAGAGGAAGCATGTGCTAACCTCCCTCCATCCTCCCTGTTTGGTAGCTGTCATCTGATAGGGGAGAGCCAGTGTGGCTACTGTGGGTGTGGCAAATGATCAAATTTGGGAAAAAAAGAAATAGGTTAAAAAAGACATGCAGTGATGTGCGGTAATCATCCCAATGATCATAATAAAGTATATTTATGGAATTCACATTTTTATTTGGAAAAAATGAGCCAGACACAAAGATTGACAGTCAAACACTCTACTTAATATCTGCTTTATGTCTGTAGTCTTCTAAAAAAAATAATGTGTCTGAAAGGAGACATGTTAGTCTTCTACCATACCTGACCAGCAGGAAGGCCCCAGGAGATCCCCCCCCCCCCAGCATTTCACAAGACAAGCATAATGATTGTGTTGCTAATAATATTTGGTTGCCAATAGATCAGTATTAAAGCAACACTAGGTAGAAATTTTACCTTAAAATATCAACTTCTAAAGCAGTTTGATGGTATAACTGTAATAGGGAGAATGGCTTGTCTTCCTTTCTGGGTTTGTGCCTGGTTTGCTAGTTATAGCACTATGTAACCCTGGTGGTGTAACCCTGGTGAGAACTGCTTAACACTTTATGGCACTCCGGCTGGCTTCTAAAATCAGTTAGAACCACTACCCACAAGAATAGGTGAGATCAGTATTCTCAGTATGGACATCATGGTAGTTGAAGTGAATAGACCAAAGAAGATGTTGTCAGAGGAAGCCTGCCTTACTTTATTTTTTCCATCCCCTTCTACTCTGAGGTGTTGCAGGGAGATGTAACCTTCTTTCATGCAGCAAGGTGGGAGGCTTGGAGGGCTGACATGCCATGGTCTTGTACTGCCTCTTTTACCCCATCAATCCATCCCTTTCTTAGTCTTCCTCTGGCTCTAGAAGCAGAGTGTCTGGAATTGTAGGCATGGTCAGAGGAAGCCAGAAGGAGAAAAGGAGAGAGTTACTGAGCAAATAACCAGACAAGAGTAAATCTTGGACTGGATTTTACTTGTTGCCAAGAGCTAAGAGAGATAAAAGGCTACAAGACAGATGCTGAACTGGACTTCTTTCTATTGAACTAGTAAGTAATATTACATTAGATGCCTTGCTCTGTTACACTTCCTTGATGTTTGGCTATGTTATCAAAGATGTCAACTCACTAACATTTGATTACAAGCCAAGTCAGTCCATTTTGACAGAGGTTTAGCCACAAGCTACATCTTGTAGTGATGTTGGAAAACTTATTAATAACACTGAGATATCAGTCCTGATAATAAGGGCTCTTGTGTTGGTTGCTGTCTAGCTTTGTTGGTGAACTTGCCACCCACGTTTGCATCAGTTTATGCCATGTTTTGTAAGATTTAGTTGACTAACTGTTCTTTGTCTGTCAGCATCCCCAGCAGTAGATATGTCAGTGTTAGTATCATTCTGGTTAAGTTAACTTAGCATGCTACTATTCTCAGTTACGGTATGTGCAAACTCTGGTTTGCAACATGGCAAAAAAAAAAAGTCTGAGCATGCATGTTTACTTCAATTCATGATCTGTCTCACAGCTAATGGGAACACAATGACAATCCAACAACAGAGTGCACATCCTTGCCAATGTTAGTGTTTTGCAAAAGTATTCATCCCCCTTGGTGTTGGTCCTGTTTTGTCGCATTACAAGTTGGAATTAAAATGGATTTTTGGGGGGTTAGCACCATTTGATTTACACAATATGCCTACCACTTTAAAGGTGCATTTTTTTTTAAATGTGACACAACAATAAGATGATAAACAGAGAAATCTGCAGTGTGGATAGCTATTCAGCCCCTTTTGTATGAAACCCCTAAATAAGAGCTGGTCCAACCAATTAGCTTCATAAGTCACATAATTAGTTGGTTAAGATCCACCTGTGTACAAAAGTGTCAAAGTGTCACATGACCTGTCACATGATGTCTTTATAAATCAACCTGTTCTGGAAGGACCCTGACTCTGCAACACTACTAAGCAAGCAACAAGGAGCACTCCAAACAGGTCAGAGACAAAGTTGTTAAGAAGTATAGATCAGGGTTGGGTTATAATTTTATATATATATATAAAATAAACTTTGAATATCACACGGTGCACCATTAAATCCATTATAGCGAAATGGAAAGAAAATGGCACCACGACAAACCTGACAAGAGAAGGCCGCCCACCAAAACTCACAGACTGGGCAAGGAGGGCATTAATCAGAGATGCAACAAAGACACCAAAGATAACACTGAAGGAGCTGCAAAGATGCACAGCGGAGATGGGAGTATCTGTCCATAGGACCACTTTAAGCCATACGCTACACAGAGTGGGGCTTTGTGGAAGAGTGGCCAGAAAAAAAGAAGCCATTGCTTCAAGAAAATAAATAAATAACAAAACATGTTTGGAATTTGCCCAACAGCATATGGCAGACTCCCCAAGCACATGGAAGATGATTCTGTGGTTGGATGAAACTAAAATTTAACTTTTTGGCCATCATGGGAAACGCCATGTGTGGTGCAAACCCAACACTTCCCATCACCCTGAGAACACCATTCCTGCAGTGAAGCATAGTGGTGACAGCATCGTGCTGTGGGGATGTTTTTCATCTGCAGGGACAGGAAAGCTGGTGAGGATTGAAGGAAATATGGATGGCACTAAACTCAGGGCAATTCTGGAGGAATTCTGGAGGAAAACCTGTTTGAGTCAGCCAGAGGTTTGAGACTGGGACGAAGGTTCACATTCCATCAGGACGATGACCCTAAACATACTGCTGAAGTTACACTTCTTCTTCTTTAGTGTTCTGCCTGATGGAAGGTCTGCTCTGACAACTTCAGTCATCAAAGTTTCTAGGGAAGAATTACAGTATTAGTTTCCTGTTGCCTTCCCCTGGATTATTATGGATGTTTTCTCCTCTCAACCATTCACGCCTATGGACAATTTAGAGTAGCCATTTAGCCTAAACATGGCTTCAGACTGTGGGGGAAACTGGAGCACTCTGAGGAAACCCACACAAACATGAGCAGAACATGCACACTTCACACGCAAAGGCCCCCGTTGGCCACTGGGCTTGAACCCAGAACCTTCTTGCTGTGAGGGAACAGTGCTAACCACTACATCACCATGCCACCTACCAAAGCTACTGGGAGTGGTTTAAAGGGAACCATTTAAATGTCTTTGAATGGCCTAGTCAAAGCGCAGACCTCAATCCAATTGAGAATCTGTGGCATAACTTGAAGACTGCTGTACACCAACACAACCCATCTAACTTGAAGGAGATGGAGCTGTTTTGCCTTGAGGAATTGGCAAAAATCACAGTGGCTAGATGTGCTAAGCAAAGTATTGACTTTGGTGGGTGAATACTTATGCACACACTAGATTTTTGTTGTTTTTTTTTCATCTTAGTTATTGTTTGTGTCAAACAAAAAAAGAAAAATTGCACTTTTAAAGTGGTAGTCATGTTGTGTAAATCAAATGGTGCTAACCCCCCAAAAATCAATTTTAATTCCAGCTTGTAATGCGACAAAACAGGATCAACACCAAGGGGGATGAATACTTTTGCAAGACACTGTATTTATGAACGATTGCCACATAGGCTGTAACCTTTTTGGTGTTACCCCTGTGTGATGGAGTTTTGTAGTTTTTCCAGATGATAACAGTCTTCTAACCTCAAATGCATCTCAAGATAGCTTGAAAATAAATAAATTCATCTTATTGCAAAAAGGTTTGATCAGTCTTTGTCAAGCTTGGATCAAATAAGCCTTGAAAGCTTGGAACTTTGCAAACCTCTCTCAGCTAGGTAATAATAGATTATACTGCTCTCTCTGTCTCTGTGTGTGTGTGTGTATGTATGTGTATATATATATATATGGGCGGCACGGTGGTGTAGTGGTTAGCGCTGTCACCTCACAGCAAGAAGGTCCAGGTTCGAGCACCGTGACCGGCGAGGGCCTTTCTGTGCGGAGTTTGCATGTTCTCCCCGTGTCCGCGTGGGTTTCCTCCGGGTGCTCCGGTTTCCCCCCACAGTCCAAAGACATGCAGGTTAGGTTAACTGGTGACTCTAAATTGACCGTAGGTGTGAATGTGAGTGTGAATGGTTGTCTGTATCTATGTGTCAGCCCTGTGATGACCTGGCGACTTGTCCAGGGTGTACCCCGCCTTTCGCCCATAGTCAGCTGGGATAGGCTCCAGCTTCCCTGCGACCTTGTAGAACAGGATAAAGTGGCTAGAGATAATGAGATGAGATGTATATAATTAGTATGTGAATTATATTCAACACTTCACATTGGCTTGAAAATGCAAACAAGGTATTTCAGCAAAACTAAAATCTTTTTTTTTTTATTCATCTCTGATGTGCCCATTGTTTCTTTGGCTTTTGCTGGTGTTATGGTTAACTGGCATCAGCTTGTAAACAAAGGCTCGTGCACAGCTGTCCATAAGGGGAGCTCAAATGCAATTTGTATTGACATCAGTGGCCTAAAAGTGAATTACACTCTGCAACTTTAGGGGGAGCCTGAGAACAAAAAAGTATCAATTCTTGCATAATGGGGCTTTAAATGACTGCTATAATAATAATAATAATAATAATAATAATAATAATAATAAATGACTGTGTGTGTGTGTGTGTGTGTGTGTGTTTCAGAATACTCTCTGGAACTTAGTTACGCATTATGGTCTAGCACCAACTGATCCACTCAAACTTGGCCAAGTAAAAGTTTGGGGTGCAGGAAGTGTCCCCATCATTAATGTGATCATGAAAACAAACAGAACTGAAACACCGCTGATATTTTCTCATAATCTGCTCACAGAGGTAAGACACTGCTATGACAGCACCATCTTCAAAATGAGATGCATTTCTGTTTGGAATGTGTAATTTATAATTAAAGAGTATTTGGTCTACTGAAAATGAAAATATAAAATTTTAAATTAACATCAACATAATAATAATAATAATAATAATAATAGTTGTTAGGCAGCACAGTGCCGCAATGTTTTGCACTGTCACCTCACAGTAAGGAGGTTCTGGGCGAATCAGGCCTTTCTCTGAGGAGTTTGCATGTTCTCCCTGTGCCTGTGTAGGTTTCCTCTAGGTGCTCGTGTTTCCTCCCACAATCCAGAGACATGTGGCTTAGATCAACTGGCTACTCTAAATTGCCCTTAGGTGTGAGTGTGAATGGCTGTCTGTCCCTCTGCGTTAGCCCTGTGGTAGATTGATGACTTGCCCAGGGCCTTGACCCCTCTTGCCTGAAGTCAGCTGTTCACCATTGTGATCAGCAGAAAAGTATCCCAGAATGCAGAACACATCAAACCATGAGTTGAAGCATGAGTTTCTGCACTGATGCCATATGATTGGCTCATAAGATAACTGCATGAACTGTGTGTGTTTTATCTATATTTATATAGATATCTATGTATCTGTTTAATCATCCTTGATTTCTATCACTACTTCCTTGTTTTATGATCTGGCTCTGCAAATTTTATTTTGAATTAATTGAAAATTCACGCCTTGATAAAGTTGAAGTGAACAGGAATTTGAGAAGTAAGAATGTACCCAGGCTTAGTGTGAGATAAAGAATAACAAGGTATGGATAGTTACAAAGTCTGTCCAGTATGTAGCATTCAGTTTATTTGTTTGTTTACATTTCTTGACTGTAGACCAAGTTTGATAAGGCCAGTCAGAAAAAAAAATCGTTGTATGTATTGTACTGTATGTACAGTGGTGCTTGAAAGTTTGTGAACCCTTTAGAATTTTCTATATTTCTGCATAAATATGACCCAAAACATCAGATTTTCACACAAGTCCTAAAAGTAGATAAAGAGAACCCAGTTAAACAAATGAGACAAAAATATTATACTTGGTCATTTATTTATTGAGGACAATGATCCAGTATTACATATCTGTGAGTGGCAAAAGTATGTGAACCTTTGCTTTCAGTATCTGGTGTGACCCCCTTTACAGCAATAACTGCAACTAAACATTTCCCGTAACTGTTGATCAGTCCTGCACACCGGCTTGGAGGAATTTTAGCCCATTCCTCCATACAGAACAGCTTTAACTCTGGGATGTTGGTGGGTTTCCTCACATGAACTGCTTGCTTCAGGTCCTTCCACAACATTTCAATTGGATTAAGGTCAGGACTTTTATCTTGGCCATTCCAAAACATTAAAGTTAATGTATTCTTCTTTAACCATTCTTTGGTAGAACGACTTGTGTGCTTAGGGTCCTTGTCTTGCTGCATGACCCACCTTCTCTTGAGATTCAGTTCATGGACAGATGTCCTGACATTTTCCTTTAGAATTCGCTGGTATAATTCAGAATTCATTGTTCCATCAATGATGGCAAGCTGTCCTGGCCCAGATGCAGCAAAACAGGCCCAAACCATGATACTACCACCACCATGTTTCACAGATGGGATAAGGTTCTTATGCTGGAATACAGTGTTTTCCTTTCTCCAAACATAATGCTTCTCATTTAAACCAAAAAGTTCTATTTTCGTCTCATCTGTCCACAAAACATTTTTTTCCAATTGCCTTCTGGCTTGTCCACATGATCAGTAGCAAACTGCAGACGAGCAGCAATGTTCTTTTTGGGGAGCAGTGGCTTTCTCCTTGCAACCCTGCCATGCACACCATTTGCTGTTCAGTGTTCTCCTGATGGTGGACTCATGAACATTAGCCAATCTGAGAGAGCCCGACTATTGCACGCCTTGCACTTGGAGTGATCTTTGTTGGTCGACCACTGCTGGGGAGGGTAACAATGATCTTGAATTTCCTCCATCTGTACACAATCTGTCTGACTGTGGATTGGTGGAGTCCGAACTCTTTAGAGATGGTTTTATAACCTTTTCTAGCCTGATGAGCATCAACAACGCTTTTTCAAGTCGTTCAAATTCTGTAAAGCTGCTTTGCGACAATGTTTATTGTTAAAAGCGCTATACAAATAAACTTGACTTGACTTGACTTTTTCTAAGGACCTCAGAAATCTCCTTTGTTGCCATGATACACTTCCACAAACATGTGTTGTGAAGATCAGACTTTCAAGTCAAGTCAAGTTTATTTGTACAGCGCTTTTAACAATAAACATTGTCGCAAAGCAGCTTTACAGAATTTGAACGACTTAAAACATGAGCTAATTTTATCCCTAATCTATCCCCAGTGAGCAAGCCTGTGGCAACGGTGGCAAGGAAAAACTCCCTCAGACGACATGAGGAAGAAACCTCGAGAGGAACCAGACTCAAAAGGGAACCCATCCTCATTTGGGCAACAACAGACAGCATGACTATAACATTAACAATTTTAACATGAAGACAGACACTTTGATAGATCCCTGTTCTTTAAATAAAACAGGGTGCCCACTCACACCTGATTGTCATCCCATTGATTGAAAACACCTGACTCTAATTTCACCTTCAAATTAACTGCTCATCCTAGAGGTTCACATACTTTTGCCACTCACAGATATGTAATATTGGATCAATGTCCACAATAAATAAATGACCAAGTATAATATTTTTTGTCTCAGTTGTTTAACTGGGTTCTCTTTATCTACATTTAGGACTTGTGTGAAAATCTGATGATGTTTTAGGTCATATTTATGCAGAAATATAGAAAATTCTAAAGGGTTCACAAACTTTCAAGCACCGCTGTAAACTGTCATCATATTGTGTCTAAATGAGATGCATCACAATTGTGTCTTTCTCTGTTTTAGGAGTTGTTGATTGATGCACCGAGCAAACCACCGGCAATAGGAGAACAATTCTCTATCACTTGGAGCACAGGAATATGAAAAGGAAAATGCAAACACAAAAATCAAGATAAAATGTTCACTTCCAATTATTTGCATAGTGTTAATACATTCAAACAGCATCATTAATGAAAAGCAACTCTGAATGAATTCTGTCTTATGTAACTTGTACATGGTGATTTTATTTTCCAGTGAACTTTCAAACTGTAAGAAACTAATTGTCGTAGATTAAAACTACACACACACACACACACACACACACATACATCACATGGGGTATGTTCATACAGTACAGAGTGTGTCTTTGGAAAACACGCTCTGTGCACCATGGGAAGATGATAATAATAACCCCTAATTATCAACAATCACATTTTTTGGCCGACAACCTGCCAGGCCGACTTCATGCACCATTAAGTCTCAGTTATAATAATATGATCATCAATTATTCATTCCACAATATACATAATGATATCAATTTAGCAATGGGGACTGCAAATTGATTTCTGCTCTAATTGACAATCAGCATGTGGTATGTGAGGTGCATGTGCTGGATTGTAGGAAGTTGAAGGTGCCTTGGGTGGTCACTAATGACGATTATACCGGAGACATATCCTTCCCAAGGTAGTGAAGGTCCAACTGTGCATATAATTATTTAGAGGTTCATTTGGAGAGATGGTGCATTTGAAGCAACGATTCAATTAGCAGAAACAGCAGTCCTGTTTCCCTTGTAGGAAAAACTGGCATGGATATTGCAGGATGCTGAAACAAACAATGACAAACACATGCATAGAACAGGATTATGAACAAAAAATCAAAGTCAATAAACACAGTAGAGTACCCATACACGCAAACAGAATCATTAGGATCAGCTGCACTCTTAAAAAACAGGGTTTCTCAAGGATTCTTTAGATAACAGGAGTTCTCTACTTTATCCACTTAACTTCTTTCACAGGGAAACCATTTACTAGATGAAGAGAGACAACCTAGCACATGCTTTATAGCATAGATGGCTAGCATGCAAAAGCCAGATTGGTGAAGCATGTATTTATGCAATAATGCATAAGCAGTGCAATGAGCTTTACATTCATCACATTTGACTTGTTACTATTATACTGGCAATACTGTGAAATACAGGTTAATTTAACCAGAAGCCCACCTTTTAAAACACTACAAATAAGAATATCTAAGGTGACTGATGAAGATTCTTGCTAAAGGCAAGATAAAGTGGTGTTTGAAAGTTTGTGAACCCTTGAGAATTTTCTATATTTCTGCATACATATGACCGAAAACAACATCAGATTTTCACACAAGTCCTAAAAGTAGATAAAGAGAACCCAGTTAAACAAATGAGACAAAAATATTATACTTGGTTATTTATTTATTGAGGAAAATGATCCAATATTACATATCTGTGAGCAGCAAAAGTATGTGAACCTCTAGGATTAGCAGTTAATTTGAAGGTGAAATTCAAGTCAGGTGTTTTCAATCAATGGGATGACAATCAGGTGTGAGTGGGCACCCTGTTTTATTTAAAGAACAGGGATCTATCAAAGTCTGATCTTCACAACACATGTTTGTGGAAGTGTATCATGGCACGAACAAAGGAGATTTCTGAGGACCTCAGAAAAAGCGTTGTTGATGCTCATCAGGCTGGAAAAGGTTACAAAACCATCTCTAAAGAGTTTGGACTCCACCAATCCACAGTCAGGCAGATTGTGTACAAATGGAGGAAATTCAAGACCATTGTTATCCTCCCCAGGAGTGGTCGACCAACAAAGATCACTCCAAGAGCAAGGCGTGTAATAGTTGGCAAGGTCACAAAGGACCCCAGGGTAACTTCTAAGCAACTGAAGGCCTCTCTCACATTGGCTAATGTTAATGTTCATGAGTCCACCATCAGGAGAATACTGAACAACAATGGTTTGCATGGCAGGGTTGCAAGGAGAAAGCCACTGCTCCTCAAAAGAACATTGCTGCTCATCTGCAGTTTGCTAAAGATCACGTGGACAAGCCAGAAGGCTATTGGAAAAATGTCTTATGGACGGATGAGACCAAAATAGAACTTTTTGGTTTAAATGAGAAGTGTTATGTTTGGAGAAAGGAAGACACTGCATTCCAGCATAAGAACCCTATCCCATCTGTGAAACATGGTGGTGGTAGTATCATGGTTTGGGCCTGTTTTGCTGCATCTGGGCCAGGACGGCTTGCCATCATTGATGGAACAATGAATTCTGAATTATACCAGCAAATTCTAAAGGAAAATGTCACAACATCTGTCCATGGACTGAATCTCAAGAGAAGGTGGGTCATGCAGCAAGACAACGACCCTAAGCACACAAGTTGTTCTACCAAAGAATGGTTAAAGAAGAATAAAGTTAATGTTTTTGAATGGCCAAGTCGAAGTCCTGACCTTAATCCAATCGAAATGTTGTCGAAGGACCTGAAGCGAGCAGTTCATGTGAGGAAACCCACCAACATCCCAGAGTTGAAGCTGTTCTGTACGGAGGAATGGGCTAAAATTCCTCCAAGCCGGTGTGCAGGACTGATCAACAGTTACCGGAAACGTTTAGTTGCAGTTATTGCTGCACAAGGGAGTCACACCAGATACTGAAAGCAAAGGTTCGCATACTTTTGTCACTCACAGATATGTAATATTGGATCATTTTCCTTAATAAATAAATGACCAAGTATAATATTTTTGTCTCATTTGTTTAACTGGGTTCTCTTTATCTACTTTTAGGACTTGTGTGAAAATCTGATGATGTTTTAGGTCATATTTATGCCGAAATATAGAAAATTCTAAAGGGTTCACAAACTTTCAAGCACCACTGTATTTTACAGTATCAGTATGGTATTAATATACATTCAGACTTTATCACTAAAGTCATTGTTACAGACGTAACAATGGTTAGGTTTTTGCTACACTAATTTTTGGCCCGTTCCTCTTAGTAAATCATCAATTCCCTAAAGTTACAAGACTCACAGTTTCTTTTCTATTACAATTAGATCCAATTAGCATGCACAAACAAACAAATATTGTTTAAAAGCCTCACCCTTTTCTGCAATGTATAGTGTGTATAGTTCTGGCCAAACAGTATCATTATTGCTTCATTTGCCCAGAGAATACTCCTTCAAAAGGTTCGGTCTTCATCCTGGTGCAAACTTCAGTTTGGCTTTTTAAAATCAGACCATGATGATGTAGGACTCTTTTAATGGTGGACATAAATACTTTGATGTGTCCAATTCCTTCACCATTCTTATGAAAGTCAACACACTTCTCCCCAATTTGGTTTGTGTGTTCTCATATCTTTCCCATGTTGATGGATGACTAAGGGAATTTGGCCTCTTTGTCACCTCCTATTTGTGTAGGAACTTGAAAGTTCCTACACATTCCAGTCAACTCAAAAAGGTACAGTTGAAATGGGAAACATACTTCAATTACATTCTGTTCACTATAATTTTCAAGGGTGCCAATAATAGTTTTTGTTGAAAATTATTTCTTGATGAGAGATTTGTTTTCTTTGAATAAATTTATTTGAATAAAAGGCTGTATTTTTTTCCTCATTTTTCCAGTGTGAAATGAAGCTCCTTCAACAAATGGTGGATTTTTTTCTCACCTATTTACTAATCTTTACAAGGAGTGCCAACAATCATGGAGGGCACTGTAGCTCCTTGCAGAACAAGAAGTCCTCATTGATTCCTTTTTCCCCATTCATATCAAACATAGGTGTGATATTTTGGACACATCTGTTGACTCACCTATTTGAAGGGTGAAATCATTGTCCTGAAGTGGTGTTATCAGCTGATCGCTTGCATCTTCAGACATTGATACAGTGTGACATTTGGTGGTATTGTTAGATAGTGGTATCTTGGCTAGTTGTTTGGATTTCTCCTCTCCAAATAATTCTTTCATAATGTCTGTTGCACAAGGCAAAATTAAAGTTTCACCCAATAGTATGGTCACTCCAATTTCACTCCAATGATCACTCCAATTTCTTCTGCCAAACAATTTTCTGAGCTACAGTGTATGATAAGCTACAGTGTATAGTGTACAAAAGTTTCTTGTTTACTGCAGCTGTTTCATTCATTCCAGTTAATGTAGTGTCATCTCCTTGAAGAAGAAGAACAACAACAACTTTATTCATCACATGTACACTTAAGGGGCGACACGGTAGTGTGGTGGTTAGCGCTGTCGCCACACAGCAAGAAGGTCCGGGTTCGAGCCCCGTGGCCGGTGAGAGCCTTTCTGTGTGGAGTTTGCATGTTCTCCCCGTGTCCACGTGGGTTTCCTCCGGGTGCTCCGTTTTCCCCCACAGTCCAAAGACATGCAGGTTAGGTTAACTGGTGACACTAAATTGGCCGTAGGTGTGAATGGTTGTCTGGCTACGTTCACACTGCAGGCTGAAGTGACTCAAATCTGATCTTTTTGCCCATATGTGACCTGTATCCGATCTTTTATTGACAATATGAACGACACAGATCCGATTTTTTCAAATCCGACCCAGGCCGTTTGGATATGTGGTCCTAATTCCGATTCCTATCCGCTCTTTTCATATGCGACTTCAGTCTGAACCGCCAGGTCGCATTCATCCGACTTACATGTCATCAACAAGCCACAAACGTCACTATTCTGCGCTGAAGTAGGCGGCGGGTCTCTCAAAAAAAGTTACAACAACATGGCGCATAATCACGGGCGCAGATAGAGGGTGGGACTCGTCCCACCCAGATTTAAATTCACCTCGTTTGGTCCCCCCCCCACTTATAGGGAGGAAAAAACGTCTATGCGGTCTTTCTTTGCATAAGGCAAACCTCACAGAAAAATCAAAAGACTAATTACCATTCGGTTTATTGAGGTGCACAGTAGTGTATACATAGTTGCAACAACTCACATAAAACAAAGACTGATATTCGGTTGGTTGAGCTGCGCAGACTGCACAGGTTGCGAGCGCGAGTTGGTTACTATGGTAACCCACAACAAGTTTGACAGGCATATCGGGGTTGGGGTTGGTTTGCTGACAGCTTTGTCCCCCCCAGTTTTTTGTCCCCCCCAGTTCAAAAAACATATCTGCGCCCCTGCGCATGACATCAATGCGAGGGACGCTTCGGGCTGTGAAGGTTCTGAATCTTCTCAATGGAAGGACGCAGAGGTTAGGGAGCTGATTTCCTTGGGGGGATACAGCTATTCAAGCTAGATTGGATGGGTCATACCGCAACCGGGCGGTTTTACTTCCGTAAACACTGGCCATGCTCACTGCGTGTGACTTCATCGTATCCTGCAATGCGCATGCGGAACACTTTTAGGTCGCTTTTCGTTCATACTGAGGATCACATACAAGCCGCATATATTTGTTAATGTGAACGACCTCACAAAAAAATCGGATTTCACAAAAAAATCAGAATTGAGCATTAAGCCTTGCAGTGTGAACGTAGCGTCTGTGTCTATAGGTCAGCCCTGTGATAACCTGGCGACTTGTCCAGGGTGTATCCCGCCTTTCAACCGTAGTCAGCTGGGATAGGCTCCAGCTTGCCTGTGACCCTGTAGAAGGATAAAGCGGCTAGAGATAATGAGATGAGATGAGATGTACACTTAAGCATGGTGAAATTCCTCTCTGCATTTAACCCATCTGAAGCAGTGAACACACACATGCGTGAGCAATGAGCACAAACACATACCCAGAGCAGTGGACAGCCATGCAACAATGCCCAGGGAGCAGTTGTGGGTTAGGTGCCTCGCTCAAGGGAGAGCCTAGTGTTCCTTAGCTTTTGGTTCAAAAATTGGCCTTGGCTTTTCAAAATATTATTTTTTTTGTTTGTTTGTTTTTTGAGATGGCTAATCAGTTTGTTTGGCTTCATGCATACATTGAAAGAAGAAGAAGCCTTTATTTGTCACATGCACACTCAAGCACAGTGAAATTCATCCTCTGCATTTATCCCATCTGAAGCAGTGAACACGCACACACCAGTGAGCACACCAGTGTTGTTTTTGGCAGCCATTTTTGATTTAGTCTTAGTCTTCTGGACGAAATGCTTATTGATTTTAGTCATATTTTAGTCAATTCCATCCTTGATAGTTTTGGTCTAGTTTTAGTCGACGAAAACTAAAAGGGTTTTAGTCATTCATTTTAGTCAAAAAAATAATTACTTTAAAAAATTAAATTAGGCCAATACAAAGATAGGAAATTGTAATCGAGGTTGACAGGTTGTGCATAACATACTCTCTACATGAATGCTGCACGTGCTCTCTACATGAACGCTGTCTAGTGCGCGTGCTCTCTACAGAAACGCTGTCTAGTGCGCGTGCTCTCTACAGAAACGCTGTCTTGTGCGCATGCTCTCTACAGAAACGCTGTCTACTGTGCATGCTCTCTACAAAAATGCTGTCTGGTGCACATGATCTCTACAGAAACGCTGTCTAGTGCGCATCCTCTCTACAAAAACACTGTCTAGTGCGCGTGCTCTCTACATAAACGCTGTCTGGTGCGCGTGCTCTCTATATAAACGCTGTCTACTGCACGTGCTCTCTACAGAAACGCTGTCTAGTGCGCGTGCTCTCTACAGAAACGCTGTCTAGTGTGCGTGCTCTCTACAGAAATGCTGTCTTGTGCGCGTGCTCTCTACAGAAACGCTGTCTACTGTGCATGCTCTCTACATAAACGCTGTCTGGTGCGCATGCTCTCTACAGAAATGCTGTCTAGTGCGCGTGGTCTCGACAGAAACGCTGTCTAGTGCGCATGCTCTCTGCAGAAACACTGTCTAGTGTGCGTGCTCTCTACATAAACACTGTCTGGTGCGCGTGCTCTCTACATAAACGCTGTCTACTGCACGTGCTCTCTACAGAAATGCTGTCTAGTGCACGTGCTCTCTACATAAACGCTGTCTAGTGCACGTGCTCTCTACAGAAACGCTGTCTAGTGCGCGTGCTCTCTAGAGAAACGCTGTCTAGTGCATGTGCTCTCTACATAAACGCTGTCTAGTGTGCGTGCTCTGTACATAAACGCTGTCTAGTGCGCGTGCTCTCTACAGAAACGCTGTCTAGTGCGCGTGCTCTCTACAGAAACGCTGTCTAGTGCGCGTGCTCTCTACATAAACGCTGTCTCGTGCGCGTGTGCTCTACATAAACGCTGTCTCGTGCGCGTGTGCTCTACATAAACGCTGTCTAGTGCGCGTGCTCTCTACATAAACGCTGTCTAGTGCGCGTGCTCTCTACATAAACGCTGTCTAGTGCGCGTGCTCTCTACATAAACGCTGTCTAGTGCGCATGCTCTCTACATAAATGCTGTCTAGTGCGCGTTTTCTCTACACAAACGCTGTCTAGTGCGCGTGCTCTCTACACAAACGCTGTCTACTGCGCGTGCTCTCTACATAAATGCTGTCTAGTGCGTGTGCTCTCTAGATAAACGCTGTCTAGTGCGTGTGCTCTCTACATAAACGCTGTCTGGTGCACGTGCTCTCTACAGAAATGCTGTCTCGTGCGCGTGCTCTCTACATAAATGCTGTCCAGTGCGTGTGCTCTCTACACAGGGTGGCCACGGGTCCTTAAAAAGTCTTAAATTTAATTTTCCTAAAATAAGGCCATTAAAAAGTCTTAAACTGTCTGAAATTTCAAACCCCGTGGTCTTAAATTTTCAATCTTAAATTTATGGAGATTTTACTCAGCCATATCGTTAAAATGTGGTACACTTTGGATGGGGAAAAAGTTTAATCGTTTTTGATGCTCACAATTATACCGCATAGGCTCCGAATCCACCGGTTGCTAGACACACGCGTGCTTTACAATAGAGGTCTGCGCGGGTCGGATTTTTCAGTCCCGCTCCTGCTCGCGCCCGCATTGTGCAGTCCCGCTCCCGCCCGCGCCCGCAAAGAATTATGATTTTCAGTCCCGCTCCCGCCTGCGCCCACAAAAAAAATATGATTTTCAGTCCCGCTCCCGCCCGCGCCTGCCATATTTTGTCCCGCTCCCGCCCGCAAATCCCGCATGATGCAGACGTTCGCGTTATTTCTCAGGAAAGTTCTTGTCTTGACACAGCGTGATGGTGCCCCGCCCCCTACTTTGAGTGGATTTGAGCATAAATATCTACAGCTCACGTTCACGTTTGTTATTATTTACCTTGTTTCTGAATTCAACATGTAGTGTCTCTAATAATAATAATTAGTGCTGTCAAGCGATTAAAATATTTAATTGTGAATCGCACATTTTTACCACATGAGAAACCATTGTAATTCTCTGATCAGCATAAAAAAGTGAATGGGCTTGCTTTGTACCAATGGTGTTTTTTTTTTTTATTGCAAAGCAGAGCTAGTAAGAGAAGTGAATTGATTTGCTGCTTGAGTTAGTCTACAACTCTAATCAGAGAGACAGGTTACACAGTGCCGGTAGGCTTGACTCAATGCTATCCCAGAAATCCTTCCTGTAATATGCAAATTTGGCTGTCCAATCAGAGGTGGCCAAATTTGCATATTACAGAAAGGATTTCTGGGATAGCATTGAGTCAAGCCTACCGTCACTGTGTAACCTGTCTCTCTGATTAGAGTTGTAGACTAACGCAAGCAGTAAATCACTTCACTCATGGTTCTCTTGCTAGCTGAGTGTGAATTGCGAGTCATTAGAGTGATCAAAGGATTTCCCGTTAGGGTGATCAATGGCAAATTTAAGATGCCATTCCTCACTCAATCTGGCAATCTGACTCTCTCTGCAAATTTAGGCATCTTAAAATGTTTTTATTAATGCCAAATAAAATATCCAGCACAAATTATATATGATAGACATAAATTAATAATTTATAAATTTTATTTCAAACACGTTTTTAGTTCGCGGGACTGCAGCTTATCACCGCTCCCACCCGCGCCGCATATGTGCACTCCCGCTCCCGCCCGCCTGCGCATATGTGCACTTCCGGTCCCACCCGTGCCTGCAATGAGCTTTCAAAATTTGTCCCGCGCCACACTGCTTTGTGGCGGGTCCCGCGAGTCCCGCGGGAGTCCCACGGGAGTGCAGGGCTCTACTTGACAACCACTCAGTGCCTGATCTGTTGTGTAAGTCCTATCGTTTGAGAGAGAGAGCAGCCCCTCCCCTCTCTGCTCCCTGAGTGGAGCTCGTCGCCTTGGTAATGGTGCTCAGGTGCAGGAAAAAGACACAATATGACAAGCAAAGAGCGCTTTTTCTCAGCGTTCCCTCTCCTCGAACAATGCTGATTTACACGGAAATGAAAGGAGCTATTCACAAAATTCTTTCACATTGAGCGCTACAAGGCTCCCATGAACACAATGATGTAAGTTTTTTGTCCCTACTGTAAAAAATGTGGACAATAGAGCGAGTTAAATACAAGTGACATTTCTGATTTTGCAGTCAAAGTGCTGCCAGGTTTATAATGGGAGTCAATGAGGCAGATCGGCCGTCCTCTTGTTACTTTCAGGCTTCTCATTCAAAAACTGTAAGTCCTATCGCTCAGGTAGACAGATTGTGTGAATCAAGATAAGTGTGACTACAACTTTTGAGAAAATTGTGTGTAGAGTGAAAATTGTGGCTGAAAACACAGTTTAAATGAGAAAGTTAGAGCTTTTTTTCAAGCTGCCTACACTCTAAATTCCTGAGCCCCACTGGTGTGTAACGCAATAGACACTCATTATAAAGTCTGAATTTCTCCAGATTTGCTCATGGTGTTTGATCTGTGACTGATCAATAAGTATAGAACCTAGCAAAAAAGTTGAATGCCAGATCCACACAGGAGAAGTTTGTCTCTGTTTTAAAGTTTGAATCATGTCTCTAGGTGAAAGCATGCCAGAGCAGCAGATGTTTGAAAAACATTGAAAATGTGCGATTTTTTCAATGAATTCCATAGAAAATGAATGGGAAATTTTGTGTGATTTTTTTTTTCGCGACTACGTCGCGATACAAATCATAGAATGCTGAACAAAGTAATAGCATAGTGAGTCCGATCGAGCCACACGTTTTGATGTATTGTTTGTCTGTGTGCAATGTATGGTTATTGGGTTATTTGAAATCGAAATTTGTACAGAAGATGAAAAACGGAAGAACAAGAGTTTGCTGTGCTTTGCTCCCTATATGGGAGTCAATAGTTTGCAATGCATAGCACTGCATCACTAATAATAAACTCCTGTGCACGCAGTTCCCAGGATTAAATGTATTTTCCACAGACCATTTATTTATTCACTTTACTCAAATACAAAGTAAAATGGCAGTAAATCATCTTTCTTTTCTTGCGTATTGCATCATGAGGCGTTCCTGGCTTGTAAATCTCTTATTTTCGGTGCATGGCACATTCACGCAACTGAGCATGCTATGAATTAACAACAACAACGGTCTGCAGTGGTGGCGACACAAACACTCAGTGAACATTTCTCCATTTGTGTATGCAAATACACTCCAACGACTCAGTTTGGTTTCATTTACAACCAACAGTGTCTTTTGATGCCAGCATGTAATTGAACGAGAGAAGACTGGTTTACCGGAGACAAAATAAGTGTTATCTCTGCTTCTGTTCCCTCTGATGTTGCCTCCGACGGACCCGACACACTACTGCCTCCGCCGAGTGCGCGCGCGCACACCGCATGTAGGGGCCGCGGATGAGTTACTCTCCCTTGATCAATGAAGTCGGCGGGGAATTTGTGGTTATCGATACAAGCAGCGCGAATCACAACTTAAATGAGTGCGGTTCAGTTTGACATTATTGTCAGTCTGTGAGATAAACATTTAATTTTATTAAAATCGAAAATTAATATTTAGAGCCTGTGGGCTACAAAAATAATAGTCATTAAAGTAGCCGGCTAGACTTAATTGTGTAGTCGGCTGTATGGCCGGCAGCCGGCGCTTGTGGAAAGCCCTGTCGAATCAGCTCTGTGCATGCGCCGTGCGGCACAAAAAAATGTCAGCCACCATGAAGGAAGGAGATCCGGAGTTTTCAAACATTTGCTTAAGTGTTAAATCGCAAAATGGTATTCTAGCGAACAACAAAATAGTAAAGATTCAGAAAAACAGATCATTCAGTGATCATTTTAATAGTGTAATTTCATCCGAACTAGGCCTAACGGTCGATTTAGAACTACAAAAAGTCCGTGTGTCGGACATTTTAAGTACCTTTGTAAAAGTTTTACAAATGTTGCAGTCAGCATTTAAAATGCGAACTTAAAGTTTTTGTACAAGATTCAGTTGATTAAACTGTCATTTTATTAAATGTGTCTGCTTTTGTAATAAAGTACTGAAAGAAAACGCAAACACAGCATTGCGATTTTCTTATCCATCCATTAAAAAAAAAATCCCCCCCCCCCCCCAAAATTTTTTTGCTCACCCGGTGGACAGGAAACGGATTTTTTTTTTAAGGATGGCCTTGGATTCAAACGTTGTGCCTGCATTCTGATTGTCACATAGTTACAAGTTTATCCTATTCTTATATTGTGTTCTGAGTGTGTGAATGCCTGTCAAGGAAAAGAAATTAAGTACTTCTACTAGAATAGTGTTTTCTGGTGAATGTTTACAAGAACAATAAGTTACATTAAATTTATATAGTTTTTTTTTTTTTTTTCCAAAAGAGTACATTTTTGCGTGACTTTAGATTTGGTCTTAATTTTTTTTGGAACATGGTCTTAAAAAGTCTTAAATTTAACTTGGACAAACCTGTAGACACCCTGCTACATAAACGCTGTCTAGTGCGCGTGATCTCTACAGAAACGGTGTCTAGTGCACGTGCTCTCTACAGAAACGCTGTCTAGTGCGCGTGCTCTCTACAGAAACGCTGTCTTGTGCGCATACTCTACAGAAACGCTGTCTCGTGCGCATGCTCTCTACATAAACGCTGTCTAGTGTGCGTGCTCTCTACATCAACGCTGTCTAGTGCGCATGCTCTCTACATCAACGCTGTCAAGTGCGTGTGCTCTCTACATAAACGCTGTCTCGTGCGCGTGCTCTCTACATAAATGCTGTCTAGTGCGCGTGCTTTCTAGATAAACGCTGTCTCGTGCGCATGCTCTATACACAAACGCGGTCTCGTGCGCATGCTCTCTACATAAATGCTGTCTAGAGCGCGTACTCTAAATAAACGCTGTCTCGTGCGCGTGCTCTCTAAAAAAACACTGTCTAGTGCGCGTGCTCTCTACACAAACGCTGTCTAGTGCGCATGCTCTCTACATAAACGCTATCTAGTGCGTGTGCTCTCTAGATAAACGCTGTCTAGTGCGCGTGCTCTGTACATAAACGCTGTCTAGTGCGCGTGCTCTCTACAGAAACGCTGTCTAGTGCGCGTGCTCTCTACATAAATGCTGTCTAGTGCCCGTACTCTACATAAACGCTGTCTAGTGTGCGTGCTCTCTACATAAACGCTGTCTAGTGCGCGTGCTCTCTACATAAATGCTGTCTAGTGCGCGTGCTCTCTACACAAACGCTGTCTCGTGCGCGTACTCTAAATAAATGCTGTCTCGTGCGCGTGCTCTCTAAACAAACGCTGTCTAGTGCGCGTGCTCTCTACACAAACGCTGTCTAGTGCGCGTGCTCTCTACATAAACGCTGTCTAGTGCGCGTGCTCTCTACATAAATGCTGTCTCGTGCGCATGCTCTCTACATAAACGCTGTCTCGTGCGCGTACTCTAAATAAATGCTGTCTCGTGCGCGTGCTCTCTAAACAAACGCTGTCTAGTGCGCGTGCTCTCTAAACAAACGCTGTCTAGTGCGCGTGCTCTCTACACAAACGCTGTCTAGTGCGCGTGCTCTCTACATAAACGCTGTCTAGTGCACGTGCTCTGTACATAAAAGCTGTCTAGTGCGCGTGCTCTCTACAGAAACGCTGTCTAGTGCGCGTGCTCTCTACATAAATGCTGTCTAGTGCCCATACTCTACATCAACGCTGTCTAGTGTGCGTGCTCTCTACATAAACACTGTCTAGTGCGCGTGCTCTCTCCATAAACGCTGTGTAGTGCGCGTGCTCTCTACAGAAACGCTGTCTAGTGCGCGTGCTCTCTACATAAACGCTGTCTAGTGCGCGTGCTCTCTACATAAACGCTGTCTAGTGTGCGTGCTCTCTATATAAACGCTGTCTAGTGCACGTGCTCTCGAGATAAACGCTGTCTAGTGCGCGTGCTCTCTACATCAACGCTGTCTAGTGTGCGTGCTCTCTACATAAACGCTGTCTAGTGCGCGTGCTCTCTACAGAAACGCTGTCTAGTGCGCGTGCTCTCTACAGAAACGCTGTCTAGTGCGCGTGCTCTCTACATCAACGCTGTCTAGTGCGCGTGCTCTCTACATCAACGCTGTCTAGTGCGCGTGCTCTCTACATAAACGCTGTCTAGTGCGCGTGCTCTCTACAGAAACGCTGTCTAGTGCGCGTGCTCTCTACAGAAACGCTGTCTAGTGCGCGTGCTCTCTACATCAACGCTGTCTAGTGCGCGTGCTCTCTACATCAACGCTGTCTAGTGCGCGTGCTCTCTACATCAACGCTGTCTAGTGCGTGTGCTCTCTACATAAACGCTGTCTAGTGCGCGTGCTCTCTACATAAACGCTGTCTAGTGTGCGTGCTCTCTATATAAACGCTGTCTAGTGCGCGTGCTCTCGAGATAAACGCTGTCTAGTGCGCGTGCTCTCTACATCAACGCTGTCTAGTGCGTGTGCTCTCTACATAAACGCTGTCTAGTGCACGTGCTCTCTACAGAAATGCTGTCTAGTGCGCGTGCTCTCTACATCAACGCTGTCTAGTGCGCGTGCTCTCTACATCAACGCTGTCTAGTGCGCGTGCTCTCTACATCAACGCTGTCTAGTGCGCGTGCTCTCTACATCAACGCTGTCTAGTGCGCGTGCTCTCTACATAAACGCTGTCTAGTGCGCGTGCTCTCTACAGAAACGCTGTCTAGTGCGCGTGCTCTCTACATCAACGCTGTCTAGTGCGCGTGCTCTCTACATCAACGCTGTCTAGTGCGCGTGCTCTCTACATCAACGCTGTCTAGTGCGTGTGCTCTCTACACAAACGCTGTCTAGTGCGCGTGCTCTCTACATCAACGCTGTCTAGTGCGCGTGCTCTCTAGATAAACGCTGTCTCATGCGCGTGCTCTCTAAACAAACGCTGTCTAGTGCACGTGCTCTCTACACAAACGCTGTCTAGTGCGCGTGCTCTCTACATAAACGCTATCTAGTGCGTGTGCTCTCTAGATAAAAGCTGTCTAGTGCGCGTGCTCTGTACATAAACGCTGTCTAGTGCGCGTGCTCTCTACAGAAACGCTGTCTAGTGCGCGTGCTCTCTACAGAAACGATGTCTAGTGCACGTGCTCTCTACAGAAACGCTGTCTAGTGCGCGTGCTCTCTACATCAACGCTGTCTAGTGCGCGTGCTCTCTACATCAACGCTGTCTAGTGCGCGTGCTCTCTACATCAACGCTGTCTAGTGCGTGTGCTCTCTACATAAACGCTGTCTAGTGCACGTGCTCTCTACAGAAACGCTGTCTAGTGCGCGTGCTCTCTACATCAACGCTGTCTAGTGCGCGTGCTCTCTACATCAACGCTGTCTAGTGCGCGTGCTCTCTACATCAACGCTGTCTAGTGCGCGTGCTCTCTACAGAAACGCTGTCTAGTGCGCGTGCTCTCTACAGAAACGCTGTCTAGTGCGCGTGCTCTCTACAGAAACGCTGTCTAGTGCGCGTGCTCTCTACATCAACGCTGTCTAGTGCGCGTGCTCTCTACATCAACGCTGTCTAGTGCGCGTGCTCTCTACATAAACGCTGTCTAGTGCGCGTGCTCTCTACAGAAACGCTGTCTAGTGCGCGTGCTCTCTACATCAACGCTGTCTAGTGCGCGTGCTCTCTACATCAACGCTGTCTAGTGCGCGTGCTCTCTACATCAACGCTGTCTAGTGCGTGTGCTCTCTACACAAACGCTGTCTAGTGCGCGTGCTCTCTACATCAACGCTGTCTAGTGCGCGTGCTCTCTAGATAAACGCTGTCTCATGCGCGTGCTCTCTAAACAAACGCTGTCTAGTGCACGTGCTCTCTACACAAACGCTGTCTAGTGCGCGTGCTCTCTACATAAACGCTATCTAGTGCGTGTGCTCTCTAGATAAAAGCTGTCTAGTGCGCGTGCTCTGTACATAAACGCTGTCAAGTGCGCGTGCTCTCTACAGAAACGCTGTCTAGTGCGCGTGCTCTCTAGAGAAACGATGTCTAGTGCACGTGCTCTCTACAGAAACGCTGTCTAGTGCGCGTGCTCTCTACAGAAACGCTGTCTAGTGCGGGTGCTCTCTACAGAAACGCTGTCTCGTGCGCATACTCTACAGAAATGCTGTCTCGTGCGCATGCTCTCTACATAAACGCTGTCTCGTGCGCGTGCTCTCTACATAAATGCTGTCTAGTGTGCGTGCTCTCTAGTTAAACGCTGTCTCGTGCGCATGCTATCGACACAAACGCTGTCTCGTGCGCATGCTCTCTACATAAATGCTGTCTAGTGTGCGTAATCTAAATAAACGCTGTCTCGTGCGCGTGCTCTCTAAACAAACGCTGTCTAGTGCACATGCTCTCTACATAAACGCTATCTAGTGCGTGTGCTCTCTAGATAAACGCTGTCTAGTGCGCGTGCTCTGTACATCAATGCTGTCTAGTGCGCGTGCTCTGTACATAAACGCTGTCTAGTGCGCGTGCTCTCTACATAAACGCTGTCTAGTGCCCGTACTCTACATAAACGCTGTCTAGTGTGCGTGCTCTCTACATAAACGCTGTCTAGTGCGTGTGCTCTCTACATAAACGCTGTGTAGTGCGCGTGCTCTCTACAGAAACACTGTCTAGTGCACGTGCTCTCTACAGAAACGCTGTCTAGTGCGCGTGCTCTCTACAGAAACGCTGTCTAGTGCGCTTGCTCTCTACAGAAACGCTGTCTAGTGTGGGTGCTCTCTACATCAACGCTGTCTAGTGCGCGTGCTCTCTACATCAACGCTGTCTAGTGCGTGTGCTCTCTACATAAACGCTGTCTCGTGCGCGTGCTCTCTACATAAATGCTGTCTAGTGCGCGTGCTTTCTAGATAAACGCTGTCTCGTGCGCATGCTCTATACATAAACGCGGTCTCGTGCGCATGCTCTCTACATAAATGCTGTCTAGAGCGCGTACTCTAAATAAACGCTGTCTCGTGCGCGTGCTCTCTACACAAACGCTGTCTAGTGCGCATGCTCTCTACATAAACGCTATCTAGTGCGTGTGCTCTCTAGATAAACGCTGTCTAGTGCGCGTGCTCTGTACATAAACGCTGTCTAGTGCGCGTGCTCTCTACAGAAACGCTGTCTAGTGCGTGTGCTCTCTACATAAATGCTGTCTAGTGCCCGTACTCTACATAAACGCTGTCTAGTGTGCGTGCACTCTACATAAACGCTGTCTAGTGCGCGTGCTCTCTACATAAATGCTGTCTAGTGCGCGTGCTCTCTACACAAACGCTGTCTCGTGCGCATGCTCTCTACATAAACGCTGTCTCGTGCGCGTACTCTAAATAAATGCTGTCTCGTGCGCGTGCTCTCTAAACAAACGCTGTCTAGTGCGCGTGCTCTCTACACAAACGCTGTCTAGTGCGCGTGCTCTCTACATAAACGCTGTCTAGTGCGCGTGCTCTGTACATAAACGCTGTCTAGTGCGCGTGCTCTCTACAGAAACGCTGTCTAGTGCGCGTGCTCTCTACATAAATGCTGTCTAGTGCCCATACTCTACATCAACACTGTCTAGTGTGCGTGCTCTCTACATAAACACTGTCTAGTGCGCGTGCTCTCTCCATAAACGCTGTGTAGTGCGCGTGCTCTCTACAGAAACGCTGTCTAGTGCGCGTGCTCTCTACATAAACGCTGTCTAGTGTGCGTGCTCTCTATATAAACGCTGTCTAGTGCACGTGCTCTCTATATAAACGCTGTCTAGTGCACGTGCTCTCGAGATAAACGCTGTCTAGTGCGCGTGCTCTCTACATCAACGCTGTCTAGTGCGCGTGCTCTCTACATCAACGCTGTCTAGTGCGCGTGCTCTCTACATCAACGCTGTCTAGTGCGCGTGCTCTCTACATCAACGCTGTCTAGTGCGCGTGCTCTCTACATAAACGCTGTCTAGTGCGCGTGCTCTCTACAGAAACGCTGTCTAGTGCGCGTGCTCTCTACATCAACGCTGTCTAGTGCGCGTGCTCTCTACATCAACGCTGTCTAGTGCGCGTGCTCTCTACATCAACGCTGTCTAGTGCGTGTGCTCTCTACACAAACGCTGTCTAGTGCGCGTGCTCTCTACATCAACGCTGTCTAGTGCGCGTGCTCTCTAGATAAACGCTGTCTCATGCGCGTGCTCTCTAAACAAACGCTGTCTAGTGCACGTGCTCTCTACACAAACGCTGTCTAGTGCGCGTGCTCTCTACATAAACGCTATCTAGTGCGTGTGCTCTCTAGATAAAAGCTGTCTAGTGCGCGTGCTCTGTACATAAACGCTGTCTAGTGCGCGTGCTCTCTACAGAAACGCTGTCTAGTGCGCGTGCTCTCTACAGAAACGATGTCTAGTGCACGTGCTCTCTACAGAAACGCTGTCTAGTGCGCGTGCTCTCTACATCAACGCTGTCTAGTGCGCGTGCTCTCTACATCAACGCTGTCTAGTGCGCGTGCTCTCTACATCAACGCTGTCTAGTGCGTGTGCTCTCTACATAAACGCTGTCTAGTGCACGTGCTCTCTACAGAAACGCTGTCTAGTGCGCGTGCTCTCTACATCAACGCTGTCTAGTGCGCGTGCTCTCTACATCAACGCTGTCTAGTGCGCGTGCTCTCTACATCAACGCTGTCTAGTGCGCGTGCTCTCTACAGAAACGCTGTCTAGTGCGCGTGCTCTCTACAGAAACGCTGTCTAGTGCGCGTGCTCTCTACAGAAACGCTGTCTAGTGCGCGTGCTCTCTACATCAACGCTGTCTAGTGCGCGTGCTCTCTACATCAACGCTGTCTAGTGCGCGTGCTCTCTACATAAACGCTGTCTAGTGCGCGTGCTCTCTACAGAAACGCTGTCTAGTGCGCGTGCTCTCTACATCAACGCTGTCTAGTGCGCGTGCTCTCTACATCAACGCTGTCTAGTGCGTGTGCTCTCTACACAAACGCTGTCTAGTGCGCGTGCTCTCTACATCAACGCTGTCTAGTGCGCGTGCTCTCTAGATAAACGCTGTCTCATGCGCGTGCTCTCTAAACAAACGCTGTCTAGTGCACGTGCTCTCTACACAAACGCTGTCTAGTGCGCGTGCTCTCTACATAAACGCTATCTAGTGCGTGTGCTCTCTAGATAAAAGCTGTCTAGTGCGCGTGCTCTGTACATAAACGCTGTCAAGTGCGCGTGCTCTCTACAGAAACGCTGTCTAGTGCGCGTGCTCTCTAGAGAAACGATGTCTAGTGCACGTGCTCTCTACAGAAACGCTGTCTAGTGCGCGTGCTCTCTACAGAAACGCTGTCTAGTGCGGGTGCTCTCTACAGAAACGCTGTCTCGTGCGCATACTCTACAGAAATGCTGTCTCGTGCGCATGCTCTCTACATAAACGCTGTCTCGTGCGCGTGCTCTCTACATAAATGCTGTCTAGTGTGCGTGCTCTCTAGTTAAACGCTGTCTCGTGCGCATGCTATCGACACAAACGCTGTCTCGTGCGCATGCTCTCTACATAAATGCTGTCTAGTGTGCGTAATCTAAATAAACGCTGTCTCGTGCGCGTGCTCTCTAAACAAACGCTGTCTAGTGCACATGCTCTCTACATAAACGCTATCTAGTGCGTGTGCTCTCTAGATAAACGCTGTCTAGTGCGCGTGCTCTGTACATCAATGCTGTCTAGTGCGCGTGCTCTGTACATAAACGCTGTCTAGTGCGCGTGCTCTCTACATAAACGCTGTCTAGTGCCCGTACTCTACATAAACGCTGTCTAGTGTGCGTGCTCTCTACATAAACGCTGTCTAGTGCGTGTGCTCTCTACATAAACGCTGTGTAGTGCGCGTGCTCTCTACAGAAACACTGTCTAGTGCACGTGCTCTCTACAGAAACGCTGTCTAGTGCGCGTGCTCTCTACAGAAACGCTGTCTAGTGCGCTTGCTCTCTACAGAAACGCTGTCTAGTGTGGGTGCTCTCTACATCAACGCTGTCTAGTGCGCGTGCTCTCTACATCAACGCTGTCTAGTGCGTGTGCTCTCTACATAAACGCTGTCTCGTGCGCGTGCTCTCTACATAAATGCTGTCTAGTGCGCGTGCTTTCTAGATAAACGCTGTCTCGTGCGCATGCTCTATACATAAACGCGGTCTCGTGCGCATGCTCTCTACATAAATGCTGTCTAGAGCGCGTACTCTAAATAAACGCTGTCTCGTGCGCGTGCTCTCTACACAAACGCTGTCTAGTGCGCATGCTCTCTACATAAACGCTATCTAGTGCGTGTGCTCTCTAGATAAACGCTGTCTAGTGCGCGTGCTCTGTACATAAACGCTGTCTAGTGCGCGTGCTCTCTACAGAAACGCTGTCTAGTGCGTGTGCTCTCTACATAAATGCTGTCTAGTGCCCGTACTCTACATAAACGCTGTCTAGTGTGCGTGCACTCTACATAAACGCTGTCTAGTGCGCGTGCTCTCTACATAAATGCTGTCTAGTGCGCGTGCTCTCTACACAAACGCTGTCTCGTGCGCATGCTCTCTACATAAACGCTGTCTCGTGCGCGTACTCTAAATAAATGCTGTCTCGTGCGCGTGCTCTCTAAACAAACGCTGTCTAGTGCGCGTGCTCTCTACACAAACGCTGTCTAGTGCGCGTGCTCTCTACATAAACGCTGTCTAGTGCGCGTGCTCTGTACATAAACGCTGTCTAGTGCGCGTGCTCTCTACAGAAACGCTGTCTAGTGCGCGTGCTCTCTACATAAATGCTGTCTAGTGCCCATACTCTACATCAACACTGTCTAGTGTGCGTGCTCTCTACATAAACACTGTCTAGTGCGCGTGCTCTCTCCATAAACGCTGTGTAGTGCGCGTGCTCTCTACAGAAACGCTGTCTAGTGCGCGTGCTCTCTACATAAACGCTGTCTAGTGTGCGTGCTCTCTATATAAACGCTGTCTAGTGCACGTGCTCTCTATATAAACGCTGTCTAGTGCACGTGCTCTCGAGATAAACGCTGTCTAGTGCGCGTGCTCTCTACATCAACGCTGTCTAGTGCGCGTGCTCTCTACATCAACGCTGTCTAGTGCGCGTGCTCTCTACATCAACGCTGTCTAGTGCGTGTGCTCTCTACATAAACGCTGTCTAGTGCACGTGCTCTCTACAGAAACGCTGTCTAGTGCGCGTGCTCTCTACATCAACGCTGTCTAGTGCGCGTGCTCTCTACATCAACGCTGTCTAGTGCGCGTGCTCTCTACATAAACGCTGTCTAGTGCGCGTGCTCTCTACAGAAACGCTGTCTAGTGCGCGTGCTCTCTACATCAACGCTGTCTAGTGCGCGTGCTCTCTACATCAACGCTGTCTAGTGCGTGTGCTCTCTACACAAACGCTGTCTAGTGCGCATGCTCTCTACATAAACGCTGTCTAGTGCGCGTGCTCTCTACGTAAACGCTGTCTAGTGTGCGTGCTCTCGATATAAACGCTGTCTAGTGCGCGTGCTCTCTACATAAACGCTGTCTAGTGCGCGTGCTCTCTACATAAATGCTGTCTAGTGCGCGTGCTCTCTACACAAACGCTGTCTCGTGCGCATGCTCTCTACATAAACGCTGTCTCGTGCGCGTACTCTAAATAAATGCTGTCTCGTGCGCGTGCTCTCTAAACAAACGCTGTCTAGTGCGCGTGCTCTCTACACAAACGCTGTCTAGTGTGCGTGCTCTCTACATAAACGCTGTCTAGTGCGCGTGCTCTGTACATAAACGCTGTCTAGTGCGCGTGCTCTCTACAGAAACGCTGTCTAGTGCGCGTGCTCTCTACATAAATGATGTCTAGTGCCCATACTCTACATCAACGCTGTCTAGTGTGCGTGCTGTCTACATAAACACTGTCTAGTGCGCGTGCTCTCTCCATAAACGCTGTGTAGTGCGCGTGCTCTCTACAGAAACGCTGTCTAGTGCGCGTGCTCTCTACATAAACGCTGTCTAGTGCGCGTGCTCTCTACATAAACACTGTCTAGTGTGCGTGCTCTCTATATAAACGCTGTCTAGTGCACGTGCTCTCGAGATAAACGCTGTCTAGTGCGCGTGCTCTCTACATCAACGCTGTCTAGTGCGCGTGCACTCTACATCAACGCTGTCTAGTGCGCGTGCTCTCTACATCAACGCTGTCTAGTGCGTGTGCTCTCTACATAAACGCTGTCTAGTGCACGTGCTCTCTACAGAAACGCTGTCTAGTGCGCGTGCTCTCTACATCAACGCTGTCTAGTGCGCGTGCTCTCTACATCAACGCTGTCTAGTGCACGTGCTCTCTACATAAACGCTGTCTAGTGCGCGTGCTCTCTACATAAACGCTGTCTAGTGCGCGTGCTCTCTACAGAAACGCTGTCTAGTGCGCGTGCTCTCTACATCAACGCTGTCTAGTGCGCGTGCTCTCTACATCAACGCTGTCTAGTGCGTGTGCTCTCTACACAAACGCTGTCTAGTGCGGGTGCTCTCTACAGAAACGCTGTCTCGTGCGCGTGCTCTCTACAGAAATGCTGTCTCGTGCGCATGCTCTCTACATAAACGCTGTCTCGTGCGCGTGCTCTCTACATAAATGCTGTCTAGTGTGCATGCTCTCTAGTTAAACGCTGTCTCGTGCGCATGCTATCGACACAAACGCTGCCTCGTGCGCATGCTCTCTACATAAATGCTGTCTAGTGTGCGTAATCTAAATAAACGCTGTCTCGTGCGCGTGCTCTCTAAACAAACGCTGTCTAGTGCACATGCTCTCTACATAAACGCTATCTAGTGCGTGTGCTCTCTAGATAAACGCTGTCTAGTGCGCGTGCTCTGTACATAAATGCTGTCTAGTGCGCGTGCTCTGTACATAAACGCTGTCTAGTGCGCGTGCTCTCTACATAAACGCTGTCTAGTGCCCGTACTCTACATAAACGCTGTCTAGTGTGTGTGCTCTCTACATAAACGCTGTCTAGTGCGCGTGCTCTCTACATCAACGCTGTCTAGTGCGCGTGCTCTCTACATCAACGCTGTCTAGTGCGCGTGCTCTCTACATCAACGCTGTCTAGTGCGTGTGCTCTCTACTTAAACGCTGTCTAGTGCGCGTGCTCTCTACAGAAACGCTGTCTAGTGCGCGTGCTCTCTACATAAACGCTGTGTAGTGCGCGTGCTCTCTACAGAAACACTGTCTAGTGCACGTGCTCTCTACAGAAACGCTGTCTAGTGCACGTGCTCTCTACATAAACGCTGTGTAGTGCGCGTGCTCTCTACAGAAACACTGTCTAGTGCACGTGCTCTCTACAGAAACGCTGTCTAGTGCGCGTGCTCTCTACAGAAACGCTGTCTAGTGCGCTTGCTCTCTACAGAAACGCTGTCTAGTGTGGGTGCTCTCTACATCAACGCTGTCTCGTGCGCATACTCTACAGAAACGCTGTCTTGTGCGCATGCTCTCTACATAAACGCTGTCTCGTGCGCGTGCTCTCTACATAAATGCTGTCTAGTGCGCATGCTCTCTAGATAAACCCTGTCTAGTGCGCATGCTCTCTACACAAACACTGTCTCGTGCACATGCTCTCTAAATAAATGCTGTCTAGTGCGCGTACTCTAAATAAACGCTGTCTCGTGCGTGTGCTCTCTAAACAAACACTGTCTATTGCGCGTGCTCTCTACAGAAACGCTGTCTATTGCGCGTGCTCTCTACATAAATGTTGTCTAGTGCCCGTACTCTACATAAACGCTGTCTAGTGTGCGTGCTCTCTCCATATATGCTGTCTAGTGCGCGTTTTCTCTACACAAACGCTGTCTAGTGTGCATGCTCTCTACATAAACGCTGTCTAGTGCGCGTGCTCTCTAGATAAACGCTGTCTCGTGCGCATGCTCTCTACACAAACGCTGTCTCGTGCTCTCTACATAAATGCTGTCTAGTGGGCGTACTCTAAATAAACGCTGTTTGTGTGCGTGCTCTCTAAACAAACGCTGTCCAGTGCGCGTGCTCTCTACACAAACGCTGTCTAGTGCACGTGCTCTCTACATAAACGCTATCTAGTGCGTGTGCTCTCTAGATAAACGCTGTCTAGTGCGCGTGCTCTGTACATAAACGCTGTCTAGTGCCCGTACTCTACATAAACGCTGTCTAGTGTGCGTGCTCTCTACACAAACGCTGTCTAGTGCGCGTGCTCTCTACAGAAACGCTGTCTAGTGTGCGTGCTCTCTACATAAACGCTGTCTAGTGTGCGTGCTCTCTACATAAATGCTGTCTAGTGCGCGTGCTCTCTACATAAACGCTGTCTAGTGCGCGTGCTCTCTCCATAAACGCTGTGTAGTGCGCGTGCTCTCTACAGAAACGCTGTCTAGTGCGCGTGCTCTCTACATAAACGCTGTCTACTGTGCGTGCTCTCTATATAAACGCTGTCTAGTGCACGTGCTCTCTATATAAACGCTGTCTAGTGCACGTGCTCTCGAGATAAACGCTGTCTAGTGCGCGTGCTCTCTACATCAACGCTGTCTAGTGCGCGTGCTCTCTACATCAACGCTGTCTAGTGCGCGTGCTCTCTACATCAACGCTGTCTAGTGCGTGTGCTCTCTACATAAACGCTGTCTAGTGCACGTGCTCTCTACAGAAACGCTGTCTAGTGCGCGTGCTCTCTACATCAACGCTGTCTAGTGCGCGTGCTCTCTACATCAACGCTGTCTAGTGCGCGTGCTCTCTACATAAACGCTGTCTAGTGCGCGTGCTCTCTACAGAAACGCTGTCTAGTGCGCGTGCTCTCTACATCAACGCTGTCTAGTGCGCGTGCTCTCTACATCAACGCTGTCTAGTGCGTGTGCTCTCTACACAAACGCTGTCTAGTGCGCATGCTCTCTACATAAACGCTGTCTAGTGCGCGTGCTCTCTACGTAAACGCTGTCTAGTGTGCGTGCTCTCGATATAAACGCTGTCTAGTGCGCGTGCTCTCTACATAAACGCTGTCTAGTGCGCGTGCTCTCTACATAAATGCTGTCTAGTGCGCGTGCTCTCTACACAAACGCTGTCTCGTGCGCATGCTCTCTACATAAACGCTGTCTCGTGCGCGTACTCTAAATAAATGCTGTCTCGTGCGCGTGCTCTCTAAACAAACGCTGTCTAGTGCGCGTGCTCTCTACACAAACGCTGTCTAGTGTGCGTGCTCTCTACATAAACGCTGTCTAGTGCGCGTGCTCTGTACATAAACGCTGTCTAGTGCGCGTGCTCTCTACAGAAACGCTGTCTAGTGCGCGTGCTCTCTACATAAATGATGTCTAGTGCCCATACTCTACATCAACGCTGTCTAGTGTGCGTGCTGTCTACATAAACACTGTCTAGTGCGCGTGCTCTCTCCATAAACGCTGTGTAGTGCGCGTGCTCTCTACAGAAACGCTGTCTAGTGCGCGTGCTCTCTACATAAACGCTGTCTAGTGCGCGTGCTCTCTACATAAACACTGTCTAGTGTGCGTGCTCTCTATATAAACGCTGTCTAGTGCACGTGCTCTCGAGATAAACGCTGTCTAGTGCGCGTGCTCTCTACATCAACGCTGTCTAGTGCGCGTGCACTCTACATCAACGCTGTCTAGTGCGCGTGCTCTCTACATCAACGCTGTCTAGTGCGTGTGCTCTCTACATAAACGCTGTCTAGTGCACGTGCTCTCTACAGAAACGCTGTCTAGTGCGCGTGCTCTCTACATCAACGCTGTCTAGTGCGCGTGCTCTCTACATCAACGCTGTCTAGTGCACGTGCTCTCTACATAAACGCTGTCTAGTGCGCGTGCTCTCTACATAAACGCTGTCTAGTGCGCGTGCTCTCTACAGAAACGCTGTCTAGTGCGCGTGCTCTCTACATCAACGCTGTCTAGTGCGCGTGCTCTCTACATCAACGCTGTCTAGTGCGTGTGCTCTCTACACAAACGCTGTCTAGTGCGGGTGCTCTCTACAGAAACGCTGTCTCGTGCGCGTGCTCTCTACAGAAATGCTGTCTCGTGCGCATGCTCTCTACATAAACGCTGTCTCGTGCGCGTGCTCTCTACATAAATGCTGTCTAGTGTGCATGCTCTCTAGTTAAACGCTGTCTCGTGCGCATGCTATCGACACAAACGCTGCCTCGTGCGCATGCTCTCTACATAAATGCTGTCTAGTGTGCGTAATCTAAATAAACGCTGTCTCGTGCGCGTGCTCTCTAAACAAACGCTGTCTAGTGCACATGCTCTCTACATAAACGCTATCTAGTGCGTGTGCTCTCTAGATAAACGCTGTCTAGTGCGCGTGCTCTGTACATAAATGCTGTCTAGTGCGCGTGCTCTGTACATAAACGCTGTCTAGTGCGCGTGCTCTCTACATAAACGCTGTCTAGTGCCCGTACTCTACATAAACGCTGTCTAGTGTGTGTGCTCTCTACATAAACGCTGTCTAGTGCGCGTGCTCTCTACATCAACGCTGTCTAGTGCGCGTGCTCTCTACATCAACGCTGTCTAGTGCGCGTGCTCTCTACATCAACGCTGTCTAGTGCGTGTGCTCTCTACATAAACGCTGTCTAGTGCGCGTGCTCTCTACAGAAACGCTGTCTAGTGCGCGTGCTCTCTACATAAACGCTGTGTAGTGCGCGTGCTCTCTACAGAAACACTGTCTAGTGCACGTGCTCTCTACAGAAACGCTGTCTAGTGCACGTGCTCTCTACATAAACGCTGTGTAGTGCGCGTGCTCTCTACAGAAACACTGTCTAGTGCACGTGCTCTCTACAGAAACGCTGTCTAGTGCGCGTGCTCTCTACAGAAACGCTGTCTAGTGCGCTTGCTCTCTACAGAAACGCTGTCTAGTGTGGGTGCTCTCTACATCAACGCTGTCTCGTGCGCATACTCTACAGAAACGCTGTCTTGTGCGCATGCTCTCTACATAAACGCTGTCTCGTGCGCGTGCTCTCTACATAAATGCTGTCTAGTGCGCATGCTCTCTAGATAAACCCTGTCTAGTGCGCATGCTCTCTACACAAACACTGTCTCGTGCACATGCTCTCTAAATAAATGCTGTCTAGTGCGCGTACTCTAAATAAACGCTGTCTCGTGCGTGTGCTCTCTAAACAAACACTGTCTATTGCGCGTGCTCTCTACAGAAACGCTGTCTATTGCGCGTGCTCTCTACATAAATGTTGTCTAGTGCCCGTACTCTACATAAACGCTGTCTAGTGTGCGTGCTCTCTCCATATATGCTGTCTAGTGCGCGTTTTCTCTACACAAACGCTGTCTAGTGTGCATGCTCTCTACATAAACGCTGTCTAGTGCGCGTGCTCTCTAGATAAACGCTGTCTCGTGCGCATGCTCTCTACACAAACGCTGTCTCGTGCTCTCTACATAAATGCTGTCTAGTGGGCGTACTCTAAATAAACGCTGTTTGTGTGCGTGCTCTCTAAACAAACGCTGTCCAGTGCGCGTGCTCTCTACACAAACGCTGTCTAGTGCACGTGCTCTCTACATAAACGCTATCTAGTGCGTGTGCTCTCTAGATAAACGCTGTCTAGTGCGCGTGCTCTGTACATAAACGCTGTCTAGTGCCCGTACTCTACATAAACGCTGTCTAGTGTGCGTGCTCTCTACACAAACGCTGTCTAGTGCGCGTGCTCTCTACAGAAACGCTGTCTAGTGTGCGTGCTCTCTACATAAACGCTGTCTAGTGTGCGTGCTCTCTACATAAATGCTGTCTAGTGCGCGTGCTCTCTACATAAACGCTGTCTAGTGCGCGTGCTCTCTACATAAACGCTGTCTAGTGCGCGTGCTCTCTACATAAACACTGTCTAGTGTGCGTGCTCTCTATATAAACGCTGTCTAGTGCGCGTGCTCTCTAGATAAACGCTGTCTAGTGCGCGTGCTCTGTACATAAACGCTGTCTAGTGCGCGTGCTCTCTACAGAAACGCTGTCTCTTGCGCGTGCTCTCTACAGAAACGCTGTCTAGTGCCTGTACTCTACATAAACACTGTCTAGTGTGCGTGCTCTCTCCATAAACGCTGTCTAATGCGCGTTTTCTCTACACAAACGCTGTCTAGTGCGCATGCTCTCTACATAAACGCTGTCTAGTGCGCGTGCTCTCTACGTAAACGCTGTCTAGTGTGCGTGCTCTCGATATAAACGCTGTCTAGTGCGCGTGCTCTCTAGATAAACGCTGTCTAGTGCGCGTGTTCTGTACATAAACGCTGTCTAGTGCACGTGCTCTCTACAGAAATGCTGTCTATTGCGCGTGCTCTCTACATAAATGTTGTCTAGTGCCCGTACTCTACATAAACCCTGTCTAGTGCACGTGCTCTCTACAGAAACGCTGTCTAGTGCGCGTGCTCTCTACAGAAACGCTGTCTAGTGCGGGTGCTCTCTACAGAAACACTGTCTCGTGCGCATGCTCTCTACATAAATGCTGTCTCGTGCGCGTGCTCTCTACATAAACGCTGTCTAGTGCACGTGCTCTCTACATAAATGCTGTCTAGTGCGCGTGCTCTCTAAACAAACGCTGTCTAGTGCGCGTGCTCTCTACATAAATGCTGTCTCGTGCGCATGCTCTCTACATAAACGCTGTCTCGTGCGCGTACTCTAAATAAATGCTGTCTCGTGCGCGTGCTCTCTAAACAAACGCTGTCTAGTGCGCGTGCTCTCTAAACAAACGCTGTCTAGTGCGCGTGCTCTCTACACAAACGCTGTCTAGTGCGCGTGCTCTCTACATAAACGCTGTCTAGTGCACGTGCTCTGTACATAAAAGCTGTCTAGTGCGCGTGCTCTCTACAGAAACGCTGTCTAGTGCGCGTGCTCTCTACATAAATGCTGTCTAGTGCCCATACTCTACATCAACGCTGTCTAGTGTGCGTGCTCTCTACATAAACACTGTCTAGTGCGCGTGCTCTCTCCATAAACGCTGTGTAGTGCGCGTGCTCTCTACAGAAACGCTGTCTAGTGCGCGTGCTCTCTACATAAACGCTGTCTAGTGCGCGTGCTCTCTACATAAACGCTGTCTAGTGTGCGTGCTCTCTATATAAACGCTGTCTAGTGCACGTGCTCTCGAGATAAACGCTGTCTAGTGCGCGTGCTCTCTACATCAACGCTGTCTAGTGCGCGTGCTCTCTACATCAACGCTGTCTAGTGCGCGTGCTCTCTACATCAACGCTGTCTAGTGCGCGTGCTCTCTACATAAACGCTGTCTAGTGCACGTGCTCTCTACAGAAACGCTGTCTAGTGCGCGTGCTCTCTACATCAACGCTGTCTAGTGCGCGTGCTCTCTACATCAACGCTGTCTAGTGCGCGTGCTCTCTACATCAACGCTGTCTAGTGCGCGTGCTCTCTACATCAACGCTGTCTAGTGCGCGTGCTCTCTACATAAACGCTGTCTAGTGCGCGTGCTCTCTACAGAAACGCTGTCTAGTGCGCGTGCTCTCTACATCAACGCTGTCTAGTGCGCGTGCTCTCTACATCAACGCTGTCTAGTGCGCGTGCTCTCTACATCAACGCTGTCTAGTGCGTGTGCTCTCTACACAAACGCTGTCTAGTGCGCGTGCTCTCTACATCAACGCTGTCTAGTGCGCGTGCTCTCTAGATAAACGCTGTCTCATGCGCGTGCTCTCTAAACAAACGCTGTCTAGTGCACGTGCTCTCTACACAAACGCTGTCTAGTGCGCGTGCTCTCTACATAAACGCTATCTAGTGCGTGTGCTCTCTAGATAAAAGCTGTCTAGTGCGCGTGCTCTGTACATAAACGCTGTCTAGTGCGCGTGCTCTCTACAGAAACGCTGTCTAGTGCGCATGCTCTCTACAGAAACGATGTCTAGTGCACGTGCTCTCTACAGAAACGCTGTCTAGTGCGCGTGCTCTCTACATCAACGCTGTCTAGTGCGCGTGCTCTCTACATCAACGCTGTCTAGTGCGCGTGCTCTCTACATCAACGCTGTCTAGTGCGTGTGCTCTCTACATAAACGCTGTCTAGTGCACGTGCTCTCTACAGAAACGCTGTCTAGTGCGCGTGCTCTCTACATCAACGCTGTCTAGTGCGCGTGCTCTCTACATCAACGCTGTCTAGTGCGCGTGCTCTCTACATAAACGCTGTCTAGTGCGCGTGCTCTCTACAGAAACGCTGTCTAGTGCGCGTGCTCTCTACAGAAACGCTGTCTAGTGCGCGTGCTCTCTACATCAACACTGTCTAGTGCGCGTGCTCTCTACATCAACGCTGTCTAGTGCGCGTGCTCTCTACATAAACGCTGTCTAGTGCGCGTGCTCTCTACAGAAACGCTGTCTAGTGCGCGTGCTCTCTACATCAACGCTGTCTAGTGCGCGTGCTCTCTACATCAACGCTGTCTAGTGCGCGTGCTCTCTACATCAACGCTGTCTAGTGCGTGTGCTCTCTACACAAACGCTGTCTAGTGCGCGTGCTCTCTACATCAACGCTGTCTAGTGCGCGTGCTCTCTAGATAAACGCTGTCTCATGCGCGTGCTCTCTAAACAAACGCTGTCTAGTGCACGTGCTCTCTACACAAACGCTGTCTAGTGCGCGTGCTCTCTACATAAACGCTATCTAGTGCGTGTGCTCTCTAGATAAAAGCTGTCTAGTGCGCGTGCTCTGTACATAAACGCTGTCAAGTGCGCGTGCTCTCTACAGAAACGCTGTCTAGTGCGCGTGCTCTCTACAGAAACGATGTCTAGTGCACGTGCTATCTACAGAAACGCTGTCTAGTGCGCGTGCTCTCTACAGAAACGCTGTCTAGTGCGGGTGCTCTCTACAGAAACGCTGTCTCGTGCGCATACTCTACAGAAATGCTGTCTCGTGCGCATGCTCTCTACATAAACGCTGTCTCGTGCGCGTGCTCTCTACTTAAAAATGCTGTCTAGTGTGCGTGCTCTCTAGTTAAACGCTGTCTCGTGCGCATGCTATCGACACAAACGCTGTCTCGTGCGCATGCTCTCTACATAAATGCTGTCTAGTGTGCGTAATCTAAATAAACGCTGTCTCGTGCGCGTGCTCTCTAAACAAACGCTGTCTAGTGCACATGCTCTCTACATAAACGCTATCTAGTGCGTGTGCTCTCTAGATAAACGCTGTCTAGTGCGCGTGCTCTGTACATCAATGCTGTCTAGTGCGCGTGCTCTGTACATAAACGCTGTCTAGTGCGCGTGCTCTCTACATAAACGCTGTCTAGTGCCCGTACTCTACATAAACGCTGTCTAGTGTGCGTGCTCTCTACATAAACGCTGTCTAGTGCGTGTGCTCTCTACATAAACGCTGTGTAGTGCGCGTGCTCTCTACAGAAACACTGTCTAGTGCACGTGCTCTCTACAGAAACGCTGTCTAGTGCGCGTGCTCTCTACAGAAACGCTGTCTAGTGCGCTTGCTCTCTACAGAAACGCTGTCTAGTGAGGGTGCTCTCTACATCAACGCTGTCTAGTGCGCGTGCTCTCTACATCAACGCTGTCTAGTGCGTGTGCTCTCTACATAAACGCTGTCTCGTGCGCGTGCTCTCTACATAAATGCTGTCTAGTGCGCGTGCTTTCTAGATAAACGCTGTCTCGTGCGCATGCTCTATACACAAACGCTGTCTCGTGCGCATGCTCTCTACATAAATGCTGTCTAGAGCGCGTACTCTAAATAAACGCTGTCTCGTGCGCGTGCTCTCTACACAAACGCTGTCTAGTGCGCATGCTCTCTACATAAACGCTATCTAGTGCGTGTGCTCTCTAGATAAACGCTGTCTAGTGCGCGTGCTCTGTACATAAACGCTGTCTAGTGCGCGTGCTCTCTACAGAAACGCTGTCTAGTGCGTGTGCTCTCTACATAAATGCTGTCTAGTGCCCGTACTCTACATAAACGCTGTCTAGTGTGCGTGCTCTCTACATAAACGCTGTCTAGTGCGCGTGCTCTCTACATAAATGCTGTCTAGTGCGCGTGCTCTCTACACAAACGCTGTCTCGTGCGCATGCTCTCTACATAAACGCTGTCTCGTGCGCGTACTCTAAATAAATGCTGTCTCGTGCGCGTGCTCTCTAAACAAACGCTGTCTAGTGCGCGTGCTCTCTACACAAACGCTGTCTAGTGCGCGTGCTCTCTACATAAACGCTGTCTAGTGCGCGTGCTCTGTACATAAACGCTGTCTAGTGCGCGTGCTCTCTACAGAAACGCTGTCTAGTGCGCGTGCTCTCTACATAAATGCTGTCTAGTGCCCATACTCTACATCAACACTGTCTAGTGTGCGTGCTCTCTACATAAACACTGTCTAGTGCGCGTGCTCTCTCCATAAACGCTGTGTAGTGCGCGTGCTCTCTACAGAAACGCTGTCTAGTGCGCGTGCTCTCTACATAAACGCTGTCTAGTGTGCGTGCTCTCTATATAAACGCTGTCTAGTGCACGTGCTCTCGAGATAAACGCTGTCTAGTGCGCGTGCTCTCTACATCAACGCTGTCTAGTGCGCGTGCTCTCTACATCAACGCTGTCTAGTGCGCGTGCTCTCTACATCAACGCTGTCTAGTGCGTGTGCTCTCTACATAAACGCTGTCTAGTGCACGTGCTCTCTACAGAAACGCTGTCTAGTGCGCGTGCTCTCTACATCAACGCTGTCTAGTGCGCGTGCTCTCTACATCAACGCTGTCTAGTGCGCGTGCTCTCTACATAAACGCTGTCTAGTGCGCGTGCTCTCTACAGAAATGCTGTCTAGTGCGCGTGCTCTCTACATCAACGCTGTCTAGTGCGCGTGCTCTCTACATCAACGCTGTCTAGTGCGCGTGCTCTCTACATCAACGCTGTCTAGTGCGTGTGCTCTCTACACAAACGCTGTCTAGTGCGCATGCTCTCTACATAAACGCTGTCTAGTGCGCGTGCTCTCTACGTAAACGCTGTCTAGTGTGCGTGCTCTCGATATAAACGCTGTCTAGTGCGCGTGCTCTCTACATAAACGCTGTCTAGTGCGCGTGCTCTCTACATAAATGCTGTCTAGTGCGCGTGCTCTCTACACAAACGCTGTCTCGTGCGCATGCTCTCTACATAAACGCTGTCTCGTGCGCGTACTCTAAATAAATGCTGTCTCGTGCGCGTGCTCTCTAAACAAACGCTGTCTAGTGCGCGTGCTCTCTACACAAACGCTGTCTCGTGTGCGTGCTCTCTACATAAACGCTGTCTAGTGCGCGTGCTCTGTACATAAACGCTGTCTAGTGCGCGTGCTCTCTACAGAAACGCTGTTTAGTGCGCGTGCTCTCTACATAAATGATGTCTAGTGCCCATACTCTACATCAACGCTGTCTAGTGTGCGTGCTGTCTACATAAACACTGTCTAGTGCGCGTGCTCTCTCCATAAACGCTGTGTAGTGCGCGTGCTCTCTACAGAAACGCTGTCTAGTGCGCGTGCTCTCTACATAAACGCTGTCTAGTGCGCGTGCTCTCTACATAAACACTGTCTAGTGTGCGTGCTCTCTATATAAACGCTGTCTAGTGCACGTGCTCTCGAGATAAACGCTGTCTAGTGCGCGTGCTCTCTACATCAACGCTGTCTAGTGCGCGTGCACTCTACATCAACGCTGTCTAGTGCGTGTGCTCTCTACATAAACGCTGTCTAGTGCACGTGCTCTCTACAGAAACGCTGTCTAGTGCGCGTGCTCTCTACATCAACGCTGTCTAGTGCGCGTGCTCTCTACATCAACGCTGTCTAGTGCGCGTGCTCTCTACATAAACGCTGTCTAGTGCGCGTGCTCTCTACATAAACGCTGTCTAGTGCGCGTGCTCTCTACAGAAACGCTGTCTAGTGCGCGTGCTCTCTACATCAACGCTGTCTAGTGCGCGTGCTCTCTACATCAACGCTGTCTAGTGCGTGTGCTCTCTACACAAACGCTGTCTAGTGCGGGTGCTCTCTACAGAAACGCTGTCTCGTGCGCGTGCTCTCTACAGAAATGCTGTCTCGTGCGCATGCTCTCTACATAAACGCTGTCTCGTGCGCGTGCTCTCTACATAAATGCTGTCTAGTGTGCATGCTCTCTAGTTAAACGCTGTCTCGTGCGCATGCTATCGACACAAACGCTGTCTCGTGCTCATGCTCTCTACATAAATGCTGTCTAGTGTGCGTAATCTAAATAAACGCTGTCTCGTGCGCGTGCTCTCTAAACAAACGCTGTCTAGTGCACATGCTCTCTACATAAACGCTATCTAGTGCGTGTGCTCTCTAGATAAACGCTGTCTAGTGCGCGTGCTCTGTACATAAATGCTGTCTAGTGCGCGTGCTCTGTACATAAACGCTGTCTAGTGCGCGTGCTCTCTACATAAACGCTGTCTAGTGCCCGTACTCTACATAAACGCTGTCTAGTGTGCGTGCTCTCTACATAAACGCTGTCTAGTGCGTGTGCTCTCTACATAAACGCTGTGTAGTGCGCGTGCTCTCTACAGAAACACTGTCTAGTGCACGTGCTCTCTACAGAAACGCTGTCTAGTGCGCGTGCTCTCTACATAAACGCTGTGTAGTGCGCGTGCTCTCTACAGAAACACTGTCTAGTGCACGTGCTCTCTACAGAAACGCTGTCTAGTGCACGTGCTCTCTACATAAACGCTGTGTAGTGCGCGTGCTCTCTACAGAAACACTGTCTAGTGCACGTGCTCTCTACAGAAACGCTGTCTAGTGCGCGTGCTCTCTACAGAAACGCTGTCTAGTGCGCTTGCTCTCTACAGAAACGCTGTCTAGTGTGGGTGCTCTCTACATCAACGCTGTCTCGTGCGCATACTCTACAGAAACGCTGTCTCGTGCGCATGCTCTCTACATAAACGCTGTCTCGTGCGCGTGCTCTCTACATAAATGCTGTCTAGTGCGCATGCTCTCTAGATAAACCCTGTCTAGTGCGCATGCTCTCTACACAAACACTGTCTCGTGCACATGCTCTCTAAATAAATGCTGTCTAGTGCGCGTACTCTAAATAAACGCTGTCTCGTGCGTGTGCTCTCTAAACAAACACTGTCTATTGCGCGTGCTCTCTACACAAACGCTGTCTAGTGTGCATGCTCTCTACATAAACGCTATCTAGTGCATGTGCTCTCTAGATCAACGCTGTCTAGTGCGCGTGCTCTGTACATAAACGCTGTCTAGTGCGCGTGCTCTCTACAGAAACGCTGTCTATTGCGCGTGCTCTCTACATAAATGTTGTCTAGTGCCCGTACTCTACATAAACGCTGTCTAGTGTGCGTGCTCTCTCCATATATGCTGTCTAGTGCGCGTTTTCTCTACACAAACGCTGTCTAGTGTGCATGCTCTCTACATAAACGCTGTCTAGTGCGCGTGCTCTCTAGATAAACGCTGTCTCGTGCGCATGCTCTCTACACAAACGCTGTCTCGTGCTCTCTACATAAATGCTGTCTAGTGGGCGTACTCTAAATAAACGCTGTTTGTGTGCGTGCTCTCTAAACAAACGCTGTCCAGTGCGCGTGCTCTCTACACAAACGCTGTCTAGTGCACGTGCTCTCTACATAAACGCTATCTAGTGCGTGTGCTCTCTAGATAAACGCTGTCTAGTGCGCGTGCTCTGTACATAAACGCTGTCTAGTGCCCGTACTCTACATAAACGCTGTCTAGTGTGCGTGCTCTCTACACAAACGCTGTCTAGTGCGCGTGCTCTCTACAGAAACGCTGTCTAGTGCCCGTACTCTACATAAACGCTGTCTAGTGTGCGTGCTCTCTACATAAACGCTGTCTAGTGTGCGTGCTCTCTACATAAATGCTGTCTAGTGCGCGTGCTCTCTACATAAACGCTGTCTAGTGCGCGTGCTCTCTACATAAACGCTGTCTAGTGCGCGTGCTCTCTACATAAACACTGTCTAGTGTGCGTGCTCTCTATATAAACGCTGTCTAGTGCGCGTGCTCTCTAGATAAACGCTGTCTAGTGCGCGTGCTCTGTACATAAACGCTGTCTAGTGCGCGTGCTCTCTACAGAAACGCTGTCTCTTGCGCGTGCTCTCTACAGAAACGCTGTCTAGTGCCTGTACTCTACATAAACACTGTCTAGTGTGCGTGCTCTCTCCATAAACGCTGTCTAATGCGCGTTTTCTCTACACAAACGCTGTCTAGTGCGCATGCTCTCTACATAAACGCTGTCTAGTGCGCGTGCTCTCTACGTAAACGCTGTCTAGTGTGCGTGCTCTCGATATAAACGCTGTCTAGTGCGCGTGCTCTCTAGATAAACGCTGTCTAGTGCGCGTGTTCTGTACATAAACGCTGTCTAGTGCACGTGCTCTCTACAGAAATGCTGTCTATTGCGCGTGCTCTCTACATAAATGTTGTCTAGTGCCCGTACTCTACATAAACCCTGTCTAGTGCACGTGCTCTCTACAGAAACGCTGTCTAGTGCGCGTGCTCTCTACAGAAACGCTGTCTAGTGCGGGTGCTCTCTACAGAAACACTGTCTCGTGCGCATGCTCTCTACATAAATGCTGTCTCGTGCGCGTGCTCTCTACATAAACGCTGTCTAGTGCACGTGCTCTCTACATAAATGCTGTCTAGTGCGCGTGCTCTCTAAACAAACGCTGTCTAGTGCGCGTGCTCTCTAAACAAACGCTGTCTAGTGCGCGTGCTCTCTAAACAAACGCTGTCTAGTGCACGTGCTCTCTAAACAAACGCTGTCTAGTGCGCGTGCTCTCTACACAAACGCTGTCTAGTGCACGTGCTCTCTACATAAACGCTATCTAGTGCGTGTGCTCTCTACATAAACGCTGTCTAGTGCGCGTGCTCTCTACATAAACGCTGTCTAGTGCGCGTGCTCTCTACATAAACGCTATCTAGTGCGTGTGCTCTCTAGATAAACGCTGTCTAGTGCGCGTGCTCTGTACATAAACGCTGTCTAGTGCGCGTGCTCTCTACAGAAACGCTGTCTCTTGCGCGTGCTCTCTACAGAAACGCTGTCTAGTGCCTGTACTCTACATAAACACTGTCTAGTGTGCGTGCTCTCTCCATAAACGCTGTCTAATGCGCGTTTTCTCTACACAAACGCTGTCTAGTGCGCATGCTCTCTACATAAACGCTGTCTAGTGCGCGTGCTCTCTACGTAAACGCTGTCTAGTGTGCGTGCTCTCGATATAAACGCTGTCTAGTGCGCGTGCTCTCTAGATAAACGCTGTCTAGTGCGCGTGTTCTGTACATAAACGCTGTCTAGTGCACGTGCTCTCTACAGAAATGCTGTCTATTGCGCGTGCTCTCTACATAAATGTTGTCTAGTGCCCGTACTCTACATAAACCCTGTCTAGTGCACGTGCTCTCTACAGAAACGCTGTCTAGTGCGCGTGCTCTCTACAGAAACGCTGTCTAGTGCGGGTGCTCTCTACAGAAACACTGTCTCGTGCGCATGCTCTCTACATAAATGCTGTCTCGTGCGCGTGCTCTCTACATAAATGCTGTCTAGTGCGCGTGCTCTCTAGATAAACGCTGTCTCGTGCGCATGCTCTCTACAGAAACGCTGTCTCGTGCGCATGCTCTCTACATAAATGCTGTCTAGTGCGCGTACTCTAAATAAACGCTGTCTCGTGCGCGTGCTCTCTAAACAAACGCTGTCTAGTGCACGTGCTCTCTACAGAAACGCTGTCTAGTGCACGTGCTCTCTACAGAAACGCTGTCTAGTGCACGTGCTCTCTACAGAAACGCTGTCTAGTGCGCGTGCTTTCTACAGAAACGCTGTCTCGTGCGCATACTCTACAGAAACGCTGTCTCGTGCGCGTGCACTCTACATAAACGCTGTCTAGTGCGCATGCTCTCTACATAAACGCTGTCTAGTGCACGTGCTCTCTACATAAACGCTGTCTAGTGCGTGTTTTCTCTACACAAACGCTGTCTAGTGCACGTGCTCTCTACACAAACGCTGTCTAGTGTGCGTGCTCTCTAGATAAACGCTGTCTCGTGCGCATGCTCTCTACACAAACGCTGTCTCGTGCGCATGCTCTCTCCATAAATGCTGTCTAGTGCGCGTACTCTAAATAAACGCTGTCTAGTGTGCGTGCTCTCTACACAAACGCTATCTAGTGCATGTGCTCTCTAGATAAACGCTGTCTAGTGCGCGTGCTCTGTACATAAACGTTGTCTAGTGCGCGTGCTCTCTACAGAAACGCTGTCTAGTGCGCGTGCTCTCTACATAAACGCTGTCTAGTGCGCGTGCTCTCTAGATAAACGCTGTCTAGTGCGCGTGCTCTCTAGATAAACGCTGTCTAGTGCGCGTGCTCTCTACATAAACGCTGTCTAGTCCGCGTGCTCTCTACAGAAACGCTGTCTAGTCCGCGTGCTCTCTACAGAAACGCTGTCTAGTGCGCGTGCTCTCTACATCAACGCTGTCTAGTGCGTGTGCTCTCTCCATAAACGCTGTCTAGTGCGCGTGCTCTGTACATAAACGCTGTCTAGTGCACGTGCTCTCTACATAAACGCTGTCTAGTGCACGTGCTCTCTACATAAACGCTGTCTCGTGCGCGTGCGCTATACATAAACGCTGTCTCGTGCGCGTGCGCTCTACATAAACGCTGTCTAGTGCGCGTGCTCTCTACATAAACGCTGTCTCGTGCACGTGCTCTCTACATAAACGCTGTCTAGTGCGCGTGCTCTCTACATAAACGCTGTCTATTGCGCGTGCTCTCTACAGAAACGCTGTCTAGTGCACGTTTTCTCTACACAAACGCTGTCTAGTGCGCGTGCTCTCTACATAAACGCTGTCTAGTGTGTGTGCTCTCTAGATAAATGCTGTCTAGTGCACGTGCTCTCTACATAAATGCTGTCTAGTGCGCATGCTCTCTACATAAACGCTGTCTAGTGTGCGTGCTCTCTAAATAAACGCTGTCTAGTGCGTGTGCTTTCTAGATAAACGCTGTCTAGTGCGCGTGCTCTGTACATAAATGCTGTCTAGTGCGCGTGCTCTCTACATAAATGCTGTCTCGTGCCCGTACTCTACATAAACGCTATCTAGTGTGCGTGCTCTCTACATAAACGCTGTCTAGTGCGTGTGCTCTCTAGATAAACGCTGTCTCTTGTGCGTGCTCTCTACATAAACGCTGTCTAGTGCGCGTGCTCTCTACATATACGCTGTCTCGTGCGCGTGCTCTCTACAGAAACTCTGTCTCTTGCGCGTGCGCTCTACATAAATGCTGTCTAGTGCACGTACTTGCAGCAACATTCTGAATTGTTTACAGATGACTGTGGGCAGACTTAATAAGCATGGAAAAAAGTGCATTACAGTAGTCAATACAAGATTAAATAAAAGCATGTATAAGCATCTCTAGCTCTTCATTTGACACTAAAATCTTAATTTACTAACGCTTCTTAAGTGGAAAAAAGATTTGGACAGCTGCTTACCATGGATGTCGAACAATTAGGACTGATTGAACATAACCTCTACATTATGTAGGTTGGAATGGGAGCAGAACAAAGATGCCCAATAGATTCTAATTTGTCCAAGAAAAGAAACTTTTCCACCCTTAAAATAAAAGAACTAATGTTGCAAGTCCAACTGAGCCAATTATTTCTTTTTGACACCTGAAAAGTAGTACCATAGGAAGTCAGAAAAATGCAGTCTGGAAAGAATGTTTGCTGTAGTCAACAGTATTGCTGTTAACATTCAAACTCCAGCTGATGTTTGAATACACTGCCTTGCCAAAAAAAAAAAAAAAAAGTTGCACATGCTGATATTTGGTTGTACTGCATTTTGCTTTGATTACAGCATGCATTCACCATGGCATTGTTTCGATAAACTTATGCAATATCACAACATTTCTTACAGTCCAGAGTTGTATTAATTTTTTACCAAGATCTTGTGCTGAGGATGGGAGAGTCAAACCACTGTGTAAAGTCTTCTTCAGCACATCCCAAAGATTCTCAATGGGGTTAAGGTTGGGACTCTGTGGTGGCCAAGTCATGTCTGAAAATGACTCATCATGCTTCCTGAACCACTCTTTCACAATCTGAGCCCTAATTTTATACCTGTGCTATCAGGGAAGAAAAAAATTCCCTTGATGCGATAACCTGGTCATTCAGTAAATTCATGTCATCAGCTGACTTCATTTTATTGCCCCATAACATTGTTGAACCTCAACCTGACTGACTGAAGCAACCACAGATCATAACACTGCCTCCAGAGGCTTGTACAGTGGCCACGATGCATGATGGATGAATCGTTTCATGCACTTCCCTCCTTACTGTGACACAACCATCACTCAGGAATAGGGTAAATCTGGACTTATCAAACCACAGGACCTTTTTCCATTGCTCCAGAGTCCAATCTTTATGCTCCCTAGCACATTGAAGCCTTTTCTCCTGATTAGTCTTATTGACAAGTGGTTTTCTTATGGCTACACAGCTGTTTAGTACCAATCCTGTGAGTTGTCATCACATTGTGAGTGTGGAATGTGGAAATGCTCTTAATTTCACTATTAAAAATAGCCATGAGTTACATTGTCCTTTTATTAATTCATTCGATTCAACTTCACCAAGCATTTAAGTGATCTCTGATCATGGTCAGTCAGGATCTTTTCCAACCACATTTTTCCCGTGAAGTTGATGGTTCACCACTATCCTTCCAGGTTTTAATAATGCGTTGGACTGTTCTTAACCCAATTCCAGTCATTTCAGCAATCTCCTTAGTTGTTTTCTTTGCTTGATGCAGGCCAATATTTTGACCCTTCTGAAACACAGTAACATATTTTCCATGAGCACGGGATACATCTTCTGACATTGTTTAAGAAATGAGAAACTACTCACTGCATCAATTAGGTTAAAAGAATTGTTGCCAACTGAAACACATTAATCACTGCCATAATTATCCAGTCAACAGTCCTTATGTATTTGCTTATTTAAATCCAAATGGAGACTTTTTTTTTGTTGGCCAGGCAGTGTATTTCATTTATATATTTGTGATATGTATAGTCTATATACTGGCTTCTATCACAAATCTTTACATGTAGGTAAAGAAAAATGCTCAGATCTCAAATTTGCAATCAAAAACTGCAGAGTTATGCAGTTTCTTTATTTTCTCATTTTAATAATGTTTCAGATCAATCAGAGCCAGGCACAAGTGGTGTTCAGTCTTTGGCTAGACAAAGCGGCCTAGAGTCAGCCACACAGACCCAGGCAACCATGAGCTGTGAGAGTGCATGTCCTCCACTGGCACATCACCACCATGGATGTCTTGGAAGATGAAGTGACTTAATAGCCACTTGCCACTCTCCATTAAAAAATAAAATAAAAATCCCTGCAGTCCCATAAAACCTTTTTCTAAGAGAGCCATATGTGCTTTTGCTGAAATTTGATGACTGGTATGCTTGTAATTATGTCACCAGTAGCAAGTTGCTTATCTCAAAATGAAGGAGAAATTAATCTTATGCAATCGAAAAAGAATGTTAACCTTGTTAATTTATGTTAGGGATATATGACACAGTCAATGAAGGCCTTTACAAAATATTATATTTTGCCATACCCAGCATATTATTAAGTGTTGAATATGTGTCTGTGTATGATTAGATGCTTTTCAGAATATAAGGTCTAATAACAATTCTCCAACTAAGCCAGATTTACTATGCTGCACTGTACATCTGCGCGGACTTGAAAACTTGTATACATGAGGTGAGACTTGACATGAGATGTGATCGTAGCCTCTGCTCACATCCACATTTCTAAATGCTGAGCATTGTATGGAAACGACTGTATGCTCAGTTTTTTGTAACGTTTGTTTTGTAAATGAGGCCAGTGTGTGGGGGGGATGTTTTTTCACACTTTTAATTTCATATTTTAAGCTTTTGAATTAATAAAATAATGCAAATGTTTTTATTAATACAATATGCTCTATTGTTAAGACAATCTGTGCTCAGTTTAGTGAATAAGCTGACAAAGAACTCATTGGATACATTTAGCTCATGATTTTACTTAAAAAAAAAAACAGTCCGCAAAATATCAGTAATGTAATGGCATTCCATGTTGCTTTGAGTGTATGTACACAATTTCAACATGGCATCAAACCATCAGACAGTGGTACTGGACATTACACAGCTCCTTGCTAGAGTTCTTATTGTATGTAACTTAGAAATATATCTCCACCCCACATGCACAATTATACTGAAGTCAGTTGTTTCATATGAGGTCAGAATTCTGAAGTTTGCAATTTCTGAATTAAATATTCAATATGCTCACTTAAATGTGGCATAGAATGGAAAAGTGTATTTACTTTGGCATAGTTGAAAAACTTCAGCACACGGAACTGACATACCATGAAGCTCAAACACTGTTGTCTCCTCTTTCAAATGCAAAACATGCATGTGCAAAAAAAAAGGAAGTAAAATGGGTCAATTAAAAAAATCCTGGAGTGTTTCATTACAGTCCAGACTCATGAATATTTACACCCCAAAATTTGCATATAGTGCAACATATAACTGAATATTTCAGGAGAATCTGTCACAAATGGATACAAGCAACAAACTTGGCACAAATACTCTTTGGGGATTACTTTTTTGAAAAACCCGTTACCCACTCAAAAAATTCAAGATGGCAGCTATTTTTCAAGATAGCCACCATGGTTGTCAAAGGAAATTCATTTTTGCAGTAAAGTCACAAAGATTTATTCCAGGTGAATGTTTTTGGTATCAAATCATACATATATGGACCCTTAGAACTAAAAAAAAATACTAATATCTAATTGCAGGGTGGCACGGTGGTGTAGTGGTAAGCACTGTCACCTCACAGCAAGAAGGTTCTGGGCTCGAGCCCAGCGGCTGGCGAGGGCCTTTCTGTGTGGAGTTTGCATGTACTCCCCATGTCTGCATGGGTTTCCTCTGGGTGCTTTGTTTTCCCCCACAGTCCAAAGACATGCAGGTTAGGTTAATTGGTGGCTCTAAATTGACCATAGACATGAGTGTGAATGGTTGTTTGTCTCTGTGTCAGCCCTGTGATGACCTGGCGACTTGTCCAGGGTGTACCCTGCCTCTCGCCCATAGTCAGCTGGGATAGGCTCCAGCTTGCCTGCGACCCTGTAGAACAGGATAAGCGGCTACAGATAATGGATGGATGGAATATCTAATTGCTAGTGTCACTATAATTAGCCAATAACATAACATTTGAAGCTTTCAGTAGGCTAACTAGCATATTTGTGTAAGGGTGTTGTAGTAGAGGCAGTACTTTTGTTTCAGCAGTCAGCCACATCCTCTGGATGGACTTCTGGCACTAGTCCTTACTACAAACCCAACTCTCACCTATGGCTCCAAGAAGCTGCCTGTGCACAGCAGTGGCCACACCCTGGAACACTGTTGGCTCATGAGGTAAACTAGGTGAGGGTAGCACACAGAAAGGCTCTGTGTGTGATGGAATGTGTCATACTCCAATACTGTGTGCGCATGAAGTCATCACTCCTCCTTAACAATGTAGAGCAGTATTGTGGATAAACATACGCATGTGCAATTCAACAGAGTGGATGTCAAGGCATAACCAGGGCACACTGGTGACATCGCTGCTGTGAAACTCAGCATGGGGTTCAGTGTTGGCTATCTAATCTAATATTTCCTTCATAGATCTAGTCAGAATAGTATCACTTGTGGTAATGTAGTTTAGTGTAGTGTCCCAAATGCTATCTCATAAACCTCCCCATCATATAGTTAGCATACTTGGTTAGTTAGACCATAGTTAGACTTAGATGTAGTTAGATAGCCATGCCTGAATTGACAGGGTGTGCCAGCATGGGACAGCTGAGCCAAGGGTAACAGGACTTCATGTTCTATTGCATGCATTTACCCAGTTGGTGTACAGATCGCATGGGACTTAATTGACACTGGATGAACGATCAGGCTAGGTGAAGGCCATTTTAAGTTCAAACCTAGTTGTATCCCATACCTGATTGTGCCTAATGACTACTAAAGTCAAGGTGGTAAAAGGATAGCCCCTCGACCTTGATACTTGTTGAGGTATACCTATGATGAAAATTACAGGCCTCTCTCATATTTTTAAGTGGGAGAACTTGCACAATTGGTGGCTGACTAAATACTTTTTTGCCCCACTGTAAATGTCTGTTCAACAAAATGGCATAGTCATTGCAAGTATTTTCTAAATGGAAAACTGATTGGACTAAGTGTTGTCTATGCCAAAAGGTGACAAATGAAACTTTTAAGTCACCACCTACACATTACCTACATGAACATGATGGGTACACCATGCTTGCAATTAATATCCCTCTATTTCATGCCATCCTTGAGCTTCCAATTGCTCTCGATCCAGCAAGATTAGATGAGGGAGGTGGCATAGAAAAAACGTTGAGGAGAAACAATGCCTTGTGCCATCAAAGTTGCCGCCTCCTCTTTAACAACACCAAACTTGAGCGTGCAAGAAAGAGAGCAGTGGGAAAGCAGAATAGTCAGCCAGAAGGTCACTCTAAGCTAAGGAGAACCAGTCATGGCAATGAGGCTGAGTGTTTCCTCTGTGAAAAAGAAGCTCCAACATCTGAATTACGGCAAGTCATGACAATGCATCTTGACAAAAGACTAAATGAGTGTGCCCAAAAGCTGAATGATGGAAGGCTTTTGGCAAAGTTAAGTGAGGGAGATGCTATTGCACGGGAGCTAAAATACCATGTCACTTGTCTGACTGATCTGTACAACAAAGAGAGGGCAAACATGAGATCTATAAAGAGACAGAAAGAAGAACTGCCACTTGAGAAGGATGCCTTCCCACTGGTCTTTTCAGAGCTGGTTATATACATTGTAGAGACCAAAACTTGCTGCAATGGCCCTGCTGTATTCTGACTTGCAGACCTGGTCCATCTTTATCAGCAGTGATTAAAGCAGCTGGGTGTTGAGGCTCCTGATGTTAATTCAACGAGACTGAAGGACAAGCTAGTGGCAGAAATTCCTGAACTAGAAGCTCATAAGCAGGGAAGAAACATCCTCCTGGCTTTTCAGAATGATGTGGGCCTGGCTTTGTCACAAGCCTCCAATTATAGTGAAGCCATTATTCTTGCAAAATCAGCAAAGATCCTGAGAAGACACATGGCATTAATGAGGCCAGAATTGGCATGTTTGCCCATAAACAGAGGCCATATGAAAGCATTCCTCCAACTCAGGCAGCTCTTCTGCAGCATGTAAAGCATGCAACCTACCAGGCTGGCTGTATTTGGGCTCAAGCAACCATTCTGCAGCCAGAAATACAGAGTTGGGCAGACTGGGGATTGGTTGATGAAAGCAGTTGGTGGGGAATGAAGTGGACAGAACTATCACCTATTGCAGACAGTTGTCAGCAGCTGACAAAGTGTGGATGCAAGTCACAATGACATGGACGAAGCAAGTGTTTCTGTTTTGGTCTCAAATGCACAGCTCTCTGCAGCTGCAGGTGTCAAGAGTAGCATTGTAATATTTTGTAACACTTGGACATAAGTTTGTAATGGTCTGTTATATGTAAATAAAAGTTTTACTGCAATTACTCTGTTACTCTGTGTTTTAAGGTTAATAATGGATTTTTGGTGTTCAAAATGCCACAAATGGCCCCTAAAATTGTAGAAATAGGATGAGCATAGTCAAAAACATATGATTTGACACTAATTTCATTCAAATTGATTAAGTGGGTCACATGGTATGAGAAATTTTGTTATTTTATGGCTAAAAATGGCAGCCATCTTGGAAAATGGTGGCCAGTTTGAAATTCAAGTGGCTAATGGGAAATATGAAAAATATAGTACCTGAGGGGTCTGCATGCAAATTTTGATGCTTGTATCCGGATTTGAAAGATTTTTTGGTTATCTGCTGCACTAATACACCCGCCCATGTTCAAGTTCAGGCTATACATTACCATGGGCCTGCACAGCTGAAACTTAAACAGTTCTGCAAGTATTATGCAGAATGAAATAACGACATTTGTCACTGCACAAATATAACAAGATTAAGTGTGGTTGGTGCACCAGTCATTGTTGACAGATATCCCTGCTCTTATGTTTCACAAGATGGTGATGCGCATGGACACAGCAGCTCTCTGGTCCGGTGCATCTTTTTTGTATTCTAGTTTGTTTGTCTGCTCATTAATGTGAAATTTAGTCCAGACACAGGAAACAAAAGTGCAGATGCCGATGGGGCCTACTTGCTAGGTTAAAGAAACAACCACACAAGCCGCCCAGCATCATCTTCGCCAATGCCAGATCCATGACCAACAAAATGGATGAGTTACATCTCCAGAGTTCCACGAACAACCTCATAAAAGACTGCTGCATTCTACTAATAACAGAGACATGGTGAAACCTGCACATTCCTGATGCTGCCACGGAGCTAGCAGGCCAAACAATGTTTTGCTGGGACAGAAACAAAGAATCTGCTAAGAACAAAGATGGCAGGCTCTGCATTTATGTACACAACAATTGGTGCACCAACATCATCATTGTAGGAAGGCATTGTTCTCCCGATTTGGAGTTCCTGATGATTAAGTGCAGGCCCTTGTGGCAACGGGGGCGTGGCCAAGTGGCAGTTTGTGAATGGAGGGCAGGGTTGGGGAAAGTAAGTGGCTAAGTCATTACACCTGGTGTCAATTAATGTGGTTGTGTGTTCGTTGCAGGGATGAAGCATAAAAGGAGGGGGAAAGCAGAGAACAGCTGACTCCTGACCAGAGTGTGTGTGTGTGTGTGTGTGTGTGTGTGTGTGTGTGTGTGTGTGTGTGTGTGTGTGTGTGTGAATGAATGAATAAAATAGCACGAGTGAAGCTGAAAAGCTAAACACAATACAGTTTGCAAGAACTTCAGTTCCTGCCTGCCATGCTTCTGTACTCTACCCACATCAGGGATTTACTATAGTGGTGCTGTGATCCGGATGAGTACGGAAGGAAACCACCCCATGGAGTCCTCCCCATTTACATGCCCTCACTGCTGCCCAGCAGAACCAGCATCACGTGCTGACCGCCCTCCAGAAGGAGCAAGAGCAACACTTTGAAGCCTTGATGCTGGTCCAGTGGGAAGATCACCAGGCATTTTATTTTTATTTGTCCTTTATTTTACCAGGTGATATCCCATTGAGATATTAAATCTCTTTTGCAAGGGAGCCCTGGGAGTACATATTGACAATATAAACACATCCTGTTTAAAAAAAAAAAGATTCCGTCATCTGTTGGTGTTGGCAGGGGCATCCACCATCACCACCATGGAATCCCCTCACATCACCCTCACAAAGATGGGCCTGCATGATGAGCCTGAAGCCTTCATTGCTCTCTTTGGGCAAGTGGCACAAGCATGGAGGTGGCCACTCGAGCAGTGTGCGGCCCGCCTCCTCCTGCTCCTGACAGGAAAGGCACAGCTCACGGCACAGCAGCTCCCTGCCGACAGCCGGCTCATCTACACTGACCTCAAGAGGGCCAACTTGCAGCAGGTCTGCCTCTCCCCGGAAAAACATCACCAGCGGTTCCGGAAGCTGACATTATAGCAGGTTGGCTGTCCGTTTGCATTCGTCCAACAACTCCAGGATGCCTTCCGGCGGTGGGTGAGGGAACTGCAACACCAACAGGATCATCGACCTGGTGGCACTGGAACAGTTCATCTCTCGGTTTCTGGAAGGAATGGTGGAATGGGTCCAGTGTCATCGCCCGGTGTTGCTCCAGCAAGCCATCAAGTTGGCAGAGGACCATCTGGCAATGGTTCCGATGGCAGACAGATGAGACAAAGGCTGCTCTCCTCATTTCTCTTCCCCCCCACCCCATTCCCCCACTGCAGAGGCGGGGGCCAGCTCGTCGCACCCGTGGTGTCTTCCCGTCTCCCTCTTCTGTGTCTGTGTCCTCCCCCCTCAGGTGAGTGACGCCTGCAACACTGGTGCAGAGGGAAAGCCTGGGCCAGTAGGCTGGTGCGGCGGGGAGCCAGAGCATTTCCAGAATCAGGGCTCCGCAAGGGAGGTGGAAGCTGTGATCCAGATCCCTGACATGCCAGAGACCGCCTCCGATCAGGCTGGAATGTATTGCATACCGGTAAGTGTTCAAGGGGATACATATCACATGTTGGTGGATTCCAGTTGTAATCAGACCTCAATTCACCAATGCCTGATGCAAGGTGAGGCATTTGGGATAGCGGTGAAAGTGTTGTGTGCGCGCATGGGGCTGTTCACAATTATCCCTTAGTGTCTTCCCGTCTCCCTCTTCTGAATTCTGAATTATACCAGTGAATTCTAAAGGAAAATGTCAGGACATCTGTCCATGAACTGAATCTCAAGAGAAGGTGGGTCATGCAGTAAGACAAGGACCCTAAGCACACAAGTCGTTCTTTCAAAGAATGGTTAAAGAAGAATAAAGTTAATGTTTTGGAATGGCCAAGTCAAAGTCCTGACCTTAATCCAATCGGAATGTTGTGGAATGACCTGAAGCAAGCAGTTCATGTGAGGAAACCCACCAACATCCCAGAGTTGAAGCTGTTCTGTATGGAGGAATGGACTAAAATTCCTCCAAGCTGGTGTGCAGGACTGATCACCAGTTACCGGAAATGTTTAGTTGCAGTTATTGCTGCACAAGGGGGTCACACCAGATACTGAAAGCAAAGGTTCACATACTTTTGCCACTCACAGATATGTAATATTGGATTATTTTCCTCAATAAATAATTGACCAATTATAGTATTTTTGTGTCATTTATTTAACTGAGTTCTCTTTATCTACTTTTAGGACTTGTGTGAAAATCTGATGTAGTTTTAGGTCATATTTATGCAGAAATATAGAAAATTTTAAAGGGTTCACAAACTTTCAAGCACCACTGTAGGCCGGTGACACAGATGGTGGTGGTGGACTTCCTGTCCCATCAGGGTGGGAGTCTGTTTCAGGCCAGATGGCTCCCTGGCCTGAGTCAAGCAGTGGGAGTATGTGGCAATGGGGGCATGGCCAAGCTACAGTTTGTGAATGGAGGGTGGGGTCAGGGAAGATAAGTGGCTGTCGTTGCACCTGCTGTCAATTAATGTGTGTGTTTTTGTTGCAGGGATGGAGCATAAAAGGAGAGGGAAAGAAGAGAATAGCTGACTCCTGACCAGAACACATGTGAGTGAGTGAATAAAATAGCACATGAGTTAAGCTGAAAAGCTAAACACAAAGTTTGCAAGAACTTCAGTTTCCACCTGCCATGCTTCTGTACTCCACCCACATCAGGGATTTACTACAGCCCTTCTACCTTCCAAGAGAGTTTACTGCTGTAATCGTCACAGCTGTTGACATTCCACTGGACGCTAATGCTAGCACAGCACAAGGCTACCTACAGTATTAGGTGTGCAACCAGGGGGAAAAACACTTTGAACAAAGCCTACTCAAACATCAAGAATGGATATAAGACCACACCACTACCTCACTTAGGACAGTCAGACCACCTATCCATACTCCTAACCCCTGCATACACCCCCCCCCTAAGGAAAAAACCCAGCAAACACACAACGTATATACGATGTAGTGGTTAGGTAGTGGTTTGGTAATTTCAGGGAAATATGTTGTTACATAGTAGGCATGTCCTAATACAATGTCATGCCAATATGTAATGACAACGTAGTGGTAATCTAACGACAACGTAGTAGTAATACCTAACGACAATGTAGTGGTAACACATAATCCCCACCCCTATCCCGTGACCCCCTCCACCCTGTTAACTTGGTGAGAAAAGGGCATATGCTGGCTGACCTCTATCCCATCATGCTTTGCGGCTCCAGATCGCGTCGGTCTTTCCAAACCCGTTGGAGCGACTTCTGGCCTCCAAGTTTTTTTTATTCGTGTGAAAGGAAGGTGTTTGGTTATAATTGGAGAGCTTTGATCGACAGAATCTTTCAAAGGCAAGAATGTTACCCTTGTTATTGTTGTCACTATGTGAATGTAAGGTGATTAAGTCTGACGATATATCTCATCTCATTATCTCTAGCCGCTTTATCCTTCTACAGGGTCGCAGGCAAGCTGGAGCCTATCCCAGCTGACTACGGGCGAAAGGCGGGGTACACCCTGGACAAGTCACCAGGTCATCACAGGGCTGACACATAGACACAGACAACCATTCACACTCACATTCACACCTACAGTCAATTTAGAGTCACCAGTTAACCTAACCTGCATGTCTTTGGACTGTGGGGGAAACCGGAGCACCCAGAGGAAACCCACGTGGACACGGGGAGAACATGCAAACTCCGCACAGAAAGGCCCTCGCCGGCCACGGGGCTTGAACCTGGACCTTCTTGCTGTGAGGCGACAGCGCTAACCACTACACCACCGTGCCGCCTTACATGCAAATGTTATTGTTAAATGTTTATTTTAATGGTTGTTAGTGTGTGAGTCTCCACTGCCGGAAAGCACGGCAGTTGTTTGTGGGGGATGATGAGCGCATGGTGGAGATCATTTTATGAAAAGATAGAAACACAACTTGAATAAATGACTTACATTTGTGATCTGTCAGTCTGACTATCTGTGTAGTGACATCCAGTACTAATAATATTACTTATTGATGTGTGGCATTTTATCATAAAATCCAACCATTTTTTAAATGTATGTCTTTAATTCATAAATGCATAATGCTCACTCGTTTTTATGTGGCCCATGACACTAACCATTTCCTTTTTGTGTTTTTATAAATTATCAGAGAAAGGTTTTGATGCGCATAGATGAAATTGTGCAGAATTATCTGTAGGTACTTACCTCTTGCAAATATTTTATGTGTACATACATCACTTAATCTGACCATATAATGGTAAACAAGGATTTCCCAGTTTATCATTGATTATAATTATATTTGCAGGCTCGCACTGCTGTGGCTGCAACAACTAAGGAGACAACTACTGTACCAACCCACCATTCATCTGATTCGGAAACCAGAGACAGCTGTTAGCTCTTTCACTGCTAGAATTTCTATTATTGAATACTGGTTCACTATTAAATATTTTCTAGAGCCAGAACAAAAATAATGGTTGGCACGTGTGTAAATATTGCAGTCAGTCTCTGAAGGTTTTTATGCCATTTTAGCGTAATGTAATATCTGACCAGCGGCCATCATAAAAGTGCAGAATAATACCTTTAAGTTCCTTTGCATATTCATGATTACATTTGATTCAGGTAATGCATGTATTAATCTTCTATTTCATCCTGTGAAACTACAACACATGACCTGTTATGATTGTCAAGTGTACTAGTACACACGGTTTTATATATATGGTTCACATTTCTAACCTAACCTGGTTGATGCAGCTATTTTTGTTGTTGTTGAAATAAATGCACCGACTATACAAAATATTGTTGCTTCTTCCATGTTTTCTGCATTATATTCCTCGGGTTTTGTAAGGTAGGAGAAAGGATGTGAAAATGTAAGGTGTTGAGAATGTGCCCATATGAGTGTGAAAGTATCCATGAGGAAGAAACCTTGAGAGGAGCCAGACTCAAAAGGGAACCCATCCTCATATGGGTGACAACAGACAACATGATTATAACATTAACAGTTTTAACATGAAGTCAGTTTTGTTGATGTTATACCTCTTCATTGATGGAAACTTGAGTGCAAAACTGTTCATGACAACTGCAGTCCTAAAGTTAGCAAGTCAACTGTAGTCCTCAGCCATAAAAGCATTACTGTAAGTGTCCAGAGCATCTTCCAAGTGTGATTTTCAACTGTCCATATGGGGCTGTCCTTCACAGGAGCGATGTGATGAGAGTCCTACCAGACATAGGGCATCAGGATGGATCAGGCAGGTCCGAGGAGCAGAAGAGGTCAGCATCTCAATCTTAGGATTGACATGTAAATCATAGGGACAGATGGGGGGGTGACACAGGTTGTTAGGTATGCCCAATGTCACCTGAATAAGTAGAAACAGTATACATTTTGCTCTGAGTGCAAGCAGGGACTCTGGCAAAACTAACTATGACAGCATAACTAAAAGGGTAGAGCCAGAAGGTAAAACAGGCATGAGGGCGCCCCCGGGACATAAAGCAGCAGCCTCAACACCATCATCAAACTCGAGTGAGCAAGCGAGTGGGGGACTGACAGCATCCATACAGTACATCCCAGTTTACCAAAACACTATGTCTGAGGACCCTCCGGATCTACTCCTTTACCTCATAAACACTATCAACAAAAGGCTTGACTAAACAGATATGTTTTCAGCCTATACTTAAATGCTGAGACTGTATCTGATTTCTGAACACTACTTAGAAGGCTGTTCCATAACTGTGGGGCTTTGTAAGAAAAGGCTCTGCCCCTGATGTAGCCTTCACTATACAAGGTACCAGCAGATAGCCTGTACCTTTTGATGTACCGTAAGTAGGTGTGGCAGCTCATAAAGGACCAGAAGTTCACTTCAGTACTGTGGTGCGAGACCATTCAGTGCTTTAAAGGTCAATAGTAGTATTTTATAATCAATACAAAATTTGATTGGGAGCCAATGCAGTGTGGATAAAACAGGGGTGATGTGGTCATATCTTCTAGTTCTCATTTGCTGCTGCATTTTGAACTAACTGGAGCTTGTTTATGCACTTACTGGAACATCCAGACAGTAAGGCATGACAGTAATCCAACCTGGAGGTAACAAAAGCATGGACTAGTTTTTCTGCGTCATGTAGTGACATTAAATTTCTTATCTTGGCAATATTTCTGAGATGAAAGAATGCTATCCAGGTAATATTATTGATATGAGATTCAAATGAAAGACTGGGGTCACCAATCACCAATCAAGGTCTTTTATTGCTGCATATGAAGAAACAGAAAGGCCATTCAGAGTTACTATGTAATCAGAAAACCTACTTCTAGCTGCATGTGGTCCTATTACAAGTACTTCAGTCTTGTCAGAGTTAAGCAGAAGGAAGGTAATAAGCATTCAGTGTCTAATGTACTTTACACATTCCTCAATTCTCTTAAGCTGGTGTCTCTCATCTGGTTTTGCAGAAACATACAACTGTGTGTCATCAGCATAACAGTGGAAACTAATATCATGTTTATGAATAATATCACCCAGAGGTAACATATATAAAGAAAAAAGCAGTGGACCCAAGACAGAACCTTGCGGAACACCAAACTTTACCTCAGTATGTCTAGAAAAATCACCATTTACATCAACATACTGATAGCAATCAGTTAAATTAGAGCTGAGCCAAGAGAGGGCCATTCCTTTAACTCCCATAACATTTTCTAGTCTCTCCAGAAGAATGGAATGATCAATGGTATCAAATGCTGCACTAAGATCAAGCAACACAAGCAGCGAGACACAGACCTGATCAGACGCCAACAGTAGGTCGTTTACTACTTTAACCAAAGCTGTCTCTGTGCTATGATGAGGTCTAAATCCTGACTGATACATTTCATGGATGTTATTCCTATGTAAATATGAGCATAACTGCTGTGCAACAGCTTTTTCAAGAATCTTGGAGATAAAGGGGAGGTTTGATATTGGCTGATAACTGGACAGCTGACAGGGATCAAGGTCAGTTTTTTTTTTTTAATCAGGAGTTTGATAACTGCTAGTTTAAAGGATTTGGGTACATAGCTGATCCTAAGAGAAGAATTTCTTATTTTTAGAAGCAGTTCAATTACTTCAGGTATTATCTGTTTGAATAGATGTGTAGGTAAGGGATCTTGTCCACAAGTTGAGGATTTTGATGCGGAGATTAATGAAAGTAATTCAATTTCTCTATGGGGAGTAAAGCATTCTAATTGCTGATCTGATAGTTATACTGTTAACTACAGGGTCACATATTGTCTGACCTTAAATAAAATAATAAGAATTATTATTATTATTTACTCATTCAGTTTTTGTATCTCAGTTCAGTTTTAATTCATTTTACAAGTGCATATGTGGGCGGCACGGTGGTGTAGTGGTTAGCGCTGTCGCCTCACAGCAAGAAGGTCCTGGGTTCGAGCCCCGGGGCCGGCGAGGGCCTTTCTGTGTGGAGTTTGCATGTTCTCCCCGTGTCCGCGTGGGTTTCCTCCGGGTGCTCCGGTTTCCCCCACAGTCCAAAGACATGCAGGTTAGGTTAACTGGTGACTCTAAATTGACCGTAGGTGTGAATGTGAGTGTGAATGGTTGTCTGTGTCTATGTGTCAGCCCTGTGATGACCTGGCGACTTGTCCAGGGTGTACCCAGCCTTTCGCCCGTAGTCAGCTGGGATAGGCTCCAGCTTGCCTGCGACCCTGTAGAAGGATAAAGCGGCTAGAGATAATGAGAGAGAGAGAGAGAAGTGCATATGTATTTTTATTTTTTTTTATTTTGAGGGGTTGACTAGTTTTAGTTTAGCTTTTATTTAGTTTTAGTCTTCACTTTAGTTTTTCAGGTATTGCACCCAGTTCAATTTTCCGAGCCCTCCCTGTTTTTCTCCTGCTCATTTCCTGTCTCTACACTGTCCTATCCAATAAAGGTGGAAAAAGCCCAAAAAAGAGAATAATTTAAAAGCAGTGCCAGCAAACATAAGTGCAATCAATTCAAGTAATAGTTAATAAATAAAGGGTTTACAAAACAAGTTGGAGAATTCATTTTAGACATTTTAGTAAGCTTTCTTGTTTTTTTTTGCCATTTTTTCCACAGCGCAAGCTAACGGCTACAAAAAACCCGGTGTTCTATTGAGCGGAAGTATACACCCCATGCCCCCCGCATAGATTTTGTGGATGTCATAGGAGAGAAATCAGCAACAAATATCAAAACTGAACACTAAACAATTTATTTACTTATTTATTTAATTTATTGTTTGATTTTTTCCCTTTGTGATGGTCACGGAGGTGATCTGATCCATTTAAATAGCTGCCGGAACACCGAATGAAATTAAAATAGCTGCCGGATCCGAAGACGGAGGTTACGGATCTTGTTCCGTCATGTTCCAGCTCAAATTAAGCCCTGGGCGTAATGGAATACATTTAATGGCGTTCGGTTAAAGGATACAAAATAACAGTAACCGCTTATTCCGTTACAGTACAGGGGGGAAAGATTCAGTGAAATTGGGGATTACTTCACAGGATCACAATGTGTGTGAGGTTGCTGGTTTTGGGCTTTTTTTCAAGCCTGCATTTTACATTGGCTTTTCATTTGCTTCTGCTCTGCTAAACCCACACATACACAAACCCGATAGCAGCTGACAGCGGCTCTGACTTTGCAAAGCAGCACACTGCGCTTCTGAACCCTGCACTCACGTGCCGAAATATGCGGTTGGCCCGGGGGGGGGGGGGGGGTACAATTCATTTAATACGCGCAAAACAAAAAATACGAAATACAGGTGTGAAAAATAGAAAACATTTTAGTTTAAAACATGCCAAAATACAAATGTAAAACATAGCAAAATACAAAATTTAGTGACCAGTGGCATCACTGGTGCTTGGCTGTGGGTCATCTATGTCATCATCAGCTGTTGCAGCGCTCGGGCTGGCGGGAGCATTTGCTCGTTTCATAAACCAGGAGCTGGGGTGGAAACTGTATGACAGAGTGCATGAGGGAGCATGAGAGAGACTGGAAATGTGCCTGGAGCTGGGGCGGAAACTGTTGTACGCGGAGAGAGGCGCTGCCGGGAGCTGGGGCGGAAACTGTCGTACGCTCAGCTGGGAAACACTTGCCAGTCATAACCAGACGGTCGTAAAGTCAATCGGTCATAAGTCGATGACTACCTGTACACGGAGTGCAGAATTATTAGGCAAGTTGTATTTTTGAGGATTAGTTTTATTATTGAACAACAACTATGTTCTCAATTAAACAAAAAGACTCATAAATATCAAAGCTGAATATGTATGGAAGTTAGAGTGGGGTGTTTTTAGTTTTGGCCATTTTAGGAGAATATGTATGTGTTCAGGTAACTTTCACTGTGCAGAATTATTAGGCAACTTAATAAAAACCAAATATGTAGCCATTTCACTTATTTATTTTCACCAGGTACACTGATATGACAACTCCAGATTTGCAAATAAACATATCTGACATTCAAACACAAAACAAAAACAAATCAGTGACCAATATAGCTACCCTTCTTCATGAGGACACTCAAAAGCCTTCCATCCATAGATTCTGTCAATTTCTTTATCTGTTCACGACCAACATTGTGTGCAGCAGCAACCACGGCCTCCCAGACGCTGTTCAGAGAGGTGTACCGTTTTCCCTCTTTGTAGACCTCACGTTTTATAATGGACCACAGGTTCTCTATGGGGTTTAGGTCAGGTGAACAAGGGGGCCATGTCATTATTTTTTTCACCTTTCAGACCTTTACTGGCTAGCCACGCAGTGGAGTATTTGGACGCATGAGATGGAGCGTTATCCTGCATGAAAATCATGTTCTTCTTGAAAGATGCTGACTTTTTCCTATACCACTGCTTGAAAGTTTCTTCCAGGAACTGGCAGTAGGTCTGGGAGTTGAGTTTGAGTCCATCCTCAACTCAAAAAGGTCCAACAAGCTCGTCTTTGATGATACCAGCCCATAGCAGTACTCCACCTCCACCTTGCTGGCGTCCGAGTCGGAGTGGAGCTCTGTGCCCATTACTGATCCAGCCACAGGCCCATCAAGAGTCACTCTCATCTCATCAGACCACAGCACCTTAGAAAAATCAGTCTTAAGATATTTCTTGGCCCAGTCTTGACGTTTTATCTTGTGTGCCTTACTCAGTGGTGGTCGTTTTTCAGCCTTCCTTACCTTGGCCATGTCCCTCAGTATTGCACAACTTGTACTCTTTGACACTCCAGGAATGTTACAACTCTGGAATATCGCAGAACTGGATGCTAATGGCTGCTTGTTAGCTTCACGCTTGATTTTCCGCAGATCATGTGCAGTTATTTTGCGCCTCTTTTTTCCCCACACGCTTCTTTCGACCCTGTTGACTATTTGCAATGAAACGCTTGATTGTTCGGTGATCACGTTTCAACATCTTCGCAATTTCAAGAGTGCTGCATCCGTCTGCAAGACATCTCACAATTTTATACTTTTCAAAGTCTGTCGGATCTCTCTTCTGACCCATTTTGCCAGAGGAAAAGAGGTTGCCTAATAATTATGCACACCTGATATAGGGTATTGATGTCATTAGACCACACCCCCTCTCATTACACAGATGCACAGCACCTGATATACTTAATTGGTAGTAGGCTTTCAAGCCTAAACAGCTTGGAGTGGGACAACATGCATTAAAAGGATGTTGTGGTCAAAATACTCACTTGCCTAATAATTCTGCACTCAGTGTATATATATATATATATATATATATATATATATATATATATATATATATATATCTTACAGCCAAACACTGTGTTGGAAATTCAGCTGAAAACAGAGATAACTTGCTTCATCAGATAATTCCTTTATTTCAGTACTCTCAGCCAGGGAGACTGATCTCAGTTCATCTTCAAAGACAGATTGTATAAATGACTCATATATAGATCATGAGTGAGTTGTCATGCCACTCTATTATTTAAGCAAAAGAACTCTCTGCCAACTGGTTACACCTAACATCTTCTACTCTGCCTAGCCACAATACATTTTTAATCTCTGAAGATGCATGTGCTCACTATGTGTGTCAGAAAGTTAGAAAACTGCTGTCAGTGATACTTGATTTGGTCCATCTCTGAGAACTGGCAGAGCATTGTACCTTGAGTGAAACTGCTTTCAAAAAAACAAAACAAAAAAAAACCCTGTCTTCTACAGGAGGACAAGTGGTTGTACTTTGCAAAGTTGAGTTTATGATTAAGGGAATTGTTACCTCTCAACACAGAAGTTTGTGATCCGTGTCCTGTATGTAAGAGTAGTTTATGGACTGAAAAATTTGGACTATTGCTTACAAATTATTACTTGGAGCTGATGGATTGTGGTCTGCTGTGTTAAAAAAAGTTTCATATAACTTTTATTCACAGGAGTCTTATTACACCTTTAATAGTTGAAATATCCACTAGTTTATTTTGATCTAAGAATAATACATAAAAGGCACTGAAGAAAAAAAAAACATGCTGGAATAAAATGAGATACTTTTACCTCGGGGCAATCTTTCAATCCACTGCTGATTTAGAGCTGTGATTTGATGCTAATGTCTACTTTTAATTCCAACCTTACCTTGCCTTGTTATCTCCTCAATTTCCATAACTGAACATTCAAACAGGAGCCTGTTACAACAGAGTTGAGATCTGATTTTCAAACAAATCAAAGCAGACTCAGGTTGCTTTTCTGATTTAACCAGCCTACCTGAAAACAAAGACTCTTTGTCTGTTTAGACAGAGAGAGAGAGAGAACAAAAAAGGCATGGATGTGGCACTGATGGGTAATTCAGATACTCAAATACATGAGCCAAAACATGGAACAGAGACAAAAGAACATAGCATGACTCATGCTCTTTGTGTTTTCTGTCGGTTGTATACTTTTTACCACCCAAAATGAGAAAAAGTTAGGAGACTATCTTGAAATTAAAACTGAAACAATTATTGCACTCATTACAAGACAACAGCACATTATTTTATGTTATATATTGTGAATTTTATTGTTTTTCAAAATAAACACTTCGCTCAATTTTGATCCATGCAACACATTAAAAAAATGGGATGGTAAAGCATTTGCCACTTCATAACGTTGCCATTCCTTCTCACAGAGGTTTAGGGAGTGAAGACACCAATTGATGCAGCATTTCAGGTGTTACTTTGCCAGACTCTTGCTGAAAACAGGCCTTAAGGTGTGCAAAAGTACAGGGTCAGTGTTTTTTTTTTTTAAGAATTCGCCATACATTCTCTACTGGGGACAGAGGGGACAGGCATCCTCTTCTTCCACAGCCATGCCTTTGCAACGTGTGCACAATGTGGCTTTGCATTGTCTTGGTGAAATATCCCTGGAAAAGCAGCCATCTTGAAAGTAGCATATGTTGCATGATGTTAAATAGTTTGTCCATAGTCCTCTTCTCTGCCACCGTCACCAGAGAGTCCAGCTTCATGCCAACCACAGAGCCAGCCCGCCTGATCAGTTTGTCCAGCCTGGATGTGTCCTTCTTGGATGTGCTGCTCCCCCAGCACACCATGGTGTAAAACAGGACACTGGCGACCACGGACTGATAGAACATCCACAGGAGTTTCCTGCAGATGTTAAAGAACCACAGCCTCCTAAGGAAGTATAGCCTGCTCTGTCTCTTCCTGTACAAATGTTTGGTGTTGCAATTCCAGTCCAGCTTGCTGTCCAGCCACAGCCCAAGGTACTTGTAGGAATCCACAGCCTCCACCTCGACTCCCTCGATCAGAACTGGTCGTGACTTTGGTCTGGACCTCCCAAAGTCAATGACCAGCTCCTTGGTATTCGAGGTGTTGAGCTGCAGATGGTTCCTGTTGCACCACACAGCAAAGTCTCTCACTAGGCTCCTATACTCCTCCTCTCTGTCAGCACTGATACACCCAATGATGGCTGTGTCATCGGCAAACTTCTGAATGTGACACAGCTCCGAGTTGTAGCAGAAGTCCGTGGTGTACAGGGTGAAGAGAAGAGGGGCCAGCACCATGCCCTGGGGTGCTCCGGTGCTGCTAATCACAGTGTCAGACGTGATGTCCTTCAGCCTGACATACTGCGGCCTGTCAGTGAGGTAGCTGGAGATCCAGGTGACCAGGCAGGGGTCCACTCGCATCCTGTTCAGTTTGTCCTGAAGCAATAGGGGCTGGATGGTGTTGAAGGCACTCGAGAAGTCCAAGAAGAGGATCCTCACTGTGCCATTTCTCTTATCCAGATGCAAGTGGGCTTGGTGTAGCAGGTAGAGGATGGCGTCTTTCACACCAACACCTGCCCGGTATGCAAACTGCAGACAGTTCTGGGCATGTTGTACCTGGGGTCTGAGGAGGCTGAGGAAGAGCCGCTCCAACGTCTTCATTAGATGTGAAGCGAGTGCCACTGGTCAGAAGTCATTCAGATCGCTGGGCCGATTCTTTTTGGGAACTGGAACGATACATGATGTCTTCCAGAGGGTGGGCACTCTCCCCAGCTGCAGGCTGAGGTTGAAGATGCATTGGAGTGGTTCACCCAGTTCAGCAGCACAGGCCTTCAGTAGTCGGGGACACACCTTGTCCGGGCCTGCTGCTTTCCTGGGGTGAAGCTTCCTCAGTTGACCTCTGACCTGGTCTGCAGTAATGCATGGAGGAGTCTGTGTTGAGGTGGGGGATGAGGGGGCTGCTGTGATGACTGGGGGGAGGTGTGTTGAGGGAAGAAGGAGAGATGGCTGCAGTGAGGGAGAGGGTGGGGGGGCGTGGGCTGGTTGAACCGATTGAAGAAGTCATTCAACTCATTCACCCTCTCCACTGTCCTCTCAATGACTCTGGTCTTTGTATTATGGCCTGTGATGGTTTTCACACCTTCCCAGACCTCCTGCATGCTGTTCTCCTTCAGCTTCTGTTCCACCTTTCTCCTGTAGCTGTCCTTAGCTTCCCTCATGCAGCATTTCACCTCCTGCTGTGCTGCTTTCATCGCCTCCCTATCCCTGCTCCTGAAGGCGGCCTTCTTCCTGTTGAGGACAGCTTTGACTTCCTGTGTTACCCATGGCTTGTTATTAGGGTAACACCGTACAGTCTTAGTGGGGGAGACCATGTCTGCACAGAAGTTGAGGTAATCTGTCAGACAGTGTCTCAGCCCCTCTATGTCCTCACAGTGTGGGCTAAGCAGCACATCCCAGTCCGTGATGTCATAGCAATCCCTGAGGGCATCTTCCATTTCAGGGGACAACCTCCTGATGGAGCTAGCTGTTGCAGGCTGCCTTTGAACCAGGGGGATGTACTTTGGCTGTAGAAGAACTAGGTTGTGGTCAGATTTCCCTAGTGGGGGGAGGGGTGTGGTTCTGTATGCATCCCTCACATTAGCATACAGCAAGTCAATTGTCCTGTTGTTCCTTGTTGGACAATCCACAGCCTGATAAAAAGCAGCCAAAATAGAGTCCAAAGCAGCGTGATTAAAGTCCCCAGAAATGATCATAAATGCCTCAGGGTGCTGTGTCTGCAGCCTTGCCGTGATGGAGTGAATCCTCTCACATGCAGTGGCCATGTCTGTCCTTGGAGGGATGTAAAGACAGATGGTGATCATGTGACTGAACTCCCTCGGCAGATAATATGGCCGCAGGCTAATGGCTAGCAGCTACAAGTCCGGGCAACATAAAACTGTCTTTACAGAGATATGTCCCGGGTTACACCAGTGGTTGTTAACATAAATGAGGAGTCCCCCACCTTTGCTTTTCCCGCATGTGTTAGTGTCTCTGTCGGCTCTCACAGCAGTGAATCCCTGCAGGTCCACGTTAGCATCCGGTATGAGGTGTGTTAGCCATGTCTCCATAAAGATAAATAAGCTGCTCTCCCGGTAAATCTGCTGGTTGTTCAGAGCGGAAAGCTCACCGACTTTATTTGGCAGCGAGTTCACATTCCCCATGATAACGGAAGGAATGGATGGTTTGCAGCACCGCCGGTTGTCCACTCGCCTAGCCTTTAGCTTAGCTCCAGCTTTGCAGACCCTGGGTTTCCTCCTCAGCTCTGCTGGGATGGGGTGTCATATCCTGGCTCATCCCATTGTTTTCAGGGCCAGCAGCTCCTCTCTCAAATAAGTGAGAAAACTGGCTCCTGCTTGCATGCTAAAGTTAAAAATATCCATGTTATATCAGTAACACACACTATATCTTCGTAAGAAGAGTGGAAAAGTAAAAAAAAGGTAGAAAAAAAGAGGTTCAAAGAGCTAAAAATTACAGAGCTACTGGAGAGGCAGCCGTCTCCCACAGCACCCATACATTATTGCTGCCATTACAGAATTGTAATTTACCTTTGCCAAGGGCAAAGACACACCCCCATACCATGACAAACCCTGGCTTTTGGCGTTCTTGCTGGTAACAGTCTGGATGTTCCTTTTCATTGTTGGTGCGAAGCACATGGCATCCATTTCTTCCAAAAAAAATTCCATCTGAAATACTGATTCATCTGACCACAATACGTTTCCACTGTGTGCTGATCCATCCCAGATGCCTTTGAGCTCTGAAAAGTTGACAGTGCATCTGTACACTATTAACATGAGGCTTCCTTTTTGCACAGTAAAGTTATAATGGACGCAACTCTGTATTGCATTGCTTAACAAAAGTTTGCCAAGCACATGTGGTTATATCAGCTATTGGTGAATGATGGTTCTTGATGCAGTGGATCAGGAATTGGCAATCACAAGTGTTCAACTTAGGCTTGCATCATTGTGCTTTATGCACTGAAATTTCTCAGATTTTTTTTAATCGGTTAATAATGATATGCACCATCGAGGGTGAAATATCCAAATCCCTTAATATCTTTCTTTGAGGAACATTGTAAACATTTCACTTATTTTCTCCTTCGTTTGTTGACAAACTGGAGATTATCATCCCTTCTTTGCTTCTCAAAGTTCAAGTTCAGAGTGTTTATTGTCATATGTACAGTAAGGACATGTCCTCTTGCACAATGAAATTCTTAGTTTGCTGTCCACCATGAATACCAAATACAAATAAATAAATAGGAGGAAGAAATAATACAAAGTAAAGGCAATATAGTGCAAAATAAAAGCAAAAAAAAAAAAAATCCCAAAACCACCCAGTATAGTACAAAATAAAGCTAAATGGAGTGCAAAATAGGGAGTATAATACAAAAATAAGGCAATGATCGGACGTAGCAGCAAAAAGGGCAGTAATGTGCGAACATGTGCAAACAATGTAAACAGATGTAAACAGTCAAGGAAACAGCAACAAAAAAGGGCAGTCATGTGCAAACAACTGTAAACCACGGGCGATTGCTCTAAGACAACGAGAGAGGCTCAGCCTCCTCTAAAAATGACGAACATCGTGTAGGATGAATTGCGCTAGGCTTATGTTATAGCCGACCTTATAACATTGCTATTTCAGATCCAGAATCATAGAAATATATGTGCTCAACCCAACTACAGTGCAAAATCATTCCGTTATAACTTTCCCCAGTTCGCCTAATGTGTGCGTGAGTTTTCCCCCCTCATGACAGCTCGATGCAGCCCAGCCTCAGTGGATTGGGAGCTATGTGCTTGTCAATCTCAAAATGCAAGACGATTATTGGACAAATACTGTGAAAACGCCCGCCCACGGAGTCTCACGGACTCCCAGCCTCAATGGACTTCAACGGCATTTGGGAGCTATGCGCTTTTCAATCTCAAAATGCAAGACGGTTATTGGACAAATACTGCGAAAATGCCCACCTACGGACTCCGAGCCTCACATGGGAGGGACATGGCAGTTTCCGCGAGGAGACTGGTGATTGGTGAAAGCGGCCGGATATTTTCTTTGATTGACAGCTCGTTTCAACTATAGACAGGCAGCAGTACAGTGTTGCCAGATTGGGCAGTTTCCCGCCCAATTGGGTGGTTTTAAATGCATTTTGGCAGGTTTTGAACATATTTTGGGCTGGATAACATCAGCAGTATCTGGCAACATCAGCTCAGTCCCATGCGGATTCGCAAGTGCTGTGGTGTATTGTAAGAGATCAGCTTACATTTCGATTTCATTCATTACATACGGTTTCTACCAGCTTTTTTAGTTTGTATATATTTTCATTGTAAATAAAGTGTAAATATAGTGTTGTCAAGTTTGCTATCTTAGTTCCAGAAATTTCATTTATTTGAGTGACTGAACTTGAACTTGAGGGGGCTAGTCAGCTAGCAAGAAAGCTGTGCACGGATGCCAAGCATTGCTGATTTAATTTTGGCGAAGCCATTTGCCAGTCTTCCTTTCAAGGAAAAAATTAAAATTAAAGAGCAGGGTAGACCAATGCCTCAAATTGACTTGGCGAAAAGGTAGGGAATAATACTCGTTCCTTTCAGCTCTCCTGGTACGAGAAAGTGAATTGGCTAACAGCATGTGACCCACATCAACAACAGTAAATAGGCTACTTTAGTAATATGTCATGGATGGACCAAAAATATAGAATCTATTTAAAATGTTTATGCTGAGTATATTATATTGGAATATATGTTTTTCTGGATATGAATTAAACACAGCTACAATTTGGAAAACATTTTTAAACAAAAACACAGCCGAGGTCAATTTTTAAACAACATGCCACAATTTTAAAATATAAAATGTTAAAATATACCCCCCCCCCCCCCCCCCAACACCACCATCATGTATATTGGACAATAGGCTAATGGGCCAAAAGAACCTGTTATTTCACAGTTTGTGACGCTGCCAACAATCAGCCAGATCAGAGGCAAGAGTATGCGCAAAATTGATGTGTTTTTTCTTTTAAAATCTGGAAATATCGTAACCGACCAGCCTCCCCTGTTTGAAAGACTACCAGCCGCCACTGGTGTAAACCGATGTAAACAGTTAAAGACAGTTTACAGGGAGGTAGTCCATGGTTATAGACTCCTGTCAACTGTTCAGGAGTCTGATGGCAGTGGTAAAGAAAGAGTTCTTTAGTCTGACAGTCTTACATTTCACACTTCTGTACCTCCGGCCTGAGGGTAGAAGTGTGAACAGTCCATGCTGGGGTGGGTGGGCTCTTTGAGGATAGAGGCTGCTCACCCTCTCCACCTCAAGCTCCCAGATGAACAATGGATGATGCCGTCCTCACACCATGACACCAGACTGGCCACCTCCCTCCTGTAGACCATTTAGTCTCTGCCAGTGATGCATCCTATCACTGCGGTGTCGTCCACCAACTTCTCAAAGACTAGTTCCTTCCTGGATACTGATTTTGTAGCAAATCATGATTACAATGATCTGTTCACATGACCTGTTTTAAATCACATCATTATTTAATTGTTTTACCTCATTACTAGTCATAAATTGCCCCTGTCCCAACTTTTCTTGGAATGCTTTGCAGGCCTGAAACACAGAAATTGAAGTATATTCACAAATGAAATTAAATTGACCACAAAAAAAAAAGAAATATCTTGGATTTATACTGCCTACAATGAAATACAAGTTGTTCTGCCCTCAATAGGATGTGGAAAGGAATGCAGATAGCTAAACAGTTCCAATAAATATCCAGGAGACCGCTTGTTTGGTTTAGGATGTTTTTCAAGACTTTAATCTTTGTGAAACTAAAATACAGAAATAAAAATACAAATTACACATCAGCCTCTCTCTCTTACAAACAGTGAATTAGCAATTCAACAATTAGCACGGATCTTAATGTAACATTAAAAATATCATAGATGTGCTAACATGATTAGCATCACCATATTTTAGGTCGTTTTTACCCAAATTGCAAACTGTTTTAATAACCACTTGAGTTAAAAGTCCCAAAACCAAATATCTATTGTTACTTACAGAAATGGATTCTTCAGGTCTTCGCAAAGAAAAAGTGAACATGAGTGGGGAAAAACACAACTGCTCCCTTTCACTGGCTTCCTCATATGGGGGGTGGACCTATAGCAAGCCTACATGAACAAAAATCTCAGAATATTAATTACTCTGGTGATCTTCTTAAGGGGCAGCACACTCCCCATGTGGCATAATGTACAATATCACTCTGTCCCTTTAAGAATAAGCACAACTTCTGAGGCAGGTCTTGAATACACTGTGGAAGAACCTCCTTTAACCACCCTTACCTCCACTTTATGAACCCTGTTATCCTGATCAGGAAAGGTGTTTAATGTAAATTCACTCAGCCACTCACTCATTTTGGCCTGACTGTCCTTCAGAAGCACAACCTCCCAATCTTCAGGTAAGATTAGTCTGCCTGCCATTTCCTCCTTGGCTGCAGTGTCACCAGGTACTCTTGACACCACTGTTTCCAGAATGAATCAGCAAGGCTCTGGACTGGTAGAGATTCTTAAGATCAAAGTCCCCTGAAGGAGCAGATACAGAGTCTATCTTCTGTGTTAAAAGCATGGCAGGAGGAAGTACAGTGGGTGTGTCTGAGTCTGATGATACAGGAACTATTGGCCATACATTCATTATGGCAGCAAATTCTGCTATTAGTGTGGAAGGACTTAATGTGTAAGGCTAGGTGAGTCCACCTTGAGCAATACTGCATCTAAAATGTGATAAGCAACCCCTATCACCCTTTCCCACATTCCTCCCATGTGGGAAGAATGTGGCAGATTGAAATGGCATGTGTAGCCTTGTTCTTTGAGGTAAGACTGGAGCTTTGCATTTTGTGGCATTATTCCAAGTTCTTTACATGCACCAACAAAGTTGGTTCCATGGTCCAAATGGAACAGCTTCACTGGACCCCTGATTGCTGTGAATCTTCTGAGAGCATTTATGAAGCTTGATGTGGATAGTTACTCCACTTCCTCCATATATACCACTTGTGTAACCAAGCAGGTAAACACGATGGCCCAGCACTTGCTGTCTGAGAGACCCCCTCTGGTATGGTGAGCATATACGGTCCATGGCCCAAATATGTCAAATCCGACGTGTGTGAATGGAGGAGCTTGGATGAGATGATCAGCAGGTAAGTCAGACTTTTTTTTGCTTTTCCATACTTCCTCTTAACTTCCTATAGGTGATGCACTTGTGTATGATGCTCGATACCAGTCTTTTTCCTCCAGACCAGTGGACCAATGGCTCCTTCAGGTAACATGCCTCCCCTGAAGTATCACTTGTTCATGATAAAACTGTAGCAGCAATGTAGCAAGGTGATGTTTTTTTGGGGGATGATTATTGGATATTTCTCTTTCCAAGGAATCGCAGCTGATATGTGGCCCTCAACCCTCACCACGTCATCTTTATCCAGCTTTCTGAGAGGGCTCTGTTTTGAGACAATTTCTCATTTAGACAGGGTATCGAGTTCCTCTGTGAAGACCTCATGCTGAACAGTCCAACTGATTACTGTTCCCCCCCGCATAAGTTCATCTGCTTTTGCCATGTCTCCCTCCAGAGCTCTACAATGTGATCTGACCTTCTGATTCAGTCTGGCTATTCCATGGGTGAGTAATTTCCAGATGGAAAAGTGATAGAATCTATCTGAACCAAGCAGTGTTTCAGAAACTTTTGTGGCAAAATTCACAATTGGTGGTCATATATCTGCATCCAAGTCTATTTCAACAAGCTCAAAGAACTTTGGGTGAAGAGTTGCAGCTCCATCATCTTTTCCCAGAAATAAGGGTCCTGAAAGCCAATTTGTGTCCCCCAAGTGTATAGCTGGTAGGGGCCATCTACCATAGTCTGCAGAGTTTTGCTCCATGCAAATGAAGTGCTACTGTTCAGGATGAGTTAACTTATGGATAAGTGCAACTCTGTTGGCGATATACACCTAGAACTGCCAATTGGTGTTGTAAATATAGCCCAGCACAACTCTATTTCCAGTATAAAACTTCACTTGTGTGGATTTCAGTATCCAGCTCATCCACTTACAGGTCAGCCAATTCAACTGTCAGCACAGCTGCACAAAGCTCCAGCTGAGGCACAGTATGGGAATGACATGGTGCTAATTTGGAATTTCCCAAGCAGAATCCAACATGAATTTGTCACTTATTGTCAACTGTTCTGAGGTATGCCAATGCTGAGATGGCCATAGTGGACGCATCAGAAAAGACACATAGTTCTCTGTGCTGTGTGGTGAGCAAGGACACAGGTAAGTATGGCTGAGGAATCTGCAGTCACTCCAGAACCAAGAATGAGTCTTTCCAAGACTTCCACTACATCTCTTTTTCAGCAAGCAAAGGGGTGCCATAGTCACAGTGCTCAGTGCAAAGCTTTCTAACTAGAGCCTTGCATTGTACTCCCCTTACAGAAAAAACACATGAATTTCCCATGTATTTCACATGTGATCACATGTTACCATGTGTTACCATGTAGAGCACATGTGGAAAATGTGTCATCACATGTGTAAAACATTCCCACATGTGATTCACATAAAATTGGGCCAAAACCACGTTTCCCACGTGCAAAACACATTTTCCACATATTTCACATGTGAGAAATCACATATGAAGTTCATGTGGTTTTTCTGTAAGGGTCTTACTGGAGCCATGAAACCCAATGGGCTGAATAGGCTGTTGAAAGAATTCCTTTGTGAATTAATGTCTTCTCCTCTCTAGAGACAAGGAAGATAAAGCTGTTTCAAAGTTCCAGTTGAGCCATAAGCTTCTTTGTAGAGGTAATGGATCTACACCCAGCTCTAGGTCTTTCATCTCCTTAGCCTACTCATCATGTGGAAACACTTCCATCATTCTTCCACCCACTCTTCCTCCAGACTCTAGGACTTTGATTTCCAAATGAAGTGGCTTGATATTAGGAATGTGACAGTTGTAGCCCCTTTCCTGAATATATCTGTGTGTGGTGGCTCTTGATGCACTGACACCAGCCTCAGTCCACTCCTTGTGAAGCTCTGCCAAGTTCTTGAATCAACTTTTCTTGACAATCCTCTCAAGACAGTGGTCATCCCTGTTGTTTATGCACCTTTTCTAGGCAGCCTTTTCAGCAATGAACTTCTGTTGTTTACTATCCTTGTGAAGGGTGTCAATGATTGTCTTCTGGACAACTGTCAAGTCAGCAGTCTTCCCCATAATTGTGGCTGCATGTACTGAACTAGACCAAGAGGTATGTGGTGATTATGTTTTACTCAAATTTGAAATGAAATATTCTAATTATTTGAGATACTGGATTTCAAATTTTAATGAGCTATAAGCCATAATCAGCAAAATTAAAACCAAAAAAGGCTTGAAATATTTTACTTCACAGGTAATCCATCCATTATCCGTAACCACTTATCCTGTACAGGTAAACTGGAGCCCATCCCAACTGACTATGGGGGAGAGGCAGGGTACACCCTGGACAAGTTACCAAGACATCACAGGGCTGAAACACAGAGAAAAAAACAACCATTCACAACTACAGTCAATTAGCCTAACCTGTATGTCTTTGTATATATGCACACACACACACACACTGCTCAGCGTAAATGAGTACACCCCTTTGAAAAGTAACATTTTAAACAAATAAACAATCTCAATGAACACAAAATTTCCAAAATGTTGACAAGACAAAGTTTAATATAACATCTGTTTAACTTATAACATGAAAGTAAGGTTAATAATATAACTTAAATTACACATTTTTTCAGTTTTACTCAAATTAGGGTGGTGCAAAAATGAGTACACTGCACAACAAAAACTATTACATCTAGTACTTTGTATGGCCTCCATGATTTTTAATGAGAGCACCAAGTCTTCTAGGCATGGAATGAACAAGTTGGCAACATTTTGCAACATCAATCTTTTTCCATTCTTCAACAATGACCTCTTTTAGTGACTGGATGCTGGATGGAGAGTGATGCTCAACGTGTCTCTTCAGAATTCCCCATAGGTGTTTGTTTGGGTTCAGATCAGGAGACATACTTGGCCACTGAATCACTTTCACCCTGTTCTTCTTCAGAAATCCAACAGTGGCCTTAGATGTGTGTTTAGTCATGTTGGAAAAGTGCACAATGACCAAGGGCACGGAGTGATGGTAGCATCTTCTCTTTCAGCATAGAGCAAGACATCTGTGAATTCATGATGAGATCAGTGAAATGCAGCTCCCTGACACCAGCAGTACTCATGCAGCCCCACATAAGGACACTGCCACCACCATGTTTCACTGTAGGCACCATGCATTTTTCTTTGTATTCCTCATCTTTGCAAGGCCATACAGTTTTGAAGCCATCAGTTCCAAAAACATTTATCTTGGTCTCATTACTCCAGGAGTATAGAGTCCCAGTAGTCTTCATCTTTGTCAGCATGGGTCCTGGCAAACTCTAGGCAGGCTTTTTTGTGCCTGGGCTTTAGAAGAAGCTTCTTTCGTGGATGGCATCCATGCATGCCGTTCCTCTGCAGTGTACACTGTATTGTGTCACGGGAAATAGTCACCCCAGTTTGGCTTTCTACTTCTTTAGATAATTGCAGTGAACTTGCATGCCAATTTTCTTCAACCCTTCTCATCAGAAGACGCTCCTGTCGAGGTGTTAACTTCAGTGGACGACCTGGATGTCTCTGTGAGATGGTTGCAGTTCCATCTTAAATTTTTGGACCACTTTTGCTACAGTATTCTGACTGATAAGTAAAGCTTTGCTGATCATCTTGTAGCGTTCACCTTTGTGGTGGAAAGAAATTATTTTCTTTGAGGAATTCTGAAGAGACAAGTTGAGCATCACTCTCCATCCAGCATCCAGTCACTAAAAGAGGTCATTGTTGAAGAATGGAAAAAGATTGATGTTGCAAAATGTTGCCAACTTGTTCATTCCATGCCTAGAAGACTTGGTGCTGTCATTAAAAATCATGGAGGCCATACAAAGTAACAGATGTAGTAGTTTTTGTTGTGGGGTGTACTCATTTCTGCACCACCCTAATTTGAGTAAAACTGAAAAAATGTGTGATCTAAGTAATATTATTAACCTTACTTTCACGTTATAAGTTAAACAGATGTTATACTAAACTTTGTCTTGTCAACATTTTGGAAATTGTGTTCACTGAGATATTGTTTAAAATGTTACGGTACTTTTCAAAGGGGGTGTACTCATGTACGCTGAGCACTGTGTTTTTATATAATATATATATATATATATATATATATATATATATATATATATATATATATAACAACACACACACAGTTAGGTCCATATATATATTTGGACACTGACACAAATTTTGTTTTTTTACCTGTTTACTGAAACATATTCAAGTTATAGTTATATAATGGACAGAGTCCATACTTTCAGCTTTCATTTGAGGGTATCCAAATTAAAATTGGATGAAGGGTTTAGGAGTTTCAGCTCCTTAACATGTGCCACTCTGTTTTTAAAGGGACCAAAAGTAATCGGACAATTGACTCAAAGGCTATTTCATGGGCAGGTTTGGGCAATTCCTTCATTATGTCATTCTCCATTAAGCAGATAAAAGGCCTGGAGTTGATTTGAGGTGTGGTGCTTGCATTTGGAAGATTTTGCTGTGAAGAAAACATGCGGTCAAAGGAGCTCTTCATGCAGGTGAAACAAGCCATCCTTAAGCTACGAAAACAGAAAAAAAAACATCCAAGAAATTGCTACAATATTAGGAGTGGCAAAATCTACAGTTTGGTACATCCTGAGAAAGAAAGAAAGCACTGGTGAACTCAATGCAAAAAGACCTGGACACCCACAGACGACAACAGTGGTGGATGATCGCAGAATAATTTCCATGGTGAAGAGAAACCCCTTCACAACAGCCAACCAAGTGAACAACACACTCCAGGAGGTAGGCATATCAATATCCAAATCTACCATAAAGAGAAGACTGCATGAAAGTAAATACAGAGGGTTCACTGCACGGTGCAAGCCACTCATACGCCTCAAGAATAAAAAGGCTAGATTGGACTTTGCTAAAAAACATCTAAAAATGCTAGCACAGTTCTGGAAGAACATTCTTTGGACAGATGAAACCAAGATCAACCTCTACCAGAATGATGGAAAGAAAAAAAGTATGGCGAAGGCATGGTACAGCTCATGATCCAAAGCATACCACATCATCTGTAAAACACGGCGGAGGCAGTGTGATGGCTTGGGCATTCATGGCTGCCAGTGGCACTAGGTCAGTAGTGTTTATTGATGATGTGACACAGGACAGAAGCAGCCGGATGAATTCTGAGGTATTCAGACATATACTGTGTGCTCAAATCCAGCCAAACTGATTGGTCGGCATTTCATAATAGATGGACAATGACCCAAAACAAAGCCAAAACAACCCAGGAGTTTATTAAAGCAAAGAAGTGGAATATTCTTGAATGGCCAAGTCAGTCACCTGATCTTAACCCAATTGAGCATGCATTTCACTTGTTAAAGATTAAATGTCAGACAGAAAGTCCCACAAACAAACAGCAACTGAAAACCGCTGAAGTAAAGGCCTGGCAGAGCATTAAAAAGGAGGAAACACAGCGTCTGGTGATGTCCATGAGTTCAAGACTTCAGGCAGTCATTGACAAAAGGGTTTTCAACCAAGTATTAGAAATGAACATTTTATTTCCAATTATTTAATTTGTCCAATTACTTTTGAGCCCCTGAAATGAAGGGATTGTTTTAAAAAAAATGCTTTAGTTCCTCACATTTTTATGCAATCATTTTGTTCAACCCACTGAATTAAAGCTGAAAGTCTGAACTTCAACTGCATCTGAATTGTTTTGTTCAAAATTCATTCCGGTAACGTACATAACCAAAATTAGAAAAATGTCTGTCCAAATATTTATGGACCTAACTGTGTGTATAAATACACACACACACACACACACACACACACACACACACACACAGAGTAGTGCTTGAAAGTTTGTGAACCCTTTTGAATTTTCTATATTTCTGCATAAATATGACCAAAATCATAATCAGATTTTCACACAAGTCTTAAAAGTACATAAAGAGAACCCAGTTAAACAAATGAGACAAAAATATACTTGGTCATCTATTTATTGAGGAAAATTATCCAATATTACATATCTGTTAGTGGCAAAAGTATGTGAACATTTGCTTTCAGTATCTGGTGTGACCCCCTTGTGCAGCAATAACTGCAACTAAAAGTTTCCAGTAACTGTTGATCAGTGCTGCACACTGGCTTGGAGGAATTTTAGCCCATTCCTCCATACAGAACAGCTTCAACTCTAGGATGTTGGTGGGTTTCCTCACATGAACTGCTCGTTTCAGGTCCTTCCACAAAATTTTGACTGGATTAAGGTCAGGACTTTGACTTGGCCATTCCAAAACATTAACTTTATTCTTTAACTATTCTTTGGTAGAAATACTTGTGTGCTTAGGGTCCTTGTCTTGCTGCATGACCCACCTTCTCTTGAGATTCAGTTCATGGACAGATGTCCTATGTCACGGAATAATACAGCTCAAGTGTAGGTCCACTCATAAATAAACTGGCTCCGCCCCAGCAGCACTTTAGTGCAAGGTGTTTATTTTACAAAGTGCTCCCAAATAGTCCAACAGTGCAAAGGTGATAATTATAAATAAAGTAGCAAAATTTACTAAAAAAAAAAAACACTAAAGAAAAAAAAAATACTTTCCAAATGAAACAAAATCAAACACAAGAATATCCCAAAACAATTTAGTTCAGTTTACATCCAACAACTACAGCCGCAATCTGCATTACAATTAGTTACCTGAGCTAGTACTCTGTTGCTTATCCTTCACTCTCTCTCCCACAGAATGATCAGGGTGAACATTTTATACTCTCAGCCCCTCCCCCAGGTCATACCATTACACAGTTTTAAAAATAAATTACCACAATTAAACATTTTTAGACATAAATAACACAGCCATCAAATAGCTTTAACAATACCCTGCATAAACATCCATTTTACAACAGTTTATTCCCCACAAACATTATTATTTTATTAGTTTGCAAAACACCCCTCAGAACTTGGTTTTGCCCGTACCCATGCTGCATTGTGCAGTCCTGACGCTACTGAATTAGCCCTCTGTTATTGCTGCTCGGGTTGGCCTGTCATGGCAGCGCGCACACCATTCAAACCCTCCCCAAACAAACGCCGACCGGACTAAAACCCCATAGAAAAGACGAACAAGACAGAAAAAACAAACCAAACACAAGACACAACCAACATTACCTAGACAGCTCAAACAAGTAAGTATATGTTTATTTTAATGAGTTATGATTTTACCACGGTAGGGAAAAAGACGCGAGTTTTAATTGTATTTGCGTGTGGTGTGCGTTGCTACTAAAGTCAGGTGTGCACCTCTGCTGTAGTAACTGGGATAGGGAAAACAGACTTAAAGAGGAGCTAGACAGAGCCCTCTGTCACATCCTGACATTTTCCTTCAGAATTTGCTGGTATAATTCAGAATTCATTGTTCCATCATGATGGCAAGCCGTCCTGGCCCAGATGGAGCAAAACAGGCCCAAACCATGTGTGGCAGCGGGGGCATGGTCAAGTGTCAGTCTCTGAATGGAGGGCGGAGTTAGGGAAGGCAAGTAGCAGAATCATGACACCTGATGGGAATTAACCTGTGTCTTCCCCAGTGACCGTGCCCTATAAGGGAGAGCAGAGGAAGGGAGAGCAGAGGAAGGGAGCTCTCCCCCAACCTGGATGCTTGTGTGTGTGCGCGTGTGAGAGTGAATATAAACGCTGAAAAGCAAAATAAAAGTTTTTGAGAACTCAGTTCTGGCCTGCCGTGCTTCTGTGCTCCACCCACCTAGAACTCTTGCTACAGTGGTGCCGAAACCTGGGACTCGGAGTACGGAAGAGAACAGCCCCATGGAGTCTTCCCCCTTCAAGGACCTGGTCCATGGCCTCGCCACGGCCCAACAGAGCCAGCACCAGGCGCTGGTCACCCTCCAGAAGGAGCAAGAACAATGGTTCGAAGCCTTGGTGCTGGCACAGCAGGAAGATCGCCAGGTGTTCCGGCACCTGCTCGCATCGGCGGGGTCTGCCATCACCACTGGCATGGACCCTCCCCACCTCACCCTAACGAAGATGGGTCTGCAGGACGACCCCAAAGCCTTCCTTGCTCTTTTTGAGCAGGCAGCAGAGGCGTGGGGTTGGCCGGTGGAGCGGCGCGCCTCCTCCCCCTGCTAACGGGTGAGGTGCAGCTGGCCGTGCTACAGCTCCCTGCTGACAGCCAGCTGGTCTACGCCGACCTCCACAGGGCTGACCTCCAACGTGTGGGGCACACATACCAGAATGGCAGCGGCAGCGCTTCCATGTGCTGCGCTTGGAGGAAGTCGGCCAGCTGTTCGTGTTTGGCCAGCAGCTCCAGGACGACTGCCGGCAGTGGCTGAGGGCCAACAACCGCGACGCTGAGGGAATCAATCATCAGCCTAGTGGTGCTGGAACAATTCATCGCCCGACTTCCGGGAGGAACTGTGGAGTGGGTCCAGTGCCATCGCCCAGCGTCACTGGATTGGGCCATCGAGCTGGCGGAGGACCATATGGCGGCTGTTCCGATGGCAGGATGGCGTGTCCACTCTTCTCCCCTCTCTTCTCTCTTTCCCTCTCCCCCGTTCCTCGTCCTCACCCTGTTCCCCCACCGCGGAGGTGGGGCTGGCTCTACCCCAGCCGGCACACCGCACCCGTGGTGCCCTACTGTTTCCTACTCCTGTGTCTGTGTCCCCCCCCCCCCAGGTGAGTGAACTCCGGTGCAGAGGGAGAGCCTGGGCCAGTATGCTGGAGCTGCGGGGAGCCGGGGCACCTCCAGCAGCAGTGCTCGGTGATGGAGGTGGGTGCGGTGGTCCGGCTCTCCAACTTGCCAGAGACCGCCCTCGATCAGGCCAGAGCGTATCGCATACCGGTGAGTATCCAAGGGGATATGTATCAGGCTTTGGTGGATGCCGGCTGTAATTAGACCTCAATCCACCAAAGCCTGGTGCAAGACGAGGCATCAGGGAGAGCACAATTGGTGAAGGTGTTGTGTGTGCACAGGGACGTTCACAACTACCCTTTAGTGTTGATTCACATTTTATTTAGAGGGTAGAAATTTAGAGTACAGCCAGCGGTTAATCCTCACCTTACCCACTAGATAATTTTGGGGACTGATTGGCCAGGATTTGGGGAATTAATGACTCATTCAGTGAAGAGTGGGGCCTGCCATAGTTTAGTGGGGGGAGGTTCCGGTGTGGCATTGGCAGGAGCAGCTGTCACAGAGCCTTCTATGTCATCACCACGTCAGAGTGAGGAGCAGCCTGCTCTGCCTCCCTCTCTCGGGGATTCCCTCGTGGATTTCTCGTTAGAGCAGTTGTGAGACAAGACTCTGCGGCATGCGTTTGACCAAGTGAGGGTAATCGATGGCCAAATGCTCCAGCCAAACACCACACCGTCCTTCCCCTATTTCTCCATTAGGAAGGATAGGTTATACCTAGTGACGCAGGACACTCAGACTAAAGAACTGATAACTCAGCTTTTAATCCCAAAGAATCGCTGGGAATTTATATTCCAGGCAGCTCACTTTAATCCCATGGCTGGACACTTGGGGTGGGATAAGACACTAGCCTGAATAATGGCCTGGTTCTATTGGCCAGCGATTCTCAGTGATGTCCGTAGGTGGTGTACGGCATGCCGCGAATGCCAGTTAGTAAATCCAGCGGCCATTCCAAAAGCGCCTTTGTGCCCTCTGCCATTAATTGAGACCCCGTTCAAAAGAATTGGGATGGATCTCGTCGGGCCATTAGATCGGTCAACATGAGGATATCGCTTTATTTTAGTTCTGGTGGACTATGCAATGCGATATCCGGAAGCAGTGCCTCTTCGCAATATCTCAGCACGTAGTATTGCAGAAGCGCTCTTCTGCATCATCTCCCATGTCGGAATCCCCAAAGAGATTCTGACTGATCAAGGCGCTACGTTTATGTCACGCACACTGCGCAAATTGTATGGGTTACTGAGAATTAAGCCTATCCGCACCAGCGTTTATCACCCACAAACGGACGGCTTAGTCGAACCGTTCAACTGCACCCTCAAAAACATAATTAAAAAATTTGTAAGTGAGGATGCACGCAACTGGGATAAATGGCTCAAGCCCCTGTTGTTCGCAGTGCGAGAGGTCCCACAAGCCTCCACGGGGTTCTCCCCATTCGAATTATTATACAGGCGTAAGCCACGTGGTATTCTAGATGTGCTGCGTGAAAATTGGGAGGAGGGACCTTCAACAAGTAAAAATGAAATTCAATACGTTATCGACCTGCGCGCCAAACTCCACACCCTCATGCACTTAACCCAGGAGAATTTGTGGCAGGCCCAAGAACTTCAAGTCTGTCTGTACGACAGGGGCACGCGCCTTAGGGAGTTCACCCCAGGAGATAAAGTACTCGTGTTGTTGCCCACGTCGAGCTCCAAATTAATCACCAGGTGGCAAGGACCCTTTGAGGTCACACAGCAAGTCGGGGATGTCGCCTATGAGGTGAGGCGAACGGACAGGGGCGGGGCATTACAGATTGAGGTGGTAAATCTGTTAAAACTTTGGAGTGAGGAGGTCCCCATGGCGTTGGTGTCTGTGGTTCCAGAGAAGGTGGAGCTGGGCCCGGAGGTTCAAAAAGAAAAATTGACATCGCCCACTGCTCCAGTCCCCTGTGGGGCCCACTTCTCCCAGACCCAACTCGTGGAGGTCGCACAGTTGCAAACAGAATTTTCTGACGTGTGCTCTCCCCTGCCCAGCTGCACCCACCTCATAGAACACCACATTGAGACGCCCCTGGGGGTAGTAGTGTGCAGCCACCCTTACAGACTGCCCGAACACACACACACAAAAAAAAGGTTGTTCGGGAAGAACTCGAGGCCATGCTTGAAATGGGCATCATCGAGGAGTCCCACAGTGACTGGAGCAGCCCGGTGGTCTTGGTTCCCAAGGCCGACGGGTTGGTCCGGTTCTGTGTGGACTATAGAAAAAAAGTCAACGCATTGTCTAAATTCGATGCATGCCCAATGCCTTGTATTGGCGAGTTGCTCGATAGACTAGGCATGGCTCGTTTTTATTCGACACTGGATTTGACAAAGGGATATTGGCAGATCCCCTCGACTCCACTATCTCGAGAGAAAACTGCCTTTTCCACACCGTTTGGCTTACACCAGTTTGTCACACTTCCTTTTGGGCTGTTTGGGGTGCCTGCTATGTTCCAGCGGCTTATGGATTGGGTCCTCTGTCCCCACGCCACCTACGCAGCTGTATACCTAGATTACATTATTTACAGTAATGACATGGCCACGGCACCTAAAACACCTGAGGGCTGTCCTTGGGTTGCTGAGGCGAGCGGGTCTCACAGCCAACCCGAAGAAGTGTGCAATTGGGTGGGTGGAAGTACGGTATCTGGGCTTCCACTTGGGCAATGGGCAGGTGCATCCCCAAATCAACAAGACAGCAGTGATTGCGGCCTGCCCGAGGCCCAAGACCAAAAATGGGGTGAGACAGTTTCTGGGGCTGGCTGGCTACTATTGTAGGTTTATACCTAATTATTCAGACGTCACCAGCCCACTGACTGATCTCACGAAAAAGAGGGCACCAGATCCGGTCCAGTGGACGGAGCAATGCCAGCAGGCTTTCTCTGAGGTAAAGGCTGCACTGTATGGGGGGGGCCACTATTACACTCCCCTGACTTCACTCTCCCCTTTGTTTTGCAGACGGACACATCAGACAGGGGGCTGGGGGCTGTTCTGTCCCAGGAGGTGGAGGACCATCCAGTGCTGTACATCAGCCACAAGCTGTCGGTGCGCGAAGGCTGCTACAGCACAATAGAAAAGGAGTGCCTCGCCATCAAGTGGACGGTCCTTGCCCTCCACTACTACCTGCTGGGGTGCCCTTTCACCCTTTGTTTGGACCACACGCACCTGCAGTGGCTCCACCACATGAAGGATGCCAGTGCGCGGTTCACCTGTAGGTATCTGGCACTCCAGCCATTTAAGTTTGAGGTGGCCCACAGGCCGGGGGCACAGATGGTTGTGGCGGACTTCCTCTCCCATCAAGGGGTGGGTGGGGTGGGGGGGAAGAGTTGGCTTCAGGCCAGATGGCTACCCGGCCTGAGTCAGGTGATGGAGGTATGTGGCAGCGGGGATGTGGTCAAGCATAATTCTGTGAATGGAGGGTGGAGTTAGTGAAGGTAAGTGGCAGAATCATCACACCTGATGGGAATCAACCTGTGTTTGTGTCTTCCCTAGTGATCGTGCCCTATAAAGGAGAGGGAGAGCAGAGGAAGGGAGCTCTCCCCCAACCTGGATGCTTGTGTGCGTGCGTGTCTGTGAGTGTGAATATAAAAGCTGAAAAGCTAAATAAAAATTTGAGAACTCAGTTCTGGCCTGCCGTGCTTCTGTGCTCCACCCACCTAGAACTCGTGCTCCACCATGATACTACCACCACCACATTTCACAGATGGGATAAGGTTCTTATGCTGGAATGCAGTGTTTTCCTTTCTCCAAACATAACGCTTCTCATTTAAACCAAAAACTTTGAGTTTGGTCTCATCCATCCACAATTTTTTTTTCCCAATAGCCTTCTGGCTTATCCATGTGATCTTTAGCAAACTGCAGACAAGCAGCAATGTTCTTTTTGAGAGCAGTGACTTTCTCCTTGCAACCCTGCCATGCACACCCTTGTTGTTCAGTGTTCTCCTGATGGCAGACTCATGAACATTAGCCAATGTGAGTGAGGCCTTCAGTTGCTTAGTTACCCTGGGGTCCTTTGTGACCTTGCTGACTATTACACACCTTGCTCTTGGAGTGATCTTTGTTGGTCGACCACTCCTGGGGAGGGTAACAATGGTCTTGAATTTCCTCCATTTGTACACAATCTGTCTGACTGTGGATTGGCAGAGTCTAAATTCTTTAGAGATGATTTTGTAATCTTTTCCAGCCTGATGAGCAACAATGCTTTTTCTGAGGTCCTCAGAAATCTCCTTTGTTCGTGCCATGATACACTTCCACAAACATGTGTTGTGAAGATCAGAATTTGATAGATCCCTGTTCTTTAAATAAAACAGGGTGCCCACTCTCACCTGATTGTCATCCTATTGATTGAAAACACCTGACTCTAATTTCACCTTCAAATGACCTGCTAATCCTAGAGGTTCACATACTTTTGCCACTCACAGATATGTAATATTGGATCATTTTCCTCAATAAATAAATGACCAAGTCTCTTTATCTACTTTTATGGCTTGTATGAAAATCTGTTGTTTTAGGTCATATTTATGCAGAAATATAGAAAATTCGAACGGGTTCACAAACTTTCAAGCACCACTGTATATCTCAAAATGTTGCACAGTGAGGACTAGGGCTAAAGCCTCCTTTTCCACAGTGGAAAACATCCACCTAAGCTTGTTCAGTTTCTTAAAAAGATAAGCCACAGGCCTGTCCACCCCTGAACCGTCTTCCTGCAAGAGAACTGCACCCACCCCAACATCACAAGCATCAACTGCCAATTTAAATGGTAGAGAAAAATTAGGTGCAATCAAGATGGGTTCACAGGACAGAATGGCCTAAAGCTGCTCAAATGCTACTTGACATGAATCTGTCCACATAAACTGAATAGACTTCTCTAAGCGATCAATTAATAGTGCAGTCACCACAGCAAAGTTCAGAACAAGTTTGAGGTAGAACTCACACAGTCCCCAAAATCTCATAAGTTCTCTTCTCTTACATGGTGCCTCAATTTGAGAAATGGCCTGTATTTTAGCTGTTCGGGGTCGAACTTTACCTCACCCAACTACATGCCCCAGATAGGTTATACAAGCCTTGCCCATTTCACTCTTTGGAAGGTTAACAACAAGCTGTGCCTTTTCTAGTCTTTTAAACAACTGCTCCATGTCAGTCATGTGCTGTTCCCAAGTGTCTGCATAGAGAACCACATCATCAATATAAACGGTACAGTAACCTAATCAATATAAAATTAGATCATACTGACTGTACAGCTGCTGCCAGCACCTTTGATCTAAAGGTGGGGCTATTAAATATTAGATCTCTTACATCTAAAGTGCTAATGGTTAATGAACTCATTACTGATCAGGAGTTTAATGTACTTTGTTTAACTGAAACATGGATTAAGCCAAATGAATATATAGCATTAAATGAAGCGAGTCCTCCTGGATACAGTTATATACACCAGCCTCGTCTAACTGGCAGAGGAGGAGGCGTTGCGGTTATTTATAATGATTATCTAGGTGTAACACAAAAACCTGGTTATAAATTTAATACATTTGAAGTTCTTCATACTCATATAATGTATGTAGCCTCGAAAAATAAGTCTACCCAGTTAATTCCATTGCTTATTATTTACAAGCCCCCGGGGCCATATTCTGAGTTTCTTTCTGAATTTGCAGATTTTATCTCAGATCTGGTTATTTCCTTAGACAAAGCTTTAGTTGTCGGAAATTTTAATATTCACTTCGATAACCCAGAAGACCCTCTAAAAACAGCGTTTGTGTCCATCTTAGATTCAGTCGGGATTAAGCAGAATGTCATAGGACCGACCCATAATGGTGGTCACACCCTTGATCTAATACTAACATTCATTTTAAATGTAGACAATATAGTCATACTTCCACAGTCTGAAGTTATCTCAGATCATTATCTCATCTCATTCAAACTATGTCTGAGTAATAATATATGCACCTCACCATGCTACTGTATTAAACATACTTTCACGTCAACTACTAGACAGAGCTTTATAAATGATCTCCCAGAGTTGTCAACTTTGATTGGGTCACTGTCAGCCCCTGCAGAACTTGATCAGGCAACTGAATGCTTAGAGTCAACATTCCGCCATACTTTAGATAATGTAGCTCCTTTAAAAAGGAAAATGGTCAGAGACAAAAGATTAGCACCCTGGTATAATGATGACACTCATACATTAAAACAGACCACTCGAAAATTGGAACGTAAATGGCGTCAAACAAAATTGGTAGTGTTCAAATTAGCTTGGAAGGAGAGCTTCCTGAAGTATAGAAAAGCTCTTAGTGCTCAACATATTTCTCTTCCCTAATAGAAGATAACAAAAATAATCCTAGATTCCTATTTAATACTGTAGCAAAATTAACCAGTAATAAGTCCACTATCGACACATGCACACCTGCAGTATGTAGTAGCAATGACTTTATGAATTTTTTTAATGACAAAATTGAGAATATCCGACAAAAAATTCAAACTACTAATTTAAGGTCAGACAATGAAAGTGACCTTGTAGTTAACTATATAACTGTATCAGATCATCAGTTAGAATGTTTTACTCCCCTTCAAGAAACTGAATTACTTTCATTAATCTCTACACCAAAAGCCTCAACTTGCGTACTAGATCCCTTACCTACACATCTATTCAAATAGATAATGCCTGGAGTAATTGAACCACTTCTAAAAATAATAAATTCTTCTCTTACGATTGGCTATGTACCCAAATCTTTTAAACTAGCAGTTATCAAACCCCTGATTAAAAAACCTGACCTTGATCCCTGTCAGCTGTCCAATTATCGGCCAATATCAAACCTCCCCTTTATCTCCAAGATCCTTGAAAAAGCTGTGGCACAGCAGTTATGCTCATATTTACATAGGAATAACATCCATGAAATGTATCAGTCAGGATTTAGACCTCATCATAGCACAGAGACAGCACTGGTTAAAGTAGTAAACGACCTACTGTTGGTGTCTGATCAGGGCTGTGTCTCGCTACTTGTGTTGCTTGACCTTAGTGCAGCATTTGATACCATTGATCATTCCATTCTTCTGGATAGACTAGAAAATGTTGTGGGAGTTAAGGGAATGGCCCTGTCCTGGCTCAGGTCTTATCTAACTGATCGTTATCAGTATGTTGATATAAATGGTGATATTTCTAGACATACTGAGGTAAAGTTTGGTGTTCCACAAGGTTCTGTCTTGGGTCCACTGCTTTTTTCTCTATATATGTTACCTCTGGGTGATATTATTCATAAGCATTGTATTAGTTTCCACTGTTATGCTGATGACACACAGTTGTATGTCTCTGCAAAACCTGATGAGAAACACCAGCTTAATAGAATTGAGGAATGTGTTAAGGACATTAGACACTGGATGCTTATTAATTTCCTTCTGCTTAACTCTGACAAGACTGAAGTACTTGTACTAGGACCACATACAGCTAGAAGTAAGTTTTCTGATTACACATTGACTCTGGATGGCCTTTCTGTTTCTTCATCTGCAGCAGTAAAAGACCTCAGAGTGATTATTGACCCCAGTCTTTCATTCAAAACTCACATTGATACCATTACCCGGATAGCTTTCTTTCATCTCAGAAATATTGCAAAGATAAGAAATTTAATGTCATTGTGTGACGCAGAAAAACTAGTCCATGCTTTCGTTACCTCCAGGTTGGATTACTGTAATGCCTTAAGGCCAATTTATGCTGACAACCCAGTCCTCGCAGACGGTGTTGCAGACAGTGTCTGCGTAGCCCCCCCACCTTCACAGATGCTCTGCGCGCACCTCCCAAAAACTGTGACCACCGCAGAAGCCTCGCAGACAGTGCCGCAGACAAGAGGGCTCTGATTGGTCCACTCTACCCGCTGTACATGCACTTCTGCTTCTCTACTTTCCCGGTTTTTGTTTTCACTACCGGCATTTTTAAAAACACGAGCGAAGATGGAGCAGCATGAAGAGCGGTTGATCGAGGAAGTGAGGAAGTACGTACATCTATACGACTCCAGTTCTAGTCATTATTAAAAAAAAAGTTCTAGTCATTATAAGTAACTGGAGGATAAACACTCCACTAACCACACCCACCAACAACTCCTAGCGACTTTGCGCACCCTTGTGTTGTGCCGGTGAATAACATCGCACACGCCTATACTCCCCGCTCAACGATAAAATTACAACTGTCTGCGAAAAGCTACCTGCGAAAGCCTTGTCGCAAGAGCATGCAGAGGCCTTTACTGTCTGGATGTTCCAATAAGTGCATAAATAAGCTCCAGTTAGTTCAAAATGCAGCAGCAAGAGTCCTTACTAGAACTAGAAAATATGACCACATCATGCCTGTCTTATCCACACTGCATTGGCTCCCAATCAAATTTCGTATTGATTATAAAATACTACTATTGACCTTTAAAGCACTAAATGGTCTTGCACCACAGTACCTGAGTGAACTTCTGCTCCTCTGTGACCTGCCACGCCTACTTAGATCAAAAGGTGCAGGCTATCTGCTGGTACCTCGTATAGTGAAAGCTACATCAGGGGGCAGAGCCTTTTCTTACAAAGCCCCACAGTTATGGAACAGCCTTCCAAGTAATGTTCGGGAATCAGACACAGTCTCAGCATTTAAGTCTAGGCTGAAAACATATCTGTTTAGTCAAGCCTTTTGTTAATGGTGTTTATGAGGTAAAGGTGTAGATCTATAGGGTCCTCAGACATAGAGTGTTTTGGTAAACTGGGATGTATGGATGCTGTCAGTCCCCACTCGCTTGCTCACTCGAGTTTGTTGACGGTGTAGTGGCTGGCTGCTTTATGTCCTGGGGCTCCCTCATGCCTGTGTTACCTTCTGGCTCTCTCCTTTTAGTTATGCTGTCATAGTTAGTTGCCGGAGTCCTTGCTTGTACTTGGTGCAATATGTATACTGCTCCTACTTATTCAGGTGACATTGGGCATAGCTAACAACCTGTGTTTTCTTTCCCTCCCCTCCCCCACCCCAAATCTGTCCCTCTGAGTCACATGGAGTCAACAGGAAATCTTTTGGTGGAGAGGGTGTAGACCTCGACTGGCTATCATAGCCTGCAGGGAATCGGCCGTCAGACTTTCTGTCGCATGTCCAAGACCCGGTGAAATGTAACTGAATTGTCTTGGCCAGCCCTAAGGGTCCCATCTGCATCTCATCATTGCTGAGGAGTGTGCTCCCATCACCCAATCAAGCATCCAGCCAGAGCAGGTCATGATATATTTTTTACCATATTAACATGCCATTGTGGGCGGCACGGTGGTGTAGTGGTTAGCGCTGTCGCCTCACAGCAAGAAGGTCCTGGGTTCGAGCCCCGGGGCCGGCGAGGGCCTTTCTGTGTGGAGTTTGCATGTTCTCCCCGTGTCCGCGTGGGTTTCCTCCGGGTGCTCCGGTTTCCCCCACAGTCCAAAGACATGAAGGTTAGGTTAACTGGTGACTCTAAATTGACCATAGGTGTGAATGTGAGTGTGAATGGTTGTCTGTGTCTATGTGTCAGCCCTGTGATGACCTGGTGACTTGTCCAGGGTGTACCCCGCCTTTCGCCCGTAGTCAGCTGGGATAGGCTCCAGCTTGCCTGCGACCCTGTAGAAGGATAAAGCGGCTAGAGATAATGAGATGAGATGAGAACATGCCATTGTTGTGTGTTATGCCTGATGTAAAGACTCTTGTCTGTATGAGCCTACCACACAGATTTAATACTTGTCATTTTTAGGGCATACCTAACAACATGTGTTTTCTTTCTCTCTCTCTCCCCCCCAATCTGTCCCTCTGAGTTACATGTTGGTCCTGGGATTGAGATGCTGGCCTCTTCTGCCCCTTGGACCTGCTTGATCCATCCTGGTGCCCTGTGTCTGGTCAGAGTTTTATCGCACCGCTCCTGTGAAGGATGGCCCCATGAGGACAGTTGAGGGTTATACCTGGAGGATGCTCTGGACTCTTACAGTAATGCTTTTATGGCTGAGGACTAGAGTTGTCTTGCTAACTTTAGGACTGCAGTTATCATGAACAGTTTTGCACTCAAGTTTCCATCAATGAAGAGTTATAACAACGAAACTGTCCTCATGTTAAAACTTAATATTATAGTCAGGCTGTCTGTTGTTGCCCAAATGAGGATGGGTTCCCTTTTGAGTCTGGTTCCTCTCGAGGTTTCTTCCTCATGTCGTCTGAGGGAGTTTTTCCTTGCCACCGTCGCCACAGTCTTGCTCATTGGGGATAGATTAGGGATAAATTAGCTCATGTTTTAAGTCGTTCAAATTCTGTAAAGCTGCTTTGCGACAATGTTTATTGTTAAAAGCGCTATACAAATAAACTTGACTTGACATAAGCCCTCAGTGACACAAGTCATCAACCTCTGGAAAGAGGCAGGAGCATTTTTAACCCCAAAAGGAAGAACTTTGAATTGGTACAATCCATCAGGTTTACAAAATGCAGAGACCTATTTTGCTTGTTCTGACATAGGAACCTGCCAGTACTCTTTCAAAATATCACATTTTGACACATATTTGGAAGTACCAATCCGGTCAATGCAATTCTCTATCATTGGGATAGGAAAAGAATCTGATTTAGTAAGGACATTTACTTCATGATAGTCAATACAAAGCCTAATGGAACCATCTGGCTTTGGAACTGTAACTCTAGGTGAACTCCACTCATCTCACTCATACTTGGTTCGACGATGTTGTGCTCCAACATGTACGTTATTTCCTGTCTAATTTTAGACAATTTATCTGGATTCAATCTATGCGGATGCTGCTTGACAGGCAAAGCATCATCTGTATCTATATCATGCACCAACACAGGCGTCACACCTGATGCATCAACAAAACAGAGTGAAAAACTTGTTCAGAAGCTCCACAACATCACAAGCTTGCTGTGACGTTAGATGACTTAGATCATGGTCCAAGTCAGCCAACACCACACTGTGACAGCCTAAGTTCCCCAGGAGATATCTCCCCCACATCATCTTCTGTCTGATCAATGTGAAGGACACATGCAGAGGAGACTGATGGTGTGCCATGCTCATATCTCTTCAACATGTTCACATGACACAAACAAGTAGATTTCCTTCTGTCTGGAGTATGCACTATATAGTTGACATCACTCAATTTTTCTTTAAATCACATAAGGACCACTAAACTGCACCTGCAGTGGATCACCCTTGGTGAGCAGAAGTACCAGCACTCTATCTCCCATCTCAAACTGTCTAGATACAGCTTTTTTTATCATAATGATCCTTCATCCTTCTTTGAGACCCTTGTAAATAACCCTTAGCCATAGCACAAGCCGCTCTGAGACGCTCTTTAAACTCAGACACCAAGCACATTCACCTCAGAAACTTCTATTTTTTTTCTTTTACCAACTTCAGTGGACCTCGCACTTTGTGCCCATAGATTAACTCAAATGGATTGAACCTGGTAGACTCAAACTGAATCTCGTATGGCAAACAGGAAAGGAATACTCTTGTCCCATTCCCTTTCTTGATCAACACAATATGCCTGAATCATAGTCTTAAGAGTCTGATGTTCCAGTGCCCTCTGTGACTGCAGATGGTAGATGGAAGACTTGAGCTGCTTGATTCCCAGCTCTTGCATCACAGCCTGAAAAAACCCAAGCATAAAATTTGAGCCCTGGTCTGAGTCTCTCTCTGGGAAGCCCAAACTAAGTAAAAAAACCTCAAAAGACAGTCCAAAACAGCCTTTGCACTGATGTTACAAAGAGGAAAAGCCTCAAGAAAACACATAGCCACATCCATTACAGTCAGCAAATACTGATATCCCCTCTTACTCCTTGGGAGAGGACCCACACAGTCTACTACAACCCAACTGAATGGTTCTCCAAGAACTGGAATAGGGATCAGTGGAGCTGATGGAATAGTTTGATTGGACTTTCCGCCTAGCTGACAGGTGCATGACAGGTCTTACAAAAGGCCACCACATTTTTCCATATGTTAGGCCAATAAAAGTGTCTCATGACCCTGGCCTTGGTCTTATTTATGCCTCAATGACCAAAGGTAAGAATTTCATGGGCCAATTGCAGATCTCCTCTCTATAACAGGAAGGAAGAAAAAAGTTGATGGTAAACTCTTCAATCCTCTGCAGCAGAACACCCAGGATCCCTCCATTTCCTCATCAAGACATTATTAAAAATATAAAACCCTACCACCTCTCCTGCCAGATCCTCGAGAATACCAGCACTGGCCAAGATGTTGCTAATGGGAAGGTGATTATTTTGCTCTTTTATCAGATCTTCACGACTAAACTTCTGGTCACCTGGAGTGTTCTCCACCAAGAAAGTTTCCGCAAGTATTACCCCCAACTCAGTCTGTCCTTCCTTTACCTCATTACGTTCCTCTGACTTGCTTTGAGATTGAGTGTGTGAGTCACTACGCATGCAGGGAAAACCCCAGGAAACTGTTCCTGTAATGCCACAGTTTCAAATGACGTCACAGGAGTCTCCGTAACCAAAGGAGTGACACACACCTGATCACCAGCTAAGTCATTTCCCAACACAAATGTGACCCCAGGAATAGGTAGGTTGGTCACTACCCAAACTTTAATGACAGTGGTGCTTGAAAGTTTGTGAACCCTTTAGAATTTTCTATATTTCTGCATAAATGTGGCCTAAAACATCAGATGTTCACACAAGTCCTAAAAGTAGATAAAGAGAACCCAGTTAAACAAATGAGACAAAAACATTATACTTGGCCATTTATTTATTGAGGAAAGTGATCCAATATTACATATCTGTGAGTGGCAAAAGTATGTGAACCTCAAGGATTAGCAGTTCATTTGAAGGTGAAATTAGAGTCAGGTGTTTTCAGTCAATGGGATGACAAGCAGGTGTGAGTGGGCACCCTGTTTTATTTAAACAACAGGGATCTATCAAAGTCAGATCTTCACAACACATGCTTGTGAAAGTGGATCATGGCACAAACAAAAGAGATTTCTGAGGACCTCAGAAAAAGCATTGTTGATACTCATCAGGCTGGAAAAGGTTACAAAAGCATCTCTAAAGAGCTTGGACTCCACCAATCCACAGTCTGACAGACTGTGTACAAATGGAGGAAATTCAAGACCATTGTTACTGTGAGGGAAAATTTAATGGACAAACATTATTTTTCTCTGTGTTTCTGTATGTTGAGCTCAAGTGACTGAATGGATGAACATTATTATTCTCTGTGTTTCTGTATGTTGAACTAAAGTGGCTTAGTGTACTGAGAAGAGATATGTTTTCCACATGCTGTAATCGCTTTTCTGTGGCCTTGGTGGTAATGAGCAGGGTGCTTGAGTTCGTCCTAACTATGCATCTTCTCATGATGTAACCACCTTTCCTGACCTCGGTGGTGATAAGCAGGGAGCTTGAGCTCTCCCTAACTCGCATCTGCCTGCACATACCAGAGCATGCCAGGTGCACACTTTAACAAAGCTTCATAGAAAATCTTGAGCCAATCACATGAAGACACAAGCAGTGAGCGAATGCTTTCAGAGTATAATAGATAACATTCCTAAAACACAACTCAGAGTGCGCGTACTCTTGGCATCAGAAGTGGTGTCTTCTTCTATTCTTCTCTTTCCTTTCCTATTTTATATATCTGTTTATATGATCTACTATAATAAATAACTGAAAAGACAACTGCTAAGCGTTCTGAAGTGTTTATTAGAAATTTACATTACAATTTGGCGTCCCCTGGGTGGGCCCTATGCGTCTGATCCTCGGACGACGGAACACTCCCAAGGCTACGGTGCGGAGCTGAGAACTCGGACGAGAGACCAGGCCATCAGGGCTCACCGAACCAGTAAGTGATAACTTTGCATTCTTGTGTAAAGAAATTAGTGGAAACAGTATTTAAAGAATGATACAAGAAATGGACAGAGATTTGTCCTAGTATTTAAAAAATGATATAAGAGACGGACAGAGATTTGTCCTAGTCAATGAAGAATGATATAAGAGATGGACAGAGATTGTCCCAGTCAAGGAAGACTGATATAAGAGACGGACAGAAGTTTGTCCGAGCCCAGGAGTACTGCTAAGCTGTGGTACCATCAATATGTTTGCTGAAACGGATAAACACAATTTTGAGACAATAAACCACGAGTAGTTTATTGGGTTGTGTAAGAGAATTATCCGCCTAAGTGATGACTGGGTAATCGCTCGCCTACTTGAGGAGGGGAAGTACGGGTGCGTGTTTCGGCGGATTCATGTTCAGTGATTCGTGGGAATTTAATCTTGCTCCCTTTGTTCTGTGTGAACAACTGGCCCGTCTGGGGAATGGGATAGAGAGGTTCGATCGCGAAAACGCAAAGACACACCAGTGTGCACGCAAAATATTGATGAATTAACAGAGTACTGTCCTCCTCCAAATTCTGAAACAGAGAAACAGCTTTTGTACACATGCGTGAGTTGTCTTTGAGGTTGTTGTGTTAAATGATACCTACTTTGGTTTAAGGCAAATGTCAGATAAATTGTTTACTAATAAGAACACACCTAAAGGATTATTGTGTCACATTTTTGGACATAGTCCAACTTGCTCTTCTTGTGATCCTAATAAAACCTCAGCCATTGTTGTCATAACCTATTGATATAACAGTGTACAATGAGGAACAGAAACAGTAAGTTAGGGAAAGAAAAGAAAAAGCAAGTAAGTGTGAGGCTACATGTGCTATAATAAGAATTGGATGTTTCTATGACAGCCCAAACATCCAGTTTATGAAAACCTCGTATGGCAAGGATTATTTGGCACAGTTTGATATATGGGTAAAGGACTTAGGATTCCCTGAGAAGGGCAGTTTTAGTCCCAGGCAGATAGGACAGTTAGAAGAAAAGTTGAAACAGAAGGAAAAGTTTGATATAAGCGCTTCTCCATCACATACGAGATCCAGTCTTGCATATGGCACAGTTTGATATATGGGTAAAGGACTTAGGATTCCCTGAGAAGGGCAGTTTTAGTCCCAGGCAGATAGGACAGTTAGATGAAAAGTTGAAACAGAAGGAAAAAGAAGAGCCTGCAGATAATGTTAAGTTCTTAGGGGACTGGAGGGCGTTTTCTGCATGGAAAGAAGAAACACTTAAGAGAGAGTACAAAAGAGAGAAATGACAGGCAGGGCTCTCACCCTCTTCTCAGTGTTTGAAATTTCAGATGGACCCTGACCTGGAGTCTGCCCTACCACCCCGATACACACTGCCTCCTCAGCAAGGTGGAACATCATTCCCACAAGTGCTTCACCCACAGAGAAGGGGGAGAAGTTGAGACAAAAAAAACCAAAAAAAACCTGAGCCTCTGGAATCTCTCCCAGCCTACCAGCCGCCTCCAGCATTAGCGCCTCTCAGCGCTTCTCCATCACATACGAGATCCAGTCTTGCATATGGCAATGGCAAAGACACCCTCCTGGACCTGACCACATGCTCACCAGTGGGTCCACAAGGCTGTAACCTAAAGTCTGAAGTTCTTCATCTTCCAATTGTGGAAGTGGCTGGAGCTGACGGCGTGCTTTTAGTCCACAGACCCTGGATGACAGCTGATATCAAGGAAAGCATGGCTTCTCTTCCCAATGTGAGAGATAGGAGGAAAGAGATTTGGTAATGAGCTGTTGATATTTTGCAGAGAATTCCGACCGACCACCCATGAACTTCGCCACCTAATCATGACCAAGATGGGTATAGATTGGAACAAAGTTTCCAAAGAGTGGCCGGAAGCTGACCAGCGAATGACTACACCAGACTGGAGCGCAGCTGGCAATGGTGAGTATAGAGATACCATCACTGCTCTCTGTGCTCATCTGGACAGTGCTTTCCCTTGAACATAGACATTACTAAGATCAGTATGTGTAAGCAAGAAGATGGTGAAGTGGTGTCAGCATTTCTCGCCCGTCTCACCGCCGCACATGAGAAGAAAAAAAAACCCACACAACACAGTGGCCTGACCAGACCAGTGACCCTGGCTGCAGTGGAGGGCACTCCTGAGCCTCACCAAGATCGAGCAGTATGCTGTGCATGCAGAAAAGCTGCTGAAAGAGAAGGAGAAGACAAAGTCAACACAAAGAGACCAAGACCTACACGCCACCACTCTCACTCTTTTCCAGACTGTTCAGCCTGGAGAAAGAGGAAGAAGAAGAGGAAGAGGTCGAAGTAGAGGCCGAGACAGGACGACCTAGAGTGACTCGTCCTGGATAAAAGGTGCAACCTGCTACAACTGCAATCAGAAGGGACACATTGCTCGAGATTGTCTCCACAGTAGCAGCCAGAAGCCCTGTGAGGAGTACAGAAAAGCAGACTGATGGGTGGACTCCGGGAACGGGCCCCACACAGAGAACAGGGGAGGTAACACACACACACCTGATGATACACATACACAGACAGGAGCATTCACATAACGTTAAACACATTAGTAGCAGCACCTGCATACAACAGCAAGACTCCACAGAAACGCCCGATACACCAGTCCAAACCGATACACCTGAAGTTGCATTAAGTTTGTTAAAATACACAACTACTCCCTTCTCTAAACTTCCTTGTATGCCCCTCACTGTATGTGGGCATGTGTTAACCTTTTTAGTAGATTCTGGAGCAGGACACTCAGTGACACAACATGGGGTACTTCCAGTAGACCCACCACTCAGCTCAAATTCTATTCAGACAGTGGGCATCTCAGGATTGTTAATGACTCTCACGACAACCGTGTTATTCGTTCCATAACTTTTAATGAACTGCCCTCTCACACCCCCAGGTGGACAACATCCTCCCCCAGTACATCTTCAGAATAAAAGCCCGTGGGCTGCTAAAGGAAATGCATTTAACAGTTAACAAACTCATTGTCTTCTTAAAAAAAAAAAAAGACTAATAATCTTCACCGTCCTCAGGTGCCCTGAAAAAGAAACAGAAGAACAGAACATTTTTTAAGCTCAAAAGGATATCTTTAAGTGTCCCATTTATTGAAGCTCCCATTGTCCATCATGTAGTGCTTTCAGCAGCTGGTAAGCTGATGCACCCTTCTTGGTCAGACAGTCCGCAAGTTGTTCCTTTGTGTTGCTCCATAGCACACGCTCAATCCTCTGCATTTGGACGAGTTCTTTAATGCTGCTCATTTCCAGCCGGAGTCTTTTCTCAGAAACAGACTTGGTAGACTTCAGTGCATCAACAAGAGAATGATTGTCGGTTACACAGATGATGGGTGGTGAGTATTCAGCGCCACCTGTTGTCAGTTCCGAGAATAACATTGCTAGAAACACTGCATTATCAATCCCATCAGACATGGCTAAAGTTTCTGCAGCGAGGGTACTTCGCACAACCCTTTTAACTCTCTTTGACTGCCAGGCCAGTAGTGAAAACTTTCCATTTTCGCCCATCAAAACGATCAGATGTCCACCTTGACTGCCTCCATCAGAAAGATTTCCAAATGAGGCATCACTGAACATTACGAGTTTGAGTGCATGGTCACTTCCCAAAGGTTGAAAGTTAAGCACAACCTTTTTTGATTTTAGCTTGCAAACTATTCTGTTTGCCTCGTGGACTGTTTGCACTGTTGCATTCTTAAGTTTAGAAGCCAGGTCACTGGCATCAAACAGGACATCTGGCCTGCTCTGTCTTGCTACCCAGAGAATTTGACCTATCTTTGAACGGAGTTGATCTTTCTCCTCTTCACAAAGATCAGAGTCCTGTTGCACAGCCCGTGAAGGCAACATATGTATAGGTTCCATGTGCTGAATGTAATTCTCCTGGTGGACTTGCACGGTTTCATTTACAGTTACAAAATCCATTCCCACATAGCAGAAACTGTCATGCTCCTCACGGCCAACTTGGAAGACAGACCTGAGGTGAGGTATCACTGTTTTAGAGAAATTCTCTGTGCCTCCCCACATGAAGTCATCTACATGGCAAGCAAGTATCCCTGTCACATTACAGTCCTGATCAGTCCAGTAGAAAACAGCAGGATCGACCTTGGACATTTTGCCACCAGCTTCCTGCACTATTTCCTTCACTTTGTTATACCAGTACAGTGAGGCATCTGCCAGACCATAGACACACCTTTTGAGTTTCCATAATGTTCCTTTGCAATCTGCTTCAGTGGGAGGCCTGATGTAAATGTCACGTGATAGTTCCATTCCCTGTAGGAAAGCAGCTTTTATGTCCATGGAATGGAGTGTCCATTGCTTTTGGCAGATGACAGCTAAAAGTAATTGAAGAGATTCTGTGGCACAAGTCGGTGAATCTTTCTGTAATTCTGACGCTCTAAACTCTTCAAACCCTCTTGCCACTAGCCGAGCTTTTGGTACTACACCATTAGCTGTATCCTTTAGGGTACATACCCATTGCGTACTAATGCTCTTCTGTCCTTCATCTTGCACACTTTCAAAGACATTGTTATCTCTCCAGTTCTTTAACTCATCTTGCTTTGCATGGTCAAATGACACATCTTTTGTAATCAACACATCTTCGTTGTTGGTTGAGGTATCAACAATAGGCTCTACCTGCAGGTTTTCCAATTGTGATACATCGACTGAATCGATCTTGCCCTTAACACTGATTGGTTCAATTAATCGTATGTTGTACCAAGTTTTGTATTTGCCTTTGGCCTTACCTGCCCGCCCAAGAACCTCAGCTTTGTGTATGGCCCCACTGTGGCAATCTCTGTAGTTCAAAACTTGTCCTCTTTTCAGATTTATTTCAATTTTGTGTTCCATATCAGGATCTGTCTCATGCCTCAGTGCTCTTGCCTCTGTATTAGTGTCAGCATCAGTTCGATTTTGTCTTTGTTCAAAGTCTGTGGTTGTCTCTGTATCTTTGTTCATAACGTGCTCATCACTCTCATTAATAACTTTCATAAGTCTGAGGTAGTGCACCCTAATGCAGGTGCTTCCATGTCTGACAAACACTACAGCTCCATCTTGACCGATCACAATGCCTGGTCCCTTCCATTCTGGACAGTCCACTCTCTTGTAGTACACTTTGTCACCCATTTCATATCTCTCATCTGTATTTCGCTGCTGCTTATGTAGCGCTCTTCTTATTCTCTCTGAACACTCTGCCTCTGTAAATGCCTTTCTAGCAGCGTGCAATGCAGAGATGTGCTTTGCTACCCACTCACTTTTTGTGGTTCCTTCCAGAGCAGGTGGCTTGTCTGTAAGCACAGAGGGCAGGTTAGGATTCTGTCCAAATACCAGCTGATGAGGACTATAGCCGTGCACATTTTGCATGGTGTTCTTTGCCATAAGCGCCCAATCCAATGCAGTCTCCCAGTCACAGTTGTTACTTGTCTTGACTTTCATAATGATTTCAGTGAGCGTTTGATTGTGTCTCTCTATTAATCCATTGCTCCAGGGGCTGTATCCAGCAGTTGTTTTCACTTTGATGTTGAAGTTCTCTGCCATATCTCTTACCTCTTCGTTGTTGAACTCTCCTCCATTGTCACTGAACAGTTTTTGAGGTGGGCCATGTACGCTTATCCAGTCATGTATGAAGTGTTTAACAATTTCAGACCCTTTCTTTGTAGTCAAAACACTTCCTGCACTGAATCTTGTGAACTGGTCGATAATGTGTAGATACCAGAGCCCTGGTTCTAGTTCATGGAGATCTACTGCCACTGTCTCATTGTGCTGAGATGCTAGTGGAAGGCCAACAGCTGGCCTCGGTTTCATTTTACTGTGTCTCTGACAGGTTTCACACTCAGCCACAATTCTCTGAAGAATAGCATCACATTCAGCATCTTTGTTTCCAGAGCTTAATAGAAGCCTCTGTAAACTGTTGGCAGAAGCATGACCAAACTGTCTATGAAGCTTCAGGAGAGTTTTTTTTTTTTCTGCTGTGTTCATGTTTTGTGATATTGTCAGTATTTCTTCATCTCTGTACTCACATGGTGTGATACTTTCAGACTCAGTTGTTGCAAGTACACAGTCATTGGTTTGATCATTTTTGTTCTCCTCATCCATTATATTTACACAATAATGACCAGAGCTTGTAAAGTCCAGTTTTACAGGTTGTCTGAACATCGTTGCGCTGTCATTTTTTATATCAAGTACAGTTTCCGCTCTTTTCATGGATGCCTTACTCAAAAGCAGTGGAATTTTGGCCGGAACCACTTCAGTTTCAATTTTGCACTTGGTTTTGCCGATTTTTGTAGGAATTGTCAGTTTCCTGGTTGAATGGACAACATTACCATCCCCAAACTTAAATGGCCTATTACTTTGTTGCTGTGACTTCTTCAGATCCTGTCTCTCACTTTTGCTTAGGCCTGTAATATAGCTCTCTAGCCATTCCTCACCACACACAGTACGTGTGCATGCTGTATCTATTACTGCAGAGCCAAAACATTCAGTTAAAAGAATTTCAGCAGCAGTGGGCGATTCTTTGGTAAAGAGAGTGATATTGCACTCTTCAGTGTTTTCACTACCACAGTCTTCTGTGATTTTCACCTGCGCACTCTTATGTGGGCAGTCCTTAGCCCAATGGAATGTGCTCTGACAAATAGCACATTTTGATCTACGTCCATATCTGTCCAAGGGATTAGTGCCAGGCAGCGGTGCCTTCTGATGCTCACTTTGTCGTGGCCACGCCTTGCCTCTCTGTCGCTTCTGTTCGGTTGTTACATACACAGCCTCTGGATTTATTCCAATCGTCTGACTCGACGTTTTGCAGCCGAAAATCCTTTTCAGTGCCGATTTCATTTCTTTAAAACTGAAATTTGTGCATGCCGTCAAAGCTAACTGTCTGTCCTTCACTTCCAGGTACGCAGTATCCAGTAACTTGAACGCTAATACGGCATCAGGCAGTTCCATTTTATACTTTCGCATTCGCGCGTAGCGCTGTTCAAATTCAATTATGAAGTCCGCCATGGACACACTACTATCTCTCGCTAGCTTATCGAAGTTTGAATACGCCTCGTATGTTCGGTCCTTTTCCTCAACTAAGAACAAACCGTCAAGTTTTTCCAGTAGCGTAGTCATGCCAGAGTCTTTGTTGAGGTCGTTCACCGGTATCTCCATCGCTGTTTCCCGGGCTCTACCTGTTAGCCCCAAAGCCACTGCAAGCGCTTGCTTCTTCTTTGCCAACTCCGTCACTCTAATCCACATCTCCACTTCGTTCTTCCAGCTTTCGTACGGCTTCCCTTCGTCGAAGTTCGGCGGATTTTTATAATTAGCAGCCATCCTCTGCTACCAATGTTAATGACTCTCACGACAACCATGTTATTCGTTCCATAACTTTTAATGAACTGCCCTCTCACACCCCCAGGTGGACAACATCCTCCCCCAGTACATCTTCAGAATAAAAGCCCGTGGGCTGCTAAAGGAAATGCATTTAACAGTTAACAAGGATGACCTGTAACCAAAACTTTCTCAGTCAACCTCCCATATAAAAGCGAGGGAGGAATAGTTACATCCCACTCATTCCTCATCTCACATAAATGTCCAGTAAATTTGTTAGCACATGATTTAATGTGCAAATTAGGAGTAAATCTCACGTCCACTCCAGATGGACTAACTATTGAAGTAAGTGAAATGTGCGGTGTGCAGTATAGGTTTGGAAGCCCTCTGTATGTGTATGTCTGGTGGCTCTGCTCAGATCAACTCACACAAACTCCAAAACGCCTTGTACAGCTCGCATACTTGAACACCTCATCAGTTGACACAGATTATATGAAAGAGGAAGACTTGCATTGTACAGCACATGTTCACCAAGGGCAAGATGTAGAGTTTGAAAAGACTTGGTTTGCAGACCCCAATGCACATGAAAGATTGACCCTGAAACTATGTATTGGTCTAAACATTATTGTGCTGTGCAGGTCCATTTTACTTTTTGTCCGAACAACTGCATCAATGTTCATCGCAGTGTTCTCAAACATGTTATACGCGGTCTCGTGTCAGAGGACTCTGAGGTCGACTGCTGCCAGCATGATTTTTTTGACATCATTAATTCTATACCTCATGTCTCATTAGCAAAGCCACGAGCCGATCATTGGAAAGACATGGGGAAATGGGTCAAGAAGTGCTCAGTCGATGGCAATGAATGGTCCCAAACAGAGGACCCTAGTGTGTTGTTTTGCCAAAGCTTGAGGTCTACAAACAAAGTCACGCTAATGTGTGTGTATGGTAAGCGCAGCGTAATATTAGCCACTGATGACCAGGGTCTTGGGGACCCCGGCCATAGTGGCCTGTTTGTCTCTGTTTCCACAGGCATAACTCCAGCAGAGGTGCACCCCAAATTGGCGGGAGTTTCAAATTCCGTTTGGGCGAAGGGTAAACATGATGTAGGCCTAATAATGCTGAACCGGTGGTGATCACCCCCAAATCAGATTTCAGGCCCAGACAGACACAGTACCCACTCAAACCAGAAGCAATCGCAGGTATAAGACCAGTCTTTGATTCGTTGCTGAAGGCAGATGTAATTGTCCCTTGCCAGGACTTTCCAGTGCGCACTCCTATTTTTCCAGTTAAGAAGGCAAGAAAACTGTCCCAGCCCGATGAGTGGAGGTTTGTCCAAGATCTGCAAGCAGTCAATGCTGCGGCTGTCCTGCACACACCTGGATGTCCCTAAAAGGCGCCCTGCAGACCACACCCATGTTGGGACTGCCTGACCCCAATAAACCATTTGTTCAAACTGTCAATGAAAAGAAGGGTTTTATGACCTCCGTTCTTTTGCAGAAACACGGGGATAGATTGAGACCTGTAGTCTACTTCTCCAGCAGGCTGGATCCAGTGGCGGCTGGACTTCCTGTTTGCCTGCGTGCAGTTGCTGCAGCTGAAAAGGCGGTAACTGCCTCCAGAAATATTGTGGGGTATTCTAACCTCACCCTTTTGGTCCCACATGTTGTCTCCCTGCTTCTGTTGGAGAAAAAGACATCACATTTGTAAGCACAGAGATGATTGACGTATAACACTGTCATACTTGATATGCCTAACATCATTGTGAAATGTTGTTCTGTTCTGAATTCTGCCTCTCTTCTCCCTACAAAGGACGATGGAGAGCCACATGACTGTGTTGCTCTCACTAATGATTTTTGTTCCCCCTGGGCAGACTTAAAGAGTGACCCTTTGGAAAATCTAGACATGGTCCTCTATGTGGATGGTTCAGCCTCCAGAGACCCAGAGATGGGAAAGAAGAAAGAAGGTTTTGCCGTAGTCTCAGATCACAAGGTCCTCAAGGCGTCGTGTCTGTCCTCGAACCTGTCGGCACAGGCCGCAGAGCTCTGTGCCCTCATTGAGGCATGCACATTGGTGGCAGGGCAATCTGTCATATTTTTATGGACAGTAGGTATGCATTTGACATTGTGCACAATTTTGGCACCATTTGGAAAAACAGAAATTTTCTCACTAGCACAGGATCTCCCATTGCACATCATAAACTGGTCTCTGAGTTGTTGGATGCTATTCTACACCCTAGAGCCATTGCTGTGTGTAAGTGTGCTGCCCATACTAACAATACTGATCTTGTGGTTCAAGGGAATGCCAGGGCGGATGCGGCAGCTAAGTGTGCAGCCTCAGCTTCCAGTTCACCCTCTAACCTTGCTTTTCCTCAGGTTTCTACCCCTTTTTTACAGCTAGCGGACCTTCAGAGCACTGCCACTCAGGACGAGAGACGAGTCTGGAAACAGGCTGGCTGTATCCTTGCAAACTTGGTCTGGGTTTGTCCCTCGGGCCGTCCATCTACCAAAATACATGTTCCTTTTCTATGCAAAATTGGCCCATGGGCTCACCCATGTGTCAAAAGGGGGGATGGTAGCAGAAGTAACAAAGAGATGGTTCACAAAGGGGTTTTCAAACTATGCTGAGAAATTTTGCAAGAAATGCTTGATATGTGCACAACATAATGCAGGTCAAGGTATCAGACTAACTCAAGCACCACACCCAATACCAGACAAACCATTTGATCACCTCCAAATGGACTTCATTGAACTGATAGAGAGGGAAAATGGGTCCCTTAAAAATAAACTAAGCAAAGCTTGTGCAGAAACAGGGCTAGGATCGACAAAGGTCCTCCCTGTAGTACTCACACAAATGAGGATGTAAACTAGGCCTAAACATGGGTTAAGCCCATTCGAAATTCTGTTTGGATGAGTACCCAACATGGGGATAGGGCCAGCTCAAGGAACACTGCTGGACACCACACTGTGTGATGATGCAATGTTGAATTACTGTGCAACGTTGTCCTCTGCTTTGAAATCTATCCACAAAAAGGTAAAAGAAGCACTTCCCAAACCCGCTGAGGGATCTACAACCAGGGGATTAGATAGTGGTGAAGGACTTCCGACGAACCAAGTGGAACAAGCCACGGTGGAATGGCCCATTCCAGGTCCTGCTCACAACCCCAATGGCAGTGAAGGTCACAGGCAGAGTGATGTGGATCCACGCTAGCCACTGCAGGAGGGTTCCTGAACCAGCTGAGCAGGAGGAAGAGGAAGGCCTAAGTGACCCAGACGCTGACTAAAGCTCGTGAGGAAGAAAGGCATCACTACATGGAACAGTGCGAGTATCACATCAATCATGCACGCACCCTCAATAGGGAAGAGTATTTCAGTGTCTAGCCAATAGACAAGTCTTAGGGTTTCGAGTTTCCTCCAAGTCCTGGTGAGGTAGGGCGTGCCCGCCCTCTGAGCACCAATACACGTCAAGAAGGGCAAGGGTTAACTCGGTAACATCAATGAGGTACTGAACAAGATGCGCAAGGGTGCTGAACAATCACAAGCAGATGAACATGGAGGAATTGAAGACAGCCGATTGTGTTAGTTCAGTGGATGGAAGACTGATTCTATCCACCATACCGGTCCTGGGCTTAGTGACTGTGATGCTATGTTTGCTCCCTGTTTTCTGTCAATGTTGTATGTCTGTGTTTCAGAGGCAGCTGACAAATATTGGTTACCAGATGGTGAAAATAGACTCAGACGACTTGCCTGACTGGCCTCCAAACCCACATGAAGACTACCCTACTAACAATTTTTGGTTCCCAGAACGTTCCTGGAACACGAGCCTTTGGTTCCAGCTACGTTCCCTGAAAGTCATTTTTGGTTCTGTTTAGGTTGTCACTTGGTTGGCAGGAAAGTTTAATTTTGGTTCCCAGAACATTACTCATGTGGTTCCCATTTGGTTCCTTCACCGTTCTCACACCGTCCCTTTATCCTTGTTCATGTCATGTTTGTTCCCTCAACGTTTCCATATCGTTCCCATAACCTTGTTGGTTACATGTTTGGTTCCCTAGATGTGCTCCTGATGTTCCCCCAACCTTGTTTATTCCCTAGTAACAATTTTATGTTCCCAGAACGTTCTGGGCACGTACGCCTTTGGTTGCCTATACGGTGCATATACGTTAGGTTTGGTTGCCACTTGGTTGCCACGTGGTTGCCATGGAAAGTTTTTCTGACGTTGCCCAAACGTTTCCTGTTGGTTACAACAACAACCTTCCCCTGCCCTTCCCCTAACCTTGCTGGTTGCATGTTTGGTTCCCTGAATGTTAGCCTAACGTCCCCCTGACGTTGTAGAATGTTATGTTTTGGTTAGATTTTGCTTTCAACTAATTAGCAACATCAACACAACTGCTAGCATATCTACATGAGAAAACTCAGTGATGAATGAACAGGCAAATTTGGCAGGTCTTGAAAGTTTAATGAGATAAAATATCAATAACAAATTTGAATAAAAAAATGTTTGAAAATAAAAAATAAAATAGAAAAGTTTCTGAAAGTGTAACAGTGCATTCAATAAAACAATCATATATACAAAACAATAAAATAGAAAAGTTTCTGAAATGGTGCATTCAATAAAACACATTCAAAACAGAATAAAATAGAAATAACAGTTTTTTAAAGTGTAACTGTGCATTCAATAACAAACAAAATAGAATAAAAAAAAATCACTTCACAAAAAATAGAATAAAAATCACTGTTCACAATTCAATTGTCCATCTGTTGCTGCTGACCAGCTGATCTGAAAAGAAAAAGGAACAAAATTTTTAAAAACAAGAACAATGAGCACATGTCCACAAAAGCATGATAAACCACCCTACTACCAACCACGAAATTTCTATGATTGCACCAAATTAGAGAGCAGAAGTATACCGTCTGTGTGGTGCAAATTTTAGAGTCTGCCCAAGGCATTCCTCCACTTCAGCTTCCGTATGGCCGGGAAATTTTTTGACACATGCAGCTAGAAGGCAAAATAAAGGAAAGTTACACATCAAAACCTAGTCAGTCAAGCATGGCATAAAAGTGATGTGATCAATATATAAACACCCTTTATAATCTTGCACAGAATGAGGTCATCAAAGGACATTTTGGCCCGTCTGCCCTGCAAGCTGTACTGGGCAAGTACCTCATTATTTGCCACTCGGCGTAGCATACGGCGAATGGCTGCCCCTAAACCTGCCCCTCCGACAGTTTCAAGAAAATGTTGCTGTAAAAAAATAAAAATAATTATACAATGAAAATTACTGTAGCAAGCTTATACGATAGATAGATAGATAGATAGATAGATAGATAGATAGATAGATAGATAGATAGATAGATAGATAATTACCATCTTGTTCCTCTTGTCTGGTTGTTCCAGACTCCTATCCAACTCCAGCAGCTCCATCACCATGCTGCATGGTTTAGCCAACACCACATCTTCTTGCTGGAGTTGAGGCGTGTGTGTCGGGGCGTTGGTCTCCACCAATGACTCGATCTTGTCAAACCTAGCCTCGGTCCTGTCAAACCTAGCCTCGAGCCTCCACATCAAGTGACTCGGGCTTCTGTGACTATGGGGACTGTGATGGAAGTTGTAATTTATAATGTACTTTCCTGAGTGAGTGAACTAGTTAGTGTGTATAAAAGTACTTACTTCTCTCAAACATGGCTGCGATAGCCGAGACACCCTGTCCGTCATGAAGTGCCCGGCTGCTGGCTGAAGTTTTCAAAAAGAAAATATTAGTTTTCCTGTTCATGATTTTGTATTCCAACATCTGTAAATGGGAACTTGAAAGCAACTGTACCTTGAACAGAGTCAAAAGAGGTTTCCAGTGATTCTTGGAGGTGCCTGATTGACTGAATTGGGTGTAGCGCCCAGCTGCTGGCTGAAGTTTTCAAAAAGAAAATATTAGTTTTCCTGTTCATGACTTTGTATTCCAACATCTGTAAATGGGAACTTGAAAGCAACTGTACCTTGAACAGGGTCAACAGGACTTGGGCTAGGGTGGTGAGGACTGGCTCCAGTCCCAGCTGGTGTTGACCCTGAAAAGATGGTGCATATGGATGTTAAGTCATTTATTGGGGGGGGGGGGGGGTTCTTATACATGGTATTCGCAAAAGAAGAACCTATGATAATACATTAGACATTTACAAATAAATTGAAAAAACACTTACATTGTGGTGGTAGGGGCATTGGGTCCTGCTGACCTGAAAAGAGCACACAAACATCAGATCAGTCACGTAATATACACCGGTATTCATCATGAATGTTAGCTCCAAGCTATGAATGATGATTTGGGAACTGTTAACTTACACACAGGGCTTCCAGGCACAGTCCGAGTCTTGGGTTGCTTCTTGGTTGCTGCTACCACTGGAGCAGAATCATCTGGAAGGAAAGACCATACAATGTGCAATGTAAATTTCTTGTAAATGACTTGAAAATGAACACTGAATTGAGTAACTAATGTTGTCATTAGTGAAGAGAGCTTACCATCAGAGGATTCGGAGACAAACCTCCTTGGGCACTTACGCTGCCTTATTGCAAAAGTGTTCACATCATCCTCTGTCTCAACACTTGAGGACTCCATCAATTGCAAACACTTCTGTTCAGCTTTGGCGTATGAATCTATGGAAAATGACTTTTAGTCAGTAGCACAAAAAAAAAAAGTGCTGCCATAGAGAGAACAATTCAGTATATTCTATGTAGTGCATAGCAGCGATAGCTCACCTGTTTCGTACCAGGTTTTCTTAACGGGATGTTTGGCCCAAGTTGTATTTGGTGCTCGGCACTTCACAACATGCAATCGCACATTGTGTGTCATCCAGTAGCAGACCATGCCATGCTAAAAATATATATAATATAAAAAAAAAAAATTATATTTTATATATATATATATATATATATATATATATATATATATATATATATATATATATATATATATATGGTGTGATTTGCTGGGGGGGATGGTGGGGATCATCCCCCCCCCTCTGGTTTTTATCTCTGCTGAAAAAAAATCCTCGGGGACAACCCCGTCAATAAAACAAACAAACCAAAAAAAAAGTTGACATGACAGGCATGTTGTGAGACAGTTTTCTATGGTCTACATTGCACTCACTTTCAAAATGACCCGAAGTGGCAGCTTTGACGTTCACGAACATCTAGGGTTGCCAACCGTCCCGTATTGGGCGGGACATCCCGTTTTTTGGGTAATTTTAATTTGTCCCGTCAGGGACAGATCCTGCCCCTCACTCCAATGCTGTGGTGTAAATCGCGTAATTGCCGTGAGAAGCGCTATTACCGCGAGTCGCAGTCATCTGCGATTTAAAACCATTCACTGTTGCCATATCCTGAATTTTTAAGCTATACTGACAAAATAGGCATCAAATTAAACTAGAGCAGATGGTGCAGCCAGTGGATACAGCCTAACTGTTCGATAAGGATAGCAGATAGCTTAAAAAAAAAACCTTCCGAAACACTCCTGCCTTTGTGATGTCTTTCTCTCTTCTTCTTCTGCTATGAAGCATTGCAGAAGGTTCTTAGGGTTTTCAAATGGACAGTTAAGCAAATATCAGGGTTTTACAGCTACAGCAAATCATTTTCCAGTTTATGACATTGCCTTCATAAATATGGCCTGATGAATTATTTGGCCAAAGTTTAAAAGAGAAAAATGAGACAATAATATTAGAATTGTTTGTTATTTTGCATTAAGTTACTTAAAAATATCCATTAATTGGTCTATTAATGTTTAAAAGCTCTATTTTAGAAATGAATTTGTAGTGGCCTACATTTGAAACGCTCACCTAAAGGCGAATCGGTACTGTAACTATTTTGGGGCGCTGGGGTGGGGTGCGTGTACAGGGCCTGTACCGGTACTTGTCCGCACCCGGAACAAGGTGTCCCTCATTTGGATATGAGAAAGTTGGCAACCCTACGAACATCCCCAGCAAATAGATATATTGTAGATAATCAGAGTGTGAACGTGGATTTAGCGCCATGAATCACATCCTTATTGATGAGCGCAACAGAATGAATGTATCCACACTGACAGCCTTCTTTTCCTCGCTGTCAATGGGCCAGACATTCGTTCCTTCCCTGCTGAGAAATTCGCAGAAATGTGGATTAAAGAAGGGCGAAACGCGGCGGATAGCGCACCGACGGGAAAGCAGAAAAGGCCACATGAACTGCGCCATCAGCGCAAACTGTTCATTTAGTATTCATGTATTTTAGTGATTTTCGAGTCACTGTCCATTTAATCCGGAGGGAGAGAAACACCACAGCAACGCGACAAGCAATGCGAACTTTGTTGTGTTAGTGTTCGTGTATTTAGTCAGAGAGATAGGAAGATGAATTTACTATCTCTGGTTTAGTGTTTGTTTTCATTTAGTGTTATTCATTTGATATCATCGGATGTTATTGAGCTGTTAGCCTATTGTTACCTTAATTTTGTGACGTTTCATGATTAAAAAAAAAAACATCCCCCCTTCTGGTTTTTTGACAAATCGCACCCTGTGTGTGTGTATATATATATATATATATATATAAGCATATATATATATATATATATATATATATATATATATATATAAGCGCATATATATATATATATATATATAAGCGCATATATATATATATATATATATATATATATATATATATATATATATATATATATGCTATCAAAAGTATATAGGCATATATGTAAGCATACATATTTGCTATGTATCGAAAAAAAAAGACTCGTACCTCAGAAGTGTGTCCAAGCCATGAAGATGGCACAACCTCAATAGCATTGTCTGTGAACTCATCTGTGAAAACAAAGGCATCATTAGCAACTTTCCTTGACCACAAACGTTTGAGACATATTTGCAAAACAGACGGAATTCTCCTTTAAGGTATAACCACAACCAGAAAGAAATCACAAATTACCTTTTCGAAAGTAGAGTACTTGAACAGAAACAGGCTTCAGTACTTCCAACAGAGACGTTTGCTTCCAAATCCAAGTTCCGGGTAGTGACTTTACTACACGCACCTACGTCCTCTTATCCATCTGTCCAGCCAATGAGGAGTGTTCGTTTTGCGTCACATGCCGTTGCATCAGGCAACCTGACCAATCAACAACTTACAGTGGCTAGGTCTCGTTTCTTCCTGTAGACCCCATGGGAACAAATCCAATGGATAAGGGAATCTGAACTATAAAATAAGTTACTTATTTTATAGTTCAGATTCCCTTATCCATTGGATTTAATACATGATGATTATTAACTTTTATGACAACCCTTCACACCAACAAAGTGTTGTTTTTCAACAGACAGTAAAAGTTACGTTACGTTTTCTGTGCAACCTCTGAACTACAATGCTTGTCTCGTGCTATATTCTAAACTCCAAGCAGTGTGGTTTGAGTGAGCTAGGCTAACAGAGTACTGCAGTAAACGTGTTGCTGATCTTTGCAGCCTACAAAAGTAGGCCCTCACTTGAGGTTTTATCCACCAACATACTATATTTCGTCAAATAATACATGGGGAAATCTGTACTGCTGTTATGCCGCCGTTCTGAGGCACAAATACACAGACATTTTAACAGAGAACACCGTCACCTACACGACATGTATATCGATATGGGGTAATCATGCGTAACCTCGGCGCTATGGCGTTAGCCATGCTAAGGTATGCTACATAGCATTATATCAGCGTGCTAAATCACAACAAAGGTGAAGGAATTATGTACGAGTTCTTTGTCAGATGGGAGACTGGAAAAGACGTGTTTTAGAGATACCAACAATGATTCACTTTGTATAATGTGACCGGAGATGGTTGCACGCATAGCAGCTAACTGCTAGGTGAATACTATTCACATTTATACAGAATAAAATAACACATTACCTGATCGCACGTACTGTAAATCCAGATAATGTACACTGGCGCTGGTAGTTCTAAATCCAACAAGGAGACTCGGTGAAATTTTCAAATAGCTAAATAAAAGGGCTATCGTAGCATCCATTAAGTCCGCCATTTTGTTATTTGCCTTAGAGCTGTTTGAAAGCACAGAGAATTCTGGGTAATGTGCAGGATGATGATGCATCAAAGCTACCTAGCTGGACTTTTATTTTTAGAAAATAAGAGGAGAAAAGAAGTGGATTTTTGTATTGCAGCAGATTTTGTTAGTGGTACAGGGTGGATTTGGTTGTTGTTGGGACAAAGTACAAATAAGTTGATCAATGGAGCTGGGTGTGAGTGAGTTGGGGCAACAATAGGGATAATGTACCAGAAGTATGTGCATGAGAAAATGTAGTCATGAGAAATTGGTGATGTAAAAATGGGGTCCCAGGCCAAAAAAGGTTGGCAACCACTGCTTTAGACAGTCAAAACACATTACTCAGGAATGTACATGGGTTTGTCGCCTATTTTTGTGAAAATTTCCTTGCAATATATCTCACAACTCAACATAGACTAGCCTGTTTATCTGGCCTAGTATGCACACATTTCTGTTGACCATATGGTGTTTTCAATGTGTGAGGGTTGGATTCCAAACCAAAATGGCACGACATAACAATGCATGACAAAAGGAAAGTTATATGTGACAGTTTACTATGGCAAAAAAAATAGGCTACAAGTACAAAAGAGGTTGAAATAAAAGATTAAAAGATAATTTAACCAGCATCAGGAAAAGCAGATAGTATAGTTCTCAGAACAACAAAAAACAACCAAACATAACGTTGTGTGGAGGTTATAGTGTAACCAAATGATAACGTTTCAGTTGGTTAGTTACCTCAATGTTTCGGGGACGTTTGGCTTCGTTAGGTTTATGCATAACCATGAGGAAACGTTCTCTAAATGTTAGTTGTTGGTTACGTTCTAACAAACCTTTAGAGAACCATAGGCTAACGGTACATTAACGTTCTGTGTTACTAGGGTTATGTGTTAGTTCCCACAAGGTTCCCCTACAACATTCTAGTAACCTCGTTGGTTACATGTTTGGTTCCCTCAGTGTTCCCCCAATGTTCTTTCCCTCACCATAATGTTGTCATATTTCTGTAGTATGTAATTCATTGTAAAAGTTTTGGTTGCATGACAACTATTTACTTCAGAACATATAAGCAGTGATGAATGACCAGGAAAATGTTGCAGGACTAGAAAGTTTAATAGAAAAAAATATCAAGAATACAACATTGGTAAGGACATCAGCAACACAGTGCAACATTATTATGCATTATAAAACATCTGACAACTATAGACAATTATGAAAACTATTTCTTAATAAAATACAATAAAGGCAAAAAATAAGAAAAATTTTAGAAATGCCAAAAACGGGTGCTTGTGCATAGAAGTTGGTGTACGTCTTCAATCTTGAGGACCAGCTGACCTAAAAAGAATAAGAAACAAAACATTTAACACCAACTTAGTGCCAACGTTTCATTTAATTATTGTGAATATTCAGCGATTGATAAAAGACTTAAGTTTAATTTACCGTCTGTGTGGTGCAAACTTCAGTGCATGCCCAATGCACTCCTCAATATCAGCTACCTTCTTGCCAGGGAAGTGCTGCATGCAGGCCTCTACAAATAGAAGTAAAAAAAAAAGTTACACATTTAAATCTCAGTCAAACTTGGCATAACACTGATTTGAAAAATTTATGAACACTTACCCGTTATAATTTTGCAAAGGGTTAAGTTCTGGAAAGGCTTTTTTGCTCTCCTCCCCCTCAGGCTGTACTGCGCCAGGACATTGTTGGTAGCCACCTGGCGTAGAATGCGACGAATGGCTGCCCCCGGATTTGCCCCTCCCAGGCTTTCAAGGAAATGTTTCTACAAAAAAACAAACAAACAAGAAAAACATAAGTATACAATGAAAATGAATTTGGAGAGCTTATGTGGTCTACTTTCATTAGCCAAATCAATACATTACCAATGACAATTTATTTCATATATAATTATGTCCAATTAATTACCATTTGGTTCCTTCTTTCTGGTTGAGCCAGACTCCTGTCTAGCTCCTCCAGCTCCTCCACTGTGCTGCATAGGCCCAAAAGCACATCTTCCTGCAGAGGAGGCTGAGGTGGGTTCGAGACCACAGCAGCCTCCAATGTCTCTGACTTCCTCTCCACACCCTCCATCCTCCTTTCCATAGCCTCCATCCTCCTCTCCATAGCCTCCATTCTCCTAGTCATTCGCCCCATGTGCTCTTCCATGGCTAGGTACATTTGTGATAGAATTCATTTTAGTTTTTGAACATAATATACTTGTCATACGTGAAAATGTGTGTATATAGTACTTACTTCTTTTTGTGTCATCCGTCGTCCTCAATAGGAGCCTCTTTCGTTCCTCCAGGACTACAGGTAGAATTGAGAAGAAATTCATTTTAGTTTTATACCCAATACACTTTTCCTGTGTGAACATCAACAAGTGTGTATGAAGTACTTACGCCTTACTATGGCAGCCATGCCTGAAGCCCCCTCCTCTTCGCCATGGGTCATTCCTGAAGTTCTTGAAAAGAAAATTGTTAGTGTTTGCTTTCTTGGTTAAGAACTTGTAATCAGATAGTAAATATAAAATTCAAAGCAAATGTACCCTCAACTGGGTCGGATGATGTTTGTTCCTCAATGTACGACTCTTCCAATGTCCGACGGCTGGGTGCTGGACTGACATGGGTTGAGGGACTGCTGCTGTCCTGCTCCGAGCTGCTGACCGAACTTGTTGGCTCTGCCATGAACTCAGGCTGTTCTTCAATCTCCGCCGGTTGTATCTCTGGCATGTGTTGAGGTCCATTATGTTGTTGCTCTGCTTCTTGCAGAGCCTGGCCTGTCCTTGCTGCATCTTGTGCAGCCTGCTCTTCCCTGCTTGCTGCATCTCGCGCAGACTCCTCTGCCCTGTTTGCTGCATCTCCTGCATCCAGCTGGGCACGCACCAGTGCTCTCACATTCAACACCTCTCGCCGTGCCCTCTTCCATTCCTTTGTGTAGATTTGTCTGGCCAACCTCTTTGAACTCATTGGCTGCAATGCAATACCATGCAAACAATGTGTACCTGTTGCAATGAAAAGCGGGGAAAATTTAAATACAACAACAACAACATAAATTTAAGCACAGTGTTTCAGTTTACAACCATACTTGCACTTGACAAAAATACACACAGGATTAAAACTGGGGATGAGGTAAGAATGTGTGAGACAAACATGACAGTAGCATTGCATTCAATCGAGCAGGAAAGCAAAACAAATGTGTAACAAAAGAATGGTCTGTTGCAGATTTTATATATATAAAATATTCTGCAATTACTTGTTGGCAACTTGTGTCTGTGGCTGGGACTACAATGGATGCATTAAGTCAACGACAACTATAATCAATGGAATTAGCTTTTATAGTAGCTATTATAGTATTATTACTATAATATTAAAGTCTTAACTATAATCAATGGAATTAGCTACACCAGAAAAGGCAGCACAGACAACATTCTAAAAATTATTATTTTTCAACTTCATGTATTTTGACTCAACTTGACTAAGCGTAGCGCACCACATCCAGTGAAGCTCCAGCCTGAGACAGTGTATATAAACTAGCCTTTAACCACAATAAAATGAATCTTACCTTTTCAAGAGTGAATCCCAGTCGTGTAGTCAAGTAGAATCCAAAGCTTTGTTGTCAAAGTAGAAGCTGTTGAAGCAAAAGGTGCTCTCTGCGTCTGAAGATAGCAGCAATTGATTCTGTTCATTGCGATCAACCCAATTATCCATATCTTCACAGCCACACCCCCACCACGTCAGGCAACCTGGTGGCCAATCAGCAGTCTATGTTCATTTCAAACTGAGGGCGGTCGTTGCGATACAAACGTTTAGATAATAAAATGTTAACAAATGACTTCCATAGAACCCTCTCATGATATAAAACTACCACATTCTAAAAATACATTTCTATTTTCTACCCATATAGCCTACCGCATAAAGTTTGCAACAACAACCATTTATTCTAGTAAATATAGAGGCAGATATCCCTTATGCTAAAACAATACATTTTTTTCTTGCGGCAGGACGGCAGTGTTTCCTGTCCATGAAATTGCCCTCTGCATTAAAATACAGAGCCGTTGCAGTATGCCGTTTATTTTTATCCAAACTATAGCATTTACTGCACTAACACTGTAGTAATTCTGTTCTGCACTACAGCATTACTCTAGTAATAACAATTCACTGTAGTGCAGAGTTTGATTCTTTTCATAAAGGATGGCATCATGGTAGCTAACATGCTAAATAAATAGCTGTACTATCGACATACCTTCAGTTGATCTTGCTGTAGGCGTAAGGTGAAACGTTTTCAAATAGATGCATGCTGAATTGCTGTGCCATTAGACTTTTCATTTAGTGTACAGGGAAAAAAAAAAACCTCTGCAAAAACGTAAACATCCAGTTGTCCTCTCATTTCCAATGAGCTCTCTAACCATAGCTATTACAGGACGTGACATCACACACACGCGAGGCAGTCTTAAAGGCATACCGCATATTTTGTAGATTAATAATTTCAGTCCACTGCTACAATAATATGCCGTTGTGTACGTTAACTCATGAGTTATATGGCAATCTATTGAATTTGCAAAGTGTTGCTGTAGCAGCTTTGTCAGTTACAAAAACAAAAACTGGTTGAACCAGTTTCCAAAAGCCAGAATGCACACACAATGGCTTTAATAGCCCAGCCATTTCATGTGCCTCTGAATGGCTGTCATTAGCAAGTAGGCTAAGCTTAATTGCTCTTGGTCTAGTTTTTTGTGTGAATTTAAAACTCAGTTTGGAATACTTATTGAGACATCTACATTTTATTTTTTATTGAAGTCTACTTGACTTAATACAACTTGCGACATATATACTTATTTTATTGTAGCGTACTTTACTCTTTCTATTTCAGCTTTGGTTCAATTAATGTGCTATAAAAACAATGAATGGAGAAACAATGAATGAAGGCTGCACCACAGACCTAAAATGAACTAGACTGGCAGTGCCTGTTCTAAACACTAGGTGGAAACTGGACGCCATCTTACCCCAGACTAACTCAGCTGTGAGTTGTTTAACAGTATTTTATTTATTTTCGGAGGGATTTTCACATTGCATGCCGATTTTTTATAGGCTACACAGCAATAACAGTTTGCTGTGCGAAGTCTGGAGTAAAGTCTGGGGTAGCCAAAAATGGCGGCCGCAGATTCTGGTACCACGTGACCGACTGCCAGTATAGTTTACTTTAGGTCTGTGGGCTGCACTAATACAGTGATATGCTCAGTTTTTCATAGCCAAGAGAAACAAGGAGAGAACATACCAAGTCATTAGGGGAAAAAACTGTGTTGTACTGCAGGATAAAAAATGAAATATTGTTTTTTCAGGCCACAAATACAATGGGTCCACAAAACTCAGCATCAGTAAATGTTGTCTTTAAACCAGTTTGCAAAAGATAAAATGCAATGGCCAGCTAATCAGCCATTCAATGTGTGGAATCTGAATAGCAGTAGCCTAACAATGGCTGTCATTATCAAGTAAATTAGGCTCTTGGCCTACTTGTGTGTCTGCATTTCACTGAATTTTAAAACAACTTGAGACATCTGTACTTATTTTATTGTAGCCTACTTTACTCTTTCTATTTCAGCTTTGGTTCAATTAATGTGCTATAAAAACAATGAATGGAGAAACAATGAATGAAGACTGCACTAATACAGTGATATGCACACAGTTTTTCATAGCCAAGAGAAAAAGGAGAGAACATACCAAATCATTAGGGGGAAAAACTGTTGTACTGCAGGATATAATTTGAAATATTGTTTTTTAAGGCCACAAATGCAAGGGGTCCACCAAATCCAGCACCAATAATGTTGTCTTTAAACAAGTTTGCAAAAGATAAAATGCAATGGCCAGCTAATCAGCCATTTAATATGTGGAATCTTAATAGCAGCCTACCAATGGCTTGCATTATCAGGTAATTAGGCTCTTGCCTACCACACACACAATGAATGGGGAACCCCATTTGGAATGCAACTTGCAATATAATTCACTTTGTATGGTACTCTTTGCACTCTTTGTAAGTTAGACCTACTTTTGTGTATGTCTCCATTTCACTGAATTTAAAACAAATATCATACCTTTTTGAATTTTACTCTATTTGCACTTTGGTCCAATTTAGCCCTACCATAAAAATGAACAGGAGAAATTAATGAATAATGTCACACTAGGCTGGCCTAGTGTAAAATATCAAGGAAACAAAAACTGTCAGCACTGGTTCTCAGAACAACCAAAAAACAGCCAAGCATAACGTTGTGTGGTGGTAGCAGTGCAACTACTGGCAAACGTTTCATATGAGTGGTTCCCTAAAAGTTCAAGGAACATTAGCCTTTGTTTGGTTTTTGCTGTAACCAAAGGGAACGTTCTTTAAATGGTAGTTTTTGGTTTGGTTATAACCTAACCTTTAGAGAACCAAATTCTAACATTCCCTTTACGTCCTCTGTTACTAGGGTATAACCCACCGTTCGATGACATCAGCACAGTTGACATGAATTAGTCCTAACTTAAAAAAGCTTTCATTTATTGTTGTTTCCTGTTCTATTATTCCTGATCTACGTATATAGCTTGCTAGCGTTAACTTAAGACGTCTATGTCTTACAAAACAGCCTTAGCATTATCCCTGTACACTCAATGACGTGTTAAGTCGAATCTCTCTGAGAACTCTTATCACTGAACTGTACAGTTCTTTTCTTTCCTTTTAGCAATTATTATCCTATAGGATAAAAAGGGGGGAGAATATGAGGGAATTTAATGGACAAACATTATTATTCTTTGTGTTTCTGTATGTTGAACTAAAGTGGCTTAGTGTACTGAGAAGAGATGTTTTCCACATGCTGTAATCGCTTTTCTGTGGCCTTGGTGGTAATGAGCAGGGTGCTTGAGTTTGTCATAACTACACATCTTCTCATTATGTAACCACCTTTCCTGACCTCGGTGGTGATAAGCAGGGAGCTTGAGCTCTCCCTAACTCGCATCCGCCTGCACATACCAGAGCACGCCAGGTACACGCTTTAATAAAGCTTCATAGAAAATCTTGAGCCAATCACGTGAAGACAATAGCAGTGAGTGGATGCTATCAGAGCATAATAGATAACATTCGTAAAACACAACTCAGAGTGCGCGTACTCTCGGCATCAGAAGTGGTGTCTTCTTTTATTCTTCTCTTTCCTTTCCTATTTTATATATCTGCTTATATGATCTACTATAATAAATAACTGAAAAGACAACTGCTAAGCATTCTGAAGTGTTTATTAGAAATTTCCATTACAGTTACCCTCCCCAGGAGTGGTCGACCAACAAAGATTGGAGTGATCTTTGTTGGTCGACCACTCCTGGGGTTTTTGCTATTGTCTCATCTGTTTAACTGGGTTCTCTTTATCTACTTTTAGGACTTGTGTGAAAATCTGATGTTTTAGGTCATATTTATGCAGAAATATAGAAAATTCTAGAGCAAGGCGTGTAATAGTCAGCAAGGTCACAAAGGACCTCAGGGTAACTTCTAACCAACTGAAGGCCTCTCTCTCACATTGCCTAATGTTAATGAGTCCACCATCAGGAGAACACTGAACAACAATGGTGTGCATGGCAGGGTTGCAAGGAGAAAGCCACTGCTCTCCAAAAGGAACATTGCTGCTCATCTTCAGTTTGCTACAGATCACATGGACAAGCCAGAAGGCTATTGGAAGAATATTTTGTGGACAGATGAGACCAAAATAGAACTTTTTGGTTTAAATGAGAAGCAATATGTTGGGAGAAAAGAAAACACTGTATTCCAGCATAAGAACCTTATCCCATCTGTGAAACATGGTGGTGGTAGTATCATGGTTTGGGCTTGTTTTGCTGCATCTGGGCCAGGACAGCTTGCCATCATTGATATAATTCATCAATTCTGAATTATACCAGTGAATTCTAAAGGAAAATGTCAGGACATCTGTCCATGAACTGAATCTCAAGAGAAGGTGGGTCATGCAGCAAGACAAGGACCCTAAGCACACAAGTAATTCTACCAAAGAATGGTTAAAGAAGAATAAAGTTAATGTTTTGGAATGGCCAAGTCAAAATCCTGACCTTAATCCAATCGAAATGTTGTGGAAGGACCTGAAACGAGCAGTTCATGTGAGGAAACCCACCAACATCCCAGAGTTGAAGCTGTTCTGTACGGAGGAATGGCTAAAATTCCTCCAAGCCAGTGTGTAGCACTGATCAACAGTTACTGGAAACATTTAGTTGCAGTTATTGCTGCACAAGGGAGTCACACCAGATACTGAAAGCAAAGGTTTGCATACTTTTGCCACTCACAGATATGTAATATTGGATCATTTTCCTCAATAAATAAATGATCAAGTAAAATATTGTCTCATCTGTTTAACTGGGTTCTCTTTATCTACTTTTAGGACTTGTGTGAAAATCTGATGTTTTAGGTCATATTTATGCAGAAATATAGAAAATTCTAAAGGGTTCACAAACTTTCAAGCACCACTGTACTCCTGTCATTAAGCATGATTTCAGATGGACCTGAGGGAGAGGGATAGCTTTAAACTCCTCAGCTTTACTTATAACCCCTTGAATAAGAGCACAGACATTCCGTGAGCTAGATGGAGGAAGAGGGACATCATTTGCCACCCACAGTGATGGAACTGCACCTGTATCTCACAGGACAACCACAGGATAGTCTTATCCCGCTACAGAGACTGTGCCACTGGAGAGAAAACCCTTATACATCTCAAAAATGTCACTCTCCACGAAGAGATCCCCACCACTCTTAGCCCACTCAAAGCATGTTAGGTTTAGGAGAACTCTCGTTTACCTTACTTCTATTCTGAAAAGCAAAACACTCTGACTTCTTGTGTCCCTTCTTACCACAATAATACCACCACCACACTGGTCCTTTTGTGCATACTGAACCTAATTGTGGGAGATCTGATCTCAATCCTTTAGCCACCACTGAGGACTTCAGGGAGCTATTCTCAGCCCCCATGTCAACTTGGGACCTAAAAATATTGGGCCTACCAGCACCCCTAGACATGTGCTGATGGGTGAGCTCAAAGTCATCTGCCATAATAGCAGCTTTCGTTATGTTCTCAACCTTTTGATCTTCTATGTAGCTTTTCACCTCATACAACACACTATTCTTATAATCTTCCAAGAGAATCAGCTATTTTAACTTCTGATAATCATGACTCATATTTTTAGAGTGGACCCATCTATCAAAAGCTATTTCCTTTTCCCTAGCATATTTTGTGTGTGCTTGGTCTGCTTTCTTCTTTAAATTATGAAAATGTTGCCTATAAACCTCTGTAGAGTCCATATGCCGCTAGGACAGCAGACTTCACAACATTGTAAGACGATGACTGTGTGGCGTCCAGCACAGTATAAACCTCTAAAGCTCTTCTAGTAAACACACACTGCAAAAGGAGTGACCATTTCTCTTGCGGCCAGTGAAGGGACTTCACTATTTTCTCAAAAGACAAAAACATCTACCACCTTCTCACTAAACTGAGGAACCAGACGAATGTTTCTACTCAAATCAAAAGCTTTATCCACCTCAAGACTGGCTATTTTATGTTCTTCTAACTGCAGTCTTTTCTTGTTCAATTTCTTTCTGCTGACATTCGTACCCCTCTCATTCTGTCTCTATCTAACTCCAGCATTGCAGACTCTTGAGCTGCACGCTGCCAAATACATTCCCTCTCAATCTCCAACTTGGTTAGTTGCACTTCAACACTAACTGGCTCCTTATCAGGAGCAGTGTCTGGAGAAACTTTGAAGACAAGGATTTCTCCAAGATCAATTTTCCTCATGTCAGTTCGACACTCAGTCTCTAAAATGCTCTGCAACTTTTCACAGCGCATCTTTTCTTAACTGATACCAGTTCCTCAGACAGATAATTCAGTTCTCACTGGGGAACTCCTCCTCTCTTCACTCATTTTAACAAGAAGAAAAAAAATGTCCAAAGTGCTACACTGTTGAGGCCCAAATAACAGAACCTAATCTTTCTTTTAAGTCCTACCAACCCGTATGAAGTTACCTAAACCCCTCTGTACATTCAACAAAACCATTGATGCAAATATTTTAAAATTATCAGTAACAGCAACTATTATATTGGCAGAAGTTACCTCTAGAGCTAAACAGCCAGTGTTAGCTAGCTCGCTTAACTTAACTAGCTACACCTCCATGTTAACAAGCTACCCAAGATAAAGTTGACTAACATCAATGATCCTGGACAAGCCCCTACTTGTTACATGCCAAGCAACTCTCCCAGCTCATTTAACCTAGACGTTTCGAATAAGACGGAGAGTCAGGCAGTAACTAAAATGTGTGCACACGCAGATGTGTGTGCGTGTAGCAAAACCAAACAAATTCACAGGTCTGGCACATGACGAAACCCCCAGAGAGATGGGACTTGCCCTCTATACCATCAAAGGCCTTTCCAGTGTCTCCTGTCAGTCTTACCAGGCACCGAGAGCCCAAATGATTCTATTCCTTTTGTTCAGTTTTGTTTGCATGGTCCTTTTTTTTAGTATTTAAAAAAAAAACACACGCTTTTCCATAACAATAGCCCAATGACCAGGGCTTCCTTTTCCCAATTCTTCATGTGGTTTATGTGTAAATGTAATGGCGAGAGTCTCTATCCTGGTGTGGTTATAGGTGATAGCTGGTGTACAACAAATGAACAAATAAACCAAAAACAATAAACAAACAGAAAACCCACTTGCCAGGGAGCCATGCCAATTTCTGTTGGCATGCCTGTGTCTGGTCGGAGTTTTATCGCCCCACTCCTGTGAAGGACGGCCCCATGAGGACAGTTGAGGGTTATACCTGTTAAAACTGTTAATATTATAGTCAGGCTGTCTGTTGATGCCCAAATGAGGATGGGTTCCCTTTTGAGTCTGGTTCCTCTCGAGGTTTCTTCCTCATGTTGTCTGAGGGAGTTTTTCCTTGCCACCGTCGCCACAGGCTTGCTCATTGGGGATAGATTAGGGATAAAATTAGCTCATGTTTTAAGTCGTTCAAATTCTGTAAAGCTGCTTTGCGACAATGTTTATTGTTAAAAGCGCTGTACAAATAAACTTGATTTGATTTGAAACTTGAATTTACCTCCCTCTAGGCTGATCAGGCCAGAGAATCCCACTCCTTTCCTGGAGTACCCCAACACCACACTTAATTGTTTCACAAAATCCCACTGCAGCAAACACTATTGTTTTTAGTTTTTCTGCCATTCATTCTCTCTCATACCAGCTCCCCAGCATCATATTTAAAAGGATAGCCCCTGTAATGGAAACTTCAAATAAGCACTTCAGAATGGTTAGCAGTTGTCTTTTCAGTTATTTATTATAGTAGTAGATCATATAAAACAGGAAAGGAAAGAGAAGAAGAAAAGACACCACTTCAGTGATGCCGAGAGTATGCGCACTGAGTTGTGTTTTAGTGGCTGTTATATATTGTACTCTAAAGGCATTCGCTTACTGCTCGCATCTTAACGTGATTGGCTCAAGACTTTCTATGAAGCTTTGTTAAAAGCATGCACCTGGCATGCTCTGAGATGTGCAGGCAGATGCGTGGTTAGGGAGAACCCAGACACCCTGCTTATCACCAGCCAAGGCCACAGAAAAGTGATTACAGCATGTGGGGAAAACAAGTTCTCAGTACACTAGGCCACTTGAGCTCAAACACACAGAAACCCAGAATAAGAATGTTCATTCACTAAATTTCCTTCACATTTCCCCCCTTTTTATCCTACAAGATAATAATTGCTAAAAGAAATTAATGTACACAATTTCAGTGGTAAGAGTTCCCAGAGAGATTCGACTTAACACGTCATTGAGTGTACAGGGATAATGCTAAGGCTGTTTTGTAAGACATAGACATCTTAAGTTAAATGCTAGAAAGCTATATACATAGATCAGGAATCACTAGAACAGAAAACAAACCACAAATAAGAGTGTTTTAAGCTAGGGCTAATTTCACATCAGCTGTGCTGATGTCAAATGGTGGGTTATAGTCTTCGTGTGAGTTTGGAGGCCAGTTAGGCAAGTCGTCTGGGTCTATTTTCACCATCTGGTAACCAATATTTGTCAGCTGCCTCTGAAAACACAGACATACAACATTGACAGAAAATGGAGCACAACATAGCATCAATCACTAAGCCCAGGACTGGTATGGTGGATGAAATCAGAGTCTTCCATCCACTGAACCAATGCCACCAACTGTCTTCGACTCTGTGTCAGCCTGGGTTCTCTGTATCGACCACCACACAAATCCTCCCGTGAGCCCCAGCAGGATCAGGATGCTCAGGCCCACGACTGGACCTAGCTTATAATGATTTACCCCCTTCATTTTATGTTAACTAGGTCTCCGAGTTAACCCTTGCCCTTCTTGACGTGTATTGGTGCTCCGAGGGCGGGCACGCTCCATCAGCCCTCGTCCTACCTCACCAGGACTTGGAGGAAACTCAAAACCCAAAGACTTATCTATCAGCTAGACACTGAAATACTCTTCCCTATTAAGGGTGCATGCGTGATTGATGTGATATTCGCACTGTTCCATGCAGTGATGCCTTTCTTTCTCACGAGCTTTAGTCAGCGTCCAGGTCACTTAGGCCTTCCTTTTCCTCCTGCTCAGCCAGTTCAGGAACCCTCCTGCAATGGCTAGCATGGATCCAGGACACTCTGCCTGTGACCTTCACTACCGTTGGGGTCATGAGCATAACCTGGAATGGGCCATTCCACCGTGGTTTATTCCACTTGGTTCGTCAGAAGTCCTTCACCACAATCCAATCCCCTGGTTGCAGATTGTGCAGAGGTCCCTCAGCAGGCTTGGGAAGCACTTCTTTTACCTGTTTGTGGATAGATTTCAAAGCAGAGGACAGAGTTGCACAGTAATTCAACATTGCATCGTCACACAGTGTGGTGTCCAGCAGTGTTCCTTGGGCTGGCCCGACCCCCGTGTTGGGTACTCATCCAAACAGAATTTCAAATGGGCTTAACCCATGTTTAGGCCTAGTTTGCATCCTCATTTATGTGAGTGCTACAGGGAGGAAGTTGTCCATCCTAGCCCTGTTTCTGCACAAGCTTTGCTTAGTTTATTTTTAAGGGACCCATTTTCCCCTCACTTCAGTTCATTGAAGTCCATTTGGAGATGATCAAATGGTTTGTCTGGTATTGGGTGTGCTGCTTGAGTTAGTTTGATACCTTGACCTGCATTAATGTTGTGCACATATCAAGCATTGCTTGCAAAATTTCACAGCATAGTTTGAAAACCCCTTTGTGAACCATCTCTTTGTTACTTCTGCTACCATCCCCCCTTTTGACACATGGGTGAGCCCATGGGCCAATTTTGCATAGAAAGGGAACGTGTTTTGGTAGACAGGGATGGCCCAAGGGACAAACCCAGACCAAGTTTGCAAAGATACAGCCAGCCTGTTTCCAGACTCGTCTCTTGTCCTGAGTGGCAGTGCTCTGAAGGTCCGCTAGCTGTAAACAGGGGGTAGAAAGCTAAGGAAAAGCAAGGTTAGAGGGTGAACTGGAAGCTGAGGCTGCACACTTAGCTGCCGCGTCCGCCCTGGCATTTCCTTGAGACACAAGATCAGTATTGTTAGTATGGGCAGCACACTTACAGCAATGGCTCTAGGGAGTAGAATAGCATCCAACAACTCAGAGACCAGTTTATGATGTGCAATGGGAGATCCTGTGCTAGTGAGAAAATTTCTATGTTTCCAAATGGGGCCAAAATCGTGCACAATGCCAAATGCATACCTGCTGTCCATAAAAACATTGACAGATTGCCCTGCAGCCAATTTGCATGCCTAGATAAAGGCACAGAGCTCTGTGGCCTGTGCCGACAGGTTTGAGGACAGACACGATGCCTTGAGGACCTCGTGATCTGACACTATGGCAAAACCTACTTTGTTCTTTCTCATCTCTGGAGGCTGAACCATCCACATAGAGGACCATGTCTGGATTTTCCAAAGGGTCACTCTAAGTCTGCCCTGGGGGAACAAAAACCGTTCGTGAGCTCGACAGTGTCATGTGGTTCTCCGTCGTCCTCTGTAGGGAGAAGAGAGGCAGGATTCAGAACAGAACAACATTTCACAATGATATTAGGCATATCAAGTATGACAGTTATACTTCAACCATCTCTGTGCTGACAAATGTGATGTCTTTTTCTCCAACAGAAGCAGGGCGACAGCATGTGGAACCAAAAGGGTGAGGTTAGAATACCCCACAATATTTCTGGAAGCAGTTACCGCCTTTTCAGTTACAGCAACTGCATGCAGGCAAACAGGAAGTCCAGCCGCCACTGGGTCCAGTTTACTGAAGAAGTAGGCTACAGGTCTTAATCCATCTCCATGCTTCTGCAAAAGAACAGAGGTCATGAAACCCTTCTTTTCATCTACAGTTTGAACAAATGGTTTCTTGGGGTCAGGTAATCCAAGAGTGGCTGTGGTCTGCAGAGCGCTCTTTAGGAACATCAAGTGCACGCAGAACAACCGCAGCATTGACTGCTTGCAGATCTTGGACAAACCTCCACTCTTCAGGCTGGGACAGTTTTCTTGCCTTCTTAACTGGGAAAATAAGTGCACACTGGAGAGTCCTGGCAAGGGACAATTACACCTCCCTTCAGCAATGAATCAAAGACTGGTCTTATACCTGCAATTGCTTCTGGTTTGAGTGGGTACTGGGTCTGTTTAGGCTTGAACTCTGATTTGGGGTGATCACCACTGGTTCAGCATTCTTTATTAGGCCTATATCATGTTTACCCTTTGCCCAAACAGAATTTGGAACTCCCGCCAATTTGGGGTGCACCTCTGCTGGAGTTATGCCTGTGGAAACAGACAAACCAGCCACTATGGCCAGGGTCCCCAGGACCCTGGTCATTAGTGGCTAATATTATGCTGTGCTTAGCATGCACACACATATAGCATGACTGTTTGTAGACCCAAAGCTTTTAGCAAAACAACACACTAGGGTCCCCGGTTTGGGACCATTCACTGCCATTGACTGCACACTCTTGACCCACTCTTGACCCAACACTCTTGATCCATCTTTCCAATGGGCAGCTCGTGGCTTTGCTAATGAGACATGGGGTATAGAATTAAAAGACGTCAAAGAAATCATGCTGGAAGCAGCCGACCTCAAAGTCCTCTGACACGAGGCCGTGTATAACATGTTTGAGAACACTGCAATGAACATTGATGCAGCTGTTCAGACAATGAGTAAGATGGACCTGCACAGCACAATAATGTTTAGACCAATATGTAGTTCTGAGGGTCAATCTTTCATGTGCATGGATGTCTGCAAATCAAGTCTTTTCAAACTCTGCATCTTGCCCTTGGTGAAAATGTGCTGTGCAGTGCAAATCTTCCTCTTTCATATAATCTGTGTCAATTGATGAGGCGTTCAAGTGTGCAAGCTATACAAGGTCTTTTGGAGTTTGTGAGAGTTGATCTGAGCAGAGCCACCAGACATACACATACAGGGGGCTTCCAAGACCATACTGCACACCGCATATTTCACTTACTTCAAAAGTTAGTCCATCTGGAGTTAACTCCTAATTTGCACATTAAATCGCATGCTAAATTTACTGGACATGTATGAGAGATGAGGAATGAGTGGGACGTAACTATTCCTCCCTTGCTTTTACATGGAAGGTTGAGTGAGAAAGTTTCGGTCACAGGTCGTCCTGAGATGCCCATCATCTGAATTGAATTTGAGCTGAGCGGTGGGTCTACTGGAAGTACCTCATGTACAGTATGACTGAGTGTCCTGCTCCAGAATCTACTAAAAAGGTCAACGCGAACGCGAACGCGAACGGGCTGCCGACTTCCTCCATCCGCAGCGCGCGGACGCACTGGCGCTGCTGCTCCAGCGTGCGCCCCATGCGCTGGAGGACAGCCCGGCGAAGGTCGGCGTAGGCCAGCTGGCGATCGGCGGGGAGCTGTAGTGCGGCCAGCTGCGCCTCTCCCGTCAGGAGGGGGAGGGGGAGGAGGCACGCCGTGCGCTGCTCCATTGGCCACCCTGAGGCTTCGGTGACCTGCTCGAACAACGTGATGAAAGCCTCGGGGTCATCCTGCGGGCCCATCTTAGTTAAGGTGAGGGGAGACGGGCCCGCGGCCGGGGCGCTGGTGGACCCCGCCGACGCAAGGAGACGCCGGAACGCCTCTCGTTCTTCCTGCTGAGCCAGCACCAGGGCTTCGAAGCGGCGCTCCTGCTCCTTCCGGAGCGTGACGAGTGCCTGGTGCTGGCTCTGCTGAGCCGTGGCGAGGGCGTGGACCAAGTCCACGAATGGGGAGGATTCCATGGGGCTGCAGGACTGATGCTCCACCTTCCCGGGTTTCGGCACCACTGTAGCACCAATAGTGTGTGGGTGGAGCACAGAGGACGGCAGGACAGAGATCAAGGTTCACAGAAGGCTTTATTGCCGAACATTTCAGTCTCACAATATAAACCAACAGTCAGAGACACGCACGCACACACACTGTCGTCTCTTCTGGGGAAGAAGCTCCCTTCCGCTCTCCCTTTCCCTCCTTAAGTAGGGCGCAGTTTACTGGGGAAAACACACACAAAACACAGGTTAATTACCCTCAGGTGTCGCGATTCTGCCACTTACCTTCCCCGACTCCGCCCTCCTGTCACAGACCGGCGCTTGACCACGCCCCCGCTGCCACACACGCAAAGACGCATTAATAGACAGCCAGTAGTTTGACACAGGTATAACTTATCACATGTTACTTGTTGGTTCAACCTAACTCCTCACTGTTCACAGCCAATGCTTGACCATGCCCTCGCTGCTACAAAACCCCTTTATTTGTACCTGCATACTGTGTCCAGATTTTATTTTAAAAGAAAAACAATGTACCTGAGCACTGAAATCTTACTCTCTCCAAGGTTCAAATATTGCACTACAAGTAAAAATTACATGAGAGAATCCAAGATTGTGATGTCACTTACACACCACATGAGTTACTGAGGCTGAAAGGTAGTGGATACATCACTTCTAAATTGTTGTAAACAACCCTGAATGTCACAGTCCGGTCCAGTCCATCCATGCCTTAGATTGTGGGACTTCCATGCCGGCTCCAGGCTGGATCCAGGCCAAGAATTCAGTCCTGCCTTGCTGAAGGCCATTTCCTGAAGCAGCACTCCCACACCTGCTACCACTCCTCTCCCATCAGCCAGGGCTTTTTAAGAACTGCTTGGCGCTATTCCATTTGCCAGGCTGTCTCTTGTAGACTTTTCTTGTCTTGCTACAGCTCACTGGTATTGTGGCTTTTTGATTTCCCCTGCCTGAATTTCTCCTTGTTTTTTGTCAAGTTTTTCTGTCCAGTTTTTTGTCTGCCTGTTCTTTTGAATTGTGTCTTTTGCTACCTCTGCCTGGATTTCCCTTGTCCCTGTGTTTATCAGTTTTTGTGAAGATTTTTCTGTCCTGTTTTTTGTCCCTGATCGTGTCTACCTGCTTCTCTGTGTTTTTGACCCCCTGGACTGTTTTTTTGACCACTGATTTTTGCCTGAGTCCTACTTTGCCTTTCTGCCATCTACTTCATTAAAGAAGTTTTCTCTTCACACTGCCTGTTTTCTGAGTCTGCTCTTGGGTCCTCACTTCACCTTAGCTCGCCACTCCTGACACTGAAGCATACTTGCCAACCCTCCTGATTTTGGTGGGAGGCTCCCGATTTTAGCCTCTGCCTCCCAATTGTATTTGTTAAAAACTGGATAGTCTCCCAGTTTTGGGAAATCCCTACTGCCAAGTTAAAGATACTTTTGATTATGTCATGATCCGCCCCAGACTTCCACTCTGGAGATTTACTATCTCCCAGTTCAGCACAATCTGGATCCTAGATGGGACTTCCATCTTGCCGGCATTCACTTCCTGGTCTGCTCTGCTGTGTATAAATAGATTGTTCTCAGAAGGGGACTTCACTAGAATGTCTTGTCTGTTTCTTATGTTGTCTCTGTGCCACTTTTTACTTTCTGACTTTTGCTCTCTGTTTTGCCTAATCTTTGCCACAGTTTTTTTGTACTTGCGTTTTGAATGAATGAATGAATGAATGAATGAATTTATTTATTTCGAACATGTATAAAAAATGTATGTAACTATTTGTACATACAAAAGAAAGAAAATGAAAAAGTGACAAAAAAAAGAATAAATAAAATAACATAAAGAGCTAATACATTACAATACACCGCACATTGTTCGAAAAAGGAGTGGGAAGAAGTACAATACTTTTTTTTAAATTTCCCACCCCTTTTTAACTACCCCGAAATCCAAACTACATTAATACACCTATAAAAATATATACCATATATACACTTCATGATTATCCATATAAATTTATAATTACAAAAATATATACTACATACCATATCCATATCCATATATACATATATATATATATATACATATACATACATACATACATACACACATACATACATATATATACATATATACATACATATACATACACACATATACACATATACATACACACACACACATATATATATATATATATATACATATATATATATATATATATATATATATATATATATACATATACATACATACACACATATACATACAAACACATACACTTCATAAATATCTATATAAATATATAATTACAAAAAAATATCTACTACATACTTATCCCAGTAAATATAAAGATATCTATCCCCATAAGTAATTATATACCATATACTAAGCTAGTTCTAATATAACAATCAACCCTATTCTATTTATCCCTCATCATCCTCCATTAACATACTTCCTCTGTAATATACTTGTTTAAAAATATTTTTTTGTACCTTTTTTTAAACAGATTTATATTTGCACTTTGTTTTGTTTCTGTCTCCAGTCTGTTCCATAAAGTCACCCCACAGCTCGATACGCACATGCTTTTCATATTTGTTCGAACTTTTGGTTTTTTAAAATTTAGGTCTCCCCTTAGATTATATCCCCCCTCTCTCTCACTAAACATTCCTTGTATATTTTTCGGCAATAGATTATTTCTTGCTTTGTACATTATTTGTGCTGTTCTGAATTTGACCAGATCCATAAATTTCAACATGTGTGATTTTATGAATAGTGGGTTTGTGTGATCTCTGTATCCTGTTTTGTTTATTGTCCTTATTGCTCTTTTCTGTATTGTACATATCGGCTGCAGAGTGGTTTTGTAGGTGTTTCCCCAGACTTCGACACAATAAGTCAGATATGGCAAAAATAATGAGTAATATAGAGTATGCAAAGATTTACAATCAAGAATATATTTTGTTTTCCACAGAATTGCCAAGCACTTTGCCAGTTTTGCTCGTACATATCCTACATGAGGTTTCCAGCAGACTTTAGGATCCAAAATCACACCAAGAAATTTAATTTCCTGTACCATTTCAATCTTAATATTGTCTATTATCAATTCTACATTACAACCTATTTTATGTCTCCCAAACAACATAATCTTTGTTTTGCTTAGATTTAATGATAATTTATTTTTGTCAAACCATAGTTTTAGTTTATTTATTTCAGTTGTGATTATCTCTAAAGTCTGCTGCAAATTCTCACCGGAACAAAAAATATTGGTGTCATCTGCAAACAAAACAAATTTCAGTTCTTTCGAAATTGTACATATGTCATTGATGTATATTATGAATAATTTCGGACCTAATATTGACCCCTGTGGTACCCCGCATTTAATATTCATGAAATCAGATTTATGGTCACCTATCTGCACAAACTGTTGCCTGTTTCTTAGATAGCTCGACAGCCAACTCCACCCGACTCCCCTAACACCACACTTTTCTAGTTTACTTAATAATATATTATGATCAATAGTATCGAATGCTTTTTTTAGGTCCACAAATACTCCAATTGCTATTTTTTTATTATCTATACATTTTGTGATTTCCTCTATTAGTTCCATTAGTGCCATCGATGTTGATCTGTCCGTTCTGAATCCATATTGACTGTCTGTAAGGAGGTTGTGTTTTTCAATGAATTTGTCCAATCTATCTGAAAAAAGTTTTTCGAGTATTTTGGAAAATTGGGGGAGTAAAGAAACAGGCCTGTAGTTTGTGAAATGGTGTCTATCTCCAGTTTTAAACAATGGTATCACTTTTGCAATTTTCATTTTGTCTGGAAATGTACCTGATTGAAAAGATAAATTGCAGATGTGGGTGAGTGGTTTCACAATTCCCTCAATAACTGTCTTTACTGTTAACATATCTATATCATTCCAGTCTGCAGAAGTTTTGTTTTTACATTTTCTTACAATTTGGATAATTTCTTCCTCATCAGTTGCAGTTAGAAAAATTGTACTTGAATTTCTGTCCCCCATATCTTCTATGTTCCCACATTGTGTTGTCTCAGGTTCCTTTATTTTTGCTGCTAAATCTGGTCCCACATTTACAAAGAATTGGTTAAAACCATTCACCACATCCTTCATATTATTTATGGTCTTGTCATTTACAGTGTAATACTCCGGGTAATTTGTAGTTTTGGATCCATTTCTCACAATACCATTTAATACAGTCCATATACCTTTAATATTGTTTTTATTTTTCTCCACTAATTTATTATAATAGTCTTTCTTACATATCCTCATAATATTAGTTAATTTATTTTTATATTTTTTATATTTTTCCTCTGCCTCTATAGTTCGATGCTTTAAGAATTGTCTGTATAATATATTTTTCTTTTTGCAGGCATTTTGTAGCCCCTTGGTGACCCACGGACTATTTGTATATTTATGTATATTACTGTATTTCTTTATAGGACAATTTTTATTATATAGTTCATTGAATATTATTAAAAATTCCTCATATGCTTTATCAACATCTTTTTCTTTATAAACTACATTCCAGTCCTGTATTATTAAGTCATTTTTTAGTGCAATCATGGTTTCTTCAGTTTTCACTCTTATATATTTATAATTTTTAGTATCCTTTTTCTTGCTATAATTACAGTAATATACATTAAAAATAGGTAGGTGGTCACTGATGTCTGTTAATAGTAGTCCACTCTCTATATTATTTTCCAGGATATTAGTAAATATATTATCTATTAAAGTGGTGCTGTGAGAAGTGATCCTGCTTGGTCTGTTAATAGTTGGGTACAGTCCCATACTGAACATTGAATTAATGAACTCTTCTGTCAGTTTGTGTTTCTTATGATTTAAGAGGTCGATGTTAAAATCACCACAGATGTACATGACCTTCTGAGTTGATTTTATAAACATACTTTCCATCCAATCTATAAAAACTTCTATGCTTGATCCAGGACATCTGTATATACAGCTCACTATTATATTTTTCATTTTTTCACAGCATATTTCTATTGTAATACACTCCATCCAATCATCAACAGCTACCGTCATTTTATTATTAATTTTATATTCCAAACTATTATCAACATATATTGCCACTCCCCCTCCTCTTTTGTTCTTTCTATTGATATAATTTAATTCATACCCGTTCAGCTCAAAATCTACTCCCATCTCATCGTTGATCCAAGTTTCTGATATGGCTATTATATTGAATGGAGTCTTGAACTGACTGAGATATTCCTTCATTTTATGGAAATTGGCATACAGACTTCTGATATTGAAATGAATAATTGATATCTTATTTCCGTCTCTAATCTTTGCATTGTATTGATATTCAGTGTAATACCGGCAGCTGATATTGATGTTGCTGAAAAGATTATTTTCCGGATCAATATTATTTTCCATATCTTGTATTTTGTGCTCAGTATAAAGGAAAGTGTCCAGTTCTTGTGTCCAGTGTCCAGTGTCCAGTCCTTGTGTCATGATTGTAAATTGCTTTATTTGGCTCCCTCAGAATTTGTCCAGTTCCCCAATATCTCGGATGACCAAGATCTTGGCCTCTTCTGGAGATCCCTTCAGCTTTATGAAAATCTTGCAGTTTTGTGTCCAAGTGTTTTGGATTTTCCCCTGTTTCCTTAGTAGTCTCGCCTTTTTTGCAATGTCTGCATTTTTTTTTGTTAAGTGCTCATTTAAAAAAACATCTGAGCCTTTCAGTTTCTTCCCTTGTTTTAACAATTGCATCTTATGCTTTCTGTTGGCAAATCGCATTATTACAGCTGGTTTGCCAGTGTTGCTTCTCCGTGGGAGAGGGTGACATGCTTCAATGTTATTGCTTTTTACCTCAATCCCCTTGGAGTGCAGGAATGCTAACACCTGTTTCTCCACAGAGTTAGCATCCTCCTCATTCAGTTCCTCTCCATCTCTTCTTGCCACTGCTCCAGCATATGAGCGGGGCTGAATCTGCAGTCCGGTCACAATGATGTCATTCATCCGGGTGTACTGCTCCAGCTCCTCCACTCGGTTCTCGAGAATGGCAATCCTCTTTGCCTTCTCCGTGTTCTGCAGCCTCAGAGCTTTGACCTCTTCTACCAGGTCCAGGATGGTCTTCTGCTGCATCCTGACAGCAGAGATTTCTTCACCCAGAAAGTCGAGGGATTTTTTAATATCCTCTATCTCCTCGACCGTAGGAGCTTTCTTCGGGGGCATTGCGTTTGTTGTTATTACGCGGCCCGTTCCCGCGCTACCTCTCAGCCTGCTCCCGCGCAGCTTCGCTCCCGCGCAACCTCTCGGCCCGCTCTCGCGCAGCCTCTCTGCCCGCTCTCGCGCAGCCTCTCTGCCCGCTCTCGCGCAGCTTCGCTCCCGCGCAACCTCTCGGCCCGCTCTCGCGCAGCTTCGCTCCCGCGCAACCTCTCGGCCCGCTCTCGCGCAGCTTCGCTCCCGCGCAACCTCTCGGCCCGCTCTCGCGCAGCTTGTTGTCACCACACTTGTTTTGTCACTTGTTTTTTGCACTATGGTTGTTGTCTGAACTATTTCATGTTTTTTCATATTAGCACTTTGTCTACCTTGTTGTGTGGATTATTTTTGTTTTTTTTTTAATTCATTGGATTTTCTGGTTTGTGTTCTATTGGATCCTAACTCAACACATCTCACCAACCTTAACAGATTATGTCCAATCCAAATTGTATGAGAAACACTGCTGATGTAGACTGATTTTTAACCAATCGATGAACAGAACGACAGTCACTTCCGTAATGTAGGATTCACCCAGGCTGTCCGACATTTTTTACAAGCAGTCATTCATCATGGCAGCCCAATACCAAACAGCAAAAATATGAATGCAAATACCAGGTTGCATGGGAGAATGAATTTCCATGGATAAACATTTGACCAGCCAGTTACACATTTTAAGGTAAAGATACCTTAAATCATAATATAATGGACATTTGAGTGTGAAAGTAAACTAGTCTTCCATACTATTTCAGAAACAAACTGTACAACTTCTAAAGTGTTTAGTGAAATTTTGCATGACAGAGAATTTGTTTGATGAGTGTATTTGAATAGTGTGGCAGTGTCTTAGTGCTATTTTGAATTTAAGTTTGAAAGTTTTAAGTGAAAGTGTACAAGTGAATTATCTGGAAAGTGATTGATTTTTGATAGAGTTTTGAGGTTTTAAGTGAAAGATTATTAGTGAGTGTATTTTGGTAGTAATAAAATTTTGCATTCAAGTGAATTTCTTTGTGGAGTATATTTTGATAGTATGAGAGTATTTATAGTGCCATTTTTAAATTTTGTTTGAAAACTTTCAAAGTAAAGTTCCATCAGCATGTGGTATTCAATATGGTGTACGGGGGGGCCCCGGATGAGTCCTAGTGCCCCCTTTGGGTCTGAAATGGCAGAGTTAAAAGAGCTGTTGAAACATCAGCAAGATCAGTTGAACCAGCTTTCACAGAGTGTTTCCTTGTTACAATGGTCCCGTTTCCCACCCCGTAGTAATTCCATTATATGTAAAAGGTGCCAAAAGTCCGGCCATTTTGCTCGGGAATGTGATGGGGAATGGGTTGTGTAACTACTGCTGATTTCAATAAAATATCGTCCACGCTTCAAACTGATGTCATGACTCTTTCTTTATTTTCTTTGCTCGTCATGAAGCACCGTGAAAACTGGCAAACAACAAAGAAAGACACAAGCCACTCATTATATACTACCAATGATACAAAAATATATAAAAAAAACCCCACAATATAATTCAAAGCAATTACCGTGTACGCCTTGTACCAGCGGTAGAATTCCATGGAGCGCTAAAACGTCGCGCATGTCCATTTACTCAAGTCATTTACCTGACACTAACACTTCCAGGTTAAATCAGGTCAACTCAGGTCACATGACATACATAGTTCACCGGGAGATGCAACATAAAAATAAAATTAACAAACCAAGGAGAAAATACATTTGTATCAACCTACACAATAAAATAATCATACACACACAAAAAAATGAAATCACAACAGAACTTTATCTCCCTTAAGGTCAGTGTTCAAAAAATGGTCACATCCTCCCATTCAGCCCATCAGCGCCAGCTACACTCCCACCAAATTACCTTGAATTATACATACAAAAATACAATCAATGGTAATTTCTAGGTTTCACAGTACATTAGACCCAGCATATAATTGAAACACTTTAATTCATAATTGCATTCATTTAAAAATTCCCACACAGTATTATAAAAGAGTTACAACATTGCACACCACATAAAATTTAACACTGAAACTCAGAGCAAGAAGGATGACACACCAGATCATAAAAATAATTTGCATATACCACAAAGTAGCAAAACTGGATTTCAACTTTTGGCTACCAGGACAACCAACTTTTGTATAGGCCGCTCAATAATGGAAGGCTTGGTGAGACATTCACCCCTTTTTCCCAACCTTCATTCCCCCACCTGTATTATAACTTTGCGTACTAGTCCATCATCACTCTTGCAGACTTCCAGAACCCTGGCCAGCTTCCATTCATTGCGAGGAACTTCATCATCCCTTACAATTACAATGTCCCCGACCTGCACATTCCTCCTGGGAGAGTGCCACTGTTGCCTTAGAGAGATGTTGGCAAGATATTCCTTCCTCCACCTGCACCAAAATTGCTCACACAGATATTGCACCTGCCTCCACCGTTTTCTTGTATAAAGATCTTCCCATTAGTTTCCCACATTTATGCATAGTATGTCCTTCTCCACAAAATGCACATTTAACTGATCTAATGTTATGCACCACTGTTGTCAAGAGTGAGTCAGAATCTTCATTGTCACTATCATTGGACTTAGCTGTGGAACACACTGCTTCTGAGGAGCTTACATTGGTTGCAAAAGTATTTGCTCGTGATTTGTTTTGTTTCTCTAACCGTCCTTTCCTCTGTATTCTTAATTGCATGCAATGATGACACTGGATTACACGCTATGCGTGCCTCCTTTGCAATAAATGCAGCAAACTCACTAAAGCCAGGATAGTCTTTACCTTGGTCTAGTTCTTCTGTGACATGATGATTCCACCTACTTGTCACCCAATCAGGGAGTTTAGCCAGCATCTTCTGGTTTTCTTCACAGTCGTTCAGAACCTGAAGACCCTTGACGTGAGGCATAGCATTGCTGCAAGATTGTAAAAAGTCACTAAATTCTCTTAACTTAATATACTCCCTTGGACCAATCTTTACCCATCTGTTAAGTTTTTCCCTGAAGACACAGTGCACCACAAAAGAGTGACCATATCTTTCATTCAGCTTTTTCCATGCTTGTTGATAGGCCTGTTCATCTTTTCTATAGAAACTACCTTCCAAAACTGACCTTGCCTCGCCATCAATGTACTTCTGCAAATAGAACAACTTGTCTGCTGCATTGAAACATCATCCCTCTATAAGAGCTTTGAAGCTTGTACTCCACTCTATAAACTTCAGTGGATCTCCAGAAAATACAGAAGGTTCTGGAATGGGAAGTCGAGTTAAGACCACTGACTCCTGCAAAGCTTGCACTAGATATGCTTCATTCTTTGCAGCTTGTCCCGTCAAACACGCAATGCTAGAGGAAGGTGGACTTGGATTGATCACCCTATCATATGCTGGACTACATTGCTCACTTTTATCTCTTAAATCCTCCTCAGTATATACTCTGAGTTTTGCTTCCATGACCTCAATGTCTCTGCGCTGCTCTAGCTTTTTTAGTTGCTGATGCTTTGCTTCTATGTTGGCCTCCATTTCAAGTTCAGCTTTTTTCACTGCCAGCTGTGCAGCAACCTCTGCTCTTTTAACAGAAATACTTGCGACTTCTGAAGGATGGCCAGAGCGATGGCTATAGGTTGTGACTTTAGAAACGGTAGATCCATATATTGATCGTGCATATTCATTGTCAAGCAGCATACATAACCTTGCCTTCTCTGCCTCAGCATCAAACTCCATCTCATCTTCAGTTAAGCGTACCCCCATTAACTTCAACAGGTCTGTAGTTACTGCGGTGCATGCATCGATTTTTCTCTTAATCTCTTGACTTGGTGCCATTGTATGTCGTATGCGGTCATATAACTCTGTCAGTTCAGCCTGTTGTTTCTCCACTGTATCCATCAGCTCAAATAAGGTTGCCTCAGAGCACTGTGACTTCAACTCTGATCTTACGTCTCTGACTTTGACTTTCCATTTCTCATAGGCAGACTTAAACTTTTTCTCTTTCTGGGCGAGTTCTTGCTCTTTTAATTCCTGCATCTTTGGTGTTAAACGTTTGTCACAGGAAGACCTTCTAGTTTCGCTTGTCTGTGTAACAGCAGCACTAAGCTCTTTCATTTTGGTTTCTAACTTTTCTGTGCATGATATACATGAAAAATGTCTAACGGCATTCTTTGCACCTTCACCTTCTGGTACATCAGCTTCAATAACCTCTTTGTTTTGTCCACAAATGCTACACTCGTTCTTTTAACACATATTCATCAACTAGTGCTAGTTCGTTTTGATGAGACATTTTACAATCTAAAAAGTTGACGAAATACAATACAAAATGTGTTTAAATTGCAGCAAATCACTCAAACCCACATTTTTCATAAACAGTGCTCTTCACACAGCATAACACTTGAGATGATAAATAAAAGTTAAATTCCTCTTAAATGTGTAGGCAAACCATTGTCTTAAAGCAAATGAGAATGGAGGTAAGATGTATTACATTTCTCATATTAACGTTTCTTATTTCACTTTAATATGACATCAAAATTAACCAAGGTAGCATTTTATATATGTGTGTAATACGACCTGTGGCACGGCAGATGAAAGAGTCCAAAGAGGAACTGTAGTCCATGGCAGGAACGAGCAGGTGAGCCTTCAATTGCCCAACAATGAACGAACGTGGAGCTGAATGCTGAAATCCACTGAAGACGCGGAGATTGTCCCGTATTCCACAGAAATGGCATACCCATGCTATTAAGTTCCCAATTTGTGTGAAGCGAGCCAATTGCACATGAAGGCCTGCAGTGATGGCTACCGGAGTTAGCAATCCGGCCCACCACAGGAGACAGTGACATGCGAATTACAGAGGAGCCGTAGGGCCAAAGAACAATCGGCCCACCAGAGAACAGCTGCGCGGTCACCCAGGAAGGAAGACGAAGAAGGTTGGCATGCCAAAGCGTCACCGATGATTCGCTACAGGAGCACCGCAATCCTTGGTCAGATGGCCACGTTTTCACTGTAACTACTGCTGATTTCAATAAAATCTCGTCCACGCTTCAAACTGATGTCATGACTCTTTCTTTATTTTCTTTGCTCATCATGAAGCACCGTGAAAACTGGCAAACAACAAAGAAAGACACAAGCCACTCATTATATACTACCAAAGATACAAAAATATATTTACAAAAAACAATATAATTCAAAGCAATTACCGTGTACGCCTTGTACCAGTGGTAGAATTCCATGGAGCGCTAAAACATCGAGCGTGTCCATTTACTCAAGTCATTTACCTGACACTAACACTTCCAGGTTAAATCAGGTCAACTCAGGTCACATGACATACATAGTTCACCAGGAGATGCAACATAAAAATAAAATTAACAAACCAAGGAGAAAATACATTCGTATCAACCTACACAATAAAATAAATCATAAACACACAAAAAAACTGAAATCACAACAGAACTTTATCTCCCTTAAGGTCAATGTTCAAAAAATGGTCACATGCTCCCATACAGCCCATCAGCGCCAGCTACAGGTTGTTTCTTGTACCTCGCCTCTCTCAACAGCTCCCTCTAGTGGGAGTAGACAGTCTTCTCACATCCCGGTGGGAAACTAGCTCCCACCGAATTGCAGAGCCACAGTTTAGGTGGGGGCCTGATTGGGTCAAGTGTTGGTGGTGGCAGGACAAGCTTAATGTCATCATGCCCGCATTTGGATGTGCTTATGGGGGGGGTAATGTGTGCCCTGCCTAATAGACACCGGTTCTATGGTGTCAACGATTACTGAATCCTTCTTTATTACTCACTTTCAGCCATGGGGCTCTGACCATCTGCAATCTTGTCAGTGGTTGCAGCTCCATGCAGCTAATGGCCTGGCTATTCCTTATATTGGCTATTTGGAACTGGACATAGAACTCTGTGGGGAGTTATTACCTCATTGTGGGGTGTTGTTAAGGATCCAGCTGGTGGGGTAGGCTTGCAGTCCCCAGGGGTCATAGGGATGAATATACTGAGCAAATGCTACCATGAGCTCTTTGGTCAGCATGGCCCTGCCCTTTTTGATCTGCCCTTGGTCTCATGGGCTCGTAGCTTAGTTGTTCAGGCTTTGCAATTTTGCCATCATGCAGACAGCAACGTCGCTAGGCCTGGGAGGGTAAAGGTCCGGGGTAAGCAGGCATATCGAATTCCGGGTGGCACCATGATGATGGTTGCCACGACATGCTCAGCCCAGTACTCCCATAACCCTGTGTTATTTGAGCCCCCTGAAATGGGCTTACCAGCTGGCCTATTGGCTTTTCCCGCCCTGATTCGAGTGACTCGAGGTACCGGCTTTATACCTGTGGTTAATGTAGGCAGTGATGATGTTTTATTATACCCTCGTACATGCTTGGGTAAGTTGTATAGTGTACAAGTGGTTAGCTTGCCTGCAGATGTGTTGGAGGTTGATGCCACGACAGTAACCATGGCGTCCCATACAGTGGTTCCTTCCACGTTGGATCAGATCGAGGCTATAGACTTGTCTGCTCTGTCTGATGCAGACCAGGAACAAGTAAATTCATTGCTGCATAAGTGTAGTGGAGTCTTTTCTACCCATGATGGAGATTTGGGTTGTACTAACCTTATTTCCCATTATATACCCCTGATCGACGACGCCCCTGTTCGACAGCAACACAGGCATATCCCTCCCTCAGAGTATGAGTTGGTCAAGGCTCATATCAATCAGCTGTTGAAGGCACAGGTCATCAGGGAGACCAGTAGTCCTTATGCTTCTCCTATCGTCTGGTGCAGAAGAAAGATGGTAGCCTGCGTGTGTGCGTGGACTACCGCCAACTTAATGCCAAGACTCGTAAGGATGCCTTCCCTTTACCCTGAATAGAGGAGTCTTTGGATGTGCTGGCAGGGGCCCAGTGGTTTTCCACAATGGACTTAGCCAGTGGATATAACCAGGTTCCTGTCAATGAGGGTGATCGTTCTAAGACCTCATTTTGCACTTCATTTGGCCTCTTTGAATGGAATCATATGCCATTTGGGCTTTGTAATGCCCCTGCAACCTTTCAGAGGCTAATGGAGCGGCTTTCTGGAGATCAACAATGTCAGACTTTACTCTTGTATCTTGACGATATTGTGATTTTTTCCTCCTCAGTTTCTCAACATTTGGTTGGAGTGGTTAGAGGTGGTCTTGGGGCAGTTACAGCAGGAGGGCCTAAAGGCCAAGTTGGGGAAGTGTGCTTTTCTCAAGCAGGAGGTAGGCTATCTGGGCCATGTCATTTCGCAACATGGGGTAGCCACAGATCCTAGAAAGATTGAGGCTGTTGCTAGTTGGTGCTTACCCAGCACAGTGTCAGAATTGTGCTCCTTCTTGGGCTTTACCAGCTATTACCGCCGGTTCATGGAGGGGTTTGCCAAGTTGGCGGCACCCCTGCATGGACTGGTGGCTGAGCTAGGTGGTACAAAATCTAGGAGAGGCTCCAGCCATAGTCTTGGCTCTTCCTGGATGGAGCAGTGTCAGCATAGCTTTGAGGAATTGAAAAGAAGGCTTACCACTGCTCCTGTTCTCGCATATGCTGACTTTAGGCTGCCGTTTATTTTGGAGATTGATGCCAGCCATAGTGGCTTGGGAGCGGTACTCTCCCAAGAACAGGGGGGAAAAGTGCACCTGATAGCATATGCTAACTGAGGTCTGAGGCCCACTGAGCACAATATGTCCAATTACAGCTCCATGAAATTGGAGTTCCTTGCGCTCAAGTGGGCCATGACCGAGAAGTTTAGGGAATACCTGCTGGGACATCATTGTTTGGTCTATACAGACAATAATCCCCTCAGTCATTTGTCCTCGGCTAAGTTGGGGGCCTTGGAACAATGGTGGGCTACCCAGTTGGCCTCTTTTGATTTTGAAATAAAGTATTGTTCCAGTCAGCATAACCATAATGCAGATGCCCTGTCTAGACAGCACCCCACAGATTTGTCTGGTTTGGCAGAGTTGGCCTTAGGCACTGTCCTCCCTGCCTCATTACAGCAGGCAATAGAAGCACAACCAACAGTAACAGTTACTCAGACCATTATTACTGCTCTACCGGGACATAATAGCTTGGAGTTGTGCTCCATGCAGGAAGCAGATCCTACCTTACAGGAGGTTCTGCCCCACTGGCAACAGAAAGTGAAGCCTACTCTTGTTGCTAGTTCAGAATGCTCGCCTGTCTGCCGCAGAACGGTAGGGGCCCTGGCGGTAAGCTGCGGTAAGGGTGCAGTTACAACTTGCAGCCATGGGGGCAGCATAACACTGAAGTAGGCTTTGTCAGTGGCCGCCAAAACATGTGCGCCCGCCATCTCTCCCTCTCCTTTCGTTGATAATCGGCGATTTGGTGATAGCAAATTACCTCTATTTCTAACTAATAACAGACACAATTGAACGCATATGAGTTGATAATTGCATGCCACAAACTTGAGCAGATGCACCAATTTCTCCTCTCACCTACTTTCCTCCACGCAGCTGTTAAAAAAAATTGCAATTGCACAGTTTGTTTGGCATGCCCTGTCACTTAATTTTTTGTACAGACACTGCCGTTGTTTTGTAGGTGAAGACAGTTTGTCTGGTTATGTTAGTTATTAATAAATATCCCAACTTAATTTATAACATTAATATTCTAGCGCACCCCAATTCAGCTGATAACGAGATCATTAAACTGCACAGTATTCTCGAGCACACTTCCAGGATTTAAGTTAGAGAGGTGAAGAAGTGGCTGCACGTGATTTTGGTATTTAAAATAAATGTTTGCATAAACGTAGTTCGGGAGGAAGCCCGCGGAGTGATTGACAGCTGTCATTACCTGCTCCTGCCTTCACGGAGATTTAATCCCTCCTGCTCCTTTCACCTGTCATGCGCGAAGGCTTCTCGAATTGTCCCACCACCTCCCCCTTCTCCTCCATTTCACTAGAGCACCCAGCTGCAATTCCTCTATAGGGGGTGTGTGAAGCGGATCTCATCCCGTATGATCTCCGCTGAAAGCATCCAGGTACCGAGGCCAGCTGACATGCCAAACATGCTTACTGTACACCAAGCACTCAAGGGCGAACTAGTGAAACTTGGTTTATAATTTAAGCTATTTTACGCATCTAATGACAAAAGTTAAGATAGGCTACTAAACTGTTGGGACGAAGGCTGAGCATTTTTGCACAAGTGGAATTTAAACACATAGCCTAGTTATCATGCAGTGACGTTTCATTTAATTTCTCAGCATTCCAGCTTAATGCACGGCAGAAATGACACTGCATGAAAAGTGGGATTTACGGGAGCAAACGGGACTGTAGATTTCTGTGGAATTTCAGGTTTATGACAATTTACAGCAATTTGCAGGCAACACTGAAAACTGCCGTGAATTGTCAGAAATGGACGTGTAACTTGCTTTGGCAGTTGTCCCCCATGACCCCCCTTCCCCTAAGCCTAGGGAAGGCTATACAAATGCAAATCAGGATAGCAGGGGGAGTTCCCAGGTAACATTTTACTAAAAGGTATTAACTTAATTGTAAGAATTGTAGAATTGTAAGCTTTTTAAAACTGAGTTGCTGCACACAAGTCAAGTCAAGAAGGTTTATTGTCATTTAAGCCATACATAGTACACAGTGAGATGAAAAACTTTTACTAGTACTAAAAATAACAAAGACATGAATGCAACAATAATGTGTTTCAACAGTGTACTGTGAAAGTAGCAGCCAAGGGTATATGTCTATCAATAATAGCAACAGTACAAAACCTGTATATTGCTGGAATATTGCTGGAAATGGCAGTGAGGGAATTAACACAGAGAACATTTCCAAGTATCCACACAAACTGTTTGATGCACAGAAGAAGCGATGTGATGGCGTTATCAGAAATCTTGAAGGTTGATTGCCATGACAAAAGCATCATGGCCAGAAGTTTCATCAACAAGTCTTCTGGTTTTTCACTTTTGGACTGATCACTTCCATGCCCCTCTCCATCTTGTATGTCTGGACAGGCTTCACTCTGCTCCTCAGCAAGGCTTTCCCCCTCTTCATCCTCTTCAGTCACATACTCATCCTATGCAAATGTAAAACACACATTTAAATTCATATCCATGCAATAAATTACAATGCATGCAAATGCCCACATTCGACACCTCAAATGACCATACTCAGTGCATGAATATGTCCATGTCAGAGTGAATAGGCCATCATTAGCATGGCCATTTTAGTATGAGACCAGTCAAATGACCACAGTCAGTGCATGAATATGTCCATGGCAGAGTGAATAGGTACTGTTTGAACTACAGGGGTACCCGGGGGATCCGAGGTCCCCTGAAACAGACATGAGATCCCTTGAAAACATGATTTGGGAAATGTTGGGGGTGGTCTCTAAAATATTGGCAAAATTATGTTTATTGACATAGCAATCGTGTGTAACGGGAAGCATTTGCATATCCGAAGAGTTGTGTTTACATCAAAGATAAAATAAACCGATATGACAACGACTGCTGCTGCTAGGTTGGGGACACAAACTAGTAGAAAGGAAGTGTGCCAACAGTGCCAACACACTTCCTTTCTACTAGTTTGTGTCCCCAGAATTTTCCCATTGTTCCCATTGGTATCATTGTTGACGCGAGGTTGTTTTTTGAACATGCCAATGCAGACATGATTTCCCCTGATGAGTTATGACTTCAGACGCGATGCATGTGTGGAGGTGTGGAGTCCACGTGATATGTGCATAAGATAGGCTTCTCATGTGTTTGGAGATCCGTGCTCTGAGACAAGCGCAAGCACTACCCCAAGGGAAAAAAAGGGACCCCCCGAAAATATCAACATAGTTCGAACACTGTGAATAGGCCATCATTAACATGACCATTTGAGTATGAAAAGATTGTGAAACTATAGTTTAAAAAAATCATATGCATCTCAAACTGCTGTTAAAAGAAGCCTAATCTGTGGCCTCTGTGTTTATTTCAGGGGAATCTTGAAATTACTTATAATTGAATTGTTTAATTCAGTCAGTAAGCAGGAACTTCATACTTCTATCTTCAAAAATATCCAAAATGGTTTATATCACAAACATGCGAGCATGTATAACAATAACCTCACATGTGATTGGACCAGGACCAGGCAGTCATGGGCGTGGCTCATACAGTATAAACAGGTGTAGCTTACCAGGTAGTTTTCATGTGCTCTGGAACTTTCTCTTGGTTTCTGGGATTTTTGCTGCTTGGTGATTTTCAATGGCTGGATGGCGCCTCGCGTTCTACTCTCCGTCGACTCCTGTGTCTGGAGGCGATGGACCTGTGTCGGGAAGTCCGCAGACCGACGAGAGAAAACTGCTGTCTGCTCTCAGTGGGTTGTCTCATCAGATTGCAGAGCTGACCACGTTCGTAACCGACAGATTCAACTCTATGGACGACAGATTCAACACCGTGGAAGACAGATTCAACACCGTGGAAGACAGATTGACTGCTTTGGAGGGACGTAACTTTGGGGAAAACGCAAACTCCAGGAAGAAAAGACGGGTGCAGAGTCCCATGATTGCAGTAAGAATTTGTCCGGTGTCTGCTAGCTAAGGTAAATAGCCTAAAAGTAAACATAGCAGCTAGCCCAAGCTAAAAGTAGCCAGTAGCTAGCTATGAGGGACAAGTGACTTAAAAACGTTGTTTTGTTCTTTTCACAGGAAACAGTACGCCGTCTTCACAACTCGGAGACAAACACTAGGCGATACGAGCCGGCGCAAGGGTAAGTTTTAAAGAATATGCTTTCATTCTGTATGAAATACATTAATAGATGCAGATCCTAGCCTAACTGTAGCCATCTTGTTTTCACAGACTAACTTCGCCTCATAACGAAGCCGTGACAAGCTATTTAGTGCAGGCTTTGTCGACAAATCCAAATCTTCATGATGCTGACAAAGACAACATTGTGTGTAAGTAACAACTATTTCACTAAATATTATGGTAGCCTATACTGTCCTTTCTCTGCTGTCTACACTTCCCTTCTTCCTTTCCCTTATTAAGCTTAGCCTACTGCTACGTTGTTAATCGTACTCTCATTTGTTTTTCTAGCTGCCTGCAAGACGTATTACGAAACCTTATGCAGGAGCTACAGGTACCAGCAGCCTGATCTTTCATTGCAGGTGGAAGCAATGAAGAAGTTGGCTTGTAGTCGCTCCAGAGGAAAGAGGGTAAGATTTTTCAGTTTTGGTCAATGTGACTTTTTTTTCAGTGTTTTTCATGTGTTGTGTCCATATGTAGTGCATTGCTCAGTACTTATTCTCTTTATCGATCGTTTTTACAGCTGTTTGACGTGAGACGAGGTGTCCTTGCTATGGACGAGATGGATGTATGGCAGTGTGCTACCGTAGACCTGATGTCGGATGAGGAAGATGGGGTGGTGGATGGGGTGTCTGGGTGGATTGTTAAGCCTCTGCCGTCCTGTAACCTGGAGCTCAGCGAACTCTGCTATGCTGCAATCAAGGCTTGAGGCAGATCCGAAGTACAGGGCAACCCACCACAGACGACTGCATGTCGGTCCGATGCCGCCTGCTCCCCACAGCTCAGAGATCGCAAGCATGCACTTCACGGAGCTGTAGGACTAAAATACGGCACTTATTTGCTTTTGTTTAGTTTTGTATCCTGCACATCTCTCTTGCACTAGAGAATGTATAGGTAACTACTATTTGTCTTTGACCGAATGCTGCCATTTTGTTTATTTTTTAATGTCTTGTACTTACTCTGATTTTGAAAATAAAGCTCTTTTTTGATACAACGTTCCTTGCAAATTTTCCTTCCTCAATAAATGTGTGTCATTGATAGGATAACAATGACATGAATATACAGCATCATAGCTAATCATAACCACAACACATATACACATATATATATATATATATATATATATATATATATATATATATATATATATATATATATAGATAGATAGATAGGTTGTGGTTATGATGACCCAGGGTGACCAATAGCCTAGGCCTAGTGGCATCTGCCAACCAATCACGAGTGATTTCTTTGGTTTAAAAGTAGTGTTTTCATCCAATACTGAGTGAGGAAATTCAAGGCAAGCCAGGCAATTCTCGGACTACGCGTGGTTTCGCTGCTTTTCATATGCAAATAGGCTACCAATTCATGCAACGGTTTCCCTGCTATTCATATGCAAATAGGCTACCCCGCGAGGAGAGGGGGGCCGGAGGATTTTGCTATCTGGGGCGAGTGCTCCCAAGTGCTACCTGGTGGTCGTTTGGGTACATTGCAGCTCAGTTCAAAACAGATGCGGTACGTACCGTGTCTATACCGTGTGCTTGCCTCGTCAATGCGGGCACATTGAACTCGCAACAGCGGTAGCTCTGAGGTGCGTAAGCACATGTCGAAATCTGCGATAATCCTGTTATGCCAGTGGGATTGACTGGTGGAGAGGGAGGGAATCATGTACAGAAGGGTTCTGTGGCCAGATGGTGCAGGGGAGTGTTTTCAGTTGTTATTACTAGCTAGACTTCAAACAGAGGTATTGACTCAGCTCCATCAGGATCACGGCCACCAAGGCATCGAACATACTATGGAGCTGGTTAGGAAACGATGCTATTGGCCAGGCATGTCTACTGACGTGGCCCGTTGGTGCCTTGAGTGTGACCGGTGCCAACTGGCCAAGGACTCTCAACCAGTGGCCTGTAGTTTTATGGGACATCTGTTGGCTTCACAGCCACATGAAGTGCTTGCCATTGATTTTACCCTGTTAGAGCCGTCATGGTCTGGCCTGGAGAATGTCTTGGTTATGACTGATGTTTTTAGCAAATACACTCTGGCCATTCCCACTAGAGATCAACGCGCTGCCACTGTAGCCCAGGTGCTTGCTTGCAAGTGGTTTTATAAGTTTGGTGTCCCAGCTCGCATTCACTCTGATCAAGGCAGGTGCTTTGAGGCATCTTTAATTCAACAGCATTGCCATCTCTATGGGATTCAGAAGTCTCGGACTACCCCCTACCATCTGGCTGGAAATGGCCAGTGCGAACGCTTTAATTGCACACTATACAACCTTCTCCGTATGCTACCTGCATCCTGTAAGAGAGACTGGGTAGTTTGCCTTCCGCAACTACTCTTTAGCTATAACTCCACCCCCCATCCAGTGACTGGGGAGTCCCCATACTTCCTAATGTTTGGTCAAGAACTGCGGTTACCTATTGATTTTTTTGTTAGGGAGGGTTCAAGAGCCAAGAACAGGCAGCCTCCATGACTGGGTCATGGAACATCAGACCAGATTGCAGGTGGCCTTTCAAGGAGCCCATGACCGTTTACAGGCTGCAGCAAATCGGAGAAAGGAGACTCATGATTGTCAGGTCCATGATGCACCATTGGGTGAGGTTCAGCTGGTATATCTGCGTGACTTAAATGTGTGAGGTAGATATAAAATCCAGGACTTGTGGATCCCAGTTGTGCATCAAGTTATTAAGCCCCCCCAGCTGGAGGAGGGGTGTATTCTATTGCACCAGTGGGTGATCTCAGTAAGGTAAAACATGTACAGTACATCGTAGCCTATTGAAGGCTTGTCTAGGACAGGACCCTCCTGTGGGTCCGTCTGGGACAGGGCCACTGGTTGTGGAGGCTAGTTCTCCAGAACCAGAGGAGACAGCTGATCTAGCCCTCCTTGTCCCTGACGGACCACTGGTAGTGGAGTGGGTGACCTCACAGGAGGAGAAGAGGGTGGGTTTGACTCCCCCTGGCCTTGAGCTTGCCCAACATCCTCCACAAGTGTCTAGAGTTGTGTCTGTGCTTCTCCCTCTTGCCCCTGAGGTCACCTCGGGCCCAGCCACCATACTAGACCTGCCCCCCATGCCATTAGGGTACACCATGACTAGTGTGAATGCCCCAGTTGTACCATCACCCCTTGTAGAGGGCCAGCATGGTAACATTGGGCTATCCCTATGTCGGACCACAAGGCCCACAGCTGGTCACCACTCTAATATTTATCATCTGCCACGACCAGTAGGTGGTGGGGCACTTGGTGCTAGCGATTCTGCATCAAGTGCAATCACAGCCTTGTTTAGGCTGTGGAATTAAAGTGGGGAGTTGACAGGTTCCATCATCGGGACAATGATGCAAAAAGGTGGGGACAGATTGTAGTGGGATGAATGGGCGGAGCTTCTGGTAATGGCACTCATGGGCCGAGCTTCTGGTAATGGCACTCATGGGCCAATGGGTATGCTGGGAGCTTGTATATAAGGATATGGAGATCTGGCCCAGGAAAAAAAAAACGCCTTCGTTTCCTGGTCCTACCTTGGCTCCCCGTATACCCATTTCTGCCTGATCGCTGGTAAGATTTCCTGTTTGTTTAATGTGCATTGTTTGTCATGGTTTATTTCTCGAATTGTGGGTAATGTTTTACTTTCTGCAGCTTCCATTGGTGAGCTACGCTAATACCTTGCTGCACATTTGAGTCTGTATATCCTGTACCGGTAGGTTCCCATTCAGTTTATTTATGTTGGCAGCTTGTTCTGTGTTTATTGTAACCGATAAACTTTTTGCAGTATTAAAGAATTGTGACTGAACCTGTGGAATTCGGCGTCGCAAACAACTTGATACTGCTCCCCCAGTATGTAGCTTGATAGAGCATTAGAATGAATTTGTTGTTTCATTTATTTTTTTATTAACATGATATGATGCATTTTAGGAATCAGGGCATATGCTACATTCATTGGGGTGCCTTCTGCTGTTTTGCTTGGCCCTGATTTTGTGTGATTGGTCTGATGGCGAACAGAGTTTTTGCTGTATGTCAGCTGCAATTGTGTGGTGTTGCTGTTCTGTTCGCGTTGTGTGTGATTGTCTGTGAGAGTGTCTGTATTTGTAATTTATCTTTGTTTGTTATATTTTGTTTGCTGTTGGCCTACTTTGTGTGGGCTAATTGTTTTGTGTGTTTTCTTTTCCTTTGTGTACTGGTGGGAGGATTTCTGACAACTACCATAGCTCACCAGTATACACTTTTCATTAGTTGTTTGTTTTTGTTTTGGGTTGCTTTGTTTGAATTGATTTTGTGTCAATTAAGTTTAATTTTGTTTGATTTATACCAATTTTGTTGAGTAGATGTGTATGTGTTTTTGGGTGTTTGTTAATTATGTCCATGTCTACTTTTATTCCTGGGACTTTTCCTAGGCCAAAGACTTGCCCTTTTCGTGGGTAAGCCCCCAGCCTAGACATTTCTTTTTTTCTTTTCCCTTCTTTATTTGAGGTGGTACATACAATTGTGGTTGTGAGTGTTGAGTTTGTGTTTCATAAATATATATTTTTTATACTCTTTCAATAAACTGAATTTCATGGATGGAAACACGTTTCTTGTCTTGCGGGTACAACAAACCTGTTTGCTATAGAACAGTCTATGGGTAATAACAGACACCTGTTAAGGTGATACTGGTCTAGGTAAATTCCTTAGTGGCATAGTCAGAATATTCCAAACCCCCCCCCCCCCCCCACACACACACACACACACTCCTTTTGGCTACATATACAATATTCAGGCATGAGATTTTTCAGCTAAAAATCTGATTCAAGACTTCCCTTTTATTGTTGTTATATTAAAATTCAAGACTAGTATTACTTCAGATTTTTCAATCTGAGCTATCTCGTGCCTGAAACATGAATCCCATAACCTATAGTAATTGATAGAACAACAATTCAAAAACTCTTTCATTGAATAAATTTCAAATGGTTTGCAATTAATTGGGATCCACTGTTATCATTTCAACCGTGCATCATACCCTCGTCCAATTGAAAATGTCATTCACACACTTTTCTCCCCCATGAGAATTTTGAAAAGTTGGCAAGTATGCTGAAGATGTCCGAGTGTCAAGCATTTGGGTGTAAAAATAAGCCCGATCATTGAAGCAGTGCGCGCACACAAGTAAACAGTGAGCATACCCAGCCCTTGGGTTACTCTGGACACTTGCCATGATTGGCAAAAGGCATTTATTTTGGGGTTTTGCTTAGCTTTAAGTGCTTCAGCTGCAAGCTCATCTTCAAAGCAGTATGAGAACTTCCAGACAACTGTACAAGTAACCAACTTCCATTAAATCATTTTGATAACCTTGGTGCATTTGAAAGTTTCTTCTCTAACTTTCTCTGCATAAGTTGTTACCTTGTTTAAATCTACTGACACTGTGGTGCATTGGGTCCCAGACTTCTAATTGGTTCAGACAGTAACTCCGTCATATAGTAAAATAAAACTTTAATAATTGCATTCTCACAATCCATCCATTCCTTTCATAGTTTTGTGTTTGTATTTGATGTTTGTGTCTTAATTGTTTTGTATTTTATGAATAAATGTGTGTCTTATAAAGATTTGTGACTCAGTGTTTGTCTTTTCTCATGATTTTGGTCCCTGGATTGCTGGCTTTTCATCGCTTAACCCTTGTAAGGTCTTCGGGTCGGTGTTGACCCGTTTTCAGTTTTCATCTTAAGAAAATGATACAAATAAATATTTTTTCAAACTGAGATTCATTGGCCTTGGCTCATTTTCTGTGAGGAACATAAATCAGGAAAAAAAATAATTGACCCCCCCCCCCACATCCCCCCCTACACATTTGTATTACATACAGGGTCTTCGGGTCCACTGGACCCAGGGCTAGTTAAAGTGTGGAAATCATAGGTCCTGTGTACCCTCATTTCCCCTACCTCCTTTCTGGGCCTTTCTGTGTGTGTGTGTGTATGTGAGAGAGAGAGAGAGAGAGAGAGAGTGTGTGAGAGAGGGGGAGGGAGAGAGTGGGAGGGAGAGAGTAAAGCAGGTGAATGATGAGCTTAGTGTGAGCCACCAGTGCTGTTCCCACACTAGGTTGCAACATTTCTTGCAACATTTCACCCTCTGCCCTGCGGGAAAGAATCTTGGGGAGACAGTATAAATATCTCGGTCAGTGTGGTTCCATACCACACAAGATGGCAAAGCGATTTTCAGTTCAAACTGCTTTGGAATTGATACTGGAAGAGACAGAAGGATTTGAAGATGATGCAGAGGAAGAAGTTTCAGAAAATGAGGATCATATTTCTGAAAATTCAGAGTCTGACACTGAGTTTGAAGAAGAGGATGAGCATCAGCCAGGTCCAAAAAGTAAAATAGCCTCAGGACCAGACCTTCAGCAGCCTGGACGATATGAGCGGCGAGGACAAGCCTCTGAACAGTTGGCACCAGGACCAGCCTGTGTGGAGCCAGCCGTAGGACCAGCCCGTCAGCCTGCATCAAAACGAAAGAGAACTTCAGGACCAGCCCGCCAGCAGGAAGTCACAAGATCAGCCACTGAGCAGCCAGGCATAGGATCAGACTGTCAGCAGCTTGAAAATGACAACATATGGATGTCAAAATATGCACACAGTGAAACTCTGCTCCTCATGTGTGGTATAGCCTGGCATGAAAATGGCCGTGTTCAAAGGGCCTAGCAGTCCCAGCATTTTTCTGTCTACCTAGAAGACCCACATAGGGGCCATTTGGCCCGACCACTTTTCCCCAATACACTAATCACTCATTTTGTTATGGTAATGAGGCTGTTAGTGGCAGTGTGTGGGGTGAGGGGGTCACATTTCACACACTTCACACTTCAGTGGTGAAGTCATGTTGGCTACTTCTGTGTGAATGTGAGAATGAGGAATAAAAACGCATTCTATTCTAAAATGTGAACATGTGAATGTCCCATATGACCATAACGACTCATGTGACTGCAACCAGACAATTGTTTGATGGATAAATACCTCAGTGCACATGGACTATCGCTTCAGTTCCCTCAAGAATTTTGTGGTGAAAGAAGCTCCTCTCCAAGGAACGAAGATGCAGAGATTCAACATTCAACAGGCATTGTAAGATTTCATTTCTAAGCTGTAAGGTAACTAACAGCCACATTTCCAAAACAAAATGAATGTCTACAGGGAGGACTTGGGGCCAATTGGCCCTCTTGTGGGTTTTCTAGGTAAAAAGGCCAAATGGCCCCTCTCTGGGACTTCTAGTGTTAAATGTTGTTCAGGCAGATATAGTGTAAACTGACCTGATAAGGTTAAATTTCTGATGAAATAGTTCTGGGCAAACTTGCTTAATTTGTCAATTTGTTGATAATTGTCAGTTGTGGCTGTTTTATGATGCAATTCCTTATGTTTTTACATTTTAATAAAAAAATAAACAAAAACGAGTAGCATTTCTATTCATAATCATATGATTTAACACAGGTGAAGGGAACAAATGTAACAAGTTTTGTTTATATTACTTGCAAATGGGATGAAGTAAACATCTGCTGAGTATTTTAACAAAAAAAGGTTTCAATAGGTTGAATTAAGGACCCAAAAATGCCATGGGTCAACCCGACCCAGCAGCTACCCCTGTGTAACACAAAAACGAAGACCCTACAAGGGTTAAATTAACTAAGTCAATTAACTTTTAGTTATAACTAAATTACCCTCCCCCCAGTTTACAGCAGAACTCCTTTTGACTGCACAGTAAGAGGGGTTTCGCTACAGTCTTACCACAGACACCTATTTACGACTAATTTCAATGTTGTTCCCATTTAGGTGATGTAATAATTTTGTGTTGCTATTTAAATTTTCCCTTAATTAGTTTCAGAAATATTTTTGGAGATTTTTTTATTGGACAATGACAATATCAGGATGTTTTGAAATACACTCAGGGATGAGAATTTTCTGCTGATCGGCAGATTTCCGATTTTTTCAGACCAAAATGATCGTTTTTGAGATCAATGTAAATCTGTTGAGAAATTTTGGGGGGGAGGGGGGGGATGGTTAACGATCTGTGGTCACCTTAAAACGTCTTGATTCTTGGTGGACTTTGGGTTAACACACTCGAGTCTTTCGACATGTCGTAATTAACATTCACTTTTATGACAATGTTCAACTAATTTGCAGTAGAATTTTCAGGAAATCCCATCGCGTGCAGTGTATAAACACAAGTACACATGCTCTCCACACGTGGCTTGCAATTGCCATTCACCGACCATACACACTGTTTGACAATATGCATTTGTAACATCAGAAAGACACGTATTCATGCGGGATATTTTAGCATATCGACAATGGCAAAAGTCCTAGGTAAGAAAGAAGAGGATTGAGCGAGGGAGATTGATAAAGGTGCAGGAATAAAGAACTGTTTTCGATGGGCTTGGTTAGAAAGAACACTGAATGTCGAGATCGACAAGCAGACTATCACAACGAAGCTCAGTGATCACATGTGGAAAATAGATGTCCCAGGAAAAGTACTTTGCTCATTGTGTTCTGACATGATAAACTATGCTAGTAGAGGGGCAAGGACTATCGAACTTCACATATACACCAAAAAACAGAAAGGTAGGTTGAAAATGATCTTGCCTGTTCAATGATTCATTATATTATTTATAATGCATATTGCACGAATCAATGCCATGGTGTGTGTGTGTGTGTGTGTGTATATATATATATATATATATATATATATATATATATATATATATATATATATAAATAAAGTGCTGTCAAAGTTAACGCGATAACACGTTAACGCGATCTCAATTTAACGCGATTTAAAAAAATAGTGTGTTAACGCAAATTCTAATTTGGCCCTGCGAGTCACCCGTAGTTCCTGCTGAGGCTTGTCGCGTGCTGCGTTTAACTGTACCAACAGGTTTACCGTCCAAACGAGATCACATGGGATTACCTTTCACAGGTGAGACTGGAAAAATACTTTTCAATACTTTTCCTTCAGTCTCCGAGCTCATCTCCACCGGGTAGGTGTATAGCTATAAGCAGTAAGCATTAGATAATACAGTGCCACACTATGATGAATGTTTTTGAACATATGATGAATGTTTTTATTTTTGTTATCTGTTTTTTTCTTCTTTTATGGCAAATACTTCTCTTCAAAAGAAACTAATGAAGAGTAAAATAAAACATTTTTTTTAATTTTCACAGTGATATGAACTTTATTTTTCATCCCTTGGTTTTCTCATCTAATATGGAAGTTATGGATGTCAGTGGCTGTGACAAGACGTGTTATGCTCTGCAATAAAAAAAAAAAAACAAAACAAAAAAAAAAAAAACATTGGTACAAAGCAAGCCCATTCACTTTTACAATGGTTTTTCATGTGACAAAAATGTGCGATTAAATTGCGATTAATCGCGAGTTAACTATGACAGTCGCGACATTAATCACGATTAAATATTTTAATCGCTTGACAGCAGTATATATATATATATATATATATATATATATATATATATATATATATATATATATATATATATATACACACACACACAGGGTTTTTTCTAGAAAAATTTAGTATGAGGGCGCTCACCATGGCGGGGGGGGGAGATGGTGCCGGTTGTCCTCCCCCGCCGTGCAAAGCCTTTGAAAAATGCTCCAAGGGGCCATTCTGAGGCTATCTGAGAGGGAAATTGTAACAAATTTTCTGTCAACATTGAAAAAGAAAGAAGTAAGGCCAAATTAAAAAAAAAAAAAAAAAAAAAAAAAAAAAAGTGTGTTTCCGGTAACCCGACCGATTGAGAATTTCCACGTCGAAATTGCCGACCGTAAAGTTATTACAAATTTCCCTTGATATTTTAGTGTAAGCGGCGTTGGTTTGTCATAATTTTTTGTTTCAACACATTCAAGTTGTGAAAGAAACGATAAAAAGTAAAATGTTTCGCCACTTCTATCAGCCCTCTTGCATAAACTGAGCCGAGCCGCCATTTTGAATCCTCATTCAAGGCTGTAATGCAAATTGCTTCCTTTTCAGTATACAAGTGCACTTCCATGGCAGGGAAAAACACTACATTTTGCCGCCTATGTAGTCCCCTATTTATACAAATAGGAGTCATTCAGGATTCAGCCATGTTTTTGCTCGACCCAAGTTCTACAGTAGGCTAGGCCGTCTGCTTTTAATGGAAGTAGCCTAGGACGCTATTTTCACGTTATTACATGAAAATATCATGAAATATCGCTTCTGTAGATCATAACTCGAACTCTCGCGATTTTTTTTATTCGTTTAAAGATTTAAAACACTTATTTTATTATGATGTGTGGTATAAAGGATTCTGTGCCAAAATACTATTTTGTAAGATGTTTACTTGTGTTAATTTTTTCGAACAAAATAAAAACAAATTAAGAAAAAAAAAAATTTCCTACCTACCGACCTTATTTTAGCATTTCATGTTACCGGAAACACACTTTTTTTTTTTTTTTTTTTGGCCTAATCTTCTTCTGCCCCGGACAGTCTTTGGCTTTCTTCTGTTTCGTGCCGCGGGATGACATCTTTAAATGCCCGAGTGTCAACAAAAACAACTCGCGAACTACTTCTGTCAAAAGCTCCCGCGCCGGTGGGTGAAAGGTCATTCAGTCTCGAGAAATCTTGCTCTACAAGTCAACTGACCTTGTATGTAACCCATGTAAAATCTCGTGAGAGCAGCCGCGACAAGTAAACAACTAAACAACATGGCGCCTCAGTCTGGAAAACGCCAATTCGGATTGTTTTTGCACTGTCTGGCGGTGTATCTACTATGATTAGAATATTTTTGGAGCAATTATAACATATTTGATGATCAGACACATTGTCACTTTAGTGTTGCTGGGATGTTTTCACGGAGTCGGTAAGGGGGTGCACGCTGAGAGTAAGAGGGCGCAGCGCCCCTGTTCCCCCGTTTAGACGAAAGCCTGATAGATATATATAACACACATATATATATATATATATATATATATATATATATATATATATATATACATACACACACACACACATACACATATATATATATACACATACACACACATATATATATATACACATACACATTATATATATATATATATATATATATATATATATATATATATATATATATATATATATAATAAAACGTCATATATAAGTGTGTATCTTTTAAAAATGGGGTTAGCTTATCTAATGTAGCATGTTGGGGAGAATCATAGTATCATATCTATATTTCTGATGAAATTTTAGGTATGATACCATGTATAACTCTCCTACTTATTGCTCATTTCATAGGAGGATGGGGGGGAAAAATTGCTGGCATGTGCCGCATGGGAGCGTCTGCCCAAATTTTTTAGGCCGAGATGAACTTATAGTTTTTGATTTTAAAAAATTTCCAATATGTAATGCCAATTGTACATGCCTGTTCTTTAATTCAAAATCACCATCTTGATCTTCAAATTGTCCATATGGTATATGTATTACATTATACAACATCCTGTCCAGATAAAACCTAGTTAGTACACACAACAGTTGAAAGGGAAGTGATAAGTGATGTTGAATTTTGCCTGCTTAATATGCAAGACCTCCTGCTACCATGATAACATCAGAAGAAAGCTTAAGAGAATTATATGATAGAACTTTTTTCTGGTTTGCACTTCATTTTAAAGGATTAGAGTATATCAACAAAGAACATAAATTTCATATGATACTGATGATATCATTTTAGACAAACTGAAACTTCTGAGGACAAACTACAAGTTAGCAGCATCACTTCAGACTAGTGATAGTAACAGTGCATCTCATATACATCAACCACTGGTGAAAAGCACAGATGGCCACACTTCCACTGTAAAGCCTCTGATATAAGTAGCTGATTGTGTGAATAATGCTTAGGTATTTTATTGATATATTGTAATATAATGCTTATGAATGTTTGATATAAACTTTAATTTTGTATATAAACTGTACAGAAATACAGAAAAGTATTGTAACCTTATCACTATTATGAAAAGAACTTCAGAGAAAGCAGCCCAGTCTCCATTTGGTAAGGTATTTTATATATTTAAAAAATTATATATTCATTCATTTACATTAATATCCACATGTTAACAAAGACATGAATAGCAAAAATATAATGCTGTAGAGCTCTTGTTTATATTAAAAGCTGCATTGATTTTTTTTAAATCAAATGTGAATTGATTAAAAACAAGTCTCTTGTACCATATTAATCATTTTCACCTGGTAGTCCACCGAGAAGGAGAATTTATTTCCAAATAAATTGCAACTTTTTGCTGATAAAATTAATGGTTTTGGGGTAAAAAAAAAAGTGCCAAAAATCATTAGCTCCCAGGGGCTTCACTCCCTGGGCCCCGCTGGGTGCCTGCGGCCCCCAACCCCCCGGCTTTTTTCAGACTTTTTAAAATATTTTCATTCTCATCCCTATATACTATATTATTTCAGCCACTGGTCTGTGTGACTGGCCTGAGTTGAGAACCTCAGGAACAGTACTCACTTTGCTATCTCTTGTCGAGCTATCTCTGTGCTTTACATGCAGGCTTCAGTGGCAGGTGCCAGGAGTGCAGTGCTGATCAAAATCACAGGAATTGGACTAGTGATGAGATGATTTGTGAAAAGGCATCTCTATCACTTGCCACACAATAAAATGTGAGCTCTGTTTGTTTGTGTGTATATATGTATATGTGGACATATGTGAGGAAGCCATGGCCTAATGGTGAGGGATGAAGCTTTGGGACCAAAAGATCACTGGTACGATTCCCTAAACCATCAGGAATGGGAGAAGTTCGGTAAGGCCATAGAGGAGGACTATCGGTCGGCCTTGAAGAAATTCTGGCAAACCGTCCGGTGCCTCAGGAGGGGGAAGCTGTGAGGTTGCAGAGACAGAGACCCAAATGCAGATCAGTTTGGCAGGTTTAATCTTTAAACACAGTCACCAAGGTCAGGGCAGGTGAAAAGATTATGTTTCAATGCAGTCCTCAATACACCCCAAAACAAAAAGGCACAGAAGATCACTGGGCTTCATGTTCAAAGTAACTCAGTCAGTTCACAAAAATCCAACAAAAAATCCAGCAAAGCACAGAGGCTAGGAGTAGTAGGACAAACAGGGTAATCTTCACAGGCAAAAACAGGTTGACAAACATCAGAGTCAAGGTCAGACGATCAGAGACACAGCAGAGAAATGACAGAGCTTAAGTAGCAGTCCAGCACTCAGAATTAAACGGGAAACAGCTGACACTGATTCCAATGGTGATTGAGTCAGGTGACAAAGGTGAGGCACGAGGGGGGCGTGGCAGGAGACCAAAACAAAGGGCACATGGGACATCAAAACAAACACACAGTCAACACACCCGCAGTACTACAACTGTCCAGTGGGTGGCCAGAGTTCAAGACATTCAGGCTCTAACAGTACCCCCCCCAACAGACGCCTCCCGGCGTCCCCTGGGCAGACACGGGATGCTGACGGCGAAAGTCCCTGATAAGTGTGGGGTCCAATATGTGCCGGGATGGGACCCAGCACCTCTCCTCAGGGCCATAGCCCTCCCAATTGATGAGATACTGGAGCCCACGGCCCTGGTGCCGAACATCCACCAGCTGTCAGACAGTGTATGCCTCAGAGCCATCGATGAGGCGAGGGGGCGGGGGGGGGCTTGGGGGCAGGATGCATGGGACTGCACAGAAAGGGCTTGACCCTAGAGATGTGGAATGTGGGATGGATATGGCAGAGGGGTAAGGGGAGCTTGAGCCGATGAGCTGTGGGGCTGATGACTTTGGCAATGAGGAAGGGGCCGATAAAACGTGCTGTGAGCTTGCGAGACTCTGTCTTCAGGGACAGGTCTTGTGTGGAAAGCCATACGCATTGTCCCTGGCAATATCGGGGGGCCCGGGACTGACGCTTGTTGGCCTGGACCTTCATCCTGGCAGCAGAGCGAAGCAGGGTGGAGCGGGTGCGCCTCCACATTCGGTGGCACCGGCGGATGAAGGCTTCCACTGATGGAACCCCGACCTCCTTCTCCTGTTCCGGGAACAGTGGTGGCTGGTACCCCAAGGAGCACTCGAAGGGAGATTGACCCATGGCAGAGGAGATGTGTGAATTGATTGCATACTCTGCCCATGGAAGCTGCTGGCTCCAGAAGGATGGGTTCTGGGATGCCATACAGCATAGCACAGTCTCCAGCAACTGGTTTGCCCTTTCAGTCTGGCCATTGCTCTGCAGGTAAAAACCAGAAGATAAACACACAGAGGCACCAAGCGATTTACAGAAAGCCTTCCAGAATGCAGAAGTGAATTAGGGGCCCCTGTCTGATACCACTTCTACAGGCAACCCATGTATGCAGAATACATGTTGGATCATCAGGTTAGCAGTGTCTTTGGCAGATGGAAGACCAGGCAGGGGAATGAAATGAACAGACTTTGAGAAACGATCCACAACAGTAAGAATGGTAGTGTTACCGTCAGATGGGGGTAGACCAGTCACGAAATCTAGGGAGATGTGGGACCATGGTATTTGGGGCACGGACAGGGGTTGCAGCAGGCCAGCAGGGGGTTGAGTGGAGGTCTTGTTTTGGGCACAGACCTGGCAGGACTGGACAAAGTTGATAATGTCCTCCTTCATGGACGGCCACCAAAATCTCCTCCCGACGAACCCAAGCGTTCGTCGGGGTCCAGGATGGCAGGACAACTTGGTGGAGTGACCCCACTGCAGCACCTGTGAGCGGACAGAGTTAGGAACATACAGACGGTTAGTGGGACATTGACTGGGGCCTGCTTCATCCACTTGAGCAGCCTTCACAGTGGATTCCACATCAAACAGAGCTGCCCCCAAAAAGCAGTGGGAAGGGAGGATGGTGTTAGAGTCTGGATTCATCTTGGACATGGGAAACTGTTGGGACAGAGCATCAGACTTAACATTTTTATGACCAAGGTGGTTGGACAAGGTGAAGTTAAACCTGGAGAAGAATAGGGACCAGCATGCTTGTCAGGGGTTGAGTCTCTTGGCTGAACTGATGTATTGCAGGTTCTTATGGTCAGTTCAGACCAAAAATGGCAGCGTGGCACCCTCCAACCAATGCCGCCACTCCTCCAGGGCTAACTTCACTGCAAGCAGCTCCCTGTTCCCCACATCATAGTTATGTTCTGTTGGTGACAGATGGTGAGAGAAGAAGGCACATAGGTGTATGCGATGATCCTTAGCAGAATGTTGGGAGAGCATAGCGCCAACACCTACCTCAGAAGCGTCTACTTCCACAATGAACTGCCGGTTGGGATCGGGTTGGATCAGGATTGGAGCAGAGGTGAATCGCTGCTTCAGGTCTTGAAAGGCCTCCTCTGCAGCAGTGGTCCAAACAAACTTGACCGCTGAAGAGGTCAGGGCGGTGAGGGGGGCGGCTACAGTGCCGAAATTGCGGATAAAGTGCCGGTAAAAAATTGGCAAAGCCAAGGAAGCTCTGCAAGTCCCGTCGACTAGCAGGTGTGGGCCATTCCATCACTGCCTTGACCTTACATTGGTCCATTTGGATGCCCCCCGGGGTGATCACATACCCGAGGAAAGCGACCATCTCCTGGTGGAATTCGCATTTCTCTGCCTTTACAAACAGCTGGTTCTCCAGAAGATGCTTCAGGACCTTACGGATATGGACAATGTGCTCAGTGAGTGACTTGGAAAAAATCAAGATGCCATCTAAAAACACAAAGACAAATTGATTGAGCATGTCCCTCAGGACATCATTGACTAAGGCCTGAAAAACTGCAGGGGCATTGGTAAGGCCAAATGGCATGACCAAGTACTCATAATGGCCTGAGGTGGTGTTAAAGGCCATCTTCCATTCATCCCCCTCGCGGATACGGACCAGGTGGTAGGCATTCCTTAAGTCCAGTTTGGTGAAAACCTTGGCTTCTTGGAGGAGTTCAAATGCTGAGGACATGAGAGGGAGAGGGTAATGGTTTTTAATAGTGATATCATTTAAACCACAGAAATCAATGCAAGGGCATAATGAACCATCCTTTTTTCCAACAAAGAAAAAACCAGCTCCTGCAGGAGATGAGGAAGGGCGGATGATGCCTGCAGTGAGGGACTCTTGAATGTACTTGTTCATAGCTTCAGTCTCAGGTCATGACAGGGAGTACAAACGACCTCTAGGGGGAGTTGTGCCAGGAAAGAGGTTGACAGCACAATCATAGGGGCAGTGAGGGGGTAAAGAAGAGGCTTTGGACTTACTGAATACAGACTTGAGGTCCATATAATACGGAGGAATGCCTGACAGATCTGGAAACTCCTCGTTGACATCGGAGACAGGTTTCGACAGGGTCTGAGCCTGAAGGAAGCAGTTTGAGTGGCAAAATGGGCTCCAACCCATGATACACCTCCCTACCCAGTCAATATGTGGGTTGTGCTTAATAAGCCAAGGGTAGCCAAGAACTACTGGAGCATGAGGGGTATTAATGACAAGAAAGCATAACTGTTCATGATGGTTACCAGAGAGGGTGAGACTCACCGGAGCAGTGGTGTAAGTGATGTTGGCCAATTTCATTCCAGTCAATGCATTGGTCACCAGGGGTTTCTCCAGGCTCTCGGTAGGCAGACTCCACCGACTCACCAAGTTGGTGTCGATGAAGTTCTCCTTGGTACCAGAGTCAACAAGAACTCCCACCTCCAGTTGTTGATCTCCCCACCAGAGGACAGCTGAGAGAAGAGTGCGCTGAGCAGAGGAGGGGTGTATGGGGGTCACGCTCACCAGTACCCCCCTCACAGGTGAGTGTTGGCCTTTTGCTGGACAGGAAGCAACAAAGTGACCTGGTTGGCCACAGTACAGGCAGGAGCATGCGTTGATTCTTCTTTGCCTTTCCTCTTGGGTCAGGTGGGTGCGGTCCACTTGCATGGGCTCTGGTACCGATGTGATGGTGGGAGGAGAAGGAGGGGGCATGACTGGGCTGACAAGAGGCCTTCCTGCTGGGGACCCAAAGGTCCTGGCCCGGTGGCACTGCTGTAGTCTGGTGTCAATGCGGATTGCAAGGTTGACGAGGTCCTCACAGGAGCCGGGCAGATCGTGAGAAGCCAACTTATCCTTGATCTCTTCCGACAGGCCATTAAGGAAGGTGTCATAGAGAGCCTCAGTGCCCCATCCTGTTGTGGTTGCGAGAGTTTGAAAGTCAATGGCAAAGTCTGACACTGACCTACGACCCTGGCGTATATGGAGTAGCTCATGGGCAGCCTCATGCCCTTGCTTAGATTGATCAAAGACTCTCTTCATCTTAGTCGAAAACTCCTGGAACCTCCCACAGATTGCTGACTGAGCATCCCACACTGCAGTTCTCCACTCTCTGGCATGCCCCGACAGCTGGGTAATCACATAGGCAACCTTTGCTCGATCGGTGGGGAAGGTACCTGGTTGCAGCTCAAAGATGAGGGTACACTGAGACAGGAAAGACTGGCAGGTACCGGGTTCGCCAGCGTACTTCTCCGGTGGGGGCAGTTGTGGCTCGCGGGCTGGTTGTGTGGTTGAGGCAGACTGGGCAGGCTCTGCAGGCTGGGCAGGGTCTGCAGACTATGCAGATGCAGAAGCAGACTGGGGGAGTTGGAGTGGCTGGATCTGGGCTGTCAGGTCTCTGATGCTGGCAGCTACTGCCTCCAGTTGGGCTTGTTGGTGGTCCAGAAGCACTCCATGCTGTTTGAGACAAACCCTCAGGCGCTCTGGATCTGCTGGGTCCATCCTGCTCTGATCGCACTGTGAGGTTGCAGAGACAGAGACCCAAATGCAGATCAGTTTGGCAGGTTTATTCTTTAAACATAGTCACCAAGGGCAGGTGAAAAGATTATGTTTCAATGCAGTCCTCAATACGCCCAAAAACAAAAAGGCACAGAAGATCACGGCGCTTCATGTTCAAAGTAACTCAGTCAGTTCACAAAAATCGAACAAAAAATCCAGCAAAGCACAGAGGATAGGAGTAGTAGGACAAACAGGGTAATCTTCACAGGCAAAAACAGGTTGACAAACATCAGAGTCAAGGTCAGATGATCAGAGACAGAGCAAAGAAATGACAGAGCTTAAGTAGCAGTCCAGCACTCAGAATTAAATGGGAAACAGCTGACACTGATTCCAATGGTGATTGAGTCAGGTGACAAAGGTGAGGCACGAGGGGTGTGTGGCAGGAGACCAAAACAAAGGGCACATGGGACATCAAAACAAACACACAGTCAACACACCCGCAGTACTACAACTGTCCAGTGGGTGGCTAGAGTTCAAGACATTCAGGCTCTAACAGAAGCAGTACTCTGCCAACACTGTTTACAGTGCAGGTGGGGAGCTGTTGACCTCAACTGGGGACATTGTCAGGCGGTGGAAGGAATACTTTGAGGAGCTCCTCAATCCCACCCTCTCATCTTCCACTGAGGAAGCGGAGGCTGAGTCCATTGGAGGTGGACTCGTCCATTACCCAAGCCAAAGTCACTGAGGTGGTTTGCAAGCTCCTCGGTGGCAAGGCACCGGGGGTGGATGAGATCCACCCTGAGCGTCTCAAGTCTTTGGATGTTGTGGGGCTGTCTTGTCTGACATGCCTCTGCAACATCATGTGGCGGTCGGGGACAGTGTCTCTGGAGTGGCAGACTGGGGTGGTGGTCCCTCTTTTTAAGAAAGGGGACCGGAGAGTGTGCTCCAATTATAGGGGAATCACACTTCTCAGCCACCCTGGGAAGGTTTACTCCAGGGTACTGAAGAGGAGAATTCGGCCAATAGTCGAGCCTCGGATCCAGGAGGAACAATGCGGTTTTTGTCCTGGTCGCGGAACACTGGACCAGCTCTATACCCTTCATAGGATGCTCGAGGGTTCATGGGAGTTTGCCCAACCAGTTCACATGTGTTTTGTGGATCTGGAGAAGGCATTCAACCATGTCCCTCGTGGTATTCTGTGGGGGGTGCTTCGGGAGTATGGGGTTCGGGGCTCTTTGCTAAGGGCTGTCCGGTCCCTGTACGAACAAAGCAGGAGTCTGGTTCGCATTGCCGGCAATAAGTCAGACCTGTTCCCAGTGCATGTTGGACTCCGGCAGGGCTGCCCTTTGTCACCGGTTCTGTTCATAATCTTTATGGACAGAATTTCTAGGTGCAGCCAGGGGCCGGAAGGAATCCTGTTTGGGAACCACAGGATTTCATCTCTGCTTTTTGAGGATGATGTTGTCCTGTTGGCTTCTTCAAACCAGGACCTTCAGCATGCACTGGGGCGGTTTGCAGTCGAGTGTGAAGTGGCTTGGATGAGAATCAGCACCTCCAAGTCCAAGGCTCTCAACCGGAAAAGGGTGGCTTGCCCTCTCCAAGTTGGTGGAGAAGTCCTGCTTCAAGTGGAGGAGTTTAAGTACCTTGGGATCTTGTTCACGAGTGAGGGAAGGATAGAGCATGAGATCAACAGGCAGATTGGTGCAGCCTCCGCAGTGATGTGGTCGCTTTACCGGTCTGTTGTGGTGAAGAAGGAGCTGAGCCAAAAGGCGAAGCTCTCGATTTACCAGTCAATCTACGTTCTGACTCTCACCTATGGTCATGAGCTTTGGGTAATGACCGAAAGAACAAGATTGCAGATACAAGCGGCCAAAATGAGTTTCCTTCGCAGGGTGGCTGGGCGCTCCCTTAGGGTGAGAAGCACAGTCACTCGGGAGGAGCTCGGAGTAGAGCCGCTGCTCCTCCACATCGAGAGGAATTAGCTGAGGTGGCTCGGGCATCTCTTTTGGATGCCTCCTGGACGCCTCCCTGGGGAGGTGTTCCAGGCATGTCCCCCCGGGAGTAAGCCCCGGGGAAGACCAAGGACATGCTGGAGGGACTATGTCTCTCGGCTGACCTGGGAACGCCTCGGTGTTCTTCCCAAGGAGCTGGCCGAGGTGTCTGGGGAAAGGGAAGTTTGGGCTTCCATGCTCAGACTGCTGCCTCTGCGACCCGGCCCCGGATAAGTGGATGAAGATGAGACGAGACATGCAAACCTATTCAAAATAGTCAACTATTCAAAATAGTCAGTTTTAAAGTTTGTTTCACCTATTTCCAGGGTTCCCCCTGAGTTCTGAAAAATATTCTCCACTTTTTTCCCTTGAAAAATAAAGTCCATTAAATATTCTTCACTTTTTCTTAGTCTGTATTTTTCTTAGTTACTGACTTATCAAAGAGGACTTAATACAGGTTTATACCAACCAAACTGGCACAATTCAAATATTTGTACAGATACAGCTTGCCTTCTCCAATACATATAACATTTGGGTTCCACTCCACCCTCTAAAAAGAAAGACTTTGTTTTGCGCACCCTGTGCACCATCAACCTAAAATAAACCACTTTAGTCTGAGCTTACTTAAGGTTATTTTAGCATGGAATTATTCAAAAGAGGTATTAGGACTCTATTTACCCTTTACTTCAACAGAAGTTTGATTTACAATTGAACAGAGTCAAGAAGAACCTTCGTACAATCAACAGTAAAGGAATTCAGTTTTCCTGTCAATTTACAAGCCAAACACAGCATGACACCATGTTTTTCATCATACATTAACCCAGGGGCATTTCTAGCTATTGAAAAGACCAGGGACTAAGTCAAGTTTCCCTGGGCTTGTATTTATTTTAATGGAGATTGGTGAGGTTTTTTCTAACAAGATAATATTATCACCCACACACTTTCAAAGGTTACGACATCTTTATAAATGATTTGTGCACTGCTCTTTTTAAAGATATATAGTTCACTTCAGTTTCTGTCTCCTTATTATTATGTTATTATCATCAACACCCATACTGTCTCAGGAAACTCTGGCATGTGTCAATTAACTTAAATATCACTCATAAAATTAATCATCAGTTTAATAAAATATATCATTTCTCATTTACATATCTATCCTTTAGGACCACAAAGACACTAGTTCTAAGCTTATTTATTATATTACAACATTCAAAATCCCAGATGACATCAAAGTCAGTTGTTTTGTGTTAATTTCTTACTTTTTTTGAGGGAAAAAAAAATACTCAGGGCTATAGCCCCAAGTGATGGGGCCTAATGATGCCACAGTGTTACCCACAGGAACTCACCACACCATGCTGCCTGAAACATTGAGTCCTTCAGTTTCTTGCCATGGCTGACAGCACTTTCACTTTGGCTTTTTTTACCGACCTCTGTATTATTGTCACTGTCCGATGTGCTAGGGGACAGTAGGGGCTCTGAGTGTGCCTCCACCATGGCTATTTTGACCCTTAAATCATCTTCAGTGCTTGAAGAAGCCTGCCCAAAAAACTTTGACAGCTTAGACTGTGCCATTGTTTGGTTCATGCATAGGTAATCACAACACCACACCAGGCCAATTAAGATGCATTGTGATTGGTCAAAAGTTTGGTGCTCATTTGGTCATTATGTGTAGTCAATTATTATTGGTCACAAGCACGTGCTCACTGTTTACCTTCTGGCTTTCTGCCATCTCTTCACTGCAGTTGGATTTTGGCAAATGTAAGGATTTTGGAGGGATTTCTAGAAATGACTTATGATGATGAAAAATGCATTCATCACTGTGACGACTGCTAGTAATTTTCTCTTCATCACTGATGGATTATGTTCATCAATGACGAGTGTGACGAGTGCCAACGGGAACCCTGTATTTATTTGTTTATCTATTATTAATATTATTTTAGCAGTTGCAGCTACATTACCAGTAGAAATGAAATCCAGGGTACAGCAACACCTTCAGCATGCCTACTTCCCACATCCTTGCTTAGCTGTGTCACCAAAGGTCTACACAGCAAAATCCCCAGTATTGAATTAACACCCATAGTGTTGATTTAACACTCTACTGTGTTTGTATATGTCCAATTGGACACAAACTCTGAAAGTGTTAATTCAACACTGGGGAATTTACTGTGTACCATGCATTGTCTTCTTACACGACTGAATCTGTATTTCAGTATGTAGCACCTGGATGTTCATAGTAACAAATTCAAATTCAAGAGATGACAGATCACCATGATACTAAATGTCAAGAATAATATCAAAACAGAAAAAAAAACGTATATATTGACCTATGTGGAAAAGTGTAATAAAATCATCCCTAAAAAGTATAATAATCATGGTGGAAAAGTGTAATAAAACTCCAGGCTGTTAGGAAGAAACAAACAGAAATATTAGTTTATTGAAAAGATTAATTCAAAGTATACCATTTGCAAGGGGTCTTTCTCGAATGAAAGAATTTCATCTGGAGAAGCACACTCTGCCTTTCCACACCCATCGTTATATACTTGTCAATATAGCACAAAATAGTGTCTTAATCTCAGGGTGTCCAGCCTTGGCACTCTCTCGATCATTAACCACTATCTTGGCATGTACAGATTTTACTAACCTAGAAAATAGAATGCAAGCAGCATTCTTCATCTTATATAAATATGAGACACAATGCTTGACCTTCTAAGTATTTCAGTATGTAGCACCTGTATGCCTACTTAGATACTTTTAAGTATCCAAGAGGCACAAGTTCTCTAAAAATTATATTTTCCTCTACACTTGATGCATTCTTGATGGTTGTGTTGACCATTCAGCAAAATCACACTGATTCATTTCCTTATGTGTAAAAAAGCATTTTTAAACCTTTTTTCCCCACAGTTCTAGTACATTGAGGTTCCCCAGTTTGAAAGGTTTCCGCCTTAATTCTTGTGTTTTATTTTTTCACTGTGTGGCAGCGGGGGCGTGGTCAAGCGTCGGTCTGTGAATGGAGAGTGGAGTCATGGAAGGTAAGTGGTGGAATCACTGCACCTGATGGGAATTAACCTGTGTTTGTGTGTCTTCCCCAGTAACTGCACCCTATAAGAGGAGAGGGAGAGTGGAGGGAGGGAGCTACTCCCCAACCTGGATACTTGTGTGCGTGCGTGTGTACACGTGTGCAGTTAAAAGCTGAAAAGCTACAATAAATGAGTTTTTGAGAACTCAGTTCTGGCCTGCCGTGCTTCTGTGCTCCACCCACCTAGAACACTTACTACAGTGGTGCTGAAACCCGGGAATGGAGCGCAGGAGAGAACAGCCCCATGGAGTCCTCCCCCTTCAAGGACCTGATCCATGCCCTCGCCACGGCCCAACAGAGCCAGCACCAGGCGCTGGTCGCCCTCCAGAAGGAACAGGAGCAAAGGTTCAAGGCCCTGGTGCTGGCGCCTCAGGAAGATCGCCAGGTGTTCTGGCACCTACTCACATCGGCGGGGTCCACCACCGCGGGCCCTCCCCACCTCACCCTAATGAAGATGGGCAAGCACGACGACCCCAAGGCCTTCCTCGCTCTCTTTGAGCAGGCAGCAGAGGCGTGGGGTTGGCTGGTGGAACAGGGCAAGGCGCAGCTGGCCGCGCTACAGCTTCCCGCCGACAGCCGGCTGGTCAACGCGGACCTCCACAGGGCTGTCCTCCAGCGTGTGGGTCGCACTCCGGAGCAGCAGTGGCAGCGCTTTCGCACGCTGCGCCTGGAGGAGGTCGGCCGGCCGTTCGCATTTGTCCAGCAACTCCGGGACGTCTGTCGCCGGTGGCTGAGGGCCGACAACCGTGATGCCGAGGAAATCATCGATCTGGTGGCACTGGAGCAGTTTGTAACTCGACTTCCGGAAGGAACCACTGAGTGGGTCCAGTGCCATCGCCTGGCGTCACTGGATCAGGCCATTGAGCTGGTGGAGGACCATATGGCAGCAGTTCCAACGGCAGGACAGCATGTCTCCCCTTCTCCCCTCCCCTCTCTCTGCCCTTCTGTTCCTCACCCTTGCCCCATTCCCCCACCGCGGAGGCGGGGGCTGGCTCCACCCCAGTCGGCCCCCAGTTTGTCGCTCGACTTCCAGAAGGAACCGCGGAGTGGGTCCAGTGCCATCGCCTGGCGTCGCTGGACCAGGACATTGAGCTGGTGGAGGACCATATGGCGGCCGTTCCAATGGCAGGACAGCATGTCTCCCCTTTTCCCCTCCCCTCTCTCTCTGCCCTTCTGTTCCTCGCCCTTGCCCCATTCCCCCACCACGGAGACGGAGGCGGGGGCTGGCTCCACCCCAGTTGGCCCGCCGCACCCGCATTGTCCTACCATTCCCTATTTCTGTGTCTGTGTCTCCCCACACTCAGGTGAGTGATATCCAGAACACCGGTGTAGAGAGAGAGCCTGGGCCGGTGTGCTGGCGCTGCGGGGAGCCGGGGCACCTCCAGCATCAGTGCTCGGCGATGGAGGTGGGCGTGGTGGTCTGGATCCCTGATGCACCAGGAACCGCCCTCAATCGGGCTGGAGCGTATCGCATGCCGGTGAGTATCCACGGGGATACGTATCAGGCTTTGGTGGACCCCGGCTGTAATCAGACCTCAATCCACCAAAGCCTGGTGCAAGATGAGGCAATGGGAAGTGCACAGTTGGTGAAGGTGTTGTGTGTGCACGGGGATGTTCACAACTACCCTTTAATGTCAGTCTACATTCTGTTTCGAGGGGAGAAATTTAGAGTACAGGCGGCGGTTAATCCTTGCCTTACCCACTTGATAATTTTGGGGACTGATTGGCCGGGATTTCAGGATTTAATGACGCACTTAGTGAAGAGTGGATCCTGCCATAGTTCAGTGGGGGGAGGTCCCGGTGTGGCATTGGTGGGAGCAGCTGTCACAGAGCGATCTACATCATCACTGTGTCAGAGTTAGGAGCAGCAGGCCCCTCCTCCCTCTCTCGGGGAATCCCTCGTGGATTTTCCATATGAGCAATCACGAGATGGATCTCTGCGGCATGCGTTTGACCAAGTGAGAGTAATCAATGGTCAAACGGTCCAGCCAAACGCCACCCCGTCCTTCCCCTATTTTTCCATTATTAAGGATAGGTTATAGCAAGTGACCCAGGACACTCAGACTAAGGGACAAATAACCCAACTTTTGATCCCAAAGAGCCACTGGGAAGTGGTATTCCAGGTGGCTCACTTTAATCCCATGGGCTACACTTAGGGCAGGATAAGACACTAGCCTGAATAATGGCCCGGTTCTATTGGCCAGAGATTCGTGGCGATGTCCGTAGGTGGTGTACAGCATGCCGCGAATGCCAGTTAGTAAATCCAGCGGCCATCCCAAAAGCGCCTTTGCGCCCTCTACCATTAATCAAGACCCCGTTCAAAAGAATTGGGATGGATCTCGTAGGGCCATTAGATCGGTCAACACGAGGGTATCACTTTATTTTAGTTCTGGTGGACTATGCAATGTGATATCCGGAAGCAGTGCCACTTTGCAATATCTCTGAACGTAGTATTGCGGAAGCACTCTTCCACGTCATCTCCCGCATCGGAATCCCCAAAGAGATTCTGACTGATCAGGGCACTATGTTTATGTCACGCACACTGCGCGAACTGTATGGGTTACTGAATCAAGCCGATCCGCACCAGCATTTATCACCCACAAACGGACAGCTTAGTCAAACAGTTTAATCGCACCCTCAAAAACATAATTAAAAAATTTGTAAGTGAGGATGCATGTAACTGGGATAAATGGCTTGAGCCCCTGCTTTTCTCAGTGCAAGAGGTCCCACAAGCCTCCACGGGGCTCTCCCTGTTTGAATTATTATATGGGCATAAGCTGCGTGGCATCCTAGATGTGCTGTGGGAAAATTGGGAGGAGGGACCTTCCCCGAGGAAAAATGAAATTCAATATGTTATTGACCTGCGCTCAAAACTCCACACACTCACACACCTAACCCAGGAGAATTTGCGGCAGGCTCAAGAACATCAAGTCCGCCTGTACAACAGGGGCACGCACCATAGGGAATTCACACTAGGAGACAAAGTACTCATATTGTTGCCCACGTCGAGCTCTAAATTAATCGCCAGCTGGCAAGGACCCTTTGAGGTCACATGGCGAGTCAGGGACGTCGACTATGAGGTGAGGCAAACGGACAGGGGTGGGGCGTTACAGATATACCCCCTCAATCTGTTAAAACGTTGGAGCGAGGAGGTCCCTGTGGCACTGGTGTCTGTGGTTCCAGAGAAGGCAGAGCTGGGGCCAGAGTTTCAAAAGGGAAAATCAGCATCACCCACCGCTCCGGTCCCCTGTGGAGCCCACCTCTCCCTGACCCAGATATATGATGGGTCGGTCCGGTTCTGTGTGGACTACAGAAAAGTCAATGCGGTGTCTAAATTTGATGCATACCCAATGCCTCGTATTGACGAGTTGCTCAATCGACTAGGCATGGCTCGTTTTTATTCGACACTGGATTTGACAAAGGGATATTGGCAGATCCCCTTGACTCCACTATCCTGAGAGAAAACGGCCTTTTCCACACCATTTGGCTTACACCAGTTCATCACACTTCCGTTTGGGATGTTTGGAGTGCCTGCTACATTCCAGCAGCTTATGGATAGGGTCCTCCTCCCCCACGCCACCTATGCAGCCGCATACCTACATGACATTATTATTTGTAGTAATGACTGGCCGCGGCACCTAAAACACCTGAGGGCTGTCCTGGGGTCACTGAGGCGAGCGGGACTCACAGCCAACCAGAAGAAGTGTGCAATTGGGCAGGTGGAAGTACGGTATCTGGGCTTCCATTTGGGCAATGGGCAGGTGCATCCCCAAATCAATAAGACAGCAGTGACTGCAGCCTGCCCGAGGCCCAAGAACAAAAAGGGGGTGAGACAGTTCCTGGGGCTGGCTGGCTACTATCATAGGTTTATACCTAATTATTCGGACTTCACCAGCCCGCTGACTGATCTCATGAAAAAGGGGGCACCAGATCCGGTCCAGTGGATGGAGCAATGCCAGGGGACTTTCTCTAAACTAAAGGCTGCACTGTGTGGGGGGCCACTGTTACACTCCCCTGACTTTTCACTCCCCGTTGTTTTACAGACGGATGCATCGGACAGAGGGCTGGGGGCTGTTCTGTCCCAGGAGGTGGAGGACCATCCAGTGCTGTACATCAGCCGCAAGCTGTCAGTGTGCGAGGGCAAGTACAGCACCATAGAGAAGGAATGCCTCACCATCAAGTGGGCGGTCCTTGCCCTCTGCTACTATCTGCTGGGGTGCCCTTTCACCCTCTGGTTGGACCATGTGCCCCTGCAGTGGCTCCACTGCATGAAGGATGCCAACGCGTGGATCACCCGTTGGTATCTGGCACTCCAGCCATTTAAGTTCGAGGTGGTCCACAGGCCAGGGGCGCAGATGGTTGTGGAGGACTTCCTCTCCCATCGGGGGGGGGGGAGTCGGCTGCAGGCCGGACGGCTCCCCAGCCTGAGTCGGGCGGTGGGGGTATGTGGCAGCGGGGGCGTGGTCAAGCATCGGTCTGTGAATGGAGGGCAGAGTCAGGGAAGGTAAGTGGCGGAATCACTGCACCTGATGGGAATTAACCTGTGTTTGTGTGTCTTCCCCAGTGACCGCGCCCTATAAGAGGAGAGGGAGAGCGGAGGAAGGGAGCTACTCCCCAACCTGGATACTTGTGTGTGTGCGCGTGTGTGTATGTGTGTAGTTAAAAGCTGAAAAGCTACAATAAACGAGTTTTTGAGAACTCACTTCTGGCCTGCCATGCTTCTGTGCTCCACCCACCTAGAACACTTGCTACACACTGCTTTCTGATTGGATTGTGATTTAGGAAAAGAAACTGTAGTGTTCTCATGCAGTGTGTTGATTAAACACCAAGTTAAGCCACAGCCAATGAAGACAGAGTCATAGTAAGGTTGACCATTTGCTGTCACTTCTTCCTCATTAACAGTGTGGTGAAAACTGAAAATAAAGCATTACAAATGTAAGGTCCTCTCATCTCATCTCATCATCTCTAGCCGCTTTATCCTTCTACAGGGTCGCAGGCAAGCTGGAGCCTATCCCAGCTGACTACGGGCGAAAGGCGGGGTACACCCTGGACAAGTCGCCAGGTCATCACAGGGCTGACACATAGACAACCATTCACACTCATTCACACCTACGGTCAATTTAGAGTCACCAGTTAACCTAACCTGCATGTCTTTGGACTGTGGGGGAAACCGGAGCACCTGGAGGAAACCCACGCGGACACGGGGAGAACATGCAAACTCCACACAGAAAGGCCCTTGCCAGCCCCGGGGCTCGAACCCAGGACCTTCTTGCTGTGAGGCGACAGCGCTAACCACTACACCACCGTGCCGCCAATGTAAGGTCCTATAAAATAATACTGTGAACTGTGTATTTTAAATAACTCTATTTACCATAATGCTTTGTGATTTAAAATATTTTCACTGTTGTGTTATACTGTACATTCAGACCAATCAGATTTGTTACTTTAATATGTTTTTATTTGAATTTTGATATGAACCAATGGTAAGCTGTAAATATTTAATGCCTGCGAATTCACGAGCTCTCTCAACATTCCATCATCTAGCAGGAGCAAAGCCCATGGCAGTCCAGCATGCACCAAAGGAGAGAGAGGTCGCATTGTTTGTTGGCTTGATTTTCTCACTTGTTTTGGCAGAGAGCATTTGTTATTTCAGCCTGCTTGTGGCCCTAATGTGTACCTGGGACTCCAGCGTCACTCCAGTGAATGATCTTGCTGTTTCTTTCATTTATTTTTTTCTTCTTCACTGGCGAGAAATCTAGCTGCTAGGTTCACTAGGTGGGTTTTCGCGAGTTGTTCTTTAGACAGGCTTGCTAGTCACTGCTAGCCTAGTCCCACCTTTGAGGAAGGATTTTGCTGTCTTGACTGGACACATCTGCCCTCCAGTGCTTGGCCCACTGGAGCGCCATCGTCATTCCTGGGGACTCACTGTGTATGGGATCCAGCCAGCTGCTGAAGGATTCGGGGCAAGCCACATCTCAGCTAACCCACAGCAGTAGCTAGCCTTCTGCTCAGGAGCATCTGCTGTGTGATGGCATCGTCAACTGCAACCTGATTCGCCTGGTCTGACCGGTGGATCGTGAGTAACATGAACCCACACTTACACACACACACACGCATTCCTCTCGTCTCTCCTGGAAAGCCAGTGTGGTAGAAGGGCATTGCAGCGGTTGCTCTTCTGCTTGCAGTTCAAAGAGCTGCCACCTGTGCACCAACAGGCCTCAACTGCGCACTTGTTTTTGTTTTTTCCTTTCTCTTCTTTTGACACTTTGATAGTTTTCTTGCAAATGTGTTATTTGTATTAGTGTATATACGTGCACTGTGTTTGATGGTTCTATCTTACCTCTCTATGATGTAATTGTTTTCGGTGTCTACTGTTTTCATATTGGTCACTGTATTTTGTGCTTCTTAGGGAAGCATTTCTTACAAATAATATTTCCTATTGCTATTATTATTATTATTATTACTTGTTAATAAATAGAATCATTATTATTATAATTACATTATCTTATAAATAAGAATCATCATTATTATCATCATCTAATTATATCTTGGGTGTATTGGCTGTTCATTTGTGTTTATATATATATATATATATATATATATATATATATATATATATATATATATATGAATGAATGAATGTGCTGACATTTACACCCTGCAGATAAGCTATCAGCTTTCACTTTATTTTCCTACTCCATATATTTTTTTTCTGGGGAGATACACATACACTGCCTAGAAGGTAAGTGCAATATTTTCACATTTTGGAGGCACCACGCTACTAAATTTGTAATCATTCATAATTATTTGCATTATCTAGCATTACTGTTATACAATTTCTATTTCACTGTATATTTATGGTATCAGGAATCTCAGTCAGCTCACCATTCCACCGCTGAAAATTTAGGAATCCTGTTGCACTACTATGTTATTTATTGTGATTTAGTGTAACTCTTAAGTAGCCTGTACTGTGCTGGGTGACTAGCACCTGTTAAAAAGGGGGTTACACAAAAATTTCCATTGTCTGTGCCATTAATACCATATTACTTTTACAAGTCTACACATGGATATATGTTGCTGTTAAGAGTAATTAATTAGCAGCTATCATGATTACAGACAGCCCTGTGATGACCTGGTGACTTGTCCAGTGTGTACCCCGCCTTTCGCCCGTAGTCAGCTGGGATAGGCTCCAGCTTGCCTGCGACCCTGTAGAACAGGATAAAGCGGCTAGAGATAATGAGATGAGATGATTACAGGCATCACAGTTAGCTTGTATACAATTATAAATACACCTTTTTTTTGGACTTTACATTACAGGTATTTAACAGACACTTTTATCCAGAGCAACAGGCAACACATCCAGAGCAGCCTGGAGAGCAATTGGAAGGTAGGTGCTTTGCCCAAGGGGGCATCAGCCATTCCTGCTGGTCCAGGGTATCAACCCAGCTGCCTTTTAATCCTAAAGCTACATCTCTAACCATTAGGCCATGGCTTCCCTATGCATACTTGCACAACCCTCCAGATTTCGGCGGGAGGCTCCCGATTTTAGCCTTCATCTCCCACCTCCCAATCGTATTTGTTAAAAACTGGATAATTTCCTGGTTTTGGGAAATCCCTACTGCCAAGTTAAAAATACTCCCAATTATGTCCAATCAGAATTGTATGAGAAACACTGCTGACGTCAACTGATTTTTAACCAATCAACGAACAGAACGACAGTCACTTCCGTAATGTAAGATTCACCTAGGCTGTCTGACATTTTTTACAAGCAGTCATTCATCATGGCCACTAAACCCAATACCAAAACGGCAAACATATGAATGCAAATACCAGGTTACATGGGAGAATGAATTTCCATGGATAAGCAAATGTTCGACCAGCCAGTTACACATTTTAAGGTAAAGATACCTTAAATCATAATATAATGGACATTTGAGTGTGAAATTAAACTAGTCTTCCATACTATTTCAGAAACAAACTGTACAACTTCTAAAGTGTTTAGTGAAATTTTGCATGACAGAGAATTTGTTTGATGAGTGTATTTTTTGATTGTTGATTGAAGTGTTTATTTTGAATATGAAAAGCAAAATAATAAAAAGAAAAATAAAATAAACATTTAAACATAATACATAGAAATACATATTCGAAAAGGAGTGAGAAGTACAACTTATAAACTCCCACCCCTTCTCCTTAAATAATGAATAACAATAACAAGCTTCCTTGTTACCTGTCTAGATGCTCATGCCTGATACTTATAGATAAATAAAATGTATTTCTGACTTTGCATTTAGAAAAACCTAAATGTAATTTATATATACCCATATCCATACATACATACAAGCATAAACACATATGTATACACACATACATACATATCTACATACACACACCTCCCCATACATACATACATATACCCATATAAAATATATCTATTATAAGCATACACCTTCACATACAGTACGCATGCACAACCCATCCACACAGACACGAAAAGTAACAGAAAAGTATTATCATAACACTTAGTGCTACCCATCACCTCCCTCATCCCTGTACCTCTTCAAAATAGTATTTTTGAACCTCATTTTAAACTGTTTCATGTTTGGACACTGCTTCAACTCCATGGTGAACCTGTTCCATAGTCTCACCCCGCTAACTGAAACAAAATCTTTTCCTGTTTGTATGAAATAAAGTTAAGTTAAAGTTAATTTTTCCCCTTAAATTATAACTCCCCTCATGGATACTGAATAATTTTTGTATATTTATTGGTAATAGATTATTTTTAGCTTTGAACATTATTTAAGCTGTTTGATAATCCACGATGTCTGTAAATTTTAGTAATTTGGACTGTAAAAATAATGAGTTTGTGTGTTCCTGATAGCCAACATTGTGAATGATCCGTATTGCTCTTTTTTGAATGATGGTTAGTGGCCGTATTGATGTTTTGTAATTGTTGCCCCAAACCTCAGCACAGTATTGAAAGTATGGTGAGACTAGGGAACAGTAAAGAGTATGGAGTGATTTCTGATCCAAAACCTTTTTTGCTTTGTTTATTATTGCAATGCTTCTTGAGACTTTAATTTGTACGTGTCTGATATGCGATTTCCAATTGATTCTGTCATCTATGGTTACCCCCAAATATTTAATTTTGTGAACTCTTTCTATTTCAACTCCATCTATTTTTATTAGTACCTGTGTATTCAGTGTACAGTTACCAAATAACATTATTTTTGTCTTGCTCAGATTTAGTGATAAGCTGTTTCTATCGAACCATTTTTTTAGTTTGTTCATTTCTAAAGTGATGTCCTTCTGTAATTTTTGTAAGTTATCCCCAGAATAGAAAATATTTGTGTCATCAGCAAACAACACAAAATGCAATACCTTAGTGACTTTACATATATCATTAATGTACAAAATGAAAAACTTAGGGCCCAATACTGACCCCTGGGGGACCCCACAAGCAATGTCCAAACATGAAGAAACACAGTCACCCAATTTCACAAACTGCTGTCTCCCACTTAAATAACTTTTCACCCAATCCAGTACTATTCCCCTGATACCATATCTTTCCAGTTTCTTGATTAATATTTCATGGTTGATTGTGTCAAAAGCTTTTTTTAAATCAATAAATACTTCAATAGCATATTGCTTGCGATCTATAGCATTTGTGATTTCTTCTATTGCATCTATTATTGCCAATGATGTTGATCTGTTTGACCTAAACCCATACGGATTCTCTGCAAGAAATTTGTGTTTTTCTAAAAATTTGTCCAATCTGAGGTTGAAGAGTTTTTCCAGTATTTTTGTGAATTGTGGGAGCAAGGAGACAGGTCTATAGTTTGTGAAATGATGTTTGTTTCCAGCCTTGAACAGAGGTATAACTTTAGCTATTTTCATTTTATTTGGAAATGAACCGGTTTGAAATGATAAATTACAGATGTATGTTAATGGCTTAGCAATGCCCTCAATGACCTTTTTTATCAGTGACATATTGATATCATTAAAGTCAGTGGACTGTTTGTTCTTACATTTTTTAACAATATTCAAAATTTCATTTTCATCTACTGCTTGAAGAAACAATGAGCAAGGATTTCTCTCGAATAACTGTTCATCATATTTACCTGAATCAGGGATTTTTCTTGTAAGGTCAGATCCAACACTTAAAGAATTCATTAAAGCTATTAGCCACATCTTTCATGTTATAATTTTCAATATCTTTATCAACGAAATACTTTGGCAGATTATTGTGTTTAGATCCATTTCTTCTAATATTGTTTAGTATTTTCCATATTCCTTTAATGTTAGTTCTATTGTCATCTAATATCCTCTTATAGTAATCTTTCTTGCTTGCCCTTATAATATCAGTTAACTTGTTCTTATATTTTTTATATTTATATTCTGCTTCTTTAGTTCTCTGTCTTATGAAATCTCTGTAGAGTGTATTTTTCTTTTTGCAAGCATTTTTTAGACCTTTTGTAATCCATAGGCAATTTGTATATGCTAGTTTTCTGTTATATTTCTTATTTCGACAATACTTATCATATAATGAGGAAAATATTCTTAGAAACTTTTTATATGTAAGGTCAACATCTTTTTCTTTATATCCCAATTATACTCTAATAATTCATTTTTTAGTGTATTAATGGATTCTTCTGTTCTTACTCGCCTATATACCATTTGCTTGTTTGACTTTTTCCTGTGTCTGATGTCACAAACTGTAAAAACTGGCAAATGGTCGCTTATGTCATTGATTAATAATCCGCTTATTGTATTATGATCAACGTCATTGGTGAAAATAATCATCAATGAGAGTGGCAGAATGAGATGTAATTCTGCTGGGTCTAGTGATTCTTGGAAATAGGCTCATGCTATATATTGTATTGTTAAATTCGTCTGTAGCATTGTGTTTATTTGGATTTAATATGTCAATATTGAAATCCCCACACATAAAAATAGTTTTATTACCTATTTTCGAAAATACACTTTCCATCCACTCACTGAATGTATCTTTGCTTGACCCTGGTGCTCTATAAATACAGATAATAACTTTTTTATTCTTCTCCATGCTGATTTCAATTGTTAAGCATTCAAGTAGATTATCAATCCCAGTTGTCATTCCATTCAAAACCCTGAAGTCTAAAGATTTATCAATATACATAGCAACTCCTCCATCACCCTTATTTTGTCTGTTTATATACCTGAGTTCATAGCCATCTAATTCAAAGTCTATACCTTTTTCAGTGTCAATCCATGTTTCAGATATTGCTATTATATTGAATGGCTTATAAAATGTATGTAAATAATTCTTAATGTTATTGAAATTTGCATATAAGCTTCTACTGTTGAAATGAATGATTGATAATTTGCCTTCAGGATTAATGTTCTGGTTGTATTGATCATCTGTGTAGTAGCAGCAATTGTTTATGGCGGATAAAAAAAAAAAATGCTGTCCGGATCTATATCCTGTTCCAAATCCATCATATTGTAATCAGAGTGTTCAAATCCTTCCAGATCCAGTTGTTGATATTTACTTATCTGTGTTATGTGCCTATATTCCCCAGATGTAGAGTGAGTTCTGTCATTGTTTGTCATGGTTGTATTCTGTTGTTACCCAGAGTCCAATGCAGTTCACCCAGACCAGTCCGGATCATGATGATCATTGTTCCAGTAGCTGTAGTCCAGTTCACAACAGTCATTGGAGTTTATCCAGTTCAGCAATATTCCTGATGCAGATCACCTTGGCTTCCTCAGGGGTCCCGTTTAGTTTTATGAATGTTTTACAGTTTGAAGTCCAGGTGTGTGGCAGCGGGGTTGTGGTCAAGCGTCGGTCTGTGACCGGAGGGCAGAGTTAGGGAAGGCAAGTGGCAGAATCACTGCACCTGATGTATATTAATGTGCGTCTTCCCCAGTGACCGCGCCCTACATAAGGAGAGAGAGAGTAAAGGAAGGGAGCTCTCTCCCCAACCAGATGATTTGTGTGTGCGCGCACGGGTGACTGGGAGAGTGTGAAAGAAAGCTGAAAAGCAACAATAAACATTTTGTGAACTCAGTTCTGGCCTGCCATTCTTCTGTGCTCCACCCACCCATACGAAGTGTTACAGTGGTGCCGAAACCCGGGACGGAGCACAGAGAAGAACAGCCCCATGGAATCCTCCCCCTTCGCGGACCTGGTCCATGCCCTCGCCACGGCCCAGCAGAGCCAGCACCAGGTGCTAATCGCCCTCTGGAAGGAGCAGGAGTAAAGGTTCGAGGCCCTGGTGCTGGCGCAGCAGGAAGATCGACAGGCGTTCCGGCCCCTTCTCGCGTTGGCGGGGTCCACCACCTCCACCGCTGAGGGCCATTCCCACCTCACCCTAATGAAGATAGGCCCACATGATGACCCTGAGGCCTTTCTCATGCTCTTTGAGAAGGCAGCAGAGGCTTCGGGCTGGCCAGTGGAACAGCGTGCTGCACACCTCCTCCCCCTGCTAACGGGCGAGGCGCAGTTGGCCACACTACAGCTCCCCGCCGACAGCTGGCTGGTCTACGGAGACCTCCGCCGGGCCGTCCTCCAACATGTGGGGTGCGCCCCCGAACAACACTGACAGCGCTTCCACGCTCTGCACTTGGAGGAAGTCGGCCAGGTGTTCGAGTTTGGCCAGCAATTCAGGGACGCCTGCTGGTGGTGGCTGAGGGCTGACAACCACAACACCGAGGGAATTGTCGATCAGATGGTACTGGAATAGTTCATCGCCCGACTACCCAAAGGGACTGCGGAGTGGGTCCAGTGTCATCGCCCGGCATCGCTGGATCAGGCCATCAAGCTGGCGGAAGACCATTTGGCAGCTGTTCCGATGGCAGGACAGCAGATCTCCTCTTCTTCCCTCTCTCTCCCCCTCCCCTTCTGTGTCTCGTCCTCTCCCCGTTCCCCCACCACGGAGGCGGGGGCCGGCTCCACCCCAGCCAGCCCGCTTCACCCGCAGTGCCCTCCTGTTTCCCACTTCTGTGTCTGTCTCTTACCCCCCCCCTCAGGTGAGTGAGCCCCAGTGCAGAGAGAAAGCCTGGGCCAGTTTGCTGTCGCTGTGGGGAGCTGGGCCACCTCCAGCAGCAGTGCTTGGCAATGGGGGTGGGCATGGTGGTTTGGATCCCCGATGTGCCAAGAGCCGCCCTCGATCAGGCCAGAGCGTATCGCATACCAGTGAGTGTCCAAGGGGATATATATCAGGTGTTGGTGCACTCTGGCTGTAATCAGACCTCAATCCACCAAAGCCTGGTACAAGACGAGGCATTGGGGGGAGCACAATTGGTGAAGGTGTTGTGTGTGCACGGGGATGTTCACAACTACCCTTTAGTGTCGGTCCACATTCTTTTTTGAGGGGAAAAATTTAGTGTAAAGGCGGCAGGTAATCCTCGCCTTACCCACTCGATAATTTTGGGGACTGATTGGCCGGGATTTCGGGAGTTAATGAAGCATTTAGTGAAGAGTGGGTCCTGCCGTAGTTCAGCAGGGGGAGGTCCCGGTGTGGCATTGGTGGGAGCAGCTGTCACAGAGCCTTCTATGTCATCACCGCATCAGAGGGAGGACCTGCAGGCTCCTCCTCCTTCTCTCGGGGAATCCCTTGTGGATTTCCCGTTAGAACAGTCGTGGGACGTGACTCTGTGGCATGCGTTTGACCAAGTGAGAGTAATCGATGGTCAAATGCTCCAGCCAAACGCCACCCTGTCCTTTCCATATTTCTCCATTATGAGGAATAGATTATACCGAGTGACCCAGGACACTCAGACTAAGGAGCCGATTACACAGCTTATGATTTCAAAGAGCCGCCAGGAATTAGTATTCCAGGCGGCTCACTTTAATCCCATGGCTGGACACTTGGGGCAGTATAAGACACTAGCCCGAATAATGGCCCGGTTCTATTGGCCAGGGATTCGCAGTGATGTCCGTAGGTGGTGTATGGCATGCCGCGAATGCCAGTTAGTAAATCCAGCGGCCATTCCAAAAGTGCCTTTGCGCCCTCCCCCATTAATTGAAACCCCATTCAAAAGAATTGGGATGGATCTCGTCGGGTCATTAGATCGGTCAACATGAGGGTACCTCTTTATTTTAGTTCTGGTGGACTATGCAACGCAATACCCGGAAGCAGTGCCTCTTCGCAATATCTCAGCATGCAGTATTGCGGAGGCGCTCTTCCGTGTCATCTCCCGAGTCGGAATCCCCAAAGAGATTCTGACTGATCAAGACACCTCGTTTATGTCACGCACACTGCGCGAACTGTATGGGTTATTGGGAATTAAGCCAATCCGCACCAGCGTTTATCACCCACAAATGGTTTAGTTGAATGGTTCAATCGCACACTCAAGAATATAATTTAAAAAAATTTGTTCATGAGGACGCACATAATTGGGATAAATACCTCTAACCCTTGTTATTTGCAGTGCGAGAGGTCCCACAAGCCTCCACAGGCTTCTCCCCATTTGAATTATTATATGAGCATAAGCCGCGTGGCATCCTAGATGTACTGTGAGAAAATTGGGAGGAGAGACCTTCCCCGAGCAAAAATGAAATTCAATACTTTATTGACCTGCACGCAAAACTCCACACACTCACACACCTAACCCAGGAGAATTTGTGGCAGGCCTAAGAACAGCAAACCTGCCTGTACAACAGGGGTACACGCCATAGGGAGTTTGCACAGGGAGATAAAGTACTCGTACTGTTGCCCACATCAAGCTCCAAATTGATCGCCAAGTGGCAAGGACCCTTTGAGGTTACACAGCAAGTCGGGGACGTCGACTAAGAGGTGAGGCAAAGGACAGGGGTGGGGTGCTACAGATTTACCACCTCAATCTGCTCAAACTCTGGAACGAGGAGGTCCCCGTGGCATTGGTGTCGGTGGTTCAGGAGAAGTCGGAGCTGGGGCCGGAGGTTCAAAAGGGAACATTGACATCTCATACCTCTCTGGTCCCCTGTGGAGACCACCTCTCCCTGACCCAACTCACGGAGGTCGCCCAGTTGCAGACCGAATTTTCAGACGTGTTCTTGCCCCTGCCCGGCTGCACCGACCTCATTGCACACCACATCGAGATGCCCCCAGGGGTGGTAGTGCGCAGCCGCCCTTACAGGCTACCCGAACACAAGAAAAAAGTGGTTCGGGAAGAACTCGAGGCCATGCTCGAAATGGGCATCTTCGAGGAATCCCACAGTGACTGGAGCAGCCCGGTAGTCTTGGTGCCCAAGGCTGATGGGTCAGTCCGGTTCTGTGTAGACTATAGAAAAGTCAATGCAGTGTCTAAATTTGATGCGTACCCAATGCCTCGTATTGGTGAGTTGCTGGATCGACTAGGCACGGCTCACTTTTATTCGACACTGGATTTGACAAAGGATTATTGACAGATCCCCTTGACTCCACTATGCCGAGAAAAAACGGCCTTTTCCACACCATTTGGCTTACACCAATTTGTTACACTTCCTTTTGGGCTGTTTGGGGTGCCCGCTACATTCCAGTGGCTTATGGACAGGGTCCTTCGCCCCAATGCCACCTACGCGGCTGCATACTTAGATGACATAATAATCTATAGTAATGACTGGCCGCGGCATCTGCAAAACCTGAGGGCCATCCTTAGGTTGCTGAGGCGATCGGGTCTCACAGCCAACCTGAAGAAGTGTGCGATTGGGCAGGTGGAAGTATGGTATCTGGGCTTCCACTTGGGCAATGGGTAGGTGCATCCCCAAATTAACAAAACAGCAGCAATTGTGGCCTGCCTGAGGCCCAAGACCAAAAAGGGGGTGAGACAGTTATTGGGGTTGGCTGACTACTATCGTAGGTTTATACCTAATTATTTGGACGTCACCAGCCTGCTGACTGATCTCACTAAAAAGGGGGCACCAGATCCGATCCAGTGGACAGAGCAATGCCAGCAGGCTTTCTCTGAGGTGAAGGCTGCACTGTGTGGGGGGGGGCACTGTTACACTCCCCTGACTTTTCTCTCCCCTTTGTGTTATAGACGGATGCATTGGACAGAGGGCTGGGGGCTGTTTTGTCCCAGGAGGTGGAGGACCGTCCAGTGCTGTATATCAGCAGAAAGCTGTTGGTGCGTGAGGGGTGCTCCAGCACCATCAAGAAAGAGTGCCTTGCCATCAAGTGGGCAGTCCTCGCCCTCCGCTACTACCTGCTGGGACGCCCTTTCACCCTCTGTTCGGACCATGCGCCCCTCCAGTGGCTCCACCGCATGAAGGATGCCAATGCGCGGATCACCCGTTGGTATCTGGCACTCCAGCCCTTTAACTTCAAGGTGATCCACAGGCCGGGGGTGCAGATGGTCATGGCGGACTTCCTCTCCTATCAGGGGGTGGGGGGAGAAGTCGGCTGCAGGCCGGATGGCCACCTGGTGGGGGTATGTGGCAGCGGGGGTATGTGGCAGCGGGGGCATGGTCAAGCGTCTGTGACCGGAGAGCGGAGTCAGGGAAGGTAAGTGGCAAAATCACTGCACCTGATATCTATTAATGTGTGTGTGTGTGTGTGTGTGTGTCTTCCCCAGTGACCATGCCCTACATAAGGAGAGAGTAGAGGAAGGGAGCTCTGTCCCCAACCAGATGACTTGTGTGTGCATGTGTGCGCAGGTGACTGGGAGAGTGTGAAAGAAAGCTGAAAAGCAACAATAAAAGTTTTGTGAAGTCAGTTCTGGCCTGCCGTCCTTCTGTGCTCCACCCACCCATACGAAGTGCTACAAGGTGTTTTGTATTTTCCTCTGTTTCTTGAGCTGACGCGCTTTTCTGGCTATGGTACATCACCATTGTGTTTGGCTAGGTGCTTGTTTATGAAGACATCTATTCCCTTTAGCTTTCTTCCTTCTTTCAGAAGCGCGCCCTTGTGTTTTCTGTTTGTGAATCGCAGTATTACGGCTGGTCTGTGGCTGGCGTTCCTCCTGTGCAGAGGGTGCCATGCCTCAATGTAATTACAGTCCAACTTGATTCCTTTGGACTGTAGGAAGTCAGTCACCTGTTGCTCTGCGGAGTCAGCATCCAGCTCACTGGGCTCTCCCCCATCGCTCTTGGTCACTGCTCGAGCATATGACTGGGGCTTTATTTTAAGACCGGTGATGATCACATCATTGACCCACGTATACTGCTCCAGGTCCGCCACTCTGCTTTCCAGGTAGTTGACGCGCTTTTCTTTTTCGGCATTCAGCAGCCGCAGAGCCTTCAGTTCTTCCACCAGATTCAGTATACTCTTTTGCTGCAGCCGAACAGCAGACACTTCCTCTGTTATGAAGTCTAGCGATTTTTTAATATTGTCGACTTCCTCTGCCATCGGATTCTTCTTCGGACCCATGTTACCAGTTTTTATTGGCACGATAAAGCTGTTTGCTGGGAGATCTACCTGCACCGGGTCCGCTGTATCCGCAAGGCCAACTCACTACCCTTCTGAAGTTTCCTGCCAGAGGAAGTGACATCATATAATGAGATGAGAGCTCATTCAATGAGAGGAGAGCTCATATTTGAATAGTATGGTAGTGTCTTAGTGCTATTTTGAATTTATGTTTGAAAATTTTAAGTGAAAGTTTACAAGTGAATTATCTGGGAAGTGATTGATTTTGATAGAGTTTTAAGGTTAAGTGAAAGATTACTCGTGAGTATATTTTGGTAATACTAAAATTTTGCATTCAAGTGAATTTCTTTGTGGAGTATGCTTTGATAGTACAGTAGTATTTATAGTGCAATTTTTAAATTTTGTTTGAAAACTTTCAAAGTTTGCAAATGAGCAAATTCCTTTGATGCATTCCGATAGGATTTTGATAGTATTTTGATAGTATTTCTAGTGCTTTTTAAAAATTCTGTGGAAAAATGTTTAGTGAGAGAGATGCATTTTAGTAGTACTAAGACAGTGCAGTATTTAATTGAGTTGTTACTATTTTGGTCAAATCTTATTAAAATTTAATTTATATAATTATAGTTCTCTGTATTTTTACATGAGCTTACAGAAGGAAAACACATTTGATGCAATCCAATAATACTTTTCACTGTGACTATTTTAAGAAATTATAAACATTCTTCTTAAACATCACTTGTGTTATTTTCTGTGGGTCTCTGTATGCATACAATATTCAGGCATGAGATTTTTCAGCTAAAAATCTGATTTAAGACTTCCGTTTCATTGTTATTATAGTAAAATTCAAGATGAGTATTATTTCAGATTTTTCACTCTGAGCTATCTCATGCCTGATACATGAATCCTATAACCTATAGTAATTGATAGAACAATATCAACAATTCAAAAACTCTTTAATTGTATAAATTTCAAATAGTTTGCAATTACTGGTAATTAGGATCCACTGTTTATCATTTCAACCACGCATCATACCCTCATCCAATTGAAAATGTCGTTCATGCACTTTTCTCCCCCATGAGAATTTTGAAAAGTTGGCAAGTATGCCCATGGCTTCATACTTAAATTATTAACCTCGTTTTTTAATGAAATAATTGTCAATATATGAAGTTCACATGCTCTTAAACACATTAACTTACAGCATTGTATCAACAAAGCTTCACAGTGGATTGAAATGGATTACACTCAGAACATGCACAAAGATATCTGCCTTGTTCCTCTGCTGAGCTGAAGGGATCAAAACAAGAAGTGACATCACATGAAACAGGAAGTGATATCACAGCATGACAAAGACACCATTAGATTCACAAATGACTTTATAAAACTCGAAAGCTGTTAATAACTTCATGTTTTAACCAGAAACACAAATTAAAAATTATTTAAAGAAGAAAGGAAAATAAATGCCTTAAAGGCAGCACAGAAAGACTGAATAGATATTTCTATCATTTCTCTGACATACTGTAGAATTGAGATCAGACAGAAAGAAAAACTTTCTTTTGTTTAAGCTTCATACCCACATCCTTTTTTCCAGAGGGAAAGAATTCAGTAATTTGGCTCCTTTTAGTTTCAGTCAGATAGTGTGCTCAGATTTGCATCTGATTGACAGAGCCCTCAATATGAACTGAAACATTTCTCATCTGAGATGAACAGCCTCCTCAGAGGCTGTTAGATAATTAGAACTGCTGTTCTAATTATTATCTGGGCCATTGTTACTATCGCTATATTAGTCATCGTCACCCCCACCTATTTCATGTTTGGGCCAATAATCATATCATATTTTATATTATATATATATATATATATATATATATATATATATATATATATATATATATATATATATATATAAGCAGCTAGGGCCTGTGCTATATAAATGCTATAAGCATTTATTCCAAGAAGTAACAAGCCAGAGTCTTCTTGAAATCAAACCTCAGGATACATGGAAGGCTACATGATAGCTGCTGTACAGTACGTTTCCAATCTCTATATGGCATACTATACATTAACTCTTTGATTATGTGAAGATTATGCTTCCAAAACATGTAGGTAATATTAGTAGGTTGCAAGTATTAACAGTCTTCCTGTTTTTTTCTGAATATTTAAATTTATAAAGAGTTATAGTTAGTAACTGTTTTGCTCACAAACTAGCTATTATTGTTTCACTTCTTCTCTACCAGAACCTCTGTTCACACTAACCAGTTGATTATATGTAACGCCTTATTTTATTGCGTTCTTAAAATAGAATTATTAGCAGTTGTATTGTAGTACTTGGGATTGGTATTGCACTTTTCCACAATTCCACTTTAATGAAAAAAAGTCCTTATAGGTATGCTAGCTAGGTTTTTAAAATGTTGCCTTTGGTAAATAAATGTCTTTAATTTACCTCACTATTCAAACTTCATGTTAAAAGCATAGTTAACTAGATGTTTGATTTTAGCCAAAGAATGCTATCAATTATGTCATCATATATATATCAATAACCATCCCTACAGTTATATTTTGCATTCATCTCTGATTCATGACTCTGTAACCTTAAAGGTCATAGGCAAGGATCAGAGTTGAAACATAGAAAATCAACATTGTCTTGAAGAACGACCCAAAAAGTGAATTCAATTTTCCTACTGTCCAAGTTGCACCCTAAAGTTGAATGAAACGGTTAAAATATACTGTTTTGCCCAATTTCTGAAGGTTTGTTTACATCTCACTTATGCACATTTTCACTGCCAGGGGACAGTTGTCGTGACGTCATTTAAGCCAAACAGACTGGGAGCAGCTCTGTGTTTACCTGCGAACCGAGCGCGCGTGTATGGACTTTGGTCATGAGAGGTTGTGTAAAATGTCTGAAAGCGATAGCGATATTGAAGTAGGAACTCTCCAAATTCAATAGCGAGAGGTGAAACCATATATGTATGAACCTATGGCTGTTGCGAAGCAATCGGTGTATGTGGCTCACTGGTTTGACTGTGCAGCCTTGGAATCGGACAGCGACTTTGACGACTCTGATCACGGTGACCGTGGACTTCAACAAGACTCGCACCCAAATGATTTATCCTGGTAGTTATGATAAATTCCTACTTTCGTCATAATACTAAATAAAAGCCCTTTTGAAGAATAATTAAACTGCCCTCCCAAGTGCATATTGGTAACAATTATTTGACAGTGTGCCGGTAGGCCACATTAGCCTGTCATCTGTGGCATTATACTATTTATAGCCTACTCTAAGAGAGGAAATATCCCTTTGTCTCATTTCCACAGTGATTGCACAGGATCCCTCAAGATTCTTGACTTGTCAATTGCAAGCAAAAGTAAAAGTGTTTACCTCCAATCTTCTCCTTTTTGCTTGAGCATTGCTGTTCTATTTCTTCTTTGACTGCTTGATTTTGTTTCACGAGCACAATCCACTCTCTCTGCCCCTTCTCCTCTTCCAGAAAAAAAAAAACAACAACCATCTGGCTTCACGCACACAATCCACTCTCTCTGCCTCGTCTCCTCTTTCGGAAAAAGCCAACCCACTCGCCCCGCCTCTTCTCCTTTTTTGGAAAAAGCCAACCCACTCGCTCTGCAGCTTCTCCTTTTTCGTAAAAAAGCTAATCCTCTCTCTCTGCCTCTTCTCTTCTCTCAGAAAAAGGTAAAAACTTCTTCCTGAACCGGTCCCGTTGTTACGGTTCACTCCACAACAATAAGACATGGTTTTTCTTTGGAAATTCCTGAACGCATGTCTCCACTCAAGCCGAACAGCAATGTAAGTAAATGGAAGTGGACTCAACTCAAGCGGTTTGTTTGGCTTAACCTCCTAGGACTTAGTGGTCACATGCGTGGACAGCACTTTAGAAATTCGGAACAAGAATCCACATATGTGGACATACTTTTTCTCTAAAAGTACATCTTATCAAAAGATGATGCTTAGTTTTTATTCTAATCAGGTTCTAATAAGCCCAAATAGCAAAGAGAAATAAAAAAATGCATGTAAAAAAATAGCTTGGGCCTTAGGAGGTTAAATGACGTCACATGCTGAGTGGTCACGAAAATAGCCGAACAGAAATTTGCTATGATCCGCGCTAACTTATTTTAATTATTACTTATTAACAATACTTCTTGGGACCAGAAGATGATTACAGAGGGTTTTTAAACATATAAAGTTTCAAATGTGCATAAAATTAATACCGTTGCTTTAATGAAAATCACTTGCTTTTATCTCATTATTCCATTGATCTCATACTCTTTTCCCAATGGAAATTTAAAGCAACAGTCAATTTATTTTCATAATTAACTTTTTACTATTATCTATAGCTTTTGTGAAGTATTTACCACCACTTTAAGTCAAGACACTTCTGAGTTTCTTTTTGCCTGACATTTCCTTCTGGCCAATTTCAATGGGGCAAGAGTACATTTAATAGAATTATGTCGCTTTTCCACTACAAACGCGGCTGAGCCGTGCCGTGCTGAGTCGAGCTGAGCGGGGCTATTGGAGTTGCATTTTGACTACAACCGCGCTGAACCGTGCTGGCTGGAAGTGGGTGGACACATTGGGTGGGAGTTAGCGAAAGTGGGTGGACGTCACATGATGTCGTTAAGCAGCGCAAACAGTGACATCAGTGACCTTTTAAGCGGTAGTCTCACAACCCGAATAGTAAACAATAAACATGGAGGACATGGAGTCGTTAGTGTTGCTGGTCTTGGTGCTGTGGCTTGTCACCGACAACGCCAACAGATACTGGCAAGAGCGTATAGATGAGCCGAGGCACATAAGGCTTCAGAAATTCTCGTAATTCATAATTATTCTTCTTCCGGGTTAGTGGTGTTTACAGATCCCAGCGTGCTCGCGGGGCATGTGTGGGCATGTGAGGACACTCCTCCTCACCAATCAGTGCACAGGGGAGTGTCTGCTCACGCCCCCAGCCTCACTCGGCTCGCTTTGGCTCGCTTCAGCCCCACTCCAAAACGGTGCGAGTTTTAGGGGCTAAGCAGGGCTGAAGCGAGCCGAGTCGTGCTGTTTTTTGGTAGTCGAAACGCGAGCCATGTCGGGCTGAAGTGAGCTGAAGTGAGCTGAAAAAGGGTAGTGGAAAAGGGCCATTAGTCAGGTCTGCCAAAGTACCAACTGACATTAACCATCTGCTTATGTCAGCACCCCTGTTTACCACAAGCACAGAAACCAGAGGGACTCACTTGCTCGCTAATATTCTTTGTGCCTGGCAACCTAGCATCTAGAATTTTAAATACATAATTTCAGAGTAGATTAATTAATTACAAACATCACTTTCTTTTTTTAATTTAAATTCTAAAAAGAATGACAATTAGCAGTGTCTTACAACTGAAAGCATGATACCAGGGCCCTTCGGACAAGCTTCTCTGACAAAGTAGAATTTCTATGAATGAAAAAGTGAGAATCAATAATAAATTTCCTGTTCTATAAAATTCATTCATTCATTCCCAAGCAACACTCTGAGAAAGGTGGGAGAATTAACCCTGGATGGAATGCCAGTCCATGGCAGGGCACCAATTTGAGTCAATCTAGCATATCCAATCCACCCACCTGCATGTTTTTGGACAGTGGGATGGAAACAGGGAAACAGAAGGAAAGCTATAGACACTTTAAGCATATGTATAAAGAATAACCTGAGCTCATGGTGAAGCCCAGGGCCCTGGAGTTGTGAGGTAGAAGTGCTATCCCTGCATCAACATACTGCTCTGGTATCAATAATCAGCCTAAACAAAAACATTTATTTTCATAATTGAGAATAAATATTTTGATCTCCAACTGTAAAGATATTGAACTCAATCCCATGTTACTTAATTTGGGTTTGACTTCCTGAATTGTTTCATCCATCCATCCATCCACACAGGTACCGGGAGAACACTCCACAAAAAAAAGGTCCCAGTCAGCTGACAAGTTTGAACTCAGAACTTTCTTGCTGTGAGGTGACAGTGCTAAACATTGCATTACAGTACTGTCTGAATTGTTTCATGACAAAAAATACCATCCAAACAGCCCATATATATGTGTTCTATGGTACAGCTGTATCCTTGTTTTCAATTACATAAGTTGATTTTTTTAAACTTGCCTTTCTAAATTCCCCATTTAACACCCATAAAGTTATTGGTTCAATTGTTGTACTGTTGTTATTGTTGTTTTTATTATGTGTTGAAGGGCAAGGACCACTGTACCTTTATTTTTGTCATGCTCTGCCCCGGACATCCACTCCAGAGATTTATCATCTCCCAGTTCAGTGCTAATCTGGATCTGGGACAGGACTTCCATCTGGCCTGTATTCACTTCCTGGTTTTCTATGCTGTGTATTGAAACGCCGTTCTCAGAAGGGGACTTTGCCAGAATGTCTCGTTGGTTTTTCACGTTGTCTCTGCACCCTTATTGCTTCTTGGAATTTTGCTCTCTGTTTTGCCTGTTCATTGCCACAGTTTTTTGCACTCACATCTTGTCATTTTTTCATGTTTTTTTGTGCTACTTTTTTTGTCTCCAGTTTCTGTCGGGACTATTTTTCATGTTTTTTTCATGCTAGCATTTTTGTCCTTGCCTGGCTCACTTTTTGGCTGGATTATTTTGCTATTTTTGTTCATTTACTCTTTGACTTCAATTAAATCATTTTTTATTTATTGGATTTTCTGGTCTGTGTTCTGCTTTTGGATCCAAACTCATCACATCTCGCCACCCTTAACAGTTCGTTCTGGCCAACATGGATCCAGTGGAACTGAACCATCTGAGAACGGCTATGCAGCAGCAAGGAGCCCTCCTTGGGACCCACCAACAGGAACTCAAGCAGATCACTCAGAACCTGGCCACCCTGTCCAATTCACTCAACCTCCTAGCCACACAACTTCAGCACTTCCAAGCTGTGCCTACCCCTGCCCAGCCATCTCTGTCTTCACCTCCTGCCACCGCCGCTCTCCATGAAACGGGTACAGGTGTCAGCGGAGGAACGACTGCACCGACGGAGCATGGGGGCTTGCTTCTACTGCGGTCAGCAGGGACACATCTGCCGAGCCTGCCCACTAAAAGAACGAGCCCACCAGTGAATCGAGGGGCCCTGGTGGGAAATGCTCAGAACCAGCCCCCTGCTGACTGACCGTTGCTCCCCATTATCATCACTCTCACCATCTTCAGGTGCTCATCGACTCGGGGGCGGACAGGAACCTGATCTGCTCCGCCACCGCCAAGGATCTCCGAATCCCGTTACTCGCCCTCGAGGTCCCCCTCACCGTCCTGACACTCAATGGCACTGGTTTGACCACCATCACTCACCTCACCACCCCGCTTACCCTAAGGACTTCAGGCAATCACTCCGAAATGGTACAACTTTTTCATGAACAACCCTCACATTCCCATTATTCTTGGACTACCCTGGTTGATGCAGCACAACCCCCACTTAAACGGGACTGACCACACCATCTTAGGCTGGAGTCCTTCCTGCCTGGCCTCCTGCCTGAACTCCGCTCTGCCTCCCGCCAAACCACCTCCGCCCTCAGCCAGTGAGTTTCCCGACCTCTCTCATGTGCCTCCGGAATATCTGGACCTTAAGCCTGTCTTCAGTAAGACCTGAGCAGTGTCCCTTCCCCCTTATAGTCATACCATATGACTGTGGTATCGACCTCCTGCCTGGGACAGCACCACCCAAGGGATGTCTCTACTCTCTTTCCCCCACCGAGAGACAAGCCATGGAGAAATATAATCACTGAGTCTCTGGCTGCTGGGATCATCTGCCCTTCCTCCTCCCCAGCAGGGGTGGGATTCTTCTTCATGGAGAATAAGGACAAGTCGCTCCGCCCCTGCATTGACTATCGAGGTCTCAATGCCATCACAGTCAAGAACTGCTACCCACTACAGCTCATGACCACAGCCTTTGAACTACTCCAGGGAGCTAAGGTGTTTACTAAACTGGACTTACGCAATGCCTATCACCTAGTTAGGATCAGGGAAGGGGACGAGTGGAAGATGGCCTTCAACACCACTACAGGCCACTATGAGTACCTCGTAGTCCCTTTCAGCCTGACTAATGCGTCCGCGGTATTCCAGGTGTTAGTTAATGATGTCTTGAGAGACTTTAACACCTTTGTCTTCATTTACCTGGATGACATCTTGATTTTCTCTCGCTCCCTGGAGGAACATTGGGGTCACATCCAGCAGGTTCTTCAACACCTGCTAGAGAATAAGCTGTTCATTAAGGTGGAGAAGAGCGAGTTCCCCCAAGGCTCTGTCTCATTCCTGGGGTTCATCATCTCTCCAGCAAAGATCCAGATGGACCCCCTCAAGCTGGAGGCAGTTGCTGACTGGCCCACCCCATCTTCGAGACAAGTGCTCCACCGCTTCCTGGGGTTTGCCAACTTCTACAGGCACTTCATCCACGACTTCAGCACAGTGGCCGGATGTCTCTCAGCCCTGACCTCGACCAAGACCAAGTTCAAGTGGGGGGAGGAAGCAGATAAAGCCTTTTCCAATCTCAAGCATAGGTTTACCACAGCACCCATTCTCACCATACCCGATTCAACCATGCAGTTTATCGTTGAGGTCGACACCTCCAAGTCAGGGGTCAGAGCCATCCTATCCCAGAGGGCCAATGACAACAAAGTCCACCCATGCTCCTTCTCCTGCTGGTTATCCCCAGCTGAATGGAACTACGACATTGGCGACTGAGAACTACTGGCCATGAAACTAGCCTTGGAAGAGTGGAGGCACTGGCTCAAGGGATCTGATCTAGTCTGGGCCAACCATAAAAACCTGGAGTACCTCAAGTCCGCCAAATGTCTCAATTCCCGTCAAGCCCGTTGGTCTCTCTTCTTCTCCTGGTTCAACTTCACACTCTCCTACCACCCAGGCTCCAAGAATGGCAAACCTGATGCCCTGTCCAGGTTGTTCTCTTCCCACCAAGAGGACTCAAAGCCACCCAAGACCATCCTTCCTCCATGCTGCCTGGTGGGAGCCATCATTCTGGAGGTTGAGACACTCATGTAGAAGGCCCTGGAGCAGGACCCCGGTGAAGGTAACTCCAACAACATTCCTCATAACCATCTGTTTGTTCCTGATCCTATGTGAACCCAGGTGCTGCAGTGGGGTCATGGCTCCAAGCTGGCCTGTCATCCGGGAGCCACCTGAACCCTGGCTCTCATCCAGCAGTGCTTTTGGTGGCCATCCATCAAGGAGGATGTCCAGGAGTTTGTGGCAGCCTGCGACACATGCTCCCAGAACAAGACAGCCAATCAACCCCCTGCCGGCTTACTAAGACCCCTTCCAACTCCGCATCAACCTTGGTCTCACATCACCCTGGACTTCATCACAGGACTCCCCAACTCAGGTGGCAACACATGCATCCTCACTGTTATTGACCGTTTTTCTAGGACTGTCCATTTCATTCCTCTGCCCAAGCTCCCCCCAGCCAAAAAGACTGCAAAACTACTCATCCACCACATTTTCAGCCTACATGGTCTGCCTACCGACATTGTTTCTGACCGGGGTCCTCAGTTCACTGCACAGTTCTGTAGAGCCTTCTGCAAACTCATTGGGGTCACCTGTAGTCTCTCCTCAGGCTTCCACCCACAGACCAACGGCCAGGCAGAATGGGCGAGCCAGGCTTTGCAGGTTGCACTCAGGTGCATGGCGTCCAGGGATGCCAGTTCTTGGAGCAAGTACCTACCCTGGATCAAATATGCCCATAACACTCTCCCTTCCTCTGCCACAGGTCGCTCTCTGTTCCAGTGCTCACTCGGTTACCAACCACCACTGTTCCCCAGCCAAAAGGAGGAGGTTGCTGTACCCTCAGCCCAGCTTTTTATATGCCACTGCAGGAGAATGTGGGCATTGGCCTGGAGAAGACTCATTCGCTCTGCACTCGCATCCAAGAGGCAGGCTGACAAACTTCGCACCAAAGCACTCACCTACCGAGCAGGTCAACGAGTTATGCTCTCCACGTGCCACCTGCCACTTAGGACCATCTCTCACAAGCTAGCACCTAGGTTCCTTGGACCCTTCCTCATCAAGAAGGTAATCAACCCATGTTCTGTTAGACTGGCATTACCACTCACCATGCGACTTGTTCACCCTATGCTTCATGTAGCTCAGCTTAAACCTCTGGTCACCAGTCCTACTACTGCAGGAGCTCCAAGCATCAGGTCAACAACTGTCCCATTTGTCCATCCCGTACAGCTCCAACTGAAGGTTTTACATGCACTGTGAGTCTGATGAGAAAATTTAATTCCAAGTCTTTTAAGGTTCTTGTGTTATTAAAGTTGACAAACTCCACACACATCCTTGGTGCTTTTATTGATTCAGGGTGAAGGGGAACTTTATCAGCCACTCTATTGTGCAGAAATTTAATCTGCTCACAACCCCTCTGCAAAGCACACTCAGCATTAGGACCATTGACAGAGGACCCATAGAAGAAGGTTTTGTCACCACGAGGACCACACCGATTCATATCCAAGTGGGAGTTCTACATTCTAAGGACATCTCCCTTTATGTCACCACTACCATAAGTCATGATCTCATTCTCGGCTATCCGTGGCTTCAGCTTCACAATCCCTTGATATCATGGCAGAACAAGGAAATTCTCCAATGGTCTGCTACTTGTCTTCAGAACTGGATCTCTCATCCCCAAGTCAATCTTTCATCCACAACCATGGAGGGTCCTCAACCAGACTCCCTGGATGGAGTCCTGAAGTGTTACATGGACCTGCAGGAGGTCTTTAGCAAGGGAAAGGTTTGCGGGCTACCACCACATCGGCCCTATGACTGTGCTATTGACCTACTGCCAGGCATATTGCCACCATGGGGGCGTATCTACCCCCATCCCAGAAGGAACATGCCGCCATGGAAGAGTACATTCAAGAGGCCCTTAAAGGTCATAGGCAGGGGTCAGAGGTAGAATGTAGAATATCAACTTTATTTTCAAGAAGAACAACCCAAAAAGCAAATTCAATCTTCCTGGTGTCTAATTTGCACCCTAAAATTGAATAAAATCGTTAAAATATATTGGTTTGCACAAGTTCCAAAGGTTTGTTTACATCTCATTTTTGCGCACTTTTACCACTGGGGACAGTCATCATGATGTCATTCAAGGCAAACAGACTGGGAGCAGTTCTGTTTACTTGCAAACCAAGCACACGTGTACAGACTTTGGTCATGTAAAATGTCTGAAAGTGATAGCGATTTTGAAGTAGGAAGTCTCCAAATCGAATAGAGAGGTGAAACCATATATGTATGAACCTATGGCTGTTGCGAAGCAATCGGTGAATGTGGCTCACTGGTTTGACCATGCAGCCTCCTAATCGGACAGCGACTCAGCTGACTCTGATCACGGTGACCCCAGACCTCAACAAGACTTGCACCCAAATGATTTATCCTGATAGTTATAAATTCTTACTTTTGTCATAATACTAAATAAGAGCCCTTTTGAAGAATAATTAAGCCACACGGGCACACACAATCCCTATAATGTGGATTTGTTTACATTGCTAATATAATATACTGCTAATAGTAATACAAGCATTATACTATTTATAGCCTACTCTAAGTGAGGAAATATCCCTTTTGTCTCATTTCCACAATGATTGTACAGGATCCCTCAGGATTCTTGACTTGTCAATTGCAAGCAAAGGTAAAAATGTTTACCTTCAATCTTCTCCTTTTTGCTTGAGTGTTGCTGGTCCATTTCTTCTTTGACTGCTTGAGTTTATGTTCAAATTTTGTCAGAACAGCATCAGGCTTGAGCCTTCTCTGTCCAACACTGACACCTAAACTCTCCAACAGATGGGGATTCTTTAAAAAGTGATCAGAGCACAGAGTGGCGTATTAACCCGGCTGCTAACCCTCTTGCTTCACGCGCACAATCGACTCTCTCTGCCTCTTCTCCTCCCTCAGAAAAAGGTAAAAGCTTCTTCCTGAACCGGTCCCATTGTTACAGTTCACTGCACAACAATAAAGCATGGTTTATCTTTGGAAATTCCCGAATGCACGTCTGCACTTAAGCCGAACGGCAATGCAAATAAACGGAAGTGGACTCAACTCAAGCAATTTGTTTGCCATGAATGACATCACACACTGAGTGGTCATGAAAATTGCTGAGCAGAAATTTGCCGCAATCCACGCTAACTTATTCTAATTATTACTTATTAACAATACTTCTTGGGATGAGAAGAAAATTACAAAGGGTTTAACATAAAGTTTCAAATGTGCATAAATTGAAAACCTTTGCCTCTGACCTTTAAGCAAGGATACATCCACCCTTCCAAGTCTCCAGCTTCTGCAGGCTTCTTCTTCATGGAGAAATGAGGTGGTGGACTTCAACTATGTATTGATTACAGAGGTTTGAACCAGGTATCTGTCAAATATCCTCATCCCCTTCCTCTTGTTCCTGCGGCCTTAGAACAACTTAGATAAGCTAAGATCTTTTCAAAATTGGATTTACACAGCATGTATAATTTGATCAGGATCAAAGAGGGCGATGAATGGAAGACCACTTTTAGCACGACCGCTGGCCATTTTGAGTAACGGGTGATGCCGTATGGTCTTTCTTCTGTGCCTCACATATTCCAGTGCCTAATCAATGACATGCTACAGGACATGATAGGTAAATATGCAATCATGTACATTCATGACATCCTGATCTACTTCCCAGATGAAGAAAGTCACCAGAGACACGTCAGAATGGTTCTTAAATGCCTGCTAGAGAATCACTTCTACATCAAAGCTGAGAAATGTGAGTTTCATCAAGTTCATATCTCCTTCCTAGGATACATTATTAGCACCGAAGGAGTTAGCATGGACTCCTCTAAGGTCTCTGCAGTTACATCCTGGCCTACACCTGTTCTAACCAACTGAGGTAACTAGCCCCCTATTTACTGATGCCTGAATGCCCAGATGTGTATAATAATGCATGGTAAAAAATGTTAGAGAGAGGAAAAATAAAGAGAGATAAAAAGAGATAAGGCATGCAAAATATCTCTACCAGAGTAAAACTGAGAAATATAACAACATATGATCAAACCAAAGCTATGTGATTGTGTGCACACTTGAAACAACGTTAGGTTTAAATAGCACTTTTCACATAAACTAATCAAGCTAAGACTAATGTTGCCCAAATGCCAGCCTTACTTGGGACCACTCTCATGTGGCAGCATGAATGAGTTCATCAGTGATCCTCTGTTTCAGTGTATTTTTCTGAAAATAGTGGAGCACCGTAGCCAGTGGTCTGTACAACAACATGTATTAGTTCCTTTGTTTCTTTGCTTCTGCCTGCAGGCCTTAGTGTCTTTTTTAAATAATGATGGTGTGTCGATCAGAAGGAGCATGCTGAGTGAGGCAGAGAGAGAGGCGCATCTGGTTTTGGGAGGATGGAGTTGCAGAGCACTGGCAGCAGCACATGTCCGCAGCCTTGGCAAGGCGTTCGCACAGTGGGATACAGGAGACTTGTGTTGGGAGGTTGGGCAGAGATAGTCAGGCAGAGCCAGAGGCACTTTAGTGCACCAGTCTGAGAGAGTGAGGCACTGGTCAGAGAGAGAGAGAGTGAAACCTGCTTAGTCTGCCCAATTTATGGGTGAGCTTGCATCACAAATTATTGTAGTGCACTAACCAATTGTGGTGCAGTGAAATATGAGATGAGCTAATCATGGTGCAGTGAAAGAAGATGACATGGATATCGTCCAGGGCAGGAACTGAGGGAATTATGGGAAATACAGTTGTGTAGATGTGCTGTACCTACAGGAACAGAGAGATGATCAGACTGTCTGAGGTGGGGGAAGGGTGTGACTTTGTAAGCACCAGCCACATTGGTACCAACATGATCCACAGATTTTTGTCCCCTTGTGGTGTAGTAGACATTCTGGTGAAATTTTGGAAATTCAGATCTCAAAGTGCAATGATTAAAATTCCGAGCAGTAATAAAGCCACCATCTGGGTGCATGGTTTGCAACTTGTGAATAGCAGCAAAAAGTTATTTCATGGCCACTTTTGAATTAGCATCCTGAAGAACATAAACTGCAGCAGCAAAAATGCAAGTAAACTCATGTGGCAGGCAGAAAGGTCTGCATTTAACAATCAATTACTCCAGATTGGCAGAGCAATGTGTATCAGCAATGACAGAGTCCATACACCATGCTTTGTTTACATCAATTCATGCACCACCACCTTGGCTTTTACCCAAGGTGGCTGCTACTCTATCAGCCCTGAAAATGGTGTGCCCCTCCAAATCCACCAATCTGTTTGGAACATCCTTGTGAATCGATGTTTCCATGAAGAACCTCAGACTACAGTCAATGTGCTGTTAGGGTCCATAATTTTTAGTTTGTCAAGCTTCTTCACCGGGGACTGCACATCAGTGAGGAAGAGGCTAGGTAGCACTGGCTGGTGTGGCTTCAGCCTTAGATTTGCATGCAAACCTCCACACTTACCCTGCCTTTGTTTATGGTCTTGACACCGACACTAGACATTTTGAGTCAGGATGAATGGCGCATTTGGTTTCAGTGCCCTTCTCAGCTCCAGTGGTAACTGATTGAAGTAAAAAATTACCTAAAATGATGTCTGTACAGCAATGATTAATATCAAGTCATGTTTGTCTCTCATATATGAAGCTCACACGAGTAAATTGTGTGAAAATGTAGGATGTGAAGAGGAAAATAAATACGAGAAATAAATCAAGCTGAAATACAGTAAATGAATCATTACAGTAAATAAATCAAACTGGAACACTATTAGCCAAGGCCACCACAAAATTTCAAGACAAGAACTGTTGGATAAAGGCCCTGAAGAACTATCTAGGTGAAATGCACAGACAAATACACAACTTAAACCAGGAATTAACTCACTGCCGGGAACAACTCTGGAATGCCAAAGAAAAACAGCAGACAAACACAGAAGAAATGGACTTGATAAGGCAGGAATTAAAGCAGTCATATGTGGTTGTCAGGGTTTTGGTTGAGATGGGGATTGAACATCTTAAACCTCAGGCCACCCTCGGAATGAGACAGAGATTCAGGACAGAGATGCAGAGACTTAACGTTTTCAAAAAGGAAGTCTTTACTGAGAGCACCAGATCAAAAATCAAAATAAATCTTTAGCATGTATATTCCAGGTCCAAAAAGGTCAGTCATTAAAATGCACAAAAAGAAGAAACCCAAAAATGGCAAAACAGTACTTGGCACAAAAGTTCAAAAATAATATCCACTCGAGACAGTCAAAAGCAAAACAATCCTCTTCTTAGAAAACAGAGGGAGTGGTCAAAAGGCAGTTCAGAACAGTGGAGCAAACCGCTATAGTGAAAAACCCAGGACAAGTACTCACACAGTGGCTCACAGGAGAACTCAGCAAAGTGGAAAGAAAACAAACTCATATATATAGGCCAGCCAATCAACTACTTGCCATCAATGATTCGCTTAGCCAATAGCATGAAGACAAGTGTAACCCAAGAAAAACAAAATAAAATATAATGCAGAATAGTGGCATCTAGTGGCCAAGTAGATGAACAGCAGGCTGAAAGGTCCACAGAACCTGACATGTGGTGAAGCAAGAATCGGGATATCTTGCAGCTTCGTTATGTCACTGTCACCCCTAAGGCATCATTTATCCATCAAAAGCAATCCAATGAGTTCCAAGGGACTGCCCATCAGGGCAGGGTGCCATAGAGCCTGTCACTGGAAACCAGTGGCAAAGACACCTGGAGAACTTACTTCTGGGAAGATGTCAAAGAAGAAGGCAGCTTGCCAAGACAATTTCACATCACTAATGAGTCACCATGAAGGAACTTGATAAGGTTCCATCAAACATCAACACATTCACACCAAGCCCCACAGGGGCCCATGATATTCATGCATATTTACAAGATATTGACTTCTACCTCCAGAGGCTGGACAATGTGACAACCCAGGATATAATATGCCTCAAAATCATATCAAGCCTGGAAGTTCAAAGCTTCCTCAACTAGCAAACAGACCAAGTCAAGGTCAAACCCAAGTTGTTGCATGAAGCAATAACCGAGAAAATCTCTGACCCAGAATCAGAACAGGGTCTGACCATTACACAAGATGTCAAGCAAGGAAGACAAGAAATCCCTCAGGCCTACTACAACAACTATGCTGAGCTGATTTCAGGTCCAGAAATGAACCAAACATGGAAGAGGACATCCACTATTCCTCCAGAACCTCCACCCAAGTCTAAATCACTCTATGGGTCTCATGGCTTGTCCCCCCCACAATGACAAAACAGCAACTGTGACATCTTATGATTAAGGCTTTAACTAACAGAGGGCAACATCAGACAAAATGCCCAAAGATGCAAATGTACTGAGCATTGCTACTTCAAACCCAGACTTAACCCGAGAGGGCACTCACATCAACAACATCTGCTGGACAGCCTCCCATGGACAAAAGCATCCACTGTAAGTGGGCCTCAACAAACTCCATTCAGGCAATCTCAGAGACTAGTGCTGTGGTCAATGAGCAAAGCCTGATGCTCCTAGCCAACATAGAAGGGCTCCTAATCCAGCTGAACATTAAAAAAAAAAGCCAAATGTTGAACTGGCATTCTCACAGGCAATTGCAGAAGCCACAGAACTGAGTCTGGTTCCACAGCCATCAGGAGAAACAGTGCTAAACTGACAAAGGCAAACCAAAACCTGCTAACCTGTGGAACAAGCATGGAAATACAGCTGTAAAGCCATTCACAAACTCAGGTTCTTCCACATGCTCCCAACATGACCCACCATGGTACCACGAAGAGCAACGAAGGAACTATGAACCAAACCTAAAACCTGGACAACCCACAAGAGTGGATGAAAGGGCTCTACTACAGTTACTAAAAGAGTTCTTTGCCAAAATTCATGCAATGGTACAAAGAACTTCAGGAAGAAATGTCCCATGTGACTTGATTCACACCATAGGCCATCTAAATACCTACAGCACTCAAATAATCCTGGAACAGAACCAAAAGTGATCAACACCCAACATATATCAGGTAGCATGACCAGAACCCTTGGCATTGACAAACACTATAGAGTGGTTAGTTGGAGACTCTGGTTGGTGTCACTAACCAGAATCTCCAACAAACCATTCCATAGTGAGACTATGTGACATTGCTACCACAAACCCAGACCCTGGTCAAAATCACCATTACAAGCCATCCTCTGTACCACACAGTGTCATCCTGTGTGCCTTGACTCAAATCACAAACTTGGCATTGAAGACACCTTACAAGTCCTCATCCAGACACCTATGCCACAGCTCCTGGATGACTTGGTAGAGAAAGGTGTCATCTGGAGATTCTAGCTGTACATTACCCTGAAGAACATAGTGACTCTTGATACTGTCGTCAACATAGCAGCAGATATAACCCTGATGTCAACTAGACTCATCACCCAAATGGACAACCTAGCTGCAAAAGGGAACAACACACTGTGGCAACGGGGGCATGGCCAAGCAGCAGTTTGAGAATGGAGGGCAGGGTCAGGGAAGGTAAGTGGCTAAGTCATTACATCTGGTGTCAATTAATGTGTGTGTGTGTGTGTGTGTGTGTGTTTGTTACAGGGATGGAGCATAAAGGAGGGGGAAAGCAGAGAAGAGGGGACTCCTGACCTGAATGCATGTGTGTGTGCACGTGTGTAGGAGTGAGTGAGGCTGAAAAGCTATCCATATATATCGTTAAAAATAAAAGTTGAACAAACTTCAGTTCCCGCCTGCCGTGCTTCTGTGCTCCACTCACATCAGGGATTCACTACAGTGGTGCCAAAACCCAGGACGCCAGTACAGAAGGGAACCACCCCATGGAGTCCTCTCCAATTATGGATCTCATCCATGCCCTCGCTGCTGCCCAGCAGAACCAGCATCAAGTGCCGACTGCCCTCCGGAAGGACCAAGAACAACACTTTGAAGCCTTGATGCTGGCCTGTTGGGAAGATCGCCAGGTGTTCTGGCATCTGCTGGCATCAGCAGGGGTGTCCAACATTACCACCACAGACTTCCCTCATGTCACCCTCATGAAAATGGGCCTGCATGACGAGCCCGAAGCCTTCATCACTCTCTTTGAGCAAGCGGCCCAAGCGTGGGGGTGGTCAATCGAGCAGCGCACAACTTGCCTCCTCCCACTCCTGACAGGTGAGGCTTAACTACTCTGACCTCAAGAGGGCCATTTTGCAGCAGGTCGGCCGCCCCCCGGAACAACATCGCCAGCGGTTTCGGAAGCTGACACTGGAGGAAGTCGGCCGACTGTTCGCATTTGGCCAACAACTCTGGGACGCCTGCCGGCGGTGGCTGAGGGTGGAAGATGGCGACGCTGACAGGATCATCAACCTGGTGGCACTGGAACAGTTAATCTATCGACTTCCAGAAGGAACAGCAGAATGGGTCCAGTGTCACCGCCCAGCACCGCTCCACCGAGCCATCAAGTTGGCGGAGGACCATCTGGTGGCGGTTCTGATGACAGGCAGATGAGGCAAAGGCGCCTCTCCTCATTTCTCTTCTCTCCCCCTCTCTGTCTCCTCTCCCTCTTTCTCTTGCCCCATTCCCCCACCGCGGAGGTGGGGGCCAACTCCTCCCCAGCCAGCCCATCGCACCCGTGGTGTCCTCCCGTCTCCCTCTTCCATGTCTGTGTCCTTACCCCCTCAGGTGAGTGACGCCTGTAACACCGGTGCAGAGGGAAAGCCTGGGCCGGTATGCTGGCACAGCTGGGAGCTGGAGCATCTCCAGAATCAGGGCTCTGCAAGGGAGGTGGAGGCCGTGATCTGGATCCCCGATGTGCCAGAGACCGCCCCCGATCAGGCTGGAATATATCGCATACCAGCAAGTGTTCAAGGGGATACATATCATGCTTTGGTGGATTCTGGTTGTAATCAGACCTCAATTCACCAATGCCTGGTGCAAGGTGAGGCATTGGGGAGAGCACAAGCAGTGAAAGTGTTGTGTGTGCATGGGGATGTTCACAATTATCCCTTAGTGTCCATCTATATTCTATTCCGGGGCCAAGTGCATAGAGTAAAGGCGATGGTTAATCCTCGTCTCACCCACTCGTTGATTTTGGGTACTGATTGGCTGATGGAATATTTAACACATAGTGGGTCCTGCACTAGTAGGTCATGGAAAGATCCCAGTATGGCATTGACTGGAGAAGCTGTCGCAGAGCCATCTACGTCAGCACCGCGTCAGAGTGAGGAGCAGCCTGCTCCTCTTCCCTCTCTCAGGAATTCCCTTGAGGATTTCCCATGAGAGCAGTTGCGAGATGAGACTCTGCGACATGCGTTTGACCAAGTGAGAGTAATCGATGGTCAAACTCTTCAGTGAAGCATGGCACCGACCTTCCCTTATTTTGCTATTATTAAAGATAGATTGTACCGAGTGATACAGGACACTCAAACTGGGGAACTCGTATTCCACGTGGCTCACTTTAATCCCATTGCTGGACACTTAAGGAAAGATAAAACACTAGCCCAAATAATGGCCCGGTTCTATTGGCCAGGGATTTGCGGGGATGTCCGTCGGTGGTGTGCGACATGCCGTGAATGCCAATTAGTAAATCCCACAGCCACTCCAAAAGCTCCTTTGCATCCTCCCCCTCTAACCGAGACCCCATTTGAGTGAATTGGGATGGATCTCATGAGGCCATTAGATCGGTCAGCATAGGGATATCGCTTTATTTTAGTTTTGGTGGACTATGCAATGCGATATCCAGAAGCAGTGCCTCTCTGCAATATCTCAGCACGCAGTATTGCAGAAACGCTCTTCCATATTATCTGCCAGGTTGGGATTCTGAAAGAAATCCTGACAGACCAAGGCACTTCATTTGTCATGCCCACTGCACAAGCTGTATTGGTTACTGGGGATTAAGTCCATCTGCACCAGTGTCTATCACCCACAAACGGATGGCTTAGTAGAGCGCTTTAACCAAACACTCAATAACCTAATCTGGAAATTCGTAAGTGAAGATGCACATAATTGGGATAAGTGGCTTGAGCCCCTGTTATTTGCAGTACGAGAGGTCCCACAAGCCTCCATGGGGTTTTCTCCATTTGAATTATTATATGGGCATAAGCTGCGTGGCATTCTGGACATGCGATGAGAAAATTGGGAGGAGGGACCTTCGCCTAGCAAAAATGAAATTCAGTACATTCTTGACCTGCGCACAAAACTCCACAACCTCACAGACCTAACCCAGGAGAATTTGCGGCAGGCACAAGAATGTCAAATCCGGCTGTATGACAAGGGCATGCACCTTAGAGAGTTCATGCTGGGAGACAAAGTGCTCATATTATTGCTCATGTCAAGTTCTCAATTAATTGCCAAGTGGCAAGGGCCCTTCGAGGTCACACGGCTTGTCGGGGACGTCGACTACACTGTAAAAAAAGAATAGTCGAGAATACTTGAAATTTCAAGGCAACAGTCTGCATAAAGAATTTTATGTTTTGCCAACGATGTATGCCCATGATAATCCAAACTATGATAACACTGTTATCTTTATTAAGAATTCTTAATTAAGTCAATTTTCAATTCCTCATTCTGCCAACATAGATTTCTCTTTTTGCTGAACAGTGGCATTCACAGTAGTACAAAAAGGCAATTGAGGTTATCACAATTTTTGGGGGTGCTTTTTTTGGATAGGACAGTGTAGAGACAGGAAGTGAGCAGGAGAGAGAGACGGAAAGGGATCGGGAAATGACCTCAGATTGGAATCGAACCCGGGTCTCCAGACTTATGGTATGGCGCCTTATCCACCTGAGCCACGACAACATGATCTTCAACCGGAGGGAGAACCACATTGCCCAGCCCTTGCATTTGGGAGAGGAAACCCCGTGTCTTGGTCATTAAGAGCATGTGCTGAATAAACACCTGTGGCAATTATGTATTTTCAATTCAGATTATTCACTATTGCATATTTACACATCATTGAGGTGCACCCTATCAGTTTGATGTGGATTTTTCTGTTCGTTAATAATTATTCATATTTTCTTGTCCATTCAATTGTGAATATGGAATTACTTGAACAAAGCATAATTCTATTTTTTTAAATTATCCACATCAAGAAAAATCCACATCAAACTGATAGGGTGCACCTCAATGATGTGTAAATATACAATAGTGAATAATCTGAATTGAAAATACATAATTGTCACAGGTGTTTATTCAGCGCATGCTCTGAATGACCAAGACACGTGGTTTCCTCTCCCAAATGCAAGGGCTGGGCAATGTGGTTCTCTCTCCGGTTGAAGTTCATGTTGTCATGGCTCAGGTGGATAAGGCGCCATACCATAAATCCAGGGGTCTGGGTTTGATTCCGACCTGAGGTCATTTCCTGATCTGTCTCTCTCCTGCTCATTTCCTGTCTCTACACTGTCCTATCCAAATAAAGGTGAAAAAAGCCCCCCCAAAAATTGTGATAACCTCAATTGCCTTTTTGTACTACTGTGAATGCCACTGTTCAGCAAAAAGAGAAATCTATGTTGGCAGAATGAGGAATTGAAAATTGACTTAATTAAGAATTCTTAATAAAGATAACAGTGTTATCATAGTTTGGATTATCATGGGCACATCGTTGGCAAAACATAAAATTATTAATGCAGACTGTTGCCTTGAAATTTCAAGTATTCTCAACTATTCTTTTTTACAGTGTATGAGCAGGGACGGACTGGAACCAAAAAATGGCCCTGGACTTTCCCCCCAAATAGGCCCACTCTACTATAGTATACTATACTATAGTGTTATCGTAAAGTGCTATAGTGGTATATTGTCTGTCATAATAAAACCTACACAGATGAACTATTTATGATTGCTTATTCAAGAACTCAAGAACACCTAATATTCAAGAAAGACTAAACATCACTTGCATCTCCTAAACAAAAATGAACATAGACATTGTCTTTTATACTGCTATTTTACAGTCACTTCTATGCTTGCATTTTAAAGGGAAAAAAAATCTGTATCACTGATATTTGTAACTGACTTTGCCAACAATAATTACAATAATAAATAGTGTGTGATTCTCCTCACAGTATGTAAGCCATTTATGGTTAGTACCATCTCTACAGCTGAACAATCTTTGTAGAGAAAGGTTTTTGGGCTTTTGCTGGGGGTGGTAACTGAAAAACTGCTCCAGGCTGTAACTGTCTGAACTGGGGCGGCTGAAATATTGGGGCACTGATCCCTCATCCTGGCACTTTCCTGGACTCTCCCTGTCATCTTTTGAGCTGCCACTATCTTCAACCTGAATAAACAATTGAAAAGATGAAGTTGGATGCTATTGTTGATTATATCTAAACTATGCAATGGCATCTAGGAAAACCCTTCACACTGTGCACTGACATATGCTTGATTAACATTTGTTTAATAGTATTATTTGGAATGACAGCCTTTAAACCTGTACTTATACCTCAAAATTCTATTTTTAAAAACCAGCCAAAACTTTGGATAAACATAGCATTTGATACCTAGGCTACAGACAAGAAGAATAAAACAGGTTTGGAGGTTTTTCCTACATCCCAATTACATTTCTAGCCTTTTATGTCTATTCTGTGTAAGAATTAGCCTGCTTGACACATTTTATAGTTTTAATATTATGCTGATTTTTTGGTAGGTAAGCCTGACAAACAGATCTAAAATTAGGCTATTAACAAATTGCACAATGCAATGCTGCTGTGATTAGTTATGATACCATTCAACCAATCATCCTTCAAACAACATTTGTAGCCTATTCCACAGACATTCCACATGCACCACAAAAGAGAAGACAAAAGGTAAATAGTGCCAAAATGGAAAGCACTTCTCCCCCTCAAACTTTTGGTTAATGATAGGCTAGAGCTTTGGTTCTCTTGAACGTAAAGAGCCTAATCTCCATGAATTATGCAGAGGTGAACATATGAAAATTGTGGCCATTTGTGCTTGCCTATCTATTTATAATTGGCTTGCTTGGTAGTTATGTGTTTGTTTTGACAGCAATAAACCACATATTTCTCATCATCACACCGCAAATCCAGTCAATAGAAGATTGGCCTACTATGAGAGGGGTCTAGGAGTGGCCTTTATGTAACCTGTTTTATGCTATGGTTTTATGTCGTTGTCACTTACCAGTACCTCCTCCTCTGGTGAAATTCCCTCAGCTGCCTGCCCCTCATCATGACTATCATCATCAGCATGTCAGGTTGGATGTCCACCTGGTTCTCAGGCTCGCTTGGTGATAACGTGACATGAACATTACTGCTGCTGCTTGCAGTTGCACTGCTGCCAAAAAACTCTGTGAGCTTTCTACATTTTGAAGCATCTTCTTCAAGTGACTTCACTTTCTTTTATTTTAACTTTTCCCATCCACCTTTCTCCTTACGTTTTCTGCTTGCCATCTTTCTGTTGACAGACACAAACGTTACTCTTCTTTGTTGGCTTTTAGGCCTATGGAATAATGATTGACGGATAAATTATCATCTTAGCGCCACCTGTTGTTAGTTGATAGACTGAAAATTTTGGTTATGGAACAGTGCTAACAGCCATAGACCGGACAGACGTTCTGGACTTTTCCAGAACGCACAGATTGCCAGTCCGCCCCTAGGAGTGGCCTTTACGTAACCTGTTTTATGCTATGGTTTTATGTCGTTGTCACTTACCGGTACCTCCTCCTCTGGTGAAATTCCCTCAGCTGCCTGCCCTCAGGTCGCCTCACCTCATAGTCTATGAGGTGAGGTGACCGGATGGGACGGGACATTGCAAATCTACCACCTCAACCTTTTAAAATGCTGGAATGAGGGGGTCCCTGTGGCATTGGTGTTGGTAGTCCCAGAGAAGGCGGAGCTGGGGCTGGAGGTAAAAAAGATAACATCTTGAACCACTCTGGTCCCTTGTGGAGACCACCTCTCACCGGTCCAACTCACGGAGGTGGCTAAGTTGCAAAAAAAAATTTCTAATGTGTTCTCACCCCTTCCTGGTCATACCCACCTCATAGAACACCACATTGAAATGCCTCTGGGGGTGGTAGTGCGTAGCTGCCCTTACCGCTTGCCTGAACACAAGAAAAGGGTGGTTTGGGACGAATTCAAGACCATGCTTAAAATGGGCATAATCAAGGAGTCCCACAGTGACTGGAGCAGCCCAGTGGTCCTGGTTCCCAAGACTGACGGGTCAGTCCAGTTCTGTGTGGACTATAGAAAGGTCAACGCGGTGTCTAAATTTGACGCATACCCAATGCCTCGCATTGATGAGTTGCTTGATTGATTAGGTGCTGCTCGCTTTTATTCAACACTGGATCTAACAAAGTGATATTGGCAGATCCCATTGACTCCTCTATCCAAAGAGAAAACAGCCTTTTCCATTGTACTGTTCTCTCTACGTGTTTTGCTTTTGCGTGAACACAGATAAACAGCCAGCCAAACTCCTTATTCAAGAGCCAGGAAGTGAGCGGCTTGCTCCTTTAATATCTTCTCACACACAAGTCAACATTTCTGACTGCATTGAATTTGGTGTAAAACTAGAAAAAAATACAAAAAAAGTCTTAATAAACAACCATGTAAATATCAGTATCAATGTATCAAAGTATCAACTGCTTGATATTAACTCAACAGTTATTAGCACAGCAAGCTAATAAACAAGGCAAATTAGCAGGTAAGTATATGCTCTGCTATCACACAAGCGATGACATTATACTGCTACTTTTATACACAAAAATACCCATAAAAGATATTAACACATCTTATCAAACCTGTAAACAATGTGTAACACTTACAACCATTGCTTTCTGGGAGATTAACTGCATTGATGCGGCCGTGAGACAATACACACACACGTTTTTCCTCTCATTTATATTTTTACTTCCTACTTCCGGTTAGTCAGGAAACTTTCAAAATAAAAGCGCCACAAATACATAAAAAGAAAGATAAAAAACAGTAAATCAACATTTCAAAGTCATTTTGAGTGTCTTTTAAACATGTTAAACATATTCAGGGCAGAACATCCACACTGTTTGGATTACATCAATTTGTCATGCTCCCTTTTGGGTTATTTGGGGTGCCCACTACATTCTAGCAGCTTATGGACAGGGTCCTCCACCCTCACGCTGCCTACACAGCCACATATCTAGATGATATAATAATCTACAGCTATGATTGGCCATGGCACTTGGAACACCTGAGGGCTGTTCTAAAGTCGCTGAGGTGTGCGGGCCTCACAGCTAATCTGAAAAAGTGTGCAATTAGGTGGGTGGAAGTACGGTATCTGGGGTTCCACTTGTGTCATGGCAGGTGCATCCCCAAATTAACAAGACTGCAGCAATTGCAGCCTGCCCAAGGCCAAAGACCAAAAAGGAGGTGAGACAGTTCCTGGAGGTTGCAGGCTATTATCATAGGTTTATACCTAATTATTCAGATGTCACCAGCCCATCAACCGACCTCACTAAAAAGGGGGCTCCAGAGCCGGTCCAGTGGACAGAGCAGTGCAAACAGGCCTTCTCTGAGGTAAAAGCTGCACTGTGTGGGGGGCCACTTTTGCTTCTCTCTCCCCTTTATTTTGCAGACTGATGCATTGGGCAGAGGGCTGGGGGCCATTTTGTCCCAGAAGGTGGAAGGTGAGGAGCACCCTTTGCTGTACATCAGCCATAAACTCTCGATGCCTGATAGCAAGTACAGCACCATCGAGAGTGTTTTGCCATCAAGTGGGCGGTCCTTGCCCTCCAATACTACCTGCTGGGGCACCCTTTCACTCTCTGTTCAGACCACTTCCCCCTCCAGTGGCTCCACCGCATGAAGGATGCCAATGCGTGGATCACCCGTTGGCATCTCGCCCTCCAGCCATTTAAGTTCGAGGTGGTTCACAGGCTGGGGGCGCAGATGGTGGTGGCGGACTTCCTGTCCCGTCGGGGGAGTCTGCTTCAGCCCGGATGGCTCCCTGGCCTGAGTCGGGCGGTGAGAGTATGTAGCAATGGGGGCGTAGCCAAGCAGCAGTTTGTGAATGGAGGGCAGGGTCAGGGAAGGTAAGTGGCTAAGTCATTACACCTGGTGTCAATTAATGTGGGTGTTTGTGTTTGTTACAGGGATGGAGCATAAAAAGAGGCGGAAAACAGAGAAGAGGGGACTCCTGACCTGAATGCATGTGTGTGTGTGTGCATGTGGGAGTGAGTGAGGCTGAAAAGCTATCCATGTATATCTTTAAAAATAAAAGTTGAACATACTTCAGTTCCCTCCTGCCGTGCTTCTGTGCTCCACCCACGTCAGGGCTTCACTACACACACTTCAGCCCAAGAAATGCTTCCTATATGTGCAAGCCTATTCATCTGTGGATATCCAGATGGATCACTTGTATCCCCATCCACATATCCATTGGCCAGATGAACCTGGTGCATTCTGTATACATATCCCAACTGGAATCCATTTCCATCCTCATTGGTAAAGATTTACTGAAACAATTTGAGCCCTTGTTGGTTTTCTAGTGGCTGAAAATGTGGGCACAGTTCAGAGAACCTTTACCCTTGATGGCATCAAAACCTTCCAAAACAGGATGTCAAGCCCCAGACACAGGGCCCAGCCTCAACACACAATTGGAATAAGGTTTGCCTCATTGGCCACATTCCAACACACCAAACCACTGTCAGAACCATGAATTCTTCCTGTGCACTTTTGACCCCACACCAGGGTCCTACTGTCCCAAAATCAGAAATGACATATGGCTCCAAGGAACAGAAGTCACAGATGTTGTAATGGCCATGACAGTGGAGAAATCAGCTATCAGTCAAAACTGTATTATAAGCTGAGACACCACAACCCTCACATACCATACATCAATAAGTCATCAAAGTTTCCACTTTGCAGAGACCCTGAATCAACAATGTTAACCACAGGTATTTGTGCCCAAGACCTTATCTGAAACAACTGACCACTAAGGCACTACTTACTAGTTGTCCTAAACTTTCCACATGTCAAGTAAAGTCAATTTTATTTGTATAGTGCTTTTAACAATAAACATTGCCGCAAACCAGCTTTACAGAATTTGAATGACTTAAAACATGAGCTAATTTTATCCCTAATCTATCCCCAATGAGCAAGCCTGTGGCGAAGGTGGCAAGGAAAAACTCCCTCAGACAACATGAGGAAGAAACCTCAAGAGGAACCAGACTCAAAAGGGAATCCATCCTCATTTGGGCAACAACAGACAACATGACTATAACATTAACAATTTTAACATGAAGTCAGTTTCGTTGATGTTATATCTCTCCATTGATGGAAACTTGAGTGCAAAACTGTTCATGACAACTGCTGTCCTAAAGTTAGCAAGTCAACTGTAGTCCTCAGCCATAAAAGGATTACTGTAAGTGTCCAGAGCATCTTCCAAGTGTGACTTTCAACTGTCCATATGGGGCCATCTGTCCATATGGGGCTGTCCTCCACAGGAGTGATGTGATGAGAATCACTCCTGTGGTGTACACGTGTGGTGTACCTCGGGGCAGATCTCCTGGTTAGGCTGGCCATCCAAATGGACAGTCAAAAACATTCTCTGGACAGCCTCCCATGGACAAAAACACTCACCCTCACTGGATTTCCATTCAGGCAAACAATTCCAGATCCTTGCACCATGGTTAATGAGCAAAGCCTGATGCTCCCAACCTACACAAAAGAGATCCCAATCTGGCTGGAGATGAAAAATGGTGAACTGGCATTCTTACAGCCATCTGCAGAACCCATGCCACATCTGGAAGTCACCCCCCAAGTGGTGTACATCCTTTTCAATAACTGCACAGCAACTGACATCACTGTGTCAACAGCAATCCTGATGGGATGGCTCATCAGTCAACAATTCCATAACTTTGACCTCATACTTCAAGTGAATAGTCAAATCTCCACAAATCTACCAGCCCAAATGGGAAGAGAAATTTTGTTCACTGCTCCAAATCATGTTACTGCTATCACCTTGACAGTGATGGTAACAAAAAAAAAAAAATGTAGAGTCAATTTCACCAATAAGAAATGATGCCACCTCAGGATTCATGCCATAATGCATAATGACCCAACAAGGTTTGGGAAACCAACCACGTCTACCAAAAACAGAGTCAACCTCCCCAGAGGTGACTAATGAACCCTACACTGGATATGTGGCACAAATTCAGCCAGTCTTCATGGATGCCGACACCAGTGACAATGACAAAACTCACCAAAACCCTTGTCAACTCTTATAAAGTACAAAGTATTTTCACCCAATTCTCCATGATATTTTAACAGGATGATTCTTCACCAAAATGATTTTCAAGAAGGTTCTGTAAAAACTAATTACATGTTACAAGATTGAGAAAAAATTGAAACAAATTGATAAAAAATAACATTATAATAATATCTCATCTCATCATCTCTAGCCGCTTTATCCTTCTACAGGGTCGCAGGCAAGCTGGAGCCTATCCCAGCTGACTACGGGCGAAAGGCGGGGTACACCCTGGACAAGTCGCCAGGTCATCACAGGGCTGACACATAGACACAGACAACCATTCACACTCACATTCACGGTCAATTTAGAGTCACCAGTTAACCTAACCTGCATGTCTTTGGACTGTGGGGGAAACCGGAGCACCCGGAGGAAACCCACGCGGACACGGGGAGAACATGCAAACTCCGCACAGAAAGGCCCTCGCCGGCCCCGGGGCTCGAACCCAGGACCTTCTTGCTGTGAGGTGACAGCGCTAACCACTACACCACCGTGCCGCCATTATAATAATATAAGAATGTAAAATAAATTGAATCGTATGCATTGAAAGGCTTTAAAAGAATTTAGATTTAAACTGGGAAATCTTAGAGCACTGTTTAATATCATCACTTAGGTTGTTCCATTCTTTAATGGCTTGATACAATATCCTTTGTTTTCCCCAAATTGTTTTTGCAGGTGGTAGACAAAAGTCACTTCCATGTCTTGTGTCATAATCATGTTCATTCAACTTGGTCAACTTTAGGTTTGATGATAAATTATTCTTCTATTTGAAGATGTGCAGACATCAGTGATAGAGTCTGTGTTGAGTTATTTCTTTCCAGCTGAGTTCCTTACATGGATCATTTGCTGAGGATTGGAGGGGATGATCCAAGATAATCTTGGCAGCTTGGTTGCGCAGAATTTGAAGTGATTGCATCAACATGATGTTGTCTTTATCTCATCTCATTATCCCTAGCCGCTTTATCCTTCTACAGGGTCGCAGGCAAGCTGGAGCCTATCCCAGCTGACTACGGGCGAAAGGCGGGGTACACCCTGGACAAGTCGCCAGGTCATCACAGGGCTGACACATAGACACAGACAACCATTCACACTCACACCTACGGTCAATTTAGAGTCACCAGTTAACCTAACCGGCAGGTCTTTGGACTGTGGGGGAAACCAGAGCACCCGGAGGAAACCCATGCTGACACGGGGAGAACATGCAAACTCCACACAGAAAGGCCCTCGCCGGCCCCGGGGCTCGAACCCAGGACCTTCTTGCTGTGAGGCGACAGCGCTAACCACTACACCACCGTGCCACCTACTGTCTTTATCTCCCCACACAAAATCACCATAATCAAAGAGCCATAGAACTAAGCTATTGAAGTCCAACAATCTTGCAATCTTTTGACAGATCCAAGAAGAAAGCTCCACATAGTTTACCACTGTCCATGTTACAAAGAATATGATCTGCAAAGCTGGCTAATGCAGTTATTGTTGATCATTTAGGACAAAAGCCAAATTGCTTGTTGGAGAGTAGATTGTTCTTACTCTGGTATTCATAGAGTTGCAGATGGACAGCTCTTTCAAGGATTTTACTAAAAGTTGGAAGAATAGAGACTGGTTGATAGTTGGTGGCATCACTTCTATCGCCAGATTGAAACAAAGCTTTAAGTTTAGCACATTTCCAAATGCAAGGAAATTAGTGAAGCTTGATAGATGAATTCAGCAAATTATCAACTGGTTTTGCAATCATGTCAGCAGCATTCTTGAGAAAGTGAGCACCAATGTTATTCAATCTGATCGATTTATTGGTCTTCAAAGATTTTAAGCATTTAAGAGCAAATGATTCATCAACTGGAATCAAGCAAAAACTCAGATCTGTGTCAGGAGTGGTAGGTGCAATGACAGGAATCACAGAGGAGATTTTATGAACAAGAACTTCACCAATGGAAGCAACGTGATTGTTCAGTATGCTGGCAATGCACTTAGGCCAAGTTTACATTAGACCATATCTGTCTCGTTTTCTTCGCGGATGCACTGTCCGTTTACATTAAAACGCCTGGAAACGCCGGGAAATGGGAATCCGCCAGGGTCCACGTATTCAATCCAGATCGTGTCTGGTCCGGTGCTGTGTAGACATTGAGAATACACGGATACGCGGATACGCTGTGCTGAGCTCTAGCTGGCGTCATCATTGGACAACGTCACTGTGACATCCACCTTCCTGATTCGCTGGCATTGGTCATGTGACACGACTGCTGAAAAACGGCGCGGACTTCCGCCTTGTATCACCTTTCATTAAAGAGTATAAAAATATGAAAATACTGCAAATACTGATGCAAATACTGCCCATTGTGTAGTTATGATTGTCTTTAGGCTTGCCATCCTTCCACTTGCAAGTGGTAAGTGACGCACATGCCCGATATGCACTAGGATCACACACACAGCGGCTCAGTCTCGAATCACTGCTCGTGCACTTCACTCGCGCGCTCTGTGAGCTGCGCAGGGCCGGAGTGCTCACCCTCCAGAGGGCACTCACTGTTCAGGGTGGAGTGATTTGGAGCGCAGGATGCCTGCGGAGCTGAGCGTATCCGTGTATTGGCGTTGCTGTGTGCACGTGAATCGTGTATTGGCGTTGCTGTGTGCACACTAATCGTTTTAAAAACGTTAATCTGATGATCCGCTGATACGGTCTAATGTAAACCCCACCTAAGGCTCCAGATGTTGAACTTTGTCTGAGATTATGCAATCAGGATTTGAGGTCTGATCATGTTTACAGCAGATAGCTTTGTTGACTGCTTTCCATAGATTGTTTGAGTCTCCCTTGCTGTCTTCAATCAGATTTATGTAGTAGTCTGACTTACTGCGCTTTATAATGCCATTAACAGAGTTAGGAAACTTTTGATATGTTTGCCAATGATAGGAAAAGCCAGTTATTTTAGCTTTGTAGTGATGGAAGTCATGATCCTGCATAGCTTCTTTTATTTTAGGAGACATGGACAGTGATTCAGTGCTTCTTAACTGGAGTGTGAGTATCAGCCACATCAAGGAATAGTTTATTCCAAGTCAAGACTAATGCATCATCATCACAGTTGTTCACTAAATCCCATGGAATTTTTTTCAGGTCTTTTAGAAAATCTTCACAGTCATAGTTCTTATAAAAATGGTATTCAATTATCCTGGGAATTGCCTTTGGTTTACCTACTCTGAGAACACAGTAGATGAGAGAGTGATCACTGATAGATAGATTAACCACCCTACTACAACAATCAAGTCCATCATAGATTTTGATGTTTCAGTGACTCTTTTTGGCTCTTTGATCAATTGTGTGAAATCCAGAGAGTGAGTGAAGTTGAAAAGTTGTTGTTTCAAGGGATTTTTCTTAGAGGAGACATCCACATTGAAATCGCCCAGTAGAATGACATCGCTTGCTGAATAATCAATTTTAGGAGAGATGTTCTCAAAGGTAGAAATAAATGATGGTAAGTTAACATTAGGTGTCCTACAGATGTTGCAGATTAGAATGGGTTTACATTTCTTGTGCACTAGCTCAAACCAGAGCTATTCAACATTGTTGGTGTTGAGATCATCACAAATTCTGAATGGCAAACCATCTCAAACAGAAACTACAGTACCACCGCTATGTTTCCCACCAGGTCAAGCCTTCCTAATACAGGTATAACCAGAGACCTGGATCTCTGCATCATAGATTGAGGTGTTCCACCAGCTCTCATATAAGGTTACTACATCAAAGCTATTCAAATTTGATGTTATTAAGAGCTTCATTTCATCCAGTTTATCAAGAAGACTGCATGCATGAAGGTGGACTATGAATAATCATCTTGTTTTAAAACCATTTAATGAATTGACTTCTCTGGACTATGGTCTCATAGACATTCATGTGGTCCATATCCCCACATGACCAGGAGCCCATCCTACATTCACATGACAATACAAAATCCCAACTGAGACAGTGCAAGACATCATTGACTATGTTGGAAAAGGGATTCATTTGTCTGTGCAATAACACTTATTCAGCTCCCATCTGGTCAGTTCTCAAACCCAATGGGAAATGGGATCCCACTGTTGACTACAGGAAACTGGACCAACAGATACTGTAGTCACACTGGCCAATGACACAACTGGGTCTGGAACTCCCCGAGGTCAGAGGTGCTGGAGGGATTTCAAATAATATGGAGTCTTGCATATTATACGTCTCTCAGCCCTTGAATAAATATTTATCAATGTAAGACCACATGTCCATCCATCCATCCATCCATCCATCCATCCATCCATCCATCCTCTTCCACATATCCAAAGGTGGGTCATGGTGGCAGCAAGCTAAGCAGGGTATTCCAGGTGTCCCTCTCCCCAGCAATGCTTTCCAGTTCCTCCTGGGCAATCCCAAGGCACTCCCAGGCCAGATGAGATATATCTCTCCAGCATGTTCTGGGTCTGCCACAGGTCTTCTCCCAGTTGAACTTGCCTGGAAAACCTCCAAAGGAAGGCACCTAGGAGGCATCCTAATCAGATGCCCAAACCACCTCAGCTGACTCCTTTTGACATGAAAGAGCAGTGGTTCTACTCCGAGATCCCTCCAGATGTCTGAGCTCCTCATCCTATCTCTAAGGATGAGCCCAGCCACCCTATGGAGAAAGCTCATTTCAGCCACTTGTATCTTCAATCTCATCCTTTCAGTAACTACCCAAAGCTCATGACCATAGGTGAGGGTTGGAACACAGATTGACTGGTAAATCGAGAGCTTTGCCTTCTGGCTCAGCTCCCTCTTCACCATGACAGATCTGTACAACACCCTCTTTACTGCTGATGCTGACCCAATCCGCCTGTTCATCTCACACTCCATTTTACTATCATTCATGAACAAGACCCCAAGATACTTGAAATTCTTCACTTGGGGCAGGAACTCACTCCCAACCAAGAGGGAGCACTCCACAATTTTTTGGCAGAGATCCATGGCCTCAGACTTGGAGCTACTGACTCTCATCCCAGCCATTTCACTCTTGGCTGCAAACTGTCCCAGTGCTTGCTGAAGGTCATGCTCTGAAGAAGCCAACAAAACCACATTATCTGCAAAAAGCAGAGATACAATTCTAAGGTTCCTAAACTGGACACCCTCCTCACCCTGGCTATGCCTTGAGATCCCATCCATGAATATCACAAACAGGATTGGCAACAAGGGGCAGCCTTGGTGGAGTCCAACACCCACGAGAAACATGTTTGACTTTGTGCCAAGAATTTGGACACAACTCACATTTTGGTTGTACAAGGACCAGATGGCTCACAGCAATGGCCCTGATACCATATACTCCCGCAGTGCCTCCCCATAAGAGCCCCCAGGGGACATGGTTGTAAGCCTTTTCCAAATCAACAAAACACATGTGGACTGGTTGGTCAAACTCCCATGAACCCCCAACAGCCCTGCCAGGGTAAAGAGCTGATCCACCATTCCATGGCCAGGATACTGTAGAATCCCCATTGTTCCTCCTGCTTTCATGAAAGTATAATAAATTCAGAATTCTGTTTGCTTTCTTCTGGTCTCAAGGTGTCAATTTATTAACTTTTTCTCCACAATTTTTTGGCATAGTCAGCAGGATATCACGAGTAGCAGGAATTTCCAGATTCTTTGAGGAGAAAACATTGTAATTGAGTCTGAAGACCTCTCAGGAAACTGATTGATTGATAGACAGCAGGGGATCCACTGCTGCTGTTGATATCTAATGAACTTGTGGTGAGGAAAAACTCTCTCTTTTATTCTTGAAAATTAATGTCAAATTATTGTGTTGCAGTGAACTGTAATAGACATGTATGTATAATGGGTGGACCCATGCACTGTGCATATTTTTTGAAAAGGTGAATACATATCAGTTTAAGAGGAAAACCCTTTCTGGGTATTTTTTTGTTTTTGTTTTTTAAGTAAAGTTTTGGGCGAACAAGAAACCTACCTGTTATTGATGATTAGCAGTAAGTAATCATGATCACAACATATTTCAGGTAAAACATGAAAGCAAAACACAGTCTTCGCAGTTCCTCTGTGACATAAAAGATGGCACAAAAAGAAGCAAAGCAATCAGAAAATGAGACAATTCCTGAAACCTACCCCCCTTGTCCAAATGTAAAATTCAGGTTAACCAATTATTGACCAGACTCGTGTAAGCAACTTAGGATGTGGGTAGAATGATGCAGCTTTCCAGAGCAAGGTAGTTTAAGTGTGTGTCAAATACAGAATCACAAGGAAAGGTTAAAGCAGGTAGAGGAAGATAACAAAAATAAGAAGAAATATAGAATATAGGTTGATTGGGGTGCATTTAAAATGTGGCAAACAGAAGCTGCAATAAGAGATAAACAGGTGAATCCATCTACATGTCAGGGTCAGTCAGAACGGCAGGGAACTAACCAGAATTCGAGCGCTTTTATTCCTGCAGCTTCACCGCAGCAGCCATCAACTGCTGCACCCCTTTATGTGCCTGAAGTTTCACAGAGGAAGATGAATATGACACCTGCTGGCATTTACCCCAAACCCAACTCAGTGAAGGATTTGGATATGAGCAGCTATTCATTTTCTCCTCCCCTTCCTCCTCCCACTCCTCCTCAACATCAAGAAGAAATGCCTGTGCCACCCTCTTCTGGTTCAAGTCAAGTCAAGTCAACTTTATTGTCAAATATGCTATACATGCTCGACATACAGCACAGATGAAATTTCAGTCCTTTCTGACCCACGGTGCAAACAGGCAATGCAATAAATAAAAATAGGATAACTGAAATAAAAAATATAAAGAGTATAAACATTAAACACTCATATAAATAAATAAATAAATAAATAAATATATATATAGGAGCAAAAGGAAATAAAATAAACAGTCAAGGGCACTTGAGGTATAGCAAGTAAACATGAAATAAGCAGTATATACAATAAACTAATAGCTGTTAAGGTGAGGTAGTGTGGAATAGTGCAAATGAGCGAGGTAAAGTGAAATGTGCAGTCCCTGAGTTCAGTGTGTGAATGAATGTTGAGAGAGAGAGAGTGTGTGTGTGTGTGTGTGTGTGTGTGTGTGTGTTGGGGGGGAAACTGTGAGGGTGACATGATGTCAGATGCTGAAGGGGGGCAGGGGGGTGTACGAGCAGAATCTGTGGCAGGAGGCAGAGGGGGGAGGAGGGACAGAACAGAGAGGGAGTTGAGCCTCCTGACCGCCTGGTGAAAGAAACTGTCCTTGAGCATGCTAGTTTTGGCCCAGAGACTCCGCAGTCTCCTCCCCGACGGCAGCAGGCTGAAGAGGCTGTGAGATGGGTGGGTGGGGTCACCTGCAATCCTGATGGCTTTGCGGGTGAGGCGACAGTTATAGATATCCATAAGAGAAGGGAGAGAGACACCAATGATCCTCTCAGCTGCTCTCACGATGCGCTGCAGAGTCTTGCAGCAGGACACAGTGCAGGTGCCATACCACACAGTGATGCAGCTGGTCAGGATGTTCTCGATGGTGCCTCTGTAGAATGTGTGCATGTTGGGGGCTGGGGGCTCTTGCTCTCCTCAGTTTGCGGAGGAAGTACAGATGCTGTTGGGCTTTTTTGGGAAGTGATGCGGTGTTGTTGCTCCAGGACAGGTCTTCAGAGATGTGTACACCCAGAAACTTGGTGCTGCTCACCCTCTCCACTGCAGCACCATTGTTGACAAGAGTATGACCATGGTCAACAAAAAGAATTTGGACAAGATTAAAGCTCCACACAGGATGATGCATCTTCCCCGGTGTCATCACATACAAGGTCCCGTGTGATAAAGCGGGACCATGAAGTTCTCCAAATGCCTATGGTGGCTGTTGCAGGACCACAGGGGCCAATAATGGTTCACCAACCATGGAATTCACAAGAGATTGTACAAATGGCTGCTCAGATAAAGGATCCCAAACAGCATGGCGAGCCTAAGTGTGTTGAGGAACTCAACAGCTTTTGTAAAACATCTCTCCTTACCAGCCATAAACTGCAGCAAGTGTTGGGGGGGAACATACTAGTTTTGGACTTTGACAAGATTCAGGACCAGTTTCCTGAAGAAGAGCACACAAACCACCCGGCCTGGATGGACTGCAGCAACCGGGGCTACTGAGAGTTCATTACTAGATTGCTGAGCGTTGTCAGAACAACATTTCCAGTCCAAATGGACATCACACAGATAATAATCTATAAGCAACAGGATGATGAGACAGTGACACAATATCTACAGAGGCTGACCATAATGCATGATACACACTCGGGGCTCAAAAGGCCAACTGACATGGCAACCAATGAGGCAGTAAAACCTTATGAAGCCCATCTAAAGAATGTTTTGCTCAGTGACCTGAAACCTGACATAGCTAAGATGGTCAAAGATGGATGCGTCATGTGGGAGGTGTTCAAACTTGACAAGGTGAAGAGACATGCCATGCATGCAGAGAAGAGACTGAATGACAAAATGTGGGGAAAAACAGAGGAAAAGGGATGACACTCTTCACAAGGCCATGCTTACAATGGCTCAAGTTACACAAGCAAGCCAGCAGCATGGAGCTGGATGCGGAAGGGTCCATGGAAGAGGTTGAGGTTGACAGCGCCAAGATGGCTGTTTCATTTGTGGCTCACTTGATCACTGGCATGACCAATGTCTGCAATATTGGAGTCATGAGGGTCCTAAGATCACTGAGATAGGGGACTGACCACCAGGGTCAGTCACTCAAGCTCCTTGTAATGAAGAATCTGCTTTGCACTCACTGCTTGCTAAAGCCTGCACAGAGAGTAAAGAAAGTGAATAAGTAGGTACAGTGGTGCTTGAAAGTTTGTGAACCCTTTAGAATTTTCTATATTTCTGCATAAATATGAACTAAAACATCATCAGATTTTCACACAAGTCCTAAAAGTAAATACAGAGAACCCAGTTAAACAAATGAGACAAAAATGTGACACCTCTCCGAATCCAGGGACGCATGTCAGCCGAAATGAATCCGAGATAATCGCAAAAGAAGCATTTTTTTTTTTCGAAATTTGTTATTTTCATTTTTTTCCATAATGTGCAAGTTGAGATCTTGAAGAATGCAATCAGTATTTCAGATAATAGATTGTTTTGTTGGAAAAGCATACATTTTTTGTTGCAAATTGTCTCATTTTTGTCAGGACTGTAGCCTGCTGGGGGGTGTGGGTAAATTACCATATGGGCCATTCACATGATGATTTAAGTCTTTTTTTTTTTGCCAATCAGCTGTATGATATGAGCTGAGCGCGTGGCTACTTAGCTGCATACAGGCATGTAATTTCACTATAGAATGAGGAAGCTAAACAGAGTGCAGAGGAGCTGAAACACCGTGAAGCAAACAGACGCACAGTATTTACATCGGAGATAACCATTTCTAGCAAAAAAAATGCAACCAAAAGGAAGTGTTCTAGGACTACATTATTCCATCGGAGGCATTGGTGTGTGCAAGGCGACGTTTCTCTTTCTGATGGGGTAAGTTTATTAATCTAAGGCTGTGTGGTTATTTTTGCATGTAATGGAGAGTGTTGTGGTTTGGTTACATGAAACTAGCGTTGTGTTAGTTGTGTTATCATCATGCTATCTTTCTTTCTTACGGTGTGAGTATTTTGTTATTTTTGCATGTAACAGAGAGTGTTGTAGTTTGGTTACATGAAACTAGCATTGTGTTAGTTGTGTTATTATTATGCCATCTTTCTTTCTAACGGTGTGAGTAATTTTTCAACCACAAAACGTTAAAGTATACTTTAGGACTTATTTTTGTACTTCATAATTGTTTTGGGCATATTTTGCATGGAAGGAAAATTGACGTGGTGATCTTTGTTTACATGAAAGTAGCATCGTGCTAGCTAGTAGGGGGTAGAGCTTTCCTTAATGTCATGCAGATGAGCACCATTATGTGCCCGCCCTGCACCCAGAGTAGCTGAGATGGAAAACTTTAAGGGCGATTTTCTCCCTTTCCTGTTTTAAGAGGTATGGACCCTTTTCACGTGACGTCACGACAAATGCGGCCGCCATTTTGGACGTGTACTACCAGTAGTTTACCACAGCCAACATTGAGGAACGGCAGCAAAGAAAGTTTTTACTTTCAGCAAGACTTCCATCATGCCACTATATTGTTGTGCACCTGGATGTAGTAACCATCAACAAACAAGGCAAGGTTTATCATTTTATCGGATCCCGACGGAGAAGATGGATAGCGGCCATTAACAGATTGGCAGCCCTCGGCATACCAGCACTTGTGTAGTGACCACTTTGTTGGAGGTAAGACGAATAAAATTAGCCAGAAAAGGCATGACATTGCTGTTAACATTCTGTGGCGGCGAGTGTGTAACCAAATAGGCTAAAATAACCCATTGTAACCTCTTTGTTCTTCTGTAGTAGCTATTGTTGACTAGCTAATGTCAACAAGTAGCTATGTTACTGTAGCAATGTTTAAGTTCAGTCATTTGGATGACTGTTAAAACCTTTCAGTCTCAAGTTTTTCCTTTACTGTATTTACTAGTTTACTGTAATTATGATCTGGCAGCTATTTACACCGGATCCAGTATAAATAACTGCCGGAGCCAACGTCCGAGGTTCCGGAGCACGCTCTGGCTTGTTCTCCCTCAAATTAAGCAGCGCGCGCCGGCTTGCTCCTGGAGTGCTCCAGCCGAGGTTCCCCTCAAATTAAGCAGCACGTGCCGGCTTGCTCCCGGAGTGCTCCAGCCGAGGTTCCGGAGCACACTCCAGCCGAGGTTGCCCTCAAATTAAGCAGCGTGTGCCAGCTTGCTCCCGGAGTGCTCCGGCCGAGGTTCCCCTCAAATTAAGCAGCGCGCGCCGGCTTGCTCCCGGAGTGCTCCGGCCGAGGTTCCGGAGCACACTCCAGCCGAGGTTGCCCTCAAATTAAGCAGCGCGCTCCGGCTTGCTCCGGAGCAAGCCGGAGCACGCTCCGTAACCTCGGCCGGAGCACTCCTGGAGCAAGCCGGAGCGCGCTCCGGAACCTCGGACGTTGGTGTGTATGTGTATGGCGATGGGTTTTTAATGACATAGGTATACAGATCATGTGGGCCGAAGTCAGGTAAAGACGAGGGCTTCGTGTACTTCTGTACGTCAGTGAACAATCCTGGTGGAAGCAGGTAAACGTCGTTCTCTAAGCCTGCTAACCTCAATTTTTGCAAATATCTCTCCCTCTGCTTGCCCTGTAAATGCCCTACGTCACTGGATAGTGAAGGTGTTTTCTGCATCTCGCTCCTTTTTCTTTTATGTTTTTCGTTTGTCGCCTTCCTCGCATTCAAACTGATTCGAGCCGAAGTCCACTACATGTCCAAAATGGCGGTCGCGTTTACGAAGGTCACGTGACTGAAAAGGGTCTATACACATTCAAAAGGTCACACATTCTTCAAATATTGTCAGATCTCCACATGGAAGACATCATTGGAAAGCTTAGAAACTGTACTTTCTGAATCTGTCAATAACTCAAAATGCCCCCGGGCGGACATGTGTCGCTGGATTCTGTTATCTGACACAAATATTATACTTGGTCATTTATTTATTGAGAGACAGAATGTTAAGTGGTGAAAAACTTGTGTCAGAGATGTGCTCAGGATGGCAATTTATGAAACTTACAGCTGACTCCCCGTGTTTAGTGGAGGTTCGTAAACAGTTTTGGACACAGGGTAAACACGATGTGGGGCTGATAAAGGGTATTGAGCCAGTGGTGATCACCCAAAAATCTGATTTTAGATCCTGTAAATCCCAATATCCCCTGAAACCCAAAGCCATAGAGGGCATTAGGCCTGTGGTCAATTCACTAAAGGCAGCAGGGGTAATTGTAGATTATCCTAACTCCCCCATGTGCACTCCCATTTTCCCAGTTAAGAAACACACTGAGCCAGGCCAACCCACTGAGTGGAGATTTGTATAAGACCCACAGGCAGTAAATGCAGCTGTAAGAGCTTGAGCTCTCAATGTTCCTAACCCCAATACTATTCTTTCACAAATACCACCAAATAGTGCACATTTTTTCCATAGTAGACCTTGGGAATGCATTCTTTAGTGTACCTATTCATTCAGGCAGCCAGTTCTGGTTTGCTTTCCAGTTTGATGGTCAACCATACCCTTTTACATGCCTATGTCAGGGCATTTGTGAGTCCCCAACTATTTACAGTGAAGTATTGAGCAAAGCCTCAGTTATCGTGTTAACAGAAGGTTCTGCCTTACTGCAATATGTCGACGATCTACTTTTGGCTGCACCTTCTGAGGAGCAGTGCAGATACAATCTCCTTGTTGAAACATTTGGCTGCAGAAGATCATAAGGCCACTCTGCATAAGCGCCAGTTTGTCCAAACAGAGGTGAAATTTCTTGGACACCCGGTGTCAGGCTAAGGTAAATCTCTGGGATCAGAAAGAATCACAGCCATTCAAAATATACCAAAACCTCTAACCAAGAGGCAAATGATGCTGTTTCTGGGTATGTACTCATATTGTCATGCATTTATTCCTATGTTATTCTTAAGGCTCCCCTCAGTTGACTGATCCATGGCAAGGGCCTGCAACCTCCTGATAAGTTGACATGGAGCACTGAGGCAGAAGATGTGTTTGTTGAGCTTAAGTTAGCTCTTCAGAGCACTCCCACACTGGGGATCCCAGACCCTACTCATCCTTTTGTCCAGACCATCGATGAACAATCAGGATGTATGACATCAGTATTACTACAACAACATGAAGGTAAGTTACAACCAGTTGCATACTATTCTGCTGAACTTGACCCTGTTGCAGTGGGACTGCCGCTATGTCTCCGAGCCATTGCTGCTGCTGAAAAGGCCATAGTAGCCTCATGAGACATAGTGGGATATTCAGAGCTAATGTTATTAGTTCCACATGCTGTTTTTGCTCTTCTCCTAGAACAGAAAACGTCTCATCTGTCAGCTGCTCACTGGCTCAGATACAATGCTGGGTTACTCAAGATGCCTAATATCACAGTGAAACACTGTTCTATCTTAGACCCCGTGGTGCTGTGATGCACTGAGGTTGACAGTGAGCCTTCCTGTTGCATATCCATTGTTTCCCAGATTTGTTCACCTCACTCTGATCTAAGCAAGGTTCCTTTGCAAAATCCAGACTTAGTGTTTTTCATGGATGGCTCCGCTTCAAAAAACCCAGACTCAGGTAAGAACCTTGTTGGTTTTGCAGTCACCTCTGCCCATGAAGCCCTTGTTCCAGGATCACTTCCAAGTCACATTTTGGCACAGGCTGCTGAACTAGTGGCACTCACAAAGGCCTGTAAATTCACTGAAGGTAAGACAGTGATTATATACACAGACAGGAGGTATGCTTTTGGAGTAGCACATGATTTTGGTACTTTATGGAAGTATCGTGGGTTTCTAACATCTACAGGTAAACTTATAGCACATCACACACTCATCAAAGAACTGTTAGATGTGATTTTACTCTCTATGCAGGTTGCTATTTGTGTGTCACCCATACTAACTTTACTGATCCTGTCTCTGCAGATAACACTGCTGCCAACGAAGCTGCTTCCAAGGGTTCTCCATTTGTGCTTGTGTTAACCCTAACTGTGTCTCAGGATCCTCTTTCCAGGTTTGCTCTGCTGGAGTAGGTTCAGTCACCAGGCACGCCACAGGAGATAGCATGCTGGACAAAAGCCAGTTGCATCAAATGTAACGGGGTGCGGTATTGACCTCATACCAGGCCAGGTCATGTGGGAAATCCCTGCCTCCCTAGTTGTTATTTCCCCATGTTTGCTAAGTTGATAAATGGGTGGGACCATGTATCAAATGGGGGGAATGATGAGCTATAGGACTAAGTATTGGTTCACAAAGTGGTTTTCAATTTTCTCCCAAAAGTTTTGTGAAAAATGTCCTATTTGCATAGTACACAATATAGGGAAAGTTCAGAGTAGACCTACAGCCATGCACCCAACACCAGACATGCTGTTTGATCATTTGCAGATGGATTTCATTGAGCTCTCGCCTGCTGAGGGAAAAAAAAAGTACTGCCTAGTGATTGTTGATGTTCTCTAAGTGGGTAGAGGCATTTCCAACCTCCAAACAAGATGCAGGTGTGGTAGCAAAGGCCCTGCTGACTGAAATTATTCCACATTGGGGCATTCCAAATAAAATCAGCAGTGATAACGGTACCTTGTTTGTTAACTAGGCACTGACACAAGTAAGTGAGGTGATGGGCTTTGGCTTCAGACATCACTGTGCCTATCACCCACCAAGTGCTTGTGCAGTATAGAGAGAGAATGTCACACTGAAGAACAAATTGGCAAAATGCTGTGAAGATACGGGCCTGAATCAGTACTGTTTCATATGAGGTCAAAAACAATCTCAACCCCTTTGAAATTCTGTTTGGCAGGCCACCCGATACTGGTGTGGTCTCAGGGCCTAAACCACAAACCATAACTGTGTTGTGTGAGGATGAAATATTGTGTTATTGTATGGATCTTTTCTCTGCTCTCTCTATCACTCACAAGCAGGGGAAGGATGCACTTCCAGTCCCACCATCTGGACTTTTACATGATTTAAAGACTTGAGAACAAAGAGCTAGATATGCCCACAGTGGTTGGGACCATATTAGGTGCTGCTGATGACACAAACAGCTGTTAAGATTGGGGAGAGAGCCACATGGATACATGCCTCACACTGTAAGCACACACCACTGCCAGGAGGAACAGAGGAGGACAAAGATGAGCCATTGAAGAAAGAGGAGAAAAAGAGCCATGAGTAGGTGAAGCTAGTGATGTTTCACAGAGTTTCAGTGAGGTGGGAAGAGTGTGAAAGTGCGTGCCTGTACTCGGAGCACCACAATACGTCAAGAATCATGAAGTTTCACCCCCTAGCAGCACCTATCAGTCTTTCCCCATCTGATGCCATGATACCGACCACCAGTCACCTGGTTTTGCAAGTTGCTGGAGCATATGCCTACCTGTAGTCAGTGTTTTCCTGAAGGCGAAGCATGACCTTTCATATCTAATACAGCTGAAACAACACAGCCAAGGACCAAGAGAGTTGAGAATGAACCCAATGGTAATTACAATTATATTTCTCATCATAGTAAACAGGGCAACAGTTGTAATTGAGTAATTGACTAAGTGCCACGGGATCATAGCATGTGCACTGGCTATAGAGACTGCAAAGAACCTATCAACTAGTGACTCATGCTGGATATGCCACTCATTGCTTTTGAACTGGGCCAATGTGTCACTGGGCAGTGAGATGGCTAGAGAGCTCAACAAGGACAAAACCAAGTGCTGGGTGGGTGAGGGTATGCAATTAGTTCTCTCCATAGGACAACAACTCCGCAATCCAAAAACTTCTAGGATAGTAGCAGATGGCCCAATATCCAATTGTTCTAGACCCCCTGAACCAGTGCAGCACATGGTTTCATATCTAGTTCCATATGCCCATGGAGACACATGTGTATGTTCTGACAGTTCAACACCTCTTGGGATCTCTGAATGTAAACCTTATATACAGTGCTCCCAAAATGAATCAAAATGCCGCACTGGCTTTGTTGGTTCCATCATCAGTATGAATAAGGCAAAACTGAGTATGGCTTCTTATCCATTGATCATGTGGGTCTGCGGTTCACATGCATATTCAAGAATTCTGACAGATTGGAACTGGAATTGGTGTTGTTACTCATCCATGGTGTTCCCTGGCCTAATGATTGCTGAAGATAATCTATTTCAAAAGAAAGCTCACCATATCATGAAAAGATAAAATCTCACTAGATATAATGGGTATGTCCTCGCTGACCACTGGACATCACCGGGAGTGAATGTGGAGTGGTCACTGTTCCGGGGTGGAGGAACAACAGCAGCCTTCAACAAGATCAATGGGCTGGCATGGCAGCTGCTAAGGTTAGCCAATGGGATGGAGTCAGCCCTCACCCTCATGAATACTGAACTGGATGCCCTTAGGAAGGCTGTGATTCAGAACAGAGTTGCAGTTGACACTTTATTGGCAATGAGAGGTGAAGTGTGTAAGGTATTAATCACCTCCTGTTGTTTCTATATACCAGACATCTACCAAAACTTCTCCTTGATCATTGCTCATATGCTAGAAGCAGTGACAGCCCCACCGCCTGTCAATGATTCCTGGTTCTCCTGGCTTCTCAAATAGGGTAAAGGATGGATACATTGGTTATTAACTATACTTACACCAGTGATATGTGTGTTGCTCCTGATATGCGTGGTTGGACCATGTGCCCTATGATTCTTGAGAGATATGATGATGAAGATAGTGCATGCCATCATGGAAAGTTACCAGATGGTGAGGATGGATCCAGAGAAATTTCCGGACTGGCCTCAGAGCCTATATGAGAATTATAATCCCCCTTTCTCAACTGTGAATGAGTATGAACTATACATAAAATGAGAAACTACTTATTTATCATTAGTGTCTCTCTCCCTTCTCTTATGGATATCTATAACTGTCGCCTCACCAGCAAAGCCATCAGGATTGCAGGTGACCCCACCCACCCACCCATCTCACAGCCTCTTCAGCCTGCTGCTATCGGGGAGGAGACTGCGGAGTCTCCGGGCCAAAACCAGCAGGCTCAAGGACAGTTTCTTTCACCAGGCGGTCAGGAGGCTCAACTCCCTCCCTGTTCTCCCTGTTCAACTCCCTCCTCCCCCCTCTGCCTCCTACCACAGATTCTGCCCTCACCCCCCAGCCCCCCCTTCAGCATCTGACATCATGTCACCCTCACAGTCCCCCCCCAACACACACACACACACACACACACACACACACACACACACACACCACACACACACACACACTCTCAACATTCATTCGCACACTGAACTCAGGAACTCAGGGACTGCACATTTCACTTTACCTCACTCATTTGCACTATTCCACACTACCTCACTTTAACAGCTATTAGTTTATTGTTTATACTGCTTATTCCATGTTTACCTGCTATACCTCAAGTGCCCTTGACTGTTTATTTTCTTTTCTTTTGCTCATATATATATATATATATATATATATATATATATATATATATATATATATATATATATATATATAAAATATACCTGTGATTGTTTAGTCTATGTCTATTTCTTATCTAGACTGTTTATACTGTTTATATTGTTTAATTCAGTTATTCTGTTTTTATTTATTGCATTGCCTGTTTGCACTGTGGGTCAGAGAGGACTGAAATTTCATCTGTGCTGTATGTCGAGCATGTATAGCATATTTGACAATAAAGCTGACTTGACTTGAACCAGAAGAGAGTGGCACAGGCCTTTCTTCTTGATGTTGAGGAGGAGTGGGAGGAGGAAGGGGAGGAGAAAATGAATAGCTGCTCATATCCAAATCCTTCACTGAGTTTGGTTTGGGGTAAATGCCAGCAGGTGTCATATTCATCTTCCTCTGTGAGATTTCAGGCACATAAGGGGGTGCAGCAGTTGATGGCTGCTGCGCTGAAGCTGCAGGAATAAAAGCCCTCAAATTCTGGTTAGTTCCCTGCCGTTCTGACTGACCCTGACATGTAGATGGATTCACCTGTTTATCTCTTATCGCAGCTTCTGTTTGCCACATTTTAAATGCATCCCAATCAACCTGTATTCTATATTTCTTCTTATTTTTGTTGTCTTCCTCTACCTGCTTTAACCTTTCCTCGAGATTCTGTATTTGACACACACTTAAACTACCTCGCTCTGGAAAGCTGCATCATTCTACCCACATCCTAAGTTGCTTACACGAGTCCGGTCAATAATTGGTTAACCTAAATTTTACATTTGGACAAGGGGGGTAGGTTTCAGGAATTGTCTCATTTTCTGATTGCTTTGCTTCTTTTTGTGCCATCTTTTATGTCACAGAGGAACTGCGAAGACTGTGTTTTACTTTCATGTTTTACCTGAAATATGTTGTGATCATGATTACTTACTGCTAATCATCAATAACAGGTAGGTTTCTTGTTCGCCCAAAACTTTACTTAAAAAAAAAACAAAAAAAACAGAAAGTGTTTTCCTCTTAAACTGATATGTATTCACCTTTTCAAAAATACGCACAATGCATAGGTCCACCCATTATACATACAATTGCAAGTTACATCACTTCCTCTGGCAGGAAACTTAAGAAAGGCAGTGAGGTGAGGAAACGACTCTCCAAACATTTTACCAAATTGGATGGCTTTATTGGTGAATTATGCCACCAAAAAAGAACTTTACCGCCGAGGAAGGCGAGGACATTAAAAAGTCGCTCGACTTTCAGGCAGAAGAAGTTTCTGTTATTAAACAACAACAGAAATCCATCATGGAGCTGGTGACTGAAGTGAAGTCTCTCAGGCTGCAGAACGCCGAGAAGGACCAGCGTCTCGCCCACCTGGAAAGCAGAGTTGCTGAACTGGAACAGTACACCAGGATGAAGGACATCATCATCATCACTGGGATTCAGATTAAACCCCGGTCATATGCGAAAGCAGTGACAAGGGAGGGAGAATCTGATGAACTGGGCAGCAACTCCGTGGAGCAACAAGTGTCAGCATTCCTGCACTCAAACGGAATCGATATTGATTGCAGCAATGTTGAGGCCTGCCACATTCTACCCAGGAGAGACAAGGAAAACACTGCCATCATCATGAGATTCATCAATCGGAAACATAAATCTGCATTGCTGAAACAAGGAAGGAAACTGAAAGATACATATGTCTATATCAATGATCACCTGACAAAATGCAATGCTGACATCACCAGAAAAGCATGACATCTGAAGAAAGAAAATAAAATTCAATCTACATGGATCACCAACTGCAAAGTATTCATTAAGCTGAATGGTACACTGGAGGAGGCTAGAGTTCTGGTCATATGAAACACCGAGGACTTGGACAAATACCAGTGATGGCTATTGGGACTGTATGGTAATTAATACTGAGGTGACCCTACACCAAACTCAACCATGACACACACCGAAATAACTCTTTCATCCATTACCCAGAACACTACTTGGCTGATGCAAATGCTTATTGATTATGAAAACCTGGAACTGAAACCACATAAATTCACTGACCATAAACTATTGGATATAGATGATGACATAGACCCGGACAATAACTTTTTCTCAAACATTAAGGACAATTGCCACTGTTACACAGAGGAACAGTACAATCAGTTCACTAAGGCTGTGGGAAAATTATCAATAATACACTTCAACAGCAGCGGCACGGTGGTGTAGTGGTTAGCGCTGTTGCCTCCCAGCAAGAAGGTCTGGGTTCGAGCCCCATGGCCGGCGAGGGCCTTTCTGTGTGGAGTTTGCATGTTCTCCACGTGGGTTTCCTCCAGGTGCTCTGGTTTCCCCCACAGTCCAAAGACATGCAGGTTAGGTTAACTGGTGACTATAAATTGACCCTAGGTGTGAATGGTTGTCTGTGTCTATGTGTCAGCCCTGTGATGACCTGGCGACTTGACCCTGCCTTTCACCTGTAGTCAGCTGGGATAGGCTGCAGCTTGCCTGCGACCCTGTAGAACAGGATAAAGTGGCTAGAGAAAATGAGATGAGAAGATGAGACACTTCAACAGCAGAAGCATGTACACTAACTTCAAATACATCAAGAAATTCTTAAGTCAGTTTACTCATCCATTCAACATAATTGCCATATCAGAGACATGGATAAAGGAGTGGATTTTGAACTGGCTGGATATGAATTTAATTATATACACAGGAAAAATAAAGGTGGAGGAGGAGTGGCGGTGTATGTGGACTGTAATTTGAATTATAAGCGAATAGATGGCATGCCAACAGTGATTGATAACTTATTAGAATGTTTAATAATCTAAATTAATATTGAAAAAAGTAGAAATGTATTAATTAGCTGTATATACAGTGGGGAAAATAAGTATTTGATACACTGCCGATTTTGCAAGTTTTCCCACTTACAAAGAATGGAGAGGTCTGTAATTTTTATCATAGGTACACTTCAACTGTGAGAGACAGAATCTGAAAAAAAAAATCCAGAAAATCACAATGTATGATTTTTAAATAATTAATTTGCATTTTATTGCATGAAATAAGTATTTGATCACCTACCAACCAGCAAGAATTCTGGCTCTCACAGACCTGTTAGTTTTTCTTTAAGAAGCTCTCCTATTCTCCACTCATTACCTGTATTAAATGCACCTGTTTGAACTCATTACCTGTATAAAAGACACCTGTCCACACACTCAATCAATCAGACTCCAACCTCTCCACCATGGGCAAGACCAAAGAGCTGTCTAAGGACACCAGGGACAAAATTGTAGATCTGCACAAGGCTGCGATTGGCTACAGGACAATAGGCAAGCAGCTTGGTGAGAAGGCAACAATTGTTGGTGCAATTATTAGAAAATGGAAGAAACTCAAGATGACTGTCAATCTCCCTCGGTCTGGGGCTCCATGCAAGATCTCATCTCGTGGGGTATCAATGATCATGAGAAAGGTGAGGGATCAGCCCAGAACTACATGGGAGGACCTAGCCAATGACCTGAAGAGAGCTGGGACCACAGTCTCAAAGATTACCATTATTAACACGCTACGCCATCATGGATTAAAATCCTGCAGCGCGCGGAAGGTCCCCCTGCTCAAGCCAGCACATGTCCAGGCCCATCTGAAGTTTGCCAATGACCATCTGGATGATCCAGAGGAGGCATGGGAGAAGGTCATGTGGTCAGATGAGACCAAAATAGAGCTTTTTGGTATAAATTCCACTTGCCGTGTTTGGAGGAAGAAGAAGGATGAGTACAACCCCAAGAACACCATCCCAACCATGAAGCATGGGGGTGGAAACATCATACTTTGGGGGTGCTTTTCTGCAAAGGGGACAGGACAACTGCACCATATTGAGGGGAGGATGGATGGGGCCATGTATCGCGAGATTTTGGGCAACAACCTCCTTCCCTCAGTAAGAGCATTGAAGATGTGTCATGGCTGGGTTTTCCAGCATGACAATGACCCGAAACACACAGCCAGGGCAACTAGGGAGTGGCTCCATAAGAAGCATTTCAAGGTCCTTGTGGCAGCAGGGGCGTGATCAAGCACTGGTCTGTGACAGGAGGGCGGAGTTGGGGAAGGTAAGTGGCAGAATCGCTACACCTGAGTGTAATTAACCTGTGTTTTGTGTGTGTTCTCCCCAGTAAACCGCGCCCTATTTAAGGAGGGAGAGTGAGAGCGGAGGGGAGTTTGCCGAGAGGAGACTACGGAGTGTGTGTGTGTGTGTGTGTGAATCTCCGAGTGTTGCTTATCGAATGCCCGACTGAAAAGTGCGGCAATAAAAACACGATATTCATTCTGATCTCTGTCCTGCCGTCTTTTGTGCTCCACCCACACGTTAAAACCGCTACAGTGGTGCTGAAACCCGGGAAGGTGGAGCACCTGTCCTGCAGCCCCATGGAATTCTCCCCATTCGCGGACTTGGTCCACACCCTTGCCACGGCTCAGCAGAGCCAGCACCAGGCACTCGTCACGCTCCGGAAGGAGCAGGAGCGCTGCTTCGAAGCCCTGGTGCTGGGTCAACAGGAAGACCGAGAGGCGTTCCGGCGCCTCCTCGCGTCGGCGGGGTCCACCAGCGCCCCGGCCGCGGGCCCATCTCCCCTCACCTTGACCAAGATGGGCCCGCAGGACGACCCCGAGGCTTTCATCGCGTTGTTCGAGCAGGTCGCCGAAGCCTCGGGGTGGCCGATGGAGCAGCGCACGGCGCGCCTCCTCCCCCTCCTGATGGGAGAGGCGCAGTTAGCCGCACTACAGCTCCCCGCCGACCGCTGGCTGGCCTACGCTGACCTTTGCCGGGCTGTCCTCCAGCGCGTGGGGCACACGCCGGAGCAGCAGCGCCAGCACTTCCACGCGCTGCGGATGGAGTAAGTCGGCAGCCCGTTCTCGTTCGGCCAGCAGCTCCAGGATGCCTGCTGGCAGTGGCTGAGGGCCGAAGATCACGATGCTGAGGGAATCATCGACAAGGTGGTGCCGGAACCGCGGAGTGGGTCCAGTGCCACCGCCCGGCGTCGCTGGATCAGGCCGTAGGACTGGCGGAGGATCATCTGGCGGCTGTCCCGGCAGCAGGACAACATATGGCATCGTCTTCTCTCTCCTCTTCTCTCTCTCTCTCTTCCCCCTCCTCCCGTGTCCCATCCTCGCCCCATTCCCCCACCACGGAGGCGGGGGCCGGCTCCACCCCAGCCAGCCCGCCGCACCCGTGGTGCCCTCCCGTTTCTCCCTTCTGTGTCTGTCTCTCCCCCCCTCAGGTGAGTGACCCTCAAAACACAGCTGCAGAGGGGAGGCCCGGGCCGGTTTGCTGGTGCTGCGGGGAACCGGGCCACCTGCAGCAACAGAGTGCAGCGATGGAGGTGGGGGCGGTGGTGTGGATCCCTGATGCGCCAGAGGCTGCCCTCGATCAGGCCGGAGCATATCGCATACCGGTAAGTGTACAAGGGGCGACATATCAGGCGTTGGTGGATTCGGGTTGCAATCAGACCTCGATCCGCCAAAGCCTGGTGCAAGACGAGGCATTGGGGGGAGCACAAGGGGTGAAGGTGTTGTGTGTGCACGGGGATATTCACAGCTACCCGTTGGTGTCGGTCCACATACATTTCAGAGGGGAAAAATCTATAGTGAAGGCGGCGGTTAATCTTCGCCTTACCCACTCTTTGATCTTGGGGACTTATTGGCTGGGATTTCAGGGGTTGATGGCACGCCTAGTAAAGAGTGGGTCCTGCTGGTTGTCAGGGGAGGGTCCCGGTGTCGCTTTGGCTGGAGCTGCGGTCACAGAGCCGTCTACGTCATCTCCGCGACAGAGTGAGGAGCCCCCGGCCCATCCTCTCTCTATTGGGGAATCCCTCGCGGATTTCCCACTGGAACAATCATGAGACAAGACTCTGTGACACGCATTTGACCAAGTGAGAGTAATCGATGGTCAAATGCTCCAGCCGAACGCCACCCCGTCCTTCCCCTATTTTTCCATTTTGAAGGATAGGTTATACCGAGTGACGCAGGACACTCAGACGAAGGAGTGAGTCACCCAGTTGTTAATTCCAAAGAGCCACCGGGAATTGGTATTCCAGGCGGCTCACTTTAATCCCATGGTGGGACACCTCGGGCAGGATAAGACACTCGCCCGGATAATGGCCCGGTTCTATTGGCCGGGGATTCGCGGCGACGTCTGTAAGTGGTGTACGGCGTGCCGCGAATGCCAATTAGTAAATCCAGTGGCCATTCCAAAAGCGCCCTTGCGCCCCCTACCATTAATCGAGACCCCGTTTGAAAGAATTGGGATGGATCTCGTCGGGCCATTAGATCGGTCAACACGAGGGTACCGCTTTATATTGGTTCTGGTGGACTATGCAATGTGATACCCAGAAGCGGTGCCTCTCCACAATATCTCTGCACGTAGTATTGCAGAGGCCCTCTTCCACGTCATCTCCCGGGTTGGAATCCCGAAAGAGATTCTGACTGACCAAGGCACCTCGTTTTTTTCACGAACACTGAGCGAACTGTATGGGCTACTGGGTATTAAGCCGATCCGCACCAGCGTGTATCACCCACAGACGGATGGTTTAGTTGAACGGTTCAATCGCACCCTCAAGAATATTATCAAAAAATTCGTAAGTGAGGACGCACGTAACTGGGATAAGTGGCTCAAACCCTTGTTGTTTGCAGTGCGAGAGGTCCCCCAAGCCTCCACAGGGTTCTCCCCGTTTGAATTATTGTATGGGGATAAGCCGCGCGGCATCTTAGATGTACTGCGGGAAAATTGGGAGGAGGGACCTTCACAGAGCAAAAACGAAATTCAGTACGTTATGGACCTGCACGCAAAACTCCACACGCTCACCCACCTAACTCAGGAGAATTTGCGGCAGGCCCAGGAACGGCAAACCCGCCTGTACAACAAGGACACGCGCCTTAGAGAGTTCACTCCGGGAGATAAGGTACTCGTCCTGTTGCCCACGTCGAGCTCCAAATTAATCGCCAAGTGGCAAGGGCCCTTTGAGGTCACACGGCGAGTCGGGGATGTCGACTATGAGGTTAGGTGAACGGACAGGGAGGGGGCGCTACAGATCTACCACCTCAATCTACTGAAACTCTGGAACGAGGAGGTCCCCGTGGCGTTGGTGACGGTAGTTCCAGAGAAGGCGGAGCTGGGGCCAGAGGTCCAAAAAGGGTCATTGGCATCTCGCACCTCTCCGGTCCCCTGTGGAGACCACCTCTCCCCGACCCAACTCACAGAGGTCGCCCAGTTGCAGGCCGAGTTTTCGGATGTGTTCTCGCCCCTGCCTGGTCGCACCAACCTCATAGAACACCACATAGAGACGCCCCCGGGGATGGTAGTGCGTAGCCGTCCTTATAGATTAGCCGAACACAAAAAAAGGTGGTTTGGGAAGAACTTCAGGCCATGCTCGAAATGGGCATCGTCAAGGAGTCCCACAGTGACTGGAGCAAACCGGTGGTCTTGGTTCCCAAGGCCGACGGCTCGGTCCGGTTCTGTGTGGACTATAGAAAAGTCAACGCGGTGTCTAAATTCGACGCATACCCAATGCCTCGTATTAATGAGCTGCTTGATCGACTAGGCACAGCTCGCTTTTACTTGACACTGGATTTGACGAAGGGATATTGGCAGATCCCCTTGACTCCATTTTCCTGGGAAAAAAACGGCCTTTTCCACACCTTTCGGCTTACACCAGTTCGTCACACTTCCGTTTGGGCTGTTTGGGGCGCCCGCTACGTTTCAGCGGCTGATGGACCGGGTCCTCCGGCCCCACGCCACCTATGCGGCCGCTTACTTAGACGACATCATCATTTATAGTAATGACTGGCAGCGGCACCTGCAACACCTGAGGGCCGTCCTTAGGTCGCTGAGGCGGGCGGGTCTCACTGCCAACCCGAAGAAGTGTGCGATTGGGCGGGTGGAAGTACAGTATCTGGGCTTCCACTTGGGTAACGGGCAGGTGCGTCCCCAAATTAATAAGACAGCAGCGATTGCGGCCTGCCCGAGGCCCAAGACCAAAAAGGGGGTGAGACAGTTCCTGGGGCTGGCTGGCTATTATCGTAGGTTTATACCTAATTATTCTGACGTCACCAGCCCACTGACTGACCTCACTAAAAAGGAGGCGCCAGATCCGGTCCAGTGGACGGAGCAGTGTCAGCGGGCTTTCTCTGAGGTAAAGGCTGCACTGTGTGGGGGGCCACTTTTGCACTCCCCTGACTTCTCTCTCCCTTTTTTGTTACAGACGGATGCGTCGGACAGAGGGCTGGGGGCCGTTTTGTCCCAGCAGGTGGGGGGAGAGGATCGCCCAGTGTTATACATCAGCCGAAAGCTGTCAGTGCGTGAGGGGCGCTACAGCACAATCGAGAAAGAGTGCCTGGCGATCAAGTGGGCGGTCCTCGCCCTCCGTTACTACCTGCTGGGGCGCTCTTTCACCCTCTGTTCGGACCACGCGCCCCTCCAGTGGCTCCACCGCATGAAGGATGCCAACGCGCGGATCACCCGTTGGTATCTGGCGCTCCAACCTTTCACCTTCAAGGTGGTCCACAGGCCGGGGGCGCAGATGGTCGTGGCGGACTTCCTCTCCCGTCAAGGGGGGGGGGGAGTCGGCTGCAGGCCGGACGGGCGCCCGGCCTGAGTCGGGCGGTGGGGGTATGTGGCAGCGGGGGCATGGTCAAGCGCCGGTCTGTGACAGGAGGGCAGAGTTGGGGAAGGTAAGTGGCAGAATCGCTACACCTGAGTGTAATTAACCTGTGTTTTGTGTGTGTTCTCCCCAGTAAACCACGCCCTATTTAAGGAGGGAGAGTGAGAGCGGAGGGGAGCTTGCCGAGAGGAGACTACGGAGTGTGTGTGTGTGTGAATCTCCGAGTGTTGCTTATCGAATGCCCGACTGAAAAGTGCGGCAATAAAAACACGATATTCATCCTGATCTCTGTCCTGCCGTCTTCTGTGCTCCACCCACACGTTAAACCTGCTACAGTCCTGGAGTGGCCAAGCCAGTCTCTAGACCTGAACCCAATAGAAAATCTTTGGAGGGAGCTGAAACTCCATGTTGACCAGCGACAGCCCTGAAACCTGAAAGATCTGGAGAAGATCTGTATGGAGGAGTGGGCCAAAATCCCTGCTGCAGTGTGTGCAAACCTCTACAAGAACTACAAGAAATGTCTGACCTCTGTAATTGTAAAAAAAAGGGTTCTGTACCAAATATGAAGTTCTGTTTTTCTATTGTATCAAATACTTATTTCATGCAATAAAATGCAAATTAATTATTTAAAAATAATACAATGTGATTTTCTGGATTTTTTTTTTTTTTTAGATTCTGTCTCTCACAGTTGAAGTGTACCTACGATCAAAATTACAGACCTCTCCATTCTTTGTAAGTGGGAAAACTTGCAAAATTGGCAGTGTATCAAATACTTATTTTCCCCACTGTATAGAGTGCCAAAAACTAGTATAGAGGTGTTTAAGGACTGGGTAGAAAAGACCTTCACAGTAGATAATAAAAAAGTTATCTTCATTTGTGGGGATACTAATATTGATCTGTTGAACCCTAATAAGCACAGTATGACTGACAAATTTATTAATACCATGTACAGTATGAGTCTTCACCCAAAAATGACCAGACCCACCAGAATTACTGACCATAGTGCTACCTTAATAGATAATATATGTATTTACCAATGATATTGATAATAACATAAGTGGAATATGAATTAATTATCTCAGTGAGCATCTACCAATTTTTACAATTTATGACTGTAATTGTAAGAGAAATGTGGCAGACCATAAACTTAAGTATAGAAGAGTTAGGACTGAGGAAGCCATGTTTGCATTAAATGATAATTTATTAATGCAAGACTGGGAATCAGTTTATATAGAGAATAGCATTGATAAAGCATATGATAACTTTTTAAGTATATTCAAATTATTATATAATAAAAATTGCCCACTGAAGCAGTATAGTACAAAACAAAACTATACTGACCAACCTTGGATTACTAAGGGATTACAAAATGCCTGTAAGAAGAAAAACACTCTATATAGATAATTTATCAAATTAAGAACCAAAGAGGCAGAAAATAAATATAAAAAATATAAAAACAAGTTAACGAGTATCATAAGGAGATGTAGGAAGGATTATTATGGCAAATTAATATATAATAGCAAAAATAATATTAAAGGAATATGGAATATATTAAATAGTATTATTCAAGATGGCTCTGGACAAATACATTACCCTAAATACTTTAATGACAAAGGTATCGAAAATTATAACATGGATGTAGTTGCTAATAGTTTTAATATTTTTTTTGTTAATGTTGGACCAAGATTAGCTCAAAATATCTCTGATCTGGTAACAAATGATGATTGTATAGATAATATTATAAAGAGGAATTATTGTTCTATGTTTCTTACACCAGTAGATGAGAAGGAAATTATTGATATAGTTAATAAATATACTAATAAAATATCCATTGATTGTAATGATATTGATATGAAACTCGTGAAAACTATTATTGGGGGGATTTCTAAACCATAAACATACATCTGTTACTTGTCATTTCAAACCGGTACATTTCCATGCAATATGAAAATAGCAAAAGTAATTCCATTGTATAAATCTGGGGACAAACACAACTTCACAAATTACAGACCAGTTTCTTTACTTCCTCAATTCTCCAAAATTCTTGAAAAACTATTCAAAAACAGATTAGATAAATTCATTGAAAAATACAAACTACTCAGTGAAAGTCAATCTGGATTTAGAATAAATAGATCAACAGGGATAGCACTAATGGAATCAATTGAAGAAATCAGTAACTCTATAGATGATTAAAAAAAATATGTCACTGGGATATTTATTGATCTTCAAAAAGCTTTTGATACTATTAATCATAATATATTAATTAATAAGATGGAACAATATGGGATAAGGGGAGTTGTATTACATTGGATAAGAAGTTATTTGAGCAACAGGACACAATTTGTGAAGTTGGGTGTGACTGTCTCAACTCATTTGAATATTGATTGTGATGTCCCCCAGGGGTTAGTATTGGGTCCCAAACTGTTCATTCTTTCTATAAATGATATGTGCAATGTATCAAAGATATTTAAGATGGTATTATTTGCAGATGACAAGAATATGCTTTGTTCTGGAACAAATTTACATGAGTTAGAAAACATAATCACTTCAGAATTGTGCAGGTTAAAAAGTTGGTTTGATCGAAATAAATTATCATTAAATCTATCTAAAACAAAAATCATGTTATTTAATAATTATAAAATAAATAAGGCAATAAATGTACAGGTAGATGGTGTTGACATTGAAAGAGTTTCTAATAATAAATCTCTTGGGGTAATAATAGATGATAGAATTACTTGGAAATCACATATAAAATACATACTAATTAAACTGTCAAGAAGCATATCTGTGTTGAGTATAGCTAAGCACGTCCTGGACTATAATTCACTCCTCATTCTTTACTGTTCCCTGGTTTTACCGTACTTAAATTACTGCTCAGTGGTGTGGGGAAATATGTATAAATGTTCACTACATGCAATAACTATACTTCAAAAATGAGCTCTAAGAATAATTCATAGTGCTGGTTACCGAGATCATACTAATTCATTATTCTTAAATTCAAAATATCTAAAATTCAGGGATATTATAGAATATAAAACTGCCTTAATAATGTACAGTACAAAGTAAGGAATTATAAAGTACCAAGGAATATCCAAACAATGTTCTCGGATAGAGAGGGGGGCTATAATTTTAGGGGAAAATTGAAATTTAAAATTCGCAGTGCTAGGACAATGTTAAAAATGTTCAGTATTTGTATTTGTGGAGTAAAGCTATGGAACAGTTTGAATGTGGAGCTCATGAAATGTACAACTATAAACCAGTTCAAAAAAAGGTATAAGGAACAGATCTTTATGAGGTATAGGGAGGAGGAATTACAATAACATTCTATTGATAATATAAGTGTAGATATGTGGGTATGGGTACATACAGATATATACAGTATATTATATAAAATGTTAGTATGTATGTGTATATATATGCATATGCATAATTGTATATAATATATATGCATAATATGCATAATTATGATATTGGTGTCTGTGCACGTATGGATGAGTATATGTATGCACTGTATATATGTATTGTATGTGTGTATATATGCATAACATAAGTATCTGTATATATGATTTGATTTGGTCGATATTATGCCATCTCATTAAAGCTGCTTTGCGACAATGTTTATTGTTAAAAGCGCTATACAAATAAACTTGATTTGATTTGATACCACGTTGGTATGTCTTGGTATGTTGGTATTGTTAGGCTTGGGATTATCTTGGCCTCTAGAGGCCACTAGTGTATCTTTTACTTGTCATGTTTGTTTTGACAGCTAGGTGGTTTGTGTTTATTTTGACAGCCATGTGCTTCTCTGTTTTGTTAGTCATGTGCCTTGTTAACTGTCCCGCCCTTTCTTAATTGCCAATTTTGTCCTGGTCATGTGCTCAATTACTTTGGGTATTTATACTACCCCAGTTTGTGTGTCTAGTCACTGAATCTTTTGTGCTGTGCATGTCTAGTCATCTCTGTTCCGTGTACCTTGCCTGTGTACTTGTGTTTTTGGTATTTTGCTTTCTTGGGACATTTGGACTGTTTTTTTGTTAACTAGAGACTTTCCATTTTGTATCTTCTGAGTGTTGGGATTTTTGCGTTCTCTTCTTTGGTTTTGGATTTTTGGACTTTGAACTTTTGGATGTTTTGTTTTCCCTTGTATCTCCTGTGTGTTTGGATTTTGCTTTTGTGGATTTTTGCTTTGGATTTTCCTGGACTTCTGAGCTTTGGCAATAAACTGTTTGAACTCTTACTTTCATCTCACTCCTCTGCACTTGAGTCATCCTCCTGGTGGCCTAGTGGGGGTTTGCTGGGTTACTACACCAGCGATCCGGGTTCGATTCCCAGCAAAACCTAACAGAAAGACTCAGTCATGACCAACTCAGCAGAGAGTCAGTCATGACTACCTGGAGGCACTGGAGTGTTTAGCCTCTACCTGGCTAAACTTCAGGAAATTGTGGCTGCTTTAACATGCTTTGGAGCTACCATGGACACTCATGGACGAACACTTGCAAGCCAATGTGAGGCCCTTGCTTGCCACGATGCACTGCTTCAGCAAATTGGGAATGCCCTGGCACAGCTGACTCCTCTGCCCCATCTCCTCCTCCTGCTCCACCATCTGCTCCCGCTCCAGTGCCTCCTGCCACTCTGCCTCCTTCACCTCACGAACCCCACCTTCCTGCACCACAGAGGTATGACGGCAAGCACGGTGAGTGCCGGGAGTTCCTTACCCAGTGCCAACTCACCTTTGAGCTCCAGCCTACCACCTACACTACAGATCGCCGCAAGATTGCCTATGTAATAACTTTGTTAGCTGATAAGGCACGAGCTTGGGCAACAGCCATCTGGTAGAGACAGTGTTCACTGAAATCAGAACACCCGAGTGTTCTGATTTCAAGATGTTTACGGAGGAGATGCTTTGTGTTTTCGATCAGGCAGACATCAGCAAAGATGCAGCCAGGAAGCTCATGTCCATCCGGGAGGGAGGAAGTGTCGCAGACTACGCCATCTCGTTCCGGATGCTCGCAGCAGTCAGTGGATGGAATGAGACTGCCCTGGTTTCAGCCTTCCACCATGGTCTGTCTGACCCTATCAAAGACGGTCTGGCCTCTATTTGATGCCCAAGTGACCTTGAAACTCTGGTCTCACATGCCATTCATCTTGATAACAGGATTAGAGAGCGTAACCAAGTCCTGAGCTTCCCTTGCCTCCCTGCCTCAACCTGGAGTCTGTCCACCTCCTCCAGTGACTGTCCGGAGTCCATGCAAGTTGGCTGTACTCATCTCTCTGCATCTGAGAGGGAGCTCAGAAGGAGGGACAAGTTCTGCATCTACTGTGGCAAGCCTGGCCATTTCCGAGTGTCATGTCCCGAGCTCTTGGGGAAAAGGACCATCCTGTCCAGCCGAAGGAGGGTTGTGATGGGGACTACCCTCTCTCCTGAACTTCCTGGCCAAGGAGTCTACATCCCTGTCTCCATCTCCTGGGGTGAGTCCATCCACTCTTGCCAAGCCTTGTTAGACTCCGGGGCTGCTGGAAACTTTATGGATGTTCACTTCGCCCAAAGAATCAATGTCCCTACTGCACCTCTTGAAGTTCCGTTGTCTGTGTCTGCTCTGGATGGCCAAGCTTTAGGTGATGGAAGAGTCACCCAAGTAACTTCTCCAGTCCTTCTCCAGTCCTTCTCCAGTCTCAAGGTCACAAAGAAGAAATTTCCCTGCACCTGATTCATTCACCAGAGTTCCCAGTGATTCTAGGCCTTCCTTGGCTTACCCACCACAACCCTCGCATAGACTGGGTAACTAGCCAGGTTGTAGAATGGGGCCCTACATGCCATGCCTCTTGTCTGCTCTCTAGTTCTCCTGTGTCTCCTGCCGAGCCCCCTGATCTCACCGAGCTATCTCAAGTTCCCACAGAGTACTGGGATTTGAAGGAGGTTTTTAGCAAAAGTAGGGCCGCCATTCTTCCTCTGCACCATGCCTACGACTGCTCCCCGGGCCTACCCCTCCTCGGGGCAGGCTGTTCTCCCTCTCTCAGCCAGAATGCAAGGCCATGGATGAATACATCAAGGATGCCTTGGCCTCTGGATTCATCTGACCCTCCACCTCACCTGCTGGTGCAGGCTTCTTCTTTGTCGGCAAGAAGGATGGGGGGCTGCGACCATGTATTGACTACAGGGGCCTGAACAAGATCACAGTGTGCAACCTTTATCCCCTTCCGCTGATGTCCACAGCATTCGACCTGCTCCAAGGTGCTACAGTCTTCACCAAATTGGATTTATGGAATGCTTACCACCTCATTCGTATCCGACAGGGAGATGAATGGAAGACTGCCTTTAACACCCCTTCAGGACACTATGAGTACCAAGTAATGCCCTTTGGACTTACCAATGCACCAGCAGTCTTTCAGGCCCTTATCAATGATGTCCTGAGGGATATGATCAACAAATATGCTTTTGTTTACCTCGACGACATTCTGATATTCTCCAAGACCTTGCATGAGCACCGCCACCATGTTCGTCAGGTTCTTCAGAGGCTGCTAAAGAACAACCTGTTTACGAAGGCCCAGAAATGTGAGTTCCATGTCCCTGAGGTCTCCTTTCTGGGCTTTATTGTATGGACGGGACAACTCCAGATGGATCCAGCCAAGACCCTGGCCGTCCGGGACTGGCCCACTCCCAAGTCCGTGAAAGAAGTTCAGGCGGTTTTTAGGATTTGCTAACTTCTACCGCAGGTTTGTCAGAAACTTCAGTTTGGTGGCAGCGCCCATATCTGACCTCACCAAAAGGACAGGGGGGCCTTTTGTCTGGTCTCCTCAAGCTGAGAAGGCTTTCAAGGACCTCAAGCATCGCTTCTGTACTGCACCCATTCTGGTCCTCCCTGACACATCACAACCCTTCATTGTTGAGGTGGATGCTTCGGACAGTGGCATCGGTGCTGTCCTCTCTCAATGCTCGGATGGAAGGCTGCACCCCTGTGCATACTTCTCCCACCATCTGAGTCCTGTGGAGTCCCGTTATGATGTGGGTGATTGAGAACTGCTTGTGGTCAAACTGGCCCTTGAGGAGTGGAGGCACTGGCTAGAGGGAGCTCAACATCCATTCCTGGTTTGGACAGACCACAAAAACCTGAAGTACCTATGGCAAGCCAAGAGACTCAACCCATGACAGGCTAGGTGGGCCTTGCTCTTCAGTCGGTTTGATTTCACCCTGTCGTACTGCCCCAGCTCGAAGAACACTAAACCCGAAGCCCTTTCCAGACAGTTCTCTTTCACTAACAGGGAGAGTGAAGTCAGGCCTATTATCCCTGTGTCCCGGATTGTGGCCCCTGTCCGCTGGGGTGTTGAAGAGGCTGTCCGACAAGCTCAACGCCAGGACCCCGGTCCTGGAACGGGTCCACCTGGTCTCTTGTATGTTCCATGCCAAGCTCGGGCCAAGGTTCTCCAGTGGGGTCATTCGTCCCCTCTCACTGCTCACCCGGGGGCCCAGAGGACCCTGGATTTCTTGAAGAGACGCTTCTGGTGGCCAGACATGGAGAAAGAAGTGAGGTCATTCATCCTGTCCTGTGAAGTGTGCACCAGAAGCAAGAACCCACAGCAGCATCCCCAGGGCCTCCTGCATCCTCTGCCCATTCCTTGGCATCCCTGGTCTCATGTGGCAGTCAACTTCATCATGGGCCTTCCAGCTTCACAAGGTAACACTGTCATTCTAGTTATAGTCGACAGGTTCTCAAAGGCCTGTCGTTTTGTACCTCTGTGCAAGCTCCCTTCCGCCCTTGAGACCGCCAAACCTTCCACCCTTGAGACCGCCAAACTAATATTCACTCATGTCTTCTGAGTCTTCAGACTCCCACAGGACATCGTCTCCGACCGGGGGCCACAGTTCTCCTCCCAAGTGTGGCGGGGGTTCTGCAAGCTGATCGGGGCCACTGCCAGCCTCTCCTCTGGGTTCCATCCCCAGTCAAATGGCCAGACTGAGAGGCTCAACCAGGACCTGGAAACCACCCTACGAGGCCTGGCTATGGACAACCTGATGTCGTGGAGCACCTGGTTGCCATGGGTGGAATACGCCCATAACACCCTTCAGTCATTGGCCACCAGGTTATCTCCATTCCAATGCCAATTTGGGTTCCAGCCACCTTTGTTTCCGGAACAGGAGGAGGACGCTGGGATGCCCTCGGTCAATCAGTTCCTGAGACGGTGCCATAAGACCTGGAACAAGGTCTGGAGGACTCTCATTCGCACTTCCAGGGCCAACCAGACTCAGGCCAACCGCCATAGATGGCCCACCCACAGTTTTTGCCCTGGGCAGCGGGTTTGGTTGTCCGCTAAAGACCTTCCCCTACAGGCGGAGAACCGCAAACTTTCCCTTTGTTAGGTTGGCCCCTTCAAGGTAGTGCGCAGAGTGAACCCGGTCGCCTACTGACTCCAGTTGCCCCAGTCTCTAAGAATCAACCCCACATTCCACGTGTCCCTGTTGCGGCCGGTACTGTCGTCCCCTTATGCCCCTGCCCCTAGGAATCCCCCACCTCCCCGCATCCTCCATGGACAGACTGTGTTCACTGTGCGCCACCTGCTGGACTCCCACCGGGTCTGTGGTGGTCTCCAGTACCTAGTTGACTGGGAGGGCTATGGCCCTGAGGAGCGCTGTTGGGTCCCCGCTCGGGACGTTTGACAAAGAACTTTGTCGGGACTTCCATTTGGCCCATCCTGATTGCCCTGGGAACGTCAGGAGATGCTCCTTGGGGGGGGTCCTGTTAGGCTTGGGACTGTCTTGGCCTCTAGAGGTCGCTATTGTATCTTTTACTTGTGTAACGGCAGGCTCATTTACCATCACATAATGAGGGAGACGACAACAAAAGTAAGTTTTAAGAAATTTATTTAAACAACAAAAAAAACATGTCTAGGGATAAAATACAGGAGTGAGGTTTTGCGTGAGTGGATACAAATAAAAAGGGTCAGTATATAAGATTGTGTTCAAAATAACAAAAGAATGAGGCACAAGGAAAAAGAATAAGAGCTGAAGACAGAGAGAGAGAGAACAAGCAGGTAGTGCCAGTCAAGACAGAGAGAGAAAGAGCCTAGTGAGGCCATAGGCGCCAGCCCCTTTATAGCCCCAGCTAACATTACAGGTGTACCTAATTAGGTATTCAGGTACCAGGACCCAGCCCTGCCCATGCACTGACAGTGTTGGGCCTGAAGGGGGCATAGCTGGGCGTAACACCTCCCTCACTAAAAAGAGGTTTGCCCTAGTAAACCTCAAACTCCAGTCATCAGGCCAACTACCCCTTACCAGGGTCCATCACCAAAACAGCAACTTGTAGATCCTGGGCTCTAGGACTACAAAAGCAAAGTGAACAAGACAAAAAAAAAACACCAATGTTATATTAATGAAGAAAAAAACACACACATTAGGCTCTAGATAGCGCATCTGCTACAACATTATCCTTTCCCCTAATATGTAAAATTTTAAGTGGATATTGCTGTAAAATCAAACTCCAACGCATAACGCGTTGGTTTTGATTATGCATACGGTCAATGAAAACTAGGGGATTGTGATCCGTATATACCTCAGTGGGTCTCGAGGATGAGCCTAAATAAACTTCAAAATGCTGAACAGCTAGAATTAAGGCCAGTGCTTCCCTCTCTACAGTGGAGTACACCTGTTGATGTCGGTTAAACTTTTTACTGAAGTACCCCACTGGGTGTTCAACGCCATCAGAACCCAGCTGTAACAGCACAGCCCCAGCACCACTCTCACTGGCATCAACAGCAACACTGAACGGGCAATCAAAATAATTTGGGGCCAAAAGCACCGGAGCAGATGCAAGCAAAGCCTTTACGTTGTCAAAGGCATCCTGACACTTGTCAGTCCACTGAAATGGAACTTTGGGACTAAGCAAGTTTGTCAGAGGCAACACTACAGATGCAAAATTTTTACAAAACGCCCTGTAATATCCTGTCATCCCAAGAAATCTTCGAAGTGTTCGACGGTCTCCAGGCACAGGGAAACTACAAACTGTTTCAACTTTGGCCCTTACAGGCTGAACTTCACCTCCACCCACCACCTTACCAAGATAGGTAACACTAACCTTGCCAAACTCGCACTTAGCAAGATTTACTGTTAAGTTAGCTGCAGCCAGTCGAGAAAAAAGTTATTTGATTTGATCAATATGACTGGACCAATTACTACTGTATAGAATGATGTCATCTAAATATGTGTCACACCCATGCATCCCTGCCAAGACTTGATTAATGAGTTGTTGGAAGGTAGCAGGAGCGTTCCTAACCCCAAAGGGCATGATACAATACTGCAGGAAATTATCTGGGGTTACAAAAGCAGATAACTCTTTAGCCCTAGATGTCAATGGGACTTGCCAATATCCCTTTAGGAGATCAAACTTACTAACAAATTTAGCGGACCCAACACGGTCTATACAGTCATCACAGCGTGGTCAGGGGTAACAATCAGGTTTAGTAACTGTGTTAAGGCATCTATACTCAGTGCAGAAGCGATAACTCCCATCAGGCTTGTTTACTAGCAGGCAGGGAGAGCTCCATGCACTAAAACTTGGCTCAGCAAGGTAATGCGCCAACAGGTAGTCAACTTCTTGTTGTAGCAGTCCCCTCTTCATAGGATTGACCCGATATGCATGTTGTTTAATGGGCTGTGCACCACACACATCAATATCGTGCTCAATAACAGAGGTACGAGATGGAACATCAGGAAAAAGACTTATGAAGGACTTAATCAACTCAATAACATCTGCTCTTTCCAACTCAGTCAGATGAGAGAGGTGTGAGGGCAAGTCTGCTAAAAACTCTGAATTCCGTAGGCGACCCACCACCATTGCCTGTGATGGGCCCCTAACCCCCTCATCCAACTCCTCACTAACAGGATACAAAACCATAGAAGTAGCCACCGTAGAAGGCCCAAATGCAACACCAGTAGAGTCCACTACGGGCATGGTGGAAACCAAACTAACAGGTGTAGGTGCCAACAAATTAAAATAAGGCTTCAAAAGATTGATGTGGCAAACTTGCACCTTCTTCCGATGATCTGGTGTGCTCAAGAGATAGTTACTGTCTGACAGACATTTTACAACCTCATATGGACCACTAAATTTAGCTTGAAATGGGCTACTCAAAAGAGGCAAAAGTGCAAGGACCTTATCACCTGGAGCAAAAGTACGCTGCTCTGCCTTGCGATTAAAAAGTTGCTTCATTTTTGACTGAGCTTTCTCAAGCTTATGTCTCGCAGCAGCCCTAGCCTCATAAAGGCGGTAGCGAAACCCACTAACATAATCCTGAACATTAACGGGAACCTTATCCACACTCCACTCATCTGCCAGAACTGCAGTTGGGCCTCTAACCACATGTCCAAATACCAAATCATTTGGGCTAAAGCCCAGACTTTCTTGAACTACCTCCCTGATGGCTAACAGTAGCCAGGGTAAACCCTCTTCCCAATCAGACCCAATTTCTACACAGTAGGACCGGAGGAGGGACTTCAGAGTCTGATGGAATCTTTCTAGGGCCCCCTGACTCTGGGGATGGTAAGCACTGGATATATTATGTCTCGCTTTCAATTGTTGCAATGCCCTTTTGAACTGCTTAGACATGAAATTGGACCCTTGGTCACTCTGAATGACCTTTGGAATTCTGAATGTGGACATGAAGTTACTCAGAGTCTTTAATACCGACTTGGCAGTGATTGATCTCAATGGGTATGCTGCCAGATACCGAGTGGATTGGCACATCACCGTCAAAAGGAAACTATGCCCCGCCTTAGAGCGGGGTAATGGGCCAACACAATCAACAATAAGATGTTCAAAAGGAGTTGACACTACTGAAATGGACTGCAATGGAGCAACAGAAATCCATTGGTTAGGTTTACCAGTTAGTTGACACACATGGCATGACTTTACATAAACAGACACATCTTTTCACATTTTTGGCCAAAAGAACCTACGCATAATCCTATCATAGGTCTTTCTGACCACAATATGTCCAGCTACACCACTGTGGCCTAGCTCTAGAATTGCCTTCTGAAATTTTGATGGAACAACCACTTGCAAAAATGTTTCAAAGTGGATGTTTTGCCTAAACACATATCTCCTATACAACAGCAGGTATAAACTCACCATCAGCGACTTCTAAAGGAGGGTCTACCTTCTCAACCTTAGTTTCCTCCTCAGAGTCATCACTTCCAACAGAAGTAGTTGCTAGCTTCCCTACAGGCAGGTCAGAGGAAGTACCATCTACAACACCAGGTGAAGTAAGAAATGTATTCTCTAAAGGCACAATATCAGAATCGATACCACGTTTTACCATGGCGTGAGTAACAGCACACGCTGGAAACAAATTTAGGTTACCTAGTGGACTTGGGTCAGACATAACTGGTAACTTTTCTTCAAGCAGACAAATGGACTTAATGATAGGTGGAGAGACAGCATCAGTGAAATCCCAAACTTTCCCCCCAGCTAAATCATTACCCAAAATAAATGAAACACCGGGTACAGGGAGACACTGACGCACTCCCACCACAACATCACCGGTGACTAGCCAAGAAGACAAATGAACTGTGTGTAGAGGCACCTGCATGAACGTCATTTCAAAACCCCTTACTAGAACATGTGCACCTGTGGCACTACTTTCAGAAAAAGGCAAAACATCAGCCAATATAAAAGATTGAGCTGCTCCAGTATCTCTCAGTATGCGCACTGGCACACAATGTGACTCACCCGGCAAAGACACCAAACCATCAGTAACAAAAGGGGTATAGTTAGCATCAATACATTTACCTACTTCAGTAGCAACAGTAGACCCAACACTCATGGCACCAACAGACTGACCCATCCCACAAGAAGTCACCAAGCCAAAGCCTTTGGCACTCTTGTTCTTTTTGTTGCAAGCTGCACAGTCATTTGCCTTATGCCCTACCCTCTTACAGTAAAAGCATATAACTGTCACTTTACTAGGGGAAGGGGGGCGAGTAATGTTAAAGGAAGACGTAGCGGTATCAGAGGAAGATGCATGCTGCATGTTATCCCCACCAGCAGGCTGTTTATTCCTAAAAGAATATCGGTGTTTGCTCGGCTGGTTACCCCAGCAGCCATCAGGAACACGCTTGTGCGTCAGCACGTATTTGTCAGCAAGGACAGCAGCTTCCTCTAATTTATGCACCTCCTGCTCATTCAGGTAAGTAGCCACAGTGTCAGGTAGACAGTTTTTTAAAATCCTCCAAGAGAACCATCTGTCTCAGGTCTTCTTTGGACACTACTTTTAGCACACTACACCATCGATCAAACAGTGTTTCTTTTTTTTCATGCAAATTCTATGAAAGTCTGCTGCTCTAACTTCTTTGTGTTCCTAAAGCGTTAGTGATAAGCCTCAGGAACCAACTCATAAGCATGCAAAATTGTCTTCCTAACCGTATCATAATCCTTTGCCTGCTCAACAGCTAATGCAGAAAAAACCTCCTGTGCCTTACCAATGAAGACACACTGCAATAAGAGAGGCCATACCTCTTTGGGCCAGCCAAGTGTGGTTGCTACCCTTTCAAAGTGAGCAAAGTATCTATCCACATCCTCCTCAGAGAAGGGTGGAACAAGCCATATATTTTTAGCAACATCAAACTTGGGTCGCTGGGGACTAACAGAATCACCTGTGGGTGGTGTGGGCTCACGTGAACCAAGCTCCAACTCTAGCCTTCGCATGGCCAAGGCATGTTCTCGCTCTTTATCACGTTGTTCTCACTCTAACTCCAAGCGCTTCAACTGCACCTGAAACTCGAGTTTCCTCAGCTCCACATCCCTCTGAAACTCTAGTTGTTTCACTTTGAAAGTCCCGTCCTCGCTCTCAACCTTAGGTTCATCTAACTGTGTCTGCAGTTCAGATGTAGTTGTCATTTCACCTACCACTAGCACACCTTTCTCCTGTAACTGATCTCTAACTGACAAAAACAATGACTCCTTTAAACTTCTCTCCTGTGATGTAATCTGAAGTTCATAATATTCTGCCACTTCACACAACTGTGCTTTTGTCATTATTGCCAACAAGTCTTCAGACGGACTGGCACAAAAATCTTCGACAGGCCCCATTATTAACTAGACTAAATTATAATAGGCCACAACTAACTGTGAGAACAGCTTCCTACTCACCAATAGGTGCAAATTCAACACAGTGTAATTTACAAATGCCTTACCCAGAAGCAATCAAATAAACAAGGCACAGAAAAAAAAAATCTCAGCTACTACTGCTTTTCTCTCACTCACAATAATGATTAAACTACCATTACACAACATGCAAGAAATGCACAAAAAGTGGTAAACACCAGAATAAATCACAAACGTACTTGTCGCAGTATCAAAGCATACGCAAACAAGGTTAAACATGCACACCTCACCTTACAAAAGGCTACAAACTAACAAGTTGCAAACAGCGCAGCGCATGCCCTAAACGAGGCACCAACCTCCACAAATTGCAACTTAAACAGCTTAATTAAGCGCAGCGAGACAGAGCACCCAAACAGAGAGCATCAATTGATCTAAAAATAGATCCGTAAATGTTCTACACGGTACTCCGCACACAAACAGTAGCCAATTAATGCAAACACATTCTACTGACAAATAAAAAGAAGATAGACTTACCACTACTGCATAAACCACTTACCCCAACGTGACTCCAGGTGAGACCATCAGCCCATCGCCGGCGAAATTCCTACAGCAAATAAAACACAGTCCTCTGGTAACCTAATTACCTAGCCCCAGAAGCTAACTAACCTTGCTAGTCTTCAGGAGCCTACTGGCCTTGGGGCGGCTGGTTAACGCTGAACTCGCAACAGTGTTACACTGTTCGAAGCGTGCCCCTAACAGGAGAGATAACTCCCGACCAGGATTACCCCCAAAAACAAATAAGTAAAATAACAAAGAAAAAATAATAACCAGTGCACCGAAGGAAAGGCAATACCCAGCTGGAGCACTCTGCCTAACCAGAGACTGCAATAAAGACAAACACCCCAAACAAATGGGCTCACCTGAAACCACTTGAGTCTATGATCCAAACCAATTAAAAACTCCCGGACGAGCACCCAAATCATGTAACGGCAGGCTCATTTACCATCACATAATGAGGGAGACGACAACAAAAGTAAGTTTTAAGAAATTTATTTAAACAACAAAAAAAAACATGTCTAGGGATAAAATACAGGAGTGAGGCTATGCGTGAGTGGATACAAATAAAAAGGGTCAGTATATAAGATTGTGTTCAAAATAACAAAAGAATGAGGCACAAGGAAAAAGAATAAGAGCTGAAGACAGAGAGAGAGAACAAGCAGGTAGTGCCAGTCAAGACAGAGAGAGAAAGAGCCTAGTGAGGCCATAGGTGCCAACCCCTTTATAGCCCCAGCTAGCATTACAGGTGTACCTAATTAGGTAATCAGGTACCAGGACCCAGCCCTGCCCGTGCACTGACAGTATTGGGCCTGAAGGGGGCATAGCTGGGCATTACACTTGTCATGTTTGTTTTGACAGCTAGGTGGTTTGTGTTTATTTTGACAGCCATGTGCTTCTCTGTTTTGTTAGTCATGTGCCTTGTTAACTGTCCCGCCCTTTCTTAATTGCCAATTTTGTCCTGGTCATGTGTTCAATTACTTTGGGTATTTATACTACCCCAGTTTGTGTGTCTATTCACTGAGTCTTTTGTGCTGTGCATGTCTAGTCATCTCTGTTCCGTGTACCTTGTCTGTGTACTTGTGTTTTTGGTATTTTGCTTTCTTGGGACATTTGGACTGTTTTTTTTGTTAACTAGAGACTTTCCATTTTGTATCTTCTGAGCTTTGGGATTTTTGCCTTCTATCCTTTGGTTTTGGATTTTTGGACTTTGAACTTTTGGATGTTTTGTTTTCCCTTGTATCTCCTGTGTGTTTGGATTTTGCTTTTGTGGATTTTTGCTTTGGATTTTCCTGGACTTCTGAGCTTTGGTAATAAACTGTTTGAACTCTTACTTTCATCTCACTCCTCTATACTTGAGTCATCCCCCTGGTGGCCTAGTGGGGGTTTGCTGGGTTACTAGACCAGCGACCCGGGTTTGATTCCCAGCAAAACCTAACAGGTATGTTTTCTTTTTTGTTTGTTGCTTTTGTTTTCTTTTGTGTATATATACCATAGTTTATTATGGCAGAAAGTGACGTTTGATTAGCAGTGGTATATAGGGTTAGGATTTGATAAGTTATTTACTTCTTCCTAATCCTTTCTGAATATTATGTTACTGCCTTGTGGCTATGCTATTCTGGTTGTTTATGATGATGTTTTGATTACTGCATTTTTTAAAATATCTTCTTTACTGTTCAGAATAAAGCAATCAATTAATCAATCAATCAATCAATCAATCATGTCTATTACAGTTCACTGCAACACAATAATTTGACGTTAAATTACAAGAATAAAAGAGTTTTTCCTCACCACAAGTTCATTAGATATCAACAGCAGCAGGGGATCCCCTGTCGTCTATCAATCAGTCAGTTTCCTGGGAGCTCATCAGACTCAATAACAATGTTTTCTCCTCAAAGGATCTAGAAATTCCTGCTACTCGTAATATCCTGCTGACCATGCCAAACAATTGTGGAGGAAAAGTTAATAAATTGACACCTTGAGACCAGAAGAAAGCAAACAGAAATCCGACTTTATTATACTTTCATGAAAGCAAGCTTCTAAGCAGTGAATACCAGCATTTCACCCAAGAAAGAAGAATTCCTGTTTACATGCACACACTTTGAACACAGCCCCTGCATGCCAGGTGTTTTTCTTTTTCCCTTCATGGATGGTGGTCAGAGCATTTGTCCCTGGGATTGTTGTCCTGGAGTTGCTTCTCTGAGTGTGCACCATTAATAACAACACTATCTACACACACACACACACACACACACACAGTTGTAACAACATTCCTTACCTTATATAGATGGTGTTTTTTCTAAAACTCTTTTCTCTAAAAATCACTGCTTTGCAAATTTCTTCTACCTAGGTCACAATAATCCCAGGAGAAAATGGAGCAAAACAAACAAAACAGTCCAAAGTTGAAATTCCAGTCAAAAATCCCAATAATTGGCAGGCAAAAATTTTCATCCAAAAATGTAATCCAAGTCAGGAAAACAAACATGAACGTGAACATGACAAAACTTAGCATTAAGTATTTATCAACATTGTGTAATTCTCCTTGGTGTGTTTATGTAGAGTCAAAATCAAAGTTCCTCTCATGCCAGAATCTGGTCTTCCCAGGCAGTCTCCTGTCCCAGGAATCACCAACACTTCATGGCATATGGGATTTCCATTTCTATAGCCTTCAGCCTCTCACCTATACAGCTAGGGTTACAGTGGGGGGGGGCTAGTCCTCTGGTAACCATGACAGTTTGACTTTGCCACTCACATCTGTATTGCAGCATGCCTTCCCAGACAGTCATAGGTACCATTTTTATGATGGTCTTTGGTAATGACACGACGGTGAGTAGAACTCACACTGTCACAGTCGAGAGGCAGACACGCTAAGCACTAGGCCAACTTGCTTTTTTTATGTAGAAAGGCTAACAGGAAATGCATAGCAGGCATGCTAGCACAACATGGGGAGAACAGGGAAAACAGAGTGGAGCGCAAAAGTGCAGGTCAGGATTTGAAAGTTCTGGGCTGGATCATGACAGCCCCCCCTCCCCCCATGGACACCTCTGGGCATCCCAGACAGAGCTTCTGGGTTCTTGCAATGGAAGTCCCTGATAAGTGCAGGGTCAAGGATGAAATGCAGCCAACACCTTCCCTCTGGGCCATAACCCTCCCAGTCAACCAGATACTGTAACCTTGTCCACAGACCTTTCATAGTTTCCTGACTTTGTAGGCCTCAGCTCCATTGATGATCCTGGGAGGGGAAGGAGCCATGGAATGGGGGGAGAAGGGACTAGAGACCAGGGGTCTCACTTGGGAGACATGAAAGGATGGGTGAAGGTGCTGCATAGACTTGGGCAATGCCAATCTCACAGTCATGGGGTTAATGTCCTTAGAAATAGGAAAGGGGCCAACAAACCTCAGGGCCAGCTTATGTGAGGGAACCCTGAGAGGGAGATTGGCCATGGACAACATGACCCTTTGTCCCAGGCAGGTGACAGAAGCTGGCCTGCAATGTTGATCTGCCATCCTCTTGTATGAGTGATTGGCAAGTAACACATGATGTCTGGCATGTGCACCCAAACTCTGTGATAGTGTTGGATAAAGGCTTGGGCTGAAAAGACAGATGCCTCCTCTTTCTGTTCAGGGAAAATAGGGGGCTGGTAACCAATGTAACACTGGAAAGGAATCAGCCCAGTGGATGATGAGGAAGGCTATTGTGGGCATATTCAATCTAAGGAAGTGCCTGGCTCCAGAAGGAAGAATCACCAGATGTTCAGCACTGTAGAGTGACATTTATCTTCTGATTGATATGCTCCATCTGCCAATTAATCTGGAGATGGTGACCTGAGGAGAGGCTGGGAGTGGCCACAGTGAGCTTGCAGAACTCCTTTCAGAAGTGAACAGAGAACTGGGGATCTCTGTCAAACACAGTGCCTGTAGGCAGACTGTGAATCTGAAACACGTTTGATAAACAGTTGTGTCGTCTCTTTAGCTGAAGCCAGCTTAGGGAGGGAAACAAAGTGATCAGCCTTAGAGAAGTGATCAACAATCGTCAAGATGCAAGTGTTACCCTTGGAGCTGAGGAAGCTGGTGACAAAATCCAATGTAATGCAGGACTAAGGATGGTGAGGTACATGTAAGAGTCTTAATAGTCTGACAGCAGGTTGGTTTGCTTGACTTCTTTCTGGAGCAGATATCACAGGCCACCACAAAGGTCCAAATGTCTCGCCACATGGTAGGCCACAAGAAGTGTTGCCTGAGGATGGTGTATTAGGAAAATATTAATCATAACATCAATCCTAACATTTGTGTTAAACCATAGCCTCATTTTATCCAAATATGTTTGTATAAATGTTTAATCTGTTGACTAGTAGAGTGTTTTTTGTAGAGATCTTGGAAGTATATGACAAGAAAAAAAGCCTTTACTCTCCTCTCTGCTAAGGTAGTTCATCTTTGCATACCAGGGGAGAGAGATGTCTCTATGTGGTATGGACTCACAGACATTACCATATAAGGGACCCTCCCTAAATGCCTTTGAATTCTCCCGGATGTTTGGTGTCAGAGTGCCTCAGTCCTTCTGTATGCATGCATATAGAATGCTCACAATAAAATCTCCATTTCTTCAAATTCTCCTTTAGACTCAGACTTCATTATTTTTTTATTCTCTTTTCCACCACAATGGCAAAGGTCTGGGCTGCCCCAGGGTGACAGGCTAGGAGGGAGCTGTGCCCCCACTGAAGCCCCTGGGAGCACATGCAAGGAGGCACATAAAGACAGTTGGGTGGGCCATTAACTGGTCCTGGATCACTGGCAGGGCATTCTGGACAACAGTTTGTATGTTGAGCTGTGCAGCAGCCACAAGACAACGGGCAGGGAGGATAGGCTTGGATGTACCTTGCTGAGAGTCCAAGGAAAACTGCCTGGAAAGAGCATCTGGCTTGACATTCTTAGACCCTGGTCTAAAGGAAAGCACAAAGTTGAAGTGAGAGAAAAACAATGACCACCTGGCTTGACATGCATTGAGGTGTTTAGCAGACTTGAGGTACTCAAAGTTCTTATGATCTGTCCATATGATGAATGGAATCTTAGTCCCCTCCAACCAATGCCTCCACTCTTCCAGGGGCAGCTTGATAGCTAGTAGTTCTTGATCACCAATGCCATTGTTGCGTTCTGCTGGAAGTCAAAGTCAAAATGAACTTTGTCAATCAGACCATGTAACAGTTAATTACACAGAGGATTGAAATTGCATTTCCCCAAACTCCAAATGTGCAGTATTAAAAGTTTGACAAACAATTAAACATAAAAGTGCACAGAGACTCAACAAATAAGCAAATTAACACAACATATAGACAGACAGTGGGCATACAGTTCCCAGAATATTCAGTGTTCCAGAAATGTAGTCAAGTTTGAGGTATGTTATTGGAGTGCAATAGTACAAGGGTACAATAATACAAGGTGCAATATGGTAAAGTGCAAAGTGCAGAATAGCATCATGGAGATAAATAAGTATTGTAAACTTGTATGTTCTTGTGCAAAAAAAAATATTAGCATATAAAGAGCATTGTGTAGACAGTGAGTTTACTGTTTTGACAGTTTGCTGGTCTTTTGTGTGTGGGGGGGGGTTATGTTCTTGGAGTTTTCATGAGTGAGTTGAGCAGTCTGATGGCCTGTGGGAAAAAGCTGTTGCTGAGCCTAGTAGTCCTGCAATGCATGCTGCTGTAGTGCTTGCCAGATGGTAGAGTAAACAGTTCATGTGCAGGGTGGGTGGGGTCTTTGATGATGTTGATGGCTCTTTTGCAGCAGCAGGATGGATATAGGTCCTGGATGGATGGTTGGGCTGATCTGGTGATCTTCTCTGCTGTCCTCACTACCTTCTGGTCAGCAACAGGGCAGCTGCCATACCAGACTGAGAGACTGCTGGTGAGGATGCTCTCATTGGCACCCCTGTAGAAGGTGGTGAGTGCAGAAGGGGGAAGGTCGGCTCTCTTCATCCTGCATAGGAAGTGGAGGTGTTGCTGTGCTTTCTTGACAAGGGAGGTGGTGTTAGTTGTCCATGTCAGGTCATCTGTGATGTGCACCCCCAGGAACTTGGTGCTTTTCACTGATTCCACAGCACTGCCATTGATGGTGAGGGGGGTGTGTGATGTGATTTTTCCTGAAGTCCACAGATATTTCCTTTGTTTTATTGACATTGAGGTGTAGATTGTTGATGTCACACCAGTTGATGAGTTGGTGTACCTCCTCTCTGTAGGCTGAGTCACCGTCATTGCTGATGAGGCCCACCACTATTGTGTCATCTGCAAACTTGATGATGTGGTTTGAGTTGTGTCTGGCACAACAGTCATGGGTCATCAGTGTGAACAGCAGAGGACTCAGCACACATCCCTGGGGGACCCCAGTATTCATGATGGTGGTCTCTGAGGAGTTTTTGCCAACTCTTACTATCTATGGTCTGTTGGTGAGAAAGTCCAGTAGTCAGTTGCATAGAGGGGTGCTGATGCCTATAACACTGAGTTTATTCACCAGGTGTTGTAGGATGACTGTGCTGAAGGCCGAGCTGAAGTCGATGAATGGCATCCGCACGTAACTGTTTTTGTTTTCCAGATGAGCCAGGCTGATGTGAAGTGCTGTTACTATGGTACCATCAGTGAATCGTTTGGGATGGTATGAAAACTGGAATGGGTCAAATGTGGTGGGTAGGCTGAATGTTATATGGGCCTTGACCAGCCTTTCAAAGCACTTCATCATGATGGGAGTGAGTGCTATGGGCCAGTAGTCGTTCATTGTTGTGGCTGGGGATTTCTTGGGTAGCGGTATGATGGTGGTGGCTTTGAAGCATGCTGGTATGATGGCTTGGCTCAGAGAGCTATTGAAGATATCTGTGAGAACATCTGTAAGTGAGTCAGCACAATCTCTAAGCACATGCCCAGGTATATTGTCAGGACCAGCAGCTTTCCTGGGGTTCACCTTTTGAAGGGTCCTCCACACATCAGCAGGGTCCAGGTGAAGTATTACATTGTCCGAGCAGTGAGGGGCTTTTGTTGGTGTGGTGGTGTTGCTTTCTTCAAACCGGCTGAAGAAGGTGTTAAATGAATTTAGGAAGTCTGTGCTGTCCTCACACGGTGGGGGTGTTGGCCTGTAATTGGTTACTGACTGGATGCCTTGCCATAGGCATCTGTGGTCTTTTATGTCAGTGAAGTGTGATTGGATTTTCTGTCCATAGGCATGCTTGGCTGCTCTCACACCCTGGTTCAAGTTGGCTCTATCAGTTCTAAGAGATTCTTTGTCCCTGGACTTGAAACCAATATTCCATGCTAGGAGCTCATGTACCTCCCTGGTGAACCAGGGTTTTTCATTGGCCCTTGTGGTGATGTGTTTGATGATGGTCACATCTTCCATGCATTTGGATATGTATCCCATCACAGACTCCGTGTATTCTGTTATGTTGACATGCTGGTTGGTAGTGGCAGCCTCCCTAAAAACATTCCAGTCTGTGCAGTCAAAACAGTCCTGAAGAGCTGAGGTAGCCCCCTCTGGCCATGTTCTGATCTGCTCCACAGATGGCTTGTTCCTGGTTAGCAGTGGTCTGTAAGTTGGAATTAGCATAACAGAGACATGGTCCAAGTTTCCCAGGTGGGAGTGGGGAACAGCTCTGAATGCCTGTTTAATGTTTGTGTAGCGCTGATCAAGAGTGTTCTCTCCCCTAGTTGCAAAGTCCAGATGTTTGTAATAATGTGAGAGTACTGTCTTCAATTTGGCCTGATTGAAATCGCCAGCGATTATATAGACAGAGTCCGGGTTAGAGTCCTGCATTGAGCTCACAGACTGATACAATGTAGACAGTGCATCCTTTGTGTTCACATTGGGAGGAATGTACACAGCTGTAATGTTGATGGCTGAGAATTCTCTTGGGAAGTAGACTGGATGACATTTAACTGTTAGAAATTCTATGTCCTCAGAACAGTGACTTGAGATAACTTTGACATTAGTACACCAGTTGTTATTGGTGAAAATGCACACACCACCTCCCAAAGATTTACTGCTGAGATCGTGGCTCCTATCCGCCCAGAACGTTGTTAGTCCGTCCACCTGAAGGGTGTTGTCTGGAATGGTGTGATTAAGCCATGTCTCAGTGAGGATGATGATGCTGCAGTCTCTCACCTTTCTTTGTGTAATTAAATCCAGTCTGAGGTAGTCCTTTTTGTTTTCCAGCGAATGAACGTTGGATAGCAGAGTTGAAGGAAGTGCAGGTCTGTACAGTTTATCTTTTAGCCTGGTGCTGATACCCACTTGACTGCCCAGCTTGATGGGTCTAGCACACCACTTGCGACACATGCTAGGTCTCTCCCACTGCTTGCATCGCCTCCAGTGTCAGCTGGTGGCAGGAGGAGAGTCTGCTGCCTTGCAGGCCCCTGGGTCTTGCCGGTGTAGAATGCCTAGCTCGCCGAGTGCTTTGGGTTCCAAAGCCATCATAACTCCTGAAAGATTGTTAGAAAAGTTGGAGTTTCATAGTCCAAGTAGTAAGCTTCTGTTGTAGACTATTCTTGTACAAGACATAAAAAAGCACATTGCTATCGGGAGCTGGAGTAGCCGCTGCCATACAGGGCGCTGCCATCTTTTATTTAGTCATGGAGTCATGTGATGAGAAAAAAATGTGCAGGGGTGTACCTTCTTATCCCTGGCTGGCCTCTGGGACAGGACAACCCCAATGCTCATGTCTGAGGTGTCCACTTTGAGGATGAACTGAATGGCAGGGTCAGGGATGATGAGAACTGGCACCAAGGAGAATCTGCTCTTAAGAGAAGAGAAGGCACTCTCAGCATGGATGGTCCATGAGAAGGGGTCCTTGGAAGATGTGAGTTTGGTCAGGGGAGCAGCGATGGTGCTATAGTTCCTGATAAGCCTCTGATAAAAGATGTCAAACCCCCAAAAGTTCTGCAGTTCCTTATGGTAAGAAGGAACAGGCCACTCCAAGACCATTTTGACCTTGTCAGGGTCCATTTGGACCACCACAGGGGAAATCACAAAGCCCAAGAAGGACACTGTGCACTTGTGAAACTTGCACTTCTCTGCTTTGGTGAAGAGTTGATTCTCTAGGAGCTGTTGCAGGACCTGCCTGATATGGAACAGATGGACCTTCAATGTGGGGGAGAAGATGAGGATATCGCCAAGATAGCCAAAGGCAAACTGGTTAATAACATCTCATAAGACATCATTGATCAGGGCTTGAAAGACAGAAGGGGCATTAGTGAGCCCAAACTGAAGAACTAGATATTCATAATGGCCCCAAGGAAGGTTAAATGCTGTCTTCCACTCATCTCCTTCTTTTTTTTGCACCAGGTCATGGGTGTTGCGGCCTTACTGAATACCAAATGAATGTCCAGATATTCGGGAGCATATTGGAAAGTTCTATTGTCTCATCAGGCGTGGTGACATGAGGGACTAGAGGAGAACTGAACAGAAGATAGACAGGAGGCCAGGCAGCAAGTACTCCAAGAGAGAATGGTCCCATCATTCCAGTTAATCTAGGGGTTGTGGATGTGTAACCAGGGAAGGCCAAGAACAATAAACTTGAGGGCATTGTTCATGGTGTCGGACAAAATTGATTCAACTTGATGACCTGAAATCATCAAAGGAACTGGATCAGAGACATGGGAAATGGGATGGAACCCAGCCCCATTCAGAGCTCTGGTTACAAAGGGCAATCTACCTGACCCAATTCCTTTGCCAAGAAAGTCATGATAAAGCTCTGGTCCACACTGGAATCAATGAGTGCTTGAGCAGACTGGACCTTGTTTTGCAATGAAATCTCAATGGCCAACAGAGACCTGGCAGCAGGGGAAGTGCGTGTAGAGATTCCCACCCATATCCCCACATTTATTGGTGGACAGATCTTTTTACTGGGCAGCAGGAGATGAAATGTCCAGACTGTCCACAGTAAAAACAGGAACTAGTTTCTCAACAGCATCTTCTTTCCTCTGGGTTTACCCAGGTCCTGCCAAAATGCATGGGCTAAGACACATCAGGATGGCACCCTCTGATGGAGAGGTGATGGTCCTGGTTTCGACCCTTTGGCTCCCTCTCTGATCTCTCCTCTGAACGTGCAGCAGAAGGTGAGCATCTACCCGACCACCCAGATCTAGCAAGCCATCCAGGCTGTCAGAAAGGTCATGAGGTTCAATCTCATCCAAGATGGCATGATTTAGCCCACAAAAGAAGGCATCATACAAGGTGCTCACATTCCAGTCAACTGCTGTGGCAAGAGTCCAGAATTTGATGGTGTAATCATGAACTGAATGAGCACCTTGCTTCAGCCCCATCAGCTGTCTTGCTGCCTCCCTGCTCTTGGGGGAATGGTCAAAACTTTCTGCATCTTCTCAGTGAACTCCCTGAAACTTGAACAGCAGGATACCCTGGCATTCCAAACAGCTGTTTCCCACTCTCCTGCCTTTTCTGTTAAGAGCATGATGACATAAGCTCCATGGCAATGCATGCCAGCATAACCCTTTGCTGCAATAGGAAGACATGGCCTCTTGTGTGGATCAGAATAGTAGTTCAGGAGTCCTGTGTTCACTTTGCTACACCTACATTCAAGGCAATTGTCCCAGGACTTAAAATAAAGCAGTGAAGAAAGTTAATTTTTTTCATGGGACAAAAAGAACAAACTTATTGAGTTCTTTGCAAATGACTGAAGCAGCCCAGAGCAACAAGAGAAATTATCCAGAATTTGTATGTAACAGCAGGTGAACTGTGTACAAAGCTGTCAGCAGAGTCTGTCATTGATATCCATTTAATATCCATGTCCGCTGTCCCAACAGACCTATGGTTAATGAATTCTGTGGTGTAATAGATGCCTTTGGTCTTACTCAACATATAAACAAAGCTACTCATATCCTGGGACATACACTCGACCTTGTTCTATCATATGTTTTTTCTGTGGATAACATTGTGATTGAGGATGCTATTTTCTCTGATCATAAACCTATTATGTTTAATGTTAGTCTATCAAATGCTCTGCAAACTGCCAAAATTCAAGGTCGTCACTCTCGCCACATTAACATTCAAACTGCATCCCAGTTTTCAGACAGTTTCATCAGTAATTCCGTTGCAGTTACCATTGCAACAGCGGCATCATCCTCTTCTGGGCCAGACGAATTAGTCACCCTTTTTCAATCTTCTTGCTCTTCCATACTTAACTCTGTAGCTCCTCTCACGTTCACACGTCCCAAGCTAAAGTCTCAATATTGGTTGGATGAGGCCACCCGCTCGCTCAGGCAAGCCTGCCGTAAAGCCGAAAGGAAATGGAAAAAGGACCATCTCACTGTTTCCTTTGAAATTTTCCAATCGACTTTAGCTTCCTTCCAGACAGCGGCTAAAAAAGCTAGAACTAAGCACCTCTCTGACCTGATCAGTACACACTCCAACAGACCCAACATTCTGTTTAGCACTATTAATTCCTTTCTCAACCCTCCTAACTCTCCAGTTGCTGACGTATCTACTGAGACCTGTGAAAAATTCCTCAAGTTTTTCACTGATAAAATAGAGAACATCAGATCAGTGTTTATGCCCTCTTTATCAACTGTTCCACCTGTTCACTCTCGTGCACCAGCTATTTCTACTTTTAACCAATTTCAGCCTATTTCTCTCAGTGAATTGCGGGAACTAGTTTTACATATGAAACCTACTGGATCCCCCTATGATGCCATTCCTTCCTGTATTATAAAGGATGTTTTTGATACTCTTGGGCCATCGATTCAAATAATTCTAAATTCATGTCTCACATCCCGCACTATCCCTACCTTTTTTAAGCATGCAGTTGTTCAACCCCTGCTTAAAAAAAACAACCTCGATGCCCAATGTTTGCAAAATTATCACCCCATCTCCAAGCTCCCTTTTTTCAAAAGTTCTAGAAAAAGCTATACTGTCACAGCTGATTCCTTTTCTGACCACCCACAACATACTTGAACCTTTTCAGTCAGGATTCAGATCCCTTCACAGCACCGAAACAGCCCTGCTTAAAGTAACCAATGATCTGCTCCTCACTTTAGATTCTGGTGACAATGCCATTTTGGTTTTACTCAACCTTAGTGCTGCGTTTGACACTGTTGACCACAACATTCTTCTCAGCCGTCTAGACCAGCAGGTGGGCATCAGGGACACTGCTCTTCTCTGTTCAGGTCCTACCTTAATCATAGGACCTTTTCTGTTTCCATTGGCCATTTCTCCTCATCAACTGCCTCTGTCTCCTATGGGGTCCCCCAGGGGTCCATCTTGGGTCCCATGCTTTTCAGTCTGTACATGCTCCCACTTGGTGACATCATTAGAAAGCACAACATTTCCTTTCACCTTTATGCAGATGACTCTCAATTGTATTTGCCCTTAAAATCTAGGGACTCCATCCAATCTCTCCTTGTCTGTCTTGAAGACATCAGAAATTGGATGGCTAACAACTTCCTCCAGCTAAATGGTGACAAGACTGAAGTCATTATTTTTGGTCCCTCCAAGGCAAGATGCACTACAGTGAATGATTTAGGTCACCTCACTCCTCATGTCACACCCTCTGCCAGAAACCTGGGTATCTTCCTTGACTCCAATCTCTGTTTTGACAAACAGATTAGCACTGTGGTCAAAAATAGTTTTTACCAACTCAGAGTGATCTCCCGCCTCAAATCCTTCCTATCTCATAACAACCTTGAAATAGTCATCCATGCTTTTATCACATCACAACTGGATTACTGCAATTCCCTTTATCTTGGCCTCCCTCAAACCTCACTTAGACATTTACAGCTGGTCCAAAACGCAGCTGCATGTCTTTTAACTGGTACCAGGAGACGTGAGCACATTACTCCCATTCTGGCCTCCTTGCACTGGCTCCCATTTTTTTTTTTAGAATACAATTTAAAGTCTTATTATTTGTTTTTAAAGCACTTAATGGGCTGGCCCCAGCCTACATCAATGACCTTTTACAGCCCCACTCAGTCCAAAGGTCCCTATGATCCTCTAACGCAGGGCTTCTTTATGTACCTCGCTCGCGGCTGAAGCAGAGAGGTGACAGAGCTTTCTCTGTTGCTGCTCCACGCCTCTGGAATCAGCTCCCACCGGACATCAGATCTGCCCCCTCCATGTCTGCCTTTAAATCTAGGCTAAAAACCCATCTCTACTCCTTGGCTTTTCCCTAACCATCAGCTTATTGTTATTGTTATTATTATAGTTTTATTTTTTCTTTTTATTTTCATTTGATCATTTGTCTTTTAATACTGACTCTGTACAGCACTTTGCTCAGTGCATGCTGTGTTTAAATGTGCTATACAAATTAAATTTACTTACTTACTTGATGATGATTGCCTTAAGTCTGGATAGGAGAAAGCAGATACTAGGCTGCTGTTGCATGCAACTTACTGTGCTTCTGCTGGCTTTTCTGCTGTTGTAATTGTTTCTGAGGATACAGATGTATTTGTTCTGTCCGTTGCATTCTCACCTCAGATATTGAGCCCAGTATACATCAAAAGTGGAACAAGGACCCGTATTCAACACACAGATGTGCAAAAAGTTGCTAACGTGCTACAGGGTGACACATGTCAAGAATTACCAGATCTTCACATCTGTACAGGCTGTGATACTGTCAGCATATTTGCCAGCAAAGGCAAATTACTTGACAAAAGTGATATATACCTTGAGACACTGAAAATACTTGATTTTGACAGGGATATTCCAGCAGATCTCATCAACAAGCTAGAGAGCCTCCCTTTCAGTTTATACAGTCTGAGCATAAATGTGAAAAAGGTCAATGATCTACAATTCAATATATTTTGTGCCCAAAAAGGCGATGCAGAATTCTGGCAACTTCCACTGTGCTCAGCATCCTTAATAAATCACTGTAAAAGGGCCAACTATCAATGTGCCATTTGGAAGAGAAGTTTAGAAGCATTTCCTCAAATTACTTTCTCTGTTGAGTTGTGTCTTGAAAATGTGGACCTTAGCATTGACTGGAACAATGCACCACCTAGAATGCAACTTGTCTCCTGCACATGCTCCAGGGAATGTTCCAGAGAAACCTGCATGTGCATCCAAAATAAACTGAAGTGTACACACATGAACAAATTGTTCCAACCAGAAATTTGAAGAGGAGGAACTTGAATATGAAGTCAATGATGATTATGAAAAAGGAAAAGATGATGAGGGTGAAGAAGATGATGAAGAGATGGATGACATGCTTTACTGGATGACTTAAATTTAGGTGGATTTTTTTCTGTGCTATATGAGACATTTTGTTGGGAAGAAGTCTGATTAATGAAATATATATGATTTTTAAGACCAGTGCTCAGACTGAGGCAACAGCAAAAGTTGCTGACCATTTGACCTCTGTGAACACTGACGATGACTTAATGAAGTGTAACAGTGATCCAGTGTCTCATGACCTCTGGTACGAAAAGTAATGTGCTGGTGGTATTTTGGGAGGACTTTCTTCATGATGACTTTATTGAAGTCTCCCAAAATGATAAATGCTGCATCAGGGTTTGTGTTCTGTAGTCCATTAGTAATACCATACAGTTCATCCAGAGCTGAATATTTTTCAGCTTGTGGGGAGATATAACCAGCTGAGTGGAGCACTGAGCTGAACTCCCTAGGGAGGTAAAAGGGTCTAACTTTAATGGTCAGCACCTCCATAGACTGAGAGCAGTGCTTTGCTAAGATGCAAACGTCCACGGCCTATGAAAAGTTAACCATAAAGTACACACCCCCTCCCTTTGACTAGCCTGAGTCTTTTATTTTGTCTTGCTGGTAAACAGTGAAACCCATGATAGCACAGTCGGACATGCAGGCCCCCAACCATGTCTCTGTAAGTGTCAAAACACAGCAGTTTCTTTTTTTTATAATCTATTGTAAAATCAGAGCAGGTGGGTGGAGCACAGAAGCACAGCAGTCCAGAACTGAGTTCTCACGAAATTTTTATTTTGTACATATAGCCTTTCAGCTTACTATCTCATCTACACACACACACACACACACATATGCATTCAGGTCAGGAGAGAGCTCTCTTTTTCTGCTCTCTCTCTCCTTTTATGGGGTGTGGTCACTGGAGGAGGCACACAAACAGGTTAATTCACATCAGGTGCAGTGATACTACCAATTATCTTCCCTGACTCCGCCCTCCATTCACAGAATGATGCTTGACCACACCCCCGCTGCCAAATACCCCCACCGCCCGACTCAGGCTGGGGAGCCATCCGGCCTGCAGCCGACTCCCCCCCCCGGCAGGAGAGGAAATCTGCCAGCATCATCTGTGCCCCCGGCCTGTGGACCACCTCGAATTTAAATGGCTGGAGTGCCAGATACCAACGGGTGATCTGCACGTTGGCATCCTTAATGCGGTGGAGCCACTGCAGGGGCACGTGGTCTGAACAGAGGGTGAAAGGGCACCCCAGCAGGTAGTAGCAGAGGGCAAGGACCACCCACTTGATGGTGAGGCATTCCTTCTCTATCATGCTGTACCTGCCCTCGTGCACTGATAGCTTCCAGCTGATGTACAGCATGGGACGTTCCTCCCCCTCCACCTCCTGGGACAGAACAGCCCCCAGCCCTCTGTCCGATGCATCCCCCTGCAAAATAAAGGGGAGAGAAAAGTCAGGGAATTGTAACAGTGGCCTCCCACACAGTGCAGCCTTTACCTCAGAGAAAGCCTACTGGCATTGCTTTATCCACTGGACTGGATCTGGTGCTCCCTTTTTTCGTGAGATCAGTCAGAGGGCTGGTGACATCTGAATAATTAGGTATAAACCTATGATAGTAGCCAGACAACCCCAGGAACTGTCTCACCCCATTTTTGGTCTTGGGCCTCAGGCAGGCCGCAATCGCTGCTGTCTTATTAATTTGGGGATGCACCTGCCCATTGCCCAAGTGGAAACCCAGATACCGTACTTCTACCCGCCCAATCGCACACTTCTTCAGGTTGGCTGTGAGACCCGCTCGCCTCAGTGACCTAAAGATGGCCCTCAGGTGTTCCAGGTGCCGCGGCCAGTCATTACTGTAAATAATTATGTCATCTAGGTAGGTGGCCATGTAGGTGGCATGGGGTCGGAGGACCCCATCCATAAGCCACTGGAATGTAGCGGGTGCCCCAAACAGCCCAAAAGGAAGTGTGATGAACTGGTGTAAGCCAAACAGTGTGGAAAAGGCTGTTTTCTCTCGGGATAGAGGAGTCAAGGGGATCTGCCAATATCCCTTTGTCAAATCCAGTGTCGAATAAAAATGAGCCTCGTTGATCGAGCAACTCGTCAATACGAGGCATTGGGTATGCGTCAAATTTAGACACCGTATTGACTTTTCTATAGTCCACACAGAACCGGACTGATCTGTCGGACTTGGGAACCAAGACCACCGGGCTGCTCCAGTCACTGTGGGACTCCTCGATGATGCCCATTTCGAGCATGGCCTCGAGTTCTTCCCGAACCACCTATTTTTTGTGTTCGGGCAGAAGGTAAGGGCGGCTGCACACTACTACCCCCGGGGGTGTCTCAATGTGGTGTTCTATGAGGTGGGTGCAGCCGGGCAGAGGCGAGAACACATCAGAAAATTCTGTCTGCAACTGGGCAACCTCTGTGAGCTGGGTCGAGGAGAGGTGGTCTCCACAGGGGACTGGAGTGGTGGGCAATGTCAATTTTCCTTTTTGAACCTCTGGCCCCAGCTCCTCCTTCTCTGGAACCACCTACACCAGTGCCACAGGGACCTCCTCGTTCCAATGTTTTAGCAGATTGAGGTGGTAAATCTGTAACGCCCCACCCCTGTCCATTTGCCTCACCTCATAGTCGACATCCCTGACTCACCGTGTGACCTCAAAGGGTCCTTGCCACCTGGTGATCAATTTGGAGCTCGATGTGGGCAACAACACAAGTACTTTATCTCCCGGTGTGAACTCCCAAAGTTGCACGCCCCTGTCGTTCAGACGGACTTGACATTCTTGGGCCTGCTGCAAATTCTCTTGGGTTAGGTGTGTGAGTGTCTGGAGTTTGGCGCGCAGGTCGAGAACATATTGAATTTCATTTTTACTAGTTGAAGGTCCCTCCTCCCAAGTTTCATGTAGCACATCCAAAATGCCATGTGGCTTATGCTCGTATAATAATTAGAATGGGGAGAACCCCGTGGAGGCTTGCGGGACCTCTCACACTGCGAATAACAGGGGCTCGAGCCATTTATCCCAGTTATGTGTGTCTTCGCTTACAAATTTTCTATTATTTTCTTATATTTTTGAGTGTGCTATTAAACTGTTCGACTAAGCCATCCGTTTGTGGGTGATAAATGCTGGTGCGGATAGGCTTAATTCCCAGTAACCCATACAGTTTGCACAGTGTAAGTGACCTGAACATAGTGCCTTGATCAATCAGAATCTCTTTGGGGATTCAGACTCGGGAGATGACACGGAAGAGCACTTCTGCAGTACTACATGCTGAGATATTGCAAAGAGGCACTGCTTCTGGATATCGCCTTGCATAGTCCACCAGAACTAAAATAAAGTGATATCCTCATGCTGACCGATCTAATGGCCCAATGAGATCCATCCAAATTCTTTCAAATGGGGTCACAATTAATGGCAGAGGGCACAAAGGCGCTTTTGGAATGGCCGCAGGATTTACTAACTGGTATTCACGACATGCTGTACACCACCTACGGACATCGCCGTGAATCCCTGGTCAATAGAACCAGGCCATTATTCGGGCTAGTGTCTTATCCTGCCCGAAGTGTCCGGCCATGGGATTAAAGTGAGCTGCCTGGAATATGAATTCCTGGCGGCTCTTTGGGATTAAAAGCTGGGTTATTGGTTCCTTAGTCTGAGTGTCCTGCATCACTCAGTATAATCTATCTTTCATAATGGAGAAATAGGGGAAGGACGGTGTGGCATGCAGCTGGAGAGTTTGACCATCGATTACTCTCACTTGGTCAAAGACATGCTGCAGAGTCTTGTCTCGTGACTGCTCTAAGGGGAAATCTGCAAGGGAATCCCCGAGAGAGGGAAGAGGAGCAGGCTGCTCCTCACTCTGACATGGTGATGATGTAGATGGCTCTGTGACAGCCACTCCCACCAATGCCACTCTAGGACCTCCCCTCACTAAACTATGGCAGGCCCCACTCTTCACTAGATGCGCCATTAGTTCCCCAAATCCTGGCCAATCAGTCCCCAGAATTATCGAGTGGGTAAGGCCAGGATTAACCGCTACCTTTACTATACATTTTCCCCTCAAAATAGAATGTGGACCGACACTAAAGGGTAGTTGTGAACATCCCCGTGCACACACAACATCTTCACCAATTGTGCTCTCCCCACCGCCTCATCTTGCACCAGGCTTTGGTGGATTGAGGTCTGATTACAGCTGGAGTCCACCAAAGCCTGATACAAATCCCCTTGGATACTCACTGGTATGGAATACACTCTGGCCCGATCGAGGGCAGTCCCTGGTGCATCAGGGATCTGGACCACAGCGCCCACCTCCATCACCGAGCACTGATGCTGGAGGTGCCCCGGTTCCCCGCAGCACCAGCATACCAGCCCAGGCTCTCCCTCTGCACTGGTGTTCCAGACACCACTCACCTGAGGGGGAGAAGACACAGACAAGGAAGTAGGAAACAGGAGGGCACCACGGGTGCGGCAGGCTGGCTGGGGTGGAGCCGGCCCCTGCCTCCATGGTGGGGGAATGGGTTGAGGACAGGGAGCAGAGGGAGAGGGGGAGAGAGAGAAGAGAGGGGAGAAGAGGAGACATGCTGTCCTGCCATCGGGACGGCCGCCATATGGTTCTCCGCCAGCTCGATCTCCTGATCAGCGATGTCGGGCGATGACACTGGACCCACTCCACTTTTCCTTATGGAAGTTGGGTGACAAATTGTTCCAGCACCACCAGGTTGATGATTCCCTTGGTGTCGTGGTTGTCAGTCTTCAGCCACCGCTGGCAGGCATCCCAGAATTGCTGGCCAATCGCGAACGGCTGGCCGACCTCCTCCAGGCGCAGCGCATGGAAGCGCTGCCATTGCTGTTCCAGAGTGCGACCAACACGTTGGAGGACAGCCCTGTGGAGGGCCACATAGACCAGCCGGCTGTCGGCAGGGAGCTGCAGTGCAGCCAGCTGTGCCTCGCCTGTTAGCAGGGGGAGAAGGCACGCCACGCGCTGTTCCACTGGCCAACCCCATGCCTCTGCTGCCTGCTCAAAGAGAGTGAGGAAGGCTTCGGGGTCATCATGCAGACCCATCTTCATTAGGGTGAGGCGGGGAGGGTCCGCGGCGGTGGTGGTCATGGACCCCACCGATGCAAGCAGGTGCCAGAATGCCTGGTGATCTTCCTGCTGTGCCAGCACCAGGGCTTCGAGTCGTTGTCCCTGCTCCTTCCAGAAGGCAATCAGCACCTGGTGCTGGCTCTGTTGGGCCATGGCTAGGGCATGGACCAGGTCCTTGAAGGGGGAGGACTCCATGGGGCTGTCTCCTTCTGCACTCCATCCTGGGTTTCGGCACCACTATAAAATCAGAGCAAGTGGGTGGAGCACAGAAGCATGGCAGGCCAGAACTGAGTTCTCACGAACTTTTTATTTTGTACATACATATAGCTTTTCAGCTTACTCTCTCATACAGTAGAAGCCATTCATTTGTTTGCCTGTTTCCATGCCCGCACCATGCTTGGTCCGTGCGGGGTCCGTGTGAGGGCCGTGCCCGTATCATAATCCCCCACACATGACGTGTTGATGAAGCCTGGACTGGCAACGCCGCTTAAAAAACACAGCTGCAATACCATTTTTTTCCACGGGGAGGAGCAGTGATTTGTGAAGTTGCATTGACAAGCCAGATCAACATTTCTGAAGAGGATGGCAATAAAACAGAGTTTAAGTACCGTTGAAAGAAGTGCAGTTTTCTTGCTTACCATGTCCAAAACCTGACTTGAGCTGAGGCGATATTACGCCAATATGGCGCATTGCTCTAAACGTTGGTGGTATATCTGGGTTGTTGTTCGTTTGTTCAATAATGCTGATTTGTTTACACTGAGTCCCGATGATTAACTATGCAATATTAGTTAGCTGTATGGCCTTGTAATGTCTGTCATTCATTTGTTATAACAGACAGACAGTTGATGTGGATTATTCAGGCATCGCGTGGGGAAAACAATATGAACATAAACACTTCTCAAAACATCCACTTCAACATGTTCCAGGTTTCCTACAAAACTGGCATGACTTTCCCTTTGTGGTGGGCAATGTATCAACATCGGGTTTGTGGGTGCAATCAGTTAATTATTGAAATTAAGTGATCAATCTCATTAAATCAGTCTCATTAAATTTGAAGGTTAATAATTATATTGAATCAATCCCATTGAATTGTTTAATTTGACTCATTTGAATTGAATCATACCATAGAATCAGTTTCATTTGAAGTGAATCATTCAGTGAATCATTTCGTGAATCGTTCAATGAATCATTTAGTGAATCGTTCAATGAATCATTTAGTGAATCATATAGTGAATCATTCAATGAATCATTTAGTGAATCATACCATTAATCCTGGATACATTACCAAACAGCTAAATTATGGTATATTTCCAAATTATTACGATCACTTACCATATTACATAACTTATATGCACCTTTTTGAATTCTTTGAGAGATTGGGGACTTCAGATATTGTTCACACCAACAAGATGAATACACACAGCATTGATAATAAATGAATTTATTATACAAAGATAAAAATGGATAATCAATATATACAAATATGATATGGTGTGTGTGTATGGCCTAGCTTGTTGCTAGCTAAAACCAAGGAATGTTATCTAAATAGAACAAAGGATTAGCTCTGTTGCTAATGTGTGCTTGTGTGTGTGTGTGTGTGTGTGTGTGTGTGAAGGACTTGACCATGTGTTTAGCCTCGTGTAGCTAACTACACGTGGTGGAGGCCTAGATTAGCCTTGTGTTGCTAATGTGTGTTTGTGAAAGGCCCTATGGCCTAGCTAAAGTGTGTTTGTTAGGCCTGGTGAGGCCTACTGGTAGGCCTTGATTAGCTTTATGTTGCTAAGCAGAGGGAAGCTGTAGCTAACCCACTAGCTCATAACCATACTGAATCCACTGAAATCTTGATGAGATCAAGATGTATAATAATGAAATTAAAATGTTAGTAAAAATAAGAGAGAGAGAGAGAGAGAGAAGCATGCACAGCCTATTAAAACAAATTGAGATTAAACAAACAGAACAATTCAATTCGACACGCTGCGTGTCTAATAGTGTAATGAATAAACCTGGGTTTAAATTCACACTATTTCAAATAAAAGCAAATTCCTAAGACTATCTTAATTATGCCCAAATGCCAAAATCTTACGTAATCCTGCCTTTAGCAAGATATGAAGAAGATGTTCACCGTTGCAGAGCTTCGCTGTTCATGAAGCACGTGAGCCACCCGTGTAGAAAGTGCAGAGTCTTCTTGGGTCCGGCGGAGCACTTGGGTGGTTCCCGTGGAAAGCAGAGGACTCTTGGTCCGAACTTCAGCATTCGTGAGGAAAAGTCTCTGATCAGAATAAGATGCACAGCGCTTTTGAGTTAAAAAGGATTCAATCGCTTCTTAACTTTTAACTGCCTGGGCTGCAGTCGTGACGTCACTTCTAATACGAATAAACCGGTTGTAACTCAGGTTGAGTTTAAAGATTGCGCGACTCTGGAGTTTACCTTGGCCAAGGGTAAGAAAGAAAATCACCCTGAGTGATGGATCTTGCAAGAAAGTAGTGTTTTCAGGTTTGAGAGAATCTCTTTATGCGTCTAGACTCCTCGGAAACCGGACGCGAGAGACCAAGAGTGGAACTTCCACCTGGACTTAAGCATGCATGGCAGACTGACGTAGATGATCCCGCCCACGCGTGACGTAGGTCACGCGGCAGAGGACTGGGAATTGTAGTTCTTAGAGACAAAATGGCAGCATGATACCTACAGTCCCCTTTTTGGTCTCAGGGGTATGACGGAGTCGTAGCACTGAGAGCACCGTATCATATCATCGCCATGTCCATAGTCCTTGAGGTAGACTTGTTCTGTACAGTTCATGGTGTCCTGTGAAGATTGTGTAAACTTGTGAGTTCCATTAAGACAGTTGGAGACAGAGGCATTTTGGGCATATCACTATGGGCATTTTGGGCATATAATCACTATCTAACTTACTAGATCAAAATCACATAAAAAAATATTAAACATTGAACATGAAACATGTAGTGTTCAATTTCTTATGCATAAAAAAACCAAGAAAAGAGAGGAAATGAAGGAAGGAAAGAAGTATTAGTGTTTGGGTTGGCAAACCTAATCTTCTAGAAATCTTCTGTGTTTGGTAATAGCAGTGGGTGGTCTGGCCAGAGAGCATGCGCTACTGCGGCTAAAGCTGTCAGGGACACAGACCATCTTATCTAACTTGGCACAGTGTTATGTATGGGTTGCCTGGGCAGACCCAGTGGATGTCTTTAGTGGGGGTGCATATCTCTAAGTCTTGTGGATTCACAAAAATTAGGATAGCACTGCCAAGACTATATGCCAGGTGTATTTGCAATGAATACACACTAGTAATAATAGCGGATTTTAGTATTTTATCTACCATGTTATACTGAAGGGTTATTACTTCATTGGGTTGGGGAAGTCTGACCGGGAATGTTAGTGTACGCTTATGGTTGAGTGATGCGTACAAGCTAGGTGGACATGATGGGCCTAGCTGTTGTCCACCCCCTTTTGGAGTGAGGACTGTTCAAAAGGTTTGATTCGATTATCATGGAAATCGATATGAAAGCGTTTGATTAGGCCTAGATGTCCTAATGTGATACGTGACGGGGAACGGCTTTCCCACGATCGAAAGGTCTTGACCAGGGTGGTAGGAACTTCTCTGAGATTCGGGCGTAGTAGGCTTTGTGTCCTACTCTCGAATCGAGATTCTTTTGGGCACCTGTAAAGGTTGACTGTAGGTGGCGTCGTAGGTCAGCGACATGTTGATGTGCGGTGTATGCAATCGCGACACTCATGGCCTCTGGTTTGTATAGGAGATGCGGGGGAAGAACCGACTCTCGCCCAGTCATCATCCCAAAAGGGTGTGACTTCAGTGGCGCAATGAGGGGTGGACCAAATGGCCCTTAGCACCAAGAGAAGTTTCACGTCCCAAATTTTACCATGGTTTGTGATATACTTTCACAGCGTGCTCACAATGGTTTGAATGGCTCGTTCAGCCTGACCAGAGAATTGAGGGTGGTACGCGATATGGAATTTTGCCTCGACGCCTAACATGTTCCACAGCACAACCATTACACCAGCAGTGAAATGGGTGTCTGTGTCTGAGTCGATGGATAGAGGGAGGTTTTTCAAAGAATTGTGGCCACTAGGGGGAATCGCGATGTCGGGTGTTTCGACACCAGACTTGGCGTGCAAAGGCATGAACTGAAGTTAATCAGAAATTTGATCTCGTGTGGCGCTCGGTTGATCTGTGTTCGCACTAATCTCGTCGCAACGGGTTTGTGCATATTTTGTGCGATCCAATGACTGTGGGGTTTTGTTTTGTGTGAAGCTGACTATGTTTATGTTGCAGGGCTTGGTTGGGATTGGGTCACCTTGTGAGAGCCGTGTGTCTGAGAAATGGTGGTGAAGACTTTAGCGCACATGAGAGGTGCGTTTTGTGTGTTTGCCTTCGCCACCAGGGGGGCCCTACATCCTGACCCTCGCCTGCTGTTTCAGAGGGATCTCCTCCCCCTTTCACAAGATATACCCGTGATTCCTGGCCTAGTCATGCCAGCGAATAGCTTTCTGTCATTTTTCTTGGGCTCTTTTGTTTTATCTGTTGAGGGGTCTGACGTCTCCTGTAACAGTTCTTTAATCTCAGCCAACTGGGCTTTTAAAGAGTCCAGCTCTGAGGGGAACTCACCAGGTTGGTCTGAGTCACTGTGTTGGTCGTCTCTACCCTTACGTTTAGAGCTACGGTCGGAACGCTTCTGCCATTTCTGGTCAGAGTGGGGATGACGGTTTTGCTGCCAACTGTTTTGTTCCCTACGACCCTTTTCATGTGATGGGCGATTGCCATAGTCACTGTGGACTCGCCCTTGGTCCCTCCTGGCCTTACCTTGTCGATTTTTCCACTCACCCTTGTGATGGTTTGGCAAGGGGCGGTTCGGACCAGGATTTCTCCAGGGGGGTCCCCCTTTTGGAGCTTTGCCTCCTTCTAAGGTTAGCGGGGGCCCATTTGCATCCTGGAGCCTAAGGACTATGGGTTCATCATTATTTCCGTTTGCGGTTTTGACAATGGTCTCCCAGGTCATTTGGGCTAGTTGCCTAATTTCCCTCATCGAATAGCGACCTCGTCGACACATCAGTGTGACATGGGTCCACACGGTTGGGTGGAGGTTATGTAAGAAGAGAGATATGAAACCTCTATCTTCTTCCAACCCTGGTGCGCTACTACCTTGGAAATAGGCAGTACGTAGCCGTCTGTAATATTCACGAGGCGCCTCAGACCATTTTTGTTTGATTTGTAATGCACACAATGTCGCAGAGGTTTCGTCCGTGTATGGCGCATATTCTTCCCTCATGTAATTGTGAAGTTTCGAATAACTATCACGAATGTTTGGGGGTAGTGTCTCTAAAAAGGCACGAATGCTACTACTGGAGGTCTTGCAGATTAGTTTAAGTTTTTCACGTGTTGTGGCGTTCGGCAGGTCCATCAGGCATCGATCAATTTCTCGTAAATAGTTATTTACATTAGTTCTTTGATTGTCGGGATCGAATTGTTCGACATCTTTGGCAAGTAAGTCAATTTGCCGTAAGCGAAGGGTTAGGTGCACGTCCTTGTGCGACCTTCTTGGCTCTTCTGAGCACTCACTATCTAAGCTACTCTGGTGTTGTTCCCGTTTCGCACTAGATTCATAGTCTGATTCATCTGAAGATTGATCAGGGGTACTGTAGCACACTGACCTGGGTGTACTAGGGTCCTGGGCTCTGGATGAGCGCAGGATGGCTCCATCTTGGCTAAACGACAGAGTCGAGTAGCGAGTTGATGGAGTTTGGCGGGGTGTCTGGTCCTCAACCAGATCATTTACGGTGTCCAGTTCGGACGCCTCTTCCTGCTCTGAGCTTTGGCGCATTGTTGGGGGTCTTTCACGCCCCTCGCACTGCTCTTGGGGGGTCTGCACCTGGGCAGCCCTCTTAGCAACCATTTCGGCTTTCTCTAGCCGTTCGGTGCAATCATCAAGGGAGGTCTTCAAGAGCTCATGCTCCCTATGTAAATCATTATTATCGGCTGTCAGCTCAGCGATGCTGGTAGTCAGCCTTTCAACCTCTCTGTGGAGGCATCTGATTTCTGAATCAGCATTTTGGAAGTATGATAGGAATAGCTTACCTAGTGCCGCTTGGACATTAAAAGTTGTTCTTTTTGGATCTCTCATATGTTTGATTGAGTTATGTAAGTTGTTTTGGCATTCACTCTCACTCGTGTACTTAATGTTTGCCTTTTCAGAGGCAGAGCAGTGAATGAGGTCTGTGATGACCTCAAGGAGAGACACGTCTTGAGCGTTGTCTTCCATTTTTGAGACACAAGGGGATGCCATTTTACTTAGGCTGGATACTAGATAATTAATCAATGAGTTAATTATTAATTTAATCATTATTAATTAACATTAACTATGTCATTAATTAATAAGGTTTATTTGGAAATGTTCTCTTATCCTAAGTTAAATAGGTTATGAGTACTTGTGATATGGTTATCACACTACTGTTAACCGTTTTAGCACACCTGGGGATATACCTTAGCAGTTGCTGAATTAAACTGATAGTTTATTTGTTGCTGCAACAATATTCAAGATGCCAACAAACAAATCTTCCTCACACGGGGCACCAATTTACTGTGGGTGCAATCAGTTAATTATTGAAATTAAGTGATCAATCTCATTAAATCAGTCTCATTAAATTTGAAGGTTAATAATTATATTGACTCAATCCCATTGAATCGTTTAATTTGACTCAAATGAATTGAATTGAATTGAATCATACCATAGAATCAGTCTCATTTGAAGTGAATCATTCAGTGAATCATTTCGTGAATCGTTCAATGAATCATTTAGTGAATCATATAGTGAATCGTTCAATGAATCATTTAGTGAATCATACCATTAATCCTGGATTCATTACCAAACAACTAAATTATGGTATATTTCCAAATTATTACGATCACTTACCATATTACATAACTTATATGCACCTTTTTGAATTCTTTGAGAGATTGGGGACTTCAGATATTGTTCACACCAACAAGATGAATACACACAGCTTTGATAATAAATGAATTTATTATACAAAGATAAAAATGGATAATCAATATATACAAATATGATATGGTGTGTGTGTGTGTGTGTGTGTGTGTGTGTGTGTGTGGCCTAGCTTGTTGCTAGCTAAAACCAAGGAATGTTATCTAAATAGAACAAAGGATTAGCTCTGTTGCTAATGTGTGCTTGTGTGTGTGTGTGTGTGTGTGTGTGTGTGTGTGAAGGACTTGACCATGTGTTTAGCCTCGTGTAGCTAACTACACGTGGTGGAGGCCTAGATTAGCCTTGTGTTGCTAATGTGTGTTTGTGAAAGGCCCTATGGCCTAGCTAAAGTGTGTTTGTTAGGCCTGGTGAGGCCTACTGGTAGGCCTTGATTAGCTTTGTGTTGCTAAGCAGAGGGAAGCTGTAGCTAACCCACTAGCTCATAACCATACTGAATCCACTGAAATCTTGATGAGATCAAGATGTATAATAATGAAATTAAAATGTTAGTAAGAATAAGAGAGAGAGAAGCATGCACAGCCTATTAAAACAAATTGAGATTAAACAAACAGAACAATTCAATTCGACACGCTGCATGTCTAATAGTGTAATGAATAAACCTGGGTTTAAATTCACACTATTTCAAATAAAAACAAATTCCTAAGACTATCTTAATTATGCCCAAATGCCAAAATCTTACTTAATCCTGCCTTTAGCAAGATATGAAGAAGATGTTCACCATTGCAGAGCTTCGCTGTTCATGAAGCACGTGAGCTGCCCGTGTAGAAAGTGCAGAGTCTTCTTGGGTCCGGCAGAGCACTTGGGTGGTTCCCGTGGAAAGCAGAGGACTCTTGGTCCGAACTTCAGCATTCGTGAGGAAAAGTCTCTGATCAGAATAAGATGCACAGCGCTTTTGAGTTAAAAAGGATTCAATCGCTTCTTAACTTTTAACTGCCTGGGCTGCAGTTGTGACATCACTTCTAATACGAATAAACCGGTTGTAACTCAGGTTGAGTTTAAAGATCGCACGACTCTGGAGTTTACCTTGGACAAGGGTAAGAAAGAAAATCACGCTGAGTGATGGATCTTGCAAGAAAGAAGTGTTTTCGGGTTTGAGAGCATCTCTTTATGCGTCTAGACTCCTCGGAAACCGGACGCGAGAGACCAAGAGCGGAACTTCCGCCTGGACTTATGCGCGCATGGCGGACTGACGTAGATGATCCCGCCCACGTGTGACATAGGTCATGCGGCAGAGGACTGGGAATTGTAGTTCTTAGAGACAAACTGGCGGCATGATACCTACAGGTTATTTGAGCTGTTGCTCATTTTATTGGCGACTGTTTGCCTACATCTGGCGCTGAGCATATGTGGAGTACAATGGTAAAATAATGTGTTCTTACTTCCCTTTTCTGTTTGCGCATTCCCATTATATTCACCAGTTATTTCATTTTATTAAATGCGGATTGATTTTGTCATTATGTCACATGAAGTTTGCTCCGAGCTAAGCTGGCAATTTAGAAGCACTTCTCCATAAGCAAATGGAGAGAGGGGAGGGGCGCTGCACAGACGCAGCTGTGCGTATTCTGATTAATGCAAGAACAAGATAAGTAACAGTAAATAGCCGCAGCTGGCTCCTGTTGGGGCTCAGTGCTTGCACTGCCTATGTTTCTGTTTTCATCTTTAAAAAATCTTTATCTCAAACAATCTCAACAATCATAGCTTGCTACTGGTAACATCATAATCATCTACAGCACAATTGGTCTGTTTCTTAGCACAGGGTGCAGCAGGGTGTCCTGGGAAAGTGAAGTGCATATTGTAGCTGGCTGACAAGACAGCAGCAAGACCACTAAAGTCCGCAACGCAACTGCTTTTCACTAACCTGGAATGAGCGAAACATTACGCACTCACTGGTTGATGTCATTCCAAATCTATATATAATGTGAAACCATTCCGCATTGAGCGTCAAGAATACTGATTTTAACTTTGTAACATTTTTTGACAAATTATTCAGAAGGTGGCCATGAGCACACCAGAATCTGCGGTCTTCGCTGGTTATGAAGTTGCATTATTGCTGTCCTGGCCAGAGCGTTGTGGCCACAGCCACTGCTCAAAGTCTTGTGTACAAGCAAATATAATATTCGCTTTTTTTTTTTTTAAATGATGGCCGAGAGATCCGGGGCTATTCCCAGGAGATGAAGATACAAAACTTTGCAATAGACACGTTTTCATGCCAATAGTTATTTGCATTTACATGTTTAGGCTACACGGTGGTGTAGTGGTTAGCGCTGTCGCCTCACAGCAAGAAGGTCCTGGGTTCGAGCCCCGGGGCCGGCGAGGGCCTTTCTGTGCGGAGTTTGCATGTTCTCCCCGTGTCCGCGTGGGTTTCCTCCGGGTGCTCCGGTTTCCCCCACAGTCCAAAGACATGCAGGTTAGGTTAACTGGTGACTCTAAATTGACCGTAGGTGTGAATGGTTGTCTGTGTCTATGTGTCAGCCCTGTGATGACCTGGCGACTTGTCCAGGGTGTACCCCGCCTTTCGCCCATAGTCAGCTGGGATAGGCTCCAGCTTGCCTGTGACCCTGTAGAAGGATAAAGCGGCTAGAGATAATGAGATGAGATGAATGAATGAGATGTTTAGGCTACAGTTTTTATCTCCTACAGGAAGTGATTCAACGATGGACATCATATTTTAATGATGGAAAAAATAAACAGAAAGAACATGATCTCGAATCTCCTGTGTTTTTATTGGTGGGTGAGGAAGGAAGACCGATCAGGAAGGCCTAATATAACGGCATAATCCTACTGCAGCGGTGAAAACTGGATGTCTCCTTTTCTTTGACTTGGAAGAGCTGATTTTTCAGGCATGTTAGTTTCCTGCAACGCAGCCGAAAATCAGCCCTTCCTAGCGAGACACATTGTATTAGACAAGAATGGGACAGTATTCCTATTTCTAAATTTGAGAAACTTGTCTCCTCAGTACCCAGACGGTTGCAGACTGTTGTATAGAGCTAGTGTGCTACACAAAGGAAATATTACAATTGCTGCCATAGCTCCCTAACTGTTTAGACAAAAAAAAAAAGTAGACCAAGGAGAGGGGGATTAGATTTAGCAACAACTGAATAAAGACGAGTGAACACTTTCACAACTATAGCCTACATGAGGAGAGCCAAAAAAAGACCAAAAAAAAAACAAGTAGACCAAGGAGAGAGGGATTAGATTTAGCAAAAAATTCTGGTACATTGCCTGCTCCCATGCTATTCGCTACTTGTTAAAAAAAACAACAGGGAAGTCTGTCACATCCAGAAGTACACGTCTTTGATATGCAGCGGAAAATCGCCATGGAAAAAAACACTTTGAGGTAAGATTTGTTTCATATTGACTGGGCATTTAAACATATAACTACTTTTCCTGATATATATGAAACATATTAAAGGCTACACACCCTTTATTCTGTCATTATTGGGCGTGTTACATTGATTCCGATAGGCATAAGCAATATACCCCCTCTGTGAAAATTCTTGACTTGCCTACAGATTAACTCATGGTATTGAATCCCATTTTCATGTATCTTTCTAAAAATTGATTTAGCTGTTTACACATTCATTGTTAAAAGACATGTTCTTGAATTCAGCACCTTTTGTAAGGCATAAAGCTCATCAGGAATCCCATTTTCATGTATCGTTTTAAAATTTGTTTTCTTTGTTGAGGACGTGTTCTTGAATTCAGCTCGCCTTTTGTAATGCATACAGCTCATTAGGCTGGAATCCCCCACTAAATGTTCACATTCCAGACCATTCTCACCTCAAGCTGGACCTCCCACAAAACCTGTCCATTTGTGATAAATAGCAAGATGTTGCCCATTTGATTTATTTCAGCATTTTGGTATAGGACAACAAATTTCTTTGGTGACAATGGAGACTGCTGAGTTCTACATGGCACGGACTGTCAACAGACCAAAACGTCTTGTATCCAAAGTAAGTTCATGTGCGCAACTTTCTATGCACTGCAAAAAAATTCTAGTTTCTAGTTAAAAAAAAACATCCAGTTTAGGACATCCAGGACTCCAGTAGCCTATGCTATTCTAAACTAAATATTGCTTTGCTTCTTCTACACAGCGCAGCCCTTGCAACACGCTGCCAAAAAATGGGGGTCTGCTAGGCCAGCTGGCACTCCTGCAAAATCCAAAGTGCACCTTGTAAGGAAGAAATCGGTAAGTTGTCTGAGTTAAGACCATCCAAATAAATGACCCTAATGAAGCCATTGTGCATATAATTTATAGGCCTATCTTTTAATGTTTATGAATTGTGACTCACATCTATCATTTTCATTTAGGCTGTGACAGTGGCAACAGCCGGCAGCAGAACAGACTGCTCTGGACTTTACAAGGAAGAGATTAGGATTATGAAAAAGCGGCTAGATGACATGGACAACCGCTTGAAGACAGTGTCGAGAGAATTGGAGGTGGAGAAGCAGTTTAGAAAGGCTGTGGAGGAACGTCTTAACAAGGCAGTGGAGGACTGTGTGAAGGCAGAGGAATGCTTCAAGAAGGTGGAAGAACTTCTGCAGCGGCTGGTTAACCCCCCACCTGCGGCAGCGCAGCTCACAGCTGACCAGGCCATGGCAGCGCAGCCCACAGCTCACCAGGCCACACCAGCACAACCACCAGCACCGCACGCAACTGCTAGTACTAGACGGCAATTGTCTTTCAACGCCACCCCACCAACCCTTGGACCCAGGGTCCTGGCTGGAACTCCCCTGCCGGACATTGAGCTCAGGGTCCTCTCTGCTGAGCAAGACGATTACCTGTTCAGGCAGAGCCAACAAAGAGGCCAGCACAGGCCAGACATTTATGCCGCGAATGTGTTCATGGCTCTGACGCCATTCGAAGAGCGGTGGGGGAAAATGGTTAATTGGAGTGGGTCACAAGGCAAGGCCACCTTGCCGCACAATCTAAAGAAAAAAGTGCATCAATTAACCACAGAATGTTTTCCTGATTTGTCTCCGGACAACTGGGTCAAAATCTGAAACCGGATCAACGAAAGACTGCGAAGCCCCCGAAAAGTAGACCCTGAGGCGGAACGAATTGGCCACTGACATCTTGTTTATTTAGGCTACAGTACTTGTTTTGTTAAAACGAAAAGTGCTTTTGCGCACATGTCCCCCCAGTGACATCAACCATTTTTATACCTTTTTCCCATTCCAATTTTGTTGTCAAGTTTGCACTAGCTAATAAAATGCACAAATGAAAACACCTTTCTACTGTCATTCATAATAAAAGCCTGTAGTCTAAGACATTAGGAACATAGCTGATGAAATAACACCAGTGCAGGTACTGTAGTTATGCCAAAGGGCAGTATAACGCCTACACAAATATGGATAACTATCTTTTTTCAAGAGTGGATGGGTTCAAAATGTTGTCGTATGGTGGGGGAGGTGAAAAACCGCATCAAGGTGAAAAACCATATGTCTTCATAATCAAAGCAAAGCAGTAAAAAATATATCTGGATCTGGATATCCTGATCTGCACAGTCTTTGTTACCCTGGAATGCAAGGTAGTAGAGCCAAATATTAATTGCAGTCCATTACTTTATCATGTTTTCAGTGAAAAAGGCATGAGAAATAAGTTAAATGTTTAGAGAAGTGAATATGTGCAGTCGTAATGCAAGCAATGTTGCGTATATTTTCTATATTTCTATAATGTAGGCCTACTTGAAGTATTTGATCAATGAATATGTTTGTTTGTTATTGTAATTTTAAATTTTCGAGTAAGCCAGGATTCCCCTGGCTTCCATTACAACATGCCCCTGAATCAGTCAGAAACTAATTTCAGGCGCTAATTTCACTCGAATCAACATGAACATTTCGTTCATGTTTCATTCATCTTCATGTTCGTCGCTCATGCCTCATAATTTGAAAAATTCACGTTCGTTCTTTATTTTAGAAATGTGCTGCGTTCAACACAACACAACTGTTGAACGCAACACATTTCTAAGGCCCTGTCCACACGGCAACGGATTCAGGTGAATCCGATACAATTGTTTATCATTTCGGCCTGGCATCCACACGGCACCGGAGTTTTGGGTGCCTCAAAATGCAATCTTTTGAGAATGGGTTCCAGAGTGGAAAGATCTGGCAACGTTGCCATTGCGAAATCGTCTGGATGAGTAGAACGGATTTGTTTACGATGACGTCACAACCACATGTGCTTCACTCCGGGTAGAAGTGTAACTAACTCGATGCGAGTTGTCAACAAATCCTATAACTTGGTTCACGAAACGCACTTAAAAAATATTTTCACTGTGAATATTTATTGTGTAATGGTGCAAAGTGAGAGAGAGAGAGAGAGAATAGCTCTTAGGACAGAGTCAATCCCGCCAGCAAAAATAGGGGAAAAAAGGAGCAATCTCACCTCTTCAGATGTTGGTTTAAGTCCTACAATACATTCCTCAAACAGGGCGTAGGAGAACAAATTAATCCATCAATGTGTAGCATTCAATTTATTCCGGATCATTAAAGATGCCGCCTTCCGCGTAGAATCATATGTCATCCTCGCCACCATCCTGGATAGGTCAAAGCGGAGAATAAAGATGTCTCATTCATGTGCTGAATTTAACTGTACCAACAGGTTTGCCGTCCAAATGAGATCACATGGGATTACCTTTCACAGGTGAGACTGGAAAAATACTTTTCATTGTATTTGGTCATTATAATGTAATTTTACGAACATATTTTTCTGACTTTGTGGCTTATATGAAGTCTCGCGCATAATAGTTTATGTGCATGCGTCCTTACTTCTTCTATTGTTCTGGTGTCTCCAAAGGGATCATCTTACAGCGCCCCTAGAGGTGTGGCATGTGTATTGCATCGTTTTCAGCAAGCGTTGCGTTGCCATATGGACCTGATATTTTACTGATCGTTGCCCATTTGGACGCGATATTTTTTTAAATAACATCTCGTTGCCGTTGTCGTGTGGATGTAGCCTAAAAGACTAGTAAAACTGTTCCCCAGATTTGCATTTGTTTAGCTCAGAGCACTGACATTTACATCTGAAAGCCTCTCCTAATTGGGGGAGGGGACATGGGGGGCCAGTTGCCACGTCACTTTGTGTCAGTTTGGAGTCAGATTTATGTAATTATGTAATTGATTAAGTAAGAGACTCAATAACTCTATCGGCATAAGTGGTCTTGTTTTTTTTGTAGGGAACCATGGAGGCAGTGAGGCATTAGGTTGAAAATACACAGTGAAATAAACAACGCAGACCGTTCACTGGTCAGCACTATTCCATGACTGCACAACGATGTTACAACATAGGCATACAGTTAAAAACAAGAATAGAGACATTTGTGCCTTTTTTTTATTAAAAAGGTGCACATGTAATCACAAATCTTAAATCACAAATCACAAATTTCAACTGAGTACGCTATTTGAAGACAGGGTATCATTTCCCACTATGCCCTCCTTTGTTGCTAATAACCAGATTGATTACATTTGATAAACCTGATATAAGTCTGTTGCAGAAATCCACGGTCACTTTTGTGTTCCAGAACACTTGCATGGCTTTGATAAGCTCCTGCTTTGTACCTGGCTTTGCGTCTTTGCGGATATAGTCCTTCATGGCGTGCCAAACCAGTTCGATTGGATTCATGTCCAGTGATTCTGCTGGAGTTTTAACCCAGTTGATGCCCTCTGATGCTAAGTAAGCCGCAGCTGCGGTGTGCTTTGGGTCATTGTCCTGGAAAAAGCAGTGATCAGTCCCAAAATAGTCCCTGATGTATGGTGCTGCAAATTCTTTTATGATGGTCTCCTCAAAATATTCTCTGTCCATTATTCCCTCAAAAATGACAAGGGGACCTGCTCCATATCGGGAAATCATTCCCCATACATGCAGCTTCAGTGGGTGTTTTGGTCGTGGCTTTGAGACGAAGTGTCCCTTTTTATGGAAACTTTGTCTTGCAAAGTGTTCCAATGCGACTGTCGTTTCGTCAGTGAATAGCACATTTCAAACAACTCCCCCGACTCCTTCCACTCAGAAGCTTGTCGCAACCTTGCCTCTTTGTTGCGTTCTTTCAGCATTGGACAGGAACAGGTCGAGGAAAATTTCCAACCCATTCGTCTGCGAGTGCGGCGTATGCTTGTTAAGCTCAGTTCAATACCAAAATCGGCCTTGATTCTTTGTTGAACAGCCAGGGCATTCATTTCAGTGTTGGCTTTAGTCATCTCGTCGATTGCAGAGAGGACATTGCTGTGAAAATAAAATGAAACACGTTAGGTTGGAAAGTCTAATGGTAGGCTATAAGTGGCCTTCTTAAGCCGTTTCATGGGTTGGATACTTACGTATGCAATTTCCTTGGACCAGAGCGACGGGGTGGCCTCTCTTTGTAGTGATATCTCACAGCTTGCATTGTAACCTTAATTCCACGGCATGCCAAACTTTTTCTTATTTCTTGTGTGGACTTTCCTTCTCGCCTCATTGCACGAATCTGTTGGGAACTCTCTCTGCTGATGCGCGTCATATTTTTGTTGTACTGGATCTAAGCGCAGTCATATTATATTGACAGGGAGGGGGGTGGGGTGTGATGGGGTGTGTCAGTGGTCCAGCTTGGATGGCGAACACGTTAACAAGCAGTGCTTTTAGGTGTGAAAAGGGCCGGTCTCAACAGTCTGTTCAATACAGCAGTCTACTGAAGGCACAACAGTGAAATGCACACATTTTGTATTGGGTCAAAGCTGGGTCGGCCAAGATGTGATATACATTGTCTGAGTGATGGGCAGTATTCCATTTATAGTTTGAGAAATTACATACAATTTTACCCATGACAGGTATAGTAGTATGCTGTCAGGTTTGTTTCATAAAAAATAGAGTACAGTGAATGGTTTCTGTTTACAACACGATGTTTCATTCGTCCCGCATACGTGTTTCAATTGTCCCGACAGTGTGGGACGGTTGAAACGAACAACATGTTGCGTTCAAAGTTAAAATCAGCGTGATACCTTAACGGTTGTGTGAAATTACATCTGCAACTAATAGAATACACATGTGGGTTGTATGATCTATGACAAAGTAATTTTCATCTGCTTCATTATCTTTGAAAATAACCGTTAAGTAAAAAGTGTTTCATTCGTCCAGGCTCTCCCCCTACTTGGAATTGGACATACCATTTCACTCAAATTACACAAACCAACAAATTCAGCATCTTTGTAAATTTTACTTCAACCACATGTTGCCAGAATTGGTAAATGACTACATGACCAACAACAAGGAAATGTAGACCATGCAGCAGAAAAAAAAAATGCTCATGTAGGGTACAGCTGACTGTTGTTTAAGTTTCACTGGAAGTATGCCTGGGATCAATCGACCTTAGGGGCTTTGTTATTGTTCCCGTCCTGAATGGGTGTATACACAGCTCTGGTTTTCATGTGAGAGGAGCGCCCTCTAATGGCGACACTATGTAATGCAATGAATGAGCGTGTTTGAGCGTGTTTAGACTTTGCATAGAACAAGGGGGGGTTCATGGAAACCGCATGGGAGACGGCAGGAATCCACACGGTATCCGCACGATATCCGCACGGAGAGGAAAAAAGTAGAAGACTCCTACTGTGCACACACACACACAGACACACACACACACACGCATGCATTCAGGTTGGAAGACAGCTCCCTTTCTCTGCTCTCTCTCTCCTTTTATGGGGCGCGGTCACTGGAGGAGGCACACAAACAGGTTAATTCACATCAGGTGCAGTGATACTACCACTTACCTTCCCTGACTCCGCCCTCCATTCACAGACCGATGCTTGACCATGCCCCTGCTGCCACATATATTTTATTAATTTCACATGAACAAACAACGAACCATACAGCACAGATTTAGCCAAAGTATAAAAAGTTACATTACATAAATTGCACATACGGTACATACATACTTACAACATACAAACATAGATTGCATTGGTACTATACCTGAGAGAGAGAAAAATAAAAAATAAAAAATAAAAACATTACTATGACTTATTATTGAAGACAAAATGTGGTCGCCCTTTCTGCAGCAAATCAACAAGATCACCAGGAAGGTAATTCAGGAAAGACTGCCAGATATAAAACAAATTGTTATTCCCCTTTAATGTAGCACTGAGGTGTTCCATTGGAAAAAGCTTGAATATTTCTCTGTACCACTGTGCCACTGAAGGGTTTTTTTCTTTGATCCACTGGAACAGAACACATCACCATGCTAGAAGGAGAAGTTTACCCATTAAGGACAACTGTCCCATGGATAATGAGAGCTGCCCCATTGGTATATTCAGGAGAAATAAGACTGGTTCTAGCTTTACTGTTTTATGGAAAATTGAACTCAGCTCCTTAGCAATATTTCTCCAGTACCTAAATATTAAGGGACACTGCCAGATAGAATGATAGTAGGTCCCTACATCTTTTTTACACTTCACACATAGAGGGGAAATCTGGGGGTTAATTTTGTTTAGAAAGTGAGGGGTGCACTGCAGTCTGTGTAATATTCTGTACTGGCTCTCTCTTTGTCTATTACAGGTAATTTTTTCTTTATGGATTCAAAGGCATCTGACCATGCACTGCCATCAAGTTCAACCTCCAAGTCCTTTCTCTATGACTCTGTGCTTCTGTTGGCAGTAATACAATTAACAGAATATAGTTTTCCATAAAATAGGGAAATTAATTTTCTGCTATTAAAGGCAGTTAAGTTAAAATTGAGAAGGTAACTATCAATTGGGCTTTCTATTGGTTGGTCTGTTGGAAATATAAGGTTAGATTTTACAAAGTGTCTCACCTGAAGAAAACCAGAAAAGTGGTTATGTGGTATTCTGTATTTAGTCTGAAGTTGTGCGAATGACATAAAATTACCATTTTCAAATAAGTCAGCTACAAGTCTGAGTTCCCTTGAGTACCAGTCATTGAAAATACCTTTCCCTACACCTGGAGGAAAGGCTTTATTTTGAGTTAAAGATTGTAACGCTGATGAAACCCCCCGGGCCAGCATGCTTAACAATATCACGCCAGATCTTAAGTGTACTAAGCATGATGAGATTATTTTTAACCTCAGCAGGAAGTTCAACTCTTTCAGTTGAAATAAGGCTGAGGGGGGAGAAAGGGGTACAACACCAAGCATCCACGGGGAGCTCCCCCTGATGAAGAAAATGTTTGAGCCAGCCTGATATTATCCGGGCATGACAAGCCCAATTATAATAAAGAAAGTTGGGAAGGGCCTGGCCCCCCTCACCTATTGGCAATTGTAAAGTCTTCATTTTTAATCTAGACTTCTTTCCATGCCATATAAAATTTGAAAGAGATCTTTCAGTATCTAAAATAGCTCTCCTATTGATTTTAAGTGGCAGCATTTGCATTGGATATAATATTCTAGGGAGCACATTCATCTTTATCAGGCTAATTCTTCACATCCATGACAGAGGGAGGTCGAACCACCTATTAAGCTCACTTTTAACTGCTGCCAGAGTTGGTGTAAAATTTAGTTTATACAATTCAGTAATATTCGTGGATACTCTGATGCCCAGGTAGGTAAAGCCTGAAGATGACCATCTGAAAGGGAAATTGATTAGGGTTGCCCAGTCCCCAAAGTCGCCCAGTGGCAAAGCCTCTGACTTGTTATAATTAATTTTGTACCCTGAAATCTGACCAAACTCACTAATGATTGATATTAAAATAGGTATGGAACTCTCTGGGTTGGTAATAAACAGCAAAACATCATCAGCATAGAGTGAAATTCTGTGTTCATTGTCTCTCAGTATAACACCAGATAGTCCATGGTGTCTCCTAATAGTCTCGGCTAGTGGTTCAAGTGCAAGTGTAAATAGTAGTGGTGAGAGGGGGCAGCCTTGACGTGTACCTCTACTCAAGGGGTAAACATCAGGCATTGAGCCATTTACCAGGACTCTGGCAGCAGGAGACCTGTATAGAAGTTTAACCCACTCAATAAAACCTGAGCCCAACCCAAACCTATCAAGAACATCAAAAAGATACTCCCACTCTACCCAGTCAAATGCTTTTTCAGCGTCTAATGAAACAGCGAGGACCTTTTTCTTTGTACTATGTGAGAATTGAATTACATTCAGGAGCCTGCAGACATTGGAGTAGGAATATCTATTTTTAACAAATCCTGTCTGATCTGGCCTAACTAAAAGAGGCAGCACCTCCTCCAATCTTCTAGCCAGGAGTTTTGATAGTATCTTGCAATCAACCCCGAGCAAGCTTATTGGTCTGTAAGATGCACAGTGATCAGAAGGCTTATCTTTCTTTAAAATCAGAAAGATGTGGGCCAGATTTAAAGTTGGTGGGAGCATGCCCCCTTCCAAGGACCCAATAAACATGTTAGTCAGAGGTCCTACCACCAGCTTCACCATCTTCTTATAAAATTCAGGGCCAAACCCATCAGGGCCAGGAGCTTTCCCACTCTGTAAAGATTTGATGGTCTCTAGGACTTCCTGTGCTGTAATCGGTCTAGACAAATCATTTTTACATTCTTGAGATAATGTGGGAAGGTTTATTCCATCAAAAAACCATTTCCTTTGCTCTGAAGTGTTTTGGCACTCTGATGAGTATAGTTCTTGATAGAAGTCCTTCATTATTTTACATATAGATTTAGTTTCAAAATGTTCTGTGCCGGTGCTGTCTCTAAGTGATGGTATTGCATAGGACCCTGTTCGGCCCCTGGCCAAACGAGCAAGGAGCCTACTAGGTTTATTACCAGATTCAAATAATCTATGTTTGGCAAAAAATATTGCTGATTCTGCTTTTTGAGTTAGCAATTGGTCTAGAGCTCCTTTGTGGCTTTAGCCATTTTGGAGGGAGGTAGGGTTTTAGGTTGGCTATGATCCATTCCTGGAGCCAAAACACAATTACAATCCCCTCCAATTATTACCTGTGAAGAACAGATAGAAGAAATATCAGCCAATAACTTAGAGTAAAAAGAGCTGTCAAAAGTACCACATCACACCTGTCTTATCCACACTGCATTGGCTCCCAATCAAATTTCGTATTGATTATAAAATACTACTATTGACCTTTAAAGCACTAAATGGTCTCGCACCACAGTACCTGAGTGAACTTCTGCTCCTCTATGACCCGCCACGCCTACTTAGATCAAAAGGTGCAGGCTATCTGCTGGTACCTCGTATAGTGAAGGCTACATCAGGGGGCAGAGCCTTTTCTTACAAAGCCCCACTGTTATGGAACAGCCTTCCAAGTAATGTTCGGGAATCAGACACAGTCTCAGCATTTAAGTCTAGGCTGAAAACATATCTGTTTATTCAAGCCTTTTGTTAATGGTGTTTATGAGGTAAAGGAGTAGATCTGGAGGGTCCTCAGACATAGAGTGTTTTGGTAAACTGGGATGTATGGATGCTGTCAGTCCCCACTCGCTTGCTCACTCGAGTTTGTTGACGGTGCAGTGGCTGGCTGCTTTATGTCCCGGGGCTCCCTCATGCCTGTGTTACCTTCTGGCTCTTTCCTTTTAGTTATGCTGTCATAGTTAGTTGCCGGAGTCCCTGCTTGTACTCGGTGCAATATGTATACTGTTCCTACTTATTCAGGTGACATTGGGCATACCTAACCACCTGTGTTTTCTTTCTCTTCCCCCCCCCCCAAATCTGTCCCTCTGAGTTACATGGAGTCAACAGGAAATCTTTTGGTGGAGACGGTGGGGACCTCGACTGGCTATCGTAGCCTGCAGGGAATCGGCCATCAGACATTCTGTCGCATGTCCCAGACCCGGTGAAATGTAACTGAATTGTCTTGGCCAGGCCTAAGGGTCCCATCTGCATCTCATCATTGCTGAGGAGTGTGCTCCCATCACCCAATCAAGCATCCAGCCAGAGCAGGTCATGATATATTTTTTACCATATTAACATGCCATTGTGCGTCATGCCTGATGTAAAGACTCTCGTCTCTGCGAGCCTACCACACAGATTTAATACTTGTCATTTTTAGGGCATACCTAACAACGTGTTTTCTTTCTCTCTCTCTCTCTCTCTCTCCCCCCCCCCATCTGTCCCTCTGAGTTACATGTTGATCCTGGGATTGAGATGCTGGCCTCTTCTGCCCCTCGGACCTGCTTGATCCATCCTGGTGCCCTGTGTCTGGTCGGAGTTTTATCACCCCACTCCTGTGAAGGACGGCCCCATGAGGACAGTTGAGGGTTATACCTGTTAAAACTGTTAATATTATAGTCAGGCTGTCTGTTGTTGCCCAAATGAGGATGGGTTCCCTTTTGAGTCTGGTTCCTCTCGAGGTTTCTTCCTCATGTCGTCTGAGGGAGTTTTTCCTTGCCACCGTCGCCACAGGCTTGCTCATTGGGGATAGATTAGGGATAAAATTAGCTCATGTTTTAAGTTGTTCAAATTCTGTAAAGCTGCTTTGCGACAATGTTTATTGTTAAAAGCGCTGTACAAATAAACTTGATTTGATTTGAAAAGTGTTGGGGGCATAAGCAAGTCCTATAAGAATATGTTCACCATATAGACACCCAGTAATGACCACAAACCTTCCTTCTGTATCTTGTATGATTTTATCAAGTGTAAATGCCAAATGTTTATGGATAAGTATTGCTACCCCCCTGCTTTTTGAGTTAAACGAAGAAAAATATATTTGACCAACCCAATCACGCCTTAATTTTAAGTGTTCAAGATCAGTGAGGTGGGTCTCTTGCAATAATGGCACTTGTACCTTATCTTTTTTGAGCATGGAGAATATTTTACGCCTCTTCACCACATAATTGATACCTTTGACGTTAGTGTTGTGATTTTTATGTTACTCATAATGTAGATTAATTGTCAGGTGACAAATGAAAATAATCTAGTTCAAACAGATATAGCCCAATAAAAGAAATGTGCAATTCACAATTGTTTAACAGAAAAGCTGTGCTGGTATAAACATGCCCATCTCCTACAGATGAAGGAACAACAAGAACCTTTTTCATGCTCAAAAAACGATGCAAATATAAAAATAGCATCAGAGCATGAAAACTGGGAAAACAAAACAAAAACAAAGAGCTACCCAAAGGGTAGTGTTATAGGAGTGCATGCTGCTAAAAGGAGTAATTGCTTCTGGAGAATAAAAGCAACTAAAACACTTTCCATATCTCACCCCCACTCCCACTACATAAAGTTATTAACAAGCATGTCATTATTCTGGTCATCTAGATGAACATAAAGCTCCTGTAGTTTAAGTATTATCAATAATAACAGATTCCTCGTCTGCTAACATACCAGATTAATATATCAGACATAAAGGTAACTGCATCATGTTGTAAAAGATACTTGAGAGAGCAAAAACACAATTGAGCCAATTCAGCTCTGAAACCTTTTAAAGTTTAATACAGACTATTTGAACTTGCTGTCTCTCTCTTATATTGAACTACTCTCTCAGATAGAATAGCTTCAGTATCAATATAATGAAACTTACTCAGTCCTCTTCCAGATTGAGAACACGAATGTTATCCCATCTGCTTTGGTTCTCCATATCGTCCATGCCATCAGCCATTTGCTTCACTTTCTTTTCTGCTTCTGCAAGTCTGATCTCCAGACTGGCCACTACATCCTCCACATCCGAGACTCGCTGCTTCGCCATGGTAATGCATTTGGACTGGCTTTCTAATGTTGTGTAAATTTTTTCCAGAGTCTCAGAAATCTTAGAAAGCTTCTCTTCCACCATGTCGCTGAAGCTTTGAGTTACCTCACGAATCAGAGCCATGGTGTCTATAGTTGGTGGGAGCGTGTTACTTTGCAACAGAGAGACTGTTGTTTGGCTAACATCAGTAGCTGCAGCATTCATCCATCTCTGTGACTGGATTTTCGACTGTTTTGACATTGCTAATCATCAAAAACATCACTTTTCTTCTTGCCACTAGATCGTTCAGTACTGTATTAATAAGATAAGCTAAGGGGAGTGCATTAACTTGCAGTTAAATTAATTAATATCATGTGGGAGCGGGAGCTCAGCAAAAACACGTCGCTAGTCAGCCATAACCATGTGACTCCCAACACAGCAGTTTTTGATGTCTCTTTGGTGTTTAAACCATGTGCACAGCTCATCCAATTTGTTGTCCAAAGACTGAACATAAGCAAGCTGGATGCTGGGCATAGGAGTCTTGTTGTTTCTCTGTTGTGAGTGGCACAGAACTCCAGCACACGTCCATCTCTTTGTTTTCCTCTGGTGTTGCATGAGTAAATAAAAGACCCAGGTGAGTGCAGCATCTGCAATATCAAAAGTTGGTTTTAAGTCTGAACTGGCTGATGGTCATAACTCCAAGAGAGTCTGTCGGTCATATTGAATGCAGGATAGTGCTGCATGTGCAAAAAGACCCAGGAATAAAAAGTAAATAAACACTAATTTGCTGAAATGTCTCTGAGCACTTGTCGGTGCGGCCATCTTACAGCGCAACTGGAAATGAATTTATTACTCACAGTGATCATTAGCCTGATCACTGAGAGTATTGTAAACAAAAACAAACAAACAAAAAACCTTTTTTTTGTACTAGTTCCCCTACTAATGGGAGGACCTAAAAAGATAAAGGAAAAAATGGTAAAATACAGTAGAGAAAGACAAAAGCACCCAGTGTTTCATTTTCATTTGTGTTTTCTTTTGGAAAAAGATTTCTGGAAATTTGCTAAATTGATGTAGTCCTTTGAAAAATAAGCCATACAGTTCATTGATTCATAAATAGGAATTAATAAATAATACAAATAGAGTAAGTTCATTAAAAGAATAAATAGGATTTAAAAGGGTTAAAAGTGTTCAGGGTTTTGTATTGCACTGTGTGCAATAGGTTTTGAATTTCATGGGTCAAGGTCATGTATTCTGATATTTACATGATGTGAATGTATTTTGTTTCTTTTAAATGCTACACTGTAAAAACAGAATAGTCAAGAATACTTGAAATTTCAAGGCAACCGTCTGCATTAAGAATTTTATGTTTTGCCAACGATGTATGCCCATGACAATCCAAACTATGATAACACTGTTATCTTTATTAAGAATTCTTAATTAAGTCAATTTTCAATTCCTCATTCTGCCAACATAGATTTCTCTTTTTGCTGAACAGTGGCATTCACAGTAGTACAAAAAGGCAATTGAGGTTATCACAATTTTTTTTACCTTTATTTGGATAGGACAGTGTAGAGACAGGAAATGAGCGGGAGAGAGAGACAGGGAGGGAGCGGGAAATGACCTCAGGTCGGAATCGAACCCGGGTCCCCAGATTTATGGTATGGCGCCTTATCCACCTGAGCCACAACAACATGAACTTCAACCGGAGAGAGAACCACATTGCCCAGCCCTTGCATTTGGGAGAGGAAACCCCGTGTCTTGGTCATTAAGAGCATGCGCTGAATAAACACCTGTGGCAATTATGTATTTTCAATTCAGATTATTCACTATTGCATACTTACACATCATTGAGGTGCACCCTATCAGTTTGATGTGGATTTTTCTGTTCGTTAATAATTATTCATATTTTCTTGTCCATTCAATTGTGAATATAGAATTACTTGAACAAAGCGTAATTCTATTTTTTAGAATTATCCACATCAAGAAAAATCCACATCAAACTGATAGGGTGCACCTCAATGATGTGTAAATATACAATAGTGAATAATCTGAATTGAAAATACATAATTGTCACAGGTGTTTATTCAGCGCATGCTCTGAATGACCAAGACACGTGGTTTCCTCTCCCAAATGCAAGGGCTGGGCAATGTGGTTCTCTGTCCGGTTGAAGTTCATGTTTATATTTAAATAAGTTCAATAACTTAAGTAAAAGCAAAATGAAGTGATTTTTATATACAATGATTCCTATATACAGTGGTGCTTGAAAGTTTGTGAACCCTTTAGAATTTTCTATATTTCTGCATAAATATGACCTAAAACATCATCAGATTTTCACACAAGTCCTAAAATTAGATAAAGAGAACCCAGTTAAACAAATGAGACAAAAATATTATACTTGGTCATTTATTTATTGAGGAAAACGATCCAATATTACATATCTGTGAGTGGCAAAAGTATGTGAACCTTTGCTTTCAGTATCTGGTGTGACCCCCTTGTGCAGCAATAACTGCAACTAAATGTTTCCAGTAACTGTTGATCAGTCCTGCACACCGGCTTGGAGGAATTTGAGCCCATTCCTCCATACAGAACAGCTTCAACTCTGGGATGTTGGTGGGTTTCCTCACATGAACTGCTCGCTTCAGGTCCTTTGACAACATTTACATTGGATTAAGGTCAGGACTTTGACTTGGCCATCCCAAAACATTAACTTTATTCTTCTTTAACCATTCTTTGGTAGAATGATTTGTGTGCTTAGGGTCATTGTCTTGCTGCATGACACACCTTCTCTTGAGATTCAGTTCATGGACAGATATCCTGACATTTTCCATTAGAATTCACTGGTATAATTCAGAATTCATTGTTCCATCAATGATGGCAAGCCGTCCTGGCCCAGATGCAGCAAAACAGGCCCAAACCATGATACTACCACCACCATGTTTCACAGATGGGATAGGGTTCTTATGCTGGAATGCAGTGTTTTCCTTTCTCCAAACATAATGCTTCTCATTTAAACCAAAAAGTTCTATTTTGGTCTCATCCGTCCACAAAACATTTTTCCAATAGCCTTCTGGCTTGTCCATGTGCTCTTTAGCAAACTGCAGATGAGCAGCAATGTTCTTTTTGGAGAGCAGTGGCTTTCTCCTTGCAACCCTGCCATGCACACCATTGTTGTTCAGTGTTCTCCTGATGATGGACTCATGAACATCAACATTAGCCAATTTGAGAGAGGCCTTCAGTTGCTTAGAAGTTAGTCTGGGGTCCTTTGTGACCTCGGCGACTATTACACACCTTGCTCTTGGAGTGATCTTTGTTGGTCAACCACTCCTGGGGAGGATAACAATGGTCTTGAATTTCCTCCATTTGTACACAATCTGTCTGACTGTGGATTGGTGGAGTCCAAACTCTTTAGAGATGGTTTTGTAACCTTTTCCAGCCTGATGAGCATCAACAACACTTTTTCTGAGGTCCTCAGAAATCTCCTTTGTTCATGCCATGATACACTTCCACAAACATGTGTAGTGAAGATCAGACTTTGATAGATCCCTGTTCTTTAAATAAAACAGGGTGCCCACTCACACCTGATTGTCATCCTATTGATTGAAAACACCTGACTCTAATTTCACCTTCAAATTAACTGCTAATCCTAGAGGTTCACATACTTTTGCCACTCACAGATATGTAATATTGGATCATTTTCCTGAATAAATAAATGACCAAGTATAATATTTTTGTCTCATTTGTTTAACTGGGTTCTCTTTATCTACTTTTAGGACTTGTGTGAAAATCTGATGATGTTTTAGGTCATATTTATGCAAAAATATAGAAAATTCTAAAGGGTTCACAAACTTTCAAGCACCACTGTACCTTCCCTGACTCTGCCCTCCTGTCACAGACCGGCGCTTGACCACTCCCCCGCTCCAACAAATATGTTCTTGTTCCCCCATGCTGCACTAAATAAGACTGACCTTCCAGCATTTCTTGCTGTTAATATTAAAACGTTCACCTACCAATTATGCTTCAGATAAATATTTAGAAAACTGAGGGGAAAAAATAGAAATAGAAAACACTCATTCACTCTCACACCATGGTGCACATGCCCCTCTCACCCACCAACTCCAGCATGCATGGGCCAGAAAGAGAGAGAAAATGAATGAATGGGGTAGATGAAATAAAATATATTGCCAAAAGTATGTGGATACAGGACCATCACACACATGTGTAGGTGTCCCCCAAACTGTTGCAACAATGTTGGAAGCACACAGTTGTCTAAAATGTCTTTGTATGTTGTAGCACTAAGATTTCCCTTCACTGGAACAAAAGTAATTCATTAAATTTACAACCCAATTTCCCAAGAAGTTGGAACACTGACTAAAATATAAATAAAAACAGAATGTGAAGATTTGTAAATCATGGAAACCCTATATTTCATTGAAAATAGTACAAAGACAACATATCAAATGTTGAAAATGATAAATTGTATTGTTTTTTTTAAATCTATGTTCATTTTGAATGTCAGCAACTTTCTTCAGAACAGTTGGGACAGGGGCAACAAAAGACTCAAAAAGTTGTGTAATTCTATAAAAAAATAATAAAAACCCTAACTTGGTTAATTGCCAACAGGTCAGGAACATGACTGGGTACAAAAAGAACATCCCAGAGAGGCTGAGTCTCTCAGAAGTAAATATGGGAGGGGTTCACCACTCTGTAAAAGACTGCATGGAAAAGCAGTGCAACAATTTAAGAATAACATTCCTCAATGTAAAATTGCCAATAATTTGGGGTTCACATCATCTATGGTCCATAATATCATAAATAGTAAAAGATTCAGAGAATCTGGAGAAATCTCTGTATGCAAGAGACAAGGCTGAAAACTGACATTGGATGCCTGTGATCTTCAGGCCCTCAGATGACACTACATTAAAAGCTGACGTGTCTGGAGTAGAAATCACTGTATAGGCTCAGGAACACTTCAGAAACCCATTGTCTGTGAAAACAGTTCATTACTGCTTCCACAAATGCAGTTAAAACCATAAATAAACAATGTCCAGAAACACCGCCACATTCTCTGGGTCTGAGCTCTTTTCCACTGGACTGAGGTGAAGTGGAAAATTGTCCTAATGTCTGAAGAATCAAAAGTAGAAATTCTTTTTAAAAATCATGGACACCACGTACTCCAGGCTGGAGAGGAGAGGGACCATCTGGCTTGTTATCAGTGCACAGTTCAAAAGTCAGCATCTGTGATGGTATGAGGGTGCATTAGTGCACATGAAACAGATAGCTTTTACATCTGGGAAGGCCTCATTAATGCTGAATTTTATTTATATATATATATATATATATATATATATATATATATATATATATATATATATATATATTTTTTTTTTTTTTTTTTTTTTTTTTTTTTTATTTAGAGAGAGAGAGAGAGCAATACACTGCTATCCAGACAAAATCTTTTTCAGGGAAGGCCTTCCTTCTTTCAGCAAGGCAATGCCAAACCACTTTCTGCACATATTAAAACTGCATGGCTCCGTAGTAAGAATCCAGGTGTTAAACTGGCCTGCCTGCAGTCTGGACCTGTCTCCCATTTAAAAAATTATGAAGTGCAAAATATGATAAAGGAGACCCTGAACTGTTGAGCAATGTAACGTGGCTGTGACAAACCAGACACTCGCAGATTGTGAATGAACTCAAGGTTTTAATGAGCACAATGGAAAAAGACAATGTACAAAAGCCAGGCCAGGTCAATACTGAGAGATCCAAAACAGTAATGAAGGCTAGACAAATCGTGGTCAGGAAACAGACAAGAGTCCAAGAACTGGCAATCGGTAAACATGGGCAATCTAAACACAAAGGCTAGGCAAATCATAATCGGGAAACAGGCCAGGATCAAAAAACCGGGAAGCATGGAACTCCTCCACCAACCCCAGATCCAGGATATCTCATGCAGGGACCCAGCTACTCTCCTCGGGCCTATAGCCCTCCTAGTCCACAAAGTACTGCAGAGTCCCTCCTTTCCTTCTGAAGTCCAGCAACCGGCAGACAGCATACACCAGGGTGCCTTCCATGTGCACACCCAGGTGGGGGTGTGACACAGGGGCGCAGATAGGATTTTTGAACTGGGGGGGGGACTGAGCTGTCAGCAAATGATTCCATTTTGTGTGTGTGTGTGTAATATATATATATATATATATATATATATATATATATATATATATATATATATATATATATATATATATACACACACCGTTCAAAAGTTTGGGAGTCACTTTGAAATGTCCTTATTTTTGAAAGAAAAGCACTGTTCTTTTCAATGAAGATCACTTTAAACTAATCAGAAATACACTCCATACATTGCTAATGTGGTAAATGACTATTCTAGCTAAATTCTACTAAGGTGGGGTTTACATTAGACCGTATCAGTGGATCATCAGATTAACGTTTTTAAAACGATTAGTGTGCACACAGCAACACCAATACACGATTCGCGTGCACACAGCAACACCAATACACGGATACGCTTGGCTCCGCAGGCATCCTGCGCTCCAAATCACTCTGCCCTGAACAGCGAGTGCCCTCTGGAGGGTGCGCACTCCGGCACTCGCGCGCTCTGTGAGCTGCGCAGGGAAGTGCACAAGCAGTGATTCGGGACTGAGCCGCTGTGTGTGTGTGATCCCAGCGCATATCACTTACCACTTGCAAGTGGAAGGATGGTGTTAGAATATATGCATAAGCTGCTATGTTCTCGAGCCTGTGTACTAACCTTTTGATGAATTTGCTGACAACTATGTCTGCACAACTAACCTTTTTTTAACTGCTGTAACCTTTTGATGAACTTGCTGACAACTATGTCTGCACAACTGTTCCTGTTTTGCTGGAGGAAGTGCTAGCCCAATCCAGCTGACAGTGTCATAAGTAACCTATTGCACAATATATAGAATGCTCAAACCTTTCCATATAAGGCTAAACCCAGCTATGTGATATTTGCGACATCTGTATCCTGTCGCCTATAAAAATGTAACCTCTGTTCTTCCCCCTTTGAGCATTGCTGAATAAACCAGATTTGATTTCACTCATGTGGTCTGTTCCTCGATGCTCCGGAGCGCTCCTATGACATTGACACATCAGGACACAGACGGGCCGTAAGAAGTCCCGTTTCTTACAATTTGGTGACCCCGACGTGATACTCCTGATCAGGTAAGACAAGATTTGATTGACTACCTGGTTGGCAGTATCATTGGACGTCGAGTAGCCCCTTAGAGGGGAGAGTGGAACCCCAGTAATGGTACTGGGCAGAGCGCGCTATACAAATTAAGGTTTTGTCGTATGCTCCTCTGTGTCTCTTGTGGCCTTGTCAAAAGAAGGGTATTTTAATTATGGGCAGCTCGTTCCCTAAGCCAGCACTAGGCGAAACGCCCAAAGACTGGATGCAACGCTGTGGTTTAACCTATTATGTTGTCCCATACCTGGACAACCTCGGGGGATGGACTGAGGCAAATCCTCAGATCCCGCCCTATCCCCGTAGTGGGACCTTTAATCCTGGTTAGCTGGCTTCAACCCATTGTATGATCTATGAAGGACTGGGGGATCCAAACTGGGATTATCCTTATATGCAAGAAAGCTATGAAAAATGGTATGGAATGAAGGAGGTGTGGGATCAACTAAAAAAGATATATATGCCCGGGCCTGTGCTAAAAGCCATCCCTAAAATCTAGATCTAAAACTAAAACACCATTGGAGTGACAGGAATAATTTAACCGTCCGCGCTGCCGGAGAAAAGCTGTGCACGTTGGAAGGAGATGGTCTTCTGGATGTTAAAATTAATAAGGCTTGTTTGTCCGTCGCCCCGCATCAGGTTTCTGATCAGAGGCGGGGTGGAGGAAGGCGTGAGGGCCCGGCTGGGGGCCAGATTCGAAGGAAGAAAGGCAGGTGTCATTATTGTGGAAAAGAAGGTCATTGGATAAGGGAATGTCACAAGAAGCAGCGGGACGAACAAGGGCGGGATAGGGGTGCAGTCGAAGGTTCACGGGGCTTGCAGTATCAGGAGCAGGTAGTGGAGCCTTATCGTGGCCCTCCTAATGGTGGACAGGCCCCCTACCAATCGTGACAATAGGGGTGCCCACAGAGCATGGAACCCTCGACCGTTTCTATGTTGCACCTCTCTTTCCATTCCCCTGATAATGAGGACCTTCCCATTGTGGTTTTAAATGTAGATGGGGTGGAATACTCATTTCTACTGGACACAGGGGCTACCCTGTCCTCCATGGGGAAAGATTATGAGGAGCCCCTTTCTTCACGGTCTGCTAACTCTGTGGGAATTGATGGGGTTCCCTTCGCTTCCAAATTCACTCCGCTTCTGTCTGTGTCGTGTCCCTCTGACTCCTCACTCTGTTTCTCTCACTCTTTTGTTTTCATGCCTGAATGCCCCTTCAACCTCTTGGGTCGCGATATCATGAGCTCTCTTGGTTTCTGTATCTCTTTTAGTGGCTCATGCATGACTGTACAAACAGCTGATGACTCCCCCCCCCAGATGTTGTGGCTCTATCTAGCCTGAAAGTGCCTCATAATATTTTTAACTCTGCCTGTGTGTCTGTGTCTCTTCCCTCCTCCCTAGATTCTCTCCCTTCCTCTCTGTGGGCAGAGCACAAGAACGATGTAGGCTGTGTCACCTGCGCACCTTATGAAGCTACTGTTAAACACCTTAACCCAGTATACATTAAACAGTATGCTCTCTCACCGGCCAAAATTAATGGTATTGACTCTGTTCTCTCCTCCCTTTTACAGCAGGGCATCGTGGTTCCGTGTGTAAGCTCTTACAATACACCCGTCAATCCAGTGCCCAAACCTGATGGCACCTGGAGGTTCACTCAGGATCTCCGGAAAATAAACGAACTTATCATCCCTGTGGCGCCGCTGGTGCCGGATGTTCCTTCCCTTATGGCTTCTATCCCACACCATCACACACATTTCTCTGTTGTTGACCTTTGCTCAGCCTTTTTTAGTGTCCCAGTTGAATCACGCACCCAGCCTCTGTTCGCTTTCACACACAGGGGCCAGCAGTACACGTGGACAAGGCTGCCACAGGGTTTCATTGACTCCCCCGCGGTCTTTGCGGCCGTGGTCAGAAACGCACTTGACAACCTCTGCCTTCCCCCGGGTTTCATGGTCCTCCAGTATGCGGACGATCTGCTGGTGTCCGCTGAGAGCCAAACTCTCTGCCAGGAGGCGACGAACGCCCTCTTACTGCTGCTGGCATCCAAGGGTTTCAAGGTATCATGCACTAAACTGCAATACTGTCTGTCTACTGTCTGTTACCTTGGTCATGAACTCTCTCAGGGCTCTAGGAAGCTTACCCAGGACCGCATCAAGGTCATTCTGGACACACAACGCCCGGCCACAAAGCATGCTCTGATGTCGTTTCTTGGCCTCATCAACTATTGCAGACAATGGATCCCTGACTGTTCTATCTATGATAAGTGCCTCCGCTCTGCGCTGCGTCACAATGATCCTCTCACTCAGCCGCTGGTCTGGACTGAAGAGATGCTGTCTGCCTTTGCTGCGCTCAAACAGGCCCTCTGCGCTGCTCCCGCCCTGGGCCTGCCTAACTATGAACTGCCCTTCCATCTCTACGTCTCTCACCAGGCCAGAACCACTTCAGGGGTCCTGGCCCAGGAACATGGGGGAGGTATGCGGCCTTGTGCGTTTCTCTCTAAAACTCTTGACACTGTGGCACAGGGTTTGCCTGCTTGTCTACGGGCTGTGGCCGCTTGTGCGCTGATGGTCACAGACGCGGAAAAAATCGTTCTCTCACACCCTCTCATTCTTCACTCGTCCCATCAGGTCTCTCAGATTCTCCGCAATCTTAACACACAACACATGTCCTCCCAACGCCGTTCTGGTTACAAGACCATTTTATTGGCTACTGAGAACCTCACGATTAAGCCTACCTCTTCTCTTGACTCTGTTGCTCATGCTCTTCAACGCTTTCTCAACGCTCAGGACGATTGCGAACCTGTCGACTCTCATGATTGTCTGTCTACTATTCTACATGACACTAGTATTCGTCCTGATTTGCGTTCCACTCCTCTTGTGTCTGGTGATTCTCTGTTTGTCGACGGCTCATGTTCTAAACCGTCTGACGGTGTGTTCCTCTGTGGTTATGCCGTATGCCGCCTGCCTGATGAAATAGTTGAGGCCTACTCCCTTCCTTTTTCGTCAGCACAGGCTGCCGAGTTGTATGCCCTAACGTGCGCATGCATCCTAGCTCAAGACTTAGATGTCACTATTTACACTGACTCTCGTTACGCCTTTGGCGTGGCGCATGATTTTGGGCGCATCTGGGAATCCCGTGGTTTCACAGCAGCTGATGGAAAACCTATCTCTCATTCATCTTTGGTTCAGGGCTTGATCACGGCATGTCATCTGCCCAAAACATTAGCTATAGTCAAGACGCACGCACACTCCACCGGGGATACGTTTGAAATTAGGGGAAATTCCTTAGCCGATCGTACCGCCAAACAGGCTGCGGCCTCTCTTCCGCTTCCACCTTTTTTAAATATGGCTCTCGTCTCTACCAGTCATATGGTCAGTGCCATTTTGCCTGACATAGATCTAAAAACTGTGCAGGCTTCCGCCTCCGTCTCAGATAACCAGTTTTGGGATTCACAACAGGCACAGGAAAAAGATGGTTTCTGGATTGATGCGCAGGGCCGTCTCTGTTTGCCACGACACTGCATCCCTTTCCTCGTCCGTGAATTTCATGGTCCCACTCATCGCGGCCAAAGAGGGGTAGTAGAGGATCTGGAAAAAACATTTTGTATCAATAATTTGCACAAAGACGTACACAATATCTTGGATAAATGTTTGACATGCGCCCAGAATAACCTATCTAAACCAGGCGCGGTACATCAGCACCTTCCTACGCCCGACACGCCTTTCCAAGAATGGCAGGTAGATTTCACCCACATGCCAAAACAGGGACCGGTCAAATACCTTTTGGTCATGGTTGACAAATTTTCACGCTGGATAGAAGCTTTTCCCTGCAGCAAGGAAGATGCTCGGACAGTGGTGTTAAAATTGACAGACGAAATTATCCCACGGTATGGTCTCCCTGTAGGAATCGATTCAGATAAAGGAACGCCTTTCACAGCTAAAGTGACTCAGTTGCTGTGCAGAGAACTGAAAATAAATTGGCGCTTCCATATTCCATACCACCCACAGTCTTCAGGGATCGTGGAAAGAGCTAACCGTATGATTAAGGGAAAAATCCGAAAAGCCATGCAGGATACCGGTTCCAAGAACTGGCTGCAGGTCTTACCTCTAGTGCTCGCTGACATGCGTATGACATCACAAACCGCCCTCGATCACCTCTCGCCGTACGAAGTAGTCATGGGACGGCCATTTCCCTTACCCTGGCGCCGGGGGATGCAGGCTGTGGGAACGAGCGACCTCGATGTGCACCTCAGTGAGTACTCTGCGGGTCTCGTCAGGACATTGGATGAATATTGGACACGTGTCAATTCAAAAAAGCCACTCATTCCAAAAGAAAACACACACCCTTTTGAGGTTGGGGATCGGGTTCTGGTCAAAAAGTTTGCAAAATTGAACACCCCCTTGGGGGAAACACCCTACAGTGAGCCCGCAGAGGTAGTTGCTGTAACCCGCATGGCTGTGCTAACTGATCTCTTTCCACAGTGGATCCATGCGGGATGATTGAAGAAGGCTCCCAATTAATAGCTAATAGTATTGTGAATGCCCAACAGGTTTTTGTGTTTCAGTGATCTGCCAAGACAATAGCTGACGGCCTTTTCAGGGATCGCCTCTGCCAGCATCTGGAGAAATCCGGTTTCGGCTGACCTACAAAGAGGGGATAATCGGTGAGTCCCGTGGAGGTCACCCATGAGTTCCTGGCCAAAGCCTGCCAACACATCAAAGAGAAAGGCGAGAAGAAACCTCTCCTAGAACAACGTAGGAAACAGAAACATAGCCAGTGACCAGTATGGCTATCCTACTCTTCATCCTCATCACGCTTGGGGCAGGGCTACCCGCACAAGCGTTTCCACACGATAATGTATTTTGGCAATTTGCAAACTGGACTGCCAGAGAACATACTAACGAATCATGTTATGTCTGTCATATTTTGCCCACTAGTAGTTCCACCAACTCGTTAAAGCCTTCGCACAACAATGATTCTACTACCCTGACTGCTATATCTCGTGGGTGCATATCTAGTCGATGCATATCCGCCTCCCTCAATCCTAGTACCTTTACCACTAACTTCATGACTACCAATCTAACCCACCAAGAATACCTGAGTAGACAGGGAGATCGATGGTGTCAGGCATCTTCTGGCACGGGTAGTGCTAGCAGAACCAGATGTCTCAAAATTTTAAGAGACACTTATAAAGATGCGAAGCCTGAAGGGTTCAAATCATTTTCACCCCCGGGATTTATGTTCAAATACTGTTTTAAAGGAAAAGGGAACGTGTTTTTAGGGCACATTGCTACTAGCCACTGCCAAACTATCTATGAACCCTATACTTTCAATGGATCCTGTCCTTCCGGGAACTGCTCTGCCATAGCCCCCAGTAACGGAGGAACTGTGGTATATGACCTCGACTGGTATTGGGTGTGTGGAGAAAACGTGTACCTGTTCCTCCCGGCCTTCTGGGAAGGAATCTGCGCCCTAACTCAGTTTAATAGTTCTGTTATTCTCGTCACTACAAACCCAACGGGGACCCAGCATCATCATAGGTCCAAACGATCCACCACAGACGATTCATTCCCACCACCCGAGCATCAGCTAGAAAGTAAATGGAATAAGTTTTGGCAATCATTGGTCCCACAGTATGGACTGACTCAAGTGTGGAATCAATTAGAAGTCACTCACTATCGTCTCGCCACATACGTTAATGTCACCAACGCCGCCATGGAAGGCGTCCGAACCGAACTAACCGCCCTTCGTCTAACCACCGTACAGAACCGGATGGCACTAGATATATTGTTGGCCAAGGAGGGTGGGGTGTGCGCCATGGTAGGGGATATGTGCTGCACGTATGTCCCGGCCAATGACGAAGAGCATGGGATAATTGCAACCAAGGTCGAGAAAATGCGAGAGGTGGCCTGAGAGTTAAAGCTAGACGAATATGGTGGACCTGACTGGGGGTGGGGATTTTTCCACTCCCTCTTTGGCTTCCTCACGCCATATGTGTCTATGATCATTCCAGTAGTCCTTGTCCTCTTACTAATATGTATCCTCGGGCCCTGTGTATTCCGTTGCCTAATGGACCGCGTGTATGCTACGACCACGGCCTTTTCTGAACCCGGATATATGGCGTTAAGGCAAAGAGTAGATACCCCTGTATAACGTTATACTTAAATAAGTATTGAAGTATAAAAGAGGGGATTGTTAGAATATATGCATAAGCTGCTATGTTCTCGAGCCTGTGTACTAACCTTTTGATGAACTTGCTGACAACTATGTCTGCACAACTAACCTTTTTTTAACTGCTGTAACCTTTTGATGAACTTGCTGACAACTATGTCTGCACAACTGTTCCTGTTTTGCTGGAGGAAGTGCTAGCCCAATCCAGCTGACAGTGTCATAAGTAACCTATTGCACAATATATAGAATGCTCAAACCTTTCCATATAAGGCTAAACCCAGCTATGTGATATTTGCGACATCTGTATCCTGTCGCCTATAAAAATGTAACCTCTGTTCTTCCCCCTTTGAGCATTGCTGAATAAACCAGATTTGATTTCACTCGTGTGGTCTGTTCCTCGATGCTCCAGAGCGCTCCTATGACATTGACACATCAGGACACAGATGGGCCGTAAGAAGTCCCGTTTCTTACAGATGGCAAGCCTAAAAACAATCATAACTACACAATGGGCAGTATTTGCATCAGTATTTGCAGTATTTTCATACTTTTATACTCTTTAATGAAAGGTGATACAAGGCGGAAGTCCGCACCGTTTTTCAGCAGTCGCGTCACATGACCAACGCCAGCGAATCAGGAAGGTGGATGTCACAGTGACGTTGTCCAATGACGACACCAGCTAGAGCTCAGCACAGCGTATCTATGTATTCTCAATGTTTACACAGCACCGGACCAGACACGATCTGGATTGAATATGTGGACCCTGGCGGATTCCCGTTTCCCGGCATTTTAATGTAAACGGACAGTGCATCCGCGAAGAAAACTAGACAGATACGGTCTAATGTAAACTTGGCCTAAATGTCTGGTTTTTGGTGCAATATCTACATAGGTGTATAGAGGCCCATTTCCAGCAACTATCACTCCAGTGTTCTAATGGTACAATGTGTTTGCTCATTGCCTCAGAAGGCTAATGGATGATTAGAAAACCCTTGTACAATCATGTTAGCACAGCTGAAAACAGTTTAGCTCTTTCGAGAAGCTATAAAACTGACCTTCCTTTGAGCAGATTGAGTTTCTGGAGCATCACATTTGTGGGGTCGATTAAATGCTCAAAATGGCCAGAAAAATGTCTTGACTATATTTTCTATTCATTTTACAACTTATGGTGGTAAATAAAAGTGTGACTTTTCATGGAAAACACAAAATTGTCTGGGTGACCCCAAACTTTTGAACGGTAGTGTGTATAGAGTGCTTCGAGGTCAGTGCGCACCCGGCGGCGGTCATATTGGAAGTCAAAGTGCGCTGTGTCAGTGCATTGTTGTTGTCCAGCGAAGCAAAAAGGGGTGACAATGCTGAATACGTGCGTCATTGTTGGCTGTAGTAACCAAGGGGAAAAGGGTGGCAAAAGCTTCCACAGACTCCCCACAGTCATGACTAACCAGGGAATTGCAGCACAGGAGAAAAGCGAGCGGAGGAGACGACAGTGGCTGGCTGCCATTAACCGATCAAATTTAGGACAACTTGACTGTATCCGGATTTGTTCTGATCACTTTGTGACAGGTAGGTTAATATTGTCTTGAATTTCATAGTTACTAAAATAGTTATTTTAATTTCATAGTTACCGGTAGCATCCAGTATGCCAGCTGTAGTGTGACCGTCATTCTTTCCCTCAGTCTCGTGGCCGCTTCAACATAAAACAACAGGGAAGCAACATGGGAGCAACGTTCCCCAAGTCCAGCAATGCAATTGCAATGTGCACACAAAATAGCATGTCTCTTGTCAAATATTATCCAGGGGTGTAGACTAGGCTGGGATAGTCTCTGCGAGTGTAACACTTTCCCTCTGATCACTTTTGTCTCCCTGTCTTCAGCAGTAAACACCGACACATCGCGGACCCAACCGGACACAAATCTATCGTATGCTTCCATACGCTTGTAGTTCTGGAAATTCTTTAGTTCACAAAATGGACTTGGGTGAACCACTAGATAGTTCACAAGATCTATGTATGTTAAATGCGGCAACAAGCTGGGGTCAGCTTTCCATTCCTTCTCACTAACAGTGTATGGATCTACATTCCCAATGAAATGTACCTTCTCAGCCTAACGCTCCCGTGCCTGCTTATCCAAACTTTCACAGTAGTGCTCCATCACTTCAGATGTCTAAATTCTTTAAAAAAAATCAAAGCTTCTAAGCCCTCTAACGTGGAAACGAATCGCTAAATGTGTACTCTATGATGTGTACTCTATGCGCGCTCTGGAGCGAGTGACTTCCAAGATGGCCGCGCACGCGCAGTATTACTATTTTTAGCATCATCTCAGAGCCCTCTATACATGTTATTTTCACCTCCCTCACTGCCATCACCAGGAACTACCTGTAGGCCAGGACAATGATAACATTTTAACATAGCCTATGGAAATCCAAAGTTTACACATTATCATCACGCACAGAAACTGCAAAACTAGTTTTAAAACCACTAAGTTCCAACTGTTAAACATAGCGAGAGGCTGGGCTACGTGTGTGTGTGTAAAGTGTAAACCAGTGCATCCTGACTTTCTAACTATGCCTGTGTGTTGCGTGAGCAGCAGTCAGTCAACAACTCTTCACAAAGTTTCCTTATGAAACAATATGCTCTCTGAAATTATGGCAGGGAACACCAGATTAAACATTAAAACTGCCTTCTGAGCACTGTATCTACAGGCTGCCACCGAAAGAAGGAGGCTACCAGAAAGGCATCTCTACTCCGTACGATTTTACTTTCACTATGACATTACTTTGAACAGACTATCAAAAAATTGCAAGGTGATATAAAGTAAGGCACAGTTTACTTGCAGTCATTTTTTTTTAAACGATGCAATCGTTTTCTGCCTTTTGGCACCCTTCATCATGCCGTGTTGGGGTCCTGAACTAGGAGGAGCTGTCCCCTATATGCCTGTCAAACTTCTTGTGGGTAACCATAGCAACCAAGTTCGAGCTCGCAACCTGTGCAGTCTGCGCAGTTGCAACTATGTATACACTGCTGTGCATCTCAATAAACCGAATGGTAATTAGTCTTTTGATTTTTCCATGAGGTTTGTCTTATGCAAAGAAAGACAGCATAGATGTTTTTTCCTCCCTATAAGTGGGGGGGACCGAACAAGGTGAATTTAAATCTGTTTGGACGAATCCCCCCTGTCCCCCCTCTATCTGCGCCCGTGGTGTGACATCAGGTGTGGCCTTGTCCAATGGACCTGAGACAACAGTTTTCAAGAGAGATACATGAAACGAGTTAGAAACATGGTAATGCACAGACAGATCTAATTTGTAAGTAATCTCATTAATATGCTAGAGAATTCTAAACAGACCAATGTATTTGGACAATAATTTTCTACCTCCCTCAGGAAACCTGAAGTCCTGGGTTGACAGCCACACTTGGTCCCCAGGGAGGTAGGTGGGTGTGTCAGTTCTATAATGATCTGCCAGCCTCTTGTGTTGGTGGAGGACATTCTCGATCTTCTGGTAGGTCTGTTCCCAGACCTACTCGCTCCATTGCATCCAACTGTCAAAGGCTGGGTTGTCAGAGGGCATGGCAGACCATGGCATTAAGGAGGGGTTGGTAACCCAGCATACATTGAAAGGGTGTGAGCCCCATGGCAGAGCTGATTTAATGAGTTTTGGGCCATTTCTACCCAGGGCAAATAGTTTGATCAATTGGTATGATTATCGTGACAGTACATTCTCAAAAACTTTCCCAGTTCTTGGTTGACCCTTTCACATTGACCATTAGATTGGGGATGGTAACCGGAGGTGAGACTGACATTAACTCCCAGTCTCTCAAAAAATACTGACCATACACAAGAGGTGAATTGAGGTCTTCAATCAGATATTATATCTTCTGGAATACCAAATATACATTACACATAGTTAAAAAGGGCTTCAGCTGTCTGAAAGGTGGTAGGTACAGTGGTGCTTGAAAGTTTGTGAACCCTTTAGAATTTAATATATTTCTGCATAAATATGACCTAAAACATCATCAGATTTTCACACAAGTCCTAAAAGTATATAAAGAGAACCCAGTTAAACAAATGAGACAAAAATATTATACTTGGTCATTTATTTATTGAGGAAAATGATCCAATATTACATATCTGTGAGTGGCAAAAGTATGTGAACCTCTAGGATTAGCAGTTAATTTGAAGGTGAAATTAGAGTCAGGTGTTTTCAATCAATGGGATGACAATCAGGTGTGAGTGGGCACGCTATTTTATTTAAAGAACAAGGATCTATCAAAGTCTGATCTTCACAACACATGTTTGTGGAAGTGTATCATGGCACCAACAAAGGAGATTTCTGAGGACCTCGGAAAAAGTGTTGTTGATGCTCATCAGGCTGGAAAAGGTTACAAAACCATCTCTAAAGAGTTTGGACTCCACCAATCCACAGTCAGACAGATTGTGTACAAATGGAGGAAATTCAAGACCATTGTTACCCTCCCCAGGAGTGGTCGACCAACAAAGATCACTCCAAGAGCAAGGTGTGTAATAGTTGGCAAGGTCACAAAAGACCCCAGGGTAACTCCTAAGCAACTGAAGGCCTCTTTCACATTGGCTAATGGTAATGTTCATGAGTCCATCATCAGGAGAACACTGAACAACAATGGTGTGCATGGCAGGGTTGCAAGGAGAAAGCCACTGCTCTCCAAAAAGAACATTGCTGCTCGTCTGCAGTTTGTTAAAGATCATGTGGAGAAGCCAGAAGGCTATTGGAAAAATGTTTTGTGGACGGATGAGACCAAAATAGAACATTTTGGTTTAAATGAGAAGCTTTATGTTTGGAGAAAGGAAAACACTGCATTCCAGCATAAGAACCTTATCCCATCTGTGAAACATGGTGGTGGTAGTATCATGGTTTGGGCCCGTTTTGCTGCATCTGGGCCAGGACGGCGTGCCATCATTGATGGAACAATGAATTCTGAATTATACCAGCAAATTCTAAAGGAAAATGTCAGGACATCTGTCCATGAACAGAATCTCAAGAGAAGGTGGGTCATGCAGCAAGACAATGACCCTAAGCACACAAGTCATTCTACCAAAGAATGGTTAAAGAAGAATAAAAAGTTAATGTTTTGGAATGGCCAAGTCAAATTCCTGACCTTAATCCATTGGAAATGTTGTGGAAGGACCTGAAGCGAGCAGTTCATGTGAGGAAACCCACCAACATCCCAGAGTTGAAGCTGTTCTGTATGGAGGAATGGGCTCAAATTCCTCCAAGCCGGTGTGCAGGACTGATCGACAGTTACTGCAAACATTTAGTTGCAGTTATTGCTGCACAAGGGGGTCACACCAGATACTGAAAGCAAAGGTTCACATACTTTTGCCACTCACAGATATGTAATATTGGATCATTTTCCGCAATAAATAAATGACCAAGTATAATATTTTTGTCTCATTTGTTTAACTGGGTTCTCTTTATCTACTTTTAGGACTTGTGTGAAAATCTGATGATGTTTTAGGTCATATTTATGCAGAAATATAGAAAATTCTAATGGGTTCACAAACTTTCAAGCACCACTGTAAGCTAACAAAGGGGATAAATCTAACGCCTCATGAGAACCTGTCAACAACGGTCAGAATGACTGTAGTTCTGTGAGGAGGCAAGTCAGTAACAAAGTCTACTGGTATATGTGACCACAGATGAGAAGGGACAGGCAAGGACATGAGTTTGTCTGCAGAGAGAATTTTGGGTGTTTTGAATTTTGAACAGGTGGTGCATGAGGAGACAAATCTATGGATATCTGACAGCATATTTTCCCACCAATATCTGCCAGACAATAACTGGTGTGAATGTGTTTCCCCCAGATGGTCAGAAGTCAACAAGGAGTGGGCCCACACAATTAATTTGTCCCTGCATTCAGTGGGTGCATACTTCCTCCCTATGGGGCAAGATTCAGGAGCAGGAGTGACCGAGAGTTCTTGGTCAATCTCTTTATCTATTTCCCATCTAATAGGGGCGACCACAACTGACGGGGGTGATATATTAACAACCTCAGGGGATGACTCAGGACTGGGATATATATATATATATGAGAAAGGGGATCTGCTTTAGTATTATGGGAACCAGGACGATAAGAAATGGAAAAATTAAATTGAGAAAAGAATAAGGACCACCGAGCCTGATGGGGGTTGAGCCATTAAGCTGACCATAAATTTTCAAGATTTTTATGATCCTTTAACACTAGAAAGGGATGTGTAGCTCCATCTAGCCAATGGTGCCATTCTTCAAAATCTAGTGTCATGGCCAGCAACTCTTTATCTCCTATACAGAGCGTGCACATGATGTCAAGAGGTCATGTGATATTTGTTTATCCGCCATTTTGGATGGCAAGGTCATGCATAGAACTTAGACGAACCCATTCTAATTATCAAGTGTGTGGGAGTAGATCTTTCGAGAATGGTTATATCTTGTTAGCATTTGGTTGTACCAATAGACAGGGCCAAAAGGAGGGCCTGTCATTTTATAGATTCCCCGCAGACACGGAGAGACACGCAAAATGGGTGTCCGCTGTGCAAAGAGAAAACTGGTACCCCAGTTCTACCAGACGAATTTGTAGTGAACACTTCATATCAGGTAGGTGTAATCTTCTAATTCAATACTCCTAGTACATCTGTTAAGTTGATTTTCGGATTGAATGATAACTGCATACTTAGAAACTAGACAGTCTCTAACGTTTAAAATGGCTATGCCTAGCCCTACTACCCTGGCCTAGTCTATGACAATGTTTTATCTTTTTGGCTCATATATGCCTTTGAAAGGCCAATCCATAGTAGGGATGGCGAAAAACTAAAAAAAATCTTGACCGACCACCGAGCCTCATTAGCTGGTTAAAGTCGGTTAACCTATGAGTTTAAACAGGGATGCAAATGGCGGATATGCCTTTTTCATGGCTGAATCGCGCAGATCTGATTTTTTTTTGGGGGGGGGGCATTGGAGTGTCTGAATAATTTCAAAGTAAATTATGTATTAAAATTACTAAATGAGCAAATGCTATTACAGTCCATGAAACATAGGAAGTATTAGTATGAAAAGAAGGCAGTTGGTTAGAAAGCTGCGCACATTTGCGCAGCTTCCGCGCAGGTGTGCGTGGCTTTCTGAGTTACTGTTTTTCAGACAAAAACATACATATTTACAACCCTGTCATTATCTGGAACTGAGTTTAGATTATGAACATTAAGATAAAATGTCCTGCATATTCTCTTTATGATAAACGTCTTAATGCCACTTACCCATGAGGTTATCAAGTAGAAATTCTTCTTCGGGACCTTGCAGAGGTATAGTTGAGATATCCATCCCACAACAAAATATTTATAAGCTTCCAGGCTCTTGCAAGCTTTGAGGGCTTTGCCAGTGTAACACGATTCACGATTAATGAGAAAATTGTAAATGTCGTGGTAGGCCAGATCGGGCAAATTGCCGGCACCACAGCTCTGAATTTCCCTGAACAAGGATTGCGGCAAGTTGTATGGATCTGCAATCCCCAACCTGGAACACTTTTCCATGTAACGCTGCCTCATGTCACCTTCAAGATGCTGAACAAACTTAGACAAGTAATCGCACGATGTAGATGGGGTATTTTCCGAATTTTCTTGGGGATTACTGCCTGGATCCTTTATGCTCGCGCAAGGTAAACTATCCTGATGCCATCCAATGTGGCGGAGTGGGCGGAGTACACACGTGCGGGTCATGTGACTGCACATCCTCTATACTATAATTATGTTGGGCAGGGGTCAGTTTATGGGAGTAGAAGGCTATTGGATGTAATTTACAGGGATCACCTACACACTGGGACAGAACAGCTCCAGTGCCTACCTCAGAGGTGTCCACCTCCACCATGAAAGGCTAAGTGGGGTCAGGATGCTTCAGAATGGTGCAGAGGTGAAAGCTACCTTGAGGGATTCAAACGCTTCCTGCATCTGGGGATTCCATGAGAGTTTTTTGGCATTTCCCTTCAATAAAGTGGTAAGAGGAGCTGCTAGACTACTGAAATTGCGAATGAAATGATGGTAGCAATTAGCAAACCCAAGAAATCGCTGGAGTTCCTTTATGGAAGTAGGGACGGGCCAATTAGTTATGGCTTCTACCTTCTTATCATCTACAATGACACCTTCCAGACTGATGGCGTAGCCTAGGAAAGAAGTAGAAGGGAGATGAAATTTACACTTCTCTCCTTTAACATACAGCTGGTTTTCAAGCAGATGCAAAAGGACAGAATGAACATGATGAATATGAGTTTTAAGATTAGGGGAATAAATCAAGATGTTGTCGATGTAGGCAATAACATATTAGCCAAGCATATCCCTGAGGACATCATTTATGAACGCTTGGAATATGGATGGGACATTACGCAACCCAAAGGGCATTACTAAATACTCATAGTGACCTGAGTGGTAAGAAATGCAGTTTTCCATTCATCACTTTTGATGCGGACTAAATTGTATGCACTTCTGAAGTCAAGTTTTGTGAATATAGATGCTCCACGAAGTTGTTCTAGTGCTACAGAGACTAAAGGCAGCGGGTAAGAATAGGGTTTAGTGATCTGATTTAGCCCACGATAATCAATGCAGGGCCTAAGTCCCCCATCCTTCTTGTTGACAAAAAAAGAACCCTGCAGCTGTGGGAGATGTAGAAGGACGGATGAAACCCTGTTCTAAAGCCTCCTGAACATACGCCTCCATTGCTCTCTCCTCTGCCTGAGTGAGTGGATAAATCCTAGACTTAGGTGGAATAGAATCATCTATTAACTCAATGGAACAGTCATATTCTCTGTGAGGGAGAAGTTTGGTAGCACTTTTCTTGCTAAATACTTCTAACAGGTCATTGTATTCGGGGGAATGGAAACTATGACATTGGCATTGGGGCTTTCTATAGTTGTTGACGATACTATAACTGTGAGAAGTGCCAGACAGTGGTCATAACAGTAACTGGACCATGAGAGTATTTCTTTATTGGACCAAGATATGATGGGGTTATGTTTTCTAAGCCAGGGCAAACCTAAAATGATAGCATACTCACAAGAATTCAACACAAAAAAATAAATCTTTTCTGAATGTAAAGTACTGACAGTCATATTAATGGGTTTTGAGACCCGGTTAACAAGTCCTTCTCCCACGGAATCCCCATCGACAGCAGTCAATCTCAATGTCATTTTCAGTGGCTCCACAGGAATCTGGAGTTGCTCCACCAGATCGGCGTGAATAAAGTCCCCTTCAGCTCCAGAATCAATTAATGCTGAGAACACAAAGACAGACTGAGGGTAAATATATTACGTTCATTATGTCTTCTTTTTAAATCAAATAATTAGTTTTCTTTTTTTTTTTTGTTTCAGACATGTAAAAGCTTTTTACCTTTACCTGACATGTTTCGACGGTGTAACTTCCGTCTTCATCAGAGGGTCACCCGGATGTTGGTGTGTGACATGCCTTTATAATCAGCTGATGTTACGGAGGTGTGACCTCCCTGTCAATATTGACAGGTCGGTCACACCTCCCGCTGTCAGTGTTGCCCCCTCAGGATGGCGCTCCAGGTGTGAGAGAGCATGTATGCCCCCTCATCCCTGTTTATTGTTCTTGGGCTACACTTTCTGATTTCTATTGACAGCGGGAGGTGTGACCGACCTGTCAATATTGACAGGGAGGTCACACCTCCGTAACATCAGCTGATTATAAAGCACGTCACACACCAACATCTGGGTGACCCTCTGATGAAGACGGAAGTTACACCATCGAAACATGTCAGGTAAAAAGCTTTTACGTCTGAAACAAAAGAAAACTAATTATTTGATTTAAGAAGAAGGCATAATGAATGTAATATATTTATTAAACAAAAGTTATGGAAAAGAGTGCATAAAAAAAGAGTTTCGCCACCTAGAACAACTGACGAAGAAACGGGCACGCCAAAGAAATCATTTAAAATTCAACCTGCGATGCCGAGATGAAGGAATTACACCGGCAAGTTTAAATATCAAGACTCCTATTCCAACCAAAAATGCAAAGAAGGCCGTGGACAGAGCGAAAAAGATACTAATAAAAGAAAGGATATGATGCACAACAAATAAAATAAAAAACATCAGCACGGAGTTAGAACAACAATTGGAACAGTGGAAACAACTTTTCCCCCTCACCAAAGAAACGGACACACTGATACAAGAACACCTGTATTCTGTCCTCAACGTGTGTATGCATCTATACACAAATTGACAGATAGCGAACAAACTTCCAAGAGAAAGTCAGAGGCTGGAGTAAGATTGAAATGTCTTTACTGTTGTCATCATTCTCTTGAACAGATTTCTTTGTAAAACTGAAATTATACAAAACAATAATTACTAGATGCAATTTAAGTAACATAATATATGCCCAACATGAAACGATTCAGGTAACAGCTACAATATTACAAATGTCACATTCCAGTGATGTGTTAATAGCTGTATATGGCTTGCAAATAATGTACACCAAATTCACCAGTTTACACAAACACAAGAGAAGTGCTTACATATATGCAACCGAAAACAATCAAATGACTATTAAACTGAGAAGCTGTATTTGCTCATAGCTTGTTAACATTAATAGTCTCAGCATATACTACATATAAACTGGGTATTCAAATGTAACATGCTAAAAATACACCATATAGCACTTACATGTTGTTATAGTTAGTTGTAAATTGCAAATGTACTCACAAGCGATGCTTTCCTGGACACAAATGAGGGATGGAAAGTAAGATAGCTGTGGCTGCACTCTGGTCACATGTAATTTGTCAACTACAGGGTTTCCCTCTTTATTTTCCCTGGGCTATGACTTGACTGCATCACATGACTAAAACAACCAATGAAAAGAAACAGCTAGTAGAAATTAAGAAAGAGTGTGTTACCCATAAACAACCACCAGGTGGAGAAATACCCAACTAAATACAAAGTTATACAAAGCATGACACTCCCCGCCTGGTATTGATTAAATACCATTATCTGAATAACTAGAACATGTCTAACAATAATGTCCAACTCGCTCTCTATCAGCTCTGCCATTTCCACTGCCAATACAGCTGCGCTCAGCTCTAACCTTGGGACAGTGAGGGCATTCATAGGTGCTAGTTTTGCCTTTCCCAGGACAAATCCCACATGGCTCTCTCCATCACAACTGATGACTTTCAGGTAGGCTACAGCAGCGATGGCCTTCACAGAGGCATCTGAGAAGATGTGGAGCTCCTTCCTTTTAGCAGTTGTAAGGGTGGCAGTGGTATAAGCTCTTGGTATTGTGAACTCACTCAGGTCTTGTAAGGAGTCTTTCCACATCCTCCATTCCTCTTCCTTTTCCTCTGGAAGAGGGCTGTCTCAGTCGAGAGTTTCACTGCTGGTCAACTCTCGCAGCAGGGATTTCCCTTGAATAGTGACTGGTGCAGCAAGTCCAAGAGGGTCAAATAGACTATTCACAGTGGCTAGAACACCTCTACATGTGAAGGGTTTCTCAGTGGCTGCCACTTTGAAGGTGAAGGAGTCATGTTTCAGATTCCAACTAAGCCCTAAGCTTCGCTGAATGACTGTTGAATTATCAAAGTCCAAGTTCTGTAGACCCTTTACATGGTCTTCTGGCAAGAAGGCTTCCAAAACAACAGGGTCATTTGATGCGATCTTATGGAGATGTAGGTTGGAAGCAGAAAGCATCTCTTGTGTCCTCTGCAACAGGCTAATAGCATCAGCAGCTGACTGAACTGACGCAAGACCATCATCAACGTAGAAGTCACGCTGTACAAAGTGTTTAGCATCCGTGCCATATTCACTTGCTCCATGTTGTGCTGCACGGCAAAGCCCATAAATGGCTACTGCAGGTGATGGACTGTTGCCAAATATGTGAACCTTCATTCTATACTCGACAATCTCTTTGTTGGGATCGTTGTCTCTGAACCAGAGAAAGCGAAGAAAATCTCGATGATCTTCTCTCACTGTAAAACTGTGAAACATCTGTTCGATGTCTGCGCTCACAGCCACTGCTTCTCTCCGGAAGCGCAACAAAACTCCCAGTAAGCTGTTGTTCAGATCCGGGCCAGTAAGTAAAACATCATTTAAAGAGATGCCATGATGCTGAGCACTGAAGTCGAAGACGACTCGGATCTGATTTGGCTTTTGAGGATGGTAAACACCAAAGATGGGCAAGTACCATCGCTCGTCTCCCTCTGGCAGCGAGGATGCTAACTCTGCCTGATTGTTATCAAAAATCTTTTGCATGAAGTTGAAAAGTGAGATTTCTTCTCAGGCTTTCTTTCTAGGGTGCGACAAAGAGAGGTGAGGCGACTGAGAGACTGCTCTCGATTGTTCGGGAGCCTTCGCCATGGGGATCGAAATGGAAGGGGCGGTACCCAGCTGTTCGTGTCATCTATAAACATTTCTTTGTCCATGAGCTCCAGAAAAAGCCTGTCTTCAATGGAGAGACCAACCTTTTCATCATCTTTGGTTCTCTCAAAGACTGCGTTGCCGAAGTTATTAGCATTATGGATGGGGATGTTATGTGCAAGACTAAGGTGAGAAGTGCAGTGCTGTGTTTTAGTGCTAAGCTTCTCCTTGACTTGAAGACGATTGAGGCATGGACTGAGGAGAGATGGACGTCCATTTTCAAGCACATTAGATCGGAAGGAAGACACAGCCACTGGCTTATGAGCTGAGCCCAAACAGACATTACCTACAATAACCCATCCTAGGTCTAATCTTTGGGCATAGGGGGCACTATGAGGACCATTACATTGCTCTCTGACTTTATGAACCTGTAGGATGTCTCGTCCCAGAAGTAGAAGTATCTGTGCTTCTGGATCTAGGTGTGGTATCCTGTGAGCAATAGACTTCAGGTGAGGGTGATGCTGTGCAACCACTGGAGTATGAATTTCCGATTGGTTGTCTGGCATATGGTTGCACTCGATGAGTGTGGGAAGCATCACACTCGTCATTCCATCCAATGACTCTGCTATAAACCCTATAGCTCTTCTCCCAGATGTTTCAGTAACTCCTGCACATGTGCGAAGAGTGTATGGGGAATCTAATCCTCTAATTTGGAAGAAGTCAAAGAATTCAGACCTAGCCAGGGACCTGTTACTCTGATCATCTAGAATAACATAGATCTTGGTGGCTTGGTCTGGGCATATCTTGGGATATACCTTCACCAGACAGATTTTAGAACAGGATCTGGGCTCTTTACCTTCATCACAAACTTCTGTGCACTTGGACATGACTGCTGGCTCGGGTGTCTCTCCTTCTCCCTCCCCGCCATGCTCTGAGGTGGGATCAGTTATGTTCCATGGGGGTGGTCCAGGGTGAAGCGCTGCAAGGTGACTATTACTCTCACATTCCCTGCACTTCAAGACTGCCTTACAATTCTTTGCCAGGTGCATGGTGGAAGAGCAACACTTAAAACAGATACCGTTCTCTTTGAGAAATGCTTTACGCTCTTCGAGTGGCTTGCTCTGAAAGCCTCTACACTTTTTTAGGGGGTGAGGTTTGTGGTGGATGGGGCATTGTTTGTCAATGTCACTCTGTTTGCTGTTTCCACTGTCTGACTGAGAAACTGGCTGATGCGATGCGACTTCAGTTTTGTGGGCAGAGACATGACTTCTGACGTAACCTGACTTCTTTTCCCATCGTTCAGGCTTCGTTGAACCTGTGGAGAACTTACAGAGACTGTTTATTGAAGCTGTGGGCACTGTTGAGAGAGTAAAACTTGGGTCATTTCTTCTGCGTGCTTCACTACATATAAAGTTTGTAAAGAATGTGAATGGAGGGAAGGGGACACCATTCTGCTCTTTGTATTGAGAGCCTTGGGCTAACCACCTCTCTTGAAGGCTTAGTGGCAACTTCTCAACAATAGGGTTGACACCTCTGGCAGTGTCCAGGTACAAGAGCCCAGGCAGGTAGCCTTCAGATTTGGCAGATTCTAACTCTCTTAAGAGATCACCCAGTTCCCTAAGCTTTAAAGGATCTTTGTGACTGATTTTAGGAATGTTGTCCAACCTCTCAAAGAGAGCTTTCTCAATTACTTCCGGGGAGCCATAGCACTCTTCTAAGCGATCCCAGGCCATTTTTAAGCCTATGGTAGGGTTGGCAACATAGACTGAACGGATCCTCATAACATATCCTGAAGACTGAGGTCCTAACCACTTTGTTAAGATGTCAAGCTCCTCACTGGCAGTCAAGTATAGTCCTTGAATGGCATTAAGGAATGAGGATTTCCATGCCCAGTAATTTTCTGGGCGATCACTGAATTTTGTGAGACCAGAATTCACAAGCTCTTGGCGTGCCAGGTACCTTGCAACATCACCCATACCAGTCCTGTCATCAGTATGTGGCTGTAATGAGCCTCTGTTCAAAGGGGAAGTGTGCAGCTTACCCATGGGAAGTGGGTCAGGAGGTTGGCGACGAGCTGTCTGTGTCATCCTCTCAAACTGCTTTGTTCCATGAGGGTTGTTCATGGGTGAAGGCTGAAAGGCTGTCAGATCTGGTTGAACTTCAGATTTGCTGAGTGGCTGTAGAGACGGTGTATATGGTTGATGTACAGGGAGTTCTGCACCACCGTGGTGCGATTGGGAGTATTGGTCAACATAGTCACGAGTACGTTGAATGGCGACAGAAACTACGTCATGATTACTCCTACTGCCCTGTCCAATCCCAATCTCTGCTGCTGCCTCAAGAACTTCAGCCTCTGCTAAGGCTGCTGCAACCTCTTTCTCATGCTCCAATGCTAATAACTCAGCTGCTATGCGAGCCTCTTCTATCTTCAGATCGGCTTCTCTTTGAACAAAGGTGGCACGTGCACGTGCAGCTTCTGCTTTAGCACGAGCCCTGGCTGCTGCTCTGCTAGCTGAAGAGGATGAAGAGGCTGATGAATTGGAATACTGTGATCTAACTTCATATGCAGGGTCTTGTACTGTGGCACCACCATCAGTGGACAATCGTTCCAATCCAGCTTCACTGGTGTGTGACATCATGAATTGCAGCCTTCCTTATTTTTTCCAGTTGCTTTTGTGTCCGTGTGAAAAGGTGCTTTTTAACTATTCTGTCCTCAACGTGTGTATGCATCTATACACAAATTGACAGATAGCGAACAAACTTCCAAGAGAAAGTCAGAGGCTGGAGTAAGATTGAAATGTCTTTACTGTTGTCATCATTCTCTTGAACAGATTTCTTTGTAAAACTGAAATTATACAAAATAATTACTAGATGCAATTTAAGTAACATAATATATGCCCAACATGAAACGATTCAGGTAACAGCTACAATATTACAAATGTCACATTCCAGTGATGTGTTAATAGCTGTATATGGCTTGCAAATAATGTACACCAAATTCACCAGTTTACACAAACACAAGAGAAGTGCTTACATATATGCAACCGAAAACAATCAAATGACTATTAAACTGAGAAGCTGTATTTGCTCATAGCTTGTTAACATTAATAGTCTCAGCATATACTACATATAAACTAGGTATTCAAATGTAACATGCTAAAAATACACCATATAGCACTTATATGTTGTTATAGTTAGTTGTAAATTGCAAATGTACTCACAAGCGATGCTTTCCTGGACACAAATGAGGGATGGAAAGTAAGATAGCTGTGGCTGCACTCTGGTCACATGTAATTTGTCAACTACAGGGTTCCCTCTTTATTTTCCCTGGGCTATGACTTGACTGCATCACATGACTAAAACAACCAATGAAAAGAAACAGCTAGTAGAAATTAAGAAAGAGTGTGTTACCCATAAACAACCACCAGGTGGAGAAATACCCAACTAAATACAAAGTTATACAAAGCATGACAACCTGCACGGAATACACGAACAGGAATTTACAAAAACGAAGATTCGGCACATCGGAAAACTGGAAAGATTAGTCACCAAGAAAAGACAACAAGAGCAGAACAACATCACGACAAATAAGAAATGGATACACAATATATCAACTCATAAACTGACTGAAGCAGAGTGCAGCATCCTGACGCGAGGACTTAATTATGCCGTCACACCGCACAAGATCCCGCACGAGGATTTCATCCTAGCAACGGAGCTGGCATGTGAAAAAATACAGGACCAGGGACATAAAGCAGAATTACGCAATAAAATAGCAGGAATACTGAAATCAGCAAAACTACCACCAAGCAACATATCAAAGCAAGAAGAAAAAGCAATAAGAAGTTTGGCCAAGAATAAAAACATAATGATTTTACCCGCAGACAAAGGCAGAAGAATAGTCATAATGGATATGGCACAATATGAAAACCAAATGAACAGTATGTTGGCAGACACCACCACATATGAGATCCTCAAGAAAGACCCCACAGAGGACAAAAAGAAAAAACTAAAAGCTTTACTGAAGCCTTTATTGGAAACCAACAAAATTGAAAAACAGGCATACAACAATTTAATACCCACAGCCAGCATAACCCCCCAGATCTATGGTACACCAAAAATACATAAACCAGGAGCACCGTTACATCCGATTGTGGACAGCATCGGATCAGTCACTTACAACCTGTCTAAAGCGCTTGCAGAGATAATCAAACCACTATTGGGTCAAACAGAACAACATTGCAAAAATTCAAAACAACTAGCAGAACAACTCAGTAAAATAAAAGTGGAGAAGGATGAAATATTAATATCACATGATGTTGTCTCCCTATTCACAAAAACCCCGGTGGAAGCTACACTGAAAATCATACAACAGCACCTCAAAACAGACAAGACTCTCAAGAAACGCACACAGTTATCAGTAAAAGACATCAGTCAACAGCTCAATTTCATTGCCACATCCACATACTTCCAGTTCCGTGGAACAATATACAGGCAGAAGGAGCGGTTTGCGATGGGGGACCCACTCTCCGCCATAATGTGCGGCTTCTTCATGGAACACCTTGAAAGAGAGGCTATTACATCTGCCCCAGAAGAATGCAGGCCCACATTATGGAGGAGGTATGTAGATGACATCCTGGAAAAAGTGAAAGTCGGACACACCCAACAATTGACAGATTACCTCAACTCTATAGACGACACCGGCAACATAAAATTCATGCACGAAGAGGAAACAGAAAAATCAATAGCATTTTTGGACATAAAAATTCACCATACAGATGACGGAGACATCAAAATAACAATCTACAGAAAACCGACACACACTGATCAATATCTGCTCTGGACGTCCGAACACCCCATCGCACACAAACTGTCAGTTGTCAGAACACTCTACGAACGTGCATCAATCATAACCGATCCCACAGAATGCACAACAGAAGAACAACACATATGGCAAGCTCTGATCACATGTCAATATCCACCATGGGCCATACATAAAGGCGCACAACAAGTGAAAACAAAAGAAAAGACAGAAAAAAGGAAGAAAACAGACAACCCAAAAACAGGAAAGTAAAGCAGTAGTGACTCTACCGTATGTCAGAGGAGTTACAGAACAAATCCAAAGAGCCATAAAAAAACACAACATACAAACACCCGTGAAACCACACACCAAACTACGACAGCTACTAGTTCACCCTAAGGACAAAATCGACCAACACAATAAATGTAATGTCATATATGATATACCATGCCAGTCATGCAATAAAACCTACATTGGGGAGACAGGAAGGAGTTTTAGTACACGAAAAAAGGAATATAAAAAGGAATGTGAAAAAGAGACAGAACAGAGACAAACGAGCAATAAAAGAAAAAGCTATGCAAGAGAACCTGAAATCAGCAATAACGGACCACTGCAGAAGGGAAAATCATATAATGGATTGGGACAATGCTCAGATCATACAGCAAGAGAACAACAGATACCATCATTGGATCAAGGAGTCAGTAGAAATCAGAAAGCATAGCCCAAGAACAATAAACAGGGATGAGGGGGCATACATGCTCTCCCACACCTGGAGCGCCATCCTGAGGGGGCAACACTGACAGCGGGAGGTGTGACCGACCTGTCAATATTGACAGGGAGGTCACACCTCTGTAACATCAGCTGATTATAAAGGCACGTCACACACCAACATCCAGGTGACCCTCTGATGAAGACGGAAGTTACACCGTCGAAACATGTCAGGTAAAGGTAAAAAGCTTTTACATGTCTGAAACAAAAGAAAACTAATTATTTGATTTATCAGACTGAGGGTAGTTAACTGTCACAGGGTAGGAGGAAGGATTTGGAGACCAACCCCTTAGTGGGTGTACTCACCACATTAGCACATAGAATGGGCTCCACGTGCTTTCCTGGGGTCGGTGCCGAAGTTCTGTGTCAACGGATTTGACTGTCACATAGAATGTGACTGGCAGTTCCGCAATAGAGACACAGCCCATCATGGAGACATCATTGCTTTTCCTCTGCAGACAAATGAAATGAGTCACACTGCATAGGTTCTGGGGATTCTGGGTCCTCACGAGTCCAGGTCATTGATGGATATGAGCGGCAAGGAGCCAGTGCAGCAGCTGGAACCATGGGAGATTTACGAAGACCTCTCCCATGCTTCAGTTGCTCTAGGCGAATGGTCAATTAAATCAGCTTTTCTAGTGAAAGACCATCGTCCATACAAGCCATTTCCACTAGGATGTCAGAGCTCAGTCCGTTGTGAAAGGTCACTAGTAAGGCAGGCTCATTCCAACCACTCCCAGCCGCAAGAGTGCGGAATTCCAAAGCATAATCAGAAACTGAGCGATTACCCTGATGTAGTCGGGTGAGGAATTCCCCTTGAGAACGACCCTCATTGGCATGATCAAAAACCACTTTAAATTCTTTAACAAAGTTATCATAAGTGTCAGACTGGACTATGGACCAAACTGCAGTAGCCCAATCTAAGGCCTTGCCCGTAAGGCGAGAAATCATAAAAGAAATACGAGCCTTATCAGAGCTGGGAGGGGAATTTGCAAAAAATATTGAACATTGTCACAAAAACCCTTTACAGTGATTAGGTGAGCCATCAAATTTATCAGGTTTACTGACGACAAATGACCTGGTAACAGCCGTGGGGGGAGTAGCTTGGTTGGTAACCACAGGCGAGCCGGAGGAGCTGAGTCGTTGGAGTTGGGTGGTGATTTCACTCATGCTTTCAACAATTTGCACCAACTGTTTTTGCTGCTCACCTTGCTGTTGCATAAGAGTCTGGATGGACTGAGTCACGGAGTCAAAATGCTGGTGGTGATGTCCCAGCATCTGTCCTTGGTTGCTAAGCACTACCTGTAGCTCCGTGTAATCTGCCATCTGCATGAGGGCACAGTATTCTGTAATGCAGCTGTGACAAACCAGACACTCGCAGAATGTGAATGAACTCAAGGTTTTAATGAGCACAATGGAAAAAGACAATGTACAAAAGCCAGGCCAGGTCAATACCGAAAGATCCAAAACAGTAATGAAGGCTAGACAAATCATGGTCAGGAAACAGGCAAGAGTCCAAGAATTGGGAATCAGTAAACACGGGGAATCTAAAGACGAGCTAGGCAAATCATAATCGGGAAACAGGCAAGGATCGAAAAACCGGGAAGCAAGATAAACAGGCAAACAAACACAAGGGCTAGGCAAAACGGGGAAAACACAAAAGGCAGAAAGGGTCATACACAGGTAATCAGTCAGAATAATAATGCTCAGTAGGCTCACGAAATATAGAGGCAATACTGTGCAACGAGCAAATCAAACAAAGGGGTATAAATACAAATGGAAACAAAAAGGTACAGGTGATGGTGATTAGAACTCGGGGGAACCACTCCTAGGAAGTGGTTCCGGGTTGGCTGATGGAGTGCATGTAGTTTGATTTGTGGTAGTGACTGGTGTGTGAGGGGTATTGTGGGAAGTGGAGTCCTGAGTGTTGGATGAGCCCTAGAGTGTGACAAGCAACTGAAATTGAATATCAGGCAACATGCTGCATGTCTCCGCAGATAGTGTTCCTGTCATCCAGCTGCTTACAATCCATTTGAACTGGAAATCTTATTCTGACAGTATCCTGCAATCCAGTAACGAACTCTAGTTGGCCCCGTTACTGGCGTGTATCCAGTCTGGGTGACTTGTACGCTACTGTTCTTCAGGAAACTTGTCCTGGATCTTGCTGAAGTCCAAACCCAGTTTCTCTATGAACACTTGGCATAATTCATGGCGGGTGGGGAGGAAGATTTTACAGAAGCTGTCAAGTTGCTCAGCACATCGAAGCCCATGCTGCCTACACTGCAAAAAACTGAAAACTGAATTGGGGGGGATTTCCTTTATACCAGTGAAATTATCTTGCTGCATGGACAGATAATTTTACTTGTTAAGACATCTTGGAATAAGTTGGTTACAATCTAGAACTAGTTTTAATAATCTCAGAGTTGGTGTCTTGCATTTTCTACACTGCAAAAATATTATCTTAAAGTTAGAATATCTTGAATATAGTTGAAATGATCTAGCATTTCCTATTAGAAGAATACAAGACACCAACTCAGATTATTAAAACTAGTTCTAGATTGTAACCACATTATTCCAAAATGTTTTAAGTAAAATGCTCTGTCAATGCAGCAAGATAATTTCACTAGTATTAAGGAATGTTCTCCTCAAATTCATTTTTTTGCAGTGTAAGCACCAATCTGCATAATCTCCTCTGGGCTCTAGGGATGGAAGGCCATAACTGGGCCTTCTGGACCTGTTACAGCAGTCACTGGCATATGGATGACTGTGCAAACCTCCTCACCTTTATCAGCATGCAGTGGGGCACCTTCAGTTCTCTCCTTTATTGTGTGGGACCTCATGTGCAATGACACTAGAGTAGAGGTCACTACCTGTGTGGAGCTTTTACCTTGTTCAGTTTCCTGTATGGGTTGATTATGGTCCTGCATTTGTTGACCAGCAGAAAGTGATACAGGCACTTCTCTGGAAGCAGAGAAGATGACAGAGAGGGAATGAATCCTGCATCAGGTTGAGTTTTGGATGAATGCCAGCATTCTTCTATGAGAGCTGAGCTGGAGCTATAAAAGCACTTAAAAAAAAAGATTAGTTTCCTGCCATTCTACCTGGCGTATGTGAATTGGCCCATTTATCTCTTATCGCAGCTTCCATTTGCCACATTTTAAATGCTCCCCAATCAACCTGTATTCCATTGTGGCAGTTCAGTATACGTGGGTGGAGCACAGAGGACAGCAGGACAGAGATCAGGTTCAAAATAGGCTTTATTGCCACACTTTTCAGTGAACAATCTGCACCAGACAGACACACACACAACTGGCGTCTAGTTTGGGGATGAGCTCCTCTGCTCTCGCTCTCCCTACCTAAATAGGGCGCGGTCACTGGGAAGACACACACAAACACAGGTTAATTGCTGTCAGGTGTAGTGATTCTGCCACTTACCTTCCCTGACTCCGCCCTCCTGTCACAGACCGGCGCTTGACCACACCCCCGCTGCCACATACCCCCACTGCCTGACTCAGGCCGGGCGGCCGTCTGGCCTGCAGCCGACACCCCCCCTTGACGGGAGAGGAAGTCCGCCACGACCATCTGTCCGACGCATCGGTCTGCAACACAAAGGGGAGAGAAAAGTCAGGGGAGTGTAAAAGTGGCCCCCCACACAGTGCAGCCTTTACCTCAGAAAAAGCCTGCTGGCATTGCTCCGTCCACTGGACCGGATCTGGTGCCCCCTTTTTAGTGAGATCAGTCAGTGGGCTGGTGATGTCCGAATAATTAGGTATAAACCTACGGTAATAGCCAGCCAGCCCCAGGAACTGTCTCACCCCCTTTTTGGTCTTGGGCCTCGGGCAGGCTGCAATTGCTGCCGTCTTATTAATTTGGGGACGCACCTGCCTGTTGTCCAAGTGGAAGCCCAGATACTGTACTTCCACCCGCCCAATCGCACACTTCTTTGGGTTGGCTGTGAGCCCCGCTCGACTCAGCGACCTAAGGACGGCCATCAGATGTTCGAGGTGCCTCGGCCAGTCATTACTATAGACGATGATATAATCTAGATAAGCGGCCACTTAAGTGGTGTGGGGGCAGAGGACTCTGTCCATCAGCTGCTGAAACGTAGCGGGTGCCCCAAACAGCCCAAACGGAAGTGTGATGAATTGGTGTAAACTGAACGGTGTGGAAAAGGCTGTTTTTTCTTGGGATAGTGGAGTCAAGGGGATCTGCCAATATCCCTTCATCCAATCCAGTGTCGAATAAAAGCGAGCAGTGCCGAGTCGATCGAGCAACTCATCAATACGAGGCATTGGGTACGCATCAAATTTAGACACCACATTGACTTTTCTATAGTCCACACAGAACTGGACTGACCTGTCGGCCTTGGGTACCAAGACCACCGGGCTGATCCAGTCACTGTGGGACTCCTCGACGATGCCCATTTCGAGCATGGCCTCGAGTTCTTCCCGAACCACTTTTTTTTGTGTGTTCGGGTAGCCTGTAAGGGCGGCTACGCACGACTACCCCCGGGGGCGTCTCAACGTGGTGCTCTATGAGGTCGGTGCGACCGGGCAGGGGCGAGAACACATCCGAAAACTCGGTCTGCAACTGGGCGACCTCTGTGAGTTGGGTCGGGGAGAGGTGGTCTCCACAGGGGACCAGAGAGGTACGTGATGCCAATGCCCCTTTTTGAACCTCCGGCCCCAGCTCCGCCTTCTCCGGAACCACCGACACCAATGCCACAGGGACCTCCTCATTCCAGAGTTTAAGCAGATTGAGGTGGTAAATCTGTAGCGCCCCACCCCTGTCCGTTTGTCTCACCTCGAAGTCGATGTCCCCGACTCACCGTGTGACCTCAAAGGGTCCTTGCCACTTGGCAACCAATTTGGAGCTCGATGTGGGCAACAGTATGAGTACTTTATCTCCCGGTGCAAACTCTCTAAGGCGTGTACCCTTGTTGTACAGGCGGGCTTGCTGTTCTTGGGCCTGCCGCAAATTCTCCTGGGTTAAGTGGGTGAGCGTGTGGAGTTTTGCGCGCAGATCCATAACATATTGAATCTCGTTTTTACTTTGTGAAGGTCCCTCCTCCCAATTTTCCCGCAGCATGTCTAGAATGCCACGCGGCTTACGCCCATATAATAATTCGAACGGGGAGAACCCCGTGGAGGCTTGGGGGACCTCTCGCAGTGAAAACAACAAGGGCTTGAGCCACTTATCCCAATTACGTGCGTCCTCACTTACGAATTTTTTAATGATATTTTTGAGGGTGCGATTGAACCGTTCCACTAAACCGTCCATTTGTGGGTGATACACGCTGGTGTGGATCGGCTTAATCCCCAATAACCCATACAGTTTGCGCAGTGTCCGTGACATAAACGTGGTGCCTTGATCAGTCAGAATCTCTTTCGGGATTCCAACTCGGGAGATAACACGGAAGAGTGCCTCTGCAATACTGCGTGCTGAGATATTGCGCAGGGGCACTGCTTCTGGGTATCGTGTTGCATAGTCCAACAGAACTAATATAAAGCAGTACCCTCGTGCTGACTGATCTAATGGCCCAACGAGATCCATCCCAATTCTTTCGAACGGGGTCTTGATTAATGGTAGAGGGCGCAAAGGCGCTTTTGGAATGGCCGCTGGATTTACTAACTGGCATTCACGGCACGCCGTACACCACCTACGAACATCGCCGCGAATCCCCGGCCAATAGAATCGGGCCATTATTCGGGCTAGTGTCTTATCCTGCCCTAAGTGTCCAGCCATGGGATTAAAGTGAGCTGCCTGGAATACCAATTCCCGGCGGCTCTTCAGAATTAAAAGTTGTGTGACTCGCTCTTTAGTTTGAGTGTCCTGCGTCACTCGGTATAACCTATCCTTCATAATCGCGAAATAGGGGAAGGACGGGGTGGCGTTTGGCTGGAGTGTTTGACCATCGATTACTCTCACTTGGTCAAACGCATGCCTCAGAGTCTTGTCTCGCGACTGCTCTAATGGGAATTCTGTAAGGGATTCCCCAACAGAGAGAGGAGGGGCCGGCAGCTCCTCACTCTGACGCGGAGATGATGTAGACGGCTCTGTGACAGCTGCTCCTGCCAAAGAGACACCGGGACCTCCCCCTGTTAAATGGCAGGACCCACTCTTTACTAAGTGTGTCATTAAATCCCGAAATCCCGGCCAATCAGTCCCCAAAATTAAAGCGTGGGTAAGGCGAGGATTAACCGCCGCCTTCACTATAAATTTTTCCCCTCGGAAAAAAATGTGGACCGACACCAAAGGGTAGCTGTGAACGTCCCCATGAACACACAACACCTTCACCCCCTGTGCTCCCCCCAATGCCTCATTTTGCACCAGGCTTTGGTGAATTGAGGTCTGATTACAACCAGAATCCACCAACGCCTGATATGTATCCCCTTGAATACTCACCGGTATGCGATACGCTCTGGCCCAATCGAGGGTGGCTCCTGGCACGTCAGGGATCCGAACCACCGTGCCCACCTCCATTGCCATGCACTGCTGTTGGAGGTGGCCTGGTTACCCGCAGCGCCAGCAAACCATCCTGGGCTTCCTCTCTGCACCGGTGTTCTGGGGCTCACTCACCTGAGGAGGGGGTAGAGACAGACACAGAAGGGAGAAACGGGAGGGCACCGCGGGTGCGGCAGGCCGGCTGGGGTGGTGCCGGCCCCCGCCTCCGCAGTGGGGGAATGGGGTGAGGACGGGACACAGGAGGAGGGGGAGGGAGAGAGAGAAGAGGAGAGAAGAGGCTGTCTGCTGTCCTGCCACTGGTACAGCCACCAAATGGTCCTCCGCCAGCTCGATGGCCTGAACCAGCGACGCTGGGCGGTGGCACTGGACCCACTCCGCGGTTCCTGTTGGCAGGCGCGCGATGAACTGCTCCAGCACCACCTGGTCGATGATTCCCTCGGCGTCGCAGTTATCGGCCCTCAGCCACTGCCAGCAGGCGTCCCGGAGTTCCTGGCCAAACGCGAACGGCCGGCCGACTTCCTCCAGGCGCAACGCGTGGAAGCGCTGGAGCTGCTGCTCCGGGGTGCGCCCCACACGCTGGAGGATGGCCCGGCGGCGGTCCGTGTAGGCCAGCCGGCGGTCGGCGGGGAGCTGTAGCGCGGCCAGCTGCGCCTCTCCCATTAGCAGGGGGAGGAGGTGCGCCACGCGCTGCTCCATCGGCCACCCCGAGGCCTCTGCTACTTGCTCGAAGAGCGTGATAAATGCCTCGGGGTGATCCTGCAGACCCATCTTGGTTAGGGTGAGGGGGGACGTGCCCACGGTGGGAGCACTGGTGGACCCCGCCGACGTGAGGAGGTGCCGGAACGCCTCTCGATCATCTTGCTGGGCCAGCACCAGGGCCTCGAAGCGCTGTTCTTGTTCCTTTCAGAGGGTGACTAGCGCCTGGTGCTGGCTTTGCTGGGCCGTGGCGAGGGCGTGGACCAGATCGGTGAACGGGGAGGACTCCATGCGGTTGATTGGCTGCTGCGCTCCAATTATCCCGGGTTTCGGCACCACTGTGGCAGTTCAGTATGTGTGGGTGGAGCACAGAGGATGGCAGGACAGAGATCAGGTTCAAAATAGGCTTTATTGCCACATTTTTCAGTGAACAATCTGCACCAAACAGACACACACAAACACACACACACACACACACACAACTGGCATCTAGTTTGGGGATGAGCTCCTCTGCTCTTGCTCTCCCTACCTAAATAGGGCACAGTCACTGGGAAGACACACACAAACACAGGTTATTTGCTGTCAGATGTAGTGATTCTGCCACTGACCTTCCCTGACTCCGCCCTCCTGTCACAGACCGGCGCTTGACCACGCCCCCGCTGCCACATCCATTTTTCTTCTTCTTCCCCCATTATCTTCCTCTACTTGTTTCAACCTTTCCTCAAGATTCTGTATCTGTCGTACACTTAAATTACCTCCCTCTGGAAATCCGCATTGTTCTCCCCCATCCTTAGTTGCTTGCATAAGTCTGGTCCATACTTATATATAAATATATATATATATATATATATATATATATATATATACACACACACACACAACCCCGATTCCAAAAAAGTTGGGACAAAGTACAAATTGTAAATAAAAATGGAATGCAATGATGTGGAAGTTTCAAAATTCCATATTTTATTCAGAATAGAACATAGATGACATATCAAATGTTTAAAGTGAGAAAATGTCTCATTGAAAGAGAAAAATTAGGTGATTTTAAATTTCATGACAACAACACATCTCAAAAAAGTTGGGACAAGGCAATGTTTACCACTGTGAGACATCCCCTTTTCTCTTTACAACAGTCTGTAAACGTCTGGGGACTGAGGAGACAAGTTGTTCAAGTTTAGGGAGAGGAATGTTAACCCACTCTTGTCTAATGTAGGATTCTAGTTGCTCAACTGTCTTAGGTCTTTTTTGTCGTATCTTCCGTTTTATGATGCGCCAAATGTTTTCTATGGGTGAAAGATCTGGACTGCAGGCTGGCCAGTTCAGTACCCGGACCCTTCTTCTGCACAGCCATGATGCTGTGATTGATGCAGTATGTGGTTTGTCATTGTCATGTTGGAAAATGCAAGGTCTTCCCTGAAAGAGATGTTGTCTGGATGGGAGCATATGTTGCTCTGGAACCTGGATATACAGTACCTTTCAGCATTGATGGTGTCTTTCCAGATGTGTTAGCTGCCCATGCCACATACACTAATGCAACCCCATACCATCAGAGATGCAGGCTTCTGAACTCAGCGCTGATAACAACTCGGGTTGTCCTTCTCGTCTTTAGTCTGAATGACACAGCGTCCCTGATTTCCATAAAGAACTTCAAATTTTGATTCGTCTGACCACAGAAGAGTTTTCCACTTTGCCACAGTCCATTTTAAATGAGCCTTGGCCCAGAGAAGTCATCTGCACATCTGGATCATGTTTAGATACGGCTTCTTCTTTGAATTATAGAGGTTTAGCTGGCAACGGCGGATGGCACGGTGAATTGTGTTCACAGATAATGTCCTCTGGAAATATTCCTGAGCCCATTTTGTGATTTCCAATACAGAAGCATGCCTATATTTGATGCAGTGCCATCTAAGGGCCCAAAGATCACGGGCACCCAGTATGGTTTTCCGGCCTTGACCCTTACGCACAAAGATTCTTCCAGTTTCTCTGAATCTTTTGATGATATTATGCACTGTAGATAATATGTTCAAACTCTTTGCAATTTTAAACTGTCGAACTCCTTTCTGAAATTGCTCCACTATTTGTCGGCGCAGAATTAGGGGATTGGTGATCCTCTTCCCATCTTTACTTCTGAGAGCTGCTGCCACTCCAAGATGCTCTTTTTATACCCAGTCATGTTAATGACCTATTGCCAATTGACCTAATGAGTTGCAATTTGGTCCTCCAGCTGTTCCTTTTTTGTACCTTTAACTTTTCCAGCCTTTTATTGCCCCGTCCCAACTTTTTTGAGATGTGTTGCTGTCATGAAATTTCAAATGAGCCAATATTTGGCATGAAATTTCAAAATGTCTCACTTTCGACATTTGATATGCTGTCTATGTTCTATTGTAAATACACTATCAGTTTTTGAGATTTGTAAATTATTGCATTCCATTTTTCTTTACAATTTGTACTTTGTCTCAACATTTTTGGAATCGGGGTTGTGTATATATATAAAATCCTTCTCACCCCTGGCGGGGGTGGTGGTATCCATGTCATCCTCAAGCTTGGGTCCTCTACCAGAAGCCTGGGTGTTTGAGGGTTCTGTGCAGTATCTTTGATGTTCCTAGGACTGTGCTCTTCTGGACTGAGGCTTCAGATGTTGTTCCTGGGATTTGCTGGAGCCACTCTCCCAGTTTGGGGGTTACTGCCCCAAGTGCCCCCACTACCACAGGGACCACGCAACCCTTGACCTTCCACATCCATTCCAGCTGGTCTTTCAACCCTTGATACTTCAAGTTTCTCATGTTCCTTCTTCCTGATGTTGGCGTCAGCTGGGATCGCCACATCTATCACCACCACCCTCTTCTGCTCTTTGTCCACCACCACTATGTCCGGGTGGTTAGCCAGGATCTGTTTGTCAGTCTGGAAGCTGAAGTCCCACAGAACCTTGGCCCTGTTGTTCTCAGCCATCTTCTGTGGTATGGCCCATTGGGACTTGGGTACTTCTATTCCATACTGGTTGCAGATGTTCCTGTATACTATCCCAGCCACTTGGTTGTGCCTCTCCATGTACGCTGATCCAGCTAGCATCTTACACCCTGCTACTATGTGCTGGACTGTTTCAGGGGCTTCTTTGCACAGTCTGCATCTTGGGTCTGATCTACTCTGGTAGATCCTGGCCTCTATGGCTCTTGTGCTTATGGCCTGTTCTTGTGCTGCCATGATTAGTGCCTCTGTGCTGTCTGTCAGTCCTGCATTATCCAGCCACTGGTAGGATTTCTTGATATCAGCCACTTCCTCTATCTGACAGTGGAACATGCCATGTAGGGGTTTGTCCCTCCAGGTTGTCTGTTCCTCCTCCTCCTTTGCACTTTCATCAGGGTTCTGCTGCCTGAGACATTCACTTAGCAGTTCATCCTTTGGGGCCATCTTTCTGATGTATTCTCGGATTTTCGATGTTTCATCCTGGACCATGGTCTTGATGCTCACTAGCCCTCGGCCTCCCTCTTTCCACTTAGTGTATAGTCTCAGGGTGCTGGACTTGGGGTGGAACCCTCCATGCATGGTGAGGAGCTTTCTAGTCTTGATATCTGTGGCTTCTATCTCCTCCTTTGGCCAGTTTATGATACCAGCAGGGTATCTGATGACTGGTAGTGCGTACATGTTGATGGCTCGGACCTTGTTCTTACCATTCAGCTGACTTTTCAGGACCTGCCTTACTCTCTGGAGGTATTTGGCTGTGGTTGACCTCCTTGTGGCCTCTTCATGGTTTCCATTAGCCTGTGGGATGCCAAGGTACTTGTAGCTGTCTTGGATATCACCTATGTTGCCCTCTGGTAGGTCAATCCCCTCAGTCTGGATCATCTTGCCTCTCTTTGAGACCATCCGGCCACACTTGTCCAATCCGAATGACATCCCTATGTCATCGCTGTAGATCCGGGTGGTGTGGATCAGCGAGTCTATTTCTCGCTCGTTCCTGGCATACAGCTTGATGTCATCCATGTAGAGCAGGTGGCTGATTGTTGCCCCACTACGGAATCGGTACCCGTAGCCACTCTTCGTGATGATCTGACTGAGGGGGTTCAGGCCTATGCAGAACAGCAGTGGTGATAGCGCATCTCCTTGGTATATGCTGCACTTGATGCTGACTTGGGCAATGGGTTTTGAGTTGGCCTCTAGGGTTGTCTTCACATTTCCATTGAGTTCTGGATGAAGGTCCTTAGGTTCCTGTTGATCTTATACAGTTCCAGACATTCCAGTATCCATGTGTGTGGCATTGAGTCGTAGGCTTTCTTGTAGTCAATCCAGGCAGTGCACAGGTTGGTCTGTCTCTTCTTACAGTCTCGGGCGACTGTTCTATCAACCAGTAGCTGGTGCTTGGCTCCTTTGGTGTTACTGCCAATTCCTTTCTGTGCCTTGCTCATGTATTGAGCCACATGCTTACTCAATTTTGCCACAATGATGCCTGACAGGGCATCATTCCATGTTGTGCAGAGACAGGTAATTGGCCGGTAGTTGGATGGGATGGGTCCTTCATGATTAGGACTGTCCTGCCTTGGGTTAGCCATTCTGGGTGGGTCCCATCCCTCAGCAGCTGGTTCATCTGTGCTGCTAGGCGTTCATGGAGTGCAGTTAGCTTCTTCAGCCAGTACATATGGATCATATCGGGGCCTGGTGCTGTCCAGCTCTTCATCTTTGACACTCTTTCTTGGACGTTTCTTGGATGGTTACTGGTTCTTGTTCTGGGAGGTTGCTGTGGTCAGCTCTTAGGTCCACTAACCATTGGGCATTGGTGCTGTGTGATGCCTTTCTTTCCCATATGTCTTTCCAGTATTTTTCCACCTCAGCTCTTGGTGTGTCTGACCAGTTGATGTTTCCCTGCCACTGAGAGTACACCTTGGCTGGTTCAGTGGAGAACAGCTTGTTTATTCTCCTGGCCTCTCCCTCCTTGGTGTATCTCTTCAACCGGGTGGCCAGAGCTGTTAGTCGCTGTTTGGCAGTTTCGAATGCCTCTGGTATGGAGCGTGAATTGTACTTCCTGGGTGCCCCTTTATTCACCATGTTCCCTTTCTGTAGTTCAGCTTGCTGGCTAACTTCTCTCCATGCTGCCTTTATCTTGGCCTCTAATCGTCTTTTCCATGGTGGATACTGTTTATGTCCCGAGCCCACCTTGTGTCCAAGCATCTCCATGATTACTGTTGCTGTACTGTGTATCAGCTTGTTGGTCTCAGTGATGGTTCTTGTGGAGATTGTCTTCAGAGCAGCATTCACATCTACTAGTAGATCTTCTGAAGGTACTTGGCAACTCAGCTTCGGTATTCGTCGGGGGCTCCAGGTTTCCAGTTGGGTCACGATCTTCCTTCTCAGGTCAGCAGTTCTTGTGTTAAGGCTGTTAGGTGTTGGGGCTTGGTACCCAATCTCTGGTTGTGGGGATGATGATGACATCTCCCCGCTGACCTGTCTTCCTGGCTCCCCCTTGCCGTAGCATCGTTGTTGTATTTTATTAATCTCTAGTTGTGATAGTAGATTTCGATTACGGATGTTGGAACACTGGGCTAATAGCTGTTTCTTTGTTAGCCTTGATTGTGGGTTTCGAAGTATCCAATGGTCCCACATTCGCTGCATGTATCCCCTCTCTCTGGGACTGCTTGTATAGTAGCATTCCAGCAACTCCGTATTTTCTGTCCTCGTCCATCAATGTCTTGTTCCAGTAGCCCATTTCTCATCAGTTTGCCCTGGTTCCCTAGCAACTGACGCAGACCTTGTTGACCCGGGCAACGTCTGAGCCGGTATGACTCTATCAGTTATGTCTTCACTCATTCCTGAGGTAGGCTTATTTATCATGAGGGGTCTTGCCTAAGCCTTACTGGATGATGTTTTGCCCCGACCAGGATTCAAACCCTGATCTCCTGCATCGTAGTCAGTGAGCATTACCACTGTACTATCCAGCTATATATAGATATATTAAAAAATATATAACTTGACAAGAGGGATATGTTTCAGGAGTTTTCAATTTGTCAGTTTTGTTTCCATCAGCCCCATGTTAAATGTTGCCAAGAAACTGTGAAGACCGTGTAATCTCCCTTTTTTTTTTTACCCAGAAACATGTTGTGATCACGGTTACTTACGGCTATTCGTCAATAGACAAGTAGGCTTCTAGTCTGCCCAAAACCTTACTTGGGGGGGGGGGGAGGAGAACCCCACACACAAACAACCCAAGAAAGGGCTTTTTTTTCTCTTTACTCAACCTGGCATGTATTCACCCTTTCACAAATACACACCCAGATGGTCAATTTGCCATCTACACGTGTCTTACTACAGCACTTGCTTAAACTACGGTTCTCTGCAACACAATCAATTTACAAGAATAAAAGAAATCTCACCATGAGTTCATTGGATGTCAGCAGTAGTGGGGGGATCCCAGTCTTCTAAAGAAACAGTCTGTCTCTGGAGAGCTCGTCAGACTTGCTGGGCAATAATTTCCCCAAACTTGGATCTGGAAAAGTCCCTGCTACTCATGACATCCCATCCTCATTACCAAAATCATGGTGGAAAAGCTTAGTAGGACTTGAGGCTGTTAGAAAGAAAGCAGGCAGAAATAAGTTTATTATACTTCTTGCACAAAGACTCCTCCAAATGAATTTCACCCAGAGAAGCATTCTCCATTTTTCATAGACCCTGTTTTATACTTGCCAAAATAACTTGCACATCAGATATCTTCTTAATCTCAGGGTGTCCAGCCTTGGCACCCTCTCAATCATTAACCACTGTCAACATGTCCATACTAACCTAGAAAATAGAATGCATTCTTCATCTTATATAAACATGAGACAATATGTCTGACCTCCTTTACCAAGGATCTGAGAGGCACAAATTCTCTAAAATTATGTCTTCCTCTACACGAGTAAAACTGAGAAAAATAATAATGAAAAAAAATTAAAATCTGGAGTGGAGCCCCTAAGGTGGTTGGATGATGTACTATATTGCCCTCCCAACAGCTCCTGGAGCTGTGCTGGTACCAAATTGTTTTAGTTCATCTTCTCCTTTGGGTCATCAACAACACCAAGAAGGGAGCCTTGACATCCAGGCAGCCTGAGACTTCGATATCTGCATGCCCAGGCCTTGTAGCAAAAGTGGAGGACACTCCATTTATATTGCAAGATATTGGCAAAACACAGGAAGTGATCATTACCAGTGATAAAGCTTATCTCACCCCCTACATGAGGCTGTGGGGGCTTTAAGCAGCTCTTTTAGTAGTAGACTGCTACACCCATGGTGTAAGAAGGAGAGATGCCGCAGGTCATTCATACCTGCTGCTGTCAGACTGTATAACACCCACAACTTGTAATGTAGCACCAATAACCTGTTTGTCATTATATTTGCACTACTTCACCACTACTACCTTTGCCATCTCTCATCGATGCAATTATTATGTGCAATAATATAGGCCTTAACTTAAACTATTTTTATGCATACTTATATATATATATATATATATATATATATATATATATATATATATATATATATATATAAAATGTGTGTGTGTGTGTGTATACAGATTCTACCTGTAATGTACAATTTTTCCAAGCCTCTCAATAAGACAATTTTTCTATACTTTTTTACAGTGGATAATGCAAATAAGCCCTTTGTATTTAATCCTTCATTTGTCAAATTTTTATTTCAGTTTTATTTGTTATCTATTTGGCATTTTTTACTACTGTAACATGTGAATTTCCCCGATGTGGGATGAATAAAGTGAATCTAATCTAATCTAATCTAATCTAATCTAATCTAATCTAATCTAATCTAATCTAATCTAATCTAATCTGGCATAAGAAGAAATGCCAGGGGTCATTTTTGATGGTGGGAAAGATCAATTGCATTTCATTGGACAACTACTGCCCACCTCAAGCTGGGCAGCCCCCAGCCCATAAGGTGCTGTCCCACCATGGCCTACCTGTTCTACTGGGTATGTGGAGCTTAGATCAAACCTTGACAAGCAAGCTACAAATCTGAACCAGGCAATAACAAAAGATACAAGAAGCCTCCAGCTCTTCACAAGCTGGAACAGTTTTCACAGCCTGTGTGTTACTAATACACATTTCAAATGCAAGGAGATCCAGAAAGTTTCTTGGAATCACCCATAGTCTCACCACTGGCACCAGCTTGACCTTGTCATTCCAAGAAGCAGCCTTTGTCACACAAACTCCAGCACAAAGTGAAATGTTTCCTTTGAATTTAGCCTATCTGAAGCAACACACACACACACACACACATTGGGGATTAGGTGCTTTTCTCAAGGGCACTTCAGCCCAACCTCAGGCCATGACTACCTCTTGTTAAATTAACTGCATGTCTGAACTGTGTCAGAAACCAGAGCACCCTGAGGAAACCCATGCAGACATGTGGAAAACATGCAAACTCCACACAGAAAGGCCCCCCGTCAGCTGCTGGGCTTGAACCCAGAACCTTCTTGCTTTGAGGCAACATTGCTCGCCAGTACTCCACTGTGCCACCTATATCATGTTTTACTAGGTGCCATAACCTGAAAAATACAGGTAATGAGGACTCTTAATCACAGCACTGATTGCAACACAGACCACTCCCCTGTTACCAGCAAACCAGGATTGAAGCCAAAGAAAATTGACCACACCAAAATGAAAGGCCTACTCCAGATTAACACCTGCTGTGCCAACTACCCTGTTTTTTTTTATAATTTTGTGGATTATTTCAAGGAAGCAATAGAGACCTTCACATCCAGCAATGCCACTGTTCACTCTAAATGGTCTAAACTCCATGACATGATCTATAGCTCGGCTCTTATAGCATATGGACAAAAGGAGTGTGGAAATGCAGACAGGTATAAAGCTTCATAGCAAATGACACAGCCTTTAACTGAAGCCAAAAGGAAAGCACTGCTGGCCTTCAAACAGAACCCTTGCTCCAGCACACATGATGCCCTGAGGGCTACATGGAATTTTGTGCAGCAGACTGCCAATCTTTGTGCAAATGACTAGTGGCTGAATTTATGTAGCAAAATTGAGACAGCTGCAGCTAATGGGGATGCCAGAAGAATGCATGATGGTATGAAAGCAGCCACAGGTCCCACATCCACTAATCACCAACCTTGATGCTGGGTAGAACACTATCTTGACTTGGATGGTATGCAAACTGTGGCCACTGATGAGACCATACCAAGTTTCCCTGGTCATCGAAGAGCTAGACAGTATCTTCTGTGGGAGAATTCAGTCAAGCCATTAATCACCTCAATAGTGGGAAGGTCCCTGGGAAGGGTGTTATTCCATCTGAAGTATTAAGTCTGGTAAGTCAGCATTACTTTTTGCAAGATGGCAGCACGTGCACATACAGGGGCTCAGCACTCCACAAAATGGCTCTTTTGTTAGTATTTTGTTTTATTTCTGTGTGTCATGTATGCTTATAAGAACATAAGATACACTCAAAGCAACCTGCTAAACATTGGTTTGCTGCAAAGCAGCTATGTTTGACAGAATACTTCAAAACATGTTAAACAAGTTTCCAAAATAACTTATTAGATTGCTGGGGTCTCTGTGGATTACTTTCCCAGCTGGGAAGTAATGAAGACACAGAGAGCAGAAACAAAAGTGAGGCTGCTGAGCCGGCATACAGTACATACTAGGCTAGCGAGAGCCCCGCACAAACCCTCACTGCCAAATCTCATCTCAAATGCAAGGTCACTTCCCAACAAATCAAGGAGCTGGAGCTTTCCAAATCCACACAGAAAAACATCAAGTACTGCTGTTTTATGATTATGGAGAAATGGTTAAACCCAATATTTCCCAGGGAGGCCATCAAGCTAGCAGGTCACACTACACACTGAGCCAATAGGACACTAGACTCCAGTAAGAGCAGAGGAAGTGGAATTTGTACTTACAGAAATAACTGGTGGATCATGCTTGGATACCTTCTTGTGTATATTCACATGAAGCACAAGTAAGTGCAAGACTGAATGACTCCATAAAACATCATCAGTAATGATGAACATTTCCTTTGGAATCTACTCACCATGTTCAGTTTTGGTTCTAAGTGATGGGGAACCTTGTTAGTTTATGGAACAGGGTTACATGCATAATGTTCTATTCATCCCTTCTAACCACCAGAGGTGGTGTTAACACCTTATACCATTCAGTCATAAGTAACCAACTCTCAGCCTCAGGCTGTTTGGAAGGACATTAGTATACTTTCACTGCATTCCCTTCATTGGGAGATTATGTTAATCTTAAAAGATTTGGAGAGGTGCATGGTCATGCCAAAGTAGCTGCACCACAGACCTTCTGGTGTAATGTGCCTCTCAGTAGTGCATTTCATTCCTGTGACTCATCCCAATAGTACTGCCTTTCTAGTCCGAGGTGATGACCCATCACCCTGTATCCCAACACTCTGCTTAGCTCATACTATTTCCAATTGGCTATTGTGTAGGTCACAATAGCCAGTTATCACAAGGTGTAAAATGGAAAAGGTCAAACATTCTGCAGAGTGACACGTGTAGCACACTGAGGCCCAGTCCACACGGCAACGGATTCAGGTGACTCCGATACAGTTGCTTATCGTTTAGGCCTGGTGTCCACACGGTACCGGCGTTTTGGGTGCCCAAAACGCAATCTTTTTGAGAACGGGTTCCAGAGTGGAAAGATCTGGCAACGTTGCCATTGTGAAATCGTCTGGATGAGTAGAACGGATTTGTTTATGATGATGTCACAACCACATGACTGTGGGTGCTTCACGCCGGGTAGAAGTGTAACGAACTCGATGCGAGTTGTCAACAAATCCTATAACTTGGTTCATGAAACGCGCTTACAAAATATTTTCACTGTGAATATTTATTGTGTAATGGTGCAAAGTGAGAGAGAGAGAGAGAGAGAGAGAGAGAGACTCTGCCCTTAGGGCAGAGTCAATCCCGCCAGCAAAAATAGGGAAAAAAAAGGAGCGATCTCACCTATTCAGATGGTGGTTTAAGTCCTACAATACATTCCTCAAAAAGGGCGTAGAAGGGCAAATTAATCCATCAACGTGTAGCATTCAATTTATTCTGGACCATTAAAGACGCCGCCTTCCGCGTAGAATCATACGTCATCCTCGCCGCCGTATTGGATAGGTCAAAGCGGAGAATAAAGATTCATGTGCTGTGTTTAACTGTACCAACAGGTTTACCGTCCAAACGAGATCATATGGGATTACCTTTCACAGGTGAGAAACAACAAATTAATCCATCAACGTGTAGCATTCAATTTATTCCGGACCATTAAAGATGCCGCCTTCCGCGTAGAATCATACGTCATCCTCGCCGCCATATTGGATAGGTCAAAGCGGAGAATAAAGATTAGCTGCATTTAACTGTACCAACAGGTTTGCCGTCCAAACAAGATCACATGGGATTACCTTTCACAGGTGAGACTGGAAAAATACTTTTCATTGTATTTGGTCATTATAATGTAATTTTACGAACAGATTTTTCTGACTTTGTGGCTAATATGAAGTCTCGCGCATAATAGTTTATGCGCATGCGTCCTTACTTCTTCTATTATCCTGGTGTCTCCAAAGGGACCGTCTTACAGCGCCCCTAGAGGTGTGGCATGTGTATTGCATCGTTTTCAGCAAGCGTTGCGTTGCCATATGGACCTGATATTTTACTGATCGTTGCCCATTTGGACGCGATATATTTTTAAATAACATCTCGTTGCCATTGTCGTGTGGATGTAGCCTGAAATACCCAAGCTCTTAGGTTTGCAACACATAACCTTAGGTAGCAACCCTGAGTTTGGTTACACGGAAGCATCTGACTGTGAGCATATTGTCAAGGCATATACTTTTCCCAGCCATCTGCCGAACAAGTGGAGTTAATTTGATTTGAATAGCATTTTTAACAATAGTCAGTGCCACAAAGCTGCTGTACAGAATAATATAAATTATAAACACATGAATTTATCCCTACTGAGCAAGCCTGAGGTGATGGTTGCAAAGACAACCTCCCTGAGCCAACTCCCTTTTGTCACATCTGTGCACATTTGGGCTTGGTGCATGCATCGGCACATCTTGAACTGTTACTCAGGTACCATTTGGTCTAATTACCATGCACCTATTCCAGATTAGAGCACAATCACAGTGCACACTTATAAGGAATCTCACAACACATCGACTTTGCAAAGTATATGCACTGTACCATGTCTCATATCACCAAGCCTTTATTTGCTGTATTGCTTCCCTAGTTTTGACTCTCTTTTGCATTTTGGACTTTACCTTTGTATTTCCTCTGATATCCTGTTTGTGCCTTGCCAGACTACCGCTTGTTTCTTGACACTGATTATGCATAATGATTTGGATCTGATTGTCAGCATGCTTTTAAATAAAAATTTCCTGCAATTACATCTGTCTACAGCCTATACATGACAGAATACTTTGCCGACACTATGGTTGTAGTAGAGAAGAGTAGGTACACTGCATAACATCATGCCAGAGTCATGGTGCCTGAACTGGGAGCAGTATGATTCCTCCACTGGGTAGGGCTGGACATACCAGCACCCTACGATAGAGTGGAGTATCCACCCAGTGGATTTCTACTGCAGTACAGGCTCTTCTATGAGGATCTGGTGGAGTGCAAGCCTGCAGTGTCTATATAGACTGCATGATCTATTGGCCCACTGGACCAACACACTGGTGGGCCAAATACTGACTCACAATAGAGCACCCATGCTTCCAAAACTCAACATCCTTCAGGAATAGGCTAAAATCCTGTACCTAGCTCAATGCAAGGAGGATCCCCTTGATTTTTTTTTTTTTGGGGGGGGTCTGATACCCCAGAGGCTGGTACAGAGGCAGACAGGGAGACCATCACTCCAGAGCTCTCTCCAGAGGTGGACACAGTGGCAGACAGGGAGGCCATCACTCCAGAGCTCCCTCCAGAGGCAGACACAGTGATGGATGGGGAGGCCTCCTCTTCAGCGTTTGCTCCAGAGGCCAAAGCAGCAGCAAAGAGGGAGGCCAACAGGGTGGCCTCCTCTTCAGAGCTCGCTCCAGAGGCCAACAGGCCAGTCTCCTCTCCAGAGTTCACACCAGAGACCAACAGGGTGGCCTCAGCTTCAGAGCTCACTCCAGAGGCTGATAGGATGGCCTTTGCTCCAGAGCTTGCACCAGAGCTTGCAGCAGAGGCTGGCAGGGTGGCCTCCACTTCAGGCTTCAGGGAGGATGAGATCTTGAATCTGCTGCCTGGCTTCAATGAGGACAAGATCTTTGCTCCACTGCCTGGCTTCAGGGAGGATGAGATCTTCACTTTGCTGCCTGGCTTCAGGGAAGATGAGATATTTTCTCCACCAACTGGCTTCAGGAAGGACACCATTGCTCTGCTGCTGGGCTTCAGGGAAGATGCCATCACTCAAACGAAGACTATGCCTATCTCTGAACCCATATTGGAGCCTGAATCCCTGCTTTTGCCAGAGCCCATGCTCACGCCAAAGCCCATGCTGATGCCAGAGTCCAAGCCCATGTCCATTCCTGAGTCCAAGCCCATGCTCAAGCCAAAGTCTATGCCAGGTTCATGCCTGATTCCATGTCCTTGCTGATGCCTAATTTTATGCCTCCACCTGCATCCACACTCCCATTCAAGGCCCAACCAGAATCCAAGCCTCCACCTAAGTCCATGTTACAGTGTCACGTCCTTCCAAAGCCAGAGTGGAGCTCTAAGGGGACTTCATCCAGGTCCAGGTCCTCATTTTTGGGGCTGACCAAAGAGGTTTCGGGGGGAGGGTGTCTCTGTCACATTTGTGCACATTTATGCTTGAACTGATACTCACATACACATGTGCAGCACCATTAGGACTAAATACTATGCACTTGTTCGAGATTAGAGTGCAATCACAGTGTGTGTTTATAAGGACTTTCACAACACAGACCTTGTGAAGTATGCGCACTGTACCTTGTGTCTCATGTTACCAAGCCTTTGTTTGTTGTATTGCTTTCCTGGTTTTGACCCTTTTTTGTATTTTGGACTTTGCCTTTGTTTTTAGCTCTGATATCCTGTTTGTGCCTTGGCTGACTACTGCTTGTTTCTCAATACTGATTTTGCATGATGATTTGAATCTGTTTGCCAACATGTTTTTAAATAAAATCTTTCTACAGTTACATCCATCCATCGCCTCCATTACATGACACCATTATCCTCATTTGGGTGTTAACAAGTAGCATGATTATAAATAACTTGCTTCTTTAACTGTGTCTTATCTAGTCAAAAAGTATAATTGTGTAACCAGGATATTCATTATAGTTTTGACATGAAGTCTATTTTGTTGAATTCATCAATTGTTCACTGATGGAGACTTGAATGCAAAACTGTTCATTACAACTGCAGTCCTAAAATTATCATAGCAATATTAGTCCTAAGCCATTGTAGCAAAACTCCATCCATCCATCTTCTACCACTTATCTGGGTCTGGGTCATGGGGGTAGCAGCTTAAGCAGAGCAGCCCAGACTTCCCTCTCCCAGGCCACCTCCACCAGCTCCTCTGGGGGAATACCATCATCATCATCATCATCAAGTTTATTTGTACAGTGCTTTTAACAATAAACATTGTTGCAAAGCAGCTTTACAGAATTTGAACGACTTAAAACATGAGCTAATTTTATCCCTAATCTATCCCCGAGGCATTCCCAGGCCAGCTGAGAGATGTAATCTCTCCAGCATGTCCTGGGTCTGCCCCGGGGTCTCCTCCCAGTAGGGCATGCCCAGAAAACCTCCCTTGGGAGGCATCTACGGGGCATCCTAACAAGGTGCCTGAACCACCTCAACTGACTCCTTTCGATGTGGAGGAGCAGCAGTTCTACTCCGAGTCTCTCCCGAATGACCAAGCTTCTCACCCTGTCTCTAAAGGAGAGCCCAGCTACCCTGCAGAGAAAACTCATTTCTACAGCTTGTATCTGTGATCTCATTCTTTCGGTCACTACCCATAGCTCGTGACCATAGGTGAGAGTGGGAACATAGATGGACCAGTAAATTGAGAGCTTTGCCTTTTGGCTCAGCTCTCTCTTTACCACAACAGACTGGTTTAGTGTCCTCATCACTGCTGATGCTGCCCTGATCCTTCTGTCCAACTCCTGCTCCCCCTTACCCTCACTCATGAACAAAACCCCAAGATACTTAAACTCCTCCACTTTAGGTAGCAACTCCCTCCTGACCTGGAGTAGGCACTACACCCATTTCTGGCTGAGTGCCATGGCCACGGACTTGGAGGTGCTGATCCTCATCCCAGCCGCTTCGCACTCGGCTGCAAACCATCCCAGCGTATGCTGTAAGTCACAGATTGATGAAGCCAACAGGACCACATCATCTACAAAAAGCAGAGATGTGATCCTGATGCCACCAAACCAGACACCATACACCCCTTGGCTGCACCTAGGAATTCTGTCCATAAAAGTTATGAACAGAACCAGTGACAAAGGACAGCCCTGGTGGAGTCCAACATGCACTGGGAATGAGTCTGACTTACTGCCAACAATGCGAACCAAACTCCTGCTCCGGTCATACAGGGACCAAATGGCCTGCAGTAGTGGGCTCTGAGCCCCATACTCCCGAAGCACCCCCCACAGGGCACCATGAGGGACATGGTTGTAAGCCTTCTCCAGGCCCACAAAACACACGTAGACTGATTAGGCAAACTCCCATGCACCCTCCAGTACCCTTGCAAGGGTAAAAAGCTGGTCCAGTGTTCCAAGACCAGGACAAAAACAGCATTGTTCCTCCTGAATCCAAGGTTCGACTATTGACTGGACTCTCCTCTCCAGCACCCCAGCATAGGCTTTCCCAGGGAGGCTGAGAAGTGTGATTCCCCCTATAGTTTGAACACACACTCTGGTCCCCCTTTTTTTAAAAGGGGGACCACCACCCCAGTCTGCCAATCCAGAGGCACTGTCCCCGACCTCCACACAATGTTGAAGAGGCGTGTCAGCCAAGACAGCCCAACAACATCCAGTGCCTTCAGGAACTCAGGACGAATCTCATCCACCCCCAGAGCCCAGCCACAGAGGAGCTTTTTAACCACCTCGGTAACCTTAGCCCCTGTGATGGGCGAGTCCTCCCAAGCACCTTCAGACTCTGCATCCTCCTCAAACAACATGAAGGTGGGATTGAGGAGATCCTCAAAGTATTCCTTCCACCGTTGGATGATGTCCCCAGTTGAGGTCAACAGCACTCCATCATCGCTGTAAACAATAGGGACAGAGCACTGTTTTCCTTTCCTGAGACACTGGAAGGTTTGCCAGAATCTCTTCGAGACAGACCGAAAGTCACTTTCCATGGCCTCACCGAACTCCTCCTACACCTGAGTTTTTTGCTTCAGTGACTGCCAGAGCCGCATTCCGCTTGGCCAGTCGGTATTTGTCAGCTGCCTCTGGAGACCCACAGGCTAACCAAGCCCGATAGGACTCCTTCTTCAGCTTGACGGCTCCCCTCACCACAGGTGTCTATCACCAGGCTCGGGGATAACCGCCATGACAGGCACCAACAACCTTGCAGCCACAGCTCTGCACAGTTGCCTCAGCAATGGAGGTGAGGAACATGGTCCACTTGGACTCAATGTCCCCATCCTCCCCCCGTTATGCAGTTGAAGGTCTGCTGGATGTGACAGTTGAAGATCCGATGGATGGGAGCCTCCGCCAGATGTTCCCAGCATACCCTCACTACTTGTTTGGGCCTGCCCAGTCTGTCCGGCCTCCTCCCCCACCATCTGATCCAGCTCACCACCAGGTAGTGATCAGTTGACAGCTATGATCCTCTCTTTACCTGAGTGTCCAAGACATACAGTCATAGATCAGATGAAATGACTACAAAGTCAATCATCGATCTGCAATCTGTAGCAAAACTGTTTGTATTAATTGTCCAAAGCATATTCTAAGTGTATCTTTAGGCTGTTCATATGGGGCCATCCTCCACAGGAGCGAAGTAATGAGTACTCCAGCCAGAATTAGAGTATCAGGTTGGATCAGGCAGGTCCGGTGAGTAGGAGAAGTCAGCACCCCTGGTATCTCAGGAGTGGCATGTGCAGCTTGGCAGAGAGAGAGAGAGAGAGAGAGAGAGAGAGAGAGTGTTTAGGTATAACAATTGTCACATAATGGTTAAGAACAGGGGTGTGTTCAAAATATCGATACGGGGATACATCGTCGCGGGCCTCTTCATGATACCCGCATCGATATGGAGGCATCAGTATCGATATTTCACGTGCAACAAACAATTAGTTTATCAAGTTTCTGAAAACTGCATCTGACAACTGCTCCTTATTATGCAATGCACATTTCGACCACACAAGGCAGTAGCACCGTAAGCGGCAGCGCTGCTAACAGTAGAAGTGAACACACACACACACACACACAACATGGACAAAGACAGTGAAGAGAAAATATTTTCGCCCCCAGCCAAATTCAAGGCACGGATTTGGGAGCATTTTGGATTTACCAAACAACAGGTAAAGGTGGACCTGGACAGGACACACACAGCATGCAAACACTGCTGAATGAAAGTTAAGTACTGTGGCAATACTACAAATCTGCACCTCCACATGACCTGACATTACGCTAGCATTTCGCAAGTAAAGAATGCTAGTGGTAGCACAACGACACAAGCAAATCTGATGGCGGGGTTTCAGACAAAATTTCCCCCAACATCACCAAAGGCTCAAAAAATCACTGCAGCACAATTATCCTACATATGCAAAGACTTGTGTCCATACAGCTCAGTTGAAAACGAAGGCTTCCGAGAACTAATTGAGGAATGTGAACCACGCTGCACTATACCGACTCGTCGCTTCATAACAGAAACTGCTGTGCCTCGCTTGTATGCTGAGGTAAAACAACAAGTAATCGATTCCATTTCAGAAGCAAGCAGAGTAGCCATTACATGTGACGGGTGGACGTTGAGGGCAACACAGTCCTATATAACGCTGACATGCCACTACATTTCTTTAAATTGGGAACTGGTTTCGTATGTGTAGCGCTTTTGATGTGTGGGTGGAGCACAGAGGACAGGCAGGACACGCTTCGAGGCAGAGAAGGCAATTTATTTACACAAACTTTTCAGTCTACTGTGGCGTAAGTCCATACACACACACACACACACACACACACACACACACACACACTCTCTCTCTGCATCTGGTCCCGGGTTGCGCTCCCTCTGCTCTCTCTCTGCCTCCTTAAATAGGGAGCGGTTACTGGGAAAACACACAAAACACAGGTTAACTACTGTCAGGTGTAGCGATTCTGCCACTCACCTTCCCTGGCTCCGCCCTCCTGTCACAGACCGGCGCTTGACCACGCCCCTGCTGCCACATACCCCCACCGCCCGACTCAGGCCGGGTGCCCGTCCGGCCTGCAGCCGACTCCCCCCCACTTGACGGGAGAGGAAGTCCGCCACGACCATCTGTGCCCCCGGCCTGTGGACCACCTTGAAGTTGAAGGGTTGGAGTGCCAGATACCAACAGGTGATCCGCGCGTTGGCATCCTTCATGTGGTGGAGCCACTGGAGGGGCGTGTGGTCCGAACAGAGGGTGAAAGGGTGCCCCAGCAGGTAGTAGCGGAGGGCGAGGACCGCCCACTTGATCGCCAGGCACTCTTTCTCAATCGTGCTGTAGCGCCCCTCACGCACTGACAGCTTCCGGCTGATGTAAAGGACCGGGCGATCCTCCCCCTCCACCTGCTGGGACAAAACGGCCCCCAGCCCTCTGTCTGACGCATCTGTCTGTAACATAAAAGGGAGAGAGAAGTCAGGGGAGTGTAAAAGTGGCCCCCCACACAGTGCAGCCTTTACCTCAGAGAAAGCCCGCTGAACCGGATCTGGCGCCCGCTGGATCCGTCCACTGGACCGGATCTGGCACCCCCTTTTTAGTGAGGTCAGTCAGCGGGCTGGTGATGTCCGAATAATTAGCTATAAACCTACGATAGTAGCCAGCCAGCCCCAGGAACTGTCTCACCCCCTTTTTGGTCTTGAGCCTCGGGCAGGCTGCAATCGCTGCTGTCTTATTAATTTGGGGACGCACCTGCCCGTTGCCCAAGTGGAAGCCCAGATACCGTACTTCCACCCGCCCAATCGCACACTTCTTCGGGCTGACAGTGAGTCCCGCCCGCCTCAGCGACCTAAGGACGGCCCTCAGGTGTTGCAGGTGCCGCTGCCAGTCATTACTATAAATGATAATGTCGTCTAAATAAGTGGCCGCATAGGTGGCGTGGGGCCGGAGGACTCTGTCCATCAGCCGCTGAAACGTAGCGGGCGCCCCAAACAGCCCAAACGGAAGTGTGACGAACTGGTGTAAGCCGAACGGTGTGGAAAAGGCCATTTTCTCCCGGGATAATGGAGTCAAGGGGATCTGCCAATATCCCTTCGTTAAATCCAGTGTCGAGTAAAAGCGAGCCATGCCTAGTCGATCGAGCAGCTCATCAATACGAGGCATTGGGTATGCGTCGAATTTAGACACCGCATTGACTTTTCTATAGTCCACACAGAACCAGACCGAGCCGTCGGCCTTGGGAACTAAGACCACCAGGCTGCTCCAGTCACTGTGGGACTCCTCGATGATGCCCATTTCAAGCATGGCCTGAAGTTCTTCCCGAACCACCTTTTTTTTGTGTTCAGGTAGCCTGTAAGGGCAGCTACGCACTACCACCCCCAGGGGCGTCTCTATGTGGTGTTCTATTAGGTTAGTGCGACCGGGAAGGGGCGAGAACACATCCAAAAACTCGGCCTGCAACTGGGCGACCTCCGTGAGTTGGGTCGGGGAGAGGTGGTCTCCACAGGGGACCGGAGAGGTACGTGCTGCCAATGTCCCTTTTTGAACCTCTGGCCCCAGCTCCGCCTTCTCCAGAACTACCGACACCAATGCCACGGGGACCTCCTCGTTCCAGAGTTTCAGCAGATTGAGGTGGTAGATCTGTAGTGCCCCCTCCCTGTCCATTCGCCTAACCTCATAGTCGACATCCCCGACTCGCTGTGTGACCTCAAAGGGTCCTTGCCACTTGGCGATTAATTTGGAGCTCGACGTGGGCAACAGGACGAGTACCTTATCTCCTGGAGTGAACTCTCTAAGGCGCATGCCCTTGTTGTACAGGCGGACCTGCCGTTCCTGGGCCTGCCGCAAATTCTCCTGAGTTAGGTAGGTGAGCGTGTGGAGTTTTGCGCGCAGGTCCATAACATACTGAATTTCATTTTTGCTCTGTGAAGGTCCCTCCTCCCAATTTTCCCGCAGTACATCTAAGATGCCGCGCGGCTTGCGCCCATATAATAATTCAAATGGGGAGAACCCCGTGGAGGCTTGGGGGACCTCTCGCACTGCAAATAACAAGGGTCCGAGCCACTTATCCCAGTTACGTGCGTCCTCACTTACAAATTTTTTGATAATATTTTTGAGGGTGCGATTGAACCGTTCAACTAAATCGTCCGTCTGTGGGTGATAAACGCTGGTGCGGATCGGCTTAATACCCAGTAGCCCATACAGTTTGCTCAGTGTTCGTGACATAAACGAGGTGCCTTGGTCAGTCAGAATCTCTTTCGGGATTCCAACCCGGGAGATGACGTGGAAGAGGGCCTCTGCAATACTGCATGCTGAGATATTGCGAAGAGGCACCGCTTCCGGGTATCGCGTTGCATAGTCCACCAGAACCAATATAAAGCGGTACCCTCATGTTGACCGATCTAATGGCCCGACGAGATCCATCCCAATTCTTTCAAACGGGGTCTCGATTAATGGTAGGGGGCGCAAGGGCGCTTTTGGAATGGCCACTGGGTTTACTAACTGGCATTCGCGGCACACCGTACACCACTTACGGACATCGCCGCGAATCCCTGGCCAATAGAATCGGGCCATTATCCAGGCTAGTGTCTTATCCTGCCCGAGATGTCCAGCCATGGGATTAAAGTGAGCCGCCTGGAATACCAATTCCCGGCGGCTCTTTGGAATTAATAACTGGGTGACTCGCTCTTTTGTCTGAGTGTCCTGCATCACTCGGTATAATCTATCCTTCAAAATGGAAAAATAGGGGAAGGACGGGGTGGCGTTCGGCTGGAGCATTTGACCATCGATTACTCTCACTTGGTCAAACACGTGTCGCAGAGTCTCGTCTCGTGATTGTTCCAGTGGGAAATCCGCGAGGGATTCCCTAATAGAAAGAGGAGGGGCCGGGGGCTCCTCACTCTGTCGCGGAGATGACATAGACGGCTCTGCGACCGCAGCTCCAGCCAAAGCGACACCGCGACCCTCCCCTGTCAACCGGCAGGACCCACTCTTTACTAGGCATGCCATTAAACCCTGAAATCCCGGCCAATCAGTCCCCAAAATTAAAGAGTGGGTAAGGCGAGGATTAACCGCTGCCTTCACTATGGATTTTGCCCCTCTGAAATATATGTGGACCGACACCAATGGGTATCTGTGAACATCCCCGTGCACACACAACACCTTCACCCCCTGTGCTCCCCCCAATGCCTCGTCTTGCACCAGGCTTTGGCGGATCGAGGTCTGATTGCAACCCAAATCCACCAACGCCTGATATGTAGCCCCTTGTACACTTACCGGTATGCGATACGCTCCGGCCCGATCGAGGGCAGCTTCTGGCGTGTCAGGGATACGCACCATCGCCCCCACCTCCATAGCTGCGCACTGTTGCTGCAGGTGGCCCGGTTCCCTGCAGCTCCAGCAAACCAGCCCGGGCCTTCCCTCTGCAGCTGTGTTCTGGGGCTCACTCACCTGAGGGGGGGGAGAGACAGACACAGAAGGGAGAAACAGGAGGGCACCATGGGTGCGGTGGGCCAGCTGGGGTGGAGCTGGCCCCCGCCTCCGTGGTGGGGGAATGGGGCGAGGACGGGACACAGAGGGGGGGAGAAAGAGAGAGAGAAGAGGGGAGAAGAGGCAGCGTCGTTGGCCGTCCTGCCACCGGAACAGCCGCCAAATGATCCTCCGCCAATCCTACAGCCTGATCCAGCGACGCTGGGAGGTGGCACTGGACCCACTCCGCGGTTCCGGCTGGTAAGCGGGCGATGAATTGCTCCAGCACCACCTGATTGATGATTCCCTCGGCGTCGCGATCGTCTGCCCTCAGCCACCGCCAGCAGGCATCCCGGAGTTGCTGGCCGAACGCGAATGGCCGGCCGACTTCCTCCATCCGCAGCGCGCGGAAGTGCTGGCACTGTTGTTCAGGCGTGCGCCCCACGCGCTGGAGGACGGCCCAGCGAAGGTTGGCGTAGGCCAGCCGGCGGTCGGCGGGAAGCTGTAGTGTGGCCAGCTGCACCTCTCCCGTGAGGAGGGGGAGGAGGCGCTCCGCGCGCTGCTCCATCGGCCACCCCGAGGCTTCGGTGACTTGCTCGAACAAGGTGATAAATGCCTCGAGGTTGTCCTGCGGGCCCATCTTGGTCATGGTGAGGGGAGACGGGCCCGCGGCTGGGGTGCTGGTGGATCCCGCCGACGCGAGGAGATGCCGGAACGCCTCTCGATCTTCCTGCTGGGCCAGCACCAGGGCTTCAAAGTGTCGCTCCTGCTCCTTTCGGAGCAAGACCAGTGCCTGGTGCTGGCTCTGCTGAGCCGTGGCGAGGGCATGGACCAAGTCCGCGAACGGGGAGGATTCCATGGGGCTGCAAAGGTGGTGCTCCACCTTTCCCAGGTTTCGGCACCACTGTAGCACTTTTGATGTGTGGGTGGAGCACAGAGGATGGCAGGACATGCTTCGAGGCAGAGAAGGCTATTTATTTACACAAACTTTTCAGTCTACTGTGGCATAAGCCCATACACACACACACACACACACACACACAAACACTCTGCATCTGGTCCCGGGTTGCGCTCCCTCTGCTCTCTCTCTCTGCCTCCTTAAATAGGGAGTGGTTACTGGGAAAACACACACAAAACACAGGTTAACTACCGTCAGGTGTAGCGATTCTGCCACTCCCCTTCCCTGGCTCCGCCCTCCTGTCACAGACCGGCGCTTGACCATGCCCCCGCTGCCACAGTATGTTCTGCAAACCAGAGTGTTGTTCGGCAGCCACAGCGGACAGAATCTGGGGGAGTTGCTGCTTGAGGTCTTTGAGGAATGGGGGATTACAGAAAAAGAACCAGTGTTGGTGACGGACAACACCTCAAATATGGCTATTGCTGCAGAGCATGCCAAACTGCTACATGTGTGATGCTTCGTGCACACCATGAATTTGGCAGCCCAACGTGCCCTTAAGACAGCTGCAGTTGGGAGGCTGTTGGGAAAGATTCGACAGATTGTGGGGTTTTTCAGAAAGAGTGTGCTGGCCAGCCAGGTCCCACAGGAAAAACAAAAGCTCCTCAACCTACCCCAGCACAAACTCATGACTGACCAGGTCACTGTTCCACTACCAGGTGGAACAGTGCATTCGATATGCTGGAGCGCTTCCTCGAGCAGCAGCCCGCTATCTGTGCCACATTGCTCTCCTCTGAGGTGCACAAGAATGCCAAGAAGCTGTGGACTTTATCAGAAGCAGACCTCTCCAACGCTGAAGATGTTGCTAAAACCCTGCGACCTCTGAAAGTTGCAACTCTTGTGTTGTCAGAAGAAAAAACACCCACAGTGTCCATCATTGCCCCTTTACAGGCACAGCTGTGCCAGAGCACCGAGGAGCAAACTAATGACTCTGGGATAATAAAAGACATCAAAAACGCACTGGCACAAGACCTGGGGAAGAGGTATGCCAACAAATCCTTTCTTCAGATGGCTTCAGCTCTGGACCCCCACTTCAAAGCCCTGACCTTCCTTACAGAGGTGGAAAGACATGACATCTTTGCAGCATTGGGAGGAGAGACAGCTGAATTATCAGAGGTTAGTATTTATTTATTTTTTTACATTATTATTATTATTATTATTATTACTATTTTACTGCTGCTTTTAAAATGATTGAGTATATTACTACTACCACTACTACTAACACTCCAATCTAATACAATACAATATTAACAAAAGTAATGCAGACCTAAACGACTTGTAAATCTATGACCACTTCTTAGTGACAAATGTTTTTATTTTGTATTTCAGAGGAAGGCTACTGAGGATGACCATGAGCCTGCTGTTGAAGGAGAGCTTGAAGTTCTAACACAACCTCCACCCTATAAAAAGATCTGTGCTCTTTCTGATTTATTTGGAGAGACATTCTCACCAAAGTCACAGCAAGCTAGTCAACCCACTCCCATTGCACAGGCAATGAGTGAGGTAAAAGCATACAGAGCCACTGAATCATTAGAGCTTTCAGCTGACCCACTAACTTGGTGGAGAAAACATGAAGGTGTGTTTCCACTGCTATCCCATCTGGCTAGAAACACTCTGTGTGTGCCAGGAACAAGCGTGGCGGCAGAGAGAATATTCTCCACCGCTGGTGACATAGTTACAGCTGAGAGAAGTGTTATCAAACCAGCCCATGTAGACCAGCTTTTGTTTCTGAACAAAAACCTGTGAATGTACCAAAAGAAGTAGGTTAGGATTTATTGTCTGTCATTTGGTATTGTCAAAGCCAATCTTTTTTGCACTACAGCCTTGTTCCTGTTAAGGCCATGTTTTAAGTGAAGTATTTTTAAAGGCAGCTTTATTTTCGCACTACAGCCTTGTTATTAAGGCCATGTTTTAAGTTTACTTTGATCAACGCCATCTGTTTTTTGCACTACAGCCTTGATAAGGCCATGTTTTAAGCGTACTTTTATAAAAGCCATCTTTTTTTTGCACTACAGCCTTGTTAAGGCCATGTTTTACATGCACTGCAGTGTAATTGCTGCTCTACAGCAAAATAAAAAATAACATTTGGGTATACATATGTCTGTTTTCTTAAAAATGTATGTTAAGTAATGTGAAATATTGGGATACGTATCGCCTTGAAGACCATGTATCGGGATGGACATGTATCGCAATACGTATCGTATCGTGACTCCTGTATCGTGATGTGTATCGTATCGCGAGGTTGTTGGCAATACCCACCCCTAGTTAAGAACAGTGTATAAACAAGGCTGTCTATAATAATACTCCTTCCAGATGAGCTTCATGTCCATCAGAGTGGTATTAATCAGAATACCTTTCTACTAATCTGACACTGAGAACATGTTCCCGGTCTTGTATTAAAAAACAATTTAGAAAGTAAACTATTTAACATGTCTAGTTTTATAAGGTATAATTTCCAGGAGTGATGTCATTGTCATAAGACTAGCACTTTAAAGTAATACAGACACGTAAATAAATTCACTCTTCCCTATGACTCATGAAAATAAAGATAGTTATGATAAGTTTCACCCAGAATGCAATTGTGAATAATAAGCCTTTGATAATAAAAAAGTGAGAAGAAAAAAACAGCACAATCGAGCAGATGGAAACTGTGTGGCTTTGTTGTGACATAGATCAGGGAATCTCCAGAAACCGGAAGTGCATGCACACCATCTGAAGACAGGACTTTTAAACATCATTTTCCATCACTACCAAAGGAATACAGACAATCCCAGTCACATAATAACATGGCAGTTTATTTCCAAATATTATGGTATTAATGCAGTATTCCTTTGTGGTACTTCACAATACTGACAAGGTTTTAAATTAATATGACACCTAAATAATTTCACTTTTCTCTATGACTCTGTGAAAATAAAGTAACCTGGCAGACAAATGGAGTACTCAATTGTGCACATACTCAATTAGTCCTGAGTGTTGAAAATGCTTGAAAACAATGACAAACACAGGCTTGAACAATGGGTAGGTACTTTAGGTAGCTGGGAAAATATTTTATTTTCGCCTTCAGGTAATAAAATAAGTAGAGTAGATCGACACTAGCACTGTTCTGGTACACTGGCTGCAGTCTAATGACTACTTTCCATGAGAGTTGTCTACACTATGTCACACCTGTGTGCCATGGCGCATGCATCAGACTGACTCTCGGGCGTACTCCAGACAGTGCGTGTGCCAAGAAGACTCTCGTATGTGCTGTAAACGACTCACACCTGGACAGGATTAAGGCACAATCAGCGACCTATATAAGGACCTGGAAAAAAACACTCACAGATCAGGAAGTATTGTGTTGCTAACACATTACCGAACCTTAGTTCCTGTTTGCTTTTCTTAGTTTCTGATCCTTGATTTCATGTTTCGGGCGGCACAGTGGTGCAGTGGTTAGTGCTGTCGCCTCACAGCAAGAAGGTCCTGGGTTCAAGTCCCGTGGCCGGCGAGGGCCTTTCTGTGCGGAGTTTGCATGTTCTCCCTGTGTCCGCGTGGGTGTGCTCCGGTTTCCCCCACAGTCCAAAGACATGCAGGTTAGGTTAACTGGTGACTCTAAATTGACCATAGGTGTGAATGTGAGCATGAATGGTTGTCTGTGTCTATGTCTCAGCCCTGTGATGACCTGGCGACTTGTCCAGGGTGTACCCCGCCTTTCGCCCGTAGTCAGCTGGGATAGGCTCCAGCTTGCCTGCGACCCTGTAGAACAGGGTAAAGTGGCTAGAGATAATGAGATGAGATTTCATGTTTCTTGTGTTTGTTTCCTGCCTAGCCTTTGATTGTCTGTTTGTGCCTCACTCAACCTATTGCCTGTTTCACCCTTTCTTGATTTATGCTCACTGATTCAGATTGTTTGCCTGTTTTCACTGTTCTTTATAATAAATTATCTTCTGCACTTACTTTCATCTCTCACCTATTCCTGACAGAAGACTTCACCCACCTGACACACTAAGCAACATATCTCTATGCCACACTGTGCTTTTCGGAGGTTGGTATTCAGTAGGCAATTGCCAAATTGGAACAAAAACAATTACTTTATCTTGGCCTGAGTTATAACTTATTGACAGGAATTACTATTACACAACCCCAATTTCAAAAAAGTTGGGACAAAGTAGAAATTGTAAATAAAAACGGAATGCAATAATTTACAAATCTCAAAAACTGATATTGTATTCACAATAGAACATGGACAACATATCAAATGTCGAAAGTGAGACATTTTGAAATTTCATGCCAAATATTGGCTCATTTGAAATTTCATGACAGCCACACATCTCAAAAAAGTTGGGACAGGGGCAATATGAGGCTGGAAAAGTTAAAGGTACAAAAAAAGAACAGTGGAAGGACCAAATTGCAACTCGTTAGGTCAATTGGCAATAGGTCATTAACATGACTGTGTATAAAAAGAGCATCTTGGAGTGGCAGCAGCTCTCAGAAGTAAAGATGGGAAGAGGCTCACCAATCCCCCTAATTCTGCGCCAACAAATAGTGGAGCAATATCAGAAAGGAGTTCGACAGTGTAAAATTGCAAAGAGTTTGAACATATCATCATCTACAGTGCGTCATTTCATCAAAAGATTCAGAGAATCTGGAAGAATCTCTGTGCGTCAGGGTCAAGGCCGGAAAACCATACTGGGTGCCCGTGATATTTGGGCCCTTAGACGGCACTGCATCACATACAGGCATGTTTCTGTATTGGAAATCACAAAATGGGCTCAGGAATATTTCCAGAGAACATTATCTGTGAACACAATTCACCATGCCATCCACCGTTGCTAGCTAAAACTCTATAGTTCAAAGAAGAAGTCGTATCTAAACATGATCCAGAAGCGCAGGTGTCTTCTCTGGGCCAAGGCTCATTTAAAATGGACTGTGACAAAGTGGAAAACTGTTCTGTGGTCAGATGAATCAAAATTTGAAGTTCTTTATGGAAATCAGGGACGCCGTGTCATTCGGACTAAAAAGGAGAAGGACAACCCAAGTTGTTATCAGCGCTCAGTTCAGAAGCCTGCATCTCTGATGGTATGGGGTTGCATTAGTGCATGTGGCATGGGCAGCTTACACATCTGGAAAGACACCATCAATGCTGAAAGGTATATCCAGGTTCTAGAGCAACATATGTTCCCATCCAGACGACGTCTCTTTCAGGGAAGACCTTGCATTTTCCAACATGACAATGCCAAACCACATACTGCATCAATTACAGCATCATGGCTGCGTAGAAGAATGGTCCGAGTACTGAACTGGCCAGTCTGCAGTCCAGATCTTTCACCCACAGAAAACATTTGGCACATCATAAAATGGAAGATATGACAAAAAAAGACCTAAGACAGTTGAGCAACTAGAATCCTACATTAGACAAGAACGGGTTAACATTCCTATCCCTAAACTTGAGCAACTTGTCTCCTCAGTCCCCAGACGTTTACAGACTGTTGTAAAGAGAAAAGGGGATGCCTCACAGTGGTAAACATGGCCTTGTCCCAACTTTTTTGAGATGTGTTGTTGTCATGAAATTTAAAATCACCTAATTTTTCTCTTTAAATGAGACATTTTCTCAGTTTAAACATTTGATATGTCATCTATGTTCTATTCTGAATAAAATATGGAATTTTGAAACTTCCACATCATTGCATTCCATTTTTTATTTACAATTTGTACTTTGTCCCAACTTTTTTGGAATTGGCGTTGTATTAACAATTAGTGTACATCAATAAAAGATTCTAACAACAGCCAGTATTGGTAATTATTAATGTAAAAAGAAAACAAAGCAAACAAAAAAAAACAGCTGGTCTGCTACAATCATCCCTCCACCGTGCCCACTTGCCAAGATCTGAGTGGCAGTCACTCACCTCATTATGTTTGTCAATGTGACAATCCTGGTACAGCTCAAACCAGCAAGGCTCTATCCTGAGCCCTACATTCTCCCTCTCCTCCTCTGCCTCCTCCAGTCCAACCTCATCTTCCCCAGCTAACTCATCTTCATCCCCATCATACAAGACATGCGCTGTGTCCGAAATCACTCACTATTCACTATATAGTGGACTATATAGTGAGTTTGCCATTTTGTAGTGCTGTCCAAATATATCGTGAGTATTATTACACCCTATATAGTGGATTCATAGGCAGCAGCAAAGAAAAAAGTATTCAGCCTTGATTTAAAAGAACTGAAAGATGCAGCAGACACAAGTACTTTGTATTTATTAATGTGGGAAATATACTCAGTATAATATGTATTTATTATTTTGAAAACCCACCAGCCAACTGATCTGGCAGATTTTAATTGTGCGAAAGTAATGATGTAAATAACGGCGCGTCCGAGTAGTGTCCGAAAGTTTTTTTTTTTTTTTCATTTTACCAATGAGCTCACTGTATAATCTTCTATATAAAATTCCCTAGATAGTGAGTTGGGAGTAGTGAATGAGTGAGTGATTTTGGACACAGTTCATAGCTCACAGCTCATGTTCTGTCAGCACGCCTTTCAGGCAGGTGTTCACCAATCTACGTCATTTCCAGTTTGGGCCATTCTCAGCAGAAGGGAAAGGAATTCCAGGCATCACTTCATGATGGGAGATTTAAATGTTTTATTTTGTTGAGTTTTAATCTCCATACCTTGCGACTACATCAAAAATTGAAAGTTTATGTTAAAAGCTATAAAATGACACAGAGGAGATCTGTTCTTGTCAGTATTACTTTAACTTTGTCAATCACATCATTATGAATGAATGAATGAACCCTTTATTGTCACTCATCACAAGTACCAGTGAAATTGGCCATCAACCCTTCTGTACATATACACATACATACAATTGACAAAGGGGGAGTAGACAGGACAGGACAGGAAGACAGGGATGAAAAGAAAATAAAGAATAACATGAGGAGAGAGGAGGAGAAAAAGCAACCCCACACTATGCTCCTGTGGGGAGTACAGTGTGGGAACATAAAAAAAAAAAACACCTCAGCACATAAGCACAAAAGTACACTTTAAAACATGAAAACTCAAGACTGGGGGGGGGAGGGAGGGGGCGATCAGAGGAGGGGGTGGGGGGCGGAGGGGGGGAGGTAACCCATCGCAAGCAAGCAGCCGTCCATTCCTGCAGCCATGACAGCGCTGGTCGTGCACCCGCTTGTCACACCGGGGGTAAAAAGCAGCGACTGTGGGAAGTAGGGGAAGGAATGCAAGATCGTCTCACTCCAGTGATCTTCAGGGGGAGTTGTTGTTCCAGCAATGGCCTTGACCGAGGCCAGTGCTGTCTGAGGGGGCCGAAAACAGATAAGACTGGGATTGTTTGGTCTTGAGGCGAGTAGACGCATTCTTTTACACGACTACTCTGTTTGTCCATTCTGGTCTCTGAAGCGATCCATTTTCCTTTGCAAAGCCAAGAGCTTCTCCATGATGTTATCCATGTTGCGGTTCAAGTTCTGAATAGCCACAGTCTGAGTGCCGACAGCTCTGCCCACCACTTCAATCATGTCGGGCAGCTTTATGGGGCTTTGGACAGCTGTCACCGTTTTCCGGTTTCCTTGATACCAGGGCAATGCCTAATCCAATCAGCAAAAGACCTGTAATCATGGTTCAGAATAGGTAGATTATCCAATCAAATAGCTACAACACACTCTTGAATGTGAATATAAACTCATGTTTTTCCTACAATAAACTGAGAAACATGTCTGAGGAACTGTGTCTGTGTTAATGACAGTTTGCTCTCAGATATATCCATGAGGCAGAACCTCTTAGGTGGCAAAGGTCTACCTTCCTCGATCACACTGTCAATTTGACCTCTTTCGGTACAGACAGATCAAAACCTAATGCTTGCTTTTGTCATAAATGAAAAGACTGTCCTTACTTGTCTGTATGTATGAACTTGTGTTTGTTTTTGCTTTCTTTCATGATTTCTTGTCACACATTTCATGTTTCTTTAATTCATGCCTGTGGAAAATGACTGGGGTGGTAGTTGCATTTTTCACAGAAACGCTAGAGACATGTCTTCCCGACACTCACAGACACCTCCCAACGCGCATGCGCATGCATGCGTGCGCGCACACACACACACACACATACATATAGCTGATGTGCACTTGCTGGCGTCTTTTCCATGTATTGGAATTTGCTTTTTAGCGCGGTTAGCGCAAGATCACACACACGCTACACACACGCAACAGACACATATTCCTCAGGTTAACAGTTATTTACCATCATCGCGAATAGCGCAGGTACCCATTGTCTCGCGTCATATTCCACTCACCACACAATAGTTTTACCACATAACAAACAATATTTCCACTCACCATTGCTCCTGGTTTAACAACAATCCGGGCCGGGGGGGGGGACAGAGCCCTTCCGGAACCAATGTTTTAACCACTCTTCCGGTGCAGTGGTGGGAACTTGGGTGAAATGGTGATGTAATGTTTTGTAATTATTGTTGTGTAGCTTTATTTAATATATGTATTGAATTTAATGTGGTGTATGGGTTTTCTAATATGTCTGGGGTATATGGTGGTATTGTGTAGGTTTAATTAAATGTGTTTTTAACTGTTTTTTGAATGTTAATGTAATGGGATGCTTCTATTGGTTGCTGACTGTCCAATCAGCATGTTATTCTTGATTGTGAACCCTTTAAAAGGGGCAGGAGTGTTCATTGTAGAGAAAAAAAGGTGCAGGAGGACACATGCTTGCTGTGAGGCTGTGTAATAGAAGTAGGTGCAGAGAAGTACATACTGAGTGGTGTATTTTAAAAGGCTTTTGTTGTAGTTTATTTGTGTTGCCTGATTGAGGCCAGTTTTGTTTTGCGTTTCTTCTCAGTTTTTGTTTTCCTATTTTTGTATTTACTGTTTGCACTGGAAATAAACTCGCATCCGTTTTATGTTATACTTTAAGTAGCCTTCATTTTCTTCCTTTTGTGGCCAATCCTGGTGTGAGGTGGGGGTGGAGAAGTCCTCCTTCTCACAATGCCATTAATACAAACAGTAGCGGCTCCTGAATTTGTTTTCGGGGGGGGGCAATTTTCCCCTGTTATGTCTACACGGACCATAAGTGTCCATAGAACTGAAGTAAATTGACCTAGGTAGCAAGTCAACTGTTCTACAGAATGTTCTGTTAATAGATTTTGTACTTCAAACTCCATGACCAGCAAGAATTTTCCAGACTGTGCAACTTAAGGACAAACAGGAAAGTGCACTTACTGTAACAAAACATTGTAAATAGTTGGCTAACATAACAATAGCAGTTGAATAAATAGATGAGTGGATCTTTAGATCTTGAAATTACTGGTATTTACCAAGGATATTACCAAAGTGCTAACTCTCAGAGCAAAGTGTGGCAAATATAAAAATGCACATTGAAAACATCAAAAGTGAATGGATTATGTGACTGTGTGTGTGTGTGAGTGAGAGAGTCACGAAGTCAACCAAACCCAGAAAAACACCACGGTGACTGGAGCCCTCAGTTTCGTCTTTGCCTCATAGAGCTAACTCGAACACTCCACAAAATTTCACGCATTAGATGAGCTGGTTAAATATGTGCCTGTTCTTGCTCACCTCATCGTTGTGGCTAGCCTGTAGCCCTCATCCAGTTGTGTAGCGATGTTCACTCTCCCAAAAGCCAAAAATTTCAGGCAGCTGCCCATGTGAATCTTTGATGACTCATGTTTTTTTATTTTCTCCGACAAATGATGCATGTCCGAAACTCCAGTGACCGTCCAAGCAGTGTTGTCCATGGAGCCACCTCCAGGGTGGAAAAGTAAGCAGGGGGAGCAGAAAACAACTGAGGCGTCCTCGCAGCCAGCTCACCAGGATTTGCACTGGGACCATGTTGAAGTAAAACCTCGAGTATATGATTTCCCCCCCTTGTCAAAATTTGTTTTATGTTTAGATTTGGTCGAGGGGGGTCCAGCTTGTTTTGTTGCCAATTTAGCTCGATTTGATCACTGACTAAATGGAACTTCTTTTAAGGACTGCACTGAATTGCTTTCAGCATCCATCTCACCTCAGAAACTGAGCGGATCGAACGCAACTTTGCTGCGCTTCGCAGTGATGTAAGCACGTTAGGGCAAGCCCCCCCCCCAGAACCCATAGAGATTGCATTGAAGTGTCAGTCAGGAGAAAAAATATATATTAACATGGGACTCTATCAGTGAACTCTTGGGCGATTTTCAGTGTGACTGAAATTGCCCCAAAAGGGGCGGTACGCTAGAAACAAGACCACCCTGATTGGACAATGATACCTAGAGACAGATTAAAATGGCCTCGAGCAGCGCTGGTGAAAGTTTGTTTTAAAAAAAGAAAAAAAAAACTTTTTTTTTCCGTTTTGGCAGTGCGTTGCCCAATCGCCCTTATGCACCAGCCGCCCTTGAATACAAACTAACTGGGATACACAAATGTGTGTATAATTAAAATAAATAAAACATTTACAGTTCAGAGCATAATCTGTATACTGTATAAATTTTCAGTTGAGACCCCTGGGGGCGTATACGCTCTAAAAATCACATTGTCTTTAGAGCAACATAATTTCTGATGGGTTTGCACTAGAGACAAGCCATTTTTCCTCTTAAACTAAACAAATAGATCTAAAACATAAGCTCAAGCTTGTATGTGTCAGTCACTGACTTCTGTCAATCAGTCTAAACTGAAAAGCTGGAAATATCTGGATAAGTCTCTCCACAACGGCTGCCTGCCTGGCTCCTCGTTCCATCTCTTTGTGTGTGTATACAGATCAGATCTAATCCACCATCCTGTTTTGTGACATCATTCATGTTTCTACACTCCTACTCCCCAGTTCAGTGAGTGATCACAGCCAATCTGAGTGCCTGATGAAAATCACATAGGTGCATATTCGCTCCGGTCTATTCTGAAAGTGCTCCCACTGCTCAGTGTGCAAAGCAAAAAAAAAAAAGTCATAGGAAACTTTGTGTAGAGATAAAAATAATTAAAAACAAGATGGCAAGAAAGAAATTTAGTGCTGCTGAGGCTCTGGAGCTGATATTCAGGGAAGACCTGGCAGAAAATAGTGACGACTCAGCACTGGATTCATGCTGAATCCTCAAGATGAGAGGAATTTTAGAGAAGGGATTGATCCTTTTGAGGACAAGTAAATGATACTATTACTACATTTTTCTCAATGTACCGGTAATGGATTTTGTAGGTCAGAGAGAGGGGGAGTATGTTTTTTTTTGCGCATTGAGACGATTTTCAGTATAAGATATCCAGATAGACCTGCTGTATCTATAAATATAATAAAATGTGTATAATAGCCTTTGTTTTCTTCCTTTTGTGGCCAATCCTGGCATGAGGTGGGGGTGGAGAAGTCTTCCTTCTCACAGGTGGTGTCAGACGTGGGATGTGATGTCTTGGAGAGGTGAGGAAGAAGACGGGCAGACGGTGCCGATTCCGGTGATGGCATACCGACGACTACGCAAAGATGGCCTGGAGGTCACAGTCGAGAAAGAGGGCACAGCTAAGGAGGAAGAGTACGATGCTGGTGAGCAGACAGAAGGCGCCACAGGTGGAGCGGTAGATGTTCCATACATGATGGATATGGGCTCGCTATACGCCCTCCTGCAGAAATCTATACAAGACCAGCAGCGGGAAGCCCATAAGCAAGACATGCGATGGCGCAGCGTCCAGATCCGGCTCAACAGCATGCACGATGAGCTGGAGAGGGAGCGGCAGAGTGCAGCAGAGTGGCGACAGCAGTCAGAGCATGACAACAATGGAGCCCCTCTGCAGCCTGATCCACCACGCATGTCAGTAGCGCCACCGCCGAGTTTCCAGGTCCCGGCAGCAGCACCAGCAGTCCCAGTGTCTCCTGTGGCAGCCCCCCGATGGCCTCCAGCACAGCAAGCAGTACCATCTCCTGCACTTGACCCAGCCATGCTGACTCCAGTTGCCTGGACGAGGGCAGCAGTGCCAAAGCTGGAAGAAGCAGATGACATCGAGCAGTATCTAACAACGTTCGAGAGACCTGCCACAGCCTACAGGTGGCCTAGAATGGACTGGGCTACTTACCTGGTGCCATACCTCATAGTTCGGGCCCGAGCAGCGTATGTGGCAATGGACATGCAAGTCGCCATGGACTATGACATGGTGAAAGCGGCAATCTTGGCAAAATATGAAATCAACTGAGAGACTTACCAGCAACGTTTCCACGATCCAGAGGTTCGAGTAGGGGAGATGCCCAGAGAGCTGTACAATCGCCTGATGGACCTTTACAGGAAGTGGGTGAGACCAGCAGAGAAGACTGTGGAGGAGACTGGAGAAATCCTCGTGCTGGAACAGTACCTGCGCATCCTGACATTCGCTTCTGGGTGAAGGAGCACAACCCAGCCACAGGCCAGTAGGCAGCAGAACTGGTGGAGGCATTCCTGGCAGCTCAACCTGGACCAAAGACATTCTGCAGCCAGAATTACAACCAGCCAGCCGCGGGTGGTAAGTCTGGGGTTTCTGGTGGGGGAGTTGGTCCGAGGGGGTTAGGACAGGTCAGGGCACCACACCACACTAACATACCCCCCTACACCCCATCACACAGGCCACCAGCATGTCCCTACAACCAACCGTCTAGATACCCAGCACCCACAGCTGCATCATCACACAGGCCACCTCTCCTCTGTCACAATTGTAGTCAGCTGGGTCATTTTGCCAGAGACTGTCCAATTAGAAAGTCTCAGGGGTCAAGTTTTTGTAATGTGCCTAGACCTGGGGTAGGAACTGATGACACATTCTCCTGAGTACAGACTATCCCAGTAACTGTAAATGATAAGGTCACATTTGCACTCCTAGACACTGGCAGCACACACACTCTAATACAGCCACACCTCATTGACCAATTAGAAGAGTGGGGGAAAGGGCAGCTTAGAGTGTGTTGTGTTAATGGGGATGAGCATGTGTACCCAATAGCTGACATATGCCTTGCAGTCAATGGGCAAGTTTTCTTGTTGAGGGCAGGAATTGTGAAGGGGCTAAGCTATCCAGTAGTTTTGGGGCAAAATGTTTTGATTCTACCTGAGCTTGTGCGATCCACACAGTCAGTTAGCATGGTGGTCACATGAGCTCAGGCTAGGCATTCTGGTGATGCAGCAAGAAAGGAAGTGTTGGATATGTTGCCATACAGCCAATGTGACATTGATCCCCCTGGTGTTACTAAGTTACATAAAACACGTAGACTGAAGAGATAGGCTAAACTACAGGGTGCAGCAGAGAAATCAGTGAGCCAGTTGCCAAAGCCAAGTGTAGATGTTGAAGATGGGTGGGAGCCCTCAAGTAATCTTGGTGAGCTGCAAAAGAGTGATGAGTCTTTGAAAGATGTGTTTTCCAAAGTTACTGAAATTGATGGGGTTAAGACTGGGGTGGCTAATGAGCTGACTCATTAGCCACCCCAGTTCTATTTTGTTCGAGATGGCATACTGTACCATCAACCTGAAGAGAGCAGTGTAGAGCAGGTGGTAGTTCCCAAGTGTCTCAGAGACAGAGTGCTGAGTTGGGGGCATGATATACCTTGGGCGGGACACCTAGGCACAGTAAAGACACTGGAGAGGATAGTGCAGCGTTTTCACTGGCCAGGGCTCTGCACTGATGTACAGAAATACTGTGGTACATGCTCCATTTGTCAGGTCACCAGTAAACACAAAGCCAAACCTTCCCCATTGCAACCACTTCCCATCATTGGTGTTCCATTTCAGAGGTTAGGAATGGACATTGTAGGTCCCCTTGAGAAGACTAGGTCAGGTCACAGATTCATTTTGGTAATGTGTGATTATGCAACACGCTACCCAGAAGCATTTCCATTACGTAAAATCACAGCAGGGTCAGTTGCACGTGCACTCCTACATCTCATTTCAAGGGTAGGCATACCTCATGAAATCCTGACTGACCAGGGTACAGCCTTCTTATCCAAGACACTTAAGCAGGTGTACAGTTTACTGGGGATAAAGGGGATAAAGACCACTCCCTACCACTCCCAGACTGATGGGTTGGTGGAACATTACAATCAAACTTTGAAGGCCATGCTGAGGAAGTTTGTTTCAGAAAATGGCAAAGACTGGGACGAGTGGTTGCCATACCTCCTTTTTGCCTATAGGGAGGTACCGCAGGCTTCCACTGTTTTTTCCCCGTTTGAACTGCTGTATGGGCACCAAATCCGGGGCCCATTGGATCTACTGCGAGATGCCTGGGTGACCCCAAAACCCCAGGAGCCGGACAGTGTGCTCTCCTATGTACTGAAAATGAGAGAAAAGATGGAGGAGATGGCGTATATGGTGGAGGAGAACATGACCAAGGTGCAGCAGAATCAGGTGCGGTGGTACGACCAGAGAGCAAGGCAGAGGAGCTTCGCACCGGTGCAGCAGGTTCTCTTCTTGCTGCTGACCACCAAAAACAAGCTGCTGGCCCGGTGGCAAGGGCCGTACACTGTGACACGTCAGCTGGGGCCGGTGACCTATGAGCTGGAGATGCCAGGTTGACGAAAGACAAGGCAGGCCTTTCACATAAACCTGCTCAAGGAGTGGCATGAGCGGGAGGCACCGCTCAGCCAGCAGCTTTTGGTGCAGGACATTCAGGGCGATGTGGAGCCGCCGGAGCAATTCTTCCCAGCAGCCATGTCACCAGCTGACACAGACATCTCCCACTTGACTGAGCAGCAAGCCGAGGAGTTGAAGGCCATCATTCCTCAAGGCCTGTTTTCCGAGCAACCTGGATGCACCACGTTGGTGGAGCATGACCTGCAGCTGAAGGACCATACTCCAGCGCGGCAACGAATGTATCGCATCCCAGAGCATCTGCTTCCCGCTCTGCAGGAGGAGCTGGAGGTAATGAAGCAGCTTGGGGCCATCGAGCGGTCCAGCAGCAGCTGGAGCAGTCCTGTGGTGCTGGTTCCTAAGAAGGACGGCAGCATAAGGTTTTGTATCGACCTTCGGCAGCTGAATGCTCAGTCCACCTTTGATGCCTACCCAATGCCCAGGCTGGAGGACCTGATTGAGGGGCTTGGGAGGGCATCATACATCACCACCTTAGACCTCTGCAGGGGGTATTGGCAGGTACCCCTGGCTGAGGAGGCAAGACAGTACACAGCCTTCCGTACTCCACAGGGGCTCTTCCAATTCACAACCATGCCCTTTGGCCTGCAGGGGGCACCAGCAACATTCCAAAGGCTGATGGACCGTGTCCTGGAGGGCATGGGCGGTTACGCAGCAGCCTATTTGGATGATGTCATGGTCTGGAGCGCCACCTGGAGGGAGCACCTCCAACACCTGGGTGAAGTGTTCCAGCGGATTAGTGAGGCTGGGTTGACCATCCAGCCAAAGAAGTGCTCTTTGGCCCAGCAAGAGGTCAGATACCTGGGGCACATCATTGGCAAGGGGGTGATCAGGCCCCAGAAGGACAAAGTTGAGGCCATCCGGGACTGTCCGCGACCCCAGACAAAGAAGGACATCCGGTCATTTCTGGGGCTCGCTGGATAGTACTGGAGGTTTATCCTGAACTTTGCTACCCGTGCTGCACCCCTCACAGACCTGACGTGGAAGTCAGGTGCAGCAAAGGTGGAGTGGGGGGAGGTGCAGGAGCGGGCTTTCCAGGACCTGAAGGGGGCTCTGCTCTGTGAGCCAGTTTTACAGAGCCCGGACTTTGAGCAGACCTTCACTGTTCAGACTGATGCCTCTGGGATTGGGCTGGGGGCAGTCCTTCTCCAGGGGGAGGCAGAGCAGCAGAAGCCAGTGGCATTCATCAGCTGCAAGCTCTTCCCACGGGAGACACGGTACTCTGTGGTGGAGCTTGAGTGCCTTGCTGTGAAGTGGGCACTAGAGACCTTTAAATACTACCTGTTGGGCAGGGACTTTCTCTTGGAGACTGACCACAGGGCTCTGCAATGGTTGGGGTGTATGAAAGATTCTAATGCTCGCATTACGCGCTGTTTTTTGTCATTACAACCTTTTCGGTTCACTGTTAAGTACAGGGCAGGGTCACAGAACGCTGTAGCGGACTTCCTGTCTCGCCACCCTGGTGGCGAGCCAACAGAAGGGGGAGGAGATGTGGAAAATGACTAGGGGTGGTAGTTGCATTTTACACAGAAAAGCTAGAGACATGTCTTCCCGACACTCACAGACACCTCCCAACACGCGCGCACACACATATTGAGGCATTTCACCTGACGTCACAGGGTCATGTGACGCCCCGGTGTCCGCCATTTTGAATGTTAAGCTACATACTAACGCTGCAGACAGAGAGGGAGAACCAGCTTGAAAAAAAACATGTTACAGACACCTAGAATAGATTAATTTGTCAGTAAGCACTCTATAAATAACCATGGTGTTTGCTTGTTGTGCTGTGGGCTGCCACAACAGACAGGGACAGCGTGCAGGACGCTCCTTTTACCGGTTTCTAGTGATGGGAATTTTGGCTCTTTTTCGGGAGCCGGCTCTTTTGGCTCTTCTTACTATAAGGAGCCGGCTCTTTCGGCTCCCAAACGGCTCCTGAGATTTTAGTTTTGATTTAATTGCTGCAATGAACTAGTTAATTAATTACATTATTATTTATATTTTATCAATAGGATGTCTTCCATTTTATTTTTTGTAGCCATTGTAAAGCTTTGTAAAGTATATCAGTGTAACAATGTTCTAGCTATAGAAATAAAACTTACTTACCAATTAATAAATTATTTTCTCACAAACATAATGCAAAACTGTTATATTACCAATATAAAATACACAGCTGATTTTCCCCTCCTCAGGTGCCTCACAGACTCCTCTCCCCTGCACTCCACAGCTTTAAGCATTACACCAATTTTCGTATTTTCGCAGCTGTGAATGACATCAACCCCCCCAACCAAAAAAAGTAGGCGCACACCATGCGACTTTTTTTCCTTTGAATGGTAATAGACAACACAAAAACGCAATCGGACAGCAACTTTTTTTGTGAAAGTCTCTCTCTGAGGCACCTAAGGACCAAAAACTAATTCGGCTCCCCAACTCGGCTCCCACTGAAGAGCCGGCTCCCGTCGTTCACTTCAAAGAGCCGGCTCTTTGAACCGGATCGTTCGAGACCGACACATCACTACCGGTTTCCTACTGACCCAGACAAGAGGGTCAAATGGATTGCAGCTGTGAAGAGACAGGATTGGGAGCCAACAGAGTACTCCAGACTTTGCAGTGATCATTTCATTTCAGGTTAGTTTATCAGTTAATGCAATTTTGATAAAATATATAGCAAAAAGTAAATGGGTCAGTGTTTGTTAACCCATCTGAGCAGTGAAACAAGGCAGTGTTAATTTGTCTAGGGTTGCATGTAACAGACATCAGACACAAAATGCAATAACAAAGGCTAGAAAGAAACGGGACACAGAAATAAATAAACAGGGCTCCATACCAAGGCTGGGTACAGTTTTTGTGATAAAAGACAGATCCAACTTAACACGAATCACAGCTTACTTTCATGTTAAAATGTGCAAAGGTCTCCACCATCTCATACCACCTTGCACTGAAGGACTTAAGCGTGCCGGCCAAAATGGCTGCGTCACGTGACTTGGTCACGTGGGTGAAATACCTCAATAGCCGATGTGCACTTGCTGGTGTCTTTTCCATGTATTGGAATTTGCTTTTTAGCGCGGTTAGCGCGAGATCACACACACGCTACACACACGCAACAGACACATATTCCTCAGGTTAACAGTTATTTACCATCATCGCGAATAGCGCAGGTACCCGTTGTCTCGCATCATATTCCACTCGCCACACAATAGTTTTACCACATAACAAACATTTCCACTCACCATTGCTCCTGGTTTAACAACAATCCGGGCCGGGGGGGGGAACCGGAGCCCTTCCGGAACCAATGTTTTAACCACTCTTCCGGTGCAGTGGCGGGAACTTGGGTGAAATGGTGACGTAATGTTTTGTAATTATTGTTGTGTAGCTTTATTTAATATATGTATTGAATTTAATGTGGTGTATGGGTTTTCTAATATGTCTGGGGTATATGGTGGTATTGTGTAGGTTTAATTAAATGTGTTTTAACTGTTTTTTTTTTGAGTGTTAATGTAATGGGATGCTTCTATTGGTTGCTGACTGTCCAATCAGCATGTTATTCTTGATTGTGAACCCTTTAAAAGGGGCAGGAGTGTTCATTGTAGAGAAAAAAAAAGGTGCAGGAGGACACATGCTTGCTGTGAGGCTGTGTAATAGAAGTAGGTGCAGAGAAGTACATACTGAATGGTGTATTTTAAAAAGTCTTTTGTTGTAGTTTATTTGTGTTGCCTGATTGAGGCCAGTTTTGTTTTGCGTTTCTTCTCAGTTTTTGTTTTCCTATTTTTGTATTTACTGTTTGCACTGGAAATAAACTAGCATCCGTTTTATGTTATACTTTAAGTAGCCTTCATTTTCTTCCTTTTGTGGCCAATCCTGGCGTGAGGTGGGGGTGGAGAAGTCTTCCTTCTCACAATGCCATTAATACAAACAGTAGCAGCTCCTGAATTTGTTTTCGGGGGGGGCAATTTTCCCCTGTTATGTCTACACGGACCATAAGTGTCCATAGAACTGAAGTAAATTGACCTAGGTAGCAAGTCAACTGTTCTACAGAATGTTCTGTTAATAGATTTTGTACTTCAAACTCCATGACCAGCAAGAATTTTCCAGACTGTGCAACTTAAGGACAAACAGGAAAGTGCACTTACTGTAACAAAACATTGTAAATAGTTGGCTAACATAACAATAGCAGTTGAATAAATAGATGAGTGGATCTTTAGATCTTGAAATTACTGGTATTTATCAAGGATATTACCAAAGTGCTAACTCTCAGAGCAAAGTGTGGCAAATATAAAAATGCACATTGAAAACATCAAAAGTGAACGGATTATGTGACTGTGTGTGTGTGTGAGTGAGAGAGTCACGAAGTCAACCAAACCCAGAAAAACACCACGGTGACTGGAGCCCTCAGTTTCGTCTTTGCCTCGTAGAGCTAACTCGAACACTCCACAAAATTTCACGCATTAGATGAGCTGGTTAAATATGTGCCTGTTCTTGCTCACCTCATCATTGTGGCTAGCCTGTAGCCCTCATCCAGTTGTGTAGCGATGTTCACTCTCCCAAAAGCCAAAAATTTCAGGCAGCTGCCCATGTGAATCTTTGATGACTCATGTTTTTTTATTTTCTCCGACAAATGATGCATGTCCAAAACTCCAGTGACCGTCCAAGCAGTGTTGTCCATGGAGCCACCTCCAGGGTGGAAAAGTAAGCAGGGGGAGCAGAAAACCACTGAGGCGTCCTCGCAGCCAGCTCGCCAGGATTTGCACTGGGACCATGTTGAAGTAAAACCTTGAGTATATGATTTCCCCCCCTTGTCAAAATTTGTTTTATGTTTAGATTTGGTCGAGGGGGGTCCAGCTTGTTTTGTTGCCAATTTAGCTCGATTTGATCGCTGACTAAATGGAACTTCTTTTAAGGACTGCACTGAATTGCTTTCCGCATCCATCTCACCTCAGAAACTGAGCGGATCGAATGCAACTTTGCTGCGCTTCGCAGTGACGTAAGCACGTTAGGGCAAGCCCCCCCAGAACTCATAGAGATTGCATTGAAGTGTCAGTCAGGAGAAAAAATATATATTAACATGGGACTCTATCAGTGAACTCTTGGGCGATTTTCAGTGTGACTGAAATCGCCCCAAAAGGGGCGGTACACTAGAAACAAGACCACCCTGATTGGACAATGATACCTAGAGACAGATTAAAATGGCCTCGAGCAGCGCTGGTGAAAGTTTGTTTTACAAAAAGAAAAAAAAACTTTTTTTTTTCGTTTTGGCAGTGCGTCGCCCAATCGCCCTTATGCACCAGCCGCCCTTGAATACAAACTAACTGGGATACACAAATGTGTGTATAATTAAAATAAATAAACCATTTACAGTTCAGAGCATAATCTGTATACTGTATAAATTTTCAGTTGAGACCCCTGGGGGTGTATACGCTCTAAAAATCACATTGTCTTTAGAGCAACATAATTTCTGATGGGTTTGCACTAGAGACAAGCCATTTTTTCCTCTTAAACTAGACAAATAGATCTAAAACATAAGCTCAAGCTTGTATGTGTCAGTCACTGACTTCTGTCAATCAGTCTAAACTGAAAAGCTGGAAATATCTGGATAAGTCTCTCCACAATGGCTGCCTGCCTGGCTCCTCGTTCCATCTCTTTGTGTGTGTGTATACAGATCAGATCTAATCCACCATCCTGTTTTGTGACATCATTCATGTTTCTACACTCCTACTCCCCAGTTCAGTGAGTGATCACAGCCAATCTGAGTGCCTGATGAAAATCACATAGGTGCATATTCGCTCCGGTCTATTCTGAAAGTGCTCCCACTGCTCAGTGTGCAAAGCAAAAAAAAAAAAGTCATAGGAAACTTTGTGTAGAGATAAAAATAATTAAAAACAAGATGGCAAGAAAGAAATTTAGTGCTGCTGAGGCTCTGGAGCTGATATTCAGGGAAGACCTGGCAGAAAATAGTGACGACTCAGCACTGGATTCATGCTGAATCCTCAAGATGAGAGGAATTTTAGAGAAGGGATTGATCCTTTTGAGGACAATTAAATGATACTATTACTACATTTTTCTCAATGTAATGGATTTTGTAGGTCATAGAGAGGGGGAGTATGGTTTTTTTTGTGCATTGAGACCATTTTCAGTATAAGATATCCAGATAGACCTGCTGTATCTATAAATATAATAAAATGTGTGTGTGTGTGTGTGTGTGTGTGTGTTTTCCTCCAAGCAAAACTAATTATTGTGGCATTGTAAAGCACATGTATGAAAAAAAGGTTTACTGTCAAACAATATACATGTATGACTCTATTTCACCATTTTGTGGACATTGCCATGACTAACAGTTATATTCTCCACAAGGAAATGTGTGCAGTGACTCATGATGCTCTCAGGAAGCATCAAGATTTCCAGGAGCTACTGTCAGCTGAGCTCATGGGAGTACCACTGGACTTTTCCCCAGCCCAAAAGCAATATAACTACACACTGGTTGTTATTGCTCCCTCTGAGGACCAATCCAAAAAGGGGACTGCAGGATGGAGAAAATGCATACTATGCAAAAGAAGCACCCCATTTGAATGCAAGGCATGCCAGGTGCCCCTGTGTGTCATTGTGGACAGAAACTGCTATGATGCATATCATACGCAATGATATACACTGGCAGGACAAAAAGACAATTCCAGGCAAAAAAAAAAAAAAAAGTCCATTATTACAGCCGACAAAAACTAGCATATATGACTAACAGAAAAAGGTAGAAACTTCAAATCACTTCTGGTACCATCATAACATGTGAAACTTTCTGTGTTGGCCATTTCTTTCATTAAAATTGTTTGGAGTGCTGTTTTCAATAAAATATGTAAAAGTGCAAGGTCTGTGTGGTGTAGTCGGAAATAAAAACAAACTTTTGTAACTTACAATAACTTTACTCAACGTGCTCAGCAGGAAGTACAAGCATCACAACACTTCTTCTGTCTCTACCTATGCATACATACATGGTCCTGTATTATCAGTGGTGCCTCCTAGTGGCACTCCAATATAACAGCATTACAGAACACAACATTTCCTCTCTCTGTAAAATGGGCCTTTTCCACTACCCTTTTTCAGCTCACTTCAGCCCAACATGGCTCGCATTTCGATTACCTAAGAGCAGCACGACTGAGCTCACTTCAGCCTTACTTAGCACCCAAAACTCGCACGGTTTTGGAATGGGGCTGAAGTGAGCCCAACCGAGCTGAGTGGGGCTAGGGGTGTGAGGAGACACTGTGCACTGATTGGTGAGGAGGAGTGTCCTCACATGCCCACACATGCCCCGCGAGCACGCTGGGATCTGTAAACACCGTAAACCCAGAAGAAGAAGAATTACGACAAAGGCTTCTTTCTGCACCTCGCCTCATCTATACGCTCTTGCCAGTATCTGTTGGCGTTGTCGGTGACAACAAGCCACAGCACCAAGACCAGCAACACTAACGACTCCATGTCCTCCATGTTTATTGTTTACTATCCGGGTTGTGAGACTACCGCTTAAAAGGTCACTGATGTTACTGTTTGCACCGCCTAACGACATCACGTGACATCCACCCACTTTTGCTAACTCCACCCAATGTGTCCACCCACTTCCAGCCAGCGCGGTTGTAGTCGAAATGCAACCCCAACAGCCCCACTCAGCTCGACTCAGCCCAACTCAGCCACATTGGTAGTGGAAAAGCACCAAAACACTACTCTGGGTTCAGCATTAGAATAAAGGAAGTACATTTGATCCCTACTAGGGAGACAATTCTAACAGAGGTGACTCATTAACGCTAGAAATCAATGGCATAAAGCCTAGTCTACTGTAATTACAGTGACATCCAGTGTAAATGTATGAACCTGTAACACCCTGAATAGGATAAACAAAGAGCAATTGCATGAATAGGTAGGTGGCATTATCACTTAACAAAACATACACCCACATTAACGCTAGAAATCAATGGCCACATTAACCAGACAGAGCCATAGTGAGGACTCTCGTGAAAACATATCAATAAACAACATAATCCTGCTGCCACTTAGGCTTGATTCTGGAGCGTGTAGGGGTTGGAGAACTGTGTGTGGAGGTCTGTGGGCATGGTAGGGAGTCTGTGTGTCCATCATCAGTTACAAGTGGAATGCAGGCCAGGTGAGTTGCATTCCACTTTTTTCCATCACTAAGTTGAAAGGTGTTTGGACCCACTTGCTTTTCCACTTGTACTGGTAGGGAGAATCTCGGGTGACCTTTAGGTGTTGGGCAAGGAATCCTTATCCTAACCCTCTCTCCCTCTTGAAATGGGGGCTCATGTGCGCCACGCTTTGAATCAGTGTAGCGCTTCATCTTGTGCTGGTTCCTCTCTACTGTGTCACGTACTTTTGCAGGTGAAGGCATCACAGTGGGAGGCAGAGGTAGAATGTCCAGTTTAGTGTGCATCTTACAGCCATAGAGCAGTTCATGGGGTGAAGCAGAGATGGTAGCATGAGGTGTCGCTCGGTACACCTGAAGCCAGGATAGCAGAACCTTTTCCCATGCCTGTGACTGCAGGATGGCTGTCTGCAGGCAGCCTCTCAGGGAGCAATGGAACCTTTCAACAGCACCGTTAGCTGCAGGATAGTATACAGATGTTCGAATATGGCAGATGCTGTGTGAATTCATGAACTCAGCAAACTCAGCAGAGGTAAACTGAGGTCCATTGTCAGTGACAATGCACTCTGGGTTGCCATGGTGGCTGAAAGTGGACATCAGGAATTTTACAATGTCTGTTGTCATGGCACTGTAGGAGAAGGCCAGCTCGGGCCACTTAGTGTAGTAGTCTGTTAGCGTTATGGCGTAACGACAGGCAGGGGAAGCTGTTTCAAATGGCCCGACTATATCAAGGCCCAGTTTCTGCCACGGGCCCTCAGGGAGCCGAACAGGTTGCAGGGGAGCAGGGTGAGTGGAGGCTGTTTTATCATTTGACTGGCAGGCAACACAGGAGGCTATGCAGGTCTGAACCTCTGTGTCCATTTTTGGCCACCAGTATAGATCTCACAGGCACTGTTTTGTATGTACAACTCCCTGGTGAGACTCATGAGCTGAAGCTATCAAGGTCTGGTGCACAGCGGGCGGCACCAGGAGTCTCGAGCCTCTAAAAACGAAATTGTCTTTGACTGACAGCTCTTCTCTCACCTTGTAGTAAGGGTTCATGTCCTGGTTCACTGTTCTGATGGAAGGAGGCCAGCCACGGTGAATCTGTTCATGCAGAGCTGTCATTTCAGGGCATGAAGAGCAAGCAGCTTCAAAATCAGCCACTGGAAGTGTGTGCAGTGTGGAGGAGATCAGAGCCACCATTTCAGGCTCCACATCAGCAAATGGCTCAGCAGGCAGTGGCAAGGGAAGATGAGAAAGGCAGTCAGCAGTGTAGTTTTGAGACCCAGGGCAGTACACCACGTTGTAATCAAAGCAGAGTAGGCATGCAGACCAGCGTGCCACACGCATCCCAGCTCTGCCTATCCCCTTGGTGGTCAATAAAGTAGTAAATGGCTGGTGATCCATGTGCAAGGTAAAATGACGGCCCCATAAGTATGTGTGCCATTTTTCTGCAGCCCACACACATGCCGATGCCTCTTTTTCAACTATTGAGTACTTGCGTTCCGTTGTAGTAAGTGTGCGGGACATGAAAGCCACAGGTTTCTCAGTCCCGTCAGGCTGTATTTGAGCAAACACTGCACCCAGTCCATAGTCACTTGCATCTGTGGAGACAACTGAGCGGAGTGTGGGGTCATAGAGGGCAAGGGCCAGACTAGCTACCAGGAGCTTTTTAACCTCCTCAAAACTGTTTTGAGCAGCATCAGTCCATGAGAATGAGTCAGACTCTTTGGCACACTCACGCATTGGGGCAACAACTGTAGCAAAGCCCGGTAAAAATTTAGAGTACCAGGACACAAGGCCTAAGAAGGACCTCAGGGTGGCTGCATCGGAAGGGGTGGGGCATGCAGGATTGCATCAATGTGTTCACGGTCAGGTAGGATCCCCTCAGCCGTGATGACATGACCGAGGAAGCACAATGTAGTCTGCTTGAAATGGCACTTGTTGTCATTCAGGACTAGACCAGCCTCTTTTAGTTTCAGCGGGACAGTTCTGAGGCTCTGGTCATGATCAGCAGGAGTGGCCCCATAAATGATCAAATCATCTAGGTAGTTTTGTACACCAGGTATGTCTTGTAGGATTGTCTCCATCATTTTTTGAAAAGCAGAGGGTGCCGACGCCAAGCCATAGGGCACCCTGCAAAACCTGAAGAGTCCCTCATGTGTAATGAAGGCAGTAATGTCTCTACTGTCCTTGTGGTGAGGCAACTGATAGTAAGCATTTGCAAGGTCAATCGTAGAGAATACCTTAGCTCCTCGCAGGTTGGCCAGTAGTTCTGCGATGTGAGGCAGTGGATAGCTGTCGATGACCACTGCCTTGTTTGGTTCCCGTAGGTAAGCACACATCCGGATTCCACCACTTTTCTTAGTGGTGACCACGATGGGGGAAACCCAGGCAGAAGCATCAATCTTCTCTATGACGCCAGCCTTTAGCAAGCAATCTAGCTCAGCAGAAACAGAGTCTCTGACTGCAAAAGGCAAACGCCGCAACTTCTGACGCACTGGTGTGATGGTGGCGTCAAGCTTAACTTTATGCACAAAGTTCTTTACACACCCAATGTCAGGGGCATCCGGAGCAGTAGGTGTTGTAGTGTTTGTAAACATCACTGGTGTGGGCGGCCTTGTGGCTGAGGTGAGGACAGTATCCCCTGTGATGCACAGGTCCAGGGCAGTGAATAAGTCCATACCTAGCAGTGCCGTCCCTCTCTCCACTATGAAGAACATGGCTGCAGCAGAGGTGTTGTCCATGTGTACTTGAGCATGCAGGCATCCGAGTACAGGAATATGGTCTCTTGTGTAGGTCACCAGCCTACTAGAGGCTGCCGACAGTGGGTTGCCTCGGAAGAATTTTTGGTAGATGTGGCGTGGCAGTATTGACACAGCAGAACCAGTATCAACAACAAGTTGCATTGACACAGCAGGAGTAGCAGGAGTGGCAACATTGACATTGCATAGCAGTCTCTTTGGGGCATGTGTCAAACTCTCCAGGTACAGTATGGTGACGTCAGGTAACTGCACTTCATGTACATCATTTGATGGGGCAGAATGACAAACTCTAGCATAATGTCCTTTTTTACCGCAGGATTTACATTATACTTTTGCTGCAGGACACTGGGAGGAATTTGCTAAATGCTTGTCCGAGCCACATCTGAAGCAAGATTTGCGCTGGGAGGGATGTACATTAGCAGCTGTAGCAACGGGGTGATAGTTCTTTTGGAATTTCATATTGTGGGGCTTGGGTTGTATAGCCTGCACTGCAGCACCATCTGATTTAATTTTGTTAGCGAGCTCTGCAGCAGCTTCCATCTGTGTTGCCAATGTAGTAGCCTTCTCCAAAGTTAAATCAGGTTCTAATAACAGTCTCTCTCTCATTCTGTCACATTGCAGGTGTTCCAACAACTGATCCCGAATCATTTCGTCAGTATTTGTATCAAATGCACATTTAACAGAAAGTGCATGCACTGTAAAAAAGAATTGTTGAGAATACTTGAAATTTCAAGGCAACAGTCTGCATTAATAATTTTATGTTTTGCCAACGATGTGCCCATGATAATCCAAACTATGATAACACTGTTATCTTTATTCAGAATTCTTAATTAAGTCAATTTTCAATTCCTCATTCTGCCAACATAGATTTCTCTTTTTGCTGAACAGTGGCATTCACAGTAGTACAAAAAGGCAATTGAGGTTATCACAATTTTTGGGGGGGGGCTTTTTTTTACCTTTATTTGGATAGGACAGTGTAGAGACAGGAAATGAGCAGGAGAGAGAGAGAGAGAGATCAGGAAATGACCTCAGGTCAGACTCAAACCCAGGCCCCCGGATTTATGGTATGGCACCTTATCCACCTGAGCCACAACAACATGAACTTCAACTGGAGAGAGAACCACATTGCCCAGCCCTTGCATTTGGGAGAGGAAACCACGTGTCTTGGTCATTCAGAGCATGCGCTGAATAAACACCTGTGACAATTATGTATTTTCAATTCAGATTATTCACTATTGTATATTTGCACATCATTGAGATGCACCCTATCAGTTTGATGTGGATTTTTCTTGATGTGGATAATTCTAAAAAATAGAATTATGCTTTGTTCAAGTAATTCTATATTCACAATTGAATGGACAAGAAAATATGAATAATTATTAACGAACAGAAAAATCCACATCAAACTGATAGGGTGCACCTCAATGATGTGTAAATATGCAATAGTGAATAATCTGAATTGAAAATACATAATTGCCACAGGTGTTTATTCAGCGCATGCTCTTAATGACCAAGACACGGGGTTTCCTCTCCCAAATGCAAGGGCTGGGCAATGTGGTTCTCTCTCCGGTTGAAACTCATGTTGTCGTGGCTCAGGTGGATAAGGCGCCATACCATAAATCTGGGGACCCGGGTTCGATTCCGACCTGAGGTCATTTCCCGATCCCTCCCCGTCTCTCTCTCCCGCTTATTTCCTGTCTCTACACTGTCCTATCCAAATAAAGGTAAAAAAAAATTGTGATAACCTCAATTGCCTTTTTGTACTACTGTGAATGCCACTGTTCAGCAAAAAGAGAAATCTATGTTGGCAGAATGAGGAATTGAAAATTGACTTAATTAAGAATTCTTAATAAAGATAACAGTGTTATCATAGTTTGGATTATCATGGGCATACATCGTTGGCAAAACATAAAATTCTTAATGCAGACGGTTGCCTTGAAATTTCAAGTATTCTCGACTATTCTTTTTTTACAGTGTGGAGAGCAGCAATATACTGAGTTACCGTCTCATGTGGCAGTTGTGATCGTTGCTGGAAAGTATGCCGCTCCACTATGATGTTAACTTTGGGCAAGAAGTGTCTCTCTAGCGCTGTCACAGCATCTTCAAAACTCGTACCTGTATCAGGCAGCGAGTAAAAAATCCTCTGCCCCTCAGCGCCAAGGCAGTGAAGTAAAGTAGCTCTCTTGTGGGCTGTTGGCCAAGAGTTCCCGGTTGCATTTATCACTACTAAGTAGTTGTTGAAGATACGGAGCCACACGTCGAATGGCATGGTTGGTTCTCCCGGGCAAGGCAAAAACATTGCAGGTGCAGGAACGTGCACAGACATCTCGTTGAAGTAGTTGAAATCCTCGTCGCCAATTTGTGGTGTAGTCGGAAATAAAAACAAACTTTTGTAACTTACAGTAACTTTACTCAACGTGCTCAGCAGGAAGTACAAGCATCACAACATTCCTTCTTCTGTCTCTACCTATGCATACCTACATGGTCCTGTATTATCAGTGGTGCCTCCTAGTGGCACTCCAATATAACAGCATTACAGAACACTACAGTCTGTTTTTTGGTGTTTTGTTTCATGGGCTAAAATACCCTATTATCATGTATAATGTCTTTAATGAATGATACATTTTAGGATCTGTGGTTCAGCTGTTTCTGGGGATGTAGAGCACTTGAAGATATTTAAAAAAATATCAGTTTTATATGGTAAAACACAAAGATATCCAAAACCAGAAATGTCCCGATGTGGGTCTCAGAGGGACTCCTTACCAATTATATAATTTGAAGCTGACTAATCAAGTTTCAAATCAGTGAATTTCTTTATATTTGTAAATGTACACAAACTGAAGCACTCATTGGATATGGGCATTTTCCCAATCTAACAGAATTTTCATGAACACCAAATTTCTTGTATAAATGATCCTATGAACAATATGCAAATAAATTTGTTCATATCTACCTAGATAAACGAGACCTAATGTGTGGTCAATGTGTGAATTTTGCTATTTTTATTGTTAAATTTACATAGGTTCCTCTCCTATGCAGCATTGTAATTGGTGAATCAAAATCAGCAATACAGTAGTAAATACATGAAGAATGTGGTATTAATATAAGATTGATTGCATGACTCACTAAATAAACTGCTTTAAATCAATGCTGTCTTGATCAAACACTTATAATTACACAAATTATTCAAGCCATTTAATTATGCTTCTGCCTATTTAGAATCTCCAATACATTGATTCATCCAACCATTCTCTAGCAGATATTTACCTTTAGATTTTAAACTGATCCATGACAGTTTGAAGTAGATGAGCCAGACGGCTTACGAAAAGTCAATAGTCCCCTGTGCCCCATATTGATGTTATTAAAATGAATGAAAAGGCACCTTAAGCTTGCTGGGCACAGACCTGGGATTATGTTTATTGATTTAAATTTCCAAAAGGCCAGACTCAAATGTGGTAATGCAATAAAACTGTCTGCAATATGTCTTTCCCTATAATTTGTTACTGGAATAGTGTATTTATGGTATGAAGGCTATGCAAACAATCAGGGTGTTTTCATATTATTTGCTTATATTTTCAAACATCATAAAATACCACATCTTTGTGAGAATTACAACATTGTTTTATGACAGTTTGTTAAGAAAATTGGTCTTTGCATTCAGTAGCTTACCAAAACAATGTGAAAAGATGCAGCTGAATGTCTGAATTTCTTGAAAGATATGCCAGAGCACCAACTCGGTCATCCATTGCACCGATTGTGCAGTGTTACCCATGTCAACAAAACATGCTAGGCTGGCAGACTTGAACTTTGGCTCCGAGTCAAATCTGATCAAAGCATCAGTTTAAACAATTTATAAGTTCCAAATACTCAGGTCTGACAATAACTAGTAAATTAGTAATAATAATAATAATAAATAAATAAATAAATAAATAAACAGAGACCAATCTGTGTTACTCTGCATCATGGTTTTCCAACACTGGTCCTTTAGTACATATTGTCCTGCACATTGTATTGTTTTCTCTGGTCCCAACATACCTGATTCAATTAGTCAGCTAATCAACAGCCCTTCCTGAGTTGATGTGGGTGTATTAGAGTTATAAAATGCTAAAATGTTCAAGACAGTGGTGGTAAGCATCCTGTGTTATTTAGCAGACATGGGTGCATGCTACCAAATTTTTCAAAGATATCCTTGCCCCCTTCCAGTTGTCTGAGTGTGGTGAATGAACAGGTCATAATTTGAACAAAAACACATAACATTCAGACTTCCCATGATGTGCTTGATAGATATAATAAGGACAAAGGCCCTGTGAACAAAGGAAAGCTCAGGTACATAGAACATAGAAGTCCAAGCCGATAAAGGGAGTTTCATCTCAGAGATGACCTATCCTCATCAGGCACCTGTTAATTCATGCAAATATGTAGCTTACTGTGTTAAACATTGGGCACTTGTGTCTTCCACTCTCCTAAATGAAGGAAGAGTGGAGGGGAATAATTGGGGCAATTAAGTCATACCCTAAGTATCTGTTTATTATACCACCTACATGATGTCCATGTAACCAATGAATAATGCTTTAGATAATAATAAACCAGTGTGTACCAACTAATGAATCTTACATTGTATGTAAATTTGCAAGCTGAATAGACCAATCATATTAAGACAGGCATGTGAACAAAAGCAGAATGTTTGCACATGTTTTACACAGAACAATTCTGTGTAAAATGTGCATTTTCTACTGAGAATTTGCAATAAATGTGCCTTCCACACAAAAATAGTCTCTTGTTCAGCCTTTCAGGGCAGTCCTAGATCAAGTCGTGTTTGTCTTGAAATTGTTGGAATATGTTATCCAGATGTAACCTACTTCAGCTCACACTATTAAGAGTAACCGTTGGAGATTACAGATGCCTATACCACCATATGTTTACCTTTTGGACCAACACATCAAAAGTTTAGGCTCGTTACTGGAGAAAGGGGTATCAGAATTTGCATTGAGTAGAAGAGCAAAAACGCACACAACTCACAGGTAAGTTTTATGTGTTCTGTATTAACGCATAAACAAAAAATAAAATTAAATGTCCTTCAGTGTATGAAATATCACAATAGCAATCCAGAAATGAAACATATAGATCAACCGGGTGGATAACAAAATCACAGTTCTTATCTCCAATTAGGTTGTCTTGCCACAACTGCTGAAAGCTACCTCCACCTCTACAGTACAGAAGTGATCACAGCAGAAGAATCCATGCGCCGCTCCTTGGTTTCACAGAAGAAGGAAAACCATAAAAAAGAGACACAAAAAAACAAACAAACAAAAAAACCCAGCCTGTGTAGGCCAAACCAAGGTTACAATAATGTTCTTGATAACAACTATATATACACATGCATATCCATATAAATTACAATCACGACATCAATTAAAATATAGCTAAACATCAACTTTGTCTCATGTCTTTCTTCATCTCCACTCACTCAGAAACCATATGAGGTGAGAGTCATGAAACAATATAAGCAAGCTATATATTTTCTTAGCATGAACGTTTCTCCTTTAATACAACATATGAAATTAACAACTTGTTCATCCATACTAACTTAACTGGCATATACACATTCAAAACATCATTTATGAGCTAATACCAATGGTCACTCACCAGAGATCAAAATCCTGTACACACATACAATGGCACTATGATCATAGCTCACACCAATCCAGCTTCCAACTTCTTTCAAAAGACACAGGGGACATGGGAGTTCAGCAATGTGCAATTTCATAAATGGAACTTTCCATTGTTCATATGCTAACGGTTTAACCTAGCAGCATAGCCAGCAATTTACTTACATTTCTTCTAGTGCCCGTCGCAAAAACACAAAATCCTCGCTCAGCCAGTGGACAAAACAATTATTATGCTGTTAACTCTTACAATGACAGCAAGAGGAAAGTAAAATGTTGAAGTTTCAAGTGCTAACTTAGCAGAATCTGCAGCAAATTTCAGCAAGCAGCCGCCTTGTTCTCGGTCCAGCAGAAAAGAGAGAAAAACTAACAGCGTAAAGTCACTGATGACTTCTGATTGGCTCAGCTTGAGCATGTGAACTCCACATGTCACCCATGTCTTTATCACATGAAAGAAGAGCACATTCGTCACTTTTGAGGTAAAATTAAGTGCATATGAATAAACCTGTGTGGTTATTTATTTTTAAATTTATAGCTATATCTAATATATTTTTTCATAAATCCTATTTATCCATGTGTCATGAACTGTATGAATATATTTATTTATTTTGCAAACAATCCATGGTCAACTAAACTAATGACTAGGACACAGTGACCAGGGTTACACCCTCCCCTCCTAAAGGTGTGTACGTCCTGTTACACCCACATGACTACGGACTGTCCTAGGTGCTGTTTGAGGAACATCTACATAGCCATGATTCTGGAGTGCATCTGTAAGGGCAAGGTTGAGGCCCTGGAAAAGTGACTGGACTATAGACAGTAAGGGATTTCCCAGCTGACTATACTGTAGTCTTTCAGGTTGTTCTCTATGCCTCTGGGAACATCTGGGGATTCCTCTGGTGGGAAACTTTGGAAAGGTAGTGAGGTGAGGAAACGACTCTCCAAACATTTTAACAAATTGGATGGCTTTATTGGTGAATTATGCCTTCAAAAAAAAAATAACTTTACAGCCAAGGAAGGTGAGGACATTAAAAAGTTATTCGACTTTCTGGTGGAAGAAGTTTCTGTTATTAAACAACAACAGAAAACCATCATGGACCTGGTGATGGAAGTGAAGTCGCTAAGGCTGCAGAACACCGAGAAGGACTGGCGTCTTGCCCACCTGGAAAGCAGAGTTGCTGAATTAGAACAGTACACCAGGATGAATGATGTCATCGTCACTGGGATTCAGATTAAACCCAGGTCATATGCAAAAGCAGTGATAAGGGAGGGAGAATCTGATGAACTGGGCAGCAACTCCATAGAGCAACAAGTGTCGGCATTCCTACACTCAAAGGGAATCAATATTGATTGCAGCAACGTCAAGGGCTGCCACATTCTACCCAGGAGAGACAAGGAAAACACTGCCATCATCATGAGCTTCATCAATCGAAAACATAAAGCTGCATTGCTGAAACAAGGAAGGAAACTGAAAGGTACAAATGTCTACATCAATGAGCACCTGGCAAAACGCAATGCTGACACTGCCAGAAAAGCATGACATCTGAAGAAAGAAAATAAAATTCAATCTACATGGATAACCAACTCTAAAGTATTTATTAAGCTGAACGGTACACCGGAGGAGGCTAGAGTTCTGGTCATACGAAACATCAAGGACATGGACAAATACCAGTGATGGCTATTGGGACTGTATGGTAATCAATACCGATGTGACCCTACACCAAACTCAACCATGACACACACCGAAATAACTTTTTCATCCATTACTCGGAACACTACTCGGCTAACGCAAACGCTTGTTGATTATGAAAACCTGGAACTGAAACCACATGAATTCACGGACCATAAACTATTGGATATAGATAATGACATAGACCCGGACAATAACTTTTTCTCAACCATTCATGACAATTGCCACTATTACACAGAGGAACAGTACAATCAGTCCACTAAGGCTGTGGGAAAATTATCAATAATACACTTCAACAGCAGAAGCATGTACGCTAAATTCAAACACATCAAGAAATACTTAACTCAGTTTACTCATCCATTCAACATAATTGCCATATTGGATACCTGGATTGACCTGGGGAAAGGAATGGATTTCGAACTGGCTGGATATGATTTTAATTATATAAACAGGAAAAATAAAGGTGGAGGAGGAGTGGTGGTGTATGTGGACTGTAATTTGAATTATAAGTTAATAGATGGCATGACAATGGTGATTGATAACTTAGAATGTTTAACAATTGAAATTAATACTGAAAAAGTAGAAATGTATTAATTAGCAGTATATATATCGCCAGAAACTAGCATAGAGGCGTTTAAGGACTGGGTAGAAAAGACATTTACAGTAGATAATAAAAAAAGTTATCTTCATTTGTGGGGATACTAATATTGATCTGTTGAACCCTAATAAGCACAGTACGACTGAGGAATTTATTAATACCATGCACAGTATGAGTCTTCACCCAAAAATTACCAGACCCTCCAGAATTACTGACCATAGTGCTACCTTAATAGATAATATATTTACCAATGATATAGATAATAACATAAGTGGAATATTAATCAATGATATCAGTGATCATTGACCATTTTTTTACAATTTATGACTGTAATTGTAAGATAAAGGTGACAGAACATAAACTTAAATATAGAAGAGTTAGGACAGAGGAAGCCATGTTTGCATTAAATAATGATTTATTACTGCAAGACTGGGAATCAGTTTATATAGAGAATAGCATTGATAGAGCATATGATAACTTAAGTATATTCAAATTATTATATGATAAAAATTGCCCACTGAAGCAATATAGTACAAAACAAAACTATAATGACCAACCTTGGATTACTAAGGGATTACAAAATGCCTGTAAGAAGAAAAACACTCTATATAGAGAATTTGTTAAATTAAGAAACAAAGAGGCAGAACATAAATATAAAAAATATAAAAACAAGTTAATGAGTATCATAAGGAGATGTAGGAAGGATTATTATGGTAAATTAATATATAATAGCAAAAATAATATTAAAGGAATATGGAATATAGGGTGGCACAGTGGTGTAGTGGTTAGCGCTGTCGCCTCACAGCAAGAAGATCCTGGGTTCGAGCCCCGGGGCTGGCGAGGGCCTTTCTGTGTGGAGTTTGCATGTTGTCCGCGTGGGTTTCCTCCGGGTGCTCCGGTTTCCCCCACAGTCCAAAGACATGCAGGTTAGGTTAACTGGTTACTCTAAATTGACCATAGGTGTGAGTGTGAATGGTTGTCTATGGGTCAGCCCTGTGATGACCTGGCGACTTGTCCAGGGTGTACCCCGCCTTTCACCCGTAGTCAGCTGGGATAGGCTCCAGCTTGCCTGTGACCCTGTAGAACAGGATAAAGCGGCTAGAGATAATGAGATGAGATATGGAATATATTAAATAGTATTATTAAAGATGGCTCTGGACAAATACATTACCCTAAATACTTTAATGACAAAGGTATCGAAAATTATAACATGGATGGAGTTGCTAATAGTTTTAATAATTTTTTTTTTTTAATGTTGGACCAAGATTAGCTCAAAATATCTCTGATCTGGTAACAAATGATGATTGTATAGATAATATTATAAAGAGGAATTCTTGTTCTATGTTTCTTACACCAGTAGATGAGAGGGAAATTGATATAGTTAATAAATGTAGTAATAAAATATCCACAGATTGTAATGATATTGATATGAAACTAGTGAAAACTTATTGGGGGATTTCTAAACATGCATATGTAACTTGTCATTTCAAATGGGTACATTTCCAAGCAATATGAAAATAGCAAAAGTAATTCCATTGTATAAATTTGGGTCAAACACAACTTCACAAATTACAGACCTGTTTCTTTACTTCCTCAATTCCCCAAAATTCTTGAAAAAACTATTCAATCACAGATTAGATAAATTCATTGAAAAATACAAATTACTCAGTGATAGTCAATATGGATTGAGAGCAAATAGAACAACAGAGCTGGCACTAATGGAATCAATTGAAGAAATCAGTAAATCTATAGATGATAAATATGTCGCTGGCATATTTATTGATCTTCAAAAAGCTTTTGATACGATTAATCATGATATATTACTTAATAAGATGGAACAATATGGGATAAGAGGAGTTGTATTACATTGGATAAGAAGTTATTTGAGCAACAGGACACAATTTGTGAAGTTGGGTGACTCTGTCAACTCGTTTGAATATTGATTGTGGTGTCCCCCAGGGGTCAGTATTGGGTCCTAAACTGTTCATTCTTTATATAAATGATATGTGCAATGTATCAAAGATATTTAAGATGGTATTATTTGCAGATGACAAGAATATGTTTTGTTCTGGAACAAATTTACGAGTTAGAAAACAATCTCTTCAGAATTGTGCAGGTTAAAAAGTTGGTTTGATTGAAATAAATTATCATTAAATCTGTCTAAAACAAAAATCATGTTATTTAATCATTATAAAATAAATAAAGCAATAAATGTACAGGTAGATGGTGTTGACATTGAAATAGTTTCAATAACAAATCTTTTGGGGTAATAATAGATGATAGAATTACTTGGAAATCACATATAAAATACATACTAATTAAACTGTCAAGAAGCATATCTGTGTTGAGCATACCTGTCAACTTTGAGGTTTGAAAAAAAGGGATATTTCCCAGATTTTTAACTCAAAATAAGGGAAAATTTTGGAAAGTCATACCCTTCACCAAAAGTGGGTGTGTAGTTGAATGGGGGGCAATTTTCTATCTAGTATTTGTGATTTCCTGTACTCTGGTACATGTTGGTGATAGCCAAGACCCAAACTCAATATGCTTATGGTTTATAGAGTGCATTTGTGAATAAACTATACATTTATTTTTATTTGCTTTCAGTGGTACCAGTTATTTCCCAAATTAAGGGCTAAGATACGTATCTTATGTTAAAATAAGAAAGGTCATTATATAACCAGTCAATATATTCAATTCCATTGCAATTTATTATGGTTTTACCATAGTCATGGCCTCGGAACACTAGATAGATAGATAGATAGATAGATAGATAGATAGATAGATAGATAGATAGATAGATAAAGAGATAAAGAGATAAGGAGTAATATAAGATATTAAACCAAGAGTGATTTAAAATGGGTAAGTTTCAGATAGAAAATAAAAAATAGACAATGAGTGGATAAAACAGTTAATACACCAATTAGTTTACACTAAGCTATTTATGAGGTCTTAGCCAGGACATACTTTATGTAAACATGTGTAGCTTACCTTTGATTATTTGGGAGGCTTTCATTTTCCCTATGGAAAATTTCTTTGCGATGGAAGAGTCTGGGAACATTCCAGCCACGCACTTGTTGAAATCATCAAAGAAAGAGAGGCTAATGTTTTTCTTAGCTATTAGCATCACCATCTTCACCTCAGACCTAATCAGTGTTGCCAGATACTGCTGACGTTTTCCAGCCCAAATTATGTTCAAAACCCGCCAAAATGCACTTGAAACCGCCCAACTTGGGCAGGAAACCTCCCAATCTGGCAACACTGGACCTAATCACTTGTTCAGCCTCGCCTCCGGACGTAGTTATGTAATTACTGATGCCTGAGAGGGCAGGGGCGTGAATTCATGGCCCGACTTCCTGCTGTAAACTCCTGTCAGAGGTGCGTCATGAATTCTGGACCTATCGACTTTTTTATATTGTGAAAATACGGGACTTTTATATAATGTGAAAATACGGGATATTTTCGGGAAAATAAAAAAACGGGAAGACAGCGGGAAATAAGTCAAAATAAGGGATTTCCCGGGAAAAATGGGAGGGTTGACAGGTGTGGTGTTGAGTATAGCTAAGCACGTCCTGGACTATAATTCACTCCGCATTCTTTACTGTTCCCTGGTTTTACTGTACTTGAATTACTGCTCAGTGGTGTGGGGAAATACATACAAATGTTCACTTCATGCAATAACTATACTTCAAAAAAGAGCTCTAAGAATAATTCATAGTGCTGGTTACCAAGATCATACTAATTCATTATTCTTAAATTCAAAATGTTTAAAATTCAGGGATATTATAGAATATAAAACTGCCTTAATAATGTACAAAGTAAGGAATTATAAAGTACCAAGGAATATCCAAACAATGTTCTCAGATAGAGAGGGGGGCTATAATTTTAGGGGGAAATTGAAATTTAAAATTCGCAGTGCTAGGACAACATTAAAAATTTTCAGTATTTCTATTTGTGGAGTAAAGGTATGGAACAGTTTGAATGTGGAGCTCATGAAATGTACAACTATAAACCAGTTCAAAAAAAGGTATAAGGAACAGATCTTTATGAGGTATAGGGAGGAGGAATTACAATAACATTTTATTGATAATATAAGTGTATATATGTGGGTATGGGTATGTATGGCTATATTATATCATAATGATTTTTGTGTGTATAATGAGAGTGTGTGTGTATATATATATATATATATATATATATATATATATATATATATATATATATATGTGTGCGTGTGTGTATGTATGTATGCATGCATAATTGTATATAATATATATGCATAATTATGATGTTATGGGTGTCTGTGTATGTATGGATATATGTATAGTTATAGGTATGTGTATATGTATGTACTGTATATATATAGTATATATGCATTGGATGTGTATATATATATGAATAACAAGTATCTGTATATATGATTTGATTTGGTCAATATTATACCATGTTGATATGTCTTGGTATGTTTGTATGTTTTCTTTTTTGTTTGTTGCTTTTGTATATATAGTTTATTAAGGCAGAAAGTGACGTTTGATTAGCGGTGGTATAGAGGGTTAGGATTTGATAAGTTATTTACTTCTTCCTAATCCTTTCTGAACATTATTATGTTACTGCCTTGTGGCTACGCTATTCTGTTTGTTTATGATGATGTTTGGATTATTGCATTTTTTATATCTTTCTTCTTTACTGTTCGGAATAAAGCAATCAATCAATGGCTGAGCATTCTCTCCACTGAGAAGAACTGGTTGATCCCTTAGGATTTAGCTCTTTTGAGGTGCTATCACAGAGGGTTATATGTTCCTCTGGTTTTGATGAAATAAGCTCCACTGAAAACTCCGCTGCCTCTCTTTCAGATGAGCATTATTATGCACGAGGTTAGCAGCAAATGCCCAACACAAAAGTTATAGAAAAAGTTTAAATCTTTATCTCACAACCAAAATATGTTCAAAATAAAAACCCCATCACGTTACATATATATTACCCTAGGCCTAGGTCACAACACAAAGGTTTCCTTTTTAAAACCCATTCAAAATAAAAATACAATACAATAATGAATACAGGCTAATGTGAATGGTGCATCATCTTACTGTCCTTCATGCCTCGTGATAGGTGTGCACACATGTGAGTATGTATCATTGTCCCAAATGTCCAACTGCCTGTGCAGTAGTCTACGCGAAAGTCCACAGAAGTCACAGTAACCATTCCAGTGGCATCCATGAGAGAAGTCCTGAAATAATCCAACGTGGATGAATAGCGCATCTAACAAATGTCCATGCATCGATGGCATCACAAACTTTCAAACAGTATAGAATGAATCTGAGGTGTGTACTACTGTAACGTCCCTGCACACCTCTCCTCCATGAGGAGTTCACGTGAATTCTCAATTAACATTGAGCCAATCACAGTGTTGGACTTGAATCTCCACATGGTGCCACACCTGTGAACTTTTCCTGAACTCTTGGTTCCCAAAACCTAACTCTGGAGTTAGGTTAAGGACTGGAGACCAGAGGTTTAAGCTGAGATACATGAAAGGTAGGGTGAACACGTCGCATGGTGAGTGGTAATGCCAGTCTAACAGAACATGCGTTGATTACCTTCTTGATGAGGAAGGGTCCAAGGAACCTGGGTGCTAGCTTATGAGAGACAGTCCTAAGTGGCAGGTGGTGCGTGGAGAGCATAACTCATTGACCTACTCGGTAGGTGGGTGCCTTGGAGCAACGTTTGTTGGCCTGCCTCTTGGATGTGAGTGCGGAGCGAATGCGTCTTCTCCGGGCCAATGCCCATGTCCTCCTGCAGCGGCATATAAAAAGCTGGGCTGAGGGTACGGCGACCTCCTCCTCTTGGCTGGGGAACAGTGGTGGTTGGTAACCTAGTGAGCACTGGGTGGAGAGAGGCCTCTGGCAGAGGAAGGGAGAGTGTTATGGGCATATTCGATCCAGCGTAGGTACTTGTTCCAAGAACTGGCATCCCTGGATGCCATGCACCTGAGTGCAACCTCCAAAGCCTGGTTTGCGAACTCCTGGACATCCTCCTTGATGGATGGCCACCAAAAGTGCTGCTGGATGAGTGCCAGAGTTCGGGTGGCTCCCGGATGACAGGCCAGCTTGGAGCCATGACCCCACTGCAGCACCTGGGTTTGCACAGGACAGGGAACAATCAGATGGTTAGGAGGAGTGTTGTTGGGGTTACCTTCACCAGGGTCCTGCTCCAGGCCCTTCTGCACGAGCATCTCAACCTCTAAAATGGCAGCTCCCACCAGGCAGCATGGAGGAAGGACAGTCTCAGGCAGCTTGGACTCCTCTTGGTGGGAAGAGAACATCCTGGACAGGGCATTGGGTTTGCTATTCTTGGAGCCTGGGCAGTAGGAGGGTGTGAAGTTGAACTGGGAGAAGAGGAGAGACCAACGGGTTTGATGGGAATTAAGGAGTTTGGCAGACTTGAGGTACTCCAGATTCTTATGGTCTGTCCAGACTAGGAAGGGGAGCTCCGGCCCCTTGAGCCAGTGCCTCCACTCCTCCAAGGCTAGTTTAACAGCCAGTAGTTCTTGGTCGCTGATGTCGTAATTCCATTCGGCTGGGGATAGCCGGCAGGAGAAGAAGGAGCATGGGTGGACCTTGTCGTCACTGGTCCTCTGGGATAGTATAGCTTTGACCCCTGACTCAGAAGCGTCAACCTCAACAATAAACTGCTTGGTTGGATCGGGTATGGTGAGAATGGGTGCTGTGGTAAACCTGTGCTTGAGCCTGGAAAAGGCTTTATCTGCTTCATCCCCCCACTTGAACTTGGTCTTGGTCGAGGTCAGGGCTGAGAGGGGTCTGGCCACCGTGCTGAAGTCACAGATGAAGCGCCTGTAGAAGTTGGCAAAACCCAGGAAGCGCTGGAGCTCTTGTCTTGAAGATGGGGTGGGCCAGTCAGCGACTGCCTCCAGCTTGAGCGGGTCCATCTGGATCTTTGCTGGAGAGATGGCGAACCCCAGGAATGAGATAGAGCCTTGGTGGAACTCGCTCTTCTCCACCTTAACGAACAGCTTGTTCTCTAGCAGGCATTGAAGAACCTGCCAGATGTGACCCTGATGTTCCTCCAGGGAGCGAGAGAAAATCAAGATGTCATCCAGGTAAATGAAGGCAAAGGTGTTAAGAAAGTCTCTCAAGATGTCGTTAACTAATGCCTGGAATGCCTCGGGCATGCTAGTCAGGCCGAAAAGGACTACGAGGTACTCATAGTGGCCTGTGGTGGTGTTGAAGGCCGTCTTCCACTTGTCCCCTTCCCTGATCCTAACTAGGTGATAGGCATTGCGTAAGTCCAGTTTAGTAAACACTTTAGCTCCCTGGAGTAGTTCAAAGGCTGTGGTCATGAGTGGTAGTGGGTAGCAGTTCTTGACCGTGATGGCATTGAGACCTCTATAGTCAATGCAGGGATGGAGTGACATGTCCTTCTTTTCAATGAAGAAGAAGGCTGCCCCTGCTGGAGAGGAGGAAGGGCGGATGATCCCAGCAGCCAGTGACTCCATGATGTACTTTTCCATGGCCTGTCATTCAGCGGGTGAGAGAGAGTAGAGACGTCCCTTGGGTGGCTCTGTCCTGGGCAGGAGGTCAATCCCACAATCGTAAGGCCTGTGAGGAGGGAGGGACACTGCTCGGGTTTTACTAAAACCTGGCTTGAGGTCCAGATATTCCAGAGGCACATGAGAGAGGTTGGGAAACTCACTGGCTGAGGGCTGTGGTGGTTTGGCAGGAGGCAGAGTGGAGTTCAGGCAGGAGGCCAGGCAGGAAGGACTCCAGCCTAAGATGGTGTGGTCAGTCCAGTTTAAGTGGGGGTTGTGCTGCATCAACCAGGATAGTCCAAGAAAAATGGGAATGTGAGGGTTGTTCATGACAAAGTTGTATCATTTCGGAGTGATTGCCTGAAGTCCTTAGGGTAAGCGGGGTGGTGAGGTGAGTGATGGTGGTCAAACCAGTGCCACTGAGTGTCAGGATGGTGAGAGGGACCTCGAGGGCGAGTAATGGGATTCCGAGATCCTTGAAAGTGGTGGAACAGATCAGGTTCCTGTCCGCCCCCGAGTCTACGAGTGCCTGAAGATGGTGATGCTGGTTGTTGTGCGTGATGATAATGGGGCGCAATGGTCAGTCAGCAGGGGACTGGTTCCGAGCATTGCCACCCAGGGCCCCTTGATTAACTGGTGGGCTCATTCTTTTTAGTGAGCAGGCTCTGCAGATGTGTCCTTGCTGACCACAGTAGAAGCAGGCCCCCATGTTCTGCCAGTGCAGTCGTTCCTCAGCTGATACCCATAACTGATCTACCTGCATGGGTTCAACGGATGAGGTGGGAGGCGGAGAAAGTTGAAGCTGAGGCGGCTCTTCTATCACCTCCATTGTAGAACCCGAGCATCAATAAGATTGGTGAGGTCCATGAGAGTGGCGATGTCCGATGGCAGTTCCCGAGATACCATTTCGTCCTTGTTGACGCCTGACAAGCCATGTAGGAATGCGTCAACCTGGGCACTCTCATTCCAGTAGCATGATGCTGCCAACATCCAGAACTCCATGGCATAATCTGAGGTAGATCGGGGCCCCTGCTGCAGCTCCATGAGCTCCCTAGCCACTTTCCAACCGGACAGAGAGCAGTTGAATGTTCGCCTCATTTCCTCAGAGAATTCCTTGAAGCTGGAACAAAAGGATGCGTCTGCATGCCAGACTGCTGTTCCCCATTCCCTGGCCTTGCTGGTGAGGAGCGTGATGACATAAGCTACCTGGGAGCATTCTGTGGGGAAAGCCATAGGTTGTAGCTCCAAAATCAGTGAACACTGAGACAGAAAAGATCTGCAGGTACCTGGTTCCCTGCTGTAGGGCTGAGGTGAAGGAAGCCTCCGTTCATGGCGAGCAGTGGTGGCAGGAGGTAAAGAAGGAGGTGGCTGGGCAGGAGTAGGCATGGCTTGGTAGTGCTGGAGTTGTGTGGCTAGACAGTTGAGTGAGTTGGACAGGGTGGCCAGGTTCTGGGTGATCTGCTTGAGTTCCTGTTGGTGGGTCCCGAGGAGGGCTCCTTGCTGCTGCATAGCTGTTCTCAGATGGTTCAATTCTGCTGGATCCATGTTGGCCAGAACGTACTGTTAAGGGTGGTGAGATGTGGTGAGTAGGATCCAAGAGCAGAACACAGACCAGTAAATCCAATAATAAAAAAGATTTAATAGGAGTAAAAAAATAAACCAAAAATAATCCAGAAAAATCTAGGGACAAAAAAAGGCAGGCAAGGACAAAAAAATGCTAGCATAGAAAATAGTCCAGACAAAAAACTTGAGACAAAAATGTAACACAACAAACATGAAAAAAGACAAAAACGTAGTGCAAAAAACTGTGACAAGAAACAGGCAAAACAGAGATCAAAAATCCAAGAAGCATTAATGGCGCAGAGACGACGTGAAAACTCAACGAGATATTCTGGCAAGGTTCTCTTCTTCTTCTTCTTTCGGTTTTATGGCGGTTGGCAACTAGCTTCAATGGTGCATTACCGCCACCAGCTGGACTGGGGTGTGGTACTTGAGTTTAACCTTTTCAAGTATGAGGCAAAACAAAAACAAACAAAACAAACAAACAAAACAAACAAGCCCCTAAATCATTTTAATTAGACCTGTGTTCCTTAAGAAGCTAAATACATAGTTGAAGCAGATTTCACCTGAATTTCTTTGCAGAATGTCTTCCAAGATTAACATTGTTTCCCTTGCAACTGTAAAATTAGTATTTGTCTTTCTTCCTGATATTTAGGACATTGCAAAATAACATGCTCTATAGACTCTGGGCTGCCACAGAATTCATAGTTTCCATCTGCATGCTTCTTTATTATCAACAAAGAACTATTTAGTCTTGTGTGTCCAAACCTCATTCTTGAAAAAGCATCCTCCTCTTCCTTGCTTCTAGTGGTATTTCTACTCTTTCCCACTTCATTCTGGATATTATAGAACTGTCTCCCAGTCTGGCCATTGTCCCATAATGTTTGCTATTTTCCCTTAACTATGTTTTTAACCATACTTTTAATTTCTGCCTTGCTGTAAGTGACTTCAATATCCATGCTGGAATTTCCAGCTGCTTGTTTAGCACATTTTTCTGCCATCTCATTCCCTACAACTCCTATATGAGCTGGTACCCATACAAGGGTTATCTTAACTCCTGTCTTTAACAGATTATTTGCAACTTGTAATATTTCAAACAAAATGTCCTGCCTTGATTTTGACTGGAACGTTCTGATGCTGATCAAAGCTGAGCTGGAGTCTGAAGCAATTACTGCCTTCCTTGGCCTATTAACTTCCACCCATAGCAGAGCTAGCCACACAGGAACCAACTCCACTATATAAACTGCTAGATCGTCATTGATTCTTTTTCCTACTTTAACTTTTATCTTTGGGATAACAAAAGCAACCCCAACTCTTTTTACCAGCCATTTTAGAGGCATCTGTATATAGAGTTATATCCTCTCTATACATCTCCATTAGATAGCTCTCAACCCTAAATTTGTCCATGTTACTCTCTTGCATCTCCTCTAATAATCCCAAGTCAATGGGCACCTCTTTAAAAACCCATGGTGGAACAGCTGGGATAGGCACAGTAGGACTTATCTTTAATTCACTAAACCCCATCTCATTAACTTTATCATTAATCACCCAACCAAAACTTCTGACTTGGGCATTTCCACACTCTTGATATTGCCTCAGGACTGGTTGACTCATATGGTTTTCATTATGACCCTTCAAATTTGCCCAATACACAATGGCTAACTGTTCTCAGACAAAGAGGCATTTCTCCCATCTCCACCTGGATAGCTGTCACTGGAGTAGCTTTAACAGCACCACAGCATAACCTTAATGCTTGATTTTGGATCACATCCAACTTATTCCACAGTGTTTTGGCTGCAGACCCATATAATATGCTTCCATAGTCAAGCACAAACCTAATCAAACCTGTATAAATTGTTCTTAGAGCATGTCTGCTTGCTCCCCACTCCACTCCACATAGACATCTCATTACCTTTATTACTTTCTTGCATTTATCAATCATTTTTTGTTTATGCACTGCCTATGTTAATCTTTGGTCAAACCATATGCCCAGATATTTAAAGGAGTCAACCCTTTCCAATTCATTAGCAGAGAGATTCACTTTTATATCCTTAGCCATTTTCTTTCTTGAGAAAAACATTATTTTGGTTTTGTCAATAGAGATCCTAAACCCCCATCTAATGGACCATTTATCCACTACATCAACTGCTTGCTGTATCTTACTCACCACATATTCAACATTTCTCCCTCTTTTCCATAAAGCACTATCATCTGCAAACAATGCTCCATCCACAAAATTCTCCACTTCCTTAAAAATGTCATTTATCATAATGGAGAACAATAAAGGACTGATAATGCTCCCTTGTGGGATACTATTTTCTACCTGATACCGCTCACTTGTCACCCCATTAATCCTCACTGTTCTGGTCTGGGTTAATCAGAATAAGTTTATTTTTTTCTTCAGCCACTAGGTGGTGTTTTTTTTATGTTTTAGCATTTTGTGGACCTCATGGTTTGTCATGTGATACATGTAGGCTGCCATATTGATCTTCTGTTTACATCTAAGACAGTATGCACATGGTAAAGTGAGCAGTTCAGCATCTGGATTCAGCTTCTTTTGAGATCGCTTATACAAGCATCGTCTGTAAGTATTGTTTAAAGGAGATGTGTATATATTATATTATGCACATTTGTGTAGATGACCAAGTTTACTAAGGGTTATTGAACATCTTGCTTTCTTGTGTTAAGATAGACTAGCTATGTTTGTATATTGCTGATATTAAGCACACTGATTGTGTATTTTATTTTATTTCTTTATTTTAGTTTTACCCTAATTTCATGCTGTCAATTCAAATGGTGGTATGAAATAAATCCATCATACAACTGACCAGCATGTGAAAGGAGTTATCTGTCTGTCTAGTGGAAGAAGGGGATTCTTTGATGAGGGCAGAACAGTAAAAAGACGCACTCAACAGTGATTTCTACCGCAGTGAGTCAGATATCAAGCCTGCTTAACTCCATCTTACATAACCAAGATGTCAGGAGCAGAGGAAAAGAGCTATGAGACTAGGTCACAGTGCTCATGCTCATCAAAGATATCCAAATCATCAAGGCACTCCTACGGATCTGCAGCTAGCTTTGTCACACTGGAAGCACGGGCTAAGGCTGAAACTGCATGTGCCAGAGCATCTTATGCACAAAGGAAGATTGACGTAAAAGTAAAGAAGGCTCAGCTGAAAGTGGAGGAGATGCATCTTGAAGCCATGTTGGAGGCCATACAGCAGGAGAAAGAGGCTGACGCTGCTTGTGCTGAAGCTACTGTATTAGAAGCAGCGATGGATTTGGCAGACATGGAGGAGCTGGCTCGAGTTCATGATATTGATCAAGGCTCATCAAATCGTTTAGCTGAAAGAACAGAGGAGTATGTTCAAGAACAGTATGCCTATGTGAACACCAATCAGCCATCAGACTATCCAGAAAAAGGCTGATTTGACTCCCTCAGCAGCTGTTAACCTCGGGCCACCTGATGATTCTCATCTATATCATGAGCCACATAGCTGATGTGAGAGACAGCATTTGTCTTTGCAAGCCGCAACTCCTATTGCAACCACTGCTTATTCAAAATGGCCGCTGGTTCATTTCGCACCGAAAGAAGAAGGTGAATGTAACACACCACAGCCAGCCTCTGAAGTAAAGAGCCCATGGTTACCCAGAAACAAGATAGAGGAGGACAAGTCTCCATGCAGAGGGAAATCCAGCTCAAATGTATCAGATATGGCAAGATTCCTAGCTCACCGTGATCTACTTACAGCTGGGATCACAAAGTTTAACGACAAACCTGAGAACTACTGGGCTTAATTAAGTGGCTTGGACCAGAATCTGCTGAGCATGCAAGGAGAGTGAGGTCAGTTCATATCAACCACCCTGCTGAGGCCCTCAGTATGGTCTGGGAAAGGTTAGAGGAGTGCTATGGATCTGCAGAGGCAATGGAGACTGCTCTCTTTAACAAGCTTGAACGTTTCCCCAAAGTCTCGAATAGAGACCCACAAAGGCTGTGGGAGTTAGGTGATCTTCTCCTGGAAATAGAGGCAGCCAAGGAGGATGGTTACCTACCTGCTCTGGCCTTCTTGGACACCGCATGAGGCATTAACCCGATTTTGGAGAAACTGCCATTCAGCCTGCAGGAGAAATGGATGGTGCATGGCACAAAGTATAAACAAAACCATCACACTAACTTCCCACCCTTCAATGTGTTCTCCAGTTTCATTTGTGAAGAAGCAAGGATGAGGAATGACCCGAGCTTCGTGGCTGCAGCTCCCAGCATCATGTCACCTAAGGGAAAGAAATTCTTACTGATATCTGCAAGAACCCCTATAATGGTGCATAGAACAGAGGTGGACAATACCTTAAGGATGGATGAGTCCAAGGGTTTAGACAACCTGAAGAAACAGTGTCCTATTCATAAAAAGCCACACCCCCTGCAAAGGTGTAGAGCAGGGGTGTCAAACCTGATCCATAAAGGGCCTTGTGGCTGCAGGTTTTCATTCCAGCCATGCAGCAGCACACCTGACTTGGCTCATTCAATCAACTGAACTGTCTTCACACAGTCAAATACTTGCAGCCACACCCACCCTTGATTAAAGGGTGGGTGTGTCAGTTGATTGAATAAGCCAAATCAGGGTGCTGCTGCATGGCTGGAATGAAAACCTGCAGCCACACGGCCCTTTATGGATCAGGTTTGACACCCCTGGTGTAGAGCCTTTAGAGAAAAGCTCCTGGAGGAGTGTAAGGCCTTCCTTAGGGAGAATGGCATATGCTTCCGTTGTTGTTCATCAACCTCCCACCAAGCTAAAGAGTGCAAGGCTGTTATCCACTGCTCAGAATGTAATAGTGATAAGCACATCACAGCCCTTCATGCCAGCTCAGCACCTTGGTTGACAAAACAATCCATTGGCCCCTCTGAAGAACATGGCGGGGAGGGAGAGGAACCTCCTTCTTATTCAGTCACCACCTCAACTTGCACAGAGGTCTGTGGGGACAGCATTACAGCAAGATCATGTGCCAAAATCTGACTTGTCTATGTGTATCCTGAAGCCCAACCGGAAAAGAAGACAAGGGCATATGCTATCCTAGATGACCAGAGTAATAGGTTTTTGGCCAGGTCATCTTTCTTCGAGATGTTCATCGTGGCCGATGACACCTCACCCTATACACTCAAAACTTGTGCAGGAGTGTCAGAGGTTGCAGGCTGTAGGGCAAGGGGGTTTGTTGTGGAATCGGCTGATGAAATGACCAGTCTAGCTCTCCCTACACTTATCAAGTGTGATCAACTTCCTGATAATAGGGCAGAGATCCCCACTCCAGCTGCTGTGAAGTACCATTCACACCTGAAGTCCCTAGCCTCCAAGATACCTCCTCTTGACCCCGAGGCTGAGATTTTACTTCTTCTAGGAAGAGACATTATCGAAGTGCACAAGGTCCTTGAGCAACGTAATGGACCCCCGCACGCTCCCTTTGCCCAACGATTAGCCCTTGGCTGGGTGATAGTAGGAGATGTGTGTATCAATGGCACACATAGACCCTCGCCTGTGAATGCCTTCAGAACCTACATACTTGAGAATGGGTGTCCCAGTTTCATGCGTCCTTGTCTCAACAAGATTGACATCAAAGAGAGCCCCAACCGCACATGCCAGCCACAGAATCCTACAGTCTCAACCAGAGAACAGCTGTCCTTGCCAAGCAATAAGACAGGTCTCATGGGAGAGTCTGTCTTCTGCTACACAAAGGATGATGATAAGATGGCTCCATCTATGGAAGATCTCACCTTCCTGAGAATTATGGAGAAAGAGATGAAACAGGGTGATGATAACAGCTGGGAAGCTCCACTCCCCTTCTGCAGCCCACGCCAGCATGTCCCTAACAATCATGAACAGGTGAAGAACCGTCTCACTGCAGTAACCCGGTCACTCAAGAAACAACCAGAGAAGAGAGGCCATTTCATTGAGTTCATGAACAAGCTCTTTGAGAATGGACACGCTGAAGTGGCTCCACCCTTACCACCAGATGAAGAGTGTTGGTATTTACCTTACTTTGGAGTGTATCATCCTCAGAAACCTGGACAGGTGAGGGTGGTATTTGACTCCAGTGCGCAACATCATGGTGTGTCCCTCAATGATGTCCTCCTCACTGGCCCAAACATGAACAACAGTTTGCTTGGGGTACTGCTGTCGTTTAGGAGGGAGCCTGTGGCAGTGACAACTGATGTACAGCAGATGTTCCATTGCTTTGTCGTACGTGAGGACCATCAGAACTTCCTGCGCTTTCTCTGGCATCGCAATAACGACCTTGGCGATGATGTCATCGAGTAGAGGATGCTTGTTCACGTGTTTGGCAATAGCCCATCACCATCTGTGGCCACATATGGGCTCCGGAGAGCTGCCACAGAGATAGAAATGGAGTATGGACTAGAGGCGAGGCTGTTTGTTGAGAGGAACTTTTACGTTGACGATGGTCTGGTGTCGGTCCCTTCAGAAGAGGAAGCCATCACTCTTCTTTGCAACACTCAAGACATGTTAGCCCACTCCAACTTGTGGCTTCACAAAATATTGTCCAACAGAGTGGCTGTTATGAGAGCCTTTCCTCCTGAGGACCTGGCTAAGGGACTGAAAGACCTGGATCTCAATACAGACCTCCCTCCCATGCAGAGAAGTTTAGGAGTGAGCTGGGACATTTCAGAAGACATGTTCACCTTCCAAGTATCTGATGCAGAGAAGCCTTACACAAGGCATGGGGTCCTGTCTACTATAAACAGCCTCTTCGACCCGCTAGGTTTCGCTGCCCCCGTAAGCATTCAAGGAAGGTCCTTACTTAGGGAGCTCACCTCAGAATCCTGTGATTGGGACGCACCTCTCCCAGAGGAGAAGTATAGAGAATGGAAGCTGTGGAGGGATTCTCTGAAAAACCTTGAACAGGTCAAGATTCCACACCAGTACGCCTCCATCTCTCTCCGCCAAGCACGCAGTAAGGAGCTCTGTGTTTTCTGTGATGCATCCATGACTGCCATTGCAGCTGTTGCCTATTTGAGGATGACTGATACAAGCAATAATGTGGATGTCGGCTTCATATTTGGCAAGGCTAAGCTTGCTCCTCGTCCAGAGACGACCGTTCCAAGGCTTGAGCTGTGTGCTGCAGTTTTAGCTGTAGAAATAGTGGATGCAATTGTGGATGACATGGACACCATATTTGATGCTGTGACCTTCTATTCCGATAGTAAAGTGGTCTTAGGCTACATTCACAATGAATCAAGACAATTTTATGTGTATGTGAGCAACAGGGTGCAACGCATATGGAGGTCAACCAGCCCTAAGCAGTGGAAGTACATTCCCACCGGTCAAAACCCCGCTGACCATGCCTCACGGTCGGTCCCAGCAGGCAGCCTGACTCACACCATATGGCTGTGTGGACCACCATTTCTGTTGACGTCAGCTGAAAGCGAAACTGCATCTAGTTCCTTCGACTTGGTTGACCCTAGTTCTGATGCCGACATCCGCCCACAGATCACTTGTCATGTCAACAGGGTTACCAGTGACAAACTTGACCCTATGCATTTTGAGAGGTACTCCCGCTGGCGGTCACTCAATCGAGCAGTTGCTAGGCTTGTGCATGTCACCCACTCCTTCAAACAGGGGAACAGTTGCAAGGGTTGGCACATCCATGAAGGCCTCTGTCCCAGGGAAGACTTAGAGAAAGTGAGGAACATCATATTATGGACTGTCCAACAAGATGCTTTCGCAGAGGCATTGGAATGCATCAGGGGAGGAATAGCCATTCCTAAACAAAGCCCAGTCCTCAGCCTGTGTCCTTACATGGATAGAGCTGGGATTCTCAGGATTGGAGGACGCTTGTCAAAAGCCAGCCTGGATGGAGAAGAGATTAGTCCTGTAATCCTACCTGGACAGAGTCACATCACAACCTTACTCATCCGCCGTTATCATGAGCAGGTTCAGCATCAGGGGCGTCACCTCACCGAGGGTGCTTTGAGAGCGGCAGGTCTGTGGATTGTTGGTGGGAAACGGCGCATCAGCAGCATCCTTCATCATTGTGTCATGTGCAGAAGACTATGCAGGAAAATGGAGACCCAGAAGATGTCTGACTTACCTGTTGAGCGCCTTAGGGCAGACCCACCTTTCTCGGTTGTGGGTTTAGATGTCTTTGGACCGTGGATGGTCGTGGCACAGCGGACCAGAGGAGGACTGGCAAGCAGCAAAAGGTGGGCTGTGCTTTTTACGTGTATGTGCACCAGGGCCATACATATTGAAGTCATGGAATCAATGGACTCTTCGAGTTTTATTAACGCTCTATGGCGGTTCTTCTCAGTTAGAGGACCAGTGAAACAGATCAGGTCTGATTGTGGCACCAATTTCGTGGGGGCCTGTAGAGAGCTGCAGATGGAATCAGTGACCAGTGATAAGGAGGTGCAAGGATATCTGAATGACAATGGATGTAAGTGGATCTTCAACCCGCCACACTCATTGCATATGGGAGGCAGTTGGGAGCGGCTAATCGGACTTGCAAGGCGCATCTTGAATTCGATGCTGTTGAAAGTTGGTCCAACAAAGCTCACCCACGAGGTCTTGACCACCTTCATGGCGGAGGTCTCGGCAATTCTAAATGCTCGTCCGTTGGTTCCTGTGTCCACAGACCCTGACTCCCCATTCATCCTGACACCAGTGACACTTCTCACACAGAAAATCAGTGCCCTTCCTCCACCCAAGGGTGAATTTGATGAGAAGGATCTCTACAGCAAGCAGGGGAGGTGGGTACAAAGCCTCGCCAATACCTTTTGGCATCGATGGAGGACAGAGTACCTTCCCACCCTGCAGAGATGTAGAAAATGGCAAAAGGAAAAACACAATCTTCAAAAGGGGGACATTGTCATACTAAAAAACGACCAGGTGAAGAGAAATGACTGGCCCATGGGTATCATAGCCAAGACATTCCCCAGCACAGATGGAAGGGTAAGGAAGGTGGAGATCAAGACTGTAAAGGATGGTTCAAGCAAGACCTTTCTTCGGCCTGTCTCAGAGGTTGTCCTACTCCTCTCCCCAGAGACTGCTTTTGGTTCTTTTCTTAATTCTGTATGTTAAAGGTGGTATCTTCTCAGACACCAGGCAGGGAGTGTTCTGGACTGGGTTAATCAGAATAAGTTTCGTTTTTTCTTCAGCCACTAGGTGGTGTTTTTTTCTGTTTTAGCATTTTGTGGACCTCATGGTTTGTCATGTGATCCATGTAGGCTGCCATATTGATCTTCTGTTTACATCTAAGACAGTATGCACATGGTAAAGTGAGCAGTTCAGCATCTGGATTCATCTTGTTTTGAGATCACTTATACAAGCATCGTCTGTAAGTATTGTTTAAAGGAGATGTGTATATATATTATATTATGCACATATTTGTGTAGATGACCAAGTTTACTAAGGGTTATTGAACATCTTGCTATCTTGTGTTAAGATAGTCTAGCTATGTTTGTATATTGCTGATATTAAGCACACTGATTGTGTATTTTATTTTCTTTCTTTATTTTAGTTTTACCCTATTTTCATGCTGTCAATTCAAATGGTGGTACGAAATAAATCCATCATACAACTGACCAGCGTGTGAAAGGAGTTATTTGTCTGTCTAGTGGAAGAAGGGGACTCTTTGATGAGGGCAGAACACTCACCATTATTGTTCTATCTGATGAGAATTCCTTAACCCATGTGAAAACTCTTCCCTTGACTCCCATATGATTTAACTTAATCAAAAGGCCCTCCTTCCACATCATGTCATACGCCTTCTCAATATCAAAAAAGACAGCCACAACTGATTCCTTATTCACATGGGCTCTTCTTATGGTATCCTCTAAATATACTAAAGGATCCATAGTGCCTCTGCCTCTTCTAAAACCACTCTGATAATTTTGTATCAATCCTTTAGCCTCAACTGTATATATTAGCCTGTCATTTATTATTCTTTCCATTGTTTTCCCCATCTGAGATGTTAGTGCTTTTGGTCTGTAGTTGGTAGGGATCTTTGGGTCTTTCCAAGACTTTTTAATAGGGATGATTAATGATTTTTTCCATACTTTTGGTATTATTCCCTCTTTCCAGACCCTATTGTGAAGACCCAATAGAACTTCCTTTCCTTTATCAGTTAGGCTCTCTAACATAGAATAACAAATCCCATCTCCCACGGAGAAGACTTACCTAACTTTCTGATGGCCCTTTTCCACTACCCTTTTTCAGCTCACTTCAGCCTGACACGGCTCGCGTTTCGACTACCTTAGAGCAGCATGACTCAGCTCGCTTCAGCCCTGCTTAGTACCCAAAACTTGCACGGTTTTGGAGTAGGGCTGAAGCGAGCCAAACCGAGCCAAGTGGGGCTAGGGGCATGAGCAGACACTCCCCTGTGCACTGATTGGTGAGGAGGAGTGTCCTCACATGCCCACACATGCCCCGCGAGCACGCTGGGATCTGTAAACACCGTAAACCCGGAAGAATAATAATTACGAATTACGAGAATTTCTGAAGCCTTATGCACCTCACCTCATCTATACGCTCTTGCCAGTATCTGTTGCCGTTGTCGGTGACAACAAGCCACAGCACCAAGACCAGTAACACTAACGACTCCATGTTTATTGTTTACTATCCGGGTCGTGAGACTACCGCTTAAAAGATCACTGATGTCACTGTTTGCGCCACCTAACGACATCACGTGACGTCCACCCACTTTCACTAACTCCACCCAATGTGTCCACCCACTTCCAGCCAGCACGGTTCAGCGCGGTCGTAGTCGAAATGCAACTCCAACAGCCCCACTCAGCTCGACTCAGCCCAACTCAGCACGGCACGGCTCAGCCCAACTCAGCTGCGTTGGTAGTGGAAAAGCGGCATTAGTGCATTATTAAGTTCCGTTATTGTGAGTAATTCATTCAACACCTCACCTATCACCTCTTCACTCTCAAAGTCATGCTGATAATTTTTAACTGTTTCTGCCCTTGCTCTCTTTTCCTGATGGCTAAGATTTTCAGTGCTGTGTACCTTACTTAATGTCTTTGCCATTATCTCTGCTTTGTCAGTACTACTAATGACTGTGTTTTGACAGTCAATCAACACAGGATAACCATATTCTTTCCTACTTTCTTTCATTTTCTTTATCATACTCCAGACTCTCTCCACTGGAGTAGTTCTTCCTATAGAGTCACAAAACTTTCTCCAGTAACCATTCTTAGCCTCCCTTATGGTTTTCCTTATGACCGCTTGAGATTTCTTAAATTCAATTAAATTTTGGAAATTGTGCATTCTTTTCAAAACTCTAAATGCTTTGTTCCTATCTTTTATTGCTTTTTTGCATTCATTAAACCACCATGGAACTATCTTACTTAAATGCTTAGGTTTAGACAGGAATGGCTAAACTTGCTGCACTAATTATGCAGACACTAATATCTTTGCATAAGCTTTCAATATCTTTATTTATCTCTATTACTGACAGCATTTCATCGCTTATCTCTCTAAATTTGTCCCAATCCACTTTCTCTAAAATCCCTCTCTCGTTTTTAACTTCGTATTCAAAGGCAACTTTCATACCCACTTGAATTTTAATAGGGAAGTGATCACTACCTATAGCATTATCATTCAATACCTCGCACTCCCACTTGTCTGCTAATGATATTGTAGCTAATATGAGGTCTATTGCTGACTCTGTGCCCCTAACAACATCCAATCTAGTACCTGACCCATCATTCAAACAAACTAATTCTTCCTCATCCATAAATTCTAAAATCACATCCCCATTAACATCATTCTTATCCCCCCACAATGTACTACAGTAAATCCTCTAATACTGGCCTGTATTCCATTACTGGCCAGGACTCTAATATTGGTCGGTCTCGCTGTCGGAGGAGGTAAATAATGGCCGGACTCTAATACAGGCCGGGGCTATAACCAACGATGTTTCTGAGATCATAGTGGCCTTACACAATCGTTCCAATCTGAAAGACAATTGTGATCAGTGGCGCCGCCAGGCGTATGGCCGTACGCACTAGGCGTACCTTGGGGAGAGAGATTTTTTTTTTAATTATAATTGTTACCTGAATGCTTTGGCAATGCAACATAATTTGAGAGAGAGAGAGAGAGAGAGAGAGAGAGACGTGTGTGTGCCGGCGCATTTGTGTGCTTCAGGAGTGGGCGGGGTGTGCGTGACCAAGAAAGCTCATTGGTCAATGCAGATATACTTTTCTTGCACCACTGAGATTCTCTCCAGTTTTGAGAAACGGAGACAGACAATCATCAGTAGTCAGAGCTTGTGCGAGAATTTATTGAGAAGCGAGTCAAAAATGAGTAAATGAACCCTGAAACAAACGAGCTTGTTTCAGACTTTTACGAAAAAGTCCAAAAGCAGTGATCCAGGGGTGTCATCTGCTTGCCAGTCCTCTCCAGTATCAGCTAGTAACACGGCACCGGCAGCTTCCACTCCTCCGCAACCGAGCAGCAGTACGCTGCAGCTGGATGCTAGCTCAGTTCCTTTGAGGGAATTGCCTTCATCTACCTCTGAGTTTGAAACTAGCCATACATCCAGTGAATTTCATATAAGAACACCTACATCTCCCCATGTCCCTTACGATCAGAAGTAGATGGTTGCTCCACCTTGCTGACAAATGAGGCATCAGATAGCTTTACTAATGAGCCACGAGTCAGCCCGCTATCACTGACATCAGATTTATCAGACATAGGTAAACTTCAACCAGATGCCTTAAAATGTGCACCGGACTCTGTAAAGCTCAATGTCCTACAGAACCGCTTCAAACCAGACAGAGGGTGGGTGGCTCCTTCTACTCTGATTTTCGGTAAACTCAGAAAAATACCCGAGGAGTTTTTCAACGAGTCTATGTACCCCACGTTGCGCTACAGTGTGTGTCAGAGTCGTGCGTGCGGTAGTGCTGAGCAAGTTCACTAGATTCTAATCGAGGCTATAAAGAGTTTATTGTTTATTGTCGTGTGTAGTTCACATATGTTGTTCAAATATCAGCCTGTGTTCATGGAAGGCTATTGTTCAATTTCAAGTTAAAGTTCTATCGTTGTTTTGTGTATAAGCCTATAGATCGACTCTTCATAGAAACTGCAGCACGCAAGCATTTTTTTTTTTTGGGGGGGGGGGGGAATTACACCGCTAGTGCGTACCTTACAGTTCAACCCTGCAGGCGCCACTGATTGTGATTACCGGTAGGTCTGGTGGTAACCAGGCAACCAAGCATCAACTTGACTCGAACGTGAGACTTCAAATAGAAATAGAGGCCTGCCTCTAATTCTGGCTTCCTTCCAATAATGGCCTGGACCAAGATGCACTTGAGTGAAATAAAGGCCTATATTAGAGGATTTACGGTATGTGCATTAAAGTCACCACACCATACCACTCTCCCCTTTGTATCTTTCCAAATTTCCACCAATTGACTTAATTCTAATTGCCTACATGGATTATAGAAATTTATTATTTCTATATTGCCTTCATTTGACCAGACCTCTATTATAGTGTATTCTAGATCTTTCCCCCTTTTAATTTCCCTATATTGAATACCTTTTTGTATGAATGTTATGACTCCTCCACCTTTTCCAGATTCTCTATCCCTCCTTATTAAAGTATATCCTTTAATAATAAAATCCAGTTTGGGTATCAACCAAGTTTCCTGTATACATATAACATTAGGTTTTACACTTAAATTATCGACATATTTTTTAAATTCCTGCCCGTTCGCTATTAAGCTCCTCACATTCCATTGCAATATAAACAAGACCATTATCCTGAGCCAACCCATACTTGAGATTGTTGTTGTAACTCTTCATTTAAAATATCCCTGACTGATTCCCACAGCAGTTATTTTACACCCAAGAATTCTTCAGGAGATTTGACTATGATTTTAATTTTCTCTGTTCAGCTTGTCGTCTGTGCTGAACAATTGATGACCTCAGCCATGAACAATATAAAATTACTTTTAGACACAATCAGTGTTTCCTCTTTAATTTTGTCACACTTTACACATGACCTCCCCTCTTTCACAACTGGGGCTAGACCTGCTACTACCCTTTTAACAGTCTTTGTTGCTTCTGCATATGATAACCCTTGAGTTACTTTGAGCCGATGTACCTCTTGCATTCTCTTGCTCACTTCACATCCTCTGTAGGCAGAGGTGTGTCCCCCCCACAATTACTACATTTTAAGTTTGCGTCCTTATCACACTGCCCATATTCATGCTCTCCACTGCACTTACTACACCTTTGTTTCCCCTTACATACTGCAGCTACATGTCCAAACTTTTGGCACTTAAAGCATCTTAGTGGTGATGGGATATACATCTTGACTTCCTAACTCATGTATCCTATGAATACCATCTCAGGAAGTTTTTCTTCAAATGTTAGCACAATTGAAAGGCTATAGGTTATAATTCCACCTCGTCTTGTTTTCAGCTGCTTTGCTTCCTTTACCTTATCATTAGTTATACTTTCTTTGACATCATCCACTGATTCCCTTAATGGGATCCCTGAGATTACACCCCTTACAAGATTCTTGTCAAACACCACCAAACACTTGACCAGGGCTCTCAAGTTTTGAATGCAGGCAAGAGTGACATCCCCCCCCCCCTTGGGGGGGCTGGTTGGACGGGTCGCAGGAATGGGGGTCTTTCATTATTATTATTATTATTATTATTATTATTATTAGTGTTGCTGTTATTAATAACTGCTCAGACTTGCAGAAGAAAGGATAAACACATGGCACTGACAACTCAACCAAATACAAAGTCTTTATTCAATTTCCGTGTATTGAATAAGTGTATGTGTGTGTGAGAGAGAGATTAGGACTGGTGTTGTTTATTGTGTTTGTTGCCTTTTTGGAGTCCTTCATCATTTGTGTTGTTGGCTCCCACTTAAAACAGTTCAGCTCAAGTCCAGCCATTTTCAGGGTCAAGATAGAGGCCAATGTCACGTCCAGAGACAAGCTGTTTCGGGTTGAGGTTTTGTTCAGACTGACCATTGAAAATACCCTCCCGGCGTCAGCATTTGAATGAGGAAGCACCAAAACCAAGGTTGTTGTCTTTGATAACCTCCCAAATTGGTTCAAGCCAGTCACCTTTGAAAAAGGAACCAAGGGCCTCTATTACTTAAATGTTTTCCTTTTATCTTAATAATGAGCAAGTCATATTGTGTGCAAAAAATGTCTTACTTTGTTCTTTTTTGAGGACATTCTTCCCCAAAACTCCTCAGTGTCAAAGGATGCTGGGTCCTGTAATCTGTAATAGTTGGACTTTCCTCTTCCCTATATCTTCCCCTGGAGTCACGCAGTTTCTATATTATGAACAATAAAAACTTAATCTTTCACAAACGGGTCTTTCATAACTGCTGACAAATAAAAAAAAAAAATCTTCACTCTTACTGGTATTCACATGCTGCTTTAAACACACATTAGTGTCACTGTTATTATTACTGACCAGCGTCTGTTATTGCATGTGAACAAGTGGAGCTGCTCGCCAGGGGATCATTTAAACAGGTGCAATACAGCTCAGCTCCTGTAAAACCTTACATGCTTTCCATGCTAATTATCTGGGCAACATTCTCTCACAGCAGGCAAGTTGTCATTTCTTGTGTTAAATAAGTTGTGAATTTGTTGTAACATTAAAACAGGATATGACTTCCTCTGGTCTCTGTGCTGCTCGGAGCTCATCCTCATGGTCTCCACTGAACAAAACTTTCAGAAGATGGTTGTAACAGAATCATGTGAGCAATTCCTGGGATAACAATGCTTTTTTCATTGGTTGTTGCGTTATAGATCCAGATACAATAGTGCTTCTGATTGGCTATTGTGTAGCCCCGCCCCTTTCCTTTTTTTGATTGGCTGTTAAGTGGCAGGCTCGACTCATGGGAGACACGCTTGTTTCCTGCCGTTTCCATAGCAATAGTGGCGCACCAGAGAAATTTATATTATAATTTTTTTTCAGCATGAGAAATACAATGTGTGCCGGGAGTGCGTGACAAAAGACCGAAAAGCGTGACTGTCATGCTCAATGCGTGAGACTTGAGAGCCCTGCACTTGACTTTGTTACCATTTATTTTATTAACTTTGATTGCATTTCTTTGCTGCTCTTCATTCTTACATGTAATCAGTAGACAACGATTTCTTAATTTTTTAGCGCTTCTTACCTCACCAAACTCCCTATGCAGTGCTTTGGTTAGTTTTATTGGACTCCACTCATCAAATGTAGATCCCTCATTAATCAATCTTACAAACACTTTGTACTCCACTCTACTCCTTTCCGCTACATTAGGCATACATCTTTCCTCCTCATTACTGTTATTTGTTTTCTCCTTTTTTTCTGCTTTTTACCCTTAGATATCATCCATGGTTCATAACTCCCACTTTCTTCCATTTCCTCACACTCACTTCCTGAAACATCACTTCCCTTTGCAAACTCCTGACCATTCCCAGTCCAGCTGTCACCAACTGCCTCCACAACACTTCCTCCACTCGTCTCAGCCATCATCCTCCTACTGATGAACTTCCGGCAAGGTTCCCTTCTGAGAATGGCCTTTTTATACACAGCAGAGCAAACCAGGAAGTGAATGCTGGGAAGATGAAAGTCCCATCCCGGATCCAGAGTAGCACTGAACTGGGAGATAACAAATCTCCGGAGTGGAAATCTGGGCACAACTCCACCCTCAAATTTAAATGCAAAAACTGGGAGGGGATGACACTTTGATTATACATGTCAATTCTAGCACAAATAATGTATGCAACCACAATCAAAAATCAAAATGTCCTTAACATATAATACAGGATATATTCATGTCAACACAAAATAAAATATTTGTCCATCACATCTTCCTCCTTAAAGGGAAATTTTTTATTCCAAAGATCAAAATTTTCAGTTATATCCCTTATTCATCCAATCATTACAGTTTTCAACATTGGGATAGACAATCAGCAATAACATTATCTTTACCCTTTATGTGTTTGATCACAATGTCATATCTCATCTCATTATCTCTAGCCGCTTTATCCTTCTACAGGGTCGCAGGCAAGCTGGAGCCTATCCCAGCTGACTACGGGCGAAAGGCAGGGTACACCCTGGACAAGTCGCCAGGTCATCACAGGGCTGACACATAGACACAGACAACCATTCACACTCACATTCACACCTACGGTCAATTTAGAGTCACCAGTTAACCTAACCTGCATGTCTTTGGACTGTGGGGGAAACCGGAGCACCCGGAGGAAACCCACACGGACACGGGGAGAACATGCAAACTCCACACAGAAAGGCCCTCGCCGGCCCCGGGGCTCGAACCCAGGATCTTCTTGCTGTGAGGCGACAGCGCTAACCACTACACCACCGTGCCGCCCCACAATGTCATATTCTTGCAGAATTAAACTCCAGTTTAACAATCTTCTATTCTTGTTTTTCATCTTACCCAAGAACACTAAGGGATTATGATCAGTATATACAATCAGAGGTTTCTGGCCGGTACACACATAAATGTCAAAGTGTTGGAGGGCCAGAATCAGGGCTAAGAGCTCCTTTTCAATAGCTGAATAGTTCCTCTGGTGTTGGTTAAGCTTTTTAGAAAAGTAGGCAATAGGATGCTCAACATTGTCACTCTCATTTTGTTGTAACAACACAGCACCTGCTGCATCATCACTAGCGTCTATGGCTAGGGCAAATGGCTTGCCAAAATCAGGTGAACTGAGGACAGGAAAGTGACACAACAAATATTTTAGTTTGTCGAATGCCTTTTGGCATGCATCAGTCCAGGCAAATTTCTCATTTTTCTTGAGCAAATTTGTCAGAGGCAGGGCCACATCTGCAAAGTTCTTGCAGAACTTATGGTAGTATCCTACCATACCTAAATATCGCCTTAAGGCTGTCTTACTGGTGGGAACTGGAAAGGCCACTATGGTCTGGATCTTAGCATCGACAGGAGACACCTTGCCTTGGCCAATAACATGCCCCAGATAGGTGACACTGGCCCAGCCAAATTCACTTTTAGCTAAATTAACTGCAAGATTTGCCTCAGACAGTCTCTGAAACAGTTTCTCAACATCAGCAATATGATGTTCCCATGTGCCACTCCCTGTAACCAAATCATTAATGTAAGCACTGGTGTTGGATAAGCCCTTAATCACAGAGTGAATCATTCTTTGAAATGTAGCGGGCAAATTCTTCATCCCAAAAGGAAGTACATTGTACTCATACAACCCAGATGGTGTGACAAATGCAGATATTTCTCTACCCCTATCAGTTAGTGGAACACACCAATATCCTTTTAACAGATCAATTTTGGTGAGGAACTTTGCTTGTCCGACTTTGTCAATACAGTCGTCCACTCTTGGGATTGGAAAAGTGTCTGTTTTATTAACAGCATTTACTTTTCTGTAGTCAGTACAAAATTGTGTACTGCCATCGGGCTTAGGCACCAATATGCATGGTGAGCTCCAATTAGAATGGGACAGCTGAATAATGTTGTGCTCCAACATGTACAGCACCTCATTTTCAGCAAGTTTGCATTTCTCAGGACTCATTTTATATGGGTGTTGTTTGATGGGTGGCACATCACCCACATTGATGTCATGAATGGCTACATGAGTTCTCTTTGGAACATCTGGAAACAAATCCTGATACTTAAGTATCAATGCGGTCATTTGGTTTCGTTGCACAGGTTCTAAGTGAGACAATTTTGAGTCAAGGTTCTGCAGAATTTCAGAATTTGACAGTTTACAGGGAATAATGCCAGGCTTGATAGAGGGTTCCTCATCCTGCAACTCCTCATCATCTACAGAACTCTCACTGAACTGCTGGCTAACCACTGATACAGACTTATCATGGTAAGGTTTCAACATGTTGATATGGCACAACTGTCTAGCCTTTCTCCTATCTGGAGTAGACAATGTAATTGAGGTCACTGACCATTGAATGGATTTCATAGGGGCCATGAAACTGAGCTTGCAAGGGGTTGGACTGCAGTGGGAACAACACAAGTACTTTGTCCCCTGGTCTAAATGGCCTAGCCCTGGCTTTACAGTCATACCAAGTTTTCATTTTACCTTGGGTAGACTCAAGCTTTTCTCGAGCCAGTGCACATACGTATGAATATATGTATATACATGTGAATATACATATGGGTGCTGTGTGAGATGGCTGCCTCTCCAGTAGCTCTGTAGTTTTAGTTCTTTAAACCTCTTTTTTCCACCTTTTTTTCTTTTTGCTCTTCTTACAAAGACATAGTGTGTTTAACTATATAACATGGATATATTTAACTTTAACATGCAACCAGGAGCCAGTTTTCTCACTTATTCGAGAGAGGAGCTGCTGGCCCTGAAAACAATGGGACAAGCCGGGATACGACACCCCATCCCGGCCAAGCTGAGGAGGAAACTCAGGGGCTACAAAGCTGGAGCTAAGCTAAAGGCTAGGCTAGCAGACAGCCGGCGGTGCTACAAACCATCCATTCCCTCTGTTATCATGGGGAATGTGAACTCGCTGCTGAATAAAGTCGACGAGCTTTCCGCTCTGAACAACCAGCGTATTTACCGGGAAAGCAGCTTATTTATCTTCAGGGCCGGCTCTAGGTCTTTGGCTGCCCTAGGCAAGATTGAGTTTTGGCGCCCCCCCAAGAAAAAAAACCCTCTTATAACATCTAAATAACACTTTAATCTAATCACTCTATTCTATTACTATTAAACAATGTATGGTGCATGGACAATAAACAAGAAGTCATTTTTATCTTTTTCATTATTGTTATTATTGTTATCATTATTAACATAAAGTATCACAAAGTAAAATGACCACACAAATTCAATACATATCTCCATATAATGGGCAAAAACTCTTCCGCACCCTGTTCAAAGTATAGTGCATGGACAATAAACAAGAAATTATTTTTAGTTTCTTTTTTGCTATTAAAAGTTAAGTCATCTCTGAAGAATTAACAAATAAATGAATAAAAAATTCTACATTTCTAAATTGTGCAAACTTAAGCACCCTGTTAGGACATCAATGGGCTGTATTTTCAAACAAAAGTGCTATTATGGGTACTTTGTTATTGAAGTCTATTGCTGTTTGCATCTAGTTAGCTAGGCAGACATTGATTCAGGCATCTAAAATATTAATTTGCCACTATAATGGTTGATATGAGAGATTAGATCAGACTTACAACTTCGCTCTATTGGTTTCTTCCTGTAGCCTTCGTTTGCGCCCTTGCGCACCTGAAAGTTTGGATTTCTTCATTTAAGCACTTGTAGTCTGGGCTACTTTTTGCAGTGGATAGCCATTCTCATTCCCCGATGAACACCGCTCCCCCTGCCCCCCTTATAACCTATCATTGTGCATTTTTAGTAGGCATAAGGAAATCACCGACCACTACTGCATAGGCTACACTTGTTTTTCAACCTTTTTGAGCCAGGGCGCACTTTTTTCAATGAAAAAATCTCAAGGCACATCACCAATAGAAAATGTTGACTGAAACTAAAACGCTGTTGCCAATATTTACAATATACAGTCATTCTATAATTTTCCACGGTACACTTGGTGATCTCTCATGGCACACTAGTGTTCCGCGGTACTAGAGTTCGGCAGCACAGTGGTTGAAAACACTGTACACCACTGATGCACTTGGTAACATCTCCATTCAATAACTCCATCCCTCCTTTTTGGTGGGGTTTTGGTCACCCTTGGCGCCCCTGGGCACACTTTGCACTTAGGCTATTACATGGCCAAAACAGAGAATAGCCGTGGATGCATACTTGCGCGCCCGAAGACACACTATAGACAGGGCGAACCACTTTTGAGCGCTTATTGTTTCATGATTAACTGTATGCTAATGTGAGGGATGCATACAGAGCCACACCCCTCCCCCCACTAGGGAAGTCTGACCACAACCTGGTTCGTCTACAGCCAAAGTACACCCCCCTGGTCCAAAGGCAGCCTGCAACAACTAGCTCCATCAGGAGGTGGTCCCCTGAAATGGAAGATGCCCTCAGAGACTGCTATGACATCACGGACTGGGATGTGCTGCTTAGCCCACACTGTGAGGACATAGAGGGGCTGACACACTGTCTGACAGATTACCTCAACTTCTGTGCAGACGTGGTCTCCCCCGCTAAGACTGTACGGTGTTACACTAATAACAAGCCATGGGTAACACAGGAAGTCAAAGCTGTCCTCAACAGGAAGAAGGCCACCATCAGGAGCAGGGATAGGGAGGCAATGAAAGCAGCACAGCAGGAGCTGAAACACTGCATAAGGGAAGCTAAGGACAGCTACAGGAGAAAGGTGGAGCAGAAGCTGACGGCGAACAGCATGAGGGAGGTCTGGGAAGGTGTGAAAACCATCACAGGCCACAATACAAAGACCAGAGTCATTGAGGGGACAGTGGAGAGGGTGAACGAGTTGAATGACTTCTTCAGTCAGTTCAACCAGCCCACATCCCCCACCCTCTCCCTCACTGCAGCCATCTCTCCTTCTTCCCTCAACACATTTCCCCCCAGCCATCACAGCAGCCCCCTCCTCCCCCACCTCAACACAGACTCCTCTACAGTATGCATTACTGCAGACCAGGTCAGAGGTCAACTGAAGAAGCTTCACCCCAGGAAAGCAGCAGGCCCGGACAAGGTGTGTCCACGACTACTGAAGACCTGCACTGCTGAACTGGGTGAACCACTCCAACACATCTTCCACCACAGCCTGCAGCTAGGGAGAGTGCCAACCCTCTGGAAGACATCATTCCAGTTCCCAAAAAGAATCGGCCCAGCGAGCTGAACGACTTCCAACCAGTGGTGCTCACTTCACATCTGATGAGGACGTTGGAGTGGCTCTTCCTCAGCCTCCTCAGACCCCAGGTACAACATGCCCAGGACTGTCTGCAGTTTGCGTACTGGGCAGGTGTTTGTGTGGAAGACGCCATCCTCCACTTGTTACACCGAGCCCACTCGCATCTGGATAAGGGAAATGGCACAGTGAGAATCCTCTTCTTGGACTTCTTGAATGCCTTCAACACCATCCAGCCCCTACTGCTTAAGGACAAACTGAACAGGATGCGAGTGGACCCCTGCCTGGTCACCTGGATCTCCAGCTACCTCACTGACAGGCTGCAGTACGTCAGGCTGAAGGACATCATATCTGACACTGTAATTAGCAGCACTGGAGCACCCCAGGGCACGGTGCTGGCCCCTCTTCTCGTCACCCTGTACACCGCGGACTTCTGCTACAACTCGGAGCTGTGTCACATTCAGATGTTTGCTGATGACACAGCCATCGTTGGGTGTATCAGTGACAACAGAGAGGAGAAGTATAGGAGCCTGGTGAGGGACTTTGCTGTGTGGTACAACAGGAACCATCTGCAGCTCAATACCTCGAAGACCAAGGAGCTGGTCATCGACTTTGGGAGGTCCAGACCAAGATCACGACCAGTTCTGATTGAGGGAGTCGAGGTGGAGGCTGAGGATTCCTACAAGTACCTCGGGCTGTGGCTGGACAGCAAGCTGGATTGGACTTGTAACACCAATCACTTATACAGGAAGGGAAAGAGCAGGCTATACTTCCTTAGGAGGCTACGGTCTGTTAACATCTGCAGGAAATTCCTGTGGATGTTCTATCAGTCTGTGGTCACCAGGGTCCTGTTTTACACCGTGGTGTGCTGGGGGCGCAGCACATCCAAGAAGGACACATCCAGGCTGGACAAACTGATCAGGTGGGCCGGCTCTGTGGTCGTCAAGAAGCTGGACTCTCTGGTGATGGTGGCAGAGAAGAGGTCTATGGACAAACTATTGAACATCATGGATGATGCCAGTCACCCTCTGCACACCGTCATCGGCAACCAGAGGAGCCTGTTCAGTGACAGAATGCTCCTTCCCAAGTGCAGGATGAACAGACTCAAAAACTCCTTTGTCCCTCACACCATCAGACTGCACAACTCCTCTCTGGGGGGAGGAGGGGTAACAGGAGGACAGATGATGGGAAGGAGCAGTAGCCTAGCCTAGCCTAACAATAAGCAATACTGGACAATGTGCAATATAATGTGCAATATAAAGTGCAATATCTTTCCTGCTTCCCCCACACACACACACACACTTACCCTAACCCCACTTCTCCCCCCTTTCCCCCCTCCCCCTTCCTCTCTTCCACATATCTTATTCTTTTATATTTGTATATGTAAATACTTCATTTATTTTAATTTATCTAGAAGTTTTTCTCTATTTCTTTGTTTATCTGTAAAGATGCTGCTGGAATCTTAATTTCCCTGAGGGAACCCTCCCAAAGGGATCAATAAAGTTTTATCTAATCTAATCTAATCTAATCTAATCTAATCTAATCTAATCTAATCTAATCTAATCATGCCCTGTGAAGTCTCTCCTTAAAGTTCAAGACATAATCCAACAGATTCACATGTGTCTGTTTGTAAGTCCACAGCTCACACAATAGGGCTGTGGTGTTTGAATTGGTGTTTGGACATCAGGTCCTCTTACCTGATGTCCAAACACCAATTCAAATGGACTGAAGCCAAGAGACTCTTGGACTGACTCCCTTGCAGCACACAACAACAAATGAATGCCTTCATCCCAATCCTTCTCATTCTCAAAGGAGTATGCTCTAATCATAGTTTTCAAAGTAGAGTGAAATCTTTCTAGAGATCCCTGACGCTCAGGGTGGTAGGCACTTGAAGTGATCTGCTTGATCCCCAGCTGGTACACAACCTGCTGAAAGAGTCCTGAGGTAAAATTACTACCTTGACCTGATTGGATCTCTTTAGGCAGACCAAACAAAGTGAAAACCTTAATCAAGGCCTTTGAAACAGTACCTGCTTTGATATTATCAAGTGGAATTGCTTCAGAGAACCTTGTAGCAGCACACATAATAATCAGCGTACTCATTTCCAGACCGAGTTCTCGGCAAAGGTCCCACACAATCCACAATCACTCTCAAGAACGGTTCACCAAAGGCTGGGATGGTTTTCAATGGGGCCACAGGAGGATCTAACTGGTGTTTGCCAACCATCTGACAAATGTGACATGTCCTACAAAAGTTAGCCACATCCCTACGTAACCCTGGCCAGAAAAATTGCTTCAAAATCTTAACAGTTTTGTTAACACCAAGATGACCACCTAATGGTAAACAATGTGCCATAGTGAGGATGTCATTCCTGTAGGCTTTGGAAACAACAACTTGATGGATGACTGCCCAGTCTTCACTAGTAGGAATATCAGGGGGATGCCATTTTCACATCAAAACCCCATCTTTCAGGTAATAACCAACTGGCACATTCACAATTTCATCATCAGAGAGAGCTTTTCCTCTTAATTCAGCAATTTCTGCATTACTACTTTGCTCCTTGATTAGCTGTTTTCTTGACAAAGACAAATCATCAGACATGTGAGGATCTTCACTTGCTTCTACTGGTGAACTACCAAGATCCTGATCAAACATCATGCCAAGAAAAGTGTCTGACAATTCATCCTGACAGCTGCTTTCACTAAAGTCATGGCCTACATGAAGTCCAGACTTATCAATGTCCTGACCTAATGAAGGTTGCACTTGGTCCTCCTCTTCCTTTGCCTTTCTGGCCATAGCTTGAGTAACTGCACATGAGGGGAACACATCAGAATCCAAATTAGACTCTTCTTCAGTACTCAGCTGAGAAGTCAACTGTATCAAGGGGGCAACTTTACCACCAGCTAAGTCATTGCCAACCAGCAAAGAAATACCTTTCATAGGCAGACTGGACATGAGGCCCACCTTAACTTGTCCTGTAACTAAGTCTGACTTCAAAAACACAGAGTGCAGAGGTACTGTTACAACTCTACCCTCAATACCCTGAACAAGAGTGAAGTCGCCTATATCAGTGCCTTCACATTCACAGGAGGACAATGCCTCTTTCAACAAAAGTGGCTGGAATGCCCCCGTATCGCGAATAATTCGAATGGCTTGAGGAGCAGAACTTTCACTTGATGAAACAAATCCCTCTGACACAAAAGACAGGAACTCTTTCCTGAGAAGATCAGACGACTCAGCCTTGTTGGCCTCATAAGGACAAGATGGCTCAATTGAACCAATTTTTTTCCTCTTAAAATGTAGGCACTCGGACAAGACATGACCTGGTTTCTTGCAATAATAACAGGTAGGACCTGCAAATGCCTCTGTGGCAGCAGGGGCATGGTAAAGCACCGGTCTGTGACAGGAGGGCAGAGTCAGGGAAGGTAAGTGGCAGAATCACTACACCTGACATCAATTAACCTGTGTTTGTGTGTGTCTTCCCAGTGACCGCGCCCTACTTAAGGAAGGAGAGCGAGAGCAGAGGAGCTCATCCCCGAACTAGATGCCGGTTGTGTGTATGTGTGTGTGTGTCTGTTTGGTGTCAAATTGTTCACTGAAAAGTGTGGCAATAAAGCCCTATTTTGAATCTGATCTCTGTCCTGCCGTCCTCTGTGCTCCACCCACCCATACTGAACTGTTACAGCCTCCTTTTTGGCGTCATCACTTTTCTTACTATCAGCAAACTTGACTTTAACGTCTGTGGTCTGTGCTGCAGTAGGTTTACCACCAGTCTTTTTAGTGGGAGACTGCCTGTCCTGGAATCCAAACTTAGACTTATGAGTCAGTGCGTACTTATCAGCTAACTTAGCTGCTTCTTGGAGTGTCGAGGCATCTTTCTCATCAAGATATGACTTAATGTCATCCTTGATACACCATTTAAATTCCTCCACCAACATCAAGTCCTTCACTTTGAAGTCACCACAGACAGACCTAGACATGCACCAACATTCAAAGTACACCACCTTATCATGAGCAAATTCAACATGTGTCTGATTGTCGCTCCTTCTAAGGCCTCTAAATTTCTGTCTGTAGGCTTCTGGCACTAATTCATAAGTAGTCAATATAGCTTGCTTAACCACATCATATTTCGAGACATCACCCACAGACAAAGTTGAATAAGCTTGATATGCCTTCCCTCTTAAGACACTCTGCAGCATCAAAGGCCAATACTCCTTGGGCCACTTTAAACTCTCTGCAACCTTTTCAAAATGTTGGAAGTATTTATCTACTTCCAGCTCATCAAAAGGGGGGACCAATCTCACTTCTCTGCTAGCAATGAAGTTACTGGCATGTTCTGTGTCTGCTTTTCCTAGCTTTGCCAACTCTATTTGCTTCTCTAATTTTCCTCTTTCCAACTCTAATTTCTCTCTTTCCATATGCAATCTCTCTCTTTCCCCCTTTCCTGTCTGTCTCTTTCTTTGCCTTCTCTTTCACTTTCTAATTTTAATTTCTCCAATTCAAACTGTCTCTCTTTTTCTCTTTCTTCTGCCCATTCTTTTTCTCTTTCTCATTCTAAGTGAAGTAACTGAATTTTCATCTCAATGTCTGAGCTAGGTTTAGCTGGAGGCTCAGGCTCAGACTCTACAAACTGAGCTAAATTTGCAATGGTAAAAATGTCTTCATCATAATAATGCTGGGCTATCACCTGAGCTATCTTAGCTTTCATGTAGCTTGCACATCGGCTAGGTATAGCAACATCTAAAAAGTCAGCTTTTTTCAAATCCTACAAACCTTTAACAGTTGGGCTTTCCACAAAATCATGCACTGCTGTCGCCATAATGAAGAAAAAAAAGAGCCTAGATGCTATAATTTGTCTTTTCAAAAATGCTAATAGGCTACCAATGACTCACTAACTGTGGCTTGGATCCCAGATGAGCCCCCAATTATGTTACATGCGAGGTTAGCCTCAAATGCCTAACACAAAAGTTATAGAAAAGTTTAAATCTTTATCTCACAACCAAAATATGTTCAAAATAAAAACCCCATCATGTTACATACATATTACCCTAGGCCTAGGTCACAACACAAAGGTTTCCCTTTTAAAACCCATTCAAAATAAAAATACAATACAATAATGAATACAGGCTAATGTGAATTGTGCGTCATCTTATTGTCCTTCATGCCTTGTGGAAGGCGTGCACACATGTGAGTATGTATCATTGTCCCAAATGTCCAACTGCCTGTGCAGCAGTCTCCACGAAAGTCCACAGAAGTCATAGTGACCATTGTCACAGAAGTCACAGTGGCATCCGTGAGAGAAGTCCTTAAATAATCCAATGTGAATGAATAGTGCATCCAACAAATGTCCATGCATTGATGGCATCGCAAACTTTCAAATAGTGTAGAGCACATCTGAGGCATGTGCTACTGTAACATCCCTGCACACCTCTCCTCCATGACGAGTTCACATGAATTCTCAATTAACATTGAGCCAATCACAGCATTGGACCTGAATCTCCACATGGTGCCACACTTGTGAACTTTTCCTGAACTCTTGGTTCCAAAAAAATAACTCCACCCTCAAATTTAAATGCAAAAGCTGGGAGGGAATGAGACTATGATTATACATGTCAATTCTAGCACAAATAATTATACACATACATAAAATAATGTATGCCACCACAATCAAAAATCTAAATGTCCTTAACATAAAATTCAGGGGGCGGCACGGTGGTGTAGTGGTTAGCGCTGGCGCATCACAGCAAGAAGGTCCGGGTTCAAGCCCCGTGGCTGGCGAGGGCCTTTCTGTGCGGAGTTTGCATGTTCTCCCCGTGTCCACGTGGGTTTCCTCCAGGTGCTCCGGTTTCCCCCACAGTCCAAAGACATGCAGGTTAGGTTAACTGGTGACTCTAAATTGACCACGAGTGTGAATGGTTGTCTGTGTCTATGTGTCAGCCCTGTGATGACCTGGCGACTTGTCCAGGGTGTACCCCGCCTTTCGCCCATAGTCAGCTGGGATAGGCTCCAGCTTGCCTGCGACCCTGTAGAACAGGATAAAGCGGCTAGAGATAATGAGATCAGATGAGATAAAATACAGCAGGGGTCTTCAATCCTATCCACAAAGGGCCAGTGTGGCTGCAGGCTTTCATTCCAACCAAGCAGGAGCTACACCTGATTTCACTTGTTTAATCATTTCACCCTCATCTCCAGTCAACAATCAAGTGAGCCTCCAATTTGGCTACAATGAAAGCCTGCAGCTATGCCGGCCCTTTGCGGATAGGATTGAAGACCCCTGAAATACAGGATATATTCATGTCAACACAAAATAAAATATTTGTCCATCACAGTATCTCTTTTCCTTATCTTGATCGACAATTACAGATGTTTCCATCTTATCATCCAGACCGGTAGGAGCAGAGAGCATACCAACTGGAGTCTGAATTGGTTGGTTTGTCTCTCTGACCTGTTCCTCCCTGGGAGGTACTGTCTCTGGTTGGGTCAAGACTTGTTTTAATCAGGTCAGTGTTCAACGTCTCCCTATCTGGGTAGTAATAATAGTCATCATCTTCTGAATCTGAGTTATTATCTGATACCTGAGACTCATCTGTGACATTCATTCTGGACTGCCTCCTTGTCCTAGGTCTGTTGTTAGTTTGCCTTGGAACTTCTTCTGACTCAGCCACAGATCGGAACCCACATGGCAGCAAAAGGTCACAATGTAGGGTGCGCAGTGGACCATCTTTACCCTCTGGTTTGACAGTATACATGGGTAAGTTGCCAGCATGTTTGACCACTATGTGAACATCTGATTCCCATTTGTCGGCCAGCTTATGCTTTCCTTGCAGCCAAACATTCCTTATAAGAACGCGATAACCTGCTTCAAGAGTGGATTCAACAACTCTTCTGTCAAAGCGGAGTTTATTGCACTCTGCTATCTTCATAGTCTTCTCAGTGGCAATCCAGTACCTCTCCTCTAGGTGGCCTTTCAAGTCATGCACATATTGGGAATGTCATTTAGGTTGTCTGCTTGCAGGTAGACCAAATGGCAAATCAACTGGTAAACAAGGTTGTCTACAGAACATCAGTTCATAGGGACTGAACCCCGCCACATCACTCCATGTGCAATTATAGGCATGCACAAGAGGCTTAACAAACTCTTTGCAATGACACTTGTCCTTATTTTCCAATGTGCCCAACATCTGGAGGAGGGTCTGATTGAATCGTTCCACTGGATTCCCCCTGGGATGTTGTGGGGTGGTCCTGACCTTTTGAATACAAGCAAGGGAACATAGCTCTTTTATTGTGCGAGATTCAAAATCGGGGCCCTGGTCACTCAGAAGTTTTTCTGGAAAGCCATAGTGCACCAGAAAGTTCTCCCATAAACACTTGGCCACAGTCTGCACCTTCTGGTTTCGAGTGGGCACAGCAACTGCATACTTCGTGAAATGGTCTGTCAGGACTAATATATCTTTTGTGTTGCTCCAGTCAGGCTCCAATGATAGGAAGTCCTTGCAGACCAACTCCAATGGTCTGCTGGTCTTGATATTTAACAAGGTAGCCGCTCTCTCAGTTGGGGCCTTTCGTTGCACACAACATTCACACGATTTGATCTTCTGCTCTACACATGTGGACATTCTAGGCCAATAAAATCTTGCTCTCACTAGGTCAAGAGTCCACTCTGTGTCCAGGTGACCCAAATTGTCATGTAGGCTTCTCAATGCTGTAGCTCTAAGTTCACTTGGTAGCACTAGCTGATGTGTGACTTGCCCATGTTCTTGTCACATTCTGTATAACACACCATTCCTCATCTCTAACCGCTTCCATTCTTGGAGCCACAAAGCAAGATCTGGGAGCTCTTGTCTCAAGGAGGAAGAAGGCATGCCTCCAGACTCCTTGTGCTCAATGACCACTCTGAGATCTGGGTCAGCCTTTTGCTTTTCTTTCATCTCCTCTTCAGTCCATTGACTGATTACAGGGAGTCCATGGTCAACTTCCTGCTGGAAGCCACTGGGCAGAGCATCAGAATGAATAGCAAGATACTCCACAAGTGCGACAGATGGAATATGGCATGTGGAATCTACAAGTGACCAATCAACATCATGCCTCTCACAGATAGCCTTCACAGCATCAGGGAGAACAACATCTTGGCTCTCCTGATTCTTGAGGTAATGTAGAGTGAACTGTTTAATTCTTTCATAATCTTTTCTTGACACAGCATCATTCTGGAGCTCCCCATGGGGTTGACGGGAAAGTCCATCCATGTCTTGTTTCTGAGTTCCTGCTCTATAATGGAGCTTAAAGTTGAATGTCGATAGAGCTGACAACCACCTATAACTCGTGGCATCCAACATAGCAGACATCAAGATATAAGTTAAGGGATTACTATCAGTGATGACAGTGAAGTCAACGCCATACAAATAATCACTAAACTTAGCAGTGATGGCCCACTTCAGAGCAAGAAACTCCAACTTATGAGTGGGGTAATTGGCCTCACTCTTGGTCAGTCCTTTGCTTGCAAAAGCAATAGCCCTCATCTGCCTATCTTGTTCTTGATACAATGCTGCACCAAGCCCTGTCATGTTAGCATCGGTGTGAAGGATGTATGGGAGTTTGGGGTTAACAAATCCCAAGACAGGTGCTGTGGTGAGCTTGTTAATGATTTCCTCAAATGCTTTTTGACATTCCGGTGTCCACCTTTGTCCAAAAAACTCCTTTGGATGGAAATAATGGTTAGTTTTTCCTTTCCCTTTGCTGTGCTTCCTGAAAGGTGGGTACCCTGCCGTGAGGTCATTGAGAGGTTTGGTGATCCTCGAATAGTCCTTCACAAACTGTCTATAGTACCCAGAAAAGCCAAGGAAAGAGCACAGTTCTTTAAGATTCCTAGGTACTGGCCAGATCTTTAAGGCCTCAATCTTCTGTGGATCTGTCTCCGCTCCATACTGGGAAACAACATGACTGAGATATCTGACTGAGGTCTGGAAAAACTTACATTTTTCTGATGACAATTTCAAGCCATACTCTTTCAGTCAGTTGAGGACCTGCAGTAATCTTGACTCATGTTGCTCCAAGGTATCCGAGAAGATTATGAGATCATCAATGAAGACCAATGCTTCTCTGTGGTTGAGATCACCCATGCAAGACTCCATTAGCCGCTGGAACGTACTTGATGCATTGGTAACTCCCTGTGGCATCCTGTTAAATTCCCAGAAGCCAAAGGGGCAGACAAACACGGTATTATGCTTATCAGCTTCTTTCATCTCCACTTGGTAATAGCCTGATTTTAAATCAAGAACTGAGAACCATTTCAAACCAGTCAGTAGGGAAAATACCTCCTCTAAGTTTGGCAGAGCATAGGCATCTCTAATGGTCTGTGAATTGAGTTTCCTGAAGTTGATACACAGCCGCACAGAGCCATTTTTGTTTCGAACAATGACTATGGGAGATGCAAAGGGGGACCCAGATTCACTTTTGATGCCAAATTCCAGCAGCTCTTGAAGATGTTTCTTAACAACGTCTACATCTTGTGGATGGATGGGCCTAGCTCAATGCTTGATTGAGGTGTTGTCACTTAGCTTAATACGGTGCTTCACTTTGTCAGTATGACCGAAGTCCATGTCATGCTGAGAAAAGACCTCAGACATGCTACTGAGGAGTCTTGTGATCTGCTCTTTCCACTCTGGTGGTAGAGGGGAATCGACAAAATCAAACTCCATCATTTTTGTTTCAGGAGAGGTCAAGTTGGTGGAAAGTTCTTCTCCCATCACCTGTTGAACAGCGTGGATCTCAGACAACACCGTCCTTGGAGGTATAGTAATGTCATGTTGCGTCTCATTCTTCAGCAGGATTGACATGGTGCAGGAATGTTTGATAGGTAGGGTGCTCAATGAGCTAACAACTAACAATCCACCAGGAAGGGACGACCCAGATGCTGTCTCGACAATGATCAATCTCTCTCCGTGAGCACCACTCATATGGGCTTGCCCCTCCAAAATAACTGTGTTGCCGGCTGGCACTACTTCAGGAGCATTGTTATGTATCCTCACCCATCCAAGGGCTCCAGCACTTATCTGGCATTTGCCGTGCTTCAAGGATTTTCAAAATCACTTTATAATCAGCAAGAAATGACTGAGGATGACAATCATGCTTTTCAACATAGTGGGAATAGAGGGCATCTAGTGAGTTGGTGCCAATGAGGATCTGAGGTGCACTACCCACATCAGGAACAACCAACACTAAGGTAGGAACCTCAATCTCTTTTCCCAAGAACTCTTCTGGAAACAGGAGGTTCAGTTCCATGTATCCAAGGTAAGGAACAGCTTCTCCATTGGTTCCTTCTATCTGCAGCTCTACATCTAAAAGATCATCCAAATATTTCAAACAATGAGACAGGTGACTCTTGAAGAACACAAGTGGGATAGTGGTCATCTGAGACCCAGTGTCTAATAGGCAATTAACTTTGTTGCCCTCAATAGTCACTTCAGCAGTGCATTTGGTTCCAACTAGCTTTGGTGGTGGAATGGTGTAAGTGGTTGTAAGACTCCCTACGTGTGGGTGGAGCACAGAGGACGGCAGGACAGAGATCAGGTTTTATAAATTGGCTTTATTGCCACACTTCTCAGTCTAACAATATCACTCGCACAGACACACACAACCGGCATCTGGTTCAGGGTTGAGCTCCCTCCGCTCTCACTCTCCCTCCTCATATAGGGCGCGGTCACTGGGAAGACACACAAACACAGGTTAATTGCTCTCAGGTGAAGTGATTCTGCCACTTACCTTCCCTGACTCTGCCCTCCTGTCACAGACCGGCGCTTGACCAAGCCCCCGCTGCCACATACCCCCACCGCCCGACTCAGGCCGGGTGCCCGTCCGGCCTGCAGCCGACTCCCCCCCCCTTGACGGGAGAGGAAGTCCGCCACGACCATCTGCGCCCCCGGCCTGTAGACCACCTTGAAGTTGAAAGGTTGGAGTGCCAGATACCAACGGGTGATCCGCGCGTTGGCATCCTTCATGTGGTGGAGCCACTGGAGGGGCGCGTGGTCCGAACAGAGGGTGAAAGGGCGCCCCAGCAGGTAGTAACGGTGGGCGAGGACCGCCCACTTGATCGCCAGGCACTCCTTCTCAATAGTGCTGTAGCGCCCCTCACGCACTGACAGCTTCCGACTGATGTAAAGGACTGGGCGGTCCTCCCCCTCCACCTGCTGGGACAAAATGGCCCCCAGCCCTCTGTCCGACGCATCCGTCTGCAACATAAAAGGGAGAGAGAAGTCAGGGGAGTGTAAAAGTGGCCCCCCACACAGTGCAGCCTTTACCTCAGAGAAAGCCCGCTGACACTGCTCCGTCCACTGGACCGGATCTGGCGCTCCCTTTTTAGTGAGGTCAGTCAGCGGGCTGGTGACGTCCGAATAATTAGGTATAAACCTACGATAATAGCCAGCCAGCCCCAGGAACTGTCTCACCCCCTTTTTGGTCTTGGGCCTCAGGCAGGCCGCAATCGCTACGGTCGTATTAATTTGGGGACGCACCTGCTCGTTGCCCAAGTGGAAGCCCAGATACTGTACTTCCACCCGCCCAATCGCACACTTCTTTGGGTTGGCTGTGAGACCCGCCCACCTCAGCGACCTAAGGACGGCCCTTAGGTGTTCCAAGTGACTCGGCCAGTCATTACTATATATGATGATGTCATCCAGATAGGCAGCCGCATAGGTGGCGTGGGGGCGGAGGACCCGATAAATCAGCCGCTGAAACATAGTGGGCGCCCCAAACAGCCCAAACGGAAGTGTGATGAATTGGTGTAACCCAAACGGTGTGGAAAAGGCCGTTTTTTCTCGGGATAGTGGAGTCAAGGGGATCTGCCAATATCCCTTCGTCAAATCCAGTGTCGAATAAAAGCGAGCCGTGCCTAGTCGATCGAGCAGCTCGTCAATACGAGGTATTGGGTACGCGTCAAATTTAGACACCACGTTGACTTTACTATAGTCCATACAAAACCGGACCGACCCGTCGGCCTTGGGTACCAAGACCACCGGGCTGCTCCAGTCACTGTGGGACTCCTCGACGATGCCCATTTCGAGCATGGTCTGAAGTTCTTCCCGAACCACCTTTTTTTTGTGTTCGGGTAGCCTGTAAGGGCGGCTACGCACTACCACCCCCGGGGGCATCTCAATGTGGTGCTCTATGAGGTTAGTGCGACTGGGCAGGGGCGAGAACACATCCGAAAACTCGGCCTGCAACTGGGCGACCTCCGTGAGTTGGGTTGGGGAGAGGTGGTCTCCACAGGGGACCGGAGAGGTACGTGATGCCAATGTTCCCTTTTGAACCTCTGGCCCCAGCTCCGCCTTCTCCGGAACCACCGACACCAATGCCACGGGGACCTCCTCGTTCCAGAGTTTAAGCAGATTGAGGTGGTAAATCTGTAGCGCCCCACCCCTGTCCGTTCGCCTCACCTCATAGTCGATGTCCCCGACTCGCCGTGTGACCTCAAAGGGTCCTTGCCACTTGGCGATCAATTTGGAGCTCGACGTGGGCAACAGTACGAGTAACTTATCTCCCGGTGTGAACTCTCTAAGGCGCGTACCCTTGTTGTACAGGCGGGCTTGCCGTTCCTGGGCCTGCCGCAAATTCTCCTGAGTTAGGTGGGTGAGCGTGTGGAGTTTTGCGCGCAGGTCCATAATGTACTGAATTTCGTTCTTACTTTGTGAAGGTCCCTCCTCCCAATTTTCCCGCAGCACGTCCAGGATGCCGTGCGGCTTACACCCATATAATAATTCAAACGGGGAGAACCCCGTGGAGGCTTGGGGGACCTCTCGCACTGAGAACAGCAAGGGTTCGAGCCACTTATCCCAGTTACGTGTGTCCTCACTTACGAATTTTTTAATAATATTTTTGAGGGTGCGGTTGAATCGTTCCACTAAACCAGGGGTGTCAAACCTGATCCATAAAGGGCCGTGTGGCTGCAGGTTTTCATTCCAGCCATGCAGCAGCACCCTGATTTGGCTTATTCAATCAACTGACACACCCACCCTTTAATCAAGGGTGGGTGTGGCTGCAAGTATTTGACTGTGTGAAGACAGTTCAGTTGATTGAATGAGCCAAGTCAGGTGTGCTGCTGCATGGCTGGAATGAAAACCTGCAGCCACAAGGCCCTTTATGGATCAGGTTTGACACCCCTGCACTAAACCGTGCGTTTGTGGGTGATACACGCTGGTGCGGATCGGCTTAATCCCCAATAACCCATACAGTTCGCGCAGTGTTCGTGACATAAACGTAGTGCCTTGATCAGTCAGAATCTCTTTCGGGATTCCAACTCGGGAGATGATGCTGAAGAGTGCCTCGGCAATACTGCGTGCTGAGATATTACACAGAGGCACGGCTTCCGGGTATCACGTTGCATAGTCCACCAGAACTAATATAAAGCGGTACCCTCGTGCTGACCGATCTAATGGCCCGACGAGATCCATCCCAATTCTCTCAAACGGGGTCTCGATTAACAGTAGAGGGCGCAAAGGCACTTTTGGAATGGCTGCTGGGTTTACTAACTGGCATTCGCGGCATGCCGTACACCACCTACGGACATCACCGCGAATCCCCGGCCAATAGAATCGGGCCATTATTTGGGCTAGTGTTTTATCCTGCCCCAAGTGTCCAGCTATGGGATTAAAGTGAGCTGCCTGGAATACCAATTCCCGGTGGCTCTTCGGAATTAAAAGCTGCGTGACGCGCTCTTTAGTTTGAGTGTTAGATAATCTATCCTTCATAATCGCGAAGTAGGGGAAGGATGGGGTGGCGTTCGGCTGGAGCGTTTGACCATCGATTACTCTCACTTGGTCAAACGCATGCCGCACAGTCTCGTCTCGCGACTGCTCTAATGGGAAATCCGCGAGGGATTCCCCAATAGAGAGAGGAGGAGCCGGCGGCTCCTCACTCTGACGCGGAGATGACGTAGACGGCTCTGTGACAGCTGCTCCCGCCAAAGCAACACCGGGACCTTCCCCTGTCAAATGGCAGGACCCACTCTCGACTAGGCGTGTCATTAAACCCCGAAATCCCGGCCAATCAGTCCCCAAAATTAGAGAGTGGGTAAGGCGAGGATTAACCACCGCCTTCACTATAAATTTTTCCCCTCTGAAAATAATGTGGACCGACACCAAAGGGTAGCTGTGAACATCCCCGTGCACACATAACACCTTCACCCCTTGTGCTCCCCCCAATGCCTTGTTTTGGACCAGGCTTTGGCGAATTGAGGTCTGATTACAACCAGAATCCTCCAACGCCTGATATGTATCCCCTTGGATACTCACCGGTATGCGATACGCTCCGGCCCGATCGAGGGCGGCCTCTGGCGCGTCGGGGATCCGAACCACTGTGCCCACTTCCATTGCCGTGCACTGCTGTTGAAGGTGGCCCGGCTCCCCGCAGCGCCAGCAAACCGGCCCGGGCTTTCCCTCTGCACCAGTGATCTGGGGCTCACTCACCTGAGGTGGGGGAGAGACAGACACAGAAGGGAGAAACGGGAGGGCCCCGCAGGTGTGGCGGGCCGGCTGGGGGGTGCCGGCCCCCGCCTCCGCGGAGGGGGAATGGGGCGAGGACGGGACACAGGAGGAGGGGGAGAGAGAGAGAGAGAGAAGAGGAGAGAAGAGAAGATGCCATCTGCTGTCCTGCCACCGGGACAGCCGCCAGATGATCCTCCGCCAGCTCGACTGCCTGATCCAGTGACGCCAGGTGGTGGCACTGGACCCACTCCGCGGTTCCGGCTGGTAAGCGGGCGATGAACTGTTCCAGTACCACCTGGTCGACGATTCCCTCGGTGTCATGATTGTTGGCCCTCAGCCACCGCCAGCAGGCATCCCGGAGCTGCTGGCCGAACGCGAACGGCCGGCCGACTTCCTCCAGTCGCAGCGCGTGGAAGCGCTGGCGCTGTTACTCCGGTGTGCGCCCCATGCACTGGAGGACGGCCCGGCGGAGGTCCACGTAGGCCAGCCGGCAGTCGGCGGGGAGCTGTAGCGCGGCCAGCTGTGCCTCTCCCGTGAGCAGGGGGAGGAGGTGCACCGCGCGCTGCTCCATCGGCCACCCCGAGGCTTCGGCGACCTGTTCAAACAACGTGATGAACGCCTCGGGTCATCTTGCGGGCCCATCTTGGTGACAATGAGGGGAGACGGGCCCGCGGCCGGAGCACTGGTGGACCCCGCCGACACGAGGAGATGCCGGAACGCCTCGCGATCTTCCTGCTGGGCCAGCACCAGGGCTTCGAAGCGCTGCTCCTGCTCCTTTCGGAGCATGACGAGTGCCTGGTGCTGGCTTTGCTGAGCCATGGGGAGGGCGTGGACCAGATCGGCGAATGGGGAGGATTCCATGGGGCTGCTGGTTTGGTGCTCCACTGTCCCAGGTTTCAGCACCACTGTAAGACTCCCTACGTGTGGGTGGAGCACAGAGGACGGCAGGACAGAGATCAGGTTTTATAAATTGGCTTTATTGCGACACTTCAGTCTAACAATATCACTCACACAGACACACACAACCGGCGTCTGGTTCAGGGTTGAGCTCCCTCCGCTCTCACTCTCCCTCCTCATATAGGGCGCGGTCACTGGGAAGACACACAAACACAGGTTACTTGCTCTCAGGTGAAGTGATTCTGCCACTTACCTTCCCTGACTCCGCCCTCCTGTCACAGACCGGCGCTTGACCACGCCCCCGCTGCCACAGTGGTGTTAACTCTACCACACTTGCTAGCCATTCTTTTGATTTTTCTAGGGCACTTATTTTGGCTTTCATTCCCTGTTTGCCCTGCGACAGGGGCTTCTAGCAGTTTAACTGCTGGTTTCCTGTGGTGCCACTCTGCTGGTCCCATTTCTCTTGTTTCTCTTTAAGCAGTCATCTCCTCTTCTCTTCAACCAAATGAGGATTTGGTTCACTCACACAGTTAACTGCAAGGTGAGCATCTTCCCTGCAGTGGAAACAGTACCATGGTCGGGGCCTACCTTTTGCTGCTTGCCTTGAACTGGACTGTCTGCTTGCCTTCTTATTTGAGTGAAGCTGAAAAGCTAAAATAAGGAAAATAAAGTGTGTATGTGAACATCAACTCTTGCCTGCTGTGCTTCTGTGCTCCACCCACATCAGGAACTGCTACAGCGGTGCTGAAACCCAGGATACACAGAAGGGAATTACCCCATGGAGTCCTCCCCATTCAAAGAGCTCATCCTTGCCCTCGCAACCGCCCAGCAGAACCAGCATCAAGCGCTGATCACCATCTGAAAGGGACAAGAGCAACGCTTTGAAGCCTTGATATTGGCCCAGCAGGAAGATTTCGGCATCTGCTTGCATCAGCAGGGGTGTTGACAATCACCACAGCTGGCACCCTCACTAAAATGGGCCCACAGGACGAGCTGGAACCATTCCTTGCCCTCATCAAACAAGCAGCTGAGATGTGGGGGTTGCTGCTGGAGCAGCACACGGCATGCCTCCTCCCGCTCCTGAATGGCTAGGTGCAGCTAGCAGCACAGTAGCTCCCTGCTGACAGCCAACTGGTGTATGCTGACCTGAAGAAAGCCATCCTGCAGTGGGTTGGCCGCTCCCCGGAACAACACCACCAGCGCTTCCGGACGCTGGCATTGGAGGAGGTAGGCTGGCCATTTGCATTTGGACAGCAACTCTGGGACACCTGATGGCAGTGGCTGATGGCAGAAGATCGCAATACAGATGAGATCATCGATCTGGTGGTACTGGAACAGTTCATCTCATGACTTCCAGAAGGAACAGTGGAATGGGTCCAGTGTCATCGCTAGAATGAGCCATTGAACTAGCAGAGGACCATCTGGAGGTGGATCCGATGGCAGGCAGATGAGGCATCTCTCCTCGCTTCTCCTCTCTCTCTCTTCTCCCCCTTTGTCTCTTTTCCCCTCCCCACCCCATTCCCCTACCATGGAAGCGGCGGCCAGCTCCTCCCCAGCCAGCCCATCGCACCCGTGGTATCCTCCCATCTCCCTGTTCCATGTCTGTGTTGTCTCCTCCTCAGGTGAGTGACTCCCATAATGCCAGTGCAGAGGGAAAGCCTGGGCCAGTGTGCTGGCATGGCAGGGAGTCAGAGCATCTCCAGAGTCGGAGCTCCACAAGGGAGGTGGGAGCTGTGATCTGGATCCCCGACGTGTCAGAGACCATCCCCGATCAGGCCAGAATGTATTGCATACCAGTAAGTGTTCAAGGGGATACATATCATGTGTTGGTGGATTCTGGTTGCAACCAGACCTCAATTCACCAAGGCCTGGTGCAAGGTGAGGCATTGGGGAGAGCACAAATGGTGAAGGTGTTGTGTGTGCATGGGGATGTTCACAGTTACCCTCTAGTGTCCATCCATATTCTGTTCCAGGGCCAAATGCATAGAATTAAGGTTGAGGTTAACCATCATCTCACCTACTCATTAATTTTGGGGACTGATTGGCCAGGGTTTAAAGAATTGATGGAACACATAATGAGAGGTGGGTCCTGCATAAATATGTCACAGAAAGCTCCTGGTGTGGCATTGACTGGGGAAGCTGTCACAGATCCGTTTACATCAGCACCACATCAGGGTGATACGAGGAGGGAGGAGCACCCCGCCCCTCCTCCCATTCTTAGGGATTCCCTTGGGGATTTCCCATTAGACCAGTCATGAGACAAGACTCTGTGGCATGCGTTTGACCAAGAGAGAGTAATCAATGGTCAAACTCTCCAGCCAAGCATGACACCGGCCTTCCCTTATTTCACTATTATCAAGGATAGGTTGTACCGAGTGACACAGGACACTCAAACTGGAGAAAAGATAACTCAGTTGTTGATCCCAAAGAGCTGTAAGGAACTTGTATTCCATGCGGCTCACTTTAATGCCATGGCTGGACACTTAGGACAAGATAAAAAAAACTAGCCTGAAGAATGGCCTGGTTCTATTGGCCAGGCATTCACGGGGACATCTGTTGGTGGTGTGCAGTGTGCCATGAATGCCAATTAGTAAATCCCATGGCCACTCCAAAAGCGCCTTTGTGCCCTCTCCCTCTAATCGAGACCCCATTTCAAATCAAATCAAGTTTATTTGTACAGCGCTTTTAACAATAAACATTGTCGCAAAGCAGCTTTACAGAATTTGAACGACTTAAAACATGAGCTAATTTTATCCCTAATCTATCCCCAATGAGCAAGCCTGTGGCGACGGTGGCAAGGAAAAACTCCCTCAGACGACATGAGGAAGAAACCTCGAGAGGAACCAGACTCAAAAGGGAACCCATCCTCATTTGGGCAACAACAGACAGCCTGACTATAATATTAACAGTTTTAACAGGTATAACCCTCAACTGTCCTCATGGGGCCGTCCTTCACAGGAGTGGGGCGATAAAACTCCGACCAGACACAGGGCACCAGGATGGATCAAGCAGGTCCGAGGGGCAGAAGAGGCCAGCATCTCAATCCCAGGATCAACATGTAACTCAGAGGGACAGATGGGGGGGGGGAAGAGAGAGAGAAAGAAAACACGTTGTTAGGTATGCCCTAAAAATGACAAGTATTAAATCTGTGTGGTAGGCTCGCAGAGACGAGAGTCTTTACATCAGGCATGACGCACAATGGCATGTTAATATGGTAAAAAATATATCATGACCTGCTCTGGCTGGATGCTTGATTGGGTGATGGGAGCACACTCCTCAGCAATGATGAGATGCAGATGGGACTCTTAGGCCTGGCCAAGACAATTCAGTTACATTTCACTGGGTCTGGGACATGCGACAGAATGTCTGACGGCCGATTCCCTGCAGGCTACGATAGCCAGTCGAGGTCCCCACCGTCTCCACCAAAAAGATTTCCTGTTGACTCCATGTAACTCAGAGGGACAGATTTGGGGTGGGGGGGGGGGGGAGAAAGAAAACACAGGTGGTTAGGTATGCCCAATGTCACCTGAATAAGTAGGAACAGTATACATATTGCACCGAGTACAAGCAGGGACTCCGGCAACTAACTATGACAGCATAACTAAAAGGAGAGAGCCAGAAGGTAACACAGGCATGAGGGAGCCCCGGGACATAAAGCAGCCAGCCACTGCACCGTCAACAAACTCGAGTGAGCAAGCGAGTGGGGACTGACAGCATCCATACATCCCAGTTTACCAAAACACTCTATGTCTGAGGACCCTCCAGATCTACTCCTTTACCTCATAAACACCATTAACAAAAGGCTTGACTAAACAGATATGTTTTCAGCCTAGACTTAAATGCTGAGACTGTGTCTGATTCCCGAACATTACTTGGAAGGCTGTTCCATAACAGTGGGGCTTTGTAAGAAAAGGCTCTGCCCCCTGATGTAGCCTTCAATATACGAGGTACCAGCAGATAGCCTGCACCTTTTGATCTAAGTAGGCGTGGCGGGTCATAGAGGAGCAGAAGTTCACTCAGGTACTGTGGTGCGAGACCATTTAGTGCTTTAAAGGTCAATAGTAGTATTTTATAATCAATACGAAATTTGATTGGGAGCCAATGCAGTGTGGATAAGACAGGCGTGATATGGTCATATTTTCTAGTTCTAGTAAGGACTCTTGCTGCGGCATTTTGAACTAACTGGAGCTTGTTTATGCACTTATTGGAACATCCAGACAGTAAGGCATTACAATAATCCAACCTGGAAGTAACGAAAGCATGAACTAGTTTTTCTGCATCATGCAATGACATTAAATTTCTTATCTTTGCAATATTTCTGAGATGAAAGAAAGCTATCCGGGTGATGTTATCAATGTGAGTTTCGAATGAAAGACTGGGGTCAATAATCACTCCGAGGTCTTTTACTGCTGCATGTGAAGAAACAGAAAGGCCATCCAGAGTTACTGTGTAATCAGAAAACTTACTTCTAGCTGTATGTGGTCCTAGCACAAGTACTTCAGTCTTGTCATTTGAGTGAATTACGATGGATCTTGTTGGGCCATTAGATTGGTCAGCACAGGGTTATCACTTTATTTTAGTTCTGGTGGACTATGCAACACGATATCTGGAAGCAGTGCCTCTCCGCAAGATCTCAGCATGCAGTATTGTGGAAGTGCTCTTCTGTATTATCTCCTGGGTCAGGATTCCAAAAGAAATCCTGACAGACCAAGGCACTACATTTATGTCATGCATACTGTGTGAGCTGTATGGATTACTGGGAATTAAGTCTATCTGGATCAGTGTCTATCACCCACAAATGGATGGCTTAGTGGAGAGTTTTAACCAAACACTCAAGAACATACTTTGGAAATTTGTAAGTGAGGACACACATAATTGGGGTAAATGGCTTGAGCCCCTGTTATTTGCAGTACGAGAGGTCCTGCAAGCTTCCATGGGGTTTTCTCCATTTGAATTATTATATGGGCATAAGCTGCATGGCATTTTGGATGTGCTTCAAGAAAAGCAGCCACCCTCAGTGTCTATGGAATTGAGTCCTGGATTATCACTAAGAAGTTTGAAAAGCAGAGTGCCTCATTCCAAACTGCATGCTTAAGAATCACCTAGAGGTAAAGAATGAAGACCATGTGTCCAATGAAGAAGTTTACAAGCAAAGTCAAAGTCTCTCTCTGTCATCATCACTGATCATCAAATGCTTTCTTGGCCATTCCCTATGGATACCCACAAAGATCTGGTGTCAAAATATGCTTTATACTCTCCAACTCATGGGACCACATCAAGAGGAAGACCAAAACTGCAATTCAACAAATATGTATCTCAACTGCTGTGTAATGAACATGAGATGAGTTCAGAAGAGATCAGGAATGCTGCCCAAGACCTTGTAGGTTGTAAAATATTCATCAAGGCCCCTTGCCATCATTCACCCCAAGAATGATGCAACTGACAGAGAGACAGAAAGAGAAAGGCTTGTGCATTTCAAATAATTAGAATATTATGAAAAAGTTCACTTTTTTCATAATTTAATTAAAAAGGTAAACGTTCATATAGTCTATATTTATTACATATAAAGTGAAATATTTCAAACCTTTTTTGTTTTAATTTAATGATTATGGCTTATGGATCATGGAAATCAGAAATCCAACATTTCAATTTATTAGAATATTTTCTAAGATCAGTGAAAGAAGGATTTACAATACAGAAATGCATTACAAGCTGGAATTAAAATTGATTTTTTTTGGGTGGGGTGGGGAGAGCATTTGATTTAAACAACATGTCTACCACTTTAAAGGTGACAATTGTTGTTTAATTGTGACACAAACAATAATTAAGATGAAAAAACAGGAATCTGAAGTGGGCATAGGTATCACCCCCTTTTGTATGAAACCCCTAAATAAGAGCTGGTCCAACCAATTCACTTCAGAAGTCATATAATTAATTGATTAAGATCCACCTGTGTGCAATTAAAGTGTCACATGATATGTCACGTGATATGTCACATGATGTCTGTATAAATCAACCTGTTCTGGAAGGACCATGACTCTGAAACACTACTAAGCAAGCAACATGAAAATCAAGGAGCACTCCAGACATGTCAGAAACAAAGTTGGGGAAAAGTATAGATCATGGTTGGGTTATAAAAAATATCACAAACTTTGAATATTCCAGAGAGCACCGTTAAATCCATTATAGTAAAATGGAAAGAATATGTAACCACAACAAACCTGACAAGAGAAGGCCACTCACCAAAACTCACAGACCAGGCAAGGAGGGCATTAATCAGAAATGCAACAAAGACACCAAAGATAACACTGAAGGAGCTGCAAAGATCCACAGTGGAGATGGGAGTATCTGTCCATTGGACCACTTTAAGCCATACACTCCACAGAGTGGGGCTTTATGGAAGAGTGGCCAGAAAAAAGCCATTGCTTAAGAAAACAAGTTTGGAGTTTGCCCAACAGCATGTGGCAGACTCCCCAAACACATGGAAGAAGATTCTCTCTTCAGATGAGACTAAAATTGATCTTTTTGGCCATTATGGGAAATACCCTGTGTGGTACAAACCCAACACCCTGAGAACACCATTCCTACAATGAATCATAGTGGTGGCAGCATGCTGTAGGGATATTTTCCAACTGCAGGGACAGGAAAGCTGGTCAGGATTGAAGGAAAGATGGATGGCACTAAAAACAGGCCAATTCTGGAGAAAAACCTGTTTGAGCCAGCCAGAGGTTTGAGACTGGGATAAAGGTTCATGTTGCAGAAGGACAATTACCCTAAACATACTGTTAAAGCTACACTGGAGTGGTTTAAAGGGAAACATTTAAATGTCTTGCAATGACTTAATCAAGTCCTCAATCCAATTGAGAATTTGTGGCATAACTTGAAGATTGCTGTACACCAATGCAACCCATCTAACTTGAAGGAGGTGGAGCAGTTTTGCCTTGAGGAATGGGTAAAAATCCCAGTGGCTAGATATGCTAAGCTAACAGAGACCTACCCCAAGAGACTTGATGCTGTAATTGCAGCAGAAGGTGTCTCTATGAATTATTCACTGGGGGTGAATACTTATGCACACTCCAGATTCCTGTTTTTTCATCTTAATTATTGTTTGTGTCACAATAAAACAACAATTTGCACCTTTAAAATTGTAGGCATGTTGTGTAAATCAAATGGTGCTCTCCCCCCAAAAATAAATTTTAATTCAAGCTTGTAATGCGACAAAACAAGACTAACACCAAGGGGATGATTACTTTTGCAAGACACTGTATGTTCATTTAAATGTTTAAAACTTGGTTGGGGCTCCTTTACATTGAATTATTGCATCAGTCCATCATGGCATGGAGGCGATCAGCCAGTGGCACTGCTGATGTGTTGTTTGAAGCCCAGGTTGCTTTGAAGGTGGCCTTCAGCTTTTCTGTTTTTGGGTTGGATGTTTCTTATCTTCCTCTTGACACTACACCATAGATTCTCAATAGGGTTCGGGTCAGGTGAGTTGGCTGGACAGTACCACATAGATTATCTATCGGATTCACATCAGGAGAGTTGGCTGACCAATCAAATACAGTTATATCATGGTCAGCAAACCATTTGGTAGTAGTTTTGGCAATGTGTAAGTCCTACTGGAAAAGGAAGTTGGCATCTCCATGAAGCTTGTCAGGAGATGGATGCAGGAAGTGCTCTAAAATTTCTTAGTAGATGGCTGCATTGAGTTTGGACTTGATAAAACACAGTGGACGTACACTAGCAGACGGCATGTTACCACAAATCATCACAGATGATGGAAACTTCACACTGGACTTCAAATACCTTGGATTCTGTGCCTCTCCAGTCTTCCTCCAGATTCTCTCATTCTCATCTCATTATCTCTAGCCGCTTTATCTTTCTACAGGGTCGCAGGCAAGCTGGAGCCTATCCCAGCTGACTACAGGCGAAAGGCGGGGTACACCCTGGACAAGTCGCCAAGTCATCACAGGCCTGACACATAGACAACCTTTCACACTCACCAGGGCCGGTTCTGCCCTAATCTGGACCCGGGTGCAACATCGCGCAACCCCCCCCCAAAAAAAACACACACACACACACACCAGTCTAAATCAAGACAACCATCACATAACTATAAACATTTTACATCAACTATTTTAACTAAATGGGCTATAATAAATGAGCCTGCAGCCACGGCGGGCTGCCTTAAAAAGTAACCATTTGTCCTACCTTAAAACTCGTTTTGCATTTTCTGCCTCCTTTTTTTGTATTTTCGACCCTGCGTTTTTCTTTCCTTTTCTGAAAACCCGATTTGTGTCCAGACATTTTGTTCTGCTACCAACGAACTAACTCGTCAGGTCTCGTCTCTCGAGCCCGCGATGATTCCCGTGGGAGGGGCAACAATTGATACATTTTTACAAACAGCCAATAAACAGCCAATAGGGAGGCTGCAACGTTCAGGTGCTCCTTTGCTCAGAGACACTCAGTAATGCACTCATTCAGGAACAGAGAGAACTCTTTATTTTGTCTTATTTTTTGGGGCCCCTCTCCACACCAGTCCCGGGTGCAAATGCTACCGTTGCTACCCCTCCAGAACCGGCCCTGACACTCACATTCACACCTACGGTCAATTTAGAGTCCCTCCAGATTCTACATAGGAAATTTGCCTAAGTAAAATTTACTCAAATTGAAGAAAAATTTATTCTATGCCAAACATTTGTTCCCTCCTTAAAAACAGTAAAAGTTTCTCTTTTGATAGAACTGTTTTTTTCCAGAGATAGATCTCCTCAATTTAGTCTTAATATTTTACAACCCCGATTCCAAAAAAGTTGGGACACAGTACCAATTGTAAATAAAAATGGAATGCAATAATTTACAAATCTCAAAAAAACGATATTGTATTCACAGTAGAACATAGACAATATATCAAATGCCAAAAGTGAGACATTTTGAAATTTCATGCCAAATATTGGCTCATTTGAAATTTCATGACAGCAACACATCTCAAAAAAGTTGGGATGCTGGAGGACCAAATTGCAACTCATTAGGTCAATTGGCAATAGGTCATTAACATGACTGGGTATAAAAAGAGCATCTTGGAGTGGCAGCGGCTCTCAGAAGTAAAGATGGGAAGAGGATCACCAATCCCCCTAATTCTGCACTGACAAATAGTGGAGCAATATCAGAAAGGAGTTCGACAGTGTAAAATTGCAAAGAGTTTGAACATATCATCATCTACAGTGCATATTATCATCAAAAGATTCAGAGAATCTGGAAGAATCACTGTGCGTAAGGGTCAAGGCTGGAAAACCATACTGGGTGCCCGTGATCTTTGGGCCCTTAGACGGCACTGCATCACATACAGGCATGCTTCTGTATTGGAAATCACAAAATGGGCTCAGGAATATTTCCAGAGAACATTATCTGTGAACACAATTCACCGTGCCATACACCGTTGCCAGCTAAAACTCTATAGTTCAAAGAAGAAGCCGTATCTAAACATGATCCAGAAGCACAGATGTCTTCTCTGGGCCAAGGCTCATTTAAAATGGATTGTGGCAAAGTGGAAAACTGTTCTGTGGTCAGACGAATCAAAATTTGATTCATCTGACCACGAATTCTCTAGATACTGCATCAATTACAGCATCATGGCTGCGTAGAAGAAGGGTCTGGGTACTGGACTGGCCAGCCTGCAGTCCAGATCTTTCACCCATAGAAAACATTTGGTGCCTCATAAAATGGAAGATATGACAAAAAAGATCTAAGACAGTTGAGCAACTAGAATCCTACATTAGACAAGAATGGGTTAACATTCCTATCCCTAAACTTGAGCAACTTGTCTCCTCAGTCCCCAGACATTTACAGACTGCTGTAAAGAGAAAAGGGGATGTCTCACAGTGGTAAACATGGCCTTGTCCCAACTTTTTTGAGATGTGTTGTTGTCATAAAATTTTAAATCACCTAATTGTTCTCTTTAAATGATACATTTTCTCAGTTTAAACATTTGATATGTCATCTATGTTCTATTCTGAATAAAATATAGAATTTTGAAACTTCCACATCATTGCATTCCATTTTTATTTACAATTTGTACTTTGTCCCAACTTTTTTGGAATCGGGGTTGTACACTTTGTGCTGGTATTTGACTTAATTCAGGGTGTCTTGAAATGAACTCTTGTACTGTTTAAATCAGTTCAGAGCCACAACCAACTTTGTTACTCTGTTACACAATTGCTCTGTAATTTTGCTCTCATTCCAACTCCAAATTTTGCTCTCTAAACTCAAAATACAAAATTAACTATTTTTGAGGAAAATACTTTTAATTCTGGAATAATTGCTCAGTCAATTTTCCTGTGTAGGACATGGATTTCTAAATGAAATTCAAAATTTACTTTCATCTGAAAAGAGGACTTTGAACCACTGAGCAACAGTCCACTTCTTTCTTTCCTTCACCCAGGTAAGATGCTTCTGACGTTGTCTCTGGTTCAGGAATGGCTTGATATTAGTAAAGTGACTGTGGTAGCCCCTTTCCTGAAGACATTTGTGCATGATGGCTCTTGATGCACTGACGCCAGCTTCAGTCCACACCTTGTGAAAATCTCCCAAGTTCTTGAATTGACTTTAATTTACAATCTGTTGCTTGTGCACCTTTTCCAGCCAGCCTTTTCAGCAATGACCTTCTGTGGCTTACCCTCCTTGTGAAGGGTGCCGATGATCATCTTCTGGACATCTGTCAAGTCAGCAGTCTTCCTCATGATTGTGGTTGTGTGTATTGAACTAGACTGAGAGATACACAGTATTTATACTGTTTTACTCAAACTCAAAATGAAATACTCATATATTAAGATTTTTTTGCACTGTAGGCCATAATTATCAGAATTAAAATAGGAATAAGCTTCAAACATTTAATTTACATGTATTTAGTTGAGAATATGTTAAATTCTCACTGTCTTAAATAACTGATGGAAAATATTGAACTTTTTCATGATATTCTAATTGAGATGCACTAGTGATGTACAGTATAGACAATATATACATTACACAATATCAAGATAGATGCAACATACAATATCAACAATAGAGATGAGCCCCAATGATTCTTTCTGCTGTCCTTACTGTCCTCTGCAGGCTGTTTCTGTCCTGTTTTGTGGCTGCTCCAAACCAGACTGTGATTGAGGTGCACAGGACAGATTCAATGACTGCAGTGTAGAACTGTCTCAGCAGCTCCTGCAGTAGACCATATTTTCAGAGTGGCCACAGAATGTACGTTTTCTGCTGGCCTTTTTTGTGGGTGGAGTTGATGTTAGTTTCTCACTTCAAGTCTTATGAAATGGTAGTTCCCAGGAACTTTAAGGGATCTTCCAGTGGATTTATTTTCAAACTTATTTAATGTAAAATTAGTTGTAGATTTCAAAAATCTAATTTTCATTTTCAGATACCAAATACTTGTTGAGAAAAATTATTTTATTTTATTATTATTATTTTTTTTTTTAGAATACTGGATGGACTTCCTATGGTAATGACACATGCGACAACATCAGGGAGTGGTCGCTTGAAGCAACTCAACTGTTTATATTTTCAGTTTACATCATAATTTTGCTAGTTTTACAAGTATTTTTTACCAAATTTATCAGTTTATAAATAAGTATGCCTCATTGTGTAGCATATAAATGCCACAATGATGCTAAAAAGAAAGCACAAGCTGGAACTAGACTGCATTTCCACAAAGAAAATGCAGTGTCCTTGCTCAGCTGTAGCAGAGGGTCACTGACAGAAACTGGATCAGACATGAGATTTTTCTCTGCAAAATCATTTTTTCACATCATCTATAGAAAGTAAGTGTGTGTGTGTGTGTGTGTGTGTGTGTGTGTGTGTGTGTGTGTGTGGCTGCACGCTCTAAGATTTTGGTTTAAAATGGCTCAACTTGCAGTGCGACATGACATCTTGTGGTGTAAAAACTTTTTTACATGACCTTCAGCTGGTGCTTGGTAGATTAACACAGAGAGTGTGTGGCATGCTTTAAAACAGAGATTTTAGAGGTCTTCATGCTCTCATTGGCTATAAACCTATTTTTCAGCTTTTCAATGTAGCTTCTCTTAGGCCCTCTGATTTCCTTAGTCAGCATGTTTCTGGCCTGATTTCCAGGGCTCTGTCCCCACTTCTGGAGGCATTCTCCTTCTCCTGTCGGAGTGATCTTCTTATCTCATCTCATCTCATCTCATCTCATTATCTCTAGCTGCTTTATCCTGTTCTACAGGGTCGCAGGCAAGCTGGAGCCTATCCCAGCTGACTACAGGCGAAAGGCGGGATACACCCTGGACAAGTCGCCAGGTCATCACAGGGCTCGGAGTGGTCTTCATCTCATCTCATCTCATTATCTCTAGCCGCTTTATCCTGTTCTACAGGGTCGCAGGCAAGCTGGAGCCTATCCCAGCTGACTACAGGCGAAAGGCGGGATACACCCTGGACAAGTCGCCAAGTCATCACAGGGCTTGGAGTGGTCTTAGTTTGGTTATTATTATTATTATTATTATTATTTTGATTAGTTAATTATTATTTTATTTCTTGCAGTATGTTACATTTTATTTGCACTCGTAGAAATACAGTCAGGACAAATAAATATCAGCAACTTTTGATTTTGTGACTTAATATGCAGTTACAGTCAAAAGTGTGGACACACCTACTCCTTCATAGGTTTTTTTTCTGTATTTTGACTATTTTCTACATTTTAGAAAAATAGTGAAGCCGTCAAAATTGTGAAATAACATACGTAACATATATGGAATTATGTGGTAAACAAAAATGTTTAAAAATGCTTTATATATTTTAGAGAGTAACCACCATTTACCTTGATGACAGCTTTGCACACTATTGGCATTGTCTTAGCCAGGTTCATGTGGTAGTCAGCTAGTATGCTTTTCTATTACCAGGTGTGCCTTGTTAAAAGTTAATTAGTGAAATTTCTTGCCTTATTAATGTGTTTGAGACCATCAAACAGGAAATAGAAAATAATAAGAAAACAGTAAATAGCCCTAATCCACAACCATAGTAATCCATATTATGTTACAAGCTGCTAAACTAATTAAAGAGAACTGACATTCCATCATTACTTTAGGACATGAAATGTCTTTTAATTCATTAAAAAAAAATCTAATTCGAAGGTGTGTCCAGAGTTTTGACGGGCACTGTACATCCACTCAATGTCCACTTCCAATTTACATACATAATGTATGTTGACTGATGATCAAGAACGTATATATTGTAGGGGACTTGGGGGAAATTATGTAAATGTCATGGAAATTCTGTAAAAAGTGAGACAGAAACACACAAAAAGAGGTAAATAGAAATATTTAATTTAATTTGTGCAAATTGGCTCAGAGCATCTGATGTGCTGAGAGCCATGAACAGAATAATTTTACAGTTTATATTGGGGAAAAAAAAAAAAACTTGACAAAAGAAGATGTAATATGTCCCTGATGTGGGTGGAGTACAGAAGCATGGCAGGTGAGAGAATGTTCACACACGCTTTTATTTTGGGACCTCATGTTGCTGTACAGCTTTAACTGTCCATTTAAATTCACACACAGATGCATGTACACACACGCGCACACACACACACTTCTGTTCTGGTGTGGGAGATCTCTTCTCTCTGCTCTCTTCCTCTTTTTCTATCCTCCACCATCACTGCAACAAACACACACACACAACATTAATCAACAACAGATGCATTGATTTTGCCACTCACCTTCCCTGGCCCCGCCCTCCATTCACAAACTGATGCTAGGCCATGCCCCCGCTGCCACATACTCCCACCGCCTTACTCAGGCCGGGGAGCTGTCCAGCCTGCAGTGGACTTTCCCGCCCCGATAGGATAGGAAGTCTGCCACCACCATCTGCACCCTCGGCCTGTGGACCCCCTCAAATTTAAATGGCTGGAAGGTGAGATACCAACATGTGAGCAATGCATTAGCATCCTTCACATGGTGGAGCCACTGGAGGGGTAAGTGGTCTGAATCTGGCCTGAATTGGAGGGTGAAGACTGCCCACTTGATGGCCAGGAACTGCTTTTCAATGGTGCTGGACTTAACTTCATGCACTGAGAGCTTGGGGCTGATGTACAGTACAGGGCATTGCTTGCCCTCCACCTCCTGGGACAAAACAGCCCCCAGCCCTCTGTCAGATGTGTCCGTCTTCAAAATAAAGGGGAGAGAGAAGTCAGGGGAGTTTAAGAGTGGCCCTCACACAGTGCAGCTTTTACCTTAGTAAAAGCCTGTTGGCAGTGCTCCATCCACTGGATTGGATCTGGTGCTCCCTTTTTAGTGAGATCAGTCAGCAGGCTGGTGACGTCCAAATAATTAGGTATGAACCATTGATAATAGCCAGCCAGCCCCAGGAACTGTCTTACCCTCTTTTTGGTCTTGGGCCTCAGGCAGGTTGCAATCGCTGCAGTCTTGTCAATTTGGGGACACACCTGCCCATGACCCAAGTGGAAACCCAGATACCATACTTTCACCCACCCAATTGCACACTTTTTTGGGTTAGCTGTGAGACCTGCACACCTCAGTGTCTCTAAGACAGTCCTAAGGTGTTCAAGGTGCCTTGGCCAATTGTTGCTGTACATGATAATGTCATCGAGGTATGCTACTGCATAGGCGGCATGGGGACGAAGGATCTTTTCCATGAGCTGTTGCAATGTAGCAGGAGCCCCAAATAACCCAAAAAGAAGCATGACAAATTGGTTTAATCCAAATGGGGTGGAAAAGGCCATTTTCTCTCAGGATAGAGGAGTCAAGCAGATCTGCCAATATCCCTTCATCAAATCCAGTGTCGAATAAAAGTGAGCAGCACCTAACTGATCGAGCAACTCATCAATGCAAGGCATTGGGTATGTGTCAAATTTAGACACTGCATTGACTTTTCTATAGTCTACACAGAACTGGACCGACCCATCAGTCTTGGGTAGCAGGATCACCGGGCTGCTCCAGTCACTGTGGGACTCCTTGATTATGCCCATATCAAGCATGGTCTTGAGTTCATCCTGAACCACCTTTTTTGTGCGTTTGGGTGAGCGGTAAGGCCAGCTACACACCACCACTCCCAGGGGCATTTCAGTGTGGTGTTCTATGAGGTACTGTAGGTGCAGCTGGGAAGGGGTGAGAACACGTCAGCAAATTCCTGTTGCAACTTGGCAACCTCTGTGACTTGGGCCAGTGAGAGGTGGTCTCCACAAGGGACCAGAGCAGTTTGGGTTATTGGTTTGGTTGTTTTTACTTCTGGCCCCTGTTCCACCTTCTCTGGAACTACCAATGCCAATGCCACAGGGACCCACTCATTCCAGTGTTTTAATAGGTTGATGTGGTATATTTGCAGGGCCCCCCCCCCATCCATTTGCCTCACCTCATAGTCGAAGTCTCTGATTCGCTGTGTGACCTTGAAGGGCCCTTGCCACTTGGCAACTAATTTAGAGCTCAACATGGGCAATAACATGAGTATGTTGTCTCCCAGGTTGAACTCTCTAAGGTACATGCCCCTGTCGTACAGCTGGGCTTGACATTATTGTGCCTGCTGTAAATTCTTCTGGGTTAGGTGGATGAGGGTGTGGAGTTTTGTGCATAGATTGAGAATGTATTGAATTTTGTTCTTACAAGGTTTAGGTCCCTCCTCCCAATTTCCCCGCAGCAAGTACAAAATGCTGCAAGGCTTACACACATATAATAATTCAAATGGTGAAGATCCTGTGGAGGCTTGCAGGACCTCTTGTACTGTGAATAACAGGAGCTCAAGCCATTTATCCCAATTATGTGCATCTTCAATTACAAATTTCCAAATTAAATTTTTAAGTGTCTGATTAAATCACTCCATGAAGCCATCCGTTTGTGTGTGATAGATTCTGGTGCAGATAGATGTAATTCCCAGTAACCCATACAGTTTGTGCAATGTGCATGACATAAATATAGTGCCTTGGTCTGTCAGGATTTCTTTCGGAATCCTGACCCGGGAGATAACATGGAAGAGTGCTTCCATAATACTGCATGTGGAGGTATTGCGAAGAGGCACTGCTTCCAGATATCACGTTGCATAGTCCACCAAAACTAAAATAAAGCAATATCCTCATGCTGACCAATCTAATGACCCGATGAGATCCATACCAATTCTCTCAAAGGGGGTCTTGATTAGAGGGAGAAGGCACAAAGGTGCTTTTGGAGTGACTGCAGGATTTACTAATTGGCATTTGTGGCATGCCGCATACCACCAATGGATGTCCCTGTGAATCCCTGGCCAATAGAACTGGGCCATTATTCAGGCTAGTTTTTTATCCTGTCCTAAGTGTCCAGCCATGGGATTAAAGTGAGTTGAAGGGAACATGAGTTCCCTACGGCTCTTAGGGATTAACAACTGGGTTAATTGTTCACCAGTTTGAGTGTTCTGTGTCACTCGATACAGCGAAATATGGGAAGGCGGGTGCCGCATATGACTGAAGAGTTTGACCATCAATTACTTTCACTTGGTCAAATGCATGATGCAGAGTCTCATCTCATGACTGCTCTAATGGGAAATCCTTGAGGGAATTCCCTGAGAGGGAGGAGGGGCAACCTGCTCCTCACTCCTCACATCGCCCTGATGTGGTGCTGACTTAGTTGGCTCTGTGACAGCTTCCCCAGTCAATGCCACACTGGGATCCCCCCATGATGTATCACTGGAGGACCAACCACCTACTATGTGTTCCATTAAGTTTCTGAACCCCAGTCAAACAATCCACAAAATCAGCGGGTGGGGGAGACGAGGATTAACCATTTATACTATGTTTTTTTCCCCAGAAATAGAATATGGGCAGACACTATAGGATAATTGTGAACATCCCCATGCACACACAAAACCTTCACCACTTGTGCTCTCCCGAATGCCCCCGTCCCTCTCGGGGGCAGTTTCTGGTGTGTTGGGGATCCGGACCACAACTCCCACCTCCATTGCAGAGCACTGACTCTGGTAATGCCCCGGCTCCCCGCAGTGCCAGCATACTGGCCCAGGCTTTCCTGGTGTTATAGGCATCACTCACCTGAGGGGGGAAAGACACAGACATGGAAGAGGGAAACGGGAGGACACCATGGGTGCAATGGGCCAGCTGGGGGGGAGCTGGTCCCTGCCTCTGCAGTGGGAGAACAGGGGAGAGAAAGGAAGAGGAGAGGGAGGGAGGAAGAGAGAGAGAGATAAAACAAGGAGAGGCAACCCATCCACCTGCCATCTGATCAGCCACCAGATGGTCCTCTGACAACTCGATGGCATGCTCCAGCAATGCCGGGCGAGGACACTGGACCCACTCTGCCGTTCCTTCCAGAAGTTGAGTAATGAACTATTCCAGTGTCATCAGATTGATGATCCCATTGGAGTCACAGTCATCCACCCTCAGCCACCATCAGCTGGCTTCCCATAGCTGTTGGCCAAATAAGAACAGCTGGCAGACCTCCTCCAATGTCAGAGTCTGGAAGTGCCAGTGATGATGTTCCAGGGCACGGCCAACATGCTGCAGGATGGCTTTCTTCAGGTCAGTGTATATGAGCCAGCTGTCAGCAGGGAGCTGATGTGCGGTGAGCTGCACCTCACCAGTGAGGAGCAGAAGTAGATGCGCTGCACGCTGCTTGACTGGCTACACCCATGCTTCGGCTGCTTGCTTGAGCAGAGTGATAAAGGCTTCCAGATCATTGTGAGGGCCCATTTTCATGAAGGTGATGTGGAGAGGGTCCACTGCAGTGGTGGTCGAGGACCCCGCCGATGCAAGCAGATGCTGGAACACCTGGTGATCTTCCTGCTGTGCCAGCATCAAGGCTTCAAAGCATTGCTCTTGCTCCTTCCGGAAGGAGGTCAGCACTTGATGCTGGTTCTGCTGGGTGGTAGCGAGGGCATGTCGCTACCACCATTTATGAGATCCTTAAATGGGGAGGACTCCATGTGGTGGTTCCCTTCCATACTACCAGCTTTCAGCACCACTGTAATATGTCCCTGATGTGGGTGTACAGAAGCATGGCAGGCGAGGGATGATGTTCACATGCTTTTATTTTGAGACCTTGTGTTGCTTTTCAGCTTTAACCATCCATTTCTATTCTCACACACACACACACACAGAGTTGTGTTCTGGTCTAGGAGATCTCTTCTCTCTGCTCTCTCCCTCCTTTTCTCTCCACCACCATCACTGCAACAAACACACACACACATTAATTGACAACAGGTGCACTGACTTTGCCACTCACCTTCCCTGGCCCAGTCCTCCATTCACAAACTGATGGTAGGCCACACCCCCACTGCCACAGAAGAATTTTCAAGGAAACATAATTAAACATAAATAGCTATATGCTGACTCAGTTCCTGTGAATTCTTCAAATCAGTTAGGACAGACCTTAATATACCAAAAAAATCAGTCAGGTCAGCCTGTACTGATTTTTCTGTCAGAAAAAAACAAACAAAAACAAACAAACAAACAAACAAAAACATTATCCCCGTGATGATCTACCACTTAGCACAATCAGGCAACAGCTTTTAGAAAATCACTAGGTTTTCGGTTGAAAAATAGAAATCATTATCAGCTTTAAGCATTATGAAACAATTCTGCTAATACAATCCCTCCCTTTAAGCATTTCATGTTAACTTACAAAAATTAATTTAATAATGATAATAATAATAATAATAATACTTTTTTTAAATGTTATCTTCATTTTTCACTCTACCTTTATATTTTGCATTCCATATGCACTTTATATTTTACATTTCATATTTTATATATATATTTATTTTTATTTTGGTAAGCGTAGTTTGGTCGGGCAGTTGCAAAATAAGAATTTCTTTACCCAATAATAAACCACTGTGTCTGTTATTGTGTATATGACAAATAAAAATCTTGAATATTGAATCTTGAATAATAATAATTCTCTCAGTACCACTTTCATCAAGGAACAAAACTTACATTGCAAGATTTGCAACAAGTTGTACAACCCCAATTCCAAAAAAGTTGGGACAAAGTACAAATTGTAAATAAAAACGGAATGCAATGATGTGGAAGTTTCAAAATTCCATGTTTTATTCAGAATAGAACATAGATGACATATCAAATATTTAAACTGAGAAAATGTATAATTTAAAGGGAAAAATTAGGTGATTTTAAATTTCATGACAACACCACATCTCAAAAAAGTTGGGACAAGGCCATGTTTACCACTGTGAGACATCCCCTTTTCTCTTTACAACAGTCTGTAAACATCTGGGGACTGAGGAGACAAGTTGCTCAAGTTTAGGGATAGGAATGTTAACCCATTCTTGTCTAATGTAGGATTCTTGTTGCTCAACTGTCTTAGGTCTTTTTTGTTGTATCTTCCGTTTTATGATGCACCAAATGTTTTCGATGGGTGAAAGATCTGGACTGCAGGCTGGCCAGTTCAGTACCTGGACCCTTCTTCTACGCAGCCATGATGCTGTAATTGATGTAGTATGTGGTTTGGCATTGTCATGTTGGAAAATGCAAGGTCTTCCCTGAAAGAGACGTCATCTGGATGGGAACATATGTTGCTCTAGAACCTGGATATACCTTTCAGCATTGATGGTGTCTTTCCAGATGTGTAAGCTGCCCATGCCACATGCACTAATACCATCAGACCCCATACCATCAGAGATGCAGGCTTCTGAACTGAGCACTGATAAGAACTTCTTCCAGATTCTCTGAATCTTTTGATATTATGCACTGTAGATATGTTCAAACTCTTTGCAATTTTACACTGTTGAACTCCTTTCTGATATTGCTCCACTATTTGTCGGCACAGAACTAGGGGGATTAGTGATCCTCTTCCCATCTTTACTCCTGAGAGCCGCTGCCACTCCAAGATGCTCTTTTTATACCCAGTCATGTTAATGACCTATTGCCAATTGACCTAATGAGTTGCAATTTGGTCCTCCAGCTGTTCCTTTTTTGTACCTTTAACTTTTCCAGCCTCTTATTGCCCCTGTCCCAACTTTTTTGAGATGTGTTGCTGTCATGAAATTTCAAATGAGCCAATATTTGGCATGAAATTTCAAAATGTCTCACTTTTGACATTTGATATGTTGTCTATGTTCTATTGTGAATACAATATTAGTTTTTGAGATTTGTAAATTATTGCATTCCATTTTTATTTACAATTTGTACTTTGTCCCAACTTATTTGGAATCGGGGTTGTATTTGGCAGGTGTCTTGGTTCTGTGACTTCCCCACTCTTCCACGTGCATATATGGAAAGCCTTGTGGCAGGGAGAGCACACATCCCTGCCCTACCATGTGCCTACATGGAAAAGCTAAAGCAGAGAGATCCATAGCAACCCCCCTCCAATCGGGTACAGAACAGAACAGGCATCAATGACAACAAAGATTACATTGATTAAGGTCAGAATATGGTACCTTCCTGTCCTTCCATGTGCCTACATGGAAAGCCTTGAGGCAGGGAGATCACCTCCCTGCCCTTCCATATGCCTGCATGGAACAGCTAAAGCAGGGAGGGCAGCAGCAATGAAAATGGCATGGATTAGGTCTCATAGCCTCATTGACAAGGGCCAAATGCAATGGTTAGATGACTGGGTTAACACATCTCCAAATCTATAGGTCATGGGGGTGTTCCCGGTATCCACCGATTATTATCTATCAGAAAGTTGTCCAAGGAAGAGCAATCAGTGAACCACAGAAGAGCACCTGCACAACTGCTGCAAAAGTTAATTCTGGCTATGGTATAAAGGTGTTAGAACACACAACACATCACAGCTTGCTTTGTTTGGGCTGAGTAGCTGCAAACTGGTCAGGGTGCTCATGCTGACTCCTGTCTGCCAGGAAGGTGCCTATAATAGGCATGTGAGTATCAGAACTGGACCATGGAGCAGTGAAAGAAGGTGGCCTCAACTGGGTGGTGAGCAGGAATCAATCATACAGAAATGACATTGATTAAAGCCAGACAGCATGAAAGGAGAGGAGTTGGGGTGTAGGTGGGGTTTAAAATGGCTTGTAGATGAAGCAGCAAAATAAGGCAGGTTAAAGCAGCTTAAATAAGTTGCTCAATGAGAGATTTGCCAATAGAATGCATAGACGGGAATCAGCTGAGCTGACAGCTGATGTGGACTGGCTTGAGATCAGCTGCAGTCAGCTGATATAGCTGGGAATGAGGGCGGAACTTGACTTTGTGGCCTGCCAGAACTATGCTATGCTTGATTTCTCTCAGAACCCCTTTCATCAAGGAACATTATTTACATTGCAATATTTGCAACAAATTGTATTTGGCAGGTGACTGTGTTCTGGGACCTCCCTGCCCTTCCACATGCATACGTGGAAAGCCTTGGGGCAGGGAGAGCACACCTCTCTGCCCTACCATGTACCTACATGGAAAGGCTAAAGCAGGGAGAGCTGCAACAAAGCCCCTTAAAACCACCACACCAGGCAGACCCCCCTGGCCTTACAGGCTTTCATGAAAGAGCCAGCCAGAAGTACTCACTCAACTATTAAGTAGGAAGCAAGTTAAACAAAGGTGAAATATGGTGAGATAAGTTGAATCTTCACAGATTACTAGTTGGGGTAACATAGCTAGTAAGTTTATACAGAGAGCCTGAGCAGCTTTGCAAAAACATTTATTGTGTAATCTAGAGCAGTTTGAATGAACAGGGCAGGTCAGGCTGGATGGCACTGCCTCTGGGCACAGTTGGTGAAATTCTGAAATTCAATATGGGACAAAAATTGGCTCTGGTTGTCCAAGCCTGGAATTTGGGCTCTTCAAATGATGAAATATGCAACCCAGAGGATCATGTGAGGCATTTCATGAATCTATTAATAATGGAACTGAGGAGTGCTCTTGTTAGTGATGTTTAGAGCAACTGCCTCATTGTCACAAAAACAGGATTTGCTTCTTGACAAGTGTTTATCCCACAGAAGATGAGCTACATGATTGGGTAGATTCTATTAGAGCAGTGGAAGAAGTGTCAGCTGACAAGGATGACAATTCTTTTGGCCATGCATCAGCACACTGATAATTGAACCCCACCCCCCCACACCAACCAATGGAAGGGGTGGAGTCTGTGAACAACTTATTTGCTAATGGAGATTCCAGGTTTCCATTATAGAAGAACGAGATACTGTTCCATTTACCCAACAGAAGGAGACCAGAACCAGCATTCAGATCTGCAGTCTGTATCCAAGCTCACCATATCATGGAGTTCTCTACAGATTTAGAGAAGTCAAAAGCCAGGATACAAAGGAACATCCCTGGGGAATAATGTTCATTGCATATTTAAGATGCCCAAATATAGAAACAATTCCCTTTTGAAATTGCTATGCTTCCTGCTCTACTTATAACCTCTTTGAAATGATTTTATTTTTTTTTCTGAAAGACAATGAAGCTTGCATCTGGTTGCTGTCTAAGGTGATGCCTAGAAATTCTATAGTCAAGTCAAGCTTATTTCTATAGCATTTTTAACAATGGACATTGTCACAAAGCAGCTTTACAAAAAATTAGAGTTTAAACATGAGCTAATTTTATCCCTAATTTATCCCTGATGAGCAAGCCTGTGGTGGTGATAGTAAGGAAAAACTCCCTCAGACAACATGAGGAAGAAACCTTGAGAGGAACCAGACTCAAAAGGAAACCCATCCTCATTTGGGTGATAACTGATAGCATGATTATAAATAATTTATTTTGATAGTGGTGTCCTATATAGTCACAAAGAATAAATGTGTAACCAGGAAATTCATTATTGCTTTAACATGAGGTCTGTTTTTCTGACATTATAAACTCTTCATTGATGCTTTGAGCTTCATCATTATGAAGAGCAGATAAATCGATTATGAGGCTTTTTTTTCCTCTCCCCCAAAATATTTATGGGGTGCTATACTTATAGGGTTAACATGAGTTATCAGATTGGGTGGTGATGTCATTGTTCTGCGACACAGGAGCTGGCCCCATGGCTAATTTGGGAGCATGGAGGATGCAAACAAACCTGCTTTTGCTGGGAAATGTGAACTTGTAGAGGGAGCCAACTGGACTTCAGGGCTTGGATTCTGGAGTTCATGGTGTCAAGTGACCCTGGACAAGGCTGACAAGGAGTTATTTGGGTCTGCAGGTGCAGCTGCTGGGCTGAAACTCACGCTGTCTTGGGCAGTGAAGCAGATGGAGCTGGGACTGCATGGAGGTGCAGACAGTGTTTTCCTTTTTGGTGGCTTCCCGAGGAGCAAAGGAGCTGAAAATATCTGTAGCTGGGGGCTTGATGCGGATGCCCCCCATGACGATGCAAACAGTTCCTCAAGAGAAGCTCCAACTGGAGCCATGATGCTATTTATTAACAAGATTTCCAGGAGCCTGGGCATAGGTCATTCGCATATCCTGGGAGCAGAATACTCCTATTGCCAAATGAGAGTTCTAGTGAATGGAAATGGCTTGCAGAGGAACCAGCAAAGGTAGGCAGGTTAAAGCAGCTTAAATAAGGTGCTCTATGAGAGATTTGCCAATAGAATGCATAGAAGGGAATCAGCTGAGCTGACAGCTGATGTGGGCTCGCTTGAAAGCAGCTGCAGTCAGCTGATGTAGCTGGGATTGAGGGCTGAGCTTGACTTTGTGGCCTGCCAGAACTATGCTACAGTCAATTAATAATAATAGGGAACAGAATTGACTGAATCCCCCACCTCACCCCAATCAATGTAAACAGCAGATTCTTTCCCTCACCCCCCTCAATACCTTCTCCATCAGCAACTGAAAGATAGCTCTAGCATTCATAAGATTGGCTGGTATGCATTAAACTTGTTGAGGCCCATCCACTGATCCTGGGAACAGATTACATGGGGTTTAGTGTGCTAATAAAACAGTTATGAGTGGATGGGTCCTAAATTAGCATGTCACAGGGGAATCCCACAACATTGCCTTGGGAGGCAGTTCCAGGACCGTCAATGTCAGCTACGTGTCATGATGACACAGAGAGGGGGGAGTGCACCACCCCTCATCTCTCTCTGCAGAATCCCTTAGATTTCCTGCAAGAGCAGACACGAGACAACACTCTGAGGCATGCATTTGACCAAGGGAGAGTAATTGATGGTGAAATCCTCTGGCCTAATGTTGCACTTTCCTTTCCTTCTCTCTCTCTGTGGGTGCCATAGTCAGTCCGACCCTTGGTGACTCATGACGACTTGAAACGAAGCACTCGATTTCTAGCAGCGTCCCAGATGGCTCACATTGTCTTTAATCCGGTGTATTCCTTGAGTTTATTGAGGAACAGGAGCCTCTGTCTACCGCGCGCCTTCTTTCCATTGATCCGGCCAGCGAGACACAGTTCCTCCAGTTCGCCTTTCCTGATGACATGGCCTATGAATTTTGTTTGTCGCTCTTTGATGGTGTCGAGTAAATGTCTCCGTTGACCCACTCGCTGAAGCACCGAGATGTTGGTTTCATGTGCAGTGTACGAGACGCGGAGCATGCGATGATAGAACCACATTTCTGCGGCCTCGATGTTTTTGCTCGTCGCAGTTGACAGTGTCCAAGACTTGCATCCGTACAGGAGAATCGGCCAGATGAAACATTTGAGGACTCTGACTTTCAGTTGCAAGGGGAGCTTTCAATCTTTGAGGACTGGCAACATTTGGTTGAAGTTTGTTTTGGCTAGTGCAATGCGTCGTCTAATCTCTCTGGCGCACCTGCCGTCGGATGTCAACATTGCCCCAAGGTAGTTGAATGAGCTGACCTGGTCGATTACAGTTCTGTTGCACATAAGGTTGCACGTTGGAGGCCTACTGTCTTTTGACACCACTATGCAGAAAGTTTTCTTGCAGTTGATGTTCAATCCTTAGTCCGAAGAAGCGTCCAAAACAAGATCCAAAAGCCTTTGCAGGCCTTCTTCGCTGTCAGGGATCAAAGCAGTGTCGTCTGCATATCTGATGTTGTTGATACGGACACCGTTGACAAGAACTCCATCGTCAGAATCTTTCAAACGTCGAAGGATGTGCTCGCTGTACAAGTTGAAGAAGTCTGGACTCATTACGCAGCCCTGATGCACACCGCGGTTGATTTCAGTCCACTTGGTCAAACCACTCGAAAGCTTGATGGCGCCCTTTTGTAGATGATAGAGGTTGCAAATGATTCTATGGTCTTTTTTGTCTAGTCCGGTGTTCTGGAGCATGTCGAAGAGCCGTTCGTGGCGAACTCGATAGAATGCTTTCTTGTAGTCTATAAAACAGATGTAGATGTTTTGCTGATGTTGGATGCTTCGTTCGCTAAGCATTCGCATTGTGAAGATTGTGTTTCTCGTTCCCTGATCTGGCATGAAGCCGTACTGACACGTGGCAATCTCCGGATGAATCCTGGAGCGACAATGTTCAAGTACAATTTTGAGCAACAGTTTCAGTGTGTGACTCATGAGACTGATTGTTCTGTGTTGGTCACATTCCAGTGTGTTCGGTTTCTTGGGTATGGCAATGAAGACAGGCTTGAGCATGTCATCAGGTATGTCACCTGAATCATAGATCTTGTTGACTAGACTGTGTAGAGTGTTGATGCCTGCGTCACCGAGAGCTCTCAGCATTTCGGTGACTACCTCGTCAGGGCCAGCAGCTTTATTTGCCTTCATCTTCCTAAGGGCCCAGCGGACATCGTCTTTGGTGATTGGCGGACCGGACAGGTCGGTGAGTGGCGTAACTACCTCCTCGGATCGAGCATCATCGAACAATTGATTGAGGTATTCCAACCAACGTTTTGCAACATCTTCTGGTTCGTACAAGACTTCACCAGACGAGGACTTTATACACGTCGAGGGGCGCGACGACCTTTTGCCTGTGATCTCTCTGATTCGTTGAAACATTTCCTTGGAGTTTTGGTCTTTGAGATGCTCGATGATCTCACATTTTTGTTCAAGCCATTGTTCTTTGGCTTCCTTGCATTTTTGGAGCACAGTGTGATGGATCTGTTTGTACCGCTCCGGGTCATTTTTAGCCTGTCTTCTGTCATTCATGAGGTTCTTGATTTCTTGAGTCATCCAGTGGTTGGAGGGACCCTTCCGTTCTTCTTTAGGAATGTGCTTGTGGGCAGCTTTCATGATGGCGTCTTTCAGGTTGTTCCACTGAGAGTTTGGAGGTTGTGGAGATTCTTCTTCCAGACCTTCCATCACAGCCTTGCAGAAATTTTCGCGGACTTCGGCCATATTGAGGGCATTGAGGATGAACTTGGGTACACATTTCGAAGTCTTGATTGTTTTGAGGTGTAGTTTGACAGTCGCAACTACCGGAACATGGTCGCTGTTTGCGTCCGCACCGGGATATGTCTTGACTTTCGACACAGCCGAGCGGTATCGCTCGCTGAGAAGGACATAGTCTATCTGGTTTCACACGTGGTCACCGGGACTAGTCCACATGTACTGACGGCGAGGGTGTACGTCAAACCATGTGTTCGTCACAACTAGCTTCTTTTCTTCACACCAGTGAACAAGCCGTTCACCATGTTCATTCTTTTCCCTGAGGCCAAATGGTCCTACTGTTTTTCCACTTTGTTCACAGCCTACTTTCGCATTGAAATCACCCATGACAATATTAATCTCATTTGATTTGCACTGCGCGTAGACCTCATCGAGTTCATCGTAGAACTTGTCTATGTCAATATAGTCGGATTCAGCTGTTGGTGCATATGCAATGATGAGGTTAACATTGGATGGGCTAGATTTGAGTTTGACTAGAAGAGTACAATCAGATCTAGGCCAGATGGCCAGGATGGACTTTGAGAACTGTTCATTTAGTATCATAGCAACTCCGCGGTAGTGTTCATCTCCTCCGGAGTAGATCACAGATTTGCTGTTCTTTTTGAAATGGCCTGCGTTTTTCCATCTAATCTCACACAGACCCAGGATGCTGATCTTGAGCCTATCCATCTCTTGAATCACATTGTCTAGCTTTCCTTGTTGAAACAGAGTTCTAATGTTCCAAGTGGCGATTCGATGTTTTCTTTCTCTTATTGTTCTTAGATTCTGAGTGTTTTTGCTTTGTGTCACAGTCATGGGATGACGGTCAGCGCAGGCCCGTGACTGACTGCTACGTCTACTGGATGAGGTCCTTCGGCCGGAAGCGCCGCGAGTACCATTAATGTCATTGATTCTCGAGTTTCTTTCGTTGTACATCATCGTGGTAACTTGGCAGTTGTAGCGGAGTGGGGTGGCCAGTTCCCTTCTCCTTATAGTGCAGAACCCTGCACTAGGATGTGTAACCCACATCAAGGGACCCATACAGGTGCTACTACCCCGGGCCAGGGCAGACCTGAGAGCAAGTAATGACTAAGGGGTAGCTCCATTCTTATAAACCATGGCCAAGACTGTGGTTCTCCCCAAAACTCTAGAACTCCCGAACTAGAGCCTCATTACCGGATGCAGTTTATAGTCATACCCAGGACTTTCCTTTCCTTATGTTTCTATTATGAAGGATAGGCTATATTGAGTGAAACAGGACACTCAAACAAAGGAAGAAACAACATAATTGTTGGTCCTGAAGAGCCAGAGGGAATTTTTATTCCATGTGGCTCATCATAATCCTATTGCTGGGCATTAAGGTCAGGACAAAATACTAAATTGTCCCATAGCCCACTTCTATTGGCCAGGAATTCACGCCAATGTCCACCAGTGGTTTGCGGCTTGTCACAAATGCCAGCTGGTAAACCCAACATCCATGCCAAAAGCACAGTTGCTCCTATTACCATGAATTGAGATCCCCTCCAAAAGAATTGGCATGAATCTTGTCAGGCTATTAGATCAATTTGCATGAGGGTATCGCTTTGTATTAGTTATAGTGGATTATGCAGTGCGATACCTGGAAGCAGTGCCTCTTCGCAATATCTCTGCATGTAGTGTTGCAAAGGCACTCTTCCCCATTATCTCCTGAGTTGTGATTCAGAAAGAAATTCTGACTGATCAAGGCACTTTTTTCATGTCATGTATGTACACTGTGCAAACTGTATGAATTATTGTGGATTAAATCGATTTATACCAGTATTTACCATCTACAAATGGATGGGCTAGTCAAATGATTTAATCAAATGCTTAAGAACATGATTCATACATTTGTTCATAGGGATGCTAGAAAGTGAGACAAGTGGCTAGACCCTCTGTTGTTTGCAGTGTGCAAGGTCCCCCAACATTCTACTGAGTTTTCCTCATTTGAATTGCTGTATGGGCACAAACCCCACGGCATCTTAAATGTCATTAAAGAAAATAGGGTGGAGGGATCTTCTCAAAGCAAAAATGAAATTCACTATGTTCTTGACCTGAGAGCAAAACTTAATGCACTGAGTCACATAATCCAGTAGAATTTGCTACAGGTGCAAGAACATCAACCCAGCCTGTACAACAAAGAAACACAGTGAAGGGAATTTGCACTGGGAGATAAAGTGCTCATTTTACTGGCCACATCAAATTCAAAATTACTTGCCAAGTGGCAAGGGCCCTTTGAGGTCACACAACCAATTGGGGAAGTTGACTCTGAGGTCAAGCGCACAGATGGGGGCAATGCACATCAAATTTACCACCTCAATCTCCTGAAACCATGGACAGAGGAGGTTCCTATGGCTCTGGCGATAGTATTTCCTGAAAGTGCGGATCTGGGACTGGAGATAAGTCCAAAAGGTGTGGCCTAATTCACCCCAGTCCCCTGTGGAGACCACCTCTCACTGTCCCAGACAGCACAGGTTATCAGGATGTTTGAGGAATTCTGCAATGTATTTTCAACTCTCCCTGGTTGCTCTAACCTCATAGAGCACCACACAGAGACTCACCCACAGGTGATGGTGTGCACCCACCCATAACTGCTTGATCGGTTAGGCACGGCTCAATTTTATTCGACATTGGATTTAACAAATGGATATTGGCAGATCCCCTTGACTCCATTATCCTGTGAAAAAAAAGGCCTTTTCCACTCTGTTTGGTTTACACCAATTTGTCACCCTTCTGTCTGGGGTGGCTGGGGCCCCGGCAATGTTTCAGCATTGCAGGGACAGAATCCTCCGTCCGCACAGTGCATATGCCATGGCCTATTAAGACAATATTGTTATTAATAGTAATGATTGGAAGCAGCATCTACAACATCTAAGGGCTGTTCTGAGGCCACTGCGGCATGCTGGGCTCACAGTAAACCAGAAGAACTGTGCAATTGGGCATGTGGAAGTATGGTACACTGCAAAAAATTGAAAACTGAATTTGAGGAGAAAATTACTTAATAATAATAATAATAATAATAATAATTATTATTATTATTATTATTATTATTATTATTATTATTATTATTATAGCTCATTTAACAAACCCAAGGATGCTTTGCACAGGAGTTACACACAAAAAAAGAAGAAAAAATGCACTAGGAAGAGTAGTGTGAGATAAAGAGGAAAGTTTTCAGGTTAGCTTTGAAGGAAGAGAATGTGGAACAGTCATGAAGCGATTGTGGTAATGAATTCCAAAGTTTAGGAGCAGCAACACTGAATGATCTGCCACCCATAGATGCCAGTTTAAAATGTGGGACACTCAAAAGTCCAGAGACAGAAGATCTGAGGGAGCGGGAGGGACAGTACAAATGAATTAGCTCACAGAGATAGGAATGGGTGAGATCATGAAGAGCTTTGTAGGTTAGAAGCAAGATTTTGTATTTAATCCGAGAGATAACTGGTAACCAATGCAGTTGCTGTAAAACAGGAGTAATGTGAGCAGTGCTCTTGGTGAGTGTGAGGACTCTAGCTGCTGAGTTTTGGATGTACTGCAGGTGATTGAGCAATGTGGCAGGGAGACCATCTCATCTCATCTCATTATCTCTAGCCGCTTTATCCTTCTACAGGGTTGCAGGCAAGCTGGAGCCTATCCCAGCTGACTACGGGCGAAAGGCGGGGTACACCCTGGACAAGTTGCCAGGTCATCACAGGGCTGACACATAGACACAGACAACCATTCACACTCACATTCACACCTACGGTCAATTTAGAGTCACCAGTTAACCTAACCTGCATGTCTTTGGACTGTGGGGGAAACTGGAGCACCCGGAGGAAACCCACGCGGACACGGGGAGAACATGCAAACTCCACACAGAAAGGCCCTCGCCGGCCCCGGGGCTCGAACCCAGGATCTTCTTGCTGTGAGGCGACAGCGCTAACCACTACACCACCGTGCCGCCCGCAGGGAGACCATAAGAGAGAGAAATGTAAGAGTCAAGACGAGAAAATATAAATGCATTGACCAACATTTTGGCATCAGTTTCAAAGAGAAGAGGGCAGAGATGTGCAATATTGCGGAGGTGAAAGAAAGCATTCTTAGTAATCATTTAAAATGGGGTTCAAACATAAGGGTGGAGTCAAAGAGAACTCCAAGGTTTTTTATAACTTGGGAAGAACTTATAGACACACCATGAACATCAACATCAATTGGAGAAGTTCAGAACCTGTCTTTTGGTACCTACTAATAGAACCTCCATTTTGCTAGCATTAAGTTTAAGGCAGTTCTTATGCAGCCATTGCTTAAGGTCAGTGATGCAAGTCCTTAATAACACACTTAATACAAGTGAAATTATCTTGCTGCATGGACAGATATTTTTATTTGATAAAACATCTTGGAATAAGTTTTTGCAATCTAGAAGTAGGTTTATTAATCTCAGAATTGGTATCTTGTATTCTTCTAATAGGAAATGCTAGATTGTTTCAAGTATTTTCAAGATATTTTCACTTGCTAAGATATCATTTTTTGCAATGTATCTGGGCTTCCACTTGGGTCATGGGCAGGTGTGTCCCCAAATTGAAAAGACTGCAGCAATTGTGGCCCACCTGAGACCTAAGACCAAAAGGGAGTGAGGCAATTCCTGGGGCTGGCTGGCTATTATTGGTGGTTCATGCCTAATTTTCCAGACATCACCAGCCCACTGATTGACCTCACTAAAAAGGTGGCACCAGATTCGGCCCAGTGGAGGGAGACATGTGAACAGGCTTTTGCTCAAATTAAAGCAGTTTTGTTTGGGGGCCCACTGTTGCATTCACCTGACTTTTCTCTATTTTGTTTTACAGACTAATGTGCCAGACAGAGGGCTAGGGGCTGTTTTGTCCCAGTTGCTGGAGGGGGAGGTGCACCTAGTGCTGTACATCAACTGCAAGCTCTCAATGTGAGAGTCAACATACAGCACCATGGAGAAGGGGTGTTTGGTCATCAGTTGGGCAGTCCTCACTCTCCTGTACTACCTGCTAGGATGCACTTTTACCCTTTGTTCCGACCATGGCCCACTTCAGTGGCTCCATGACATGAAGGATTCCAATGCACAGATCACCCATTGGTATTTGGCCCTTCAGCCCTTCAAGTTCGAGGTGGTCCACAGGCTGGGGGCACAGATGGTGGTGGCAGATTGCCTCTCCAACGAGGTGGGAGTCAGCTGCAGACTGGATGGCTCTCCAGCCTGAGTCAGGTGGTGGGGGTATATAGCAGCGAGGGTGTGGTCAAGCTTCAGTTGTGAATGGCAAGGAGTCAGGTTAAACCAGCAGGCAACATTTGAAGAATTACACCTGTGTCCAATTAATGGCTGTCTATTAATGTGTGTCTTCCAGATATCTAGTAACCAGAAAGAGAGAGTGCTGTGTTACTCAGCACCATGTTTATGTTTGTGTGTGCACAAATAAAAGAAGCTAGCATCACTGAAAAGTCTGAAAAGTTAAATTAGTAAGGGAAAATAAACTGCACCTGTATTATGAAGTCTACACAGCAAAATCCCCAGTGTTGAATTAATACCCAAAGTGTTGATTTAACACCCTACTGTGTTTATATAGGTCCAACTGGACAGAAATTAACTCTGAAAGTGTTAATTCAACACTGAGGAATTTGCTGTGTACCTCTCAAGTCCTCATTTATCCCAGCATAAATGTTGTCACACATTTCCTGTAACCCTGTATTATGTGTGCAGATGTGACACCCCCCCCCCAAAAAAGAGCTAAAATTCTCCCACAGTTCCCTTCTTACCTATCACCCTGGGATGGCTCAGATCCATTCTGTCTTCAGGCAGTGTTTCTTGTAGCCAACCATGTGGCAGAATGTCAAGACTTTTGTGGCAGCCTGCAACATGTGTTCCAGAAACAAGATTGGTAACCAGGCTATGGCTGGACTATTAAGATGTACCTCACCATCCCTGGTCCCACATTGCCATAGATTTTGTCACCAGCCTCCCCAGTTCCAAGGGTAATACCTGCAGCTTGACTACTGTTGATTGTTTTTCTAAAGTGCCTCATTTTGTCCCTCTCCCCAAGCTTGACTACTGTTGATTGTTTTTTTAAAGTGCCTCATTTTGTCCCTCTCCCCAAGACTTCCGTATGGGTGCTGTGTGAGATGGCTGCCTCTCCAGTAGCTCTAGTTTTTAGCTCTTTAAACCTCTTTTTTCACCTTTTTTACTTTTCTGCTCTTCTTACAAAGACATATAGGGTTTTACTATATAACATGGATATATTTAACTCTAACATGCAACCAGGAGCCAGTTTTCTCTCTTATTTGAGAGAGGAGCTGATGGCCCTGAAAACAATGGGACGAGCCGGGATACAACACCCCATCCCGGCCGAGCTGAGGAGAAAACCCAGTGGCTGCAAGGCTGGAGCTAAGCTAAAGGCTAGGCTAGTGGACAACCGGCAGTGCTGCAAACCATTCATTCCCTCTTTATCATGGGGAATGTGAACTCGCTGCCGAATAAAGTCGACGAGCAGCAGATTTACCGGGAGAGCAGCTTATTTATCTTTACATAGATATGGCTAACACACCTTGTACCGGATGCTAACATGGACCTGCGGGGATTCACTGCTGTGAGAGCCAACAGAGACACGAACACATGCGGGAAAAGCAAAGGTGGGGGACTCATTATTTATGTTAACAACTGCTGGTGTAACCTGGGACATATCTCTGTAAAGACAGTTTTATGTTGCCCAGACTTGGAGCTGCTAGCTGTTAGCCTGTGGCCATATTATCTGCCGAGGGAGTTCAGTCACGTGATCACCATCTGTGTTTACATCCCTCTGAGGGCAGACACAGCCGCTGCATGTGAGAGGATTCACTCTGTCACAGCAAGGCTGCAGACACAGCACCCTGAGACATTTATTATAATTTCTGGGGACTTTAATCATGCTACTTTGGACTCTACTTTGGCTGCTTTTTACCAGGCTGTGGATTGTCCAACAAGGAACAACAGGACAATTGACTTGCTGTATGCTAATGTAAGGGATGCATACAGAGTCACACCCCTCCCCCCACTAGGGAAGTCTGACCACAATCTGGTTCTTCTACAGTCGAAGTACACCCCCCGGTTCAAAGGCAGCCTGCAACAACTAGCTCCATCTGGAGGTGGTCCCCTGAAATGGAAGATGCCCTCAGGGACTGTTATGAAATCATGGACTGGGATGTGCTGCTTAGCCCACACTGTGAGGACATAGAGGGGCTGACACACTGTCTGACGGATTACCTTAACTTCTGTGCAGACGTGGTCTCCCCCGCTAAGACTGTAAGGTGTTGCTCTAATAACAAGCCATGGGTAACACAGGAAGTCAAAGCTGTCCTCAACAGAAAGAAGGCCACCTTCAGGAGCAGGGATAGGGAGGTGATGAAAGCACAACAGCAGGAGGTGAAACGCTGCATGAGGGAAGCTTAGGACAGCTACAGGAGAAAGGTGGAGCAGGAGCTGAAGCTCCTCTCTGGGGGGGCGAGGAGGGGTAACATGAGGACAGAGGATGGGAAGGAGCAGTAGCAGTAGCTTAGCCTAACAATAAGCAATACCGGACAATGTGCAATATAATGTGCAATATAAAGTGCAACATCTCTCCTGCCACCGCCCCCCCTTCTCCCCACCTTTTTTCTCCCCCTCCTTCCTCTCTTCCCCATATCTTATTCTTTTTATATTTGTATTTGTAAATACTTAATTTATTTTAATTTATCTCAAAGTTTTCTCTATTTCTTTTCTCTGTTTATCTGTAATGATGCTGCTGGAATCTTAATTTCCCTGAGGGAACCCGCCCAAAGTTTTATCTAATCTAATCTAATCTAATCTAATCTAATCTAATCTAATCTAATCTAATCTAATCTAATCTAATCTAATCTAATCTAATCTAATCTAATCTAACATCTGCTAAAGAGACTGGTGAACTCCTTTTTAACCATGTTTTCAGGATTCACAGCCTGCCTCTGGACAGAGCCTGTATCTGACAAAGGTCCACAGTTCTCTGCTCACTTTTGGAAAGAATTCTGTAATCTCATTGGAGCCACCCCTAGTCTTTCCTCAGGTTATCACCCCCAGACCAATGGACAGATGGAGTGCACCAATCAGAGCTTAGAGGTCACTCTGCAGTGCTTGACCTCGGGTGACGCATCCTCATGGAGCCAGGCCCTGTCATGGATTGAATACATGCACAATAGCCTTCCTTCATCCTTTACTGTGTTGACTCCATTTCAGTGTTGCCTCGGGTATCAGCCACCTCTCTGTCCTGAGCAGGAGGAGGAGGCATCCGTTCATTCTGCTCAAGCCTTTATTTGACACTGTTGCAGGGTGTGGGCACATGCCAGACATCATCTGCTACACTCCAGCCAATTATATAAGTGGGAGGTGGACTTACACCGCATGTCAGCTACAGTCTTTCATGCTGGAAAGAAGGGTATGTTATCCACCAACAGCCTTCCCCTTCAAGTCCCCTCCCAAAAGCTGGCACCAAGGTTTGTTGGTCCTTTTCCTATTTCCAATGTCATTAACCCCACTACTGTCAGGCTGATGTTAGCTACCTGTAGGTCCATGTGTTATGTTCATCCTTCCTTCCATGTCTCTCAACTGAGACCCCTGGTCTCCAGTCCTTTCTCCCCTCCTTCCAAGACCCTTCCCCCAGGTTCATTGATGGAGGTGATGCCCATACTGTCAAAGGGCTGCCCATTTTTCCTGCTTTCAACACATCAACTTTGAGAACTGACTGTTCTCTTGCTGTCTAATATATCCCACCCACTGCCAGGTGCCATGGTAATCAGATAATCAATGTTGTTCACTTCACTTGTCAGCGGTCAGAATGTTATGGCTGATCAGTGTATTTCACAAGTGATGTATACAAAAGGTGAGCTTCTTTCTTTCTTTCTTTCTTTCTTTCTTTCTTTCTTTCTTTCTTTCTTTCTTTCTTTCTTTCTTTCTTTCATCTTATTCATTAAACTCTTAACATGTCCTTTTAATCTATTATTGTGAATGGATTCATGAAAATTTATTTCCCCTCTTGGCCCAGTACAACCTCCATTGCAACCAACAGTCATCAGTAATACACACTTTGCATTTATAGATATTTTCTTTCTCTCTGCTATCAACAGTTAAAGGTTATTTCACTTCATGGAAAACAAACATTTATCATATGAGAAAGCTGATGCAACTTTAGAGGTATACTGTTTTTCTTTAATACGTCCAGGCTATAACAGCCAGATTTTTTTTTTTAAATGGAGTAAAATTAGAGAATATCCTCAGAAGAACTGTGAACTTAACTGTGAAAACAACAGTGACTCCAAACAGCTGGCAATATCAGATAAAAACAAAATTCTGAATTTTACCATATCTTCTGTGAGTTGGGAAGTGAGCTTTTCAGTATTTTCCTCAGCAAGAAATCAAAATCCATTTCCTATCAGCATCACAGAATGAAGAAGAGTAGAGCTAACTGTCCCGGGATCTATTGTGATGGGCCCTTAAGGGTTCAGGACTAACAGTGTTTAATTTTCAAGAAATTTATGTCATGGGAATACTGCTAATATAACATGGAATATGCACAAACAGATGGGTGGCAAATAAAAAAAAAATTAAGTGTCTAAGTAAGCTGATGGGCCATCACAAGCTATCAGAACAGCTTCAATGTGCCATTGATCCATATTACCTCAGCTGATGGTGGAAAGTGGTGTCTAATCTTTTGTTCCCATAAGTGACATCTCATGGAAGACTGTTTTCCTGCCTTGACTATTCAGATTGACCTCAAATATCCCATCTAATGCTTTATGAAGCCAACCATCATTACAAAACATTTGTTTATAGAACATTGCAAGGATGTTATTTTTGTAATGGTACAGTCTAGGTGTGAGAACAGGTAGGTCCACATGCTGGATATTTCTCTCTGACACATCTCATATGGTGTTCTTTTTTCTGTATGTGCAGTATATGGCACTGATAGTTCTATTAATGTAGACTGAAAGAAAACTAGCAGATTAGTAGTGTTAGTTTGTTAAAAATGTGTAATGTTTAACAACAGCAAATTCTGAGCAGTATCCCAAATTTGTTCAACATGGTCAACTGCATGATTTTGCCCCTAAAGAAATAATAGACCAATATAATAGACCAATCAACAATGAACACCATAGGACTGGAACACACGTTTCTGCTAATATTGGGCAAATCCTGCTGACTATGCCAGATTGTAGCCAAAAAGGAGTGGGGGGATTGTAATATTCCGACTATGCCACTAGGGAATTTATCTAGACTAGTATCACCTTAACAGGTGTCTCAGTTATTACCCATAGACTGTTCTATAGCACATAGGTTCGTTATACCCGCAAGACAAGAAACGTGTTTCCATCCATGAAATTCAGTTTATTGAAAAAGTATGAAAAAATATATTTATGAAACACAAACTCAGCACTCACAACCACACAATTGTATGTACCACCTCAAATGAAGAGGGAAAAAGAAAAAAAGAAATGTCTAGGGTGGGGGCTTACCCACGAAAAGGGCAAGTCTTTGGCCTAGGAAAAGTCCCAGGAATAAAACACCCACTCACACGTGAACACACCCACAGCAAAAAATATATCCAACCTAATCACACGTAACCACAGCACACTAAAAAGAAAATTAATATAACTGGAGGTGGACACAATTAACAAACACACCCAAAAACACATACACATCTACTCAACAAAATTGGTATAAATCAAACAAAATAAAACTAAAAGTTAAACTAAACTGACACAAAATTAATTCAAACAAAGCAACCCAAAACAAAAACAAACAAACAACTAATGAAAAGTGTATACTGGTGATCCACGGTAGTTGTCAGAAATCCTCCCACCAGTACACAAACGAAAACACACAAAACAATTAGCCCACACAAAGTAGGCCAACAGAAAACAAAATATAATAAACAAAGATAAATTACAAATACAGACACTCTCTCACAGACAATCACACACAACACGAACAGAACAGCAACGCCACACAATTGCAGCTGACATACAGCAAAAACTCTGTTCGCCATCAGACCAATCACACAAAATCAGGGCCAAGCAAAACAGCAGAAGGCACCCCAGTGAATGTCGCGTATGCCCATGATTCCTAAAATGCATCATAAAATGTCACGTTAATAAACAAAAATAGATGAAACAATAAGTTCATTCTAATGCTCTATCAAGCTACATACCGGGGGAGCAGTATCAAGTTGCTTGCGACGCCAAATTCCACAGGTTCAGTCACAATTCTTTAATACTGCAGAAAGTTTCTCAGTTACAATAAACACAGAACAAGCTGCCAACATAAATAAACTGAATGGGAACCTACCAGTACAGGATATACAGACTCAAACGTGCAGCAAGGTATTAACATAGCTCACCAACGGAGGCTGCAGAAAGTAGAACACATTACCCACAATGCGAGGAATAAGCCACGACAAACAATGCACATCAAACAAACAGGAAATCTTACCGGCAATCAGGCAGAAATGGGTATACGGGGAGCCAAAGTAGGACCAGGAACTGAAGGCTTTTTTTCCTTGGCCAGATCTCCATATCCTTATATATAAGCTCCCAGCATACCCATTGGCCCATGATCGCTATTACCATGAGCTCCACCCATTCATCCCACTACAATCTGTCCCAACCTTTTTGCATTGTCGTCCCAATGATGGAACACCCGTCAACTCCCCACTTTAATTCCACGGCCTAAACAAGGCTGTGATTGCACTTGATGCAGAATCGCTAGCACTAAGTGCCCCACCACCTACTGGTCATGGTAGATGATAAATATTAGAGTGGGGACCAGCTGTGGGCCTTGTGGTCCGACGTAGGGATAGCCTGATGTTACCACACTGGTCCTCTATAGGGGGTGATGGTACAATGGGGCGTTCACACTAGTCATGGTGGATGCTAATGGCATGGGGGGCAGGTCTAGTATGGCAGCTGGGCCCAAGGTGGCCTCAGGGGCAAGAGAGGGAAGCACAGGCACAACTCCAGACACTTCTGGAGGATGTTGGGCAAGCTCAAGGCCAGGGGGAGCCAAACCCACCCTCTCCTCCTCCTGTGAGGTCACCCACTCCACTACCAGTGGTCTGTCAGGGACAAGGAGGGCTAGATCAGCCCTCTCCTCCAGTTCTGGAGAACTAGCCTCCACAACCAGTGGCCCTGTCCTAGACGGACCCACGGGAGGGTCCTGTCCTAAACAAGCCTTCAATAGGCTACGATGTACATGTTTTACCTTACTGGGATCACCCACTGGTGCAATAGTATACACCCCTCCTCCAGATGGGGGGGGTGTGCTTGATAACTTGATGCACCACTGGGCTCCACAAGTCCTGGATTTTATGTCTACCTCGCACATTTAAGTCACGCAGATATACTAGCTGACCCTCCCCCAATGGTGCATCATGGACCTGACAATCATGAGTCTCTTTTCTCTGATTTGCTGCAGCCTGCAAATGGTCACAGGCTCCCTGAAAGGCCACCTGCAATCTGGTCTGATATTCCATGACCCAGTCATGGAGGCTGCCTGCTCTTGGTTCTTGAACCCTCCATAACAAAAAAATCAATGGGTAACCGCGGTTCTTGACCAAACATTAGGAAGTATGGGGACTCCCCAGTGACTGGATGGGGGGTGGAGTTATAGCTAAAGAGTAGTTGCGGAAGGCAAACTACCCAGTCTCTCTTACAGGATGCAGGTAGTGTATGGAGAAGATTGTATAATGTGCGTTTAAACCATTCGCACTGGCCATTTCCAGCCGGATAGTAGGGGGTAGTCTGAGATTTCTGAATCCCATAGAGATAGCAAAGCTGTTGAATTAAAGATGCCTCAAAGCACCTGCCTTGATCAGAGTGAATGTGAGCTGGGACACCAAACTTATTAAACCACTCACAAACAAGCACCTGGGCTACGGTGGCAGTGTGTTGATCTCTAGTGGGAATGGCCAGAGTGTACTTGCTAAAAACATCAGTCATAACCAAGACATTCTCCAAGCAAGACTGAGATGGCTCTAACAGGGTAAAATCAATGGCAAGCACTTCATGTGGCCGTGAAGCCAGCAGATGTCCCATAAAACTATGGGCCACTGGTTGAGAGTCCTTGGCCAGTTGGCACCGGTCACACTCAAGGCACCAACAGGCCACATCAGTAGACATGCCCGGCCAATAGCATCGTTTCCTAACCAGCTCCATAGTACATTCAATGCCGTGGTGGCCATGATCCTGATGGAGCTGAGTCAATACCTCTGTTTGAAGTCTAGCTGGTAATAACAACTGAAAACACTCTCCTGCACCATCTGGCCGCAGAACCCTTCGGTACATGATTCCCTTCCTCTCCACCAGTCGATCCCACTGGCATAACAGGATTTTTGTCACCAGTGGGGCAGAACCTCCTGTAAGGTAGGATCTGCTTCCTGCATGGAGCACAACTCCGAGCTACTATGTCCCATTAGAGCAGTAATAATAGTCTGGGTGACTGTTACTGTTGGCTGTGCTTCTATAGCCTGCTGTAATGAGGCAGGGAGGATGGTGCCTAAGGCCAACTCTGCCGAACCAGACAAGTCTGTGGGGTGCTGTCTAGACAGGGCATCCACATTATGGTTATGCCGACCGGAATGATACATTCTTTCAAAATCAAAAGAGGCCAACTGGGCAGCCCACCATTGTTCCGGGGCCCCCAACTTAACAGAGGACAAATGACTGAGGGGGATTATTGTCTGTATAGACCAAACAATGATATCCCAACAGGTATTCCCTAAACTTCTCAGTCATGGCCCACTTGAGCACAAGGAACTCCAATTTCATGGAGCTGTAATTGGACATATTGCACTCAGTGGGCCTCAGACCTCGGTTAGCATATGCTATCGGGTGCACTTTTCCCTCCTGCTCTTGGGAGAGTACCGCTCCCAAGCCACTATGGCTGGCATCAACCTCCAAAATAAACGGCAGCCTAAAGTCAGCATAAGCAAGAACAGGAGCAGTGGTAAGCCTTCTTTTCAATTCCTCAAAGCTATGCTGGCACTGCTCCATCCAGGAAGAGCCAGGACTATGGCTGGAGCTTTTTCTAGATTTTGTACAACCGAGCTCAGCCACCAGTCCATGCAGGGGTGCTGCCAACTTGGCAAACCCCTCCATGAACTGGTGGTAACAGCTGGCAAAGCCCAAGAAGGAGCGCAATTCTGACACTGTGCTGGGTAAGCGCCAACTAGCAACAGCCTCAATCTTTCTAGGATCTGTGGCTACCCCATGTTGTGAAATGACATGGCCCAGATAGCCTACCTCCTGCTTAAAAAAAGCACACTTCCCCAGCTTGGCCTTTAGGCCCTCCCACTGTAACTGCCCCAAGACCACCTCTAACCACTCCAAATGTTGAGAAACTGAGGAGGAAAAAAAAAATCACAATATCATCAAGATACAAGAGTAAAGTCTGACATTGTTGATCCCCAAAAAGCCGCTCCATTAGCCTCTGAAAGGTCGCAGAGGCATTACAAAGCCCAAATGGCATGCAACTCCATTCAAAGAGGCCAAATGGAGTGCAAAATGTTGTCTTAGAACGATCACCCTCATTAACAGGAACCTGGTTATATCCACTGACTAAGTCCATTGTGGAAAACCACTGGGCCCCTGCCAGCACATCCAGAGACTCCTCTATTCGGGGTAAAGGGAAGGCATCCTTACGAGTCTTGGCGTTAAGTTGGTGGTAGTCCACACACACGCAGGCTACCATCTTGCTTCCACACCAAGATGATAGGAGAAGCATAAGGACTACTGAACTCCCTGATGACCTGCGCCTCCAACAACTGATTGATATGAGCCTTGACCAACTCATACTCTGAGGGAGGGATACGCCTGTGTCACTGTCGAACAGGGGTGTCATCGATTAGGGATATATAATGGGAAATAAGGTTAGTACAACCCAAATCTCCATCATGGGTAGAAAATACTCCACTAAACTTATGCAGCAATGACTTTACTTGTTCCTGGTCTGCATCAGACAGAGCAGACAAGTCTATAGCCTCAATCTGATCCAGTGTGGAAGGAACCACTGTATGGGACGCCATGGTTACTGTCGTGGCATCAACCTCCAGCACATCTGCAGGCAAGCTAACCACTTGTACACTGTACAACTTACCCAAGCATGTACGAGGGTATAATAAAACATTGTCACTGCCTACATTAACCACAGGTATAAAGCCGGTACCTCGAGTCACTCAGATCAGGGCGGGGGAAGCCAATAGGCCAGCTGGTTAGCCCATTTCAGGGGGCTCAAATAACACAGGGTTATGGGAGTACTGGGCTGAGCATTTCGCGGCAACCATCATCATGGTGCCACCCGGAATTCGATATGCCTGCTTACCCCAGACCTTTACCCTCCCAGGCCTAGCAACATTGCTGTCTGCACAATGGCAAAATTGCAAAGCTTGAACAACTAAGCTATGAGCCCATGAGACCAAGGGCAGATCAAAAAGGGCAGGGCCATGCTGACCAAAGAACTCATGGTAGCATTTGCTCAGTATATTCATCCCTACAACCTCTGGGGACTGCAAGCCTACCCCACCAGCCAGGTCCTTAACAACTAACACCCCACAATGAGGTAATAACTCCCCACAGAGTTCTATATCCAGTTCCAAATAGCCAATGTAAGGAATAGTCAGGCCATTAGCTGCACGCAGCTGCAACCACTGACAAGATTGCAGACAGTCGGAGCCCCATGGCTGAAAGTGAGTAATAAAGAAGGATTCAGTAATCATTGACACCATAGAACCAGTGTCTATTAGGCAGGGCACACGTACCCCCCCCATAAGCACATCCAAACGCGGGCATGATGACATTAAGCTTGTCCTGCCACCACTAACACTTGAGCCAATGAGGCCCCCACCTAAACTGTGGCTCTGCAATTCAGTGGGAGCTCGTTTCCTGCCGGGATGTGAGAAGACTGTCTATTCCCACTAGAGGGAGCTGTCGAGGGAGGCAAGGTATGAGGAACAACCCATTCCCCATCACATTCCTGAGCAAAATGGCCAGACTTTTGGCACCTTTTACATATAATGGGATTACTACGGGGTGGGAAGCAGGACCGTTGTTACAAGGAAACACTCTGTGAAAGCTGGTTCAACTGATCTTGCTGATGTTTCAACAGCTCTTTTGACTCTGCCATTTCAGACCCAAAGGGGGCACTAGGACTCATTCGGGCCCCCCCCCCGTACACCATATTGAATACCACATGCTGATGGAACTGAATAGCTACGCCCTCTGGCTCCGCCTGGCAAACCCTCCCGTTCCCACCTGATTGCCTCAGCTCTTAATTCTAATATTGTGATGGTGGGCTGGCACCGTGTCAGTTGCTTAAGCTCTCTACGTAATGCACCATCAATCACATGTTCGGCAAACTGGTCACGCAAAAGAACCTCAAAATTTACTAAACCATTAGGTGCACACTGCTTAATTCTATCTATCAGCTTCATCAAAGCCAATCAAAACTCCAATAAAGTCTCACCCTTTTGCTGCTTTCTAGAGAAGAAAGCCTCCTGGAGGGCTACATTGGACTGGGAGCACCCATACAGTTCCCATAAGATGGCAATGATTCATTTGGGGTCACTCTTGTCAGCACTGGAATGGTACTTAATTTCCTCCCTTGCCTCCCCTTCTAGATGATCATACAAGAAAAAAAGCTTGGTCGGCTGTTGAGAGACGATGAGCCCGCATACAGGTTTGCACCTCTTCGACCCACTCAATTACATTTATTCCCGACTTGCCATTAAACATTGGACACTTTCGGTCACGTGGCACAAAAACCAATCTTTCAGTTATCAAAGGGGCTGTAATAGCACTAGTTATGGAAGTGGCTAAAGTACCAGGACCTCCAGATGCTGCTGCCTCAATAGCTGGTGATGCAGAATCCACAGGGACCACAAAGACCCCAGCACCATCACCCTGCGACACAGCAGCTACCCATTCCTGTCTTAATTTTTCATTATCCACTTTTAATTGTGCAACCAGTTCCCTTAACTCTTGTAATTCATCCTCCATGGCAAATATTCCAAATAAAGACTTACTATGATTGAAGTGACACCCAGTAGATTCTCCCAACCAGATCTCAAAGCACTTCGGCAGGCACCCACTGCTGTTTTGCTTGACCAACACACCAGAAAAAGAAATAAACAATATTAAAAAAATAATCTCAATTAACACAAAACAAAATAGACCAATCAACAATGAATACCATAGGACTGGAACACACGTTTCTGCTAATATTGGGCAAATCCTGCTGACTACGCCAGATTGTAGCCAAAAGGAGCGGGGGGATTGTAATATTCCAACTATGCCACTAGGGAATTTACCTAGACCAGTATCACCTTAACAGGTGTCCCAGTTATTACCCATAGACTGTTCTATAGCACACAGGTTCATTGTACCCACAAGACAAGTAACGTGTTTCCATCCATGAAATTCAGTTTATTGAAAAAGTATGAAAAAATATATTTATGAAACACAAACTCAGCACTCACAACCACACAATTGTATGTACCACCTCAAATGAAGAGGGAAAAAGAAAAAAAGAAATGTCTAGGGTGGGGGCTTACCCATGAAAAGGGCAAGTCTTTGGCCTAGGAAGAGTCCCAGGAATAAAACACCCACTCACACGTGAACACACCCACAGCAAAAAAAAATATATCCAACCTAATCACACGTAACCACAGCACACTAAAAAGAAAATTAATATAACTGGAGGTGGACACAATTAACAAACACACCCAAAAACACATACACATCTACTCAACAAAATTGGTATAAATCAAACAAAACTAAATTGACAAAATTATTTCAAATAAAGCAACCCAAAACAAAAACAAACAACTAATGAGAAGTGTATACTGGTGATCCACGGTAGTTGTCAGAAATCCTCCCACCAGTACACAAACAAAAAGAAAACACACAAAACAATTAGCCCACACAAAGTAGGCCAACAGAAAACAAAATATAACAAACAAAGATAAATTACAAACACAGACACTCTCTTACAGACAATCACACACAACACGAACAGAACAGCAATGCCACACAATTGCAGCTGCCATACAGCAAAAACTCTGTTCGCCGTCAGACCAATCACACAAAATCAGGGCCAAGCAAAACAGCAGAAGGCACTCCAATAAATGTCGCGTATGCCCACGATTCCTAAAATACATCATAAAATGTCACGTTAATAAAAAAAAGGTGAAACAACAAGTTCATTCTAATGCTCTATCAAGCTACATACCGGGGGAGCAGTATCAAGTTGCTTGCGACGCCAAATTCCACAGGTTCAGTCACGATTCTTTAATACTGCAGAAAGTTTCTCGGTTACAATAAACACGGAATAAGCTGCCAACATAAATAAACTGAACGGGAACCTACCAGTACAGGATATACAGATTCAAATGTGCAGCAAGGTATTAACATAGCTCACCAACGGAGGCTGCAGAAAGTAGAACACATTACCCACAACACGAGGAATAAGCCACGACAAACAATGCACATCAAACAAACAGGAAATCTTACCCGCGATCAGGCAGAAACGGGTATACAGGGAGCCAAGGTAGGACCAGGAAATGAAGGTTTTTTTTCCTGGGCCAGATCTCCATATCCTTATATATAAGCTCCCAGCATACCCATTGGCCCATGATCACCATTACCAGGAGCTCCGCCCATTCATCCCACTACACCTATATGTATAATATTGTATTCTGTGTTAAACAGTTCTTGAAAAAATATACACCAGTATTAAGATATTATCAAATCATACAGACATGAACAAATTTGCTGGTATCCTTCCACAAACAAAAATAACCCACAACTATCTCTGAAATAACCTGAAACTGACAAAAGTTGGCATCCATAATTGTTTATTCCATGTTTAACACAAACCAGACTTTGCTTTCGATTTTTGATTCAGCTGAATATTTTACATAACAAAAAAGAAAAAAAAGAAAATGGTTTGGACAAAAATGATGGTACCCTTAACTTAATATTTTGTTGCACAACCTGTGGCAGCAATCACTGCTAACAAGCGATCTCTGTAGCTCCCAATGAGACTTCAACTTACATCTGCCAACAGGTAGTCTGGCCCACTCTTCCTGAGCAAACTGCTCTTGCTGTCTCAGGTTTGAAATGTCCACACTGCATGTTTCATCTCTTTCCAGAGATGTTCACTAGGATTCAGATCAGACCTCATCAAAGGCCACTTCAGAATAGTGCAGTGTTTTGTTCTTTGCCATTCTTGGATGCTTTTAGCTGCATTTTGGGTTTTTATCCTCATGACCTGCAACCAAGACAGAGCTTTCTGACAATGGGTGTTACATTTTGCTCCAGAATGCCTTGATAATTGTGAGATTTCATTTTGCCCTGCACAGATTCAATGCACCCCATTCCAGATGCAGCAAAGCAACCCCCAATCATAATCAAGCCTCATTCATGTTTCACAGTAGTTATGGTGTTCTTTTCTTTGAAAGCTTCATTTTTTTTTCTTCTGTGGACATAGAGCTGATGTGACTTACCAATAAGCTGGAGTGTTGTCTCATCTCTCCAAAGGACATGCTCCCAGAAGCATTGTGGCTTGGCAATATGCATTTTAGTAAATTCCAGTCTGTTTTTTTTAAGTTTTTCTTTCAACAATGGGGTCCTTCCAACGAACCCACAGTCACTCAAAAAATGAGGGATGGTGCAATCAGACATTGATGTACCTTGACCTTAGAGTTTAACTTTTATCTCTTTGTAAGGCTCTTTGTTGACCATTGTCACTATCCTTCTCTTCAATCTGTGGTTGATTTTCTTCTTGTAGTCACATCCAGGAAGGTTGGCTACAGTCTCATGAAACTTAAACTTCTTAATAATATTTGCAACTGTAGTCACAGGAACAAAAAATCAAAGTGAAAATCGAAGATATCGGCGCAAGGAAGATGGCAGTGGACCAGATCCTACAGTGATGGACCCTGATGAAAGCTGCAAGGAAGTTAGGAAGTGCCAAAAGTGAAACGAAGATCGGAACTTGGAATGTAAGAACTTTGTACCAGAGTGGGAAGATGGCACAGCTGCTGAGGGAGTTTGATGAGTACCAACTCAACATCCTTGGAATCAGTGAGATGAGGTGGACCGGGAGTGGGAAGTTGTGCAATGATGGAAGGACAGTCCTCTACTCTGGACATTAGGGCCAGCACCACCGTGGAGCTGGCATGGTCTTGGATAAGGAAGCCACCAGAGCCCTTATCAGATGGAAGCCTGTCAGCGACCGGATCATCACAGCACGCTTCCAGTCAAGACATGAAAAGACCACTATAGTCCAGGTGTATGCACCAACGGAAGATGCTGAGGACAGTGATAAAGACCAGTTCTACAACCAGCTACAGGATACTTTCGACAACATCCCCAGTCATGACATGAAAATCTTGATGGGTGACTTCAACGCTCAAGTTGACAGTAGCAGGCAAGGGTTTGACACTGTGGTTGGACCATTTGGAACAGCACAGAAGATTAATGACAATGGGGAACGTCTCTTGCTTTTCTGTAACATCAACAGCCTCAATGTTGGAAATACCTATTTTCAGCACAAGATGATACACAAGAAAACATGGAGAGCACCCGATGGGACAACAAAAAATGAGATTGATTACATTTGTATTAGCCAATGCTGGAGGTCATCACTTCTCGATGTCAGAGTGATCAGGGGAGCGGATGTAGGTTCAGACCACCACCTGCTAGGGGCAAGGGTGAGGCTGCGGTTGAAGAAGCTCACAGTGAAGAAGAAAGTGAAACCCTATGCAAGTGAGAAGCTCAAAAACCCTGATGATAGCCAACAGTACCAGCTCAACCTCCAAAACAGATTCCAGCTATTGCAAGAGATGGGGCCAGACTTAGAAGACCAGTGGGCACTCTTCAGGGAAACAGTCACAAAAAGTGCAGAGGAAACCATCGGTAGAAGGCAGGGTTCAAGGAAAGAGCAATGGATACAGAAGCCTACCTGGAAGCTCATTGATGAAAGAAAGAAGATGAAGGGTAATAGAGATAGAGCAAAAACAGATCAGGAAGAGAAATGAACAGATCAACAGTACCGTGACCTTGACTGCCAAGTGAAGAAGAGTTGCCATGCAGACAAAAGGCACTGGTTGGAAAAGAAAGGCGCTGAGGCTGAGGAAGCAGCTAAGAGAAACGATTCAAGGACCCTGTATCGTCTAGTCAGAGAGCTCTCTAGAAACTGGAACAACAACTCAAATGTGCCTGTAAAGGACAAACATGGGAGGATATTGGTGACTACAGAAGAACAAAACCAACGGTGGATGGAACATTTCCAGGAAACCCTAAACCAGCCAACACCAGGTACTCTGTTCAACTTCAAAACAGAAGAAATACCAGATCCACTGGAGGTCTGTGAGGAGCCTATCAGGACAGAGGAAACCATAGAAGCCATTAAAGCTATGAAAAACAACAAGGCAGTAGGACTGGATGAGATCTTGGCAGAGATGCTGAAGCATGGGGGTGAGCCTATAGTGGAGATGCTGACCAGGCTGATGGACCACTGTTGGCAGGAGAAACAGGTCCCTAGGGACTGGCAAGAGGGCGTGATTGTGAAGCTCCCAAAGAAAGGGGACCTCTCAAACTGCAACAATTGGCGGGGAATTACTCTTTTATCCATCCCTGGGAAGGTGTTCTGCACAGTGCTCTTGAAGAGGTTGAAGAAAGATGTTGACTGCTGGTTGAGAGAAGAACAAGCTGGTTTTCATAGAAATCACTCATGCACAGAACTGATATTCACCCTTAGAAACATCATTGATCAATGCCTTGAACATCAAACACCATTAGCACTGAATTTCATCGATTTTAAGAAGGCATTCGATAGTATACACAGGGAGACTCTGAAACATTGCTCTGTCATATGGAATACTAGAACACTTGTCAGTATCTTTAAGAGCCTCTATGCAAACTCAAGGTGATGCGTAAGAACGGAGGAAGGAACAACAGATTTCTTCAACATCATCACAGGTGTCAGACAAGGCTGCATCCTTTCGCCCTTCCTCTTTCTTCTGACAATCGACTTCATTCTGAAGAAGACCACCAGAGAAGGCAGAGAGGGTATCAAATGGAGGAATGAAGCAAGGCTGGCAGACCTAGATTTTGCAGATGACCTAGCCCTGCTGACTGAAAACAACCAGGATCTACCAGGATTGACAACTAACATAATTTCCATGTTAGTTGTCAATCCAGGATCAACCAGGATTGACAACTAACATGGCGGCACATGATGAGGATGCTGCGGCTACAAGCTCTTCCTACCTGTGCACTTTTTTTATGTTTTTTGTGTGTATTTTTGCGTGTTATTCGTCTGTACCGGACTTCAATATCCACTACAACCGTATGGACTTACTGGACATCGGTTTCCAGCAGAAAATGATGGTTTGTAGCGACTTCCATTGCATGCACAACATTCCAGATGAGATAGCGAGACCAGCGGGGTCTCCGTGGATTGTTATCGGGTCTGGCAGGCGAAGGAGGCAGCGTCGGGAGAGGAAGCAAAAGCAAGGCTGCAGAGCTGGCCTGTTGACTAAGCTCAGAAAACAGCCACTCAAACCTCCACTGCCAAGCCTCTACCTCTCCAACACCAGATCCATGGTAAACAAGACGGACGATTTGGAATTACAGCTGGCTGGAAATTGTTACGTTTGAGAATGCTGCATGTTAATCATCACAGAGACATGGCTACATCCACAAATATCCGATGCTTCGGTGCAGCTAGCAGGCCACACGCTACACAGATCGGACAGGACCAGCGACTCTGGGGAAAAAAGAGGTGGTGGGCTTTGCATCTACGTGAATGAAGGTTGGTGTAACAATAGCACTGTACTGGACAGACATTGTTCCCCAGACTTAGAATTCATGTCAGTGAGATGCAGACCCTTCTTTCTGCCCAGAGAGCTAGCCGCCGTTATCATCACTGCTGTCTACATACCACCGGATGCTAATGTAAGAACCGCTCTCTCTCTACTGCTTGACACCATAAACAATCACCAGCGTGCCTACCCAAATGGCGCACACATCATCGCAGGAGATTTTAATCAGGCAAATCTTAAAACTGTTTTACCGAAATTTCACCAGCATGTGAAATGTTCAACAAGGGAGGATAAAACTTTAGATCATGTGTACTCTAACCTCAAGAGTGCATACAGAGCCATACCCCTCCCTCACCTGGGACAGTCAGATCACCTCTCACTGTTCCTGGCTCCAGCATACACCCCCCTCAGCCGACAAACAAAGCCTAAAAGACAGACCATTATCACCTGGTCTGACGATGCCCTCCCCCAACTCCAGGACTGCTTTGAACAAACTCAATGGGAGACTTTCCACCATGAGGACCTGGCCACATTCACAGACACAGTACTGTCTTACATCAAGTACTGCATGGGTATGGTCACTGTGGAAAAGACCATCCAGGTGTACCCAAACCAGAAACTGTGGATGACCAGCCAGGTCCGCTCACTTCTCCGGGCCCACAATGCAGCCTTCAGATCCGGTGACAGAGCACTCTACAGCACAGCTCGCGCCAACATGAGGAGAGGCATCAAGGCCGCCAAAGCAGACTACAAGGGGAAGATAGAAGGGCAACTCAACAACCCCCGACAGGTGTGGCAGAGCATACAGTCCCTCACCAACTACAAGGGCTGTGCTGTGACACCTGGGGACTCAGACGCGGCACTGACAGAGGAGCTAAACAGCTTTTTTGTCCACTTTGAGTCCCAAGCTCAGAACTCAGTCACACCACCCCAACCCCCACTACAACCCACACCAACCTCTGACACCACCCCACTCACCGTGGAGGTGGAGGACGTGAGATGTGTGCTCTGTGCTGTCAACCCCAAAAAGGCCACAGGACCAGATAGAGTACCAGGGAAAGCACTCAAGGCATGTGCTGACCAGCACCAGTCTTCACTGACATTTTCAATCTGTCACTGGAACAAGCCAACATCCCAGCCTGCCTAAAATTGGCCACCATCATCCCAGTCCCCAAAAAGTCACCCACAACCAACCTCAACGACTTCCGCCCAGTAGCACTCACTCCAGTCATCACAAAGTGCTTTGAAAAACTGGTGATGAGACACATCAAAACCTGTCTCCCCCCCACCCTCGACCCACAACAGTTTGCATACCGGCCAAACAGATCCACTGAAGATGCAATAACCATCGCCCTCCACACTGCACTGAGCCACCTCGAGGAAAGGGGGAGCTATGTCAGGATGCTCTTCATTGACTAAAGCTCAGCCTTTAACACAATAATACTGGACATTCTTATCCCCAAGTTGGCCAACCTGGGGCTCCCACCCTCCACCTGCTCCTGGATTAAGGACTTTCTGGTCAACCAACCCCAGCACGTGAAGCTGGGTCCCCACCTCTCATCCGCCCACACGCTCAGCACCGGCTCGCCCCAAGGCTGTGTGCTGAGCCCACTACTCTACTCACTACACGCATGACTGCAGACCCACTCACCCTGAGAACATCATTGTGAAATTCACAGATGACACAACGGTGGTGGGGATGATCACAGAGGGGAACGAGGTGGCCTACAGAGATGAGGTCCTTAGACTCAGCAAGTGGTGTGCCTTCAACAGCCTGGCACTGAACATCTCCAAAACTAAGGAACTCATCCTGGACTTCCGATGGAACAAAGCCGCCCCTGCCCCCCTGTACATCAATGGCGAAAGCATGGAGCGAGTGGAGTCCTTCAAATTCCTTGGGGTCCACATCTCTGCTGACCACTCCTGGGCAGCCAACATCACTGCACTGGTTAAAAAGGCACAGCAGAGACTATACTTCCTGAGAGTGCTCAGGAAGGAGCAACTTGACACAAACCTGCTGGTGACCTTCTACCGGTCAGCCATTGAGAGCCTGCTGACCTATGCTGTGTCAGTATGGCACTCAAGCTGCACAGAAGCAGACAGAAAAAGACTGCAGAGGGTGACTAACACAGCACAAAAGATCATTGGCTGCCCTCTACCTCCTTTGTCCACCATCTACAACTCCTGGTGCCTAGGCAGGGCAAAGAGCATCATAAAAGATTATACACACCCTGGCTTCCACCTCTTTGACCTGTTGCCCTCTGGCAGGTGCTACAGGGCTATACCAGCCAAAACAAACAGACTCAGGGACAATTTCTTTCCAAGAGCTGTCACAATACTCAACTCAAGTTTGCACTGAGGAACTGTCATGCTTGAACACCACTGACAAGGTAACCATCACCACAATGCTGCTAACCACTTGATCTCAAACCTAGTCTCTCCTTGTCAGACTGTAATCTGTCATATTTGCACTGTAAATGTCACAAGACTGTCATATTGCACTATCATATCAAGTCAGTTCATCTGTTCTTAGACATCCTCTTCCTTTGTCATTTTAAGTACTGTAAACTGTCATATTTGCACTGTTAATATCATAGCTATCTGTAAACTGTCTTATTGCACTATCATACCAAGTCAGATCATCTGTTTTTTTAGTTACCTACATACTGAAAATAGGCATCTGTACATGCCAATGCTACCTCTATCACTTGATGCAGCTAGTCACTTTATTCTCAACCCTGTTACTGCTATGCACCTGTGTTCCTTCAGGGACTTGCACAAGTTTATGTATAGTTTATGTATAGTTGTCAGTAGTTTTTTTTTTTGTAGTAGTAGTTTTATATTAGTTTTATTGTACATATTTCCCTATGTTTATTTTAGTATTTATGTGTGCACTTTATGGTGAAGCTTTAAATCTCATTGTACTTGTATAATAACAATAAAGGCTTTCTATTCTATTCTATCTACAACACCTAACCACAAGGCTAGAGGAGTTTGCCGGGAAAGCTGGGCTGCGAGTGAGCTCCGAGAAGACCAAGACAATGGAGGTGGGAAACCACATCAGTCAAACACCACTGAGCATCATTGTCAATGGCAGCCAGGTAGAGACAGTTGATCTGTTTACTTACCTTGGCAGTGTTATCAGCAACAGAGGCGATTTGGAGCCAGACATCAACTGCAGAGTAGGGAAAGCCGCTTCAGTGTTTGGAAGGATGAATACTATCTGGACAGCAACCAACATCAACCTTGACACAAAACTCCGACTGTATAACAGCATAGTCCTACCCACTGCAATATATGCAAGCGAGACATGGAAGTGTTCTGTCAAAATGACCAAAAAGCTGGATGCCTTCCACCAGAGAAACCTAAGGAAGATCTTAAAGGTGAGGTGGCAAGAGCACGTAACAAATGAAGAAATCCTCAGAAGGGCTAAATCAAGACCGCTCAGTGACATTATTACAGCCAAGAGGATGCAGCTGGCAGGACACATCCTCCACCTACCCAGACACAGACACTCCAAAACAGCCATGACCTGGGTTCCTCCAGATGGCAGAAGAAAGAGAGGAAGGCCAAAAAACACCTGGCAAAGGACATTCCTGGAAGATCTAAAAAGGGCAAACATCGCCTGGGAGGAAGCGGAGACAGTAGCAGCCGATAAACGGACATGGAAGCTTGCTGCCCGATGTGCCTCTAAAGGCAGAGGAGGAACTAAGGTAAGGTAAAGTCACAGGAACATCAAACTGATTGGAGATGGTCTGATAGTCTTAGCCTTTAACCTGCTTGTCTATAATTTTCTTTCTGATCTTCTCAAACAACTCACTCCTTTGCTTTCTCTGGTCTGTGTTCAATGTGGTGTACAGGATGATACCAAATGGCAGAGTAACATCTTTTCTCCATTTAAATACACCGAATGACTGATTACAAGATTGAAGACACCTGTGATACTAATGAAAGTTAAACAATTCATTTGAAATATCACAATAATCCAATTATTTTTAAGCTTTCCTAGAGGTACCGACAAATCTGCCCAGGCTATTTTAGAATATCTTTGTAAAATAAACAATAAATCATTTCTTTTCACACATTTTTTGCTTTACTCTATGACATACCAAAGTCATGCAAGTATACAGGAGAAATTTGTTTTTAATTTCATTACTTTTCAGGAGGTATAAAGCATTATTTCAAGAAGCTGTAAGGGTACCAACAAATTTGTTCATGTCTGTATGTAAACCTGAAACCAATACGTAAACCTGAAGCAGAATCTAACACAATCTAGAAAACAACTATGTTCAAAATACAATATTACACTTATTATATGAGTATTAATTATCTACACCATGCAAACTGATTACTGATTAATATACAACTCTATTAAACCCTTAAATTCCCAAGTGTATCTGCATCCACTGATGCAGTGTCATTTGAAGGATTGGAGATCATGGGTGTTCAGCTTAGGCTTGCATCCTTGCATTTTATGCACCAGAATACCTTCAGATTCCTTGAATCTTTTAATGATATTATGCACCATAAAGGGGTACATATCCAAATCTCTTTGTATTTTTCTTTGAAGAACATTGATTTTTATATATTTCTTTTTTTTTTCATACATTCATTGACAAAATGAAGATTCTCAGTTCATCTTTGCTCCTCAAAGACAAGGCCTTTCCTGGATATTGACTTTGTACAAAATAATGATTACAATCACCTGTTGACATCACCTGTCTCAAATCACATCATTTAATTGTTCTACTTCATTACTACCCTTATGTTTCCCAGTTCGAAAATTTTTTTTTTTTTTTGAAATGCAGGAATGGATGTATATGAACAAATGAAATGAAGTTGTCCAAACAAAACACAAAATATCTTGGGTTCATACTGTCTGCAGTGAACTACAAGTCAAAGTAAATTTAGAAATCACTGCTTTCTTTTTTTATTTTTAATTTACAACCCCAATTCCAAAAAAGTTGGGATGCTGTGTAAACTGTAAATAAAAACATAATGCAATAATTTGCAAAATCATGGAAACCCTATATTTCATTGAACATAGTAAAAAGACAAAACATCAAATGTTGAAACTGATATATGTGTGCTCATTTTGAATTTGATGTCAGCAACACATTTCAAAAAAGTTGGGACAGGGGCATGTTTCCCACTGTATTGCATCACCTCTACTTTTAACAACACTCTGTAAACATTCAGGAATTGAGGAGAACACTTGCTGTAATTTTGAAAGAGAAATGTTGTCCCATTCTTGCCTGATATACAATTTCAGTTACTCAACAGTTTGGGGTCTCCTTTGTCATATTTTGCACTTCATAATGTGCCAAATGTTTTAACCCTCCTATTATGTTCATTTCTGAGGAACACCCATGATGTTCCCGGGTCAATTTGACCCATGGCATGTTTAATTGTCTAAAAGTGTCATAAAACAAAAATATCCTCACAATTCCTTTGTATGCATCATTAGCAGGTCCATTTCTTCCATTTCAAGTCAATTTTGGTGCAAAGGTGTTTTTTGACCTCAGATAGATCATAGTTCATTTAGGATAATTCACCTGATTTCTGAAATAAAAACATCTTTTAAGTGTATTCTGGAAGGTCAAACATTTTTTAAAAAGTTGTTTTACCTGACATTGGTTAGAAATAAACAGTTTGCAATATGTAATACATGTGAAATATACAATGACATTAACATAATATTATCATGTTATAATATAATATGTCTGTAGCCGAGCTGCTGATTCAAATTCAAGACAAATGAGTCATTAGGTATTCAATGCAAAGCAACCTTTATTTCAAGAAATGAACAAATTCAGAGGAGATAAGTAGTATGAACACCACTGTACATAAGTGTATGAATTGCTGTTTGAACACCTCTTTCCCACTATGTGTGTGTCTGAATGTGACACTTTACAATGCTTAGGAACAACATGAACTATAGAATGTTTGGGAATTACAGTATATGAACTACAGCACCTAGGAACAGAAATTCACAGAAATGACTTTACTTGGCACATGAGGGGCATGCCATCACAGTGTGTTTTGTGCATATGAATTTACCACACTTCACACAAGTTGAGCTTGTCTTCACATCATCTGCTGGCTTGCAGATCTGGCATCTCTTCCTCTTCCTTTTACTCCCCGCAGAAACCTAGGAGGACAAACATCATTATTACTTTATTTTTGCTATTTTTCTAATCTAATGTACAATGAAATACTGCATCACACATAAGGAAACACACAGACATACTGTACACATATGTGTACCACATATTGTGGTACACCCCCCCCATCCACACACACAAACACACATGCACGCGCACATGTACGCACACACTCACACAGACAGACAGACAGACAGACACACACACACACACTCTTACCTCGCGCACTGGTGTGCTGGTTGATGCGCTGTCCTGGATCTCCCGAACGGTGGCTGCAGCAGTCGGTGTCCTTGGCATGGATTTTCTTCGTTCAATATGTGGAACCACAAAAGGGCCTTTCCCAGCTCTTCGAGGAACATGCGTCTCTTGAAAAGCTTTCCAGCATTCCACTCTGGACAGATCTCTGACCAGATCACAAAGGCATTGTATGCCGATACATCAATTATATTGTAGAAGATGACAAAAGGCCAGCGTGCAGTCATCCGCTTGGTACTGTAGGCATCTGTCACCTTATCCAAATTATCCACACCCCCTTTGGTGGCATTGTAGTCACAGATGATGGTGGGTTTTCGGTCTTCTCCTGAACTGATTTCCGCATCCCTGTGCAAGGTGCTCATGAGCACAACATTCTTCCCTTTTTTAGGACAGTATGACACCACAGTAGTGATGTCTGTGAAAGCGAATGCAGAGGACTGAGGGGCTCTGTCCTTTGTCACAAGCAGTTCTGGTGGGAGTTCAGTCCTGTTTTTGCGGACCGTTCCGACCATTGTGATCTTTCTCTTGAGAAGTTCCTGACCCAGGGCGTAGCTTGTGAAAAAGTTGTCACAAGTAATGTTGTGCCCCCTTAGGCGCTGTGCCATGTCAAGTACAACTCTCGCACTTTCCATTGAGGTCAGGAATAGGTTGTGTGTGTGTGTGTGTGTGTGTGTGTGTGTGTGTGTGTGTGTGTGTGTGTGTGTGAGAGAGAGATAGATAGAGAGAGAGAGAGAGAGAGAAAGAGAGAGTGGGGGGGTGGAGGGAAGGTGTGGAAGTGGACTATATCTCACAAATGCAAGAAACCTATAATATTTGACACTTCTGTCTCTGTTTAGCCTCTACTTTGACAACCGGGTCAAATTGACCCGGAACAGTATCTATGTAATAGGTTCATGCAGGGGGGGGGTTTTACAAATATTTGAATTCATTGTTTTTTTTTCATTTTATGTGTTTTTTACACTAAATGAGACACATAAAATAAGGTACATAGCAGAAAACAAAAATGAACTGTGTTTTTAACACTTTTAAAAATTGAAACGGGTCAATTTGACCCGTAACATAATAAGAGGGTTAATTGGGAGACAGGTCTGCACTGCAGGCAGGCCAGTTCAGCACCTGGACTCTTTTACTACAGAGCAATGCAGTTTTAAAATGTGCAGAAAGTAATTTGCCATTGTCTTACTGAAAGAAGGAAGGACTTCCCTGAAAATGATTTTGTCTGAATGGCAGCATATTGCTCTGAAATGTCTGTGAAGATTCTCAGTCATCCAGGTCATAGTAACTGTGGGTGGTAAAAGAGAGCAACTGGACTTGCTTGAAGATTCTTGAAGACGTTTCACCTCTCATCTGAAAGGCTTCTTCAGTTCTGTCTAACTAGTAGGGAGTATCAAAAATACCTGACATGTCAATTCTCTTACTAAATCTGCTTTTTTTCACATCAGACAGATCGCCAAAATAAGAAAATATCTGTCCGAAGATTCCACGGCAGCTCTTGTGCATGCTTTTGTTACCTGTAGATTGGATAATGGCAATGCTCTTTTATACGGTCTTCCAAAATATCTCATACCAGCGGCTACAATCTGTCCAGAACTGCGCTGCTCGGCTTGTTTCGCGCAAGCTGAGGTATGCTCGTGCCTCACCAATCCTCAGAGAGCTGCACTGGCTGCCAGTGGAATAATGAATTATTTTTAAAATATTATTATTAGCTTATAAGTCTTTAAATAATTTAGCCCCTGCATATCTTAGTGATCTCTTAGGTCCTTATCAACCCAGCTGCAATCTAAGGTCTGCTGGCCAGTGCTCCTGACCATCCCAAGGTCTAATCAAAGGACCTATGGGGACAGGGCATTTTCAGTTGCTGCACCAAAGCTCTGGAATGCCCTGCCCACCAACATAAAGATAAGCAATTCAATAACATCATTCAAATCAAGAGTTAAGACATTTCTTTTTAATAAAGCTTTTTTGTAATTTTGTTAAGTATTGTGATAATCTTTTGTTTAATGCTTAAACATAAGATTTTTTAAACTGTATTATTGTGAAGTGCCATAGGGCAGATAGTGTATATGGTGCTATAAAAATGGTATATTATTATTATTATTATTATTATTATTATTATTATTCGCTTTCAGGTGCTCTGGTTTCCCCCACAGTCCAAAGACATGCAGGTTAGGTTAACTGGTGACTCTAAATTGACCGTGAGTGTGAATGGTTGTCTATGTGTCAGCCCTGTGATGACCTGGCGACTTGTCCAGGGTGTACCCCGCCTTTCGCCCTTAGTCAGCTGGGATAGGGTCCAGCTTGCCTGTGACCCTGTAGAAGGATAAAGCGGCTAGAGATAATGAGATGAGATGAGATGAGATGAGATTATTCACGTTCCTTTTTGTACTTTCCACTTTCGCTTTCCTTTTTCCATTATTTATTTTTCCCTTTTTTTCAGAAGAACACCAAGACCGGAAGCTTTCTTTTTTCTCCTCCTGTGTAAAGACCACAAGCGGAGGCCATCCACATCAGATCTGCTTTAATATCAACAAATCTTCGATTAAGGGTACGTGAATGTTTTCATCATGGCACACCTTCAGCCTGTTCAGTGTGCTGAGTACAGGATGTTTAATCATTCTTCCTCCGTCGCTAGTGACAGCTTTATTTGTGATAAGTGCAGATTAGTTAGCTCTCTGACAGAGAAGATTGCAGTTCTTGAAGTGCGTAACCAGGCTTTAGAGAAGGCCAGTATGAATGTCAACAGTGTAGTTTCTGTAGGGGAAAGTCTGGATGCCCTAGGTGCAGTTAGTAATCCCCCAACTCCAGCATTAGAGCCCTTACAGTGGGGCGAATGGGCAATGACTCAGCGGCATAACCATAAAGCCAAAGCTACCACTGAGGCTTGCCCACGGGAGCACCACTCTTCTCCATTTCACATGTTGAACAGGTTTGCTCTCCTTAGTGATGCACCCACTGAGAAACCTGAAAGAGCTCTGGTTAGAGGGACTATATCATACAGCACGTGAAATTAGCTCAGCCTTTAGGGGCACCAGCAGTTTTCATCAGGTGTATACCGGGAGCCAGGGCGCCGGACATTGCAGGTAATCTGAGGGTTCTAGGCAAGCACAGGTTCTCAAAGATAGTTAACCATGCAGGAGCTAATGATATACGCCTTCATCAGTCTGAGGTTATGAAGAGCATCTTTGTAGAGGCATTTAAATTAGCAAAGGCAATGTCCGATGCTGTAGTATGCTCTGGCCCCATCCCAATGTGGCATGGTGATGTAGCTTATAGCAGGTAATGGTAGCTGAACTGCTGGTTGTCCAGGTGGTGCTCTAAAAACAGTGTGAGCTTTATAGATAATTGGGCTAATTTTGAGGGCACTGCTGGCCTGTCAGGGTGGGACGATATCCATCCCACTCAGGAAGGTGCTACTCTCATTTCTTGCAGCATAGGTCATAGTCTCAGAACAGGCCTAGTTAATTTCTGACAATCCAGAGCCAAGACCAGGGAGCAGACAAACAGGCTAAACCAACTGTCTGCTAGCTGCACAGAGTCATCACTCAGGGTCCACTACATCGAGACTGTGTCTGTTCCTCAAGCTCAACAAAAAAGTAGAAATACTCAGAGAGTTTGTTCCAGTAAACTAATCAATATAAAATTAGATCATACTGACTGTACAGCTGCTGCCAGCACCTTTGATCTAAAGGTGGAGCTATTAAATATTAGATCTCTTACATCTAAAGCGCTAATGGTTAATGAACTCATTACTGATCAGGAGTTTAATGTACTGTGTTTAAAAGAAACATGGATTAAACCAAATGAATATAGAGCATTAAATGAGGCTAGTCCTCCTGGATACAGTTACATACACCAGCCTCGTCTAACTGGCAGAGGAGGAGGTGTTGCAGTTATTTATAATGATTATCGAGGTGTAACACACAAACCTGGTTATAAATTTAATACATTTGAAGTTCTTCATATTCATATAATATATGTAGCCTCGAAAAATAAGTCTACCCAGTTAATTTTGTGACTTATTATTTACAGGCCCCCGGGGCCATATTCTGAGTTTCTTTCTGAATTTGCAGATTTTCTCAGACCTGGTTATTTCCTTAGACAAAGCTTTAGTTGTCTGAGATTTTAATATTCACTTTGATAACCCAGAAGACCCTTTGAAAACAGCATTTGTGTCCATTTTAGATTCAGTAGGGGTTAATCAGAGTGTCATAGGACCAACCCATAATGGTGGTCACACTCTCAATCTAATACTAACATTTGCATTAAACAGAAAATATAGTCACACTTCCACGGTCTGAAGTTATCTCAGATCATTATCTCATCTCATTCAAAATGTCTGAGTAATAATATATGCACCTCACCATGCTACTGTATTAAACGTACATTCACATCAACTACTGCACAGAGCTTTATAAATGATCTCCCAGAGTTATCAACTTTGATTGGGTCACTGTCCGCCTCTGCAGAACTTGATCAGGCAACTGAATGCTTAGAGTCAATGTTCCGCTATACTTTAGATAATGTAGCTCCTCTTAAAAGGAAAAGGATCAGAGAGAAAAAATTAGCACCTTGGTATAATGATGACACTCGCACTTTAAAACAGACCACTCAAAAATTGGAACATAAATGGCATCAAACAAAATTGGTAGCATTCAAATTAGCATGGAAGGAGAGCTTCCTGATGTACAGAAAAGCTCTTAGTGCTGCTAGATCAACATATCTCTCCTCCCTCATAGAAGATAACAAAAATAATCCCAGATTCCTATTTAATACTGTAGCAAAATTAACCAGGAATAAGTCCACTATAGACACATGCACACCTGCAGTATGTAGTTGCAACGACTTCATGAATTTTTTAATGACAAAATTGAGGGGGCAGCACGGTGGTGTAGTGGTTAGCGCTGTCACCTCACAGCAAGAAGGTCTGGCTTCGAGCCCCATGGCTGACAAGGGCCTTTCTGTGCGGAGTTTGCATATTCTCCACATGGGTTTCCTCCGGGTGCTCCGGTTTCCCCCCACAGTCCAAAGACATGCAGGTTAGGTTAACTGGTGACTCTAAATTGACCGTAGGTGTGAATGTGAGTGTGAATGGTTGTCTGTGTCTATGTGTCAGCCCTGTGATGACCTGGCGACTTGTCCAGGGTGTACCCTGCCTTTCGCCCGTAGTCAGCTGGGATAGGCTCCAGCTTGCCTGCAACCCTGTAGAACAGGATAAAGCGGCTAGAGATAATGAGATGAGACAAAATTGAGAATATCCGATAAAAAATTCAAACTACTAATTTAAGGTCAGACAATGTAAGTAACTCTGTAGTTAACAATATAACTGTATCAGATCAGCAATTAGAATGTTTTACTCCCCTTAGAGAAATTGAATTACTTTCATTAATCTCTGCATCAAAAGAATCAACTTGTGGACTAGATCCCTGACCTACATGTCTGTTCAAACAGATACTACCTGAAGTAATTGAACCACTTCTAAAAATAATAAAATTATTCTCTTAGGATTGGCTATGTACCCAAATCCTTGAAACTAGCAGTTATCAAACCCCTGATTAAAAACCTGACCTTGATTCTTGTCAGCTGTCCAATTATCGGCCAATATCAAACCTCCCCTTTATCTCCAACATCTTTAAAAAAGCTGTGGCACAGCAGTTATGCTTATATTTACATAGGAATAACATCCATGAAATGTATCAGTCAGGATTTAGACCTCATCATAGCACAAAGACAGCTCTGGTTAAAGTAGTAAACAACCAACTGTTGTCGTCTGATCAGGGCTGTGTCTCACTGCTTGTATTGCTTGACCTTAGTGCAGCATTTGATACCATTGATCATTCCATTCTTCTGGATAGACTAGAAAATGTTGTAGGAGTTAAGGGATTGGCCCTCTCCTGGCTCAGATCTTATTTAACTGATCGCTATCAGTATGTTGATGTAAATGGTGATTTTTCTAGACATGCTGAGGTAAAGTTGGGTGTTCCACAAGGTTCTGTCTTGGGTCCACTGCTTTTTTTTTTATATATATGTTACCTCTGGGTGATATTATTTGTAAACACTATTAGTTTCCACTGTTATGCTGATGAGACACAGTTGTATGTTTCTACAAAACTAGATGAGAGACACCAGCTAAATAGAATTGAGGAATGTGTAAAGGACATTAGACACTGGATGTTTATTAACTTCCTTCTGCTTAACTCTGACAAGACTGAAGTACTTGTACTAGGACCACATGCAGCTAGAAGTAAGTTTTCTGATTACATAGTAACTCTGGATGGCCTTTCTGTTTCTTCACGTGCAGCAGTAAAAGACCTCAGGGTGATTATTGACCCCAGTCTTTCATTTGAAACTCACACTGATAACATTACCCGGACAGCTTTCTTTCATCTCAAAAATATTGCTAAGATAAAAAATTGTATGTCACTACATGATGCAGAAATACTAGTTCATGCTTTTGTGACCTCCAGGTTGGATTATTGTAATACCTTACTGTCTGGATGTTCCAATAAGTGCAGAAACAAGAGCCTTTTCTTACAAAGCCCCACAGTTATGGAACAGCCTTCCAAGTAGTGTTCAGGAATCAGACACAGTCTCAGCATTTAAGTCTAGGCTGAAAACATATCTGTTTACTCAAGCCTTTTGTTAATGGTGTTTATGAGGTAAAGGTGTAGATCTGGAGGGTCCTCAGACATAGAGTGTTTTGGTAAACTGGGATGTATGGATGCTGTCAGTTCCCCACTCGCTTGGTCATTTGAGTTTGTTGATAGTGTAGTGGCTGGCTGCTTTATGTCCCAGGGCTCCTTCATGCCTGTGTTACCTTCTGGCTCTCTCCATTTAGTTATGATGTCATAGTTAGTTTTGGCGGAGTCCCTGCTTGTACTCAACCCAAAATGTATACTGTACCTACTTATTTAGGTGACATTGGGCAGACCTTACAACCTGTGTTTTCTCTCTCTTCTAACCCCCCCCAAACCTGTCCCTCTGAGTTACATGTCAATCTTGGGATTGAGGTGCTGGCCTCTTCTGCTCCTCTGACCTGCCTGATCCATCCTGATGCCTTATGTTTGGTTGGAGTCTCATCACATCGCTCCTGTGGAGGATGGCCCCATATGGACAGTTGAAAGTCACACTTGGAAGACACTCTGGACTCTTATGCCGCATTTCCACTACAAACGCGGCTGAGTCGGGCTGAGCCGTGCCGTGCTGAGTCGGGCTGAGCGGGGCTGTTGGAGTTGCATTTTGACTACAACCGTGCTGAACCGTGCTGGCTGGAAGTGGGTGGACACATTGGGTGGAGTTAGCAAAAGTGGGTGGATGTCAGGTGATGTCGTTAAGCAGCGCAAACAGTGACATCAGTGACCTTTTAAGCGGTAGTCTCACGACCCGAATAGTAAACAATAAACATGGAGGACATGGAGTCGTTAGTGTTGCTGGTCTTGGTGCTGTGGCTTGTTGTCATCGACAACGTGGACAGATACTGGCAAGAGCGTATAGATGAGGCGAGGCGCATAAGGCTTCAGAAATTCTCGTAATTCGTAATTCTTCTCCTTCCGGGTTTGCGGTGTTTACAGATCCCAGCGCGCTCGCGGGGCGTGTGTGGGCATGTGAGGACACTCCTCCTCACCAATCAGTGCACAGGGGAGTGTCTGCTCACGCCCCCAACCTCACTCGGCTCGCTTTGGCTCGCTTCAGCCCCACTCCAAAACGGTGCGAGTTTTAGGGGCTAAGCAGGGCTGAAACGAGCTGAGTCGTGCTGGTTTTTGGTAGTCGAAACGCGAGCCGTGTCGGGCTGAAGTGAGCTGAAGCGAGCTGAAGTGAGCTGAAAAAGGGTAGTGGAAAAGGGCCATTACAGTAATGCTTTTGTGGCTGAGGACTACAGTTGGCTTGCTAACTTTGGGACTGCGGTTGTCATGAACAGTTTTGCACTCAAGTTTCCATTAATGAAGAGTTATAACATCAATGAAACTGACTTCATGTTAAAACTGTGAATGTTAAAGTCATGCTGTCTGTTAGATTAGATTAGATGAGATAAAATGTTACTGATCCCTTTGGGAGGGTTCCCTCAGGGAAATTAAGATTCCAGCAGCATCATTACATATTAAAAGAGAAAAGAAATAAAAAAAACTTCTAGATAAATTAAAATAAATTAAGTATTTACATATACAAATATAAAAGAATAAGATATGGGGAAGAGAGGAAGGGGGAAAGGGGGGAGAAGTGGGGTTAGGGTAAGTGTGTGTGGGGGGGGGCAGGAAAGATATTGCACTTTATATTGCACATTATATTGCACATTGTCCAGTATTGCTTATTGTTAGGCTAGGCTAGGCTACTGCTCCTTCCCGTCCTCTATCCTCCTGTTACCCCTCCTCCCCCCCAGAGAGGAGTTGTACAGTCTAATGGCATGAGGGACAAAGGAGTTTTTGAGTCTGTTCGTCCTGTACTTGGGAAGGAGGATTCTGTCACTGAACAGGCTCCTCTGGTTGCTGATGACGGTGTGCAGAGGGTGACGGGCATCATCCATGATGTTCAATAGTTTGTCCATAGACCTCTTCTCTGCCACCGGCACCAGAGAGTCCAGCTTCATGCCGACCACAGAGCCGGCCCGCCTGATCAGTTTGTCCAGCCTGGATGTGTCCTTCTTGGATGTGCTGCCCCCCCCAGCACACCACAATGTAAAACAGGACACTGGTGACCACAGACTGATAGAACATCCACAGGAGTTTCCTGCAGATGTTAAAAGGACCGCAGCCTCCTAGGGAAGTATAGCCTGCTCTGTCCCTTCCTGTATAAGTGTTTGGTGTTGCAAGTCCAGTCCAGCTTGCTGTCCAGCCACAGCCCGAGGTACTTGTAGGAATCCACAGCCTCCACCTCGACTCCCTCAATCAGAACTGGTCGTGACCTTGGTCTGGACCTCCCAAAGTCAACGACCAGCTCCTTGGTCTTTGAGGTGTTGAGCTGCAGATGGTTCCTGTTGCACCACACAGCAAAGTCCCTCACCAGGCTCCTATACTCCTCCTCTCTGTTGTCACTAATACACCCAATGATGGCTGTGTCATTGGCAAACTTCTGAATGTGACAACTCCAAGTTGTAGCAGAAGTCCGCGGTGGACAGTGTGAAGAGAAGAGGGGCCAGCACCATGCCCTGGGGTGCTCCAGTGCTGCTAATTACAGTGTCAGACATGATGTCCTTCAGCCTGACATACTGAGGCCTGTCAGTGAGGTAGGTGGAGATCCAGGTGACCAGGCAGGGGTCCACTCGCATCCTGTTCAGTTTGTCCTGAAGCAGTAGGGGCTGGATGGTGTTGAAGGCACTCAAGAAGTCCAAGAAGAGGATCCTCACTGTGCCATTTCCCTTATCCAGATGCAAGTGGGCTCTGTACAACAAGTAGAGGATGGCGTCTTCCACACCAACACCTGCCCAGTACGCAAACTGCAGACAGTCCTGGGCATGTTGTACCTGGGGTCTGAGGAGGCTGAGGAAGAGCTGCTCCAACGTCTTCATCAGATGTGAAATGGCGCCACCGGTCGGAACTCGTTCAGCTCACTGGGCCAATTCTTTTTGGGAACTGGAAAAATACATGATGTCTTCCAGAGGGTGGGCACTCTCCCCAGCTGCAGGCTGAGGTTGAAGATGCATTGGAGTGGTTCACCCAGTTCAGCAGCACAGGTCTTCAGTAGTCATGGACACACCTTGTCCGGGCCTGCTGCTTTCCTGGGGTGAAGCTTCCTCAGTTTACCTCTGACCTGGTCTGCAGTAATGCATGGAGGAGTCTGTGTTGAGGAGAGGGAGGAGAGGGCTGCTGTGATGACTGGGGGGAGGTGTGTTGAGGGAAGAAGGAGAGATGGCTGCAGTGAGGGAGAGGGTGGGGGGGATGTGGGCTGGTTGAACCGATTGAAGAAGTCATTCAACTCATTCGCCCTCTCCACTGTCCCTTCAATGACTCTGGTCTTTGTATTGTGGCCTGTGATGTTTTTCACACCTTCCCAGACCTCCCTCATGCTGTTCTCCTTCAGCTTCTGCTCCACCTTTCTCCTGTAGCTGTCCTTAGCTTCCCTCATGCAGCATTTCACCTCCTGCTGTGCTGCTTTCATCACCTCCCTATCCCTGTTCCTGAAGGCGGCCTTCTTCCCGTTGAGGACAGCTTTGACTTCCTGTGTTACCCATGGCTTGTTATTAGGGTAACACTGTACAGTCTTAGCGGGGGAGACCACATCTGCACAGAAGTTGAGGTAATCTGTCAGACAGTGCGTCAGCCCCTCTATGTCTTCAAAGGGTGGGCTAAGATGCACATCCCAGTCCGTGATGTCATAGCAGTCGCTGAGGGCATCTTCCATTTCAGGGGACCACCTCCTGATGGAGCTAGTTGTTGCAGGCTGCCTTTGAATCAGGGGTGTGTACTTCGACTGGAGAAGAACCAGGTTGTGGTCAGACTTCCCTAGTGGGGGGAGGGGTGTGACTCTGTATGCATCTTTCACATTAGCATACAGCAAGTCAATTGTCCTGTTGTTCCTTGTTGGACAATCCACAGCCTGGTAAAAAGCAGCCAAAGTAGAGACCAAAGTAGCGTGATTAAAGTCCCCAGAAATGATGATAAATGCCTCAGGGTGTTGTGTCTGCAGCCTTGCTGTGACAGATTGAATCCTCTCACATGCAGCGGCTGCATCTGCCTTCGGAAGGATGTAAACACAGATGGTGATCATGTGACTGAACTCCCTCGGCAGATATGGCCACACGCTAACAGCTAGCAGCTCCAAGTCTGGGCAACATAAAATTGTCTTTACGGAGATATGTCCCAGGTTACACCAGCAATTGTTAACATAAATGATGAGTCCCCCACCTTTGCTTTTCCCACATGAGTTAGTGTCTCTGTCGACTCTCACAGAAGTGAATCCCCACAGGTCCACATTAGCATCCGGTACAAGGTGTGTTAGCCATGTCTCCATAAAGATAAATAAACTGCTCTCCCGGTAAATCTGCTGGTTGTTCAGAGCAGAAAGCTCGTTGACTTTATTCAGCAGTAAGTTCACATTCCCCATGATAACGGAGGGAATGGATGGTTTGTAGCACCGCCGGTTGTCCACTAGCCTAGCCTTTAGCTTATAGCTCTGGCTTTGCAATCCCTGGGTTTCCTCCTCAGCTCCGCCGGTATGGGGTGTCGTATCCTGGCTTGTCCCATTGTTTTCAGGACCAGCAGCTCCTCTCTTTAATAAGTGAGAAAACTGGCTCCTGGTTGTGTGTTAAAGTTAAATATGTCCATGATATATCGTTAAACACACCATGTCTTCGTAAGAAGAGCAAAAAAGTAAAAAAAGGTGGAAAAAAGAGGTTTAAAGAGCTAAAAACTACAGAGATACTGGAGAGGCAGCCATCTCACACAGTGCCCATACATTTTTTTGTTGTTGTCCAGGTGATGATTGGTTCCCTTTTGGGCCTGGGTCCTCTTGAGGTTTCTTCCTCGTGTTGTCAGGGGGAGTTTTTCCTTGCCAATGTTGCCACTGTCTTGCTCACTGGGGATAGATTCGGGATAAAATTGGCTCATGTCTTGGATCATTCAGATTCTGTAAAGCTGCTTTGGGACAATGTCTATTGTTAAACGCACTATACAAACAAATTTGACTTGACTAAAAGTAGATAAAGAGAACCCAGTTAAGCAAATGAGACAAAAATATTATACTTGGTCATATATTTATTGAGGAAAATGATCCAATATTACATAATTGTAAGTGGCAAAAGTATGTGAACCTCTAGGATTAGCAGTTCATTTGAAGGTGAAATTAGAGTCAGGTGTTTTCAATCAATGGGATGACAATCAGGTGAGAGTGGGCACCCTGTTTTATTTAAAGAACAGGGATCTATCAAAATCTGATCTTCACAACACAAGTTTGTGGAAGTATATCATGGCACGAACAAAGGAGATTTTTGAGGACCTCAGGAAAAAAAAAAGTGTTGTTGATGCTCATCAGGCTGGAAAAGGTTAAAAACCACCTCCAAAGAGTTTGGACTCCACCAATCCACAGTCAGACAGATTGTGCACAAATGGAGGAAATTCAAGACTATTGTTACTCTCCCCAAGAGTGGTTGACCAACAAAGATCACTCCAAGAGCAAGCCATGTGGCAAGGTCAGAAAGGACCCCAGGGTAACTTCTAAGCAACTGAAGGCCTCTCTCACATTGGCTGATGTTAATGTTCATGAGTCCACCATCAGGAGAACACTGGACAACAATGGTGTGCATGGCAGGGTTGCAAGAAGAAAGCCACTGCTCTCCAAAATGAAAAATGCTGCTCATCTGCAGTTTGCTAAAGATCACATGGACAAGCCAGAAGGCTATTGGAAAAATATTTTGTGGACATAGGAGACCAAAATAGAACTTTTTCATTTAAATGAGAAGCGTTATATTTGGAGAAAGGAAAACACTGCATTCCAGAATAAGAACCTTATCCCATCTGTGAAACATGGTGGTGGTAGGATCATGGTTTGGGCCTGTTTTGCTGCATCTGGGCTGGGATGGCTTGCCATCAATGATGGAACAATGAATTCTGAATTATACTCGCAAATTCTAAAGGAAAATACTGGACATCTGTCCATGAACTGAATCTCAAGAGAAGGTGGGTCATGCAGCAAGACAATGACCCTAAGAACACAAGTTGTTCTACCAAAGAATGGTTAAAAAAGAATAAAGTTAATGTTTTGAAATGGCCAAGTCCTGAACTTCATCTAATTGAAATGTTGTGGAAGGACCTGAAGAGAGCAGTTCATGTGAGGAAACACACCAACATCCCAGAGTTGACGCTGTTCTGTATGGAGGAATGGGCTAAAATTCCTTCAAGCCAGTGTGCAGGACTGATCAACAGTTACTCGAAATATTTAGTTGCAGTTATAGCTGCACAAGGCGGTCACACCAGATACTGAAAGCAAAGGGGGATTGTGGGAAGTGGAGTCCTGAGTGTTAGGTGAGTCTGGGAGCATGACACAATGCTGCACATACTTTTGCCACTCACAGATATGTAATATTGGCTCATTTTACTCAATAAATAGATGATGAAGTATAATTTTTTTTCCCTCATTTGTTTAACTTGACTCTCTTTATCTACTTTTAGGACTTGTGTGAAAATCTGATGAAGTTCTAAGTCATATTTATGCAGAAATATAGAAAATTCAAAAAGGTTCACAAACTTTCATGTACCATTGTATGTACTGTACCATTAAGATATGATAAGATAGCTGTAACAGTCCATGTAGGTGGGTGGAGCACAGAAGGATGGCAGGAAAGAACTGTTTTAACAAAACTCTCTTTTATTTGCACTTTTCAGTTGCAAACACACACTCAGACACACGCACACACATCAGCCGTCTGGTTGTGGAGAGAGTCCCTCTGCTCTCACTCTCTCTCCTTAAGAAGGGCGCGGTCACTGGGAAGACACAGAAACACATCAATTAACAACAGGTGTAGTGATTCTGCCAATTAACTTCCCTGACTCCGCCCTCCTGTCACAGACCGATGCTAGACCACGCCCCCGCTGCCACATACCCCCACCGCCCGACTCAGGCCGGGCAGCCGTCTGGCCCGCAGCTGACTCCCCCCCCCAACAGGAGAGGAAGTCCGCCACGACCATCTGCGCCCCCGGCCTGTGGATCACCTTGAAGTTAAAGGGTTGGAGTGCCAGATACCAACGGGTGATCTGCGCATTGGCATCCTTCATGCGGTGGAGCCACTGGAGGGGCGCGTGGTCTGAACAGAGGGTGAAAGGGCGTCCCAGCAGGTAGTACCCGAGGGCGAGGACCGCCCACTTGATCACCAGGCACTCTTTCTCGATGGTACTGTAGCGCCCCTCACGCACCGACAGCTTGCGGCTAATGTACAAGACGGGGCGATCCTCCCCCTCCACCTGCTGGGACAAAACTGCCCCCAGCCCTCTGTCCGACGCATCCGTCTGCAACATAAAGGGGAGAGAAAAGTCAGGGGAGTGTAAAAGTGGCCCCCCACACAGTGCAGCCTTAACCTTAGAAAAAGCCCGCTGGCAATGCCCCGTCCACTGGACCGGATCTGGTGCCCCCTTTTTAGTCAGATCAGTCAGCGGGCTGGTGACGTCCAAATAATTAGGTATAAACCTACGATAATAGCCAGCCAGCCCCAGGAACTGTCTCACCCCCTTTTTGGTCTTGGGCCTTGGGCAGGCCACAATCGCTGCAGTCTTGTTAATTTGGGGATGCACCTGCCCGTTGCCCAAGTGGAAGCCCAGATACCGTACTTCCACCCGACCAATCGCACACTTCTTCGGGTTGGCTGTGAGACCCACTCGCCTCAGTGACTTAAGGATGGTTGTAGGTGCCGCGGCCAGTCATTACTATAAATAATGATATCGTCTAAGTACACGGCCGTATAGGTGGTGTGGGGGCGGAGGACCCTGTCCATCAGCCGCTGAAACGTAGCAGGTGCCCCAAACAGCCCAAAAGTAAGTGTGACGAATTGGTGTAAGCCGAACGGTGTGGAAAAGGCCGTTTTTTCACGGGATAATGGAGTCAAGGGGATCTGCCAATAACCCTTTGTTAAATCCAGTGTTGAGTAAAAATGAGCTGTGCCTAGCCGATCAAGCAACTCATCAATATGAGGCATTGGGTACGCATCGAATTTAGACACCGCGTTGACTCTTCTATAGTCCACACAGAACCGGACCGACCCGTCGGCCTTGGGTACCAAGACCACCGGGCTGCTCCAGTCACTGTGGGACTCCTCGACGATGCCCATTTCGAGTATGGCCTCGAGTTCTTCCCAAACCACCTTTTTCTTGTGTTCGGGTAACCTGTAAGGGTGGCTATGCACTACCACCCCCGGGGGCATCTCAATGTGGTGCTCTATGAGGTTAGTGCGGCCGGGCAGAGGTGAGAACACGTCTGAAAACTCGGTCTGCAACTGGGCAACCTCCGCGAGTTGGGTCGGGGAGAGGTGGTCTCCACAGGGGACCGGAGAGGGACGTGATGCTAATGTTCCTTTTTGAACCTCCGGCCCCAGCTCCGCCTTCTCTGGAACCACCGACACCAATGCCACGGGGACCTCCTCATTCCAGAGTTTGAGATGGTTGAGGTGGTAAATCTGTAGCGCCCCACCCCTGTCCGTTCGCTTCACCTCATAGTCGATGTCCCCGACTCGCCGTGTGACCTCAAAGGGTCCTTGCCACTTGGCGACTAATTTAGAGCTCGATGTGGGCAACAGTATGAGTACTTTCTCTCCCGGTGCAAACTCTCTAAGGCGCGTACCCTTGTCGTACAGCGGGGTTGCTGTTCTTGGGCCTGCCGCAAATTCTCCTGGGTTAGTTGTGTGAGTGTTTGGAGTTTTGCGCGCAGATCAATAATGTATTGAATTTCATTTTTGCTTGGTGAAGGTCCCTCCTCCCAATTTTCTCGCAGCATGTCTAAAATGCCGTGCGGCTTACACCCATATAATAATTCAAACATTGAGAACCCCGTGGAGGCTTGGGGGACCTCTCGCACTGCAAAGAGCAAGGGTTCGAGCCATTTAACCCAGTTACGCGTGTCCTCACTTACAAATTTCTTAATTATGTTTTTAAGGGTGTGATTAAACCATTCCACTAAGCCGTCCGTTTGTGGGTGATAAACGCTGGTGCAGATCGGCTTAATCCCTAATAACCCATACAGTTCATTCAGTGTTCGTGACATAAACGAGGTGCCTTGATCAGTCAGAATCTCTTTCGGGATTCCAACTCAGGAGATGACGCGGAAGAGCGCCTCCGCAATACTGCGTGCTGAGATATTGCGAAGAGGCACTGCTTCCGGGTATCGCGTTGCATAGTCCACCAGAACTAATATAAAGCGGTACCCTCGTGTTGACCGATCTAATGGCCCGACGAGATCCATCCCAATTCTTTCGAACGGGGTCTCGATGAACGGTAGAGGACGCAAAGGCGCTTTTGGAATGGCCGCTGGATTTACTAACTGGCATTCGCGGCATGCCGTACACCATCTACGGACATCGCCGCGAATCCCCGGCCAATAGAATCGGGCCATTATTCGGGCTAGTGTTTGATCCTGCCCTAAGTGTCCAGCCATGGGATTAAAGTGAGCCGCCTGGAATACCAATTCCCGGTGGCTCTTCGGAATTAAAAGCTGCGTGACTCGCTCTTTAGTTTGACTGTCCTGTGTCACTCGGTATAATCTATCCTTCATAATCGCGAAGTAGGGGGAGGACGGGGTGGCGTTCGGCTGGAGTGTTTGACCATCAATTACTCTCACTTGGTCAAAAGCATGCCGCAGAGTCTCGTCTCGCGATTGCTCTAATGGGAAATCCGCGAAGGATTCCCCAATAGAGAGAGGAGGAGCCGGCGGCTCCTCACTCTGGCGCGGAGATGACATAGACGGCTCTGTGACAGCTGCTCCCACCAAAGCGACACCGGGACCTCCCCCTGTCAAATGGCAGGACCCACTCTTGACTAAGTGTGTCATTAAACCCCGAAATCCTGGCCAATCAGTCCCCAAAATTAAAGAGTGGGTAAGGCGAGGATTAACCATCGCCTTCACTATAAATTTTCCCCTCTGAAAATAATGTGGACCGACACTAAAGGGTAGTTGTGAACATCCCCGTGCACACACAACATCTTCACCAATTGTGCTCCCCCCAATGCCTCGTCTTGCACCAGGTTTTGGTGGATTGAGGTCTGATTACAGCCAGAATCCACCAACGCCTGATATGTATCCCCTTGGATACTCACCGGTATGTGATACGCTCTGGCCCGATCGAGGGCGGCTCCTGGCGCGTTGGGGATCCGAACCACCGTGCCCAGCTCCATTATCGAGCTCTGCTGTTGGAGGTGGCCCGGTTCCCCGCAGCGCCAGCAAACCGGCCCGGGCTTCCTCTCTGCACTAGTGCTCTGGGGCTCACTCACCTGAGGGGGGGGAGAGACAGACACAGAAAGGAGACACTGAAGGGCACCGCGGGTGCAGCAGGCTGGCTGAGGTGGCGCCGGCCCCCGTCTCCGTGGTGGGGGAATGGGGCAAGGAGAAGACACAGGAGGAGGCGAGAGAGAGAGAGAGGAGAGAAGAGAAGAGGTCGTCTGCTGTCCCGCCATCGGGACAGCCGCCAGATGATCCTCCGCCAGCTCGATTGCCTGATCCAGTGACACCGGGCGGTGGCACTGGACCCACTCTGCTGTTCCCGCTGGTAGACGCGCGACAAACTGTTCCAGTACCACCTGGTCGATGAGTCCCTCGGTGTCGCAGCTGTCGGCCCTCAACCACTGCCACCAGGCGTCCCGGAGTTGCTGGCCAAACGCGAACGCCCGGCCGACTTCCTCCAAGCGCAGAGCGCAGAAACGCTGATGTTGTTGCTCCGGGGTGCATCCCACCCGCTGGAGGACGGCCCGGCGAAGGTCCACGTAGGCCAGCTGGCAGTCGGCGGGGAGCTGTAGCACGGCCAGCTGCGCCTCTACCGTTTAGCAGGGGGAGGAGGCGCGCCACGCGCTGTTCCACCGGCCACCCCGAGGTCTCTGCTACCTGCTCAAAGAGCGTGAAGAATGCCTCGGGGTCATCCTGTGGGCCCATCTTCATGAAGGTGAGGGGGGAAGGGCCCACGGCAGTGGAGTTGGTGGACCCCGCCGACGCGAGGAGGTGCCAGAACGCCCGACGATCTTCCTGTTGCGCCAGCACCAGGGCCTCGAACCGTTGTTCTTGCTCCTTTCGGAGGGCGAGCAGCGCCTGGTGCTGGCTCTGTTGGGCCATGGCGAGGGCGTGGATCAGGTCGGCGAAGGTGGAGGACTCCATGGGGCTGTTGTCTTCTGTGCTCGAGTCCCGGGTTTTGGCACCACTGTAACAGTCCATGTAGGTGGGTGGAGCACAGAAGGACGGCAGGACAGAACTGTTTTAACAAAACTCTCTTTTATTTGCACTTTTCAGTTGCAAACACACACTCAGACACACGCACACACATCAGCCGTCTGGTTATGGAGAGAGTCCCTCTGCTCTCACTCTCTCTCCTTAAGAAGGGCGCGGTCACTGGGAAGACACACAAGCACATCAATTAACAACAGGTGTAGTGATTCTGCCACTTAACTTCCCCGACTCCACCCTCCTGTCACAGACCGATGCTAGACCACGCCCCCACTGCCACAATAGCCTTTTATTATTTCACAAGGGGAAATTTACATTGTTACAGCAGCAAAATATATAAAGACAAAAAGATAAGGCAGTGAAGGAGTAGTGCAAAAGTACTAAGTTCACAAACAAAAAAGGATTTTATATATATATATATATATATCTCAAAGAAATAAACTACAAATTTTGTTGGGGTTCACCCAGTCGGAAACGGTCAACTTACTTCTCGGGACCCCCGCCCTCGTACCACCCAGAGCTCTGGGGGGGTCAGTCGCCAAGAAAGACAGGAACCCCAATGTAGTTCACATCTTTATTCGCAAGTCCCCCCAATTGGACAAGAATACAGAGGGTTATTATATATGAGTGTTATCTGTGTGTAAATGACATCACTGTTTGATATCTATGTGTGTGTGTGTGTGTGTGCATGAATGTGTGTATGTGTGTGTCTCTGGGGGGTGTGAGTGAGTGACATCATTTTGATATATGTGTCTATGTGCGTGTGTGTGTGTGTGTGTGTGTGAGCAGGTCACATCTTAATTACGTCACTGTTCTAATGGAATGTTCAGATGTATGTGTGTGTTTGACTTGCGTGTAAGTGAGCGGCTTGATCTTGGGGCAGGTCAAATAATCTCCATCAGTGTGTGTGTAAATAAATCATAACATAATGACATATTTCTGATCATATGACATGATAGCAAGGTACAGACAGATTTTAAAGGTCATTGCTTACATACACCCCTTCAGGTCAGATATAACATAGGGCAATATGTACTTAAGATGGTGATGGAATTTTTAAACACAGATAATATGTCTAGTCTATGAAGTCAGAAATTAATGCCAACAGAAATAGTTTAAAAGATCTAAAAGCTAAAGGATGAAAATCTCATAAATTCTTAACACATGAATGTGTGTCTTGTGCTAAGGCAGCAAATTACATCTTGATTTCATCAATATGTAGTAAGACAATCATAAGCAAAATAACAAATAAGAATATGTCTTTAACAATCCTAAATTATATTCTGTAATTATAAAACTAACTTAAAACTATAAAACTAACTTAAATCACAAAATGCATCTTAGATCTAACTTTTAATTCCCAATACACATTGGCTATGCAGCTGTAGTTGTGTGTGATATCAAAGGCCATTGTGAGTGTGTCATATCATCGCAGACCCTGTCGCCATCTAGACACATCTCTGATCAACAATACACATTTCATATCAAAATAAACAAAATGTTCCCAAACAATGTCCAGCCGAGACATAAGGTCGTTTTAACTAAGAAATTAATCCTTAATTTGGTCACAAATAAATTACTGCCTTCTTGGTCAAGAATAATACTTATATAAACCTAACAATCCCCCCCCCTTTGATAACAGTATCACTATTATCAAATCCTAGGATCATATATGATCATTATCATCTCATGATCATATATGTGATTACATTGAGAATTAATCTTGAGTTAATCTTTGCCCTTCTTGATGTATATTGGTGCTCAGAGGGCGGGCATGCCCGATCAGCCCTCGTCCCACCTCACCGGAGCTTAGAGAAACTCAAAACCTCTTAATTCGTCCCAAATACATGCTACTTCCTTCAGGGTAATTTGTTCTAAAACAGTGAGGAAAAATGAAATTACAAGGCATATCAACCTATAGTGAGAACAGAGTCCTGTAAGAATACAGAGTTTCAAAGCATAGAGATGTGTGATAATAGTAGAAAACGGCATCAGATGAAAGACATAACACATTCGTGTGGTGTGTGCTTGTGCAGTCCAGTTAGCAAATTGCCAGAAGATGTTGTCCCGAAGTCCAGCTCCAGCGGGTAACCCTGCTCCGAGAAATGAAATGGTCCAGAAGGCTTGGGCGGGAAGCCCTGCCCTGAGCAAAGATGAAGCAGTCACGAAGGCTTGGGCGGGTAGCCCTGCCCCGAGCAACAATGAAGTCACGAAACCCGTGATGAGGACTGTCATGGTTGTAGTGAGGATGATTGGTCCCAAACGGAGCGCAAGATCTCTTCCCCTCTTTGTTCACAATGTCTTGAGGATTCTAAGTCAAATCTGTGTAGAGCTCAGAAATAGAGAGACAGAGAGAGAGAGAACAGACTGGATAGGGACACAGAGAAAACATTAGTAGCAAACTTGTCATTGTAACACAACTTTGTTATGGAGCCTTCTTCAATCGCATGGCATGGATCCACTGTGGAAAAAGATCAGTTAAAACAGCAGTAAAAGTAATGGCGACTATGTCTGCAGGCCCACCATATCTAGGTTTCCCCAATTGTCCAAATCGTTACTTTAAAAAGTCACACCAGCACTTTGTCTCCAACTTGGAAGGGGTGTGTGGTGGAGATAATATTGTACTATTGACCTTGGTACAAATTTTATACAACTTATCTATAAGGGCTGCAGAATACTCATCCATATGCATTTTCAAATCAGAGGTACCTGGAGCCGGAGTTCCCTTCTTCCAGGGGAGAGGGAAAGGTCTTCCAAAAATAATTTCTTGGTGTCACACGAATTTCAGCCAGAATGAATTATGGATTACAGAGCCAAACCTGTGTCCTGCATGACCTTAATTAATTTGTCTTTCAATATTCGATTAGTACGTTCTACGATAACAGAGGATTGAGGAATGTGAAAACACCAGTTTAGTTTAGAGATACTTACAAAGGTTTTGTGTGACTTTTGAGGTGAAAGGGGTACCTTTGTCTGAGTCTATGGCATTTGAAACCCCATAACTATAACAATAATTATTATTATTGATTTCTTATTATTTTATTGTTATTTTATTGTTCTGCTTTTATTGTTTGTTTTTCTTTTTTACTGTCCAGTGTCCTTAGGTACCTTGAAAGGCACTTATAAATAAAATGTATTATCATTATAACTAGGTATTATTTCTTTTGCCAGAATACGAGTAACTACCTTCGTGTTCTCTCGAGAACAGGGAAAAACTTCTACCCATTTAGAGAATTTGTCCACAATCAAGATGACAAAAATCAAATGAGAAAGGAAGAGTGTATGCCTCATGCAGAATATCAGGCAGTGAACACACAGAGTAACCACAGAGGTATGATAAATATCATAAATTATAAATATTATACACGTTTAGAACAAGAACCACCAACAAAGAGTACTTCCCCCATCCCTAGAGGGCTGGAGGAGAGATCAGATACTAGTAGTATGTACGATTTTTAGACAGACAATATCAATGTCATCCTGAGAGTTAAGGAGGCGTGCAAGAGTGTGACCTACATTATCAAAAGACACGAATTTCAAGATTGTTAGTAGAACAGAGAATAAATAGTCATATGTTAATTTAATTATCAATTAAATTACTGATAAATTAATTTAATGGGTCTGTAAATTTTGCAACACCTGTTTAACTTGATGTGATGACTGCAAGATCAGTGGGTGAGACAAAACCAATTTTTCCGCATGTAAAACCATCAAAGCACATGCAGAGACAGCCCCCAGACACGCAGGTAAGCCTTGAGCAACAATGTCTAATGTTTTGGATAAAAACACACAATGCTGCTGTCCCCCCCCATGCTCCCAGCCAACAGCTGTTCACAGGCATAGAGGTGGAAGGGCTTGAAGTGATCAGGTAACCCCAGGGGCAGAACAGAGGGTGCTTTTGAGGGAGTGATAAGCGACCACCATAGTGTCAGTCCAGGTCAAAGGATGTTGCAGTGGATCGTGATGAGAGATTGCAGAATGGAGAAGCTTGTCATATAAAAAGCAGTCAGGGATCCATTTTCTGACCCAGAAAAGACATCAGTGCATGTTTAGTTGCAGGGCGTTTTGCGTCTAGAATGACAGCCTTAAGAAAGTTCAAAACTTCAAAAGTTCAAACACTTAAGTGTCCATGCAATATTGTAGCTTGGTTCTGGAAACCTTAAAGCCCTTGTGCGCCAGATGTTGGAGCAGGCGCAAGTGTCAGAGTCTTGGCAGATTTCTGATGACTCAGCAGATACCAGAACACACAGACCACAGAGTCCTGAGGAAGGGAGAAGGTCACAGAGTGCGTTATGAATTTGAATTACAGCTGAAAAAAACAGCAGGAGAGTCAATGAAACCTTGAGTCCAAATGCTATCTCCTCATGTGCGTGGAAAAAGGCAGAACAGAGATCATTAATGGAAAAACAGCAATGATGAGCAGGAACCTGTGACATTACAGAAGAAACAATCAATTCATTAATTTTACGTAAATCTTGTGTAAAACGCCAGGTACCATCAGGTTTAGGTACTGGATTGACAGGTGTATCGTACGAGCTGGTGCACGATCTCACCACGCCTTGCTCAAGAAGAGACTGTAGGATGACATCGATCCAGAGAGAGAGGTACTGCTTAACATAAACAGGATGCACATGAATATTGAATCATATTTTGTGTAGTTTCATATCAATTCCATTTAAGTTCCAGGTTGCAGTGCAACAAAATGCGGAAAGGTTCAAGGACAATGAATACTTATACAAGCCAATGTATCATAATCATGATAATTTATGACTTTTTTTCTTAATGGTTAAATAAAGATAAACCCAAGTCTCCGATTTATAAACACCACTGGAAGAAAAAAAATGTTCTCCCTTTTTTTTCCCCAACATTCTTCAAGTAAACATTTGTTAACTCTGTTTCTTGCTGAAAAAAAAATTATGGTTAACTAAATACATTAAAAGCCTATCCATTCCATATTCTCTGTGGTTTTTAAAGGCAAAAGTATGGAGGTTTAAAACTCAGCAAACAGTTAATCAGAATATTTCATATCAATAGTTCAAAATTAGAAGGAACATGTATTGTTTAAGCTTAGCCTCATAAGGAGCAATAAGTTTAAAGAAAGAAAAGGAAATATAAAACAGGGCAACAATTTCACTGAATGTAATTTGAATAAAATTGAATAGCTGATAAGCACTCTTTGTTGGATTTGATATGTGACAGAGACTCAAAATACATTTTTAGTTCAATTAACAGTATTAATGGGAATGAGAATTGGTTATCTCAGACATTTTGACTTTATGTATATGGAATTTACCTAGTAATATAAAGAGATTACTTATTAAATTTATTATTGTGTGAGAAAGTGCCAAAAATAAGATTTTCTCTGCCCATTGCAGATATCTGTGTGTCCTTGTCTGCTATGTTCTTGCATGGATTGTTTGTTTATATTATAGCTATCTGTAACGAGTTCAGTCTGGGAGCCCTTATCTCCCAGAAAGAAATAGAGAGACTATAGAGACGGAACAATTATTCAAAATATTATATTTATAATAGGACGACAATTATTCAAAAAATGTCAAAAATGAAGTAAAGAGCGGGTTAGCTCGCTGTTGATCGAATTGCATGTTTCCCAGACAAGACAAGTCCACATTGACTAAAACGCGTCAGAAACAGGAGTATATAGGATATTTAAAGGTTAGAATTACATATGATTAATAAAAATACCACTACACGATCAGTTTTAAAATGTTTTAGATCAACATTAAACATTAGGTTAAACATTAAACTTTTCGGCATTTCCATTCACAAATAGGGTAAATATATTTGATGCCTTTTATTACACCTTTTCCATATCTGTTCTATTCTAGGTGATGAACACATGAGGCGTGTTGAATAAACTTGTGTCCAGGCATACAAAACATTTCCTGCTTCTCTCCCATCTAGTGCGCATGCCTAACTCACAAGCATTATGGGAATTGGAGTTCTAATGTGATCAACACATAATCATCACAATTTTGCCGTCACATACTTCTGTCTTAGTTTTAACTACTTCGTATTCATCATTTATAAGATCTAGACATGAAACTGCATTAATAGCTGCACTATTAATTATTAAAACACATTAATCGTCTTGTAGACTGCTCAAGGACCTGTTCAGAGATCACCTCGCGGACCACTCGTGACTTTCTAGTTACAAGTTTCGGACTATCGACACACAATGAATATAAAATACAGATGATCTACTCACCAAACGCTGAAACTAATTGATTAAGAAGCAGATTTTTCCTCTGTTGAGGGAAGAGGATCTCTTCTTTCCTCCCGTAACAGTGATGAGATTCACAAACGATTCGGATCTTTTTCGGGACGAAACATAAATGACTTGATCAAGTGAATCGATACAGACGCATGGACTGCATTTGTTTGAGTTCATGCACACGTAATGGTTTGAGGAAAGTTCATACTTTAATTTCATGCAGCATGAAAGTGTGATTATTGTTTACAATTTGAAAACAGGAATACAAATAAGGTTTCCGTGGTTTCTGAGCCAAGAATCAAGTAAATTGATTCACACGCATGCGAGTTTGTTCTAAAGAATCGATTCAGTGAAGCTTTCGTTGAGATTATAATGAATATACAGAATGTCCGTATTTTATACGGATTTGATTCAATAAACATAGTATACGGGCGTACAAATAAAAGTTATACGGATTTTTTTAACAAAAAACACTTCAATATTTATTTAGAGCTATAATCAATTCCCACGATGATAAAAGAGCACATAACATTTACACCTTGTGGTTTTTTGTCAAACATTGAAGCTTATTCATTCTTAAAGTTTATTGTTATTAATATTGAATAAAAGTATATCATTGTTAATTATCATTCAAATTTTAGTTAAATCATTTTAATTTGCATCTTATAAGGATTTTATAAGGGAAATAAGGATTTTGGAAGTTGGTTATACAGGTTTGATTGACCAATAGTGATGTTCAATACCACCGATTTCCTTTCCGATCCGATACTGAGTAAAATTCAGGCTGGTATCGGCGATACCGATCCGATACCGATACTTTTTGCAAATACACCAAATATGTCTGGTAAATCTAAAAAAAGTAGTGTATTTCAAATCATAGCTTCATAAAGAATACAAGACATCAGAGTAATGTATTTATTTATTTTAAACTCGGAAGTATATTGAGGTAGCGGCCTCATTTACAATATAGCCGAGCTAATATAACAGAAAAACCAAACAGAGGACACAAAATATGTGAAAATGGTGTTTCAAACACGAAAAAAAGAAAATAAGTAAAATAATAAAACCATTAAAACAAATTATTGTTTAATTATTAAGAACTATAAAAATAAAAACTTGCTTAATTCACATTACATGAACATGTTAACATACTGAACTGATGTAAATAACACTTCACTTTCCCTCATTCAAATGTTTTTGTTAAGGAACAATAGCATATTTACCGTCTTCCCCTTTAGTCTGTTACGTTTTTTGCTCAGAACCTCTCCTGCCTTGGAAAAGACTCCTCTCTGCCGGTACAGAAGTGGCAGTAATTCCCAGGTATCTCACTGCTAGTTTGCTCAGGGCTGGGAAGGTTGGTTCATGTTCTTGCCACCAAGTCAGTGCATCCCTATCTTGGGGAATCACTTTTTCTTCCGAGTACCAACGTACTTCAATGAGCACATCACTGGCAGCTGACCGGTGATGTTGTCCTGACGAAACCTGCATGTAAAAATCAGTCCATATCCCTCCTTTTGATACAGCTGAACCTGAGGGGGCAGGACTCTGGTTTGGCCCTGAGGCAGAAGGCCGTAAGGTAGAAGGCTCTGAAGTAGAAGACCCTGAAGTAGAAGGCCATGAGGTAGAACTAACAGTAGCTGTTGAACTTGGGGCTAGAGTGGGAGCTGCCTCTCCTGTCTGATAGACTTCCTGCATTTCAGAGAGGAGACATTTTTTCATTACTTCCACATTGTCTTTGTCTCGAAAACCAAAATGTTTAAACCTAACATCCAGAAATGTACTGGCAGCTAGACAGTGAATGCTCTCAATACCCCTGAATCTGCGCTGACATTGCTGTGCCAGTTGCGTGGCAAGGGAGCTGCCTTGACGTTCACAGGCTGCTACAGCCCTGTGAATGAGTGACACGAGCGGAATCACTTTGGAGACTGAAACATACTTTTCAGCTGAAACTTCCCGTGTCACTTCTTCAAATGGCCGTAGTGCATCAACTGTTTGCTTGATGAGGGATAATTCTCCCTCATTTAAGCACAATGCATTCCTCCCCAAAAGGCAGAGGGCTGTGGTCACAGCTTCATTTTGCTCACAGTCTCTCTCCAGCATGTAAAAAACTGAATTCCAGCAAGTATCTACTGACTGGATTAGCTTGTGCTCTGCCACTTTCAACTGTTGCTGAATACCCCTGAGCTTCTGTGTGGCCTGTGTGCTGTGGTGAAAAAAGGACACGATCGCACTGCATTTCTCCAGCACTTTCACAACTTCCGGGACACTTTTTAAACTGTCCTTTACAATTAAATTCAGTGTATGTGCAAAACATGGATGATGCCTCCATCCAGCCTTGTGCACTGCAGCAACCATATTTGCACCATTGTCTGTCACAACTGCAACAACCTTGTCAGTTATGCCCCATTCTTCTGTGATGCATTTAAGCGCTAAACTGATATTATCTGCTGTATGCTGCCCATGGAAAGTGTGGGTTTCCAAAACAAATTCCCTCATTTGCCAGTTTTCAATGAGATGATATGTTACAGTCAAATATGCCTCTGTGGACACTGAAGTCCACATATCAGTGGTAAGTACAACACTGGAAGCATTTTGCAAAGATGCCCTTACTTTGCTGTTGCATTCATCAAACATCTTTACAAGGTGAGTCTCTGTCAGTTTTTTTTTTCTTCCTGGGAGTTTATATTTTGGGTCAAGAGCTCTCACAAATCCTTGGAAACCTTGGTCTTCTACTATGGACAGAGGCTGGCGAGCCTTCACAATCATCTCTCCCAGGCATCTTGTGAGTGCTGCTGCTCTTGGGGAATCATCTTCAAACGACATAAAATCGCAGAGCAAAACAAATGATGGGGCTACTCTGCACTGAATGCTTAATCTTATTTAGATTCAACTATGCATGTAGTCTCTCCAAATAGCCCACAGTAAGGGGATACAAACACTTACTGTTTTATAATACTGGGTGACTCAAATTGAAATTGCCAGTAAAATATTTAATTAAATAAATAAATGCCACAGTAATTGCACAAGTTTGTCAATACCTAGATTTTAAAATATTCATTTAACAGTTAAAGCAAATTAGACTGATTGTAAATAATAATAGACATATTTTAGAGATAAAATGTTATTTTTATCCATCTTTTCTAGTATATAAGTTCACCATTGCTGTTTTATTGCAATTGCTCTGTATAATTTAATGACACCTAGTCTATGTAATACACTTTAAATGATCAATTCTTTAGGAAACCTTACCTGAATAAATCTAGGCTTTTTTGCCTGTGAGATTATCTCAGTGATACACATATTATTACTCCAAGCTGAACTCATGCAGCTATTTGTTGAAGCATGTATTTATTTCGTTACTTATTTCATGACCATATTTATTAATTTGAATAACTCCAACAGCAACGGTGCTTAGTGCCACTCAAAGCTCCGCATTTTCTCCCTCTGTACCTGGATATTGCCTGCCTGCAGCACCGAAGGACTCCGATAGAGATGTCTGTCTTGCCCTAGCACCAGCACCTGACACTGTGCTCTCCTCTTCTGTCCGCCTCATCGTAAATGCCTCGTATTCTGTTTTGTGGTTTAACCTGACGTGTTTCACCAGGTTTGTTGTGTTGCCACAACTCCTTACTGTTTTTCCACAAACATCACAAACCGCGTCTTGGCTGTTTGTGGAGCTGAAATAGCTCCACACATGACTTAGTTTACGTTCTGCCATTGCGTCTACAGACTGAGTGACTGACGGACTGAGCAGTGTGTTGCAGCACTTATGCATTAAGCACTTACCCAGGCAGAAGAAAAAGTAGTTCCCACCAACCGCGTATCATTTAGACAAGATCTCAATAGTTTAGTTACTTTCCACTGTGTTCCTGTTAATGATGTACATTACCTCAAATGACTGAAGTATCAAAAGTATCGATATCTTGATTTGAGGATCGATTTTGGAGCATAAAGATCTGGTATCGGAGGTATCGATATTTCAGTATCGATCCGCACATCACTATTGACCAAAGGTTTGACATTTATGCACACCAGGAACACAGTTCTAACTGTTCATGTCCAGAGTACTGATTTGTTGTTTCATTATTTTGTGCATATCCAGTAATGCCTTATATAAATGCTATAACAATTAAAGATACATTACACAGCTCCTAGAGATTGCAAATACCTGAATGAGGATAAATCAAAACTGAGCTGGCCAAATTGTCTAGAATTGTGTAGAATGCTAAACCACAGCAATTCATCCAATCCCGTGGGTTTTTTCTTGGGGTCCGGGTACCTTAATACAATACAATTTTCCCCCCATGGTGGCACGATGGAATCAGTCCCGAGATTAATTAGGGTAATTATTATGGGTTTAACATAAAAAGCGCGCTCTTCCTGTGACAGCTCCTTCACTTCACGAGGATCACCTTCCTGTGCTTTTACACAAGGTTTACCAATGTTCCCATGGCTCTTCCACGAGGTTCACCAAAAAACGTCCCATAAACAAAAGTCTACGAGGATCCCCAAAATAAAAACGTCCCGTGCCTATACACGAGGATTACCAATAACATAATCAAAATAATAAACAACTGGGTTTTTTTCTGATACTTTCAACCAGGCGGAAGACCCCCCCAACTAATCAATTAAAAGAGACCCCTTATTAGAGTTATTGGTGAGGTAATGTGTGATGTTATGTCTGAATGTTGTGCTGCTGTGACACTGTAATTTCCTGTAAAGGATTATTAAAGGATCTATCTATCTATCTATCTATCTATCTATCTATCTATCTATCTATCTATCTATCTATCTATCTATCTATCTAAGTGTATTACGTAGGTGGTATTGCACATGTAAGTATTGTACAGGTATTATTACCAGTATTACCCAGATAGTATTGCACATGTCAGTCAGAATATTGCACAAGAGCTATTTTATCCATGTGTAGCTAGCAGCTTGCTGTAAATTACTGATGCTGATAGTCAGTGCACACAGTATATGTTCAGAGGGGTTTCTATGGATGTAGAAGTGATCTGGACAGTACTGTTCATTATTGTGAGGATTGACTGGTGCTGTGCTTGGAGAGGTGCTGGTTGTACAGTCTCACAGCAGTAGGGAGGAAGGAGCTACTGTAGCTCTCCTTTACACACTGCAGATGGAGGAGCTGGTCACTGAAGGAGCTGCCCAGTGCTGCTATTGTCTCCTGCAGTGGATGGGAGGTGTTCTCCATTAAGAATGACAACTTGGCCAACATCCTGCTCTCCCCCACTACATCCTCTGAGTTCAGGGCACAGCCCAGGACAGATCCTGCCTTCCTAATCGGTTTGTTCAGTTTTATTTTTCCTCTCTGCTCTTGTGATCCTGCTTCCCCAACAAATAACTCCATAGAATATGTCAGATGCCACCACAGAGTCATAAAAAGAGTCCAGAATAGTCCATTTCAATCAAAGGTTGGATTTTTCCAAATATTTTCAGAGTGAGATGAACTTATTTCACCAAAACATGCATTTTTTCTAAACCTTTTGACTAATCTTTACACACACAGCAGACACACAATATATACTGTGCATATATATATATATATATATATATATATATATATATATATATATATATATATATATACACACACATACACACACACATACACGTGGGTGTAAGATGCTAGCTGGATCAGCATACATGGAGAGGCACAACCAAGTGGCTGGGATAGTATACAGGAACATCTGCAACCAGTATGGAATAGAAGTACCCAAGTCCCAATGGGCTATACCACAGAAGGTGGCTGAGAACAACAGGGCCAAGGTTCTGTGGGACTTCAGCTTCCAGACTGACAAACAGATCCTGGCTAACCAACCGGACATAGTGGTGGTGGACAAAGAGCAGAAGAGGGTGGTGGTGATAGATGTGGTGATCCCAGCTGACGCCAACATCAGGAAGAAGGAACATGAAAAACTTGAGAAGTATCAAGGGTTGAAAGAGCAGCTAGAATGGATGTGGAAGGTCAAGGGTTGTGTGGTCCCTGTGGTAGTGGGGGCACTTGGGGCAGTAACCCCCAAACTGGGACAGTGGCCCCAGCAAATCCCAGGAACAACATCTGAAGCCTCAGTCCAGAAGAGCGCAGTCCTAGGAACATCGAAGATACTGTGCAGAACCCTCAAACTCCCAGGCCTCTGGTAGAGGACCCGAGCTTGAGGATGACATGGATACCACCCCCCCCGGTGGGGGTGAGAAGGAGATTTATATATATCATCTTGTCTTCTTCCACTTATCCAGGGCCGGGTCGCGAAGGCAGGAGTCTGAGCATGGCAGCCTAAACTTCCCTTTCCCCAAACACCTCGGCCCGCTCCTGGGGAAGAACACCGAAGCGTTCCCAGGCCAGCTGAGGGACATAGTCCCTCCAGCGTGTCCCGGGTCTTCCCCGGGGCCTCCTCCCAGGGGGACAAGCCTGGAACACCTCCCCAGGGAGGTGTCCAGGAGGCATCCAAAAATGATGCCCGAGCCACCTCAGCTGATTCTTCTCAATGTGGAGGAGCAGCGGCTCTACTCCGAGCTCCTCCCGAGTGACTGTGCTTCTCACCCTATCTCTAAGGGAGTGTCCAGCCACCCTGCGAAGGAAACTCATTTCTGCCGCTTGTATCCGCGATCTTGTTCTTTCGGTCATTACCCAAAGCTCATGACCATAGGTCAGAGTCGGAACATAGATCGACCGGTAAATCAAGAGCTTTGCCTTTTGACTCAGCTCCTTCTTCACCATGACGGACCAGTAAAGCGACCGCGTCATTGTGGAGGCTGCATCGATCCGCCTGTTGATCTCACACTCTATCCTTCCCTCACTCGTGAACAAGATCCCAAGATACTTAAACTCCTCCACTTGATGCAGGACTTCTCCACCAACCTGGAGAGGGCAAGCCACCCTTTTCCGGTCGAGAACTATGGCCTCGGACTTATAGGTGCTGATTCTCATCCCAGCCGCTTCACACTCGACTGCAAACCACCCCAGTGCATGCTGAAGGTCCTGGTTTGAAGAAGCCAACAGGACAACAACATCTGCAAAAAGCAGAAATGAAATCCTGTGGTTCCCAAACAAGATTCCTTCTGGCCCCTGGCTGCGCCTAGAAATTCTGTCCATAAAGATTATGAACAGAACCGGTGACAAAGGGCAGCCCTGCCAGAGTCCAACATGCACTGGGAACAGGTCTGACTTACTGCCAGCAATGCGAACCAGACTCCTGCTCCGTTCATACAGGGACTGGACCGCCCTTAGGAAAGCGCCCCGAACCCCATACTCCCAAAGCAGCCCCCACAGAAAACCATGAGGAACATGGTCAAATGCCTTCTCCAAATCCACAAAGCACATGTGGACTGGTTGGGCAAACTCCCATGAACCCTCAAGCATCCTATGAAGGGTATAGAGCTGGTCCAGTGTTCCGCAACCAGGACAAAAACTGCATTGTTCCTCCTGCGTCCAAGGTTCGACTATTGGCCAAATTCTCCTCTCCAGTACCCTGGAGTAAACCTTCCCTGGGAGGCTGAGAAGTGTGATTCCCCTATAAGTGGAGCACACTCTCTGATCCTCTTTCTTAAAAAGAGGGTCCACCACCCCAGTCTGCCACTCCAGAGGCACTGTCCCCAACCGCCATGCAATGTTGCAGAGGCGTGTCAGCCAAGACAGCCCCACAACATCCAGAGACTTGAGATTCTCGGGGTGGATCTCATCCACCCCAGGTGCCTTGCCACCGAGGAGCTTGCTTATCACCTCAGTGACGTCAGCTTGGGTAATGGACGAGTCCACCTCTGAGTCATCAGCCTCCACTTCCTCAATGGAAGACGTGACAGTGGGATTGAGGAGATCCTCGAAGTATTCCTTCCACTGCCCGACAATGTCCCCAGTTGAGGTCAACAGCTCCCCACCCGCACTGTAAACAGTGTTGGCAGAGAGTACTGCTTCCCCCTCCTGAGGTGCCGGACAGTTTGCCAGAATTTCTTTGAGGCCAACCAATAGTCCTTCTCCATGGCCTCACCGAACTCCTCCCAGTTCCAAGTTTTTACCTCGCAACTGCCCAAGCTGTGGCACGCCTGGCCTGCGGATACCCATCAGCTGCCTCAGGAGTCCCAGAGGCCAACATGGCCCGATAGGACTCCTTCTTCAGCTTGACGGCATCCCTTACTTCCGGTGTCTACCACCGAGTTCGGGGATTGCCACCATGACAGGCACTGGAGACTTTGCGGCCACAGCTCTGAACAGCTGCATCGACAATGGAGGCAGAGAACATGGTCCACTCAGACTCAATGTCCCCCGCCTCCCTCAGAAGCTGGGAGAAGCTCTCCCGGAGGTGGGAGTTAAAGATCTCCCTGACAGAGTGCTCGGCCAGATGTTCCCAGCAGACCCTCACCATACGTTTGGGCCTGCTACATTTGTCTGGCTTCCTCCTCTGCCAGTGGATCCAACTCACCACCAGGTGGTGATCAGTTGACAGCTCAGCCCCTCTCTTCACCCGAGTGTCCAAGACATAGGGCCGGAGATCCGATGAAACGACAACAAAGTCGATCATCGACCTCCGACCTAAGGTGTCCTGGTGCCACGTGCACTTATGGACACCCCTATGCTCAAACATGGTGTTCGTTATGGATAAACTGTGACAAGCACAGAATTCCAATAACAAAACACCACTCGGGTTCAGATCGGGGAGGCCGTTCCTCCCAATCACGCCCCTCCAGGTGTCACTGTCGTCGCCCACGTGAGCATTGAAGTCCCCCAGTAGAACAATGGAGTTCCCAGTCTGAGCACCTCTCAGTACCTCTCCCAGGGACTCCAAGAAGGTGGGATACTCTATACTGCTATTCAACCTGTAGGCACAAACAATAGCAAGAGCCCTCTCCCTGATCTGAAGGTGCAGAGAGGTGACCCTCTCATTCACTGGGGTAAACTCCAGCACATATATATGTTGCTGTCATGAAATTTCAAATGAGCCAATATTTGGCATGAAATTTCAAAATGTCTCCCTTTTGACATTTGATGTGTTGTCTATGTTCTATTGTGAATACAATATCAGTTTTTGAGATTTGTAAATTATTGCATTCCATTTTTATTTACAATTTGTACTGTGTCCCAACTTTTTTGGAATTGGGGTTTTGTGTGTGTGTGTGGATATACACACACACACACACACACACATGTTGCTGTCATGAAATTTCATGACAGCAACACATCTCAAAAAAGTTCGGACAGGGGAAATAAGAGGCTGGAAAAGTTAAAGGTACAAAAAAGGAACAGCTGGAGGACCAAATTGCAACTCATTAGGTCAATTGGCAATAGGTCATTAACATGACTGGGTATAAAAAGAGCATCTTGGAGTGGCAGCGGCTCTCAGAAGTAAAGATGGGAAGAGGATCACCAATCCCCCTAATTCTGCGCTGACAAATAGTGGAGCAATATCAGAAAGGAGTTCGACAATGTAAAATTGCAGAGTTTGAACATATCATCATCTACAGTGCATATCATCAAAAGATTCAGAGAATCTGGAAGAATCTCGGTGTGTAAGGGTCAAGGCCGGAAAACCATACTGGGTGCCTGTGATCTTCGGGCCCTTAGATGGCACTGCACCACATACAGGCATGCTTCTGTATTGGAAATCACAAAATGGGCTGAGGAATACTTCCAGAGAACATTATCTGTGAACACAATTCACCATGCCATCTGCCGTTGCCAGCTAAAACTCTATAGTTCAAAGAAGAAGCCGTATCTAAACATGATCCAGAAGCGCAGACGTCTTCTCTGGGCCAAGGCTCATTTAAAGTGGACTGTGGGAAAGTGGAAAACTCTTCTGTGGTCAGACGAATCAAAATTTGAAGTTCTTTATGGAAATCAGCGACGCCATGTCATTCGGACATAAGAGGAGAAGGACGACCCAAGTTGTTATCAGCGCTCAGTTCAGAAGCCTGCATCTCTGATGGTATGGGGTTGCATTAGTGCATGTGGCATGGGCAGCTTACACATCTGGAAAGACACCATCAATGCTGAAAGGTATATCCAGGTTCTAGAGCAATATATGCTCCCATCCAGACGATGTCTCTTTCAGGGAAGACCTTGCATTTTCCAACATGACAATGCCAAACCACATACTGCATCAATTACAGCATCATGGCTGTGTAGAAGAAGGGTCTGGATACTGAACTGGCCAGCCTGCAGTCCAGATCTTTCACCCATAGAAAACATTTGGCGCATCATGAAATGGAAGATACAACAAAAAAAGACCAAAACAGTTGAGCAACTAGAATCCTACATTAGACAAGAATGGGTTAAAGGTCCCATGGCATGAAATTTTCACTTTCTGAGGTTTTTTAACGTTAAAATGACTTCCTCTGACCTTCTTAAGTCACCCCAGTGGCTAGAAATTTCATAATGTGTAAACCAAACTATGCCCAACATTTGAGAATGGCGTGTCAAAATGGCGCGTTGATAAACACTTCCCTTGCCTACGTCAGCAAGGGAGATGATCCCCACGCCCCCCCTCTGGATTCCCACCCACTGTATGGATTGCCCGCCCAACTCAAAAGTTGCTGTTTGTCCTACCAAGCCTACTGCGCATGCGCAGAACACATGACTACATTTTGTAGTGAGGAACCCATAGAAGACACAACATGGAAATTGCGCTGTACATGGATGTGACAACACAGAAAGGAGTCTGTTTTTACTGCCGACGGGAGAGCCCCTGAAGACGCAGTGGCTTAATTTTATTTACTTCAATAATACACCGTCGAGTCTACCTAAGACAGTGTATGTTTGTCAGAAGCATTTTCCTGAGGAATGTTTCCACAACTTGGGACAGTAGGGAAGGTTTTGCACATCAACTGTCACTGAAGCCTGGGTCCGTACCAAGCATCCCTGCCGCATCAGCAACAAACACCGAACAAGTAAGTGTATAACTGGTCGTTTTGCCGTGTTTTAAAATCGGTGCGTTAGCCTAGCAATGGCTACATTAGCTGTGCAGCTAACCACTTCCTGCAGTTAGCCAGGTACATGGGCTTGAGTTGTACCATTTTTTTAGACAGGGCGGACGGACCAGGGCATTCGCCCGCCTGGCCGTGCCCAACGAGGAGCGCTCTTGGCTGGCTTGGGAGGCAGACGGCAGCCCCTCCCCCTCCCCCCATGGCATGCCCCCACCGTCTACCCTTCCCTGCCTCCTGCTTCTCATTAGCAAAACGACGCACTGGGAAAAGCGCTGAGATGGGGCTTTCTCCCAGGAGGCTATATCTACGTACTGAGGGTTCATTTCAAGAAAGGCTGCGGATATAACATCCGGAAACCTCCACGAGCCCGTTTAAAGCATCAACAAACCACCATGCCATGGGCCCTTTTCCATTCCTATCCCTAAACATGAGCAACTTGTCTCCTCAGTCCCCAGATGTTTACAGACTGTTGTAAAGAGAAAAGGGGATGTCTCACAGTGGTAAACATGGCCTTGTTCCAACTTTTTTGAGATGTGTTGTTCTCATGAAATTTAAAATCACCTAATTTTTCTCTTTGAAATGATACATTTTCTCAGTTTAAACATTTGATATGTCATCTATGTTCGATTCTGAATAAAATATGGAACTTTGAAAATTCCACATCATTGCATTCCATTTTTATTTACAATTTGTACTATGTCCCAACCTTTTTGGAATCGGGGTTGTGTATATATATATATATATATATATATATATATATATATATATATATTAGTGCTGTCAAGCGATTAAAATATTTAATCGCGATTAATGTCGCGACTGTCATAGTTAACTCGCGATTAATCGCAATTTAATCGCACATTTTTGTCACATGAAAAACCATTGTAATTCTCTTATCAGCATCAAAAAGTGAATGGGCTTGCTCACTGTTCGAACTACAGGGGTACTCGGGGGATCCGAGATCCCCTGAAACAGACATGAGATCCCTTGAAAACATGATTTGGGAAATGTTGGGGGGTCTCTAAAATATTGGCAAAATGATGTTTATTGACATAGCAATCGTGTGTAACGGGAAGCATTTGCATATCCGAAGTGAGCGCGTGATGGAGATCCACGCTCTGAGACAAGCGCAAGCACCCCCCCCAAGGGAAAAAAAGGGACCCCCCGAAATATCGGCATAGTTTGAACACTGGTTGTACCAATTTTTTTTTTTTATTGCAGAGCATAACACGTCTTGTCACAGCCACTGCAAAGTGGGGCTGGAGCCGCCGATGGGAAAACGAAACCTAAGCCGAGCACCGTGGCTCTTCAGGGGAGGGCAGAGGACTCTGGCTGTGTGGGGCGCGGCATTACAGTCTAGCTGCTATCGTTTTTCTAAGCAAAGTCTCTGTTCCAAGTTCCTGGCAGTTTCAAAAGCTTATGAAAAACCTACATCATGTCACAGAGTGTTAATCTCGTGATAAAAAAATTATCGCCGTTAAAATTGAGTCAAGTTAACGCGTTAATAACACATCATTTTTGACAGCATTAATATATATATATATATATATATATATATATATATATATATATATATATATATATAAAGAAAAGATATTGTTGCATGAACCAGAGCAAAACAAAAATTGTTTCGTGGACATTTTGACACATACACATTATATATATATATATATATATATATATATATATATATATATATATATATATATATATATATATATATAAAATATGTGTATGTGTCAAAATGTCCACGAAACAATTTTTGTTTTGCTCTGGTTCATGCAACAATATCTTTTCTTCATTGTGTGTGGAGATAATCTTCAAACTTTTAGCACTTTGCATGTCATGTGAAACAAGAAGCAGTACAAGCAGGCTACTGTGCTTTTCAAAGAGAAGTTGTTTCACATATTTGGAGATTTGGGGGTGTATTTTTATACAAATTTATGTCACCATGCCTATGCAAATCAATTTAGAACATGTGAGACTTATCAAAAGTTGTCCTGTACAGCTATATGCATGCACTTGATGAAGTACTAGTTTTCTTTTGCATTAGGCTGAGTACTGTGCACCAGTTTATTACTTGTTTTATGGATACTTTAATAAGCAAGTCCCCGGAACAAAAATATTTAACCTCGTCTCATCTTGTCTTCTTCTGCTTTATCCGGGACCGGGTCGCGGAGGCATCAGTCTAAGCATGGAAGCCCAAACTTCCCTTTCCCCAGACACCTCGGCCAGCTCCTCAGGAAGAACACCGAGGCATTCCCAGGCCAGCCGAGAGACATAGTCCCTCCAGCATGTCTTGGGTCTTCCCCGGGGCCTCCTCCCAGAGGGAAATGCCTGGAACACCTCCCCAGGGAGGTGTCCAGGAGGCATCCAAAAAAGATGCCCGAGCCACCTCAGCTGATTCCTCTCAATGTGGAGGAGCAGCAGCTCTACTCCGAGCTCCTCCTGAGTGATGTGCTTCTCACCCTATCTCTAAGGGAGCGCCCAGCCACCCTGCGAAGGAAACTCATTTCGGCCACTTGTATTCGTGATCTTGTTCTTTCGGTCATTACCCAAAGCTCATGACCATAGGTGAGAGTCAGAACGTAGATCGACCGGTAAATTGAGAGCTTCGCCTTTTGGCTCAGCTCCTTCTTCACCACGACGGACCGGTAAAGCGACCACATCACTGCGGAGGCTGCACCGATCCGCCTGTCGATCTCACGCTCCATCCTTCCCTCACTCGTGAACAAGATCCCGAGATACTTAAACTCCTCCACTTGAGGCAGGACTTCTCCACCAACCTGGAGAGGGCAATCCACCCTTTTTTTCACCTGTTAAATATTTAACCTGTTAAAAAATAACTATGAAAACAAACATACATCATCTACCTATTGTTTGGTAAATTGCTTATAGTAACATAGTATGTAAAAGATTGTATTTACAGCCCAAAAAATATTTCTGAAGTTTTACACAGTTAAACACAAAAATGTCATGTTAACTCATTCTGCATCTGAAATTATAAACATGTCCATCTAACAAAAAAAATAATTCAATGCAGTCAACATCTATAATGCAGATTTAATTAGAACCTCATATGGAATTGATGCCGCTTGAATGAGAATGTTTATTACACACATGCCTTTTCTTGAAGTAAAATATGCTGTTTTACATCAGTCAAAGCAGAAATCCAGCAGGAGTGAAATAAAACATTAAGTGTGGCATGTATGTATTTGATGGGGCAAGTATTGAATTTGATTAAAAAAATATATGTCTTGTTTAATTTTTAAATGGTTCAGTTTCTAACTTCAGCCTAAATGCTGTTCAAAAGAATGCTGTTCCTTCCTTCTTTAGCTACTAGACACAGTTCTTTCTACTGAAAGAAAGCTATTAATGGCATTATGTTCATATTCATACACATAAGATGATTGATTAATCAATTCTGGAGTGCTATGAGAGTTGAAAAGTGAGAAAAGGCTTTATTTTTTTATTTATTTACTTAGTAGCAGAACAATGTTTGTGATGCCCCACTCTAACCAAAAGTAGCCAGAACCTGTGGAATGATCAGCCAAAAACAAACAAACAAACAAACAAACAAACAAACAAACAAACAAACAAACCCCTTCCATCTGCTCATGCCATCCTTCCTTCTTTAGCTTATTGCTCAGTTACATTAAGTTACAACAAGAATGTGGTGATTGGTTGATGGAGAGGGGTTTTTTTCAGTAAAGGAGACGCACAAGCTGGAAATAGAAATCCTTACCGACTTTCACCCGTAGCTGAGCCTTTTTTTTTTGCAATGTTTTGATCATTTTAGTGATGCACCAGAACCAGAGACATTTAGTTTTATGCTACCTCATGAAATCTGACATTGAAATCCCATAAATAGAAGTGCAAGGTTACAATGAGTTTCCTTGTGTTACTTAAATGTGTATTTTGACTCATGGTGTCGATAGTGTATAGGCCAATAAGCCATTTAGGCTGTTCAGTGCTGGCTGTCCTTTCTTTCTTTGCTTCATAATTAGCACTCTAGCTCTTCTTGTCTGCTACATTAGTGATTTTCTCTGGAGCAATGCTTGTCCTTGTCACTCTCACAGGGCACAGGGATGGTAATTATCACTTGTCTGAGCCAAGGCAGCTCTTGCTAATGGAGCAGAGGTCTGTATTGGTGCAGTATTAACTTAAGCCCTAGTCTGCTCAGCCACCCCATAAAATATAATTATACCAGTTTTTCCTTCCTCTCAAAATCTTCTTAAACTAGATAACTCATTTTCTCCTTCTTTACACTTTCTATATCTCATTCTATTCCTGTAGCTTTCTCAGTGCGTTGGGGGGGAAAATAGGTAATTAAATCTTCTTTTAGCTGGGCACCATCTCATCATCTCCTCCAACCTGCAGACATCTTTTACTTATGTTTGGGATTTTGTCAAGGAAGCCAAACATGGATATGCACTGAAAGAAAATTGTGCTTCAGTAGTATCAAATTCAAAAAGAACCCATGTATTTGCAAGGGAGGTCATTTTGATTGGCTGATCATTAAGAAGGTCAGGACCATTAACAAGGTGCCCAGTTGTGACTCCAATTTAGTAAACAAGAAGATGAGAAATTTAAAATAAAGCCAATCACTTCAGGCTATGTTTGTTCAGGCTAATAAAGGACCCATGACAGCACTTGCTTTTATCCCCAGTGTGAATGCAGAATGCATAGTCTCAGTACATCCAACACTGATGCCAAAATGTGAAGAGGAAAGTGCTGTAAGCTGTGGTTGTCGACTCAACTTTCTTTGTACTGCATGTTGCACCCCTGCCGAGAAACCCTGCCATTCTCATCTCACCTACCACTGTATTGCCTCTTGAATCAGGCTGAGCATGTGAAGCAGGTAAATAAGCAGTGTGATTGATTCAGTGTTGTTGAGATTAGCAAGCAGAATGCAGACATGCTCTCAGACATACAATGATTTAATGCCACGGGTATATGCATGTTGACAATGGTCTCCATTTATTCTAACATGAAAGGAAATAAATCTCAACACTCCTCTAAGCACCAACTGCCTCCTGCTGTGGTCATACTTTTGGCTATCCATCCATCCATCCATCCATCCATCCATCCATCCATTATCTGTAGCCGCTTATCCTGTACAGGGTTGCAGGCAAGCTGGAGCCTATCCCAGCTGACTATGGGTGAGAGGCAGGATACACCCTGGACAAATCACCAGGTCATTGCAGGCTTACCCTTAGCAAAAAGTAGTATACTTAAAGTTCATTTTGTAAAGTATTCTTTAGTGTACGTATAAGTATATCAAGTGTACTACAGGCCATGTACTTCAAGTGTACTAGAAAGCATACTAATTTAATACTTCTTCGGACTAAATTGGAACATTTTAAGTTTATAAAAGTATACTTCAAAGTTACTTTTAAGTTAGCAAAAGTACTCTTTAAGTACTCTCATCTATACTATATCTATACTGTAAATGTACTTGGTATATCCCTCTTGTATACTTACAGTATATAACTAGTACAATGGCAGTACATAAATAAGTGTACTTATGATATACTTCAAGTACACAATAAGGATATACCAAGTACATTGATAGTACATAAATGAATATACTTGAAAGTGTACTTTTGTAAACTTAAAACGGACTTGAAAGTATACTTTTATAAACTTAAAATGTTCCAATTTAGTCCGAAGAAGTATTAAATTAGTATGCTTTCTAGTACACTTGAAGTACATAGCCTGTAGTACACTTGATATACTTATACTTACACTTCAGAATACTTTACAAAATGAACTTTAAGTATACTACTTTTTGCTAAGGGAATACACTCTCTTTGTTTGTCAGCACATTTCCATTTCCATCTTTCATCACTCTTACCTGCTGTACATCCCTCACTTCTCTGTTTCTCTGCCTAGCTAGTCTGTACAGGTCTTTCTCTCCTTCTTTGGTCTCCAGTCTTCTGTACAACTCCTGGTATGCATCTGCTTTCACCTTCGCTACTGCTCTTTTTGCCTTCTGTCTCGTCTCTCTGTATAACTGCCTGCTTTCCTCATCTCTCTGATCATCCCAATTCTTCTTTGCTAGCCTCTTCTCTTTTATAATTTCCTGCACTTCTTTGTTCCACCAGCATGTCTCCTTGTCTTCCTTCCCGATGACCACCCTAGCACCTTCCTTGCTGTTTCTCTATTTATCAAAATTTGGGTTCTCAAACTTATTATCTAACACCAGCAAACACTAATTAATTTGCACCAGCAGCAGTAGCACAAATTGTTACTCTCACTCAGGATAGTTCTACTTTCTCCTCTTCTTCTTCCTTCTTCTTCCTCCTCCTCTTCTTCTTATTATTATACAAACATATTTTACGCTGCTACTTCTCCCTCAGTTTTCAACCAATCATGATCAAATTTCACATGAAAAATACCTCTGGGCTGAATTATGTTTCTATGACTTTTGGTGCTGATCTGGATCACCGAACTGGAATGATCCATGAAAAACTGGCTTTTTTTCAATAACTTATAACTCTGTCAATTTTCATGATTTTTTAAATCAGTCTTTTTGTTTGTTTGTTTTTTATTTTTTATGTATTTGTTTGTTTGTTTGTTTGTTTGTTTCAGGGTGGCAGGGCACAACTTTTCCTCACTAAGCATCATTCTCTATCTCTTACCATTCCAGATCTTTTGGGTAAAGTGACCAGATGTCCTGGTTTGTAACAGCTAGCGCAAATTACTGTGACTTTAGTCACAGTCTCTATCTATTTATTATTATTGTTATTTTTCTCCTAAAATTTTTCTGATGTTATTTCTCCCTCAGTTTTCAGCCAACCATCATCAAATTTCACATGAAGAATACCTCTGTGCTGAATTACATTAACCTGACTTTTGGTGCTGATCGGGATCACCAAACCTGAATGATCCATGAAAAACTGGCTTTTTTTCAATAACTTATAACTCTGTCAATTTTCATGATTTTTTAAATCAGTCTTTTTGTTTGTATGTTTTTTATTTTTTATGTATTTATTTGTTTGTTTGTTTGTTTGTTTGTTTGTTTGTTTCAGGGTGGCAGGGCACAACTTTTCCTCACTAAGCATCATTCTCTATCTCTTACCATTCCAGATCTTTTGGGTAAAGTGACCAGATGTCCTGGTTTGTAACAGCTAGCGCAAATTACTGTGACTTTAGTCACAGTCTCTATCTATTTATTATTATTGTTATTTTTCTCCTAAAATTTTTCTGATGTTATTTCTCCCTCAGTTTTCAGCCAACCATCATCAAATTTCACATGAAGAATACCTCTGTGCTGAATTACATTAACTTGACTTTTGGTGCTGATCGGGATCACCAAACCTGAATGATCCATGAAAAACAGGATTGTTTTTCACAATCACTTATATCTCTGTAATTTTCATGATTTTTTTTATCATTCTCTGTCTCTTACTGTTCCGGATCTATAGGGCACAGTGACCAGGCATCCTGGTTTGTAACAGCTATTGCAAATTACTGTGACTTTAGTCAAAGTCTCTAATTATTATTATTATTATTATTATTATTATCCTAAAGTAGTTTAGGATGCTATTTCTCCCTCAGTTTTCAGCCAATCATCACTAAATTTCACATGAAGAATACCTCTGGGCTGAATTATGTTGCTATAACTTTTGGTGCTGATCTGGATCACTGATCCAGAATGATCCATGAAAAACAGGCTTTTTTTCAATCACTTATAACTCTGTCAATTTTCATGATTTTTTTCAATCTTTATTTATTTGTTTGTTTGTTTGTTTGGTTTTTTGGTCAGGGCAGCAGGACAGCTATTGCAAATCTCTATCTAGTTTTTCTTCTTTCTTCTTCTTTTCTCTTCCTTTCTTCTTTATCATCTTCCTTCCAGCCCTTAGCAAAAAGTAGTATACTTAAAGTTCATTTTGTAAAGTATTCTGAAGTGTAAGTATAAGTATATCAAGTGTACTACAGGCCATGTACTTCAAGTGTACTAGAAAGCATACTAATTTAATACTTCTTCGGACTAAATTGGAACATTTTAAGTTTATAAAAGTATACTTTCAAGTCCGTTTTAAGTTTACAAAAGTACACTTTCAAGTATATTCATTTATATACTATCAATGCACTTGGTATATCCCTATTGTGTACTTGAAGTATATCATAAGTACACTTATTTATGTACTGCCATTGTACTAGTTATATACTGTAAGTATACAAGAGGGATATACCAAGTACATTTACAGTATATAGTATAGATGAGAGTACTTAAAGAGTACTTTTGCTAACTTAAAAGTAACTTTGAAGTATACTTTTATAAACTTAAAATGTTCCAATTTAGTCCGAAGAAGTATTAAATTAGTATGCTTTCTAGTACACTTGAAGTACATAGCCTGTAGTACACTTGATATACTTATACTTACACTTCAGAATACTTTACAAAATGAACTTTAAGTATACTACTTTTTGCTAAGGGAAACCAGTATAAAAATGTCATATAGGCTTGCCATTGAAAAGTTGTGTGGGAAACTAAGTAACTGCTTTTGGTCTTGCAACCGTTTTTTGGTTGATGGAGTTACGTACCACAGTAAAACCTATGACAGACTAAAGAAGAGATTCAACAGTGCTGCATACTTGAAAGATGGTACATTTTGTTGTATTATAGAATTGGTTGTTTTTAAACAAATATGTTCACATGAAATCTCTGCTTTTTGTCCATGTCGCAAACTATGTTGTGTTTTAGTTGACGTACTTAGTAAATCAGGCAGGCCTGTATGTAAAGATTCGCAAATAAATGTACAAAGTCATTTTGTATATGATGTTCAAAAAACTGAAACTGTTCATGCTGTCTCGCCTGACATGATCAAAACAAAATGTGTCCTTGTTGAAACAGCTGACACACTGTACATAACACCATTGCCAAACCCTTTTGAAAGGGACTAGTTAAATAAATAAAGTCAAGCCAAACTTGTGTCTGTTTTCCTGTTTTTGTGTATGATGAAGTGTAAGGTACATGAAGATAATGCAATTCAGTACACATAATGACTAAGTGTTAATCTCCAGAATTATAATAAGACATTAAACAAGACATGCATGTTGACGGTTGGGTTGGCTGGTAATATTCATCATGTGCTGTTGAGTAAGGCTGCTGCAGAGGGGATGAAGGACTTTTTGTTTATAGTGGTACATTGTAGCGCCAGCCTGATGGGAGCAGTTGGAAGAAGTGATGGAGGGGGTGAGAGGGGCCCTCTGATCAGGTTGGATTCCCTAATCACTTACCAGCTGTATAGCTCAGCTAATGTAATATAAATTATAAATATAATATATATATATAAAATATAATGTAATATAAATTATAAATATAATATATACATATAGTATAAATATATAAATTAAACGTTGAGTCAATTAATGAGTTGACCTTATTGTGCTCTTGAAGCAAGATATATGCTAAGCATTCCTATTTTGTGGCAAAAAGATTTACAAAGTATACTTAGGTCCAAGTATAAGTTTTAGTATTAAAGTAATGTATAAGTGTAAGTCTTAGTATTGATATAGGTCTACTTATACTTTTTTATACTTGGTTCAGTATAAACCAAGTATACTTCCCTGTACTATGTTGTAAGTGTATCAAGAATTAGTTTATAAGAAGTAACCTTCAAGTACACTTCCTCGATTTTAGTATAAAATAAGTATACTTGTAGCACACTTGATTAAACTTCTTTTTGCTAAGGGTATGGCTATGCATCAGTGACCAATTGTGCATGTGGGCTGGAAGCATGTGTATGTCTCTGTCTAATCCCAATGGACATAATATCTCCAGAAAAGCCAAGTGTTGTCCAACGTAGTATGTTTGTCTGTAACTATTGGCTGTCTCAAATGACCTCTAGGCCATCATTATTCAGATATTCTAGTGATTTAGTGCAAACACACTCCGGCTCTGCAAGACACACAAATTATACCAAAAAAGCTTAGACACACAATGGATGAGTGAGAACTGATACAAGCAACAACTGTGCAAGAGAACCATGAAGAAAGGCAGTTTCAGACTGGCCAGACATATACAGTGGTGCTTGAAAGTTTGTGAGCCCTTTAAAATTTTCTATATTTCTTTTTCAATATTTTTGTCTCATTTGTTTAACTGGGTTCTCTTTATCTACTTTTAGTACTTGTGTGAAAATATGATGTTTTAGACCATATTTATGCAGAAATATAGAAAACTGTAAAGGGTTCACAAACTTTCAAGCACCACTAATATATATATATGTGACCGGGCGTAGCGTTAAATCATATTTTTTTTGGGGGGGGGGTTTGTTTTTAATGCACACATGTACACTTCTTAATGCACACACATACACTCCCTCCCGGTGGAGGGAGCACTGACGTTGGGCTAATTTTAGGTTCCTAACAGGAAGCTGGGGTCAGAGGGCAATACCAAGGAAGAAGATAAGGCTGCTGGGCCATAGAAGGTTCACGCTGCATGCTACACGCTACACGTTCACGTGAAGAACCGGACCCTGGGCCATTAAACTTCATGCTTGGATGTTCACGTGTTGCGTCTGTTCTACTTTGACCGAGTAACCAACAATACGGACTCTTCGGATGACGACGATTGCCTCATTCTGCTTTTACTGAGACAGAGGAAGAGAAAAAGGAACAGAATTTGGAGCCGAGAACACTTCCTTCTGAGAGAAACCCGTGGTGAATTTCACCGAACATTCTATAATCTGCTTGACAATCCCGATGAAGAACTATTTTTCAATTATACCATTCAATTATATTTTTTCTGAAGTTTTCCCCTGAAAGCATAGAGTTATCTCCCTAGACCCGTTCTGATTGGCTGGCGCGGCGGTGACCGCATGCATTGACTGGAATTTCCATCTTCACGCCTAGAAAAAAGTGTGCATGTCCATTTCACGCTTCACGCGTGAAGTGTGCAGCGTGCAGCGTGCAACGTGAACGCTGTTCTATGGCCCAGAGCAAGTCATGCTACGTTTGTCCACTTTTCTTTACACGCGTGTAGCGTGTAGTGTGCAGCATGCAGCGTGCAGCATGCAGCGTGCAGCGTGAACCTTCTATGGCCCAGCTGCCTAAAGGGATGGGAGAAATAGTTCAAGCTGTTTTTTGTGCAAAGCGTAAGGGGAGTTGCTGCATTTGTAGCTTAAGGCTAACAAAAAAAATGAAGCTTAACCATCCGCGCTGCTGTGCGACTATCTGTCGCTTATTCTGGGTCGCTGTGTCACAATTGGTAGCTCGACTGGCATTTACCGCAACGAGGCTAGCATTAAGCTAGAGCGTACACACACACACGGCACATCACCCGTGCTCACGGTTCCGTGTTGAACAGTAACTCATCACGCCACCAAGGAAGTAATAAATAATGAGTCGGTGGACCAGGTAGTGACTGTTTAATGTATTTATGGTGTATTGATTTATCGCCCTTTTGTTGAATGCCATGGTAATAATTTACAAGTAGTTTACAATAAGAGATGCACTGTTAAAAAAACGTGAAGCGGCTATATGGTATTACAAACACTAACTGATAAAACTGGAATGTCTATATTTAAAAACAGGGGAGGTGGTTGCGTGCTTGGCCGGGTTGACTCATCATACACCCACAGAGTTGCACATAGGATTCCACCGTATCAGAGGTGCCAGTGCTCAGGGGTGTTTGTGCCGCTTTCTCCCCCTCCTGTTTAATATCTTCAAGCCATAGGTTTTAAACATTGTCTTGGTTTTGTGGCCAAGTTTATTTTGATTTTTTTGTCTTTTCTTTTTTTGTTGTATGAAGCCGAGGCTCTGGGATTATTATACTGTGCCCACTACCATCTGCTCAATTTAGCCTACATCAAGGGTCCACTTGAGTTATCACGGTGTATTGCTGTGTGTGTAAAACGCATGTTTGATTTACTGTGGTTTACCACCTGTATTACAAGTCACCTCAAATGTACTGTGCTTGCTGTGAGGTTGCCATACCTGGGTGCTGTGTCTTCACTATAGACTGAACAAGGTTGGGGGGGTTACCTGGTTTTGTGCGATAGTGAGGCCTACTGTGTGTTATTGAGCCACCGGCACTGTATTGCTGCCCAGTCAGCCTCTGATTTGTTTTCTTTTTTTCTATTTATTGTAAAAATAAACACAAACTCTATTTTCTTTACATCACTCGCCTCTGTGGATCCTTTTGAAATCCTGTGGGGAACTTTTAGTGAACCAAACGTGTTCCCCATATTACATCTCATCTCTCATCTCATTATCTCTAGCCGCTTTATCCTTCTACAGGGTTGCAGGCAAGCTGGAGCCTATCCCAGCTGACTATGGGCGAAAGGCGGGGTACACCTTGGACAAGTCACCAGGTCATCACAGGGCTGACACATAGACACAGACAACCATTCACACCTACGGTCAATTTAGAGTCACCAGTTAACCTAACCTGCATGTCTTTGGACTGTGGGGGAAACCGGAGCACCCGGAGGAAACCCACGCGGACACGGGGAGAACATGCAAACTCCGCACAGAAAGGCCCTCGCCGGCCCCGGGGCTCGAACCCAGGACCTTCTTGCTGTGAGGCGACAGCGCTAACCACTACACCACCGTGCCGCCCCCCCATATTACACACACACACACACACATATATATATATATATTAGTGCTGTCAAAAATGTCGCGTTATTAACACGTTAACTTGACTCAATTTTAACGGCGATAATTTTTTTATCTCGAGATTAACGCTCTGTGACATGATGTAGGTTTTTCATAAGCTTTTGAAACTGCCAGGAACTTGGAACAGAGACTTTGCTTAGAAAAACGATAGCAGCTAGCCACGCCCCACACAGCCAGAGTCCTCTGCCCTCCTCCCTCAAAGAACCAGCGCGGGCAGGGCGCGCTAGTAGAGATGGGATTTATGGCTCTTTGATGGGATCCGCATCTTTGTGATCCGTTCTTTGAAAAGAGCCGTTCAAAAGACTGGCTCATTTGTCTCTTTTTAAATATTTATTCAGTTTTAAGAAGACAGCGTCTAAAGAAGCCAGATCCCTCTGAACTGTAAACTCAATGCTATCCCAGAAATCCTTCCTGTAATATGCAAATTTGGCCTCCTCTGATTGGACAGCATGACGCGTCAACAGGCAGAAAGTGTAAAAGTACAAAATGTGTTAAGTGAGCTGAAACAGTAAAGATCAGATTCAATGCAATATTTATCAACAAACAACTTAAAGTTAATATAATAGTGTACTTTATATTATAATCAAGCATGTCAAGCCTACCGTCACTGTGTAACCTGTCTCTCTGATAGACTAACTCAAGCAGTAGATTACTTCACTCATGGTTCTCTTGTTAGTCTCGGGACGAAGAGCCACGGTGCTCAGCTTAGGTTTCAGTTTGCAGTGGCTGTGTCAAGATGTGTTATGCTTTGCAATAAGAAAAACATTGGTACAAAACAAGCCCATTCACTTTTTTATGCTGGTAAGAGAATTACAATAGTTTTTCGTGTGACAAAAATGTGCGATTAAATTGCGATTAAATATTTTAATCGCTTGACAGCACTAATATATATATATATATATATATATATATATATATATATATCCTAGGAGGAATTATATATATCTTTTATTCGTACTTTAAAAGGTACAAGAAACACAACGGTCAACAATAGAACAGATTTACAGAAACAACAATAAGCACACGTACAAGTTAATCAGAGCATATGTTATTGACAATATCATATAACATGTCATCAGTGAAGCCCTGAATAACAGGCTGAGAAACAAGTTCATTATAAACATTAAAAAGCGCTTCTTTTTCGAGAGACAACATATTGCTGCCATAAATATGTCCAACATTAGATGAGACCGACTCCTCTATATTAATATCACAGTGATGACAAAGATACGAAATATTATGACCAAGCGGAGATCTAGCACATGAGCTGGCTACCCGCGCCAGAAAAGAAACAACAGGATTCACATGATGGTACATACTGTAAATAAACTTAAACGTTTTAACATAAAATTGTACAGAGATATGAGGTTGCCCAGATAGAGGACCTACCGTAATAACCAAGTATGAGTGCAGAAAGGGAGCTTTAGCAGCTTCCTGACTGCTTTATTCCACTGAGTACAACAACTTGTAAAACCCTGGGATTTAAAATCCTATAATTGTGAGCCATAAAAAGAACAACAATAAATTTGAAATAAATACAACAGATTTGGGGTGCATAATTTACCATACAACCTGAACAATTTGTTTCACAGCAGAGTTAAAAACACCCTTCTTAATACTACAATCCTGATTATCACACAAATTAGAATTAATAATATGACCCAAGTGTCTCACACTGTCCACCCACTTGATAAGTGAACCATTTAAATACACATTTTCACTCTCCATAACAGAAGAGCCAAACTTAATACAAACAGTCTTCTTAATGTTAAAAGTTATATTATATTCATCAGCAAACAATTTACACATTTCTATCATTTCATTAAGTGATCTGACACTGGGGCTGAGAAGCGTAAGGTCATCGGCATACCCCAGAGCACCAACATAGTATGAGCCAACGTGACATCCCAAGCCAGACTTTTTTAATTTGACAAGTAATTGATCAATGTAAACAATAAACAATATAGGTGAAAGGACACCACCTTGTTTTACACCGTTTGAAATATTAAAAAGACGTGATTTACAGGAATCCCATGACACACACATTTTTTGTCTGGTGTAACCATCCAACAATAAACGGACAATGAGAAAAGGGAGACCTTGAGAAATAAGCAACTTAAACAATTTTCCAAAATGAACTTTGTCAAACGCTTTACTTGCGTCCAACAAGCAACTGTACACATCACTGTTCCTATGTAAATAGTAATCAATAGTTTCTTTATACATGGCAGTGCACATCGTAGTAGACAAGCCACTCTTAAACCCAAACTGCAAGTCAGAGGTATACAAAAAATTACTGTACAATTCAATTATAACTGAGTCTAGAACCTTGCATAGGGAACAACACAGCGAAATGCCTCGGTAATTGTCTGAGGAGCATAAGGAAGCGCGTAAGTCTTTAGGAATAGATACAATTGTAGCATAAATCAAATCATCAGCTGTATGACCATGAGATATCATACTATTGAAGAGGAGACAGATATAATCAAATAAAAGATTAGTACCGTTGAGAAGGTGGTCAGAGTCAAAACCTGACCCGCCATCCCATTTACCTGCTTTTAGTTTACATATACATTGATAAATAATGTCACGAGTTACATATATTTGTTGAGAATCACTTATTATACCTTGAACAATAGTACATTGTAATTCACGCAACTCATCATGACTAGTAGGAACACTGTTATACAAGTTTTCATATTTACACACAAATAACTCAGCTATATGTGCCGGACATGAGGCATTGTCAACAGTATTCGGTACAACATTTGAAACAGGGTTTATTTTCTTGAGCTTGCGCCACATGTCTGAGCTTCCATTTATACAATGATCCAGTTTCTCCTTTCTGATGGCGAACTCATCAGCTTTAACCTTTTTGATTGCATGATGATATCGAGCTCGTGATTTACGCATAATGTCATACACATACCCATGCCGTGGCCTCCCACAGTCGGACCACACCCAGTGCCAGAAGAGAGATCGCTCCCTCTCTGGCTTAACCAGGTCATTCCAGCCAGGGATTTCACGCGTTCTGTGACATTTCAGTGGGATGTTATCAACACCAGCCTTAATACAGCATTGTAAAATCAAATGACAAAAGTTATTAATATCAGAGTGATGAGACTTATTAGAACATGACAAATCACGACACTGCAACATATCGTAAGGAACAATAATACTTGACAACAAAACATCTAGATCATGTTGGTAGGATAAGATATCCCCCTCCGACACTTTATGCCACACACAATTGTTTACTGAGCCATTTTGTGAACGTGGATGATCTGCCACCTTGGTCAGGGTACGTACTGCAGTAAACCAGACTGCATTATGATTAGATGGATTTAAAGGATCATAATGTACGCCATGACTGGAGATCAGATCAAACATGTTACAACTCACAATACAATGGTCAATACAAGACTTGTGATTCAGAGACAGATTTGTATATGTATAATCAACCCGAGCATTGGGACTGTCCCATGCAACCTTAAAATTATTCCTGTTTACAAAATCCAGTAAATACCTTGACTGAGCATTGTTCCGCTCAAAACACGTGTTTAAGTCACCACACAAAATTAATGAATTACATGGGTTTTCTTCAATTGTTTGTTCAATGCAGTTTACAACAGAAACAAATTCATCATTTACACACACATTAGAGTAATTGTCACATGGCATGTAAGCACATAAAATAAGCACAGAATGGTTAGGATCAGTTTGTAGTACGACACTGCACACTCTGGAGTTACTGATGTTAATACATTTAACAAGGTGTCCAGTAGATTTCTGATATAAAAGTGCTACCCCCCCACTCAGACGACCACGTAAAACATCTAGAGTGGCGTCCACACCAGATTTACCAGTGTACAAATAATCACAATGTATATTACCAAGTTGACAGAGATTCTGCTCTAATAACCACGTCTCCTGAAGACACAAAATATCACAATCTCTACCAGAGAGCAGATTCGATAAATATGTGGATGATCTGCTTAGACCTTCACAATTTAAAGACAGAACATTAATATGACTTGCTGTAAGAGACTTACTTCCTATGATCAGTGTCTTTTGTGGTTTTCTTCTTAAAGAAGCGCCGACACCCAATGCCATCCGGCCAGAATTCGGGTTTCAACACCGAGTCAAGATCTGGTGATTCCAGCGTGATCCTATAGAATTTAGTAGTGGCATCCTGCCGTGACACAAGCTCCAGGTCGTGAATGGTGACACCCTCGTTCTCCAGGAAGTCTCGTAGAGTGTCATCCGAAATGTCACGATGAACGTGAAACACAAAGAGATCATGGCGCCATAAAGCTGATCTGATAAGCGTGGCCTGCTTAGTTCCAAACACAGCCTTTGGCTTTGACTTCTGGCGAGATCAAATCAAATAAAATCAAATCAAGTTTATTTGTATAGCACTTTTAACAATAAACATTGTCGCAAAGCAGCTTTACAGAATTTGAACGACTTAAAACATGAGCTAATTTTATCCCTAATCTATCCCCAATGAGCAAGCCTGTGGTGACAGTGGCAAGGAAAAACTCCCTCAGATGACATGAGGAAGAAACCTCAAGAGGAACCAGACTCAAAAGGGAACCCATCCTCATCTGGGCAGCAACAGACAGCCTGACTATAATATTAACAGTTTTAACAGGTATAACCTTCAACTGTCCTCATGGGGCCGTCCTTCACAGGAGCGGTGTGATAAAACTCTGACCAGACACAGGGCACCAGGATGGATCAAGCAGGTCTGAGGGGCAGAAGAGGCCAGCATCTCAATCCCAGGATCAACATGTAACTCAGAGGGACAGATTGGGGGGGGAAGAAATCCTGTGCTGTTGCGTCTCTGCTGGCGCTTGAGTTTCCGTAGCTGCTCTGGGGGGATTCGGAAGCCATCGGCATCACCCGTAGACATGTCAGGATCAACATCAGTTGCAGGAGGCAGAGTTGGGTTTTTGACATCAAAAACCTTAGGCGATGCGGCTTTGGCGTAAGTCATCTTGGCCTGAGATTGCGGAGCATCAATCGACATCCATGGCTCTGGCACGGCTGGGTACACACGAGACATCTGCTGCTCCAGGCGTATCACCCGCTCAAGGAGGGAGATCTGATCATTACTGGGTCTTGGCAGCTGATCCAGCCGAACAGCCACAAAGACAACTGGCAGGGGACCATCCGAGAACTTCGAGTCCACTGCTTTAACACCCTTCATGATGTCATCGACTTCCTTCTCACTGACGCTTTTCACACCCTTGTTAGTCCTCCATTTAAATGTGGGGAGGTGATCAGTGTAGTGGTCCCATAGTTTCTTCTTTGCATCAGTGATGGCATCAGAGCAGTAAAAGTCAAGCAGCACAGTTTTGATGTTGTCAAATGGGAACCGCTTCATTTGGTCGAACACATAGGTCAGTAGTTCACACACCACATACTGTTGGTCCTGGGAACTCAGCGTAGCCATATCTGGGCCGTCTTCTGGGCCGGGAGTTTAAGATTAAAAATGATTAAAATTTGACGCAGTACTTTAACTATAAAATGCTGTCAAAGTGGAAAATAACACAAAACCACATTCTCTACAATAATAATAATAATAATAATAATAATAGAAAACATGAAATCAAACATTTATTGTATTAATCAAAGTTATTCATTTCATTCAAAATCTCATGAAAAGACAGAGATTCTATGTGATGTTGACAGATGGTGGGAGCTGCTTTTTTACTTTTTCCATAGTTGAATGGTGCACTGTGATTGGTCATGTGGAAAACTCTTCATTTTGTGGAAAATAAGTCATGGTGCTTGTCGCACTCTTGGAAAGAAATGGGATGTACAATGCAGATAAACATGGCAGATGTTGCATTTTCCATTAAATTGATGGAACTTTGAATACTGATCAAATGCCAATCTTCTTTTGGATTTTTTTTTTGATAAGTCCAGATTTACCCTATTCCTGAGTGATGGGTGTATCAGGGCAAGAAGGAAAGTATGTCCATCATGCATAGTGTTCCCTGTACAAGCCTCTCAAGCCAGTGTTATGATCTGTGGTTGCCTCAGTTGGTCAGGTTGAGGTTTAGCAAGGTTTACACCTGAGTGTACTGAATGAACAGGTTCTCACATCACTGGATTTTTTCTTCCTTGATGGCATGGGCATAAAATGAGGGCTCAGATTGTGAAAGAATTGTTCAAGAAGCATTAGGAATCATTTTCACACATGAATTGAGAGAAATGTGTTTGTCTACACAGTGCAAAAATTTCACAATGAGCTGAACATTTCAGCTGAATAAATAACTTGAACAGCTTGGTAGGGGTGTTTTTTAAGAATGCAGTCTAATACTTCAGGTCCATACCCTGGCTTCTGTATTTGGTCTGGTGTTTTTGACTGAAGTATGTGTTAGAATGCAGGCAACAGATATATGTGCAGAGGAGAGTGGGATACAAACTGTCAACAAAGCCAAGACGAGAGACTGGAACCGGAGTCAGTGAACTAACAAGGGTCAGGAGATCGGTGAACAATGTAGTAGAGGGAAGACAAAGAGCAAAAACATGAGAGAAATAGCAAAGGGTCAGAAATATGGGTGGCAGCCAGGAAGAACCATGACTTGTTATGAACAGAGATAGCAGAACAATACTTCACACTGGTGTGTGTGTGAGGGGAGCTTAAATAGAGGGATAGGTGATTAGCAAAATGAGTGACAGCTGAGTTCAATAGGCTGGAGACAGAGGGTTTTGTGGTTCTTGGGAACTGTAGTTCAAGGTGCCCATGTTTGCAGTTCATTTGTTTTCAAACAGGTTAACTGACAGAACCACCCGAGGAGCTACATTCTTTCTGGGATGACCCCTACCTCTTGGTGCTGGTTTGTCAGGATACTGGGCATGAAATTCTTGTTTGAGAAGTGGGTTGAGAAGGTCCTTAGCCATAACCCAACTTTGTTCCTTGGGTCCATATCCTTGCCCATCTACCAGGTACTCAACTTGGCCTCTTCTTTGTCTTGAGTTGAGGATTTTATTTACCTGGTAGATGGGCTCACCCTCTAGATTGAGTGTAGGGTGCTCCTGGACTGGTGTGCTGCTGGTGAGGGGATCCAGGATGGCAGGTTTCAGGTGGGATACATGGAAAGTAGGGAATATTCAGCTGTGAGGGGGAAGTTCAAGATGGTATGATACTTCATTGATATGGCACAGTACCGTGAACGGCCCAACATAATATGGTTGGAGTTCTCTACAGGTGTTGGGTTCTCTCAGGTTCTTTGTGGTCACCCATACTCTGTTGCCCAGGGAAAAGTTTGGAGTATCTCCTCTATGTTTATCTGCATATTCTTTATACTTGTACAATAAATAAACCACCATTGTTACCCTCCCCAGGAGTGGTCATCCAACAAAGATCACTCCAAGAGCAAGGCGTGTAATAGTTGGCGAGGTCAGAAAGGACCCCAGGGTAACTTCTAAGCAACTGAAGGCCTTGGCTAATGTTAATGTTCATGAGTACACCATCAGGAGAACACTGAACAACAGTGGTGTGCATGGCAGGGTTGCAAGGAGAAAGCCACTGCTCTCCAAAAAGAACATTGCTGCTCATCTGCAGTTTGCTAAAGATCACATGGACAAGCCAGAAGGCTATTGGAAAAATGTTTTGTGGATGGATGAGACCAAAATAGAACTTTTTGGTTTAAACAAGAAGTGTTATGTTTGGAGAAAGGAAAACACTGCATTCCAGCATAAGAACCTTATCCCATCTGTGAAACATGGTGGTGGTAGTATCATGGTTTGGGCCTGTTTTGCTGCATCTGGGCCAGGACAGCTTGCCATCATTGATGGAACAATGAATTCTGAATTATACCAGGAAATTCGAAAGGAAAATGTCAGGACATCTGTCCATGAACTGAATCTCAAGAGAAGGTGGGTCATGCAGCAAGACAATGACCCTAAGCACACAAGTTGTTCTACCAAAAAATGGTTAAAAAAGAATAAAGTTAATGTTTTGGAATGGCCAAGTCAAAGTCCTGACCTTAATCCAATCAAAATGTGGAAGGACCTGAAGTGAGCAGTTCATGTGAGGAAACCCATCAACATCCCAGAGTTGAAGCTGTTCTGTACAGAGGAAAGGGCTAAAATTCCTCCAAGCCAGTGTGCAGGACTGATCAACAGTTACCGGAAACGTTTAGTTGCAGTTATTACTGCACAAAGGGGTCACACCAGATACTGAAAGCAAAGTTTCACATACTTTTGCCACTCACAGATATGTAATATTGGATCATTTTCCTCAATAAATAAATGACCAAGTATAATATTTTTGTCTCATTTGTTTAACTGGGATCTCTTTATCTACTTTTTGGACTTGTGTGAAAATCTGATAATGTTTTAAATCATATTTATGCAGAAATATAGAAAATTCTAAAGGTTTCACAAACTTTCAAGCACCACTGTATATATCTTTTCAACAAGCCTTTTGTTAATAGCTTTATATTAGATAAAGGAGGGTCCCAAGGCATCAAGTGTTCTGGTAAACTGGGATATATGGATGGAATCTTCCTTGTAAAGATAAAATTCAACCACTCTTTTTTTGTCTGTTAACTTCCTTTGGAAGGTTATGTAGACTCCAGTTTTCATTTGTGCATTCTGGAACAACACACTTGTATTTTCTCTCCGACATCTCTGCTTCTTCTTTCCAAGGGACAATTTGCTGAATAACTAAATGGATCTTCCCCTTATTCTTAATTCAGATTGCTATGGGTGATCATTCATTAATGAGGGGTGGTACCAGGGAAGTTTCTCTGTAGTTAGAATGGACTATGCAGTCTATTTTTTTCTTTATGGTCAGTACAAACTGAGAAGGTAACAGTCCATTTTGAAAGGCCCATTTTGAAAGGATGCATTTCTCTGTAAAATTTCAGAGAGAATGTTTCTGCAGACTTGTGAATTCATCCTGCTGCTACCATTATGACATACAGTACATCATCAATAAAAATCAGTGAGCCCATTCCAGAAGCAGCTGTGTAAGCCCAAGCCATGACACTACCTCTGTAATGTTATTTTATACCTCAAGATTAATGTTAAGAGCATCAGAATGTGTTAGGATTTCTGTTCCTCTGGCCACAGTTATCTTTTGTGCCATTCCCTGTGTTACAAGGGTCAGTAGGTCAGACTGTGGAATGTACTTTTGTTAAGGCAGACCGTGGAATGTACCTTTGTTAGACACTTTAGAAAGTCAGCACTCTCTCGTTCCAATATTTTATGGGCCTGACATGCACAATTGCATTAGTTTGCTACAAATAATTTTCTAAGATCATGGAGAAATTATGTTGTATTACTTTCATCTGAATTTATAATTTATATAATTAATGATATTCTACTTCAGAGGTTTTCTGATATGAGGCTCCATTAAGCTGAGCCTAGGAAAAATTTATGGGTTTAAATGTTTAGAGGGTCTTGTGTGTAACCATCTTGTGTTTCTTCACCACTGATTGTTTCCATTGTTTAGCATGATAAACACAGACTTACCATTGTGTTGTAAAAATTTTAAAATGTCATATGGCAGGAAATACAAGCAGGACTGTTTTATTTTAAAGATGGTGGAAGGTACATTTTAGCCAATGAGAAGTCTGCATTGGGCAGCCAGTCAGAAGTCTGTATTCAATCAAAGAAACATCATTTTACAATTATTTGAATTAGAGCCACTATTTTGTTTTGGGGTGGTTCTAGGGTTCGTCCCTTGTAGTGGGACAAAGCTTTAAAGACTATTGGTGGAAGTTCAGATGCCAGTGCATTCCAGAAACACTCAAGTGCTTGCATTGTTTCTATGCAATAGAGGCACTGTCATAGGTAACTTCTTTCATCTCAGTGTATTTTTGCTACTTTTAAGGTTCAGACTTCCACGACCCCTCCAACATGCTTCATCAATAAGCTTGCACATTTTGAACCATAATCAGATTCTTTCTCCATACTTTAGCCTTTCTATCACTCAGGGATGAGAGTGGGTCCTGATGAAAAAAGCAGAAAATCTGTAATAAGGGGGGTCTGGGGGGACGCCCCCCAGGAATTTTTTTTCAAAAATGAGACCTTACACACCCTATTTCCTGCAATCTGAGCTGTAGTTAATTAAAACACCTGATGCCTATTTTAATACTTATTGAAATAAAAACACTATTATATAGAACAATATGTATCAAAATCAATATGTGTATTGCATTAATTAAAAATAATATCTACATTTTATGGGGACTGGTTATTACTCATTGTCACCATCACTTATTTTTCTAAAAAATGTCAATTAAAATTCATAGTTATTTACAGTTCCATTAATAATTCAAATAAAAACATTCATATCTTATGGAAACTGACCTTTTCCTAATGTCCACATTGCTTGTATATAATTTCTTCACAATGTCTATTTAAACTTTAAAGCTATATAGTTATCAACACTGTCAGCTATAATTCAAATTATCATATATTCAGTGTACTGAATCAAACAAATGCATATTTTATGGTGACTGTCTTTATCTTATTGTCCACATCACTTGTATGTTTTCTTCAAAAGGAAAATGTCTATTTACACTTTTTACAGTTCAAAGTTATTTACAGTTCACAGTTATTTTTGAAACAAATTTCCATTTGATCATTTAGATTTCAGCTTCTTGGCCAAGCCAAAAGTTTATCAGTCCTCTCTTTTTTCCTTTTTCTTTCATTAGCTCGCGCCTCCTGTGTTTTACATGCTCTAACCTAGCTCTCTTCTGCTCTCTCTCACACTCCTCTCTTGCTTTCCTTTTGCTTTGCTAAACTTGTTTTTTATACCAGCATCAATTTCACATACCTTCGCTTCATCTCGCTTGTCAATAGTATTCGGCATCTTGAGAAAAAACACCAATTAGAGGAGCATATTTTTGATATGCAGCTCACAAACATGTGTAAGTTTTGATAAAAGAATGTGGGTGTCTTTGTAAAAACTGTTTTGATTGGCTATTATGGTCTCGACATTGATATTTTGACCAATAAGAATGTAGATAACACAAATTTTACATCACATTCAATGAGATTAAACGAGACTAAAGATGGCAACTTACAAATAATGTGTAAACATGGTTGGAGTTAATAAAGTTTGAACAGCATGAAGGAACATACCCCAACCCCCCGAAATTAATAAAAAAAAAATCTCAACGGATTTGGCATAATATAAAAAGGTCATTTTTTACTCAGAAAAAGTGGAAATCTGCCGAAAAGTGGAAAACTCTCATCCCTGATCACTTTGGCAGAAGTTAATCTTGGTTCCAGAACTTCTGTGGGTCTGTATTTCTTTGCAAATTCCAATCTGGTGATTGTGGTGCAATTTATATGTTATGTCCTTACCCAATTTGCAGCCCAGATTAAAACAATGAGAGTAGACTTGGGGAATATGTGTTATGTGTTCGCATTTACTGTATTGTTTCATGTATGAATTATTTTAGGTTGAAATTAATATATTGTTTTTGTATGTATGGGAAATTCATTGGTGGGCATTTTTTATGTGGGGAGGTGCATTTCATGTGTCCTGGTGTGAGTGGGGAAAAGTTCTATGTATGATGAGCTATGTTTTATGGATAAGCCATGTTATTTTTTGCTACTGTCATCCTTACAGTGAATGGAAGAAAATAAAAATATAGACTAAATAAAATGTAGACCCCTCTGTTCAAATGGATGACCAAAATATAAGAAACATGAATATGTAGGCAAATGCAACAGAAAGCTCAACAAGTTATGGGCCCAGACGAAGTAGTGGTACAGGAGGAAGATGGCAGAAGTTAGTGGTCAAGAGAGATGAAAATAACTGAAAACTTTGGAAAGCAAAATCCCTTGGTCACATACGAATAATGGCCTTAAAAGAAACAGTACTCTTCACCATGGATGTTGATGAAGAAAAGAATGAAGAATGCTATGCAGATCTAATCCAATTCCTTGATGACAGAAGCCTGTCATTGGTGATGAGAGAGGTGGTAGATGATGGCAGAAATGCCTTACAAATTCTATGGAATCATTATGCCAGCGAGGGTAAGCCCAGAATTATCACACTGTATACAGAACTAACCTTGCTAAATAAGGAGCCTGAAGAGACAGTGACAGACTATATTATTTGAGCCAAAAAGACATTAACTGCCTGAAGAAATGTGAAGGAGGTAATTTGTGATGGACTGATTATAGCCATGATTCTGAAGGGTCTTCCAAAACTGTACAAGCCTTTCGCCATTCATGCCACTCAAAGCAGTGAGGAATTAATATTTACCCAGTTCAAAAGTAAACTACGAAGCTATGAGGAAAAGGAAAGGTTCAACCACAAAACAAAATCAGACAGACAATGTGATGAAAGTGGACATATCATATATAACATGCTACAGATGCAGAAACCATGGTCACACAGCGACAGACTGCCGCCAGAAAGGGACAACTAAATGGTGCAACTACCACAGAACTTCAACACACAATGACAAGACATGCAGGAGAAAACCCAAGCACAAAGATGATGCAAAACAAACTGTGGCAAGGCAAGAAAAACACAAAGAACAACAAATGTTTGTGTTCAAAGTCAGCCTGAGGTCTCTATCAGAAACCTTTTTATATAAATATTAAAAGAAAATGGCTAATGGTCCACTCTGTCCAGTACACCCTGGACAAGTCGCCAGGTCATCACAGGGCTGACACATAGACAACCATTCACACTCACATTCACACCTACGGTCAATTTAGAGTCACCAGTTAACCTAACCTGCATGTCTTTGGACTGTGGGGGAAACCGGAGCACCCGGAGGAAACCCACGTGGACACAGGGAGAACATGCAAACTCCGCACAGAAAGGCCCTCACCGGCCACGGGGCTCGAACCCGGACCTTCTTGCTGTGAGGCGACAGCGCTAACCACTACACCACCGTGCCGCCCTGACGTCCGAATAATTAGGTATAAACCTACGGTAATAGCCAGCCAGCCCCAGGAACTGTCTCACCCCCTTTTTGGTCTTGGGCCTCGGGCAGGCCGCAATTGCTGCCGTCTTATTAATTTGGGGATGCACCTGCCCGTTGCCCAAGTGGAAGCCCAGATACCGTACTTCCACCCGCCCAATCGCACACTTCTTTGGGTTGGCTGTGAGCCCTGCTCGCCTCAGCGACCTAAGGATGGCCCTCAGATGTTCGAGGTGCCGCTGCCAGTCATTACTATAGATGATGATATCATCTCGATAAGCTGCTGCATAAGTGGCGTGAGGGCGGAGGACTCTGTCCATCAGCCGCCGAAACGTAGCGGGCACCCCAAACAGCCCAAACGGAAGGGTGACGAATTGGTGTAAACCAAATGGTGTGGAAAAGGCCGTTTTTTCTCGGGATAGTGGAGTCAAGGGGATCTGCCAATATCCCTTCGTCAAATCCAGCGTTGAATAAAAGCGAGCAGTGCCGAGTCGATTGAGCAACTCATCAATACGAGGCATTGGGTATGCATTGAATTTAGACACCGTGTTGACTTTTCTGTAGTCTACACAGAACCGGACCGACCCGTCGGCCTTGGGTACCAAGACCACCGGGCTGCTCCAGTCACTGTGGGACTCCTCGACGATGCCCATTTCGAGCATGGTCTCAAGTTCTTCCCAAACCACCTTTTTTTTTGTGTTCGGGTAGTCTGTAAGGGCGGCTACGCACTACTACCCCCGGGTGCGTCTCTATGTGGTGCTCTATGAGGTTAGTGCGACCGGGCAGGGGCGAGAACACATCCGAAAACTCGGTCTGCAACTGGGCGACCTCCGTGAGCTGGGTCGGGGAGAGGTGGTCTCCACAGGGGACCGGAGGGGTATGTGATGTTAATGCCCCTTTTTGAACCTCCGGCCCCAGCTCCACCTTCTCCGGAACCACCGACACCAACGCCACAGGGACCTCCTCCTTCCAGAGTTTAAGAAGATTGAGGTGGTAAATTTGTAGTGCCCCACGCCTGTCTGTTCACCTCACTTTGTAGTCGACATCCCCGACTCGCCATGTGACCTCAAAGGGACCTTGCCACTTGGCGATCAATTTGGAGCTCAAAGTGGGCAACAGTATGAGTACTTTATCTCCCTGGGTGAACTCCCTAAGGCGCGTACCCTTGTTGTACAGGCAGGCTTGCCGTTCCTGGGCCTGCCGCAAATTCTCCTGGGTTAGGTGGGTGAGCGTGTGGAGTTTTGCACGCAGGTCCATAACGTATTGAATTTCGTTCTTGCTTTCTGAAGGTCCCTCCTCCCAATTTTCCCGCAGCACATCTAGGATGCCGCGCGGCTTACGCCCATATAATAATTAGAACGGGGAGAACCCCGTGGAGGCTTGGGGAACCTCTCACACTGAAAACAACAAGGGCTCGAGCCACTTATCCCAATTACGTGTGTCCTCACTTACAAATTTTTTAATGATATTTTTGAGGGTGTGATTGAACCATTCCACTAAACCGTCCGTTTGTGGGTGATATACACTGGTGCCACTGGTGCGGATCGGCTTAATCCCCAATAACCCATACAGTTCGCGCAGTGTCCATGACATAAATGTAGTGCCTTGATCAGTCAGAATCTCTTTCAGGATTCCGACTCGGGAGATAACGCAGAATAGTGCCTCTGCAATAATGCGTGCTGAGATATTGCGCAGAGGCACTGCTTCCGGGTATCGCGTTGCATAGTCCACCAGAACTAATATAAAGCAGTACCCTCGTGCTGACCGATCTAATGGCCCAACGAGATCCATCCCAATTCTCTCAAACGGGGTCTCGATCAATGGAAGAGGGCGCAAAGGGGCTTTTGGAATGGCCACTGGATTTACTAACTGGCATTCGCGGCATGCCGTACACCACCTATGAACATCACTGCGAATCCCCGGCCAATAGAATCGGGCCATTATTCGGGCTAGTGTCTTGTCCTGCCCTAGGTGTCCAGCCATGGGATTAAATTGAGCCACCTGGAATACCAATACCTGGCGGCTCTTTGGAATTAAAAGCTGCATGATTTGCTCTTTCGTCTGAGTGTCCTGCATCACTCGGTATAATCTATCCCTCATAATAGAGAAATAGGGGAAGGACGGGGTGGCATTCGGAGGGAGCGTTTGACCATCGATTACTCTCACTTGGTCAAATGCATGTCGCAGAGTCTCGTCTCGCAATTGTTCTAACGGGAAATCCACGAGAGATTCCCTGAGAGAGAGAGGAGATGCCTGGGGCTCCTCACTCTGACGTGGAGATGACGTAGACGGCTCTGTGACAGCTGCTCCCGCCAAAGTGACACCGGGACCTCCCCCTGCTAAACAGCAGGACCCACTCTCTACTAAGCGCATCAACAAACCCCGAAATCCCGGCCAATCAGTCCCCAAAATCAAAGAGTGGGTAAGGCAAGGATTAACCGCCGCCTTCACTATAAATTTTTCCCCTCGGAAAAAAATGTGGACCGACACCAAAGGGTAGCTGTGAACATCCCCGTGCACACACAACACCTTCACCCCCTGTGCTCCCCCCAATGCCTCGTTTTGGACCAGGCTTTGGTGAATTGAGGTCTGATTACAGCCAGAATCCACCAACGCCTGATATGTATCCCCTTGGATACTCACCGGTATGCGATATGCTCTGGCCCGATCGAGGGCGGCCTCTGGCACATCGGGGATCCGAACCACCGTGCCCACCTCCATCGCCGTGCACTGCTGTTGAAAGTGGCCTGGCTCCCCGCAGCGCCAGCAAGCCGGCCCGGGCTTTCCCTCTGCACCGGTGATCTGGGGCTCACTCACCTGAGGGGGGGAGAGAAAGACACAGAAGGGAGAAATGGGAGGGCACCGCGGGTGCGGCAGGCCAGCTGGGGTGGTGCCAGCCCCCGCCTCCGCGGTGGGGGAATGGGGCAAGGACAGGACACAGGAGGAGGGGGAGAGAGAGAGAGAGAGAGAAGAGGAGAGAAGAGAAGATGCCATCTGCTGTCCTGCTGCTGGGACAGCCGCCAAATGGTCCTCCGCCAGCTCGACTGCCTGATCCAGCGACGCTGGGCGGTGCCACTGGACCCACTCTGCCGTTCCTGCTGGCAAGCGCGCGATGAACTGTTCCAGCACCACCTGGTCGATGATTCCCTCAGTGTTGTGGTTGTCGGCCCTCAGCCACCGCCAGCAGGCATCCCGGAGCTGCTGGCCAAATGCAAATGGCCGGCCGACTTCCTCCAAGCGCAAAGCGCGGAAGCGCTGGCGCTGCTGGTCTGGGGTGCACCCCACGTGCTGGAGGACGGCCTGGCGGAGGTCTGCGGAGGCCAGCCGGCGGTCGGCAGGGAGCTGTAGCGCGGCCAGCTGTGCCTCTCCCATTAGCAGGGGGAGGAGGCGCACCACGTGCTGCTCCATCAGCCACCCCGAGGCTTCGGCGACTTGCTCGAAGAGCGTGATGAATGCCTCAGGGTCATCCTGTGGGCCCATCTTGGTGACGGTGAGGGGAGTCGGGCCCGCGGTAGGAGCGCTGGTGGACCCCGCCAACGCGAGGAGGTGCCAGAACGTCTCTTGATCTTCTTGTTGGGCCAACACCAGGGCCTCGAACCGCTGTTCTTGCTCCTTTTGGAGGGTGAGTAGCACCTGGTGCTGGCTTTGCTGGGCCGTGGCGAGGGCGTGGACCAGTTCAGCAAACGGGGAGGACTCCATGGGGCTGTTAGGCTGCTGTGCTCCAGGTCCCAGGTTTCAGCACCACTGTAACTGTTCCATGTTCGTGGGTGGAGCACAGAGGACGGCAGGACAGAGATCAGGTTTGACAGAATGTTTTATTGCCACACTTTTCAGCATAACACTGTCGTATGCACTTTGCAGACACACACACTCAGCGTCTGGTTTGGGAAGAGCTCCTCTGCTCTCTGCTCTCCCTCCCTAAATAGGGCATGGTCACTGGGAAGACACACACAAACAGGTTAATTGCAGTCAGGTGTAGTGATTCTGCCACTTACCTTCCCTGACTTCGCCCTCCTGTCACAGACCGGCGCTTGACCACGCCCCCGCTGCCACAAGCAGTAATAAGAAAACTGATACAAAAGTTAGTGTACTCTTAAAGTTGGTACATAATGACTTAGCAGGTCCCATTGAGCCAATTGCTCAAGCTGGGTCTCAGTATGCAGTTTCATTCACAGATGACTTTTCAGGGGCAGTATCTGTTTACTTCCTTAAAAACAAGAGTGACATGGCATTAGCGACAGAGAAATTCCTTGCAGACAGTGCACCATACGGCAGAGTCAAGTGGATGAGATCAGATAACGGCACAGAATACACAAGTAATGCTTTTTAGTCATTTTTAAGAGATAGAGGCATAAGACATGAAACATCATCCCCTTACTCCTCACATCAAAATGGTACTGCTGAGAGACAGTGGCAGACCCTCTTTGAAATGGGAAGGTACATTTTATTAGTGAATGGATGACCAAAAACATTGTGGCCTTATGCTGTCCAAACTATAGCACTTATTTTTGAAATAGATGCTATAATGACAGAACTAAGAATACCCCATATTTCATGTGAACAGGGAGAAAACCAGATCTGTTTAAGATGTGGGATTTGGATCAGAATGTTATGCCTACAAACATTATCACAAGAAGCTAGACGCTAGATGTGAAAAAGGCATATTTGCAGGGTATAGTAAGAACAGCCCAACATACCTGGTATACAACCCACAGACAGAAAAGGTTTCAAAACACAGACTGGTGAAATTCATTAAGAAGAGCAGTGCCAAACAACATACACAAACTGATGAAGAGGACTCAGAGATTGAGGAATACCAAGGCACAAAAACTGATAGTGAGAAACACAATGATGTGACACAGAGTGAGGATGACACAAAAGATCAGGTTCTAGGTGAAAACAAAGAGAATGCGAACACTGATAACACAAATGTACTAAAACATGATGAAACTACAGACAAAGCAATCCTAGATGAAAAGAGTTAAAGAACAGATTCCAAACATAGCCACAGTCAAAACAACCGGTATCCAAAAAGAGAAAAGAGAACCCCAATATACTGAGAGGGTTACCTATCAGACCTTAAACACAATGATGTGACCAATGTGAATGTGGATTATTGTTACAGGGCTGTAAATGGAGTTTCCCAAGCTTATAGAGAAGCCCTAATGTCATGTGAGGTGTACTGATGGAAATGTGCCATGAGGGAAGAGACTGACTCACTTAAAGAAAATGACACATTTGAACCGGCATCTTTACCAGAGGGCAGCCATTAAAGAAAATGCTGACACAGGAAAAATCCTTAAAATGAGATATGTTATGAAGGCATACAACCAAACTGAAGGCACTGACTACCATGAAACATTTGCCCATACAGCAAATCTTACTTCTGTAAAGGCATTGACGCAGGTAGCAGTCCAAAACAACTTTCTGGTTCATCAGATGGATGTGAAAACAGCATACTTACATGCTCCAGTAGATGAAGACGTACAGTGGTGCTTGAAAGTTTGTGAACCCTTTAAAATTTTCTATATTTCTGCATAAATATGACCTAAAACATCATCAGATTTTCACACAAGTCCTAAAAGTAGATAAAGAGAAGCCAGTTAAACAAATGAGACAAAAATATTATACTTGTTCATTTATTTATTGAGGAAAATGATCCAATATTACATATCTGTGAGTGAACCTCTAGGATTAGCAGTTAATTTGATGGTGAAATTAGAGTCAGGTGTTTTCAATCAATGGGATGACAATCAGGTGTGAGTGGACACCCTGTTTTATTTAAAGAACAGGGATCTATCAAAGTCTGATCTTCACAACACACGTTTGTGGAAGTGTATCATGGCACAAACAAAGGAGATTTCTGAGGACCTCAGAAAAAGTGTTGTTGATGTTCATCAGGCTGGAAAAGGTTACAAAGCCATCTCTAAAGAGTTTGGACTCCACCAATCCACAGTCAGACAGATTGCATACAAATGGAGGAAATTCAAGACCATTGTGACCCTCCCCAGAAGTGGTCAACCAACAAAGATCACTCCAAGAGCAAGGCGTGTAATAGTCGGCCAGGTCATAAAGGACCCTGGGGTAACTTCTAAGCAACTGAAGGCCTCTCTCACACTGGTTAATGTTAATGTTCATGAGTCCACCATCAGGAGAACACCAAACAACAATGGTGTGCATGGCAGGGTTGGAAGGAGAAAGCCACTGTTCTCCAAAAAGAACATTGCTGCTCATCTGCAGTTTGCTAAAGATCATGTGGACAAGCCAGAAGGCTATTGTAAAAATGTTTTGTGGATGGATGAGACCAAAATAGAACTTTTTGATTTAAATGAGAAGCATTATGTTTGGAGACAAGAAAACACTGCATTCCAGCATAAGAACCTTATACCATCTGTGAATAATGGTGGTGGTAGTATTGTGGTTTGGGCCTGTTTTGCTGCATCTGGGCCAGGACGGCTTGCCATCATTGATGGAACAATGAATTCTGAATTATACCAGTGAATTCTAAAGGAAAATGTCAGGACATCTGTCCATGAACTGAATCTCAAGAGAAGGTAGATCATGCAGCAAGACAACGACCCTAAGCACACAAGTCGTTCTACCAAAGAATGGTTAAAGAAGAGTAAATTTAATGTTTTGGAATGGCCAAATCAAAGTCCTGACTTTAATCCAATCGAAATGTTGTGGAAGGACCTGAAGCGAGCAGTTCATGTGAGGAAACCCACCAACATCCCAGACTTGAAGCTGTTCTGTACGGAGGAATGGGCTAAAATTCCTCAAAGCTGGTGTGCAGGACTGATCAACAGTTACCGGAAATGTTTAGTTGCAGTTATTGCTGCACAAGGGGGTCACACCAGATACTGAAAGCAAAGGTTCACATACTTTTGCCACTCACAGATATGTAATATTGGATCATTTTCCTCAATAAATAAATGACCAAGTACAATATTTTTGTCTCATTTGTTTAACTGGGTTCTCTTTATCTACTTTTAGGACTTGTGTGAAAATCTGATGATGTTTTAGGTCATATTTATGCAGAAATATAGACAATTCTAAAGGGTTCACAAACTTTCAAGCACCACTGTATACTTAGAACAACCAGAAGGTTTTGAGGAAACATCAAAAACCGGAGATACAGTGCAAGTTAGCATGGAAGTTGAAGAATCACTCAATGGTCTAAAACAATCTGGATGAAATTGGTACAAACTTTTAAATGATTATCTAGAACAAAACAGGGTTTTGTTCTAGATAATCATTTAAAAGTTTGTACACAATCTAGCCACTGGGGGTGCATAAGCGTACTCTTGGTGCCAGTCCCAAGCCTGGATAAATTGGAGATGGTTGCATCTGGAAGGGTATCTGGCATAAAACTGCCAAATCTAACATGCAGATTGAAAAGAGAAATACCATACTGGATTGGTTGGGGCCCGGGTTAACAACGGCCGCCTCCGGTACTGTTGGTCAACAGGGTGCCGGTGGAAAGTATGTGACTGTTACACCAAAACAGAGCAGGAAAAAGAGAGGGGGAAGGCATGTTAGGAGAGAGCATGAAAGATGGAAAGGAAGGAGCTTAGAACTGAGGGTAGGAACACTGAATGTGGGAACATTTACTGGCAGAGCGAGAGAGTTAGCAGGTATGATGGAAAGAAGGAAGGTGGACATTTTGTGTGTGGAGGAGATGAGTTGGAAAGGAAGCAAGACCAAGAACATTGGAGGTGGATGCAAGTTGTTTTATTATGGAGTCAATGGAAAGAGAAATGGTGTTGGTATTGTTTTGAGGGGAGAGTTGGTCAACAGTGTGATTGATGTGAAGAGGATGTCAGATAGAGTGATAGGCATGAAGTTGGAGATTCAAGGAGTGGTAATCAGTGTTGTGTGTGTGTACGCCCCACATATTAGATGTGAGAATGAAGAGAAAGCATCTTTCTGGGAAAAGATGGATGAAGTGGTAGGAAGTTGTAGAAGTTCCCTATGGGTGGGTGGAGCACAGAGGACGGCAGGACAGAGATCAGGTGAACAAAAGGCTTTATTGCCACACTTTTCAGTCTAACAATATTTCGTAACAGAGAGACGACAGACACACACTAGTGTCTCGTCCAGGGAAGTTCTCCTCTGCTCTCGCTCTCCCTCCTTAAATAGGGCACGGTCACTGGGAAGACACACAAACACAGATTAATTGCCGTCAGGTGTAGTGATTCTGCCACTCACCTTCCCTGACTCTGCCCTCCTGTCACAGACCGGCGCTTGACCACGCCCCCGCTGCCACAAAAGTATACCAAGGGAGGAGCGCGTGCTGATAGGAGCAGATTTCAATAGACATGTTGGCAAGGGAAACAGAGGAGATGAGGATGTGATGGGCAGATATGGTGTAAGAGAGAGAACTGTGGAAGGGCAAATGGTGGTTGATTTTTCAAAGAGGAGGAATTTGGCAATATTCAATACATACTTCAAGAAGAAAGAGCAGCACAGGATGACGTTTAAGAGCAGAGGAAGATCTACACAGGTGGACTACATACTCTGCAGAAGGGGTAACCTGAAGGAGATTGGAGACTGTAAAGTGATGGCAGGGGAGAGTGTAGCTAGACAATATTGAGTGGTCGTGTGCAGGATGAGCTTGAAAGTGAAAAAGGGGAAGCATGAAATAGTGGAGCCAAAGATTGAGTGGTGGAAACTGAAAGAGGTTGAACATCAGAAGGAGTTTAGGGAAGAAATGAGACAAGCATTAAGTCGTAATGGAAGTCTACCAGAAGATTGGGATACTACTGCTATACTAGTAAGAGAGGCAGCAAGGAAGGTGCTAGGGTGGTCATCAGGAAGGAGGAAGGAAGACAAGGAGACATGGTGGTGGAACAAAGAAGAGCAGGAAATTATAAAAGAGAAGAGGCTAGCAAAGAAGAATTGGGATGATCAGAAAGGTGAGGAAAGCAGGTGGTTATACAGAGAGATGAGACAGAAGGCAAAAAGAGAATTAGCGAAAGCAGATGCATACAAGGAGTTGTACAAAAGACTGGAGACCAAAGAAGGAGAGAAAGACCTGTACAGACTAGCTAGGCAGAGAAACAGGGAAGCGACGGATGTACAGCAGTTAAGAGTGATGAAAGATGTAAATGGAAATGTGCTGACGAACAAAAAGAGTGTATTAAGAAGGTGGAAAGAGTACTTTGAGGATTTATTAAATGAGGAGAATCCAAGAGAGAAAAGGTCAGATTTGTTGGAGACAGCAAATCAGGAAGCAGAGTTGGTTAGTAAGGATGAGGTGAGGGCAGCCATGAATAGAACGAAGACTGAGAAAGCAGTCGGACCACATGGTATCCCAATTGAGGCTTGGAGATGTTTGGGTGAGACGGCTGTAATCAGGTTCTTTTTTTTTTTTGGAAACTAAATGTAATGTAAGTGTGATAATTGTATTTGGCCTGAGAAAATGAAAACAAGTGGGGTGTTATGTGTTCTCATTTATTGTATTGTTTTGTGTGCAGACAAGCAGCAATGTTTTTTGGAGAACAGTGTCTTTCTCCTTGCAACCCTGCCATGCACACCATTGTTGTTCAGTGTTCTCCTGATGGCGGACTCATGAACATTAACATTAGCCAATGTGAGAGAGATCTTCAGTTGCTTAGAAGTTACCCTGGGGTCTTTTGTGACCTCGTAGACTATTACCGTACATGCCTTGCTCTTGGAGTGAACTTTGTTGGTCGACCACTCCTGGAGAGGGTAACAATGGTCTTGAATTTCCTCCATTTGTACACAATCTGTCTGACTGTGGATTGGTGGAGTCCAAACTCTTTAGAGGTGGTTTTGTAACCTTTTCCAGCCTGATGAGCATCGACAGCGCTTTTACTGAGGTCCTCAGAAATCTCCTTTGTTCGTGCCATGATACACTTCCACAAACATGTGCTGTGAAGATCAGACTTTGATAGATCCCTGTTCTTTAAATAAAACAGGGTGCCCATTCACACCTAATTGTCATCCCATTGATTGGAAACACCTGACCCTAATTTCACCTTCAGATTAACTTCTAATCCCAGAGGTTCACATAATTTTGCCACTCAGAGATATGTAATATTGGATAATTTTCCTCAATAAATAAATGACCAAGTATAATATTTTTGTCTCATTTGTTTAACTGAGTTATCTTTATCTACTTTTAGGACTTGTGTGAAAATCTGATGTTGTTTTAGGTCATATTTATGCAGGAATATAGAACATTCTAAAGGGTTCACAAAATTTCAAGCACCACTGTACATAGAACCTTTCTCTGCCCATACCAGAATGCACGGAATACACCTCACCACTTTAAAAAATGCCCACCAGTGAATATATTAATTTCAACCTAAACTAATACATAAGTTGGTTAAAATCACATGGACAAGCCAGAAGGCTATTGGAAAAATGCTTTGTGGATGGATGAAACCAAAATAGAACTTTTTGGTTTAAATGAGAAGTGTTATGTTTGGAGAAAGGAAAACACTGCATTCCAGCATAAGAACCTTATCCCATCTGTGAAACATGGTGGTGGTAGTATCATGGTTTGGGCCTGTTTTGCTGCATCTGGGCCAGGACAGCTTGCCATCATTGATGGAACAATGAATTCTGAATTATACCAGCAAATTCTAAATGAAAATGTCAGAACATCTGTCCATGAACTGAATCTCAAGAGAAGGTGGGTCATGCAGCAAGACAACGACACTAAGCACACAAGTCATTCTACCAAAGAATGGTTAAAGAAGAATTAAGTTAATGTTTTGGAATGGCCAAGTCAAAGTCCTGACCTTAATCCAATCGAAATGTTGTGGAAGAACTTGAAGCGAGAAGTTCATCTGAGGAAACCCACCAACATCCCAGAGTTGAAGCTGTCCTGTACAGACAAATGGGTTAAATCCTCCAAGCTGGTGTGCAGGACTGATCAACAATTACTGTAAACGTTTAGTTGCAGTTATTGCTGCACAAGGGGGTCACACCTTATGTGTGACAGATACTGAAAGCAAAGGTTCACATACTTTTGCCACTCACAGATACAGTGGCATGCAAAAGTTTGGGCACCCTTACTGAAATGTCTGTTACTGTGAATAGTTAAGTGAGCAGAAGATGAACTGATCACCAAAAGACATAAAGATAAAGATGACACATTTCTTTTCAGCATTTTCTGCAAGATTTGTATATTATTTTTGTTTTGTACAATTGAAGAGTGAAAAAAGAAAAGGAACACCATGCAAAAGTTTGGGCACCCCAATACATTTGAGTTCTCAGGTAACTTTTACCAAGGTTCCAGACCTTAGCTTATTGAGCTGTGGCTTGTTCAAATTCTTCATTAGGTAAGGTCAGATGATGCAGATTTCAAAGCTGTATAAATTCTCTGACTCCTCAAACTTGTCCCTAAAATCAACAGCCATGGGCTCCTCTAAGCAACTCCCTCACATTCTGAATAATAAAATAATTGATGCTCACAAAGCAGGAGAAGCCTACAAGAACATAGCAAAGTGTTTTCAGGTAGCCATTTCCTCAGACTGTAATGTTATTAAGAAATGGCAATTAACAGAAACAGTGGAGATCAAGGTGAGGTCTGGAAGATGAAGAAAACTTTCTGAAAGAACTGCTTGTTGGATTGCTAGAAAGGCAAATAAAAACCCCTGTTTGACTGCAAAAGACCTTCAGAAAGATTTAGCAGACCCTGGAATAGTAGTGCACTGTTCTACTATGCAGTGGCACCTGAACAAATATGACCTTCATGGAAGAGTCATCAGAACAAAACCTTTCCTGCATCCTAGTCACAAAATTCAGCATCTGAAGTTTGCAAATGAACATCTAAATAAGCCTGTTGCATTTTGGAAACAAGTCCTGTGGACTGATGAAATCAAAATAGAACGTTTTGGCTACTGTACATTGTGCAAAGGTATGTTTGGAGAAAAAAGGGTGCCAAATTCCAGGAAAAGAACACCTCTCCAACTCTGAAGCATGGGTGTGGATCGATCACGCTTTGGGGTTGTGTTGCAGCCAGTTGCACAGGGCACATTTCATTGGTCAAGGGAAGCATGGATTCGAATAAATACCAGCAAATTCTGGAAGCAAACATCACACCATCTGTAAAAAAGTTGAAGTTAAAAAGAGGATGAGTCCTACAATAAAACAATTATCCAAAACACACCTCAAAATCTACAATGGAATACCTCAAGAGGCACAAGCTGAAGGTTTTGCCATGGCCCTCACAGTCCCCTGACCTAAACATCATTGAAAATCTGTGGATAGATCTCAAAAGAGCAGTGCATGCAAGACAGCCCAAGAAACTTGTAGAACTGGAAGCTTTTTGCAAGGACGAATGTGTGAAAATCCCCCAGGTAAGAACTGAAAGATTATTAGCTGGCTACAAAAAGTGTTTACAAGCTGTGGTACTTGCCAAAGGGGGTGTTACTAGGTACTAACCATGCAGGGTGCCCAAACTTTTGCTTTGGGCCCTTTTCCTTTTTTGTCATTTTGAAAATGTAAAAGATGAAAATAAAAAAAATGTTTTTGCTTAAAATATAAAGGGAATGAGTCATCCTTAACTTTATGCCTTTTGGAGATCATTTCATCTTCAACTTGCTTAACTGTTCACAGTAACAGCAATTTTGACCAGGGGTGCCCAAACTTTCGCATACCACTGTATGTAATATTGGATCATTTTCCTCAATAAATAAATGACCAAGTATAATATTTTTTGTCTCATTTGTTTAACTGTGATCTCTTTATCTACTTTTAGGACTTGTGTGCAAATTTGATGATGATTTAAGTCATATTTATGCAGAAATATAGACAATTCTAAAGGGTTCACAAACTTTCAAGCACCACTGTATGATGAGCTATGTTTTATGGATAAGCCATGTTGTTTTTTTGCTGCTCTTATCCTTGCAGTTGGAAAAAAATAAAAGTGTAGACTAAATAAAATGTTCATGAACTTCAAATGGATGACCAAAATATAAGAAACAAATATGGAGCCAAATACAACAGATAGCTCAACATGCATATAGACCAGTTCTTTGTGCTTGAAATTTTTGCAGCTTTGTTTTTTTTCTGTGTGCATTTGTGTGATTCTTTTTTTACACACAAAAGAAAAATGTGGGAAAGCAAGACTAGAGAGGTTTTTGTGAATGAAATTTAAAATTTGTCTTTGAACATTTGTGTGGGGGCGGCACAGTGGTGTAGTGGTTAGCGCTGCCGCCTCACAGCAAGAAGGTCCGGGTTCGAGCCCCATGGCCAGCGAGGGCCTTTCTGTGTGGAGTTTCCATGTTCTCCCCGTGTCCCCGTGGGTTTCCTCCGGGTGCTCCGGTTTCCCCCACAGTCCAAAGACATGCAGGTTAGGTTAACTGGTGACTCTAAATTGACCGTAGGTGTGAATGTGAGTGTGAATGGTTGTCTGTGTCTATGTGTCAGCCCTGTGATGACCTGGCGACTTGTCCAGGGTGTACCCCGCCTTTCGCCCGTAGTCAGCTGGGATAGGCTCCAGCTTGCCTGCGACCCTGTAGAACAGGATAAAGCGGCTAGAGATCATGAGATGAGATGAGACATTTGTGTGGAATTTCACATTCAAGAAAGGAAAGAAAGCCTGGGGAAAAAGACAGATACAAATCATTCATGCAATGTCAGAAGTCATGAGTCAACATTATTATCATTGTCACCTGGGTGTTGTCTGAAATGTCACTTGACCCCGCATTTGTATATCCACCAACATGGCTGACATCCAGGTTTCTATTTTGCTTTGACGTCACTTGCAAGTCAAGGATACGGTCTCTTCTCTGAAATTTATAGAACAGAGAGGCTTCACATTTAGAAGTGCCGGTGGACAATCCTTGTCAATGGAAAGAGAAATATATCAGCTGTGGAATGTGATGGGAAAAGGGTTTCAAGTTGATAATATAATGTCACCACACGTGGGGTTTCCAGTCACCTGTGGGTTTTTGTTGTTGTTGATGGTGGTGGTGGTTTGTTTGTGATTCTAATGGGAATATTCAATTTGTGTATAAGAATACCTGGAAAGAAACACTGAGTGGGTCACAAGGAAGTTTTTCTTCTTGGCTGAAGTGTAAAAATAGGTGTGTGGATAAAGAGAAGGATTGTACTGATTTTTTTCTGTTAATGAATATTGTGGCAAAGGAAATAATTTCAAATTAAAGCCAAAAGGTCTGTTTTTATTTCATGCTTTTATCTGCTACAGAGGCTGAGAAATAAAGGTTTTTTTGAACGTTGATAGTTCTGTCAAGTTGTTGTTTTTCTTCAGAAAACCCTTAGGTTTTGCTGCAAAGAAATTTACTTGCCAAAAAATTTGCCACGATTTTGCCAATGTTGCTAATCTTCCAGCAACATTCTGGCAATAATGAGTAGTTTGTCACTACTGGCAAACATGTTCACCAGTTTTTTTTTGTCACCACAGTTTTTCAGTAGTGACAAAGTTCAGGCAACCTTATGGGAACAAACTTGCCTCTAGTGGCAAACATCAACTTTTTTGTTTGTTTTTTGTGTTTTTGATACAGTTGTGTTTATTTCATTTATTTTCTTCAATAATAGCTGATGTTTGCAATGATTTTGATGACACAACACTGGATAAGTTACTGAATATTTTTGTAGCATTTCATTTTGATGTTGAACTTTGTACTTGGTACCTAAGCACTCGTCTCACAGCTAGCTGCAAAAAGACCACTGTTATGTCTCCAGCTCAGAGGACAGCATGTTTGGATGAAAATTAGGTCATAGCTTGTTGTCTACCTTACTAGACAGAGGCATTAGAAAGAAGGATCTTTTGTCTTCCCACCCTAGAACTGCCACCTTAATGTGGTGGAGGGATTTGTGTGCTTGAATGATCCTAGGAGCTATGTTGTCAGGGGCATTACGCCCCTGATAGGGTCTCCCAAGGCAGACAGGTCCTAGGTGACAGGCCAGACTAAGAGCAGTTCACCAAAACCCCTTATGGATAACAATCTATCAAGGACTGTGATGTCGCCCAGTATGGCGCAGCCAGGGCCCCACCCTGGAGCCAAGCCAGGGGTTGGGGCTTGTATGCGAGTGCTTGGTGGCCGGGCCTCTGCCCATGGGGCCTGGCCAGGCCTCTGCCCATGGGGCCTGGCCGGGCTCAGCCCAAAGCGGTGACATGGGCCTGACCTCCTGTGGGTTCACCACCCACAGAGGTAGCCGTAGGGGGCTGGTGCAGTGTGGATACGGCGGCAGTCAAAGGCAGGGGCCTCGACGACCTGATCCCCAAACACAGCAGCTAGCTGTTGGGACATGGAATGTCACTTTGCAGGGGGGGGGGGGGGGAGAGAGCCTGAGCTTGTGCGGGAGGTTGAGAGGTACCGGCTAGAGATAGTCGGGCTCACCTCCATGCACAGCTTGGGCTCCAGAACCCAGCTCCTCGAGAAGGGCTGGACTCTCCACTTCTCTGGAGTTGCCCATGGTGAATGGCGGCAGGCTGGTGTGGGCTTGCTTATAGCTCCCCAGCTCAGCCGCCATGTGCTGGAGTTTACCCCAGTGAACGAGAGGATCGCCTCTCTGCGCCTTAGGATCGGGGAGGGGGCTCTTGCTGTTGTTTGTGCCTACAGGCCGAATAGCAGTATAGAGTATCCAACTTTCTTGGAGTCCCTGGGAGAGGTACTGAGAGGTGCTCAGACTGGGGATTCCATTGTTCTACTGGGGGACTTCAACGCTCACGTGGGCGATGACAGTGACACCTGGAGGGGCGTGATTGGGAGGAACGGCCTCCCCAATCTGAACCCGAGTGGTGTTTCGTTATTGGACTTCTGTGCTAGTCATGGTTTGTCCATAACAAACACCATGTTCGAGCATAGGGGTGTCCATAAGTGCACGTGGCACCAGGACACCTTAGGTCGGAGGTCGATGATCGACTTTGTTGTCATTTCATTGGATCTCCGGCCCTATGTCTTGGACACTCAGGTGAAGAAAGGAGCTGAGCTGTCAACTGATCACCACCTGGTGGTGAGTTGGATCCGCTGGCGGAGGAGGAAGCCGGACAGACCTGGCAGGCCCAAACATATGGTGAGGGTCTGCTGGTAACGTCTGGCTGAGCACTCTGTCAGGGAGGTCTTTAACTCCCACCTCCGGGAGAGCTTCTCCCAGCTTCTGAGGGAGGTGGGGGACATTGAGTCTGAGTGGACCATGTTCTCTGCCTCCATTGTAGACACGGCTGTTTGGAGCTGTGGCCACAAGGTCTCCGGTGCCTGTCGTGGCGGCAATCCCCAAACCTGGTGGTGGACACCGGAAGTAAGGGATGCTGTCAAGCTGAAGAAGCAGTCCTATCGGGCCATGTTGGCCTCCAGGACTCCTGAGGCAGCTGATGGGGATCGGCAGGCCAGGCGTGCCGCAGCTCGGGCAGTTGTGGAGGCAAAAACTCGGAACTGGGAGGAGTTCGGTGAGGCCATGGAGGAGGACTATCGGTTGGCCTCGAAGAAATTCTAGCAAACCATCTGGCACCTCAGGAGGGGGAAGCAGTACTCTGCCAACACTGTTTACAGTGCGGGTAGGTGAGATCCGTTACAGTGCAGGTGGGTGAGATCCACTGTTTCCCAGGGGTGGATGAGATCCGCCCCAAGTATCTCAAGTCTCTGGATGTCGTGGAGCTGTCTTGGCTGACACGCCTCTGCAACATCACATGGCGGTCAGGGACAGTGCCTCTGGAGTGGCAGACTGGGGTGGTGGTCCCTCTTTTTAAGAAAGGGGACCGGAGAGTGTGCTCCAATTATAGGGGAATCACACTTCTCAGCTTCCCAGGGAAAGTTTACTCCAGGGTAATGGAGAGGAGAATTCAGCCAATAGTCGAACCTCAGATCCAGGAGGAACAATGCGGTTTTCGTCCTGGTTGTGGAACACTGGACCAGCTCTATACCCTTCATAGGGTGCTTGAGGGTTCATGGGAGTTTGCCCAACCAGTCCACATGTGCTTTGTGGATTTGGAGAAGGCATTTGACTGTGTCCCTCGTGGTATTCTGTGGGGGGTGCTTTGGGAGTATGGGGTTCAGGGCTCTTTGCTAAGGTCTGTCTGGTCCCTGTACAAACGGAGCAGGAGTCTGGTTCGCATTGCCGGCAGTAAGTCAGACCTGTTCCCAGTGCATGTTGGACTCTGGCAGGGCTGCCCTTTGTCACCAGTTCTGTTCATAATCTTTATGGACAGAATTTCTAGGTGCAGCCAGGGGCCGGAAGGAATCCTTTTTGGGAACCACAGGATTTCATCTCTGCTTTTTGCAGATCAAGTCAAGTCAACTTTATTGTCAAATTTGCTATACATGCTCAACATACAGCACAGATGAAATATCAATCCTCTCTGACCCATGGTGCAAACAGGCAATGCAATAAATAAATATAGAATAATTTTAAAAAACAAACAATATAAACAGTATAAACACTCTAGATAGGAACTAGACACACTAAACACTCAAACAATATAACCAGTATAAATACTCGATAAGGCTTTACAGCAGGTTAGTGAGCATGAGAACAGTGTAGTTTCTGTTAGGGAAAGTCTGGATGCCCTAGGTGGAGTTAGTAATCCCCCAACTCTGGCATTAGAGCCCTTACAGCGGGGCGAATGGGTAACGGCTCGGCGGCATAAGCATAGAGCCAAAGCTACCGCTGAGGCTCACCCACGGGAGCACCACTCCTCTCCGCGTCACATGTCGAACAGGTTTGCTCTCCTTAGTGATGCACCCACTGAGAAACCTGAAAGAGCTCTGGTTATAGGGGACTCTATCATACGGCACGTGAAATTAGCTCAGCCTTTAGGGGCACCAGCAGCTTTAGTCAGGTGTATACCGGGAGCCAGGGTGCCAGACATAGCAGGTAATCTTAGGGTCCTAGGCAAGCACAGGTTCTCAAAGATAGTTATCCATGCAGGAGCTAATGATATACGCCTTCGTCAGTCTGAGGTTACTAAGAGTAACTTTGTAGAGGTGTTTAAATTAGCGAAGGCGATGTCCAATGCTGTAGTATGCTCTGGCCCCATCCCAATGCGGCGTGGCGATGTAGCTTACAGCAGGTTATGGTCGCTGAACTGCTGGCTGTCCAGGTGGTGCTCTGAAAACAGTGTGGGCTTTATAGATAATTGGGCTAATTTTGAGGGCACTGCTGGCCTGTTAGGGCGGGATGGTATCCATCCCACTCAGGAAGGTGCTGCTCTCATTTCCTGCAGCATAGGTCATAGTCTCAGAACAGGCCTAGTTAATTTCTGACAATCCAGAGCCAAGGCCAGGGAGCAGACAAACAGGCTAAACCGACTGTCTGCTAGCTGCACAGAGTCGTCACTCAGGGTCCACTACATCGAGACTGTGTCTGTTCCCCGAGCTCAACAAAAAGGTAGAAATTTTCAGAGAGTTTGTTCCAGTAACCTAATCAATATAAAATTAGATCATACTGACTGTACAGCTGCTGCCAGCACCTTTGATCTAAAGGTGGGGCTATTAAATATTAGATCTCTTACATCTAAAGCGCTAATGGTTAATGAACTCATTACTGATCAGGAGTTTAATGTACTGTGTTTAACAGAAATATGGATTAAGCCAAATGAATATATAGCATTAAATGAAGCGAGTCCTCTTAGATACAGTTATATACACCAGCCTCATCTAACTGGCAGAGGAGGAGGTGTCGCGGTTATTTATAACGATTATCTAGGTGTAACACAAAAACCTGGTTATAAATTTAATACATTTGAAGTTCTTCATACTCATATAATGTATGTAGCCTCGAAAAATAAGTCTACCCAGTTAATTCCATTGTTTATTATTTACAGGCCCCCGGGGCCGTATTCTGAGTTTCTTTCTGAATTTGCAGATTTTATCTCAGATCTGGTTATTTACTTAGACAAAGCTTTAGTTGTCGGAGATTTTAATATTCACTTCGATAACCCAGAAGACCCTTTAAAAACAGCGTTTGTGTCCATCTTAGATTCAGTCCGGATTAATCAGAATGTCATAGGACCGACCCATAATGGTGGTCACACCCTTGATCTAATACTAACATTCAGATTAAACGTAGGAAATATAGTCATACTTCCACAGTCTGAAGTTATCTCAGATCATTGTCTCATCTCATTCAAAATATGTCTGAGTAATAATATATGCACCTCACCACGCTACTGTATTAAACGTACTTTCACGTCAACTACTGCACAGAGCTTTATAAATGATCTCCCAGAGCTGTCAACTTTGACTGGGTCACTGTTGGCCCCTGCAGAACTTGATCAGGCAACTGAATGCTTAGAGTCAACATTCCGCCATACTTTAGATAATGTAGCTCCTCTAAAAAGGAAAATGGTCAGAGACAAAAAATTAGCACCCTGGTATAATGATGACATTCGCACATTAAAACAGACCACTCGAAAATTGGAACATAAATGGCGTCAAACAAAATTGGTAGTGTTCAAATTAGCTTGGAAGGAGAGCTTCCTGAAGTATAGAAAAGCTCTTAGTGCTGCGAGATCAACATATTTCTCCTCCCTAATAGAAGATAACAAAAATAATCCTAGATTCCTATTTAATACTGTAGCAAAATTAACCAGGAATAAGTCCACTATCAACACATGCACACCTGCAGTATGTAGTAGCAACGACTTCATGAATTTTTTTAATGACAAAATTGAGAATATCCGACAAAAAATTCAAACTACTAATTTGAGGTTAGACAATGAAAGTGACCTTGTAGTTAACAATATAACTGTATCAGATCATAAGTTAGAATGTTTTACTCCCCTAAAAGAAACTGAATTACTTTCAGTAATCTCTACATCAAAAGCCTCAACTTGCGTACTAGATCCCTTACCCACACATCTATTCAAACAGATAATGCCTGGAGTAATTGAACCACTTCTAAAAATAATAAATTCTTCTCTTATGATTGGCTATGTACCCAAATCCTTTAAACTAGCAGTTATCAAACCCCTGATTAAAAAACCTGACCTTGATCCCTGTCAGCTGTCCAATTATCGGCCAGTATCAAACCTCCCCTTTATCTCCAAGATCCTTGAAAAAGCTGTGGCACAGCAGTTATGCTCATATTTACATAGGAATAACATCCATGAAATGTATCAGTCAGGATTTAGACCTCATCATAGCACAGAGACAGCTCTGGTTAAAGTAGTAAATGACCTACTGTTGGCGTCTGATCAGGGCTGTGTCTCGCTACTTGTGTTGCTTGACCTTAGTGCAGCATTTGACACCATTGATCATTCCATTCTTCTGGATAGACTAGAAAATGTTGTGGGAGTTAAGGGAATGGCCCTTTCCTGGCTCAGGTCTTATCTATCTGATCGTTATCAGTATGTTGATATAAATGGTGATATTTGTAGACGTACTGAGGTAAAGTTTGGTGTTCCACAAGGTTCTGTCTTGGGTCCACTGCTTTTTTCTCTATATATGTTACCTCTGGGCGATATTATTCGTAAACATTGTATTAGTTTCCACTGTTATGCTGATGACACACAGTTGTATGTCTCTGCAAAACCTGATGAGAGACACCAGCTTAATAGAATTGAGGAATGTGTTAAGGACATTAGACACTGGATGCTTATTAATTTCCTTCTGCTTAACTCTGACAAGACTGAAGTACTTGTGCTAGGACCACATACAGCTAGAAGTAAGTTTTCTGATTACACAGTGACTCTGGATGGCCTTTCTGTTTCTTCACGTGCAGCAGTAAAAGACCTCGGAGTGATTATTGACCCCAGTCTTTCATTCGAAACTAACATTGATAACATCACCCAGATAGCTTTCTTTCGTCTCAGAAATATTGCAAAGATAAGAAATTTAATGTCATTGCATGATGCAGAAAAATTAGTCCATGCTTTTGTTACCTCGAGGTTGGATTATTGTAATGCCTTACTGTCTGGATGTTCCAATAAGTGCATAAACAAGCTCCAGTTAGTTCAAAATGCAGCAGCAAGAGTCCTTACTAGAACTAGAAAATATGACCACATCACGCCTGTCTTATCCACACTGCATTGGCTCCCAATCAAATTTCGTATTGATTATAAAATACTACTATTGACCTTTAAAGCACTAAATGGTCTCACACCACAGTACCTGAGTGAACTTCTGCTCCTCTATGACCCGCCACGCCTACTTAGATCAAACGGTGCAGGCTATCTGCTGGTACCTCGTATAGTGAAGGCTACATCAGGGGGCAGAGCCTTTTCTTACAAAGCCCCACAGTTATGGAACAGCCTTCCAAGTAGTGTTCGGGAATCAGACACAGTCTCAGCATTTAAGTCTAGGCTGAAAACATATCTGTTTACTCAAGCCTTTTGTTAATGGTGTTTATGAGGTAAAGGAGTAGATCTGGAGGGTCCTCAGACATAGTGTTTTGGTAAACTGGGATGTATGGATGCTGTCAGTCCCCACTCGCTTGCTCACTCGAGTTTGTTGACGGTGCAGTGGCTGGCTGCTTTATGTCCCGGGGCTCCCTCATGCCTGTGTTACCTTCTGGCTCTCTCCTTTTAGTTATGCTGTCATAGTTAGTTGCCGGAGTCCCTGCTTGTACTCGGTGCAATATGTATACTGCTCCTACTTATTCAGGTGACATTGGGCATACCTAACAACCTGTGTTTTCTTTCCCTCCCCCCCACCCCAAATCTGTCCCTCTGAGTTACATGGAGTCAACAGGAAATCTTTTGGTGGAGAGGGTGGAGACCTCGACTGGCTATCGTAGCCTGCAGGGAATCGGCCATCAGACATTCTGTCGCATGTCCCATACCTGGTGAAATGTAACTGAATTGTCTTGGCCAGGCCTAAGGGTCCCATCTGCATCTCATCATTGCTGAGGAGTGTGCTCCCATCACCCAATCAAGCATCCAGCCAGAGCAGGTCATGATATTTTTTACCATATTAACATGCCATTGTTGTGTGTTATGCCTGATGTAAAGACTCTCATCTCTGCAAGTCTACCACACAGATTTAATACTTGTCATTTTTAGGGCATACCTAACAACCTGTGTTTTCTTTCTCTCTCTCTTCCCCCCCCCAATCTGTCCCTCTGAGTTACATGTTGATCCTGGGATTGAGATGCTGGCCTCTTCTGCCCCTCGGACCTGCTTGATCCATCCTGGTGCCCTGTGTCTGGTCGGAGTTTTATCACACCGCTCCTGTGAAGGATGGCCCTATGAGGACAGTTGAGGGTTATACCTGTTAAAACTGTTAATATTATAGTCAGGCTGTCTGTTGTTGCCCAAATGAGGATGGGTTCCCTTTTGAGTCTGGTTCCTCTCGAGGTTTCTTCCTCATGTCGTCTGAGGGAGTTTTTCCTTGCCACCGTCGCCACAGGCTTGCTCATTGGGGATAGATTAGGGATAAAATTAGCTCATGTTTTAAGTCGTTCAAATTCTGTAAAGCTGCTTTGTGACAATGTTTATTGTTAAAAGCACTATACAAATAAACTTGATTTGATTTAGATAAGAACTACACACAGACTAAACACTCAAACAGACAAACACTCTAGATATGAACTAGACGTAGACTAAACACTCTCTCTCTCACACTCATATTATATATATATATATATATATATATATATATATATATATATATATATACACACACACACAAATTGGTTCAAATAACCAAACAGTCAAGGGCACTTGAGGTATAGCAGGTAAACATGAAACATGAAATAAGCAGATGATGTTGTCCTGTTGGCTTCTTCAAACCAGGACCTTCAGCATGCACTGGGGCAGTTTGCAGTTGAGTGTGAAGCAGCTGGGATGAGAATCAACACCTCCAAGTCCGAGGCCATGGTTCTCGACTGGAAAAGGGTGGCTTGCCCTCTCCAGGTTGGTGGAGAAGTCCTGCCTCAAGTGGAGGAGTTTAAGTATCTCGGGATCTTGTTCATGAGTGAGGGAAGGATAGAGCGTGAGATCGACAGGCGGATAGGTGCGGCCTCCGCAGTGATGTGGTCGCTTTACCAGTCCGTCGTGGTGAAGAAGGAGCTGAGCCAAAAGGCGAAGCTCTCGATTTACTAGTTGATCTACGTTCTGACTCTCACCTATGGTCATGAGCTTTGGGTAATGACCGAAAGAACAAGATCGTGGATACAAGCAGCCGAAATGAGTTTCCTTTGCAGGGTGGCTGGGCGCTTCCTTAGAGATAGGGTGAGAAGCACAGTCACTCGGGAGGAGCTTGGAGTAGAGCTGCTGCTCCTCCACATCGAGAGGAATCAGCTGAGGTGGCTCGGGCATCTCTTTCGGATGCCTCCTGGACGCCTCCCTGGGGAGGTGTTTCAGGCATGTCCCCCTGGGAGGAGGCCCTAGGGAAGACCCAGGACATGCTGATGGGACTATGTCTCTCAGCTGGCCTGGGAACGCCTTGTTGTCCTTCCCAATGAGCTGGCTGAGGTGTCTGGGGAAAGGGAAGTTTGGGCTTTCATGCTCAGACTGCTGCCTCCGTGACCCAGTCCCAGATAAGCAGAAGAGGACAAGACGAGACACTTGCAAAACCTAATGCCTCTGAAGCAACCAAATGGATTTACTGACCAGCTTGTAGAACCTGTAGAATAAACACCTGGTAGAATGTTACAAAATGAAACACAACTGAACTGAAAACGAGCCATTGTTATTTTCATTTTTTTTAATTGTATGTCACTCCTCCCCACCCCCACAAAGCAGCATGTTCTGACACAGCTGTGACAGTGTGTGCACACATGTATATGTATGTTAATCAGGAAGACAGTGGAATAGCTGTAAATGCAGCTTGCTCAGAAAATAAAAAAGGACAATCCAACCTGCTTAAAACCCAGGTCAATACCTTTAGCTTAATAACTGCCCAACAGCAATACTGCTTTAAGCAAGACAAAAAAAAGTGCAAGACCATCATCTGATATCAAAACAAAAAAATTCCAGCAATTTGTTGTGACTGACTAGTCCAATACTGTTCATCTCACAGGTCTCATGTATGTGCATGTGCAAGTGTATGTATTCATTCACATATTAATCTGCCAGTGGAATCATGGTGGTTTAATTTTAAGCTAGTTAGTCAGTGAAGCTCCAGCTGACATGCTAGCAAAATCCTTTCAAGCTTGAAATCCTATTGAGTAGCTAACATGACTAGAAAAGAAAGAGTTCTACATTTTTCTTATTTGGCAAGATTATGTTAAAACATTTCTGAAAGCACTTCAGATAAGTTAATGTTATTCATGTTAGCGTAACTCCATTTTTACATGCTAACTAACAGTGTCCAAGTTAACTAGCTATGTGATATTGTTAGCCATGGACAAGGCTATGGCAACTTGGCAGGACAATCCATAGAATTCATTTGACTAACCAGACTGCATAGGTATTGCAATGTTATTGCTAGCTCTAAAAGCACATAAAACTTCATTTCAAGCTTTCTCCTGGAATAAAATGTTTACATACCTCAATATGCTTCTGCAGGTCAGATGACAAGTTTTGTAGGCTGTGATGTGCTCCGTTTTAGGCAAACAAAGCAAACATTTAAAATAAAACAACACTTTATTCCTTTCAGAAAACTGAAACATGAGTTCTAGCTATAGCCATGGGTGTGTGCATTCCCCAGAAGAACCACCTCCTTCCATTCTGCCATCAACTGATCATGTTAAATAATGCTGCAGAGAAATAATTGAGCTTGATTTGATCCAGTCTATGGACATGATCTGACCCTCGTGCTTACTGATAAGCTGTCTCCGTGTCACCTGTGAAAAAAAATCACGTTTTAGAAAAGAAAAGAAAAAAACATCCATTTTCAAAGCCACTTCTTAGTAACGAGGACGTTGATAGAAATGTAGTGGAGTAAAAAGTACGATATTTGTCTTTCAAATGTAGTGAAGTTAAAGTCATAAGTTGCCAAAAAATTAATACTCAAGTAAAGTACAGATACTCAAAAAGTGTACTTAAGTACAGTACTCAAGTAAATGTACTTCGTTACTGTCCACCTCTGGAATGTAGCCTAGGAGTCAATAACTGTGTTTTTCGGAAAGCTTAGGAAAGTCGCATTGCCTCTATCTTGTGGGCAGTTATTGCAATCCTTTTGTAGTGTGTTGTTGAAGTTGTTATTGTGAGGGGCATCATAACCACAATGGGATTTACCATAAACCTCATGACTATGAGCATACATACGGTACTTACAAAAGCCTAACATTACATCATGAAGTTTATATGCACTGTGTGGGCAATGCCTTCAGATGCCAGTGGATCTGCCTTCAGAGCCCAACACTCATTTCCATACTTAAAGCTTTATATCATGGCACTAAAGCCTGTATAAAGAATTTAGGACATTATTTCAATACATATGTAGGATGGTGACAAGGAGCTCTTGAAAGTCTTACAGTCTTTAATATCTATTTTGACTTTGTGATGCGTTGCAGAAAACATGAAATATCTCAAGTCTTTCCTGATACTGGAGCAGGAATAGGATTCACTATACCAAATGAAGTATCACCTCATTGCCTTCATACTAGTATCTCACATGGCATAATCAGAGATTCTGAGTTGATGTATGCAGATGACATTGTGCTGTTTTCTGAAGACCTGGATGAGCTGAGAAGAATATTGGAAATATATGAAAATACTTTCAGTAGATTTGGGTTGAAAATGTTCTACAAGAAAACAGAAACTATGGCTTTTAATGTAGATGAGAGCATTAAAGAACAGGAAAGTCTACTAGCCATTAATGGAATGTCTATAAAGAATGTGAGAAAATTCAGATATCTAGGATACCTGATCTTCACCTTCAAAAATAAGTCATCAAATTTCCTGCATATCAGAGTAGCGCCAGCCTATGAGAAATGGAACAAGTGAAAGAACGTCCTCACAGATTGCGAGATATACCTCAGTACCTGTATAACAATCCTAACAGGATTCTAGAGGCACATAAAAAGTAAGCAACCATGAACCAGGACAAGATGTTTGTCACATTCAATTCCAAAATGTCAAAGAACTGGCATGTAATTAATGTGTACAGATACAGATAGGCCTTTCTTTTTCAAACCCATTTATTTTTAAATTGACAAGCATGGATTGCCATGCTGAATGCCTGTAGAGGCTGCACATGGCAGATGAGATGAAATTTGGTGAAATACATTGAATATCTCTTATTGTATTTGTAAGGACCTCTAAAATAAGGTCATTGATACTGTTCATTGGGATATCAGCCATATTTTTTTGTATTGCATTGTAGTGCCTGGTTGACTCCATTTACCGTGATGCCTTGTGGCGTCATCAGTTTTCAATGTTTAAATGTTCTGATCTGTATTGTCCAATCCCATGTATTGTTGATGTATGTTTTTTTGAAATTCCGTGATACCCAATGGTAGAGCGATAAATATCTGTTTTCCCGCGAACTAGGCGGTACTCGAACATTCCAGGGCGGGAACATTCGATCACCTCGAGAGAGAGAGGCGAGCTGAGCCGTTTGGACAGTGGAGAGAGACTGGCGCGTTTTGTGGTCTGTGTTTTTTTTGTTTTTTATTGAGTCGTGGAGGGACTGTTTATAACGGACATCGAGAACAAACGGGACAGAAGGGACATTGCGTCGGAGTGTGCGCGGTGTGGTTGGTGGTCGGCTCGCAACGTGGACTGTTGTTCGTCGGAGCTAGCTCTTAGCCAATCCACCCCCCTTCTCGTGTGGCCATCTGCTGCTGGGCCCCATCGGGGAAACCCCCCCCTCTCCTCGCCACCCGCTTGCTGTGGAGGACTCGGTGCGGGACGGAGTGGCTGTTCGGCGAGCAACTGCTGATGCTGGTTCGTGATTACACTTACACTGACATACACACACATGCGCGCCCGTGCGCGTTAACGTTTGGCTCTGGTTTGGACCTGTGGTTCTTGCTGGGCAGCGCAGCGGTTGCTGTGTTGCCTGCGGCTCAGGGAGCTGCCATCAAGTGCACCATCGTAAGGGCCCCAACTGCGCGCTGTTTTGTTTTGTGTCTGTTTTCTGATGTTTGGGGTTGATCGGAAGGGTTTATACGAGTGATCATTTGTTTTTATAGTAAATGTTTATCACAACTACGGTTCTCTAAGTTGTAAACGTAGCCCACGTAAATTATAAACTTTGTGTCACTTTTTCTAGCTTGCTCTCTCTCTCTCTCTCTCTCTCTCTCCCTTTATTTTTTTTTTCTTTCTTAGTTGAGTTGTTTTATTATTCAATAAATTTTCGTACTACTGTATTTCAATTCACATGTTGGGTCTTGGCAGATCATTTACCTTCTCACAACTGACTGGTGTTTAGTTAGTTTGGTTAGCGTTACACTCACTTTTACACATTTATTTGTATGAACATTCTGAGGAGATACGTCCTGCACTAGCTTCAAAGTAAGTGTAGTATTTCCCCAGTGGAGGCACCGCGCTACTAAATTTGCAATTGTTATTACTTTATTCACATTTATATTCTTCACCTTCAACTACACAGCTATAAAAATAATAATTATTAATTATACTTGTGGTATCAGGAGTTTCAGCCAGCTCACCATTCCACCGCTGAGAATTTAGGAATCCTGTTGCGCCATTGTTAATTAATATTTAGTGTAATTCATTTTAGCTCTTACTGAGTGCTCTAGCACCCGCTAAAAAGGGGTTACATATTGGTTTCATACAGCTCAACAAACCCCTCTTTTTTCTAGCAGCACATGCCAAATTGGACCTGATAGAATACTATTCTATCACCCTTTTCTACCCAAATAAATTCATCCAGGTGGTCTTACAGTTAGGCTTCCCTGACCTGGACTTCTACTAGCTATAGTGGTGCTTGAAAGTTTGTGAACCCTTTAGAATTTTCTATATTTCTGCATAAATATGACCTAAAACATCATCAGATTTTCACAAGTCCTAAAAGTAGATAAAGAGAACCGAGTTAAACAAATGAGACAAAAATATTATACTTGATCATTTATTTATTGAGGAAAATGATCCAATATTACATATCTGTGAGTGGCAAAAGTATGTGAACCTTTGCTTTCAGTATCTGGTGTGACCCCTTTGTGCAGCAATAACTGCAACTAAACATTACAGTTGGTAACTGTTGATCAGTCCAGCACATTAGCTTGGAGGAATTTTAGCCCATTCCTCTATACAAAACAGCTTCAACTCTGGGATGTTGGTGGGTTTCCTCACATGAACTGCTCGCTTCAGGTCCTTCCACAACATTTTGATTGGATTAAGGTCAGGACTTTGAGTTGGCCATTCCAAAACATTAACTTTATTCTTCTTTAATCATTTTTTGGTAGAATGACTTGTGTGCTTAGGGTTGTTGTCTTGCTGCATGACCCACCTTCTTTTGAGGTTCAGTTCATTCCTGACATTTTGCTTTAGAAATCGCTGGTATAATTCAGAATTCATTGTTCCATCAACAATGGGATGGGATAAGGTTCTTAGGCTGGAATGCAGTGTTTTCCTTTCTCCAAAAATAATGCTTCTCATTTCAACCAAAAAGTTTTTTTTTGGTCTCATCCATCCACAAAACATTTTATCAGTAGACTTCTGGCTTGTCCATGTGATCTTTAGCAAACTGCAGATGAGCAGCAATGTTCTTTTTGGAGAGCAGTGGCTTTCTCCTTGCAACCCTGCCATGCACACCATTGTTGTTCAGTGTTCTCCTGATGGTGGACTCATGAACATTAACATTAGCCAATGTGAGAGAGGCCTTCAGTTGCTTAGAAGTTACCCTGGGGTCCTTTGTGACCTCGCAGACTATTGCACGCCTTACTCTTGAAATGATCTTTGTTGGTCGACCACTCCTGGGGAGGGTAACAATGGTCTTGAATGTTCTCCATTTGTACACAATCTGTCTGACTGTGGATTGGTGGAGTCCAAACTCTTTTGAGATGTTTTTGTGACCTTTTCCAGCCTGATGAGCATCACCAATGCTTTTTTCTGAGGTCCTCAGAAATCTCCTTTGTTTGTGCCATGATACACTTCCACAAACATGTGTTGTGAAGATCAGACTTTGATAGATCCCTGTTCTTTAAAGAAAACAGGGTGCCCACTCACACCTGATTGGCATCCCATTGATTGAAAACACCTGACTCTAATTTCACCTTCAAATTAACTGCTAATCCTAGAGGTTCACATACTTTTGCCACTCACAGATATGTAATATTGGATTATTTTCCTCAATAAATAAATGACCAAGTATAATTTTTTTTGTCTCATTTGTTTAACTGGGTTCTCTTTATCTACTTTTAGGACTTGTGTGAAAATCTGATGATGTTTTAGGTCATATTTATGCAGGAATATAGAACATTCTAAAGGGTTCACAAAATTTCAAGCACCACTGTACATAGAACCTTTCTCTGCCCATACCAGAATGCATGAAATACACCTCACCACTTTAAAAAATGCCCACCAGTGAACATATTAATTTCAACCTAAACTAATACATACACGAAACAATACAATAAATGAGAACACATAACACCCCACTTGTTCTCATTTTCTCAGGCCAAATACAATTATCACACATACATTACATTTAGTTTCCAAAAAAAAAGAACCTGATTACAGCCGTCTCACCCAAACATCTCCAAGCCTCAATTGGGATGCCATGTGGTCCGACTTCTTTCTCAGTCTTCATTCTATTCATGGCTGCCCTCACCTCATCCTTACTAACCAACTCTGCTTCCTGATTTGTTGTCTCCAACAAATCTGACCTTTTCTCTCTTGGATTCTCCTCATTTAATCAATCCTCAAAGTACTCTTTCCACCTCCTTAATACACTCTCTTTGTTTGTCAGCACATTTCCATTTACATCTTTCATCACTCTTACCTGCTGTACATCCCTTGCTTCCCTGTTTCTCTGCCTAGCTAGTCTGTACAGGTCTTTCTCTCCTTCTTTGGTCTCCAGTCTTTTGTACAACTCCTTGTATGCATCTGCTTTCACCTTCACTACTTCTCTTTTTGCCTTCTGTCTCATCTCTCTGTATTACCACCTGCTTTCCTCATCTCTCTGATCATCCCAATTCTTCTTTGCTAGCCTCTTCTCTTTTATAATTTCCTGCATTTCATTGTTCCACCACCATGTCTCCTTGTCTTCCTTCCTCCTTCCTGATGACCACCCTAGCACCTTCCTTGCTGCCTCTCTTACTAGTATAGCAGTAGTATCCCAATCTTCTGGCAGACTTCCATTATGACTTAATGCTTGTCTCATTTCTTCCCTAAACTCCTTCTGATGTTCAACCTCTTTTAGTTTCCACCACTCAATCTTTGGCTCCACTATTTCATGCTTCAAGTTAATGCTGGCTAAATAAGAAAATTTTAAAAAAATTGTCTTTCATAATGTTGTCTAGTTAATGTCTAACAATAATACACCCCCCAGCTTCAACCTCTCTGCCATGGCCATACCCATGACTACACCCACTTCTGTGGCCATGCACATGTCCATGCCCACATCCATTGCCTCAGGTCTGTCCTTCTTGTCCTTTATGTACCTGCAACTGTGTCTCTTCATCTTCTGAACCATCTGCAGGCAGTACATCTGGTTTAAGGCACATCACGTCCTTGTACAGTTCAGGATCAAGAGCTTGGAGATGTTTGTAGAGATACTGTTACCTACAGTGGTGCTTGAAAGTTTGTGAACCCTTTAGAATTTTTTATATTTCTGCATAAATATGACCTAAAACATTATCAGATTTTCACACAAGTCCTAAAAGTAGAGAAAGAGAACCCAGTTAAACAAATGAAACAAAAATATTATACTTGGTCATTTATTTACTGAGGAAAATGATCGAATATCACATATCTTTGAGTGTCAAAAATATGTGAACCTCTAGGATTAGCAGTTAATTTGAAGGTGAAATTAGAGTCAGGTGTTTTCAATCAATGGGATAACAATCAGGTGTGAGTGGGCACCCTGATTTATTTAAAGAACAGGGATCTATCAAAGTCTGATCTTCACAACACATGTTTGTGGAAGTGTATCATGGCATGAACAAAGGAGATTTCTGAGGACCTCAGAAAAAGTGTTGTTGATGCTCATCAGGCTGGAAAAGGTTACAAAACCACCTCTAAAGAGCTTGGATTCCACCAATCCACAGTCAGACAGATTGTGTACAAATGGAGGACATTCAAGACCATTGTTACCCTCTCCAGGAGTGGTCGACCAGCAAAGATCACTCCAAGAGCAAGGTGTGTAATAGTTGGTGAGGTCACAAAGGACCCCAGGGTAAATTCTAAGCAACTGAAGGCCTCTCTCACATTGGCTAATGTTAATGTTCATGAGTCTACCATCTGGAGTACACTGAACAACAATGGTGTGCATGGCAGGGTTGCAAGGAGAAAGCCACTGCTCTCCAAAAACAACATTGCTGCTTGTCTGCAGTTTGCTAAAGATCAAGTGGACAAGCCAGAAGGCTTTTGGAAAAATGCTTTGTGGATGGATGAAACCAAAATAGAACTTTTTGGTTTAAATGAGAAGTGTTATGTTTGGAGAAAGGAAAACACTGCATTCCAGCATAAGAACCTTATCCCATCTGTGAAACATCGTGGTGGTAGGATCATGGTTTAGGCCTGTTTTGCTGAATCTGGGCCAGGACAGCTTGCCATCATTGATGGGACAATGAATTCTGAATTATACCAGTGAATTCTAAAGGAAAATTTTAGGAATGAACTGTATCTCAAGAGAAGGTGGGTCATGCAGCAAGATAACGACCCTAAGCACACAAGTCATTCTACCAAAGAATGGTTAAGAAGAATAAAATTAATATTTTGGAGTGGCCAAGTCAAAGTCCTGATCTTAATCCAATCGAAATGTTGTGATAGGACCTGAAGCGAGCAGTTCATGTGAGTTAACCCACCAACATCCCAGAGCTGATGCTGTTCTGTGTGGAGGAACGGGCTAAAATTCCTCCAAGACAATGCGCAGGACTCATCAACAGTTACTGGAAATGTTTAGCTGCAGTTATTGCTGCACAAGGGGGTCACACCAGATACTGAAAGCAAAAGGTTCACATACTTTTGCCACTCACAGATATATAATATTGGATAATTTTCCTCAATAAATAAATGAAGAAGTATAATATTTTTGTCTCATATGTTTAACTCAGTTCTCTTTATCTACTTTTAGGACTTGTGAAAATCTGATGTTTTAGGTCATATTTATGCTGAAATATAGAAAATTCTAAAGGTTTCACAAACTTTCAAGCACCACTGTACGTCACTCTAACCAATGGTGAATGAGCATTGAATATGGTTTATGATATTGCATGGTTGTCAAGCCAACATTACATCACACATTGGAGCTGATGCAAAGATTCAATGAGAAAGTTTTCTGCTGTGCATGCGCAGAAGCATTTCTTTGTTCTCTGGGAAAAAGGAAGATGCACTGAACAACTGAAAGGCTACCAAAACTTTATTAGATGTTCTTCACATATCTTTATGAGAGAAAAACACCAGCGGACATTGAAAAACTGGAAAAGAGAATGTTTGTATAATAAATAATAATAAAAATAAATAAATAAAATAAAACAGAAAGGGTTCCATAATAATAATAATAATAATAACAATAATAATAAGTATGAGGGACTGGTTAACGGGTGTCATCAAGCCGGATGGAGAGTAAGGTGTCTCCCAGTAGAGATCGGATGCAGGGGCTTTGCAGCCCGATCCCTGTCCAGAGCCTTCAGTTTGTTGGGCATTGTTGGAGCGAGGAAGAGAAGAGCCATCCATGACACCACTGAAGTGGCCGAGAAAGTGTCAAGATGGCTGTGGCTTAAGAGAGGAGATCCATGGGGCAGAATAGGTAGATTAGCCATCTGGACACAAGTTGGGGTTTGATCAGCCTCAGCTGGCTCGCCTGGATGAGGGTTTATGATGTTGAAAGACCCGAAACACCTGATGATTCCAGGAACATCACTGAAGATGTGTCCAGAAGCATCAGTAGATATACTTGCATAGCTTAGAACCTGATTCAATCAGCAACGACCAGGAAAGACTGGGTGACAACCACAAATAGCGTGGTGACTACTGGAGAGTCAGTGACAGCTCAGAGAGACAGAAACCAGGGCAGAACGGGCTGGCAACCCAATCTGTGTCTTCTGTGAGGGGGACTCTCACAACAAGCTATGATGAACCTCATGGAAAGATACCCCAAGAGTTGGAGAAGGGGGGGGGATGAGCACCCCAGTCGGATGGATTCAACGGCATTCGACCAAGGCAATGGACAAATGACTACGAGCAGGCAGTGCGCATGTGGCAAGATCTGTGAGAACGAGTGAGGCCTAAAGATCCACCAAGCAAGGATGAAGTGTCTGGTGGGGACAGGACCAACACAATGCACGGGTGTCCAACCTGGTGAGATGCAGGAGGATCCAGGCCTGGAGTCACCCCACAGTGCCCAGAACCTCTAAGTGTTGCAAATGACTCCATCCAGCATCAAGTCTGAGAGGAGGTGGATCAAGTGGCCAGCAGCTAACATGACCTCACTATGGAACCAGTTTGACATCAATGTCGACCAGATTCTGGAGGCCACCATGAAGGGAGATGCTGACAGGAAACTGCAAGCCATGATAACAATCATCGTCAGCATCACATCTGAACGGGTTGGAGAAAAGGAGAAGAAAGGAGCCAAAGGATCTTACTCAAAGAACCAATGAGAAGTGAGAATCCACAACATCAGGCAGGAGATGAAGACCCTGAAGCAACAGCACAAGCAGGAGAGGAGGAGTGCATTGGCTTGGCTCAGTTGATGTGCATCCTACGTAAGAAGATCAGGATCCTCTGCCAGGCAGAGTGGCACCAGAGGCGCCCTTGCAAAAGAGCCTGAAAATGTGCTGCATTCATTGCTAACCCCTTCAAGTTCACCAAGAAGCTGCTAGGACAGAAGTGTAGTGGCCAGCTTGCCTGCTCACAGGAGGAGATAGATCACCACCTGAACCAAACCTACAGCTATCCAGCGAGAGAGCAGGAGTTGGGGGAGTGCAGCACCCTGATAGAGCCTCCTGAGCCAAGTGTGCAGTTCAACATGTCAGAGCTGCAGCTGAAGGAGGTTTGAGAGGTTGTTGGGTAAGCACGAGCAAGCTCAGCCCCAGGACCAAGCGACACTTCGTACAAAGTGTATAAGAACTGTCCTAAACTCCTGCTATGCCTATGGAAGATCCTGTGTGTCATCTGGAGGAGGGGTGGGATTCCTGAACAGTGGAGAGTTGCTGAAGGGGTTTGGATTCCAAAGGAGGAGAACTCCAAGAAGGTAGACCAGTTCCACATCATCTCCCTGCTGTGTGTTGAAGCCAAGATCTTCTTCAGTGCAGTCTCCAACTGGCTGTGCACCTTCCTCTCAAAGAACAGCTTGATTGACACATCAGTCCAGAAGGATGGAATCACAGGAATGCCTGGATGCTTGGAACACACAGGTGTGGTAATGCAGCTCATAAGAGAGGCCAGAGAGAACAAGAGCAATCTGTCAGTGCTGTGGCTCGACCTGGCAAATGCGTATGGCTCAATACCACACAAGTTGGTGCAGCTCATGCTGACAAAACATCATGTCCCCAGCAGAATCAGAGGCCTCATTGCTGACTATTACAGCAACTTCAGGATGAGAACCTCTTCAGGAGCAGTGACATCAGGCTGGCACAAGATCTAGATTGGGATTATCATGGGGTGCACTATCTCTGTGATTCTGTTCTCCTTGACCATGAACATGCTCATTAAGTCTGCTGAACCAGAGTGCAGAGGGCCCAAGACAAAATCAGCTCAATGCCAGCCACCGATCAGGATGTTTATGGATGACCTCACAGTCACCACAGAGTCAGTCCCAGGCTGCCGGTGGATTCTAAAGGGTCTCAAAAAGATGATGGAGTGGGCACAGATGTCTTTCAAACCAGCCAAGTCTAGATCAATGGTGCTGAGAAAAGGAAAGGTGGATGAGAAGACCCAATTCAGTATCGCAGGTGCAACCATCTCAACCATCACTGAGAAATCTGTTAAGAGTTTCGGCAAAGTACCCTGAGGGATGCAGCATCCATCTAGTCAAACTGCACTGAGCTGGATGGATGGCTGAAATCAGTGGACCGGTCTGGGCTTCCAGGGAAGTTTAAAGCTTGGCTGTATCAGCATGGGATTCTTCCCAGAATCCTGTGGCTACTTCTCATCTATGATGTGCCAATTTCGACAATGGAGACCTTAGAGAGGAAGGTCAGCAGCCAACTTAGAAGATGGCTGGGACTTCCAAGAAGTCAAAGCAGTATTGCAATGTATGGACACTGCAACAAACTGCAACTACCACTCAAGTCCTTGAAAGAGGAGTTCAAGGTGATGAGAGCCAGGGAAGTGTTGCAATACAGAGACTCAAGGGATCCAAAGGTGGCAAAAGCTGGGATTGAAGTGAGGACTAGCTGGAAGTGGAAGGCAGAGGAGGCTGTTCAATAAGCAGAGTCTAGATTGCATCACAACAGACTGGTGGGAGTGGTGACAAGAGGAAGGGCTGGACTGGGCTCCTTTTCAACTCCTCATATTGACACCATGAAGGGGAAGGAAAGGTGCCGCCTAGTCCAGGAGGAGGTGAGAGCAGCAGTCGAGGAGGAGAGATCTTGCAGGACAGTTGGAATGAGGCAACAGGGTGCCTGGACAAGATGGGAGAACACGCTTGAGAGGAAGGTGACATGGGCGGAGTTATGGAAAGCTGAGCCACAGAGGATCAAGTTTCTCATCCAGGCAGTTTATGATGTGCTTCCCAGCCCATCAAATCTATACATTTGGAGCAAAGTGGAGTCACCAGCATGCCCAATGTGCTCCAAATGTGGAACCCTAGAGCACATTCTGAGCAGCTGTTTAAAGGCACTGGGAGAGGAAAGGTACAGGTGGAGGCATGACCAGGTTTTGAAGGCTATCACTGGAGCCATTGCCGCAGGCATCGAGTGGGCCAAGTGTTCCCACCCTTCCAAGCAAGCCATCACCTTCATCAGAGCTGGAGAGCAGCCAAAACCAGCTGCAAAAACATCTGCAGGCATTCTGTCCTCTGCAAAGTACTGGCAGTTGTTGGTTGACCTTGAGCGGCAACTGAATTTCCCTAACCACATTGTGACCACCTTAAGACCAGATATTGTTCTACTGTCTGAGCCTACCAAACAAGTGGTTCTGTTGAAGCTAACAGTCCCTTGGGAAGACCGCTTGGAAGAGGGCTTTGAAAAGAAACTCGCCAAGTGCAAGGGACTGGTTAACAGGTGTTGTCAAGTCAGATGGAGAGTAAGGTGTCTCCCAGTAGATGTCGGATGCAGGGGCTTTGCAGCCAAATCCCTGTCCAGAGCCTTCAGTTTGTTGGGCATCAATGGAGTGAAGAAGAGAAGAGCCATCTGTGACACCACCGAAGTGGCAGAGAAAGCCTCAAGATGGCTGTAGCTTAAGAGAGGAGATCCATGGGGGCAGAATAGCTAGATTAGCCATCTGTACACAAGTTGAGGTCTGATCAGCCTCAGCTGAGGTGCTTGGATGAGGGTGTATGATGTTCAAATACCTGAAGCATCTGATGATTCCAGGAACATCACTGAAGATGTGTCCAGAAGCATCAGTAGATGTACTTGCATAGATAATAATAATAATAATAATAATAATAATAATAATAATTGTCAGGTACTCGAGGGAGGTGGATGTATGTGCAGAAGTGTTCAGTTTAATAAAGTTCATATATAAATACAAATACACACAAAGGTGAACAGTCCAAAACAGCATGCAAGATCAGATACATGAAAACAGGCAAAGGGTCAGTTGAGGCACAAACAGTACATGAAAGGCTAAGTGAGAACAATAACGAGAAGCAGGCACAAGAAACAAGAAACCAGGAAAACAAGAACATGGGTAGAAAGGCTCGGTAATGCATATTTAACCTATCGTAATACTTTGCCATGCACTTGCATCAGCTCAGTCCTTAAATAGGTAAACACAGTTCTCTAATTGAGTTCAGGTGCACCTTGTTCACGGCATGCATGCTGAAGTCCACTTGGCATGCGCGCAGGTGCATGTGCCACAGCATGCAGGACTGACATAACCCCCTCCCAAAGAGCTCCCTCTGGGAGTGAAAATCCATCATGCTTGGCCCCGGTGGGGGTTCGGGCTCAGGCTCAGGACACAACTTGGGTTCTTGGCTAGGAGTGAGCCTGCGCTGAGGACTTGACTTGGTTTCTGGGCCAAAATCATACTCATACTCCGGAACTGACTTGAATCTTGGACTAGGCTTGGATCCAGGACTGAAGGTTGCTTCAAACTCCAGGCAGAATTTGAGCTCTGGAGATGAGTTGAGCTTTGGGCTGGACTCTAGCTCCAGCTCAGGAGATGACTCAGGCTTGGGCTCTGGATCTGGCTTAGGCTTGGGGCTGGACTCAAGCTCTGGAGATGATTTGAGCTTCAGAGATGACTCTGGCTCCAGCTCAGGAGATGAGTCAAGCTGGAGTTCTGGAACTGGCTTGGACATGGGGCTGGAAGTGTGCTCGAGCTCCAAAGATGACCTGAACTCTGGCCAGCTCAGGAGATGACTCAAGCTGGAGTTCTGGAACTGGCTTGGATATAGGGCTGGACTCGAGCTCAGGAGATGACTTGAGTTTCAGTGATATCTCTGGCTCTAGCTCAGGAGAAGACTCGGGCTCTGGGGATGACTCGAGTTCTGGACTTGGCTCTCTTTCTGACTGTGGACCTGGCTCAGGTACAGGCTTGAGCTCTGTCAGCACACTGCTTTGGTCCTGGTTAGGACCTGGCAACAGGACGACACAGACATCTTCATGGCCAGTTGAAGCAGAGGTCGTTCCGACATCCTCTGACACAGGTTCAGGAACAAGCTCAGATTCTGGCCTTAACTCTGGCACCGGCACTGAAGCTGGTGCAGGTGCCAACTCTGGTGCTAGCTCTGACACAGGTTCTGACACTGGCTCTGGAGTAGGCACTGATGCAGGCTCTGGCTCCAACTCTGGCATTGGTCCAGGAGCAGACACTGGTGCTGACTCTGGTTCCGACTCTGGCACTGGTTCTGGAGCAGACATTGGTTCTGGCATGGGAACAGATGCTGACAATAGCACAGGAATAGATGTTGGCTCAGGTTCCGGCATGGATTCTGATACAGACACTGGTTCAGGCATTAATTCAGGTGCTGGTTCTGGCTGAGAAACCAGCTCAGAGGATACAGCCTCCAAGACTGGCTCAGGAACAACAGCCTCCTCTGCTGTCTCTACATCAGCCACTAGGGAGAGTTCTGAAGTGACGGTCTCCTCAGCTGAGTTGGCCACTGGAGGGAGCTCTGGACTGATGGCCTCCTCAGTTGAGTTGGCCACTAGAGGGAGTTCTGGAGCAACAGTCTTCTCGGCTGAGTCAGCCACTGGAGGGAGCTCTGGAGTGACAACCTCCTCAGTTGGGCCGGCCACTGGAGCCCCTCCCCAAAAATTTTCATTTGGTTCCTCCTTTTCTAATGATTCAAAAATAAACTTGAGCATGGCAAAGAAAGCCTGAGAGCTTTGAAGGCATGGGTACTTGACACAAATCAGTTAATCCACCCATCTGCTTGCTTGTCCAGCAATAAACATTAGTATGAAGCTTACCCAGATGGGTTTGGTGGCTTGGGCTCTTGGAGGTCCTCATAGAAGAAGTCTCACTGTTGCTTGAATCCCATAGGGTAATATATTCCATAGTAAATTGCCAGGGGGCTCCAGTCAGTCTTCAGCTGAAAATACAAAGCGAGGGGCTGAAACAGAGAAACCCAGAAGTGGTGTGGGATTGCATATTGAAAGACTTCTGCTACATCCATTGTATGGCAAAGTATTCTGTCAGGTATGTGAGAGAGGCGGATGTATGTGCAGAAGTGTTCAATTTAATAAAGTGCATATATCAATACAAATACACACAAAGGCAAACAGTCTAAAACGGCAAGCAAGATCAGATATGTGAAAACAGGCAAAGGGTCAGTTGAGGTGCAAACAGTGCATGAAAGGCTAAGCGAGAACAATAATGACAAATAGGCACAAGAATTAAAAAAAAAACAGGAAAACAAGAACACGGGTAGAAAGGCTCAGTAATGTGTACTTAATGTACAACCCCAATTCCAAAAAAGTTTGGAGAAAGTCTCATCTCATCTCATTATCTCTAGCCGCTTTATCCTTCTACAGGGTCGCAGGCAAGCTGGAGCCTATCCCAGCTGACTACGGGCGAAAGGCGGGGTACACCCTGGACAAGTCGCCAGGTCATCGCAGGGCTGACACATAGACAGACAACCATTCACACTCACATTCACACCTACGGTCAATTTAGAGTCACCAGTTAACCTAACCTGCATGTCTTTGGACTGTGGGGGAAACCGGAGCACCCGGAGGAAACCCACGCGGACACGGGGAGAACATGCAAACTCCACACAGAAAGGCCCTCGCCGGCCCCGGGACTCGAACCCAGGACCTTCTTGCTGTGAGGCGACAGCGCTAACCACTACACCACCGTGCCGCCCCAGTTTGGAGAAAGTACAAATTGTAAATAAAAATGGAATGCAATGATGTGGAAGTTTCAAAATTCCATATTTTATTCAGAATAGAACATAGATGACATATCAAATGTTTAAACTGAGAAAATGTATCATTTAAAGAGAAAATTAGGTGATTTTAAATTTCATGACAACAACACATCTCAAAAAAGTTGGGACAAGGCCATGTTTACCACTGTGAGACATCCCCTTTTCTCTTTACAACAGTCTGTAAACGTCTGGGGACTGAGGAGACAAGTTGCTCAAGTTTAGGGATAGGAATGTTAACCCATTCTTGTCTAATGTAGGATTCTAGTTGCTCAACTGTCTTAGGTCTTTTTTGTCATATCTTCCGTTTTATGATGCGCCAAATGTTTTCTATGGGTGAAAGATCTGGACTGCAGGCTGGCCAGTTCAGTACCCAGACCCTTCTTCTACGCAGCCATGATGCTGTAATTGATGCAGTATGTGGTTTGGCATTGTCATGTTGGAAAATGCAAGGTCTTCCCTGAAAGAGATGTCGTCTGGATGGGAGCATATGTTGCTCTGGAACCTGGATATACCTTTCAGCATTGATGGTGTCTTTCCAGATGTGTAAGCTGCCCATGCCACACGCACTAATGCAACCCCAGACCATCAGAGATGCAGGCTTCTGAACTGAGCGCTGATAACAACTTGGGTCATCCTTCTCCTCTTTAGTCTGAATGGCACGGCATCCCTGATTTCCATAAAGAACTTCAAATTTTGATTCGTCTGACCACAGAAGAGTTTTCCACTTTGCCACAGTCCATTTTAAATGAGCCTTGGCCCAGATAAGACGTCTGCACTTCTGGATCATGTTTAGATATGGCTTCTTCTTTGAATTATAGAGTTTTAGCTGGCAACGGCGGATGGCACGATGAATTGTGTTCACAGATAATGTTCTCTGGAAATATTCCTGAGCCCATTTTGTGATTTCCAAAACAGAAGCATGCCTGTATATGATGCAGTGCCGTCTAAGGGCCCGAAGATCACGGGCACCCAGTATGATTTTCTGGCCTTGACCCTTATGCACAGAGATTCTTCCAGATTCTCTGAATCTTTTGATGATATTATGCACTGTAGATGATGATATGTTCAAACTCTTTGCAATTTTACACTGTCGAACTCCTTTCTGATATTGCTCCACTATTTGTCAGCACAGAATTAGGGGGATTGGTGATCCTCTTCCCATCTTTACTTCTGAGAGCCGCTGCCACTCCAAGATGCTCTTTTTATACCCAGTCATGTTAATGACCTATTGCCAATTGACCTAATGAGTTGCAATTTGGTCCTCCAGCTGTTCCTTTGTTGTACCTTTAACTTTTCCAGCCTCTTAGGCTACGTTTACACTAGACCGTATCTATCTCGTTTTCTTCGCGGATGCACTGTCCGTTTACATTAAACCACCTGGAAAAGCCGGGAAATGGGAATCCGCCAGCGTCCACGTATTCAATCTAGATCGTATCTGGTCCGGTGCTGTGTAAACATTGAGATACGCGAATACGCTGTGCTGAGCTCTAGCTGGCGTCCTCATTGGACAATGTCACTGTGACATCCACCTTCCTGATTCGCTGGCGTTGGTCATGTGACGCGACTGCTGAAAAACGGCGCGGACTTCCGCCTTGTATCACCTTTCATTAAAGAGTATAAAAGTATGAAAATACTGCAAATACTGATGCAAATACTGCCCATTGTGTAGTTATGATTGTCTTTAGGCTTGCCATCCTTCCACTTGCAAGTAGTAAGTGATGTGCGCTGGGATCACACACACACAGCGGCTTAGTCCCGAATCGTGGCTTGTGCACTTCACTCGCGCGCTGTGTGAGCTGCGCAGGGCCGGAGTGCGCACCCTCCAGAGGGCACTCGCTGTTCAGGGTGGAGTGATTTGGAGCGCAGGATGCCTGCGGAGCCGAGCGTATCCGTGTATTGGTGTTGCTGTGTGCACGGCTAACGGTTTTAGTGTAAACGCGAATCGTTTTAAGAACGTTAATCTGATGATCCGCTGATTCGACGTAATGTAAACGTAGCCTTATTGTCAAGTGTATGTGAGCATCAGGGTTTCCCACACTTGAAAGGGAAGGACTCAGACACAGGATTCCACTCGTCTTGTATTTTATTGGTTTTCAGTAGAGCTGACGTTATAGTAGAATTGTGGTAGTAGTGGGTTTTTCTAGAAGAAAAGGTAGAAGTAGAACCAGAATCAGAAGTAGAATCAGAAATATAAGTAGAAGCAGAAGCTTGAAGTTTGAATGTGAAAAACCTTTAAATATACAAACATAAAAATAAATGTACGAATAAATGCCTATTTTTCTACAACAAAGCATGTATGAATAAATGCCTGTTTTTCTACAAAGCCCAAGTTAATTAGGCAACAATATATAAATATTTATGTATAAGGTAAGTAAAGCATATTTTAACCATTTTAATCATTCAGGTAATATGTTGCTGAACAAATATAAATGACCAGAAAACCAGTTCTGAACTAAGAATCATTTTAACCATTAGCCCTTTAACAGCGGCATGGTGGTGTAGTGGTTAGCGCTGTCGCCTCACAGCAAGAAGGTCCGGGTTCGAGCCCCGGGGCCGGCGAGGGCCTTTCTGTGTGGAGTTTGCATGTTCTCCCCGTGTCCACGTGGGTTTCCTCTGGGTGCTCCGGTTTCCCCCACAGTCCAAAGACATGCAGGTTAGGTTAACTGGTGGCTCTAAATTGACCGTAGGTGTGAGTGTGAATGGTTGTCTGTGTCTATGTGTCAGCCCTGTGATGACCTGGCGACTTCTCCAGGGTGTACCCCGCCTTTCGCCCGTAGTCAGCTGGGATAGGCTCCAGCTTGCCTGCGACCCTGTAGAAGGATAAAGCGGCTAGAGATAATGAGATGAGATGAGCCCTTTAACAGGCAGTTTGTGCACTTTAACTGAAAATATTTTACTGCATGCCACTGAGAAAGTTTAAACCATTAAACCAAACACAGGTAGGAAACAAACATTTCTCATCCCCACGGATTACTGCGAGTGCAGCGTTTGCATATAAATAGTTCAGTGGGTTTACCGGTAGCCTTTTTTGTCCTTTTTTCCCTGCTGTGCTGTAAAGTTTGTGTTAGTAGCGAATTCTCTTTGCAACTGCTGCGCTGCTGCTTCGTTACAAACTGAATGTCAATTCTGCCTATCGTTCTAGAACGACCGCTGCCCTGCTAACTAGCGTTGTGATTGGCTGCCCTGCTAACTAGCATTGTGATTGGCTGCCTGTTCAGCACAGCGTGCGTGCGCTGGTAGCGCAGCGATTCAGCATAGCAGGAAGTGGCGGAGGCAGCTGTCAATCATGTGAGCCTGCGTTCAGGCACTCCTTGTGGCAGGTTGCCGCAACAGTACCTTTAACTTTTCCAGCCTCTTATTGCCCCTGTCCCAACTTCTTTGAGATGTGTTGCTGTCATGAAATTTCAAATGAGCCAATATTTGGCATGAAATTTCAAAATGTCTCATTTTCGACATTTGATATGTTGTTGTGGCAGCGGGGGCGTGGTCAAGTGTCGGTCTGTGACTGGAGGGCGGAGTCAGGGAAGGTAAGTGGCAGAATCACTGTACGTGATGTCAATTAACCTGTGCTTGTGTGTCTTCCCCAGTGACTGCGCCCTATATGAGGAGGGAGAGAGTGGAGGAAAGGGGCTCTCTCCCCAACCAGATGACTGATGTGTATGTGCGTGTCTGAGTGTCTGGGAGAGTGTGTATGCTGAAAAGTGATACAATAAAGAGTTTTGAAAACTCTTTATTTCTGGCCTGCCGTACTTCTGTGCTCCACCCACCCGCGAAAAGTGTTAGTGTTGCTGAAACCTGGGATCCGGAGCACAGAGGACAAAAGCCACATGAAGTCCTCCCGCTTTGCAGACCTGATCCACGCCCTCGCCACAGCCCAACAAAGCCGGCACCAGGCGCTGATCACCCTCCGAAAGGAGCAAGAGCAATGGTTCGAGGCTCTGGTGCTGGTGCAACAGGAAGCTCATCAGGCGTTCCGGCACCTCCTCGCATCGGCAGGGTCCACCGCCTCCACCGCTGCGGGCCCTCTCCACCTCACCCTAATGAAGATGGGCCTGCAAGATCACCCCGAGGCCTTCCTTGCGCTATTCGAACAAGCAGCAGAGGCCTGGGGCTGGCTGGTGGAACAGTGCGTGGCTCGCCTCCTCCCCCTGCTAATGGGCGAGGCGCAGCTGGCCACGCTACAGCTCCCCACCGACAGCCGGCTGGTCTACGCAGACCTGCGCCGGGCCGTCCTCCAGCGTGTGGGGCACGCCCCCGAACAACAACGCCAGTGCCTCCACTCTCTATGCCTAGAAGAGGTCGGACGGCCATTCGCATTTGGCCAACAACTCCAGGACGCCTGCTGGCGGTGGCTGAGGGCTGACAACCGTGACACCGAGGGAATGGTCGATCTGGTGGCACTGGAGCAGTTCATAGTCTGACTTCCCGAAGGGACCACGGAGTGGGTCCAGTGCCATCGCCCAGCATTGCTGGATCAGGCCATCGAGTTGGCGGAGGATCATTTGGCGGCTGTTCCCACGGCAGGACCACAGATCTCCTCTTCTCCTCTCTCCTCTCTCTCTCTCCCCCCCTCCCCTTCTGTGTCTCGTCCTCACCCCGTTCCCCCACCGCGGAGGCGGGGGCTGGCTCCACCCCAGCCCGCCTGCTGCACCCGCGGTGCCCTCCCGTTTCCTGCGTCTGTGTCTGTCTCTCTCTTCCCTCAGGTGAGTGAGCCCCAGAGTGCCGGTGCAGAGAAAAAGCCCGGGCCGGTTTGCTGGCGCTGCGGGGAGCCGGGGCACCTCCAGTAGCAATGCTCGGCAATGGAGGTGGGCACGGTGGTCCAGATCCCTGACACGCCAGGAACCACCCTCGATCGGGCCGGAGTGTATCGCATACTGGTGAGTGTCCAAGGGGATATGTATCAGGCTTTGGTGGACTCTGGCTGTAATCAGACCTCCATCCACCAAAGCCTGGTGCAAGACGAGGCATTGGGGGAGCACAATTGGTGAAGGTGTTGTGTGTGCACGGGGATGTTCACAACTACCCTTTAGTGTCGGTCCACATTCTTTTTCGAGTGGAAAAATTTAGTGTAAAGGCAGCAGTTAATCCTCGCCTTACCCACTCGATAATTTTGGGGACTGATTGGCTGGGATTTCGGGAATTAATGACTCATTTAGTGAAGAGTGGGTCCTGCCGTAGTTCAGCAGGGGGAGGTCCTGGTGTGGCATTGGCGGGAGCAGTTGTTACAGAGCCATCTACGTCATCACCCTGTCAGAGTGAGGAGCCGCAGGCTCCTCCTTCTTCTCTCGGGGAATCCCTCGCAGATTTCCCGTTAGAACAGTCGCGAGACGAGACTCTGCGGCATGCATTTGACCAAGTGAGAGTAATCGATGGTCAAATGCTCCAGCCAAACGCCACCCCGTCCTTCCCCTATTTCTCCATTACTAGGGATAGTTGTGCTTCTGTGCTCCATCCCAGCTTTCAGCACCACTGTACAATCAGAGCAGGTGGGTGGAGCACAGAAGCACGGCAGGCCAGAACTGAGTTCTCACAAACTTTTTATTTTGTACATTCATATAGCTTTTCACCTTATACACACACACACACACACACACACACACACACACACACACACACACACATGCATTCAGGTTGGGAGAGAGCTCCCTTTCTCTGCTCTCACTCTCCTTTTATGGGGCGCGGTCACTGGAGGAGACACACAAAACAGGTTAATTCACATCAGGTGCAGTGATACTGCCACTTACCTTCCCTGACTCCTCCCTCTGGTCACAGACTGATGCTTGACCAAGCCCCTGCTGCTACACTTGGGGAGGTTTGTGGTAAAGTTGATGGCAAGATGAGACCATGGACAGTGAGGTGTGGTTAATGCCATGAGTTTGCCTACCGGGGGTGCCCAGGGTATTTTAGCCTGTGTACATGTCAAGCATTATGAGATGAACTTGTTTACATCTGTAAGCATGTTTGGCCACCAATACTTCACCTTGAGCAGCTGGTATGTATGTTGGCTGCCTGGGTGGCCTGTGGTGGCAGTGAAGTGTGCCAAGATGATAAGCCATCCACATTGTCATGCGGGGACATACTTGCTTTACAATGTTTACAATGTATTTCACACACAAGGTTTACATTTATTTATTCCCTTTTCATATACTACCTCAATATGCACACTCAACTCTGCAATTTATGTTGTGTCTGCACTTTATGTTGTTTGTGTCGTTTATTGTCTGCAGTGTTGCACTCATTGCACTCTTGCACTTTACGTGTGTTGTAGATTGTAGTCCTGTGATGTTTAATATAGCACCATGGTCCTGGAGAAACATTGTTTCATTTTAACTGTGTACTGTACCAACTGTATATAGTGGAAATGACAAAAAAACAACAACTTGACCTTGTAGTCAGGAAGGCAGCCTTCTGGAGGGTAGTGAGGTAGGGTTTGGGCCAACTCATGGTCTATTACCCAAGTGAGTGCATTTATGAAGCAGGCACGAGGTAATATGTGTACTGAGTCTGGAGCTGGGACTGGAGGGAGATAAACCTAGGATAAAGCATCTGTCTTCGTGTTTTCGGAGCCCAGTTGGTAAGCAATGGTGAAGTGAAAATGTGTGAAGAGTGTCCAGTGAGCTTGATGAGAATTTAGTCTTTTCACTGGCTTGAGATATTCCAGGTTCTTGTCATCCATGAAGATAGTAGGTGGGTTAACTCTTTCAGCTAATGTCTCCACTCCTCCTGTGCTAACTTGACTACTAACAGTTCCCAGTTGCCAATGTCATAATTCTGTTCTGTGGGTGTGAGTTTTCTGGGAAAAAATGGTCACTGGGTGTAACTTGGGCCTTTTGCTGAAGTTTTGAGATAATACTGCCTCAACCCTGATTCAGAGGCATCCACTTCTACAATGAATGGCTTGGTGGGGTCCAGGTGCTTCAGGATGGGATCTGTGGTGAATGGTGCTTTGAGTATATCAAATGCCTTTTTGGCCTTTGGGCTCCATTTGAAGTACTTGGGTCTCTTTTTGAACATGGCAGTGGGGGTTGGCCCCAGAGCCCTCAAAAAACTTTAACATGAGCCCTGGTTTGAGCCAGCCTTTAAAAATTCATAACTTAGCCACCCAAAGTCCTAGCCCTGCCAAAATTTATATGCACATCCTTCTCCCTGAGACCTTTCAAACAAGACCAGATATGGCCCAATTTGATGTCAGGAGCAAGCACCGATCGTGTAAAGCTTTAGCATGAGCCCTTGCTCCAGCCATTCACGTGCAGCGGGATTTAAAAATTCATAACTTGGCCACTGAAAGTCCTAGCCCCACCAAAATTTACAGGCACCTCCTTCTCCCCAAATGGCACACTAAATAACACAATAATAATACACACAGTATTCACTGTTGTTTTTATTGCACAATGCAGTTGAACTAGTGGGTTAGGGTTGACAGTATCTGATTGATCCAGTCATTTGATTAAGAGTTCAGTTTACATGAAACTTTGTAGTACAGTATTATGTTAAGTTCCAAACTGCCAATCAATGGTTATGTTATTACTATGTGGACTTTTTTTCATTCATAATAAGAATGACAGTCATAGTCATATGCTTTGTAGGATGTAGATTTATATTTTAATAGACTTTTTATTTTCTTCTATTTCCTAAGTTCTAGTCCAGCAGAGTTTAGTCTGAATCCCAAATGATATTACCTTGACTAGTTTTGAGTCATTTTAAAAGTAATTTTGTTACAAAGTTACTTGGAATCTCATACTCAATATTTTCACTATATTATACAAGAATAGTTGTATTGTTAATTACTAAATTTCTTATAGACTTATTATAAACATAATGTTTCATGAGTGTTATTATAGTACCTACATATGAGTACCATTAAGTTGGAACTAACTGGAACATCCTTGCCCCCATACTTGTTTCTAGACATGGAACTGATCTGTTTGTACTACTGTTTTCTTGGGTATAACTTTAAGCATGTTTTTTTTTTATCTCCTGACATTTTCTTATAACAAAAGCAATCACTAGTGCAGACAATTGCTGGACCGACCACCTGTTAGGACTAGGACTGTTTTGGCCTCTAGAGGCCGCTGTTATTTCCTTTTCATGTCGTGTTTATTTTGGCCTCTAGAGGCCGCCACTGTTCCTGTGTTTTGTGTTTGTGTTAATTGCCTAATTATCTTCACCTGTGTCCTTAATTAGTTTGTCTATTTATACCCCTGAGTTCAGTCCTCTTGTCACGGAGTCTTTGTGCTGTTATGTTTATCTCCAGTTTCCTTTGTACTGTGTTTTTTGATCTTCTTAGCTTTTGTATTTTTGCACTTTGCTTTTCTTTTGGATTATACTCTTTGTTTTTTTTTTGTCTTTTGTTTTGCCCTGTATATAGTGTATATAGTTTAAATAAACCTTTTGATTCTTTTTCTACTTCCGCCTCACGCCTCTGCATTTGAGTCATCCCCCTGGTGGCCTAGTGGGGGTTTGCTGGATTATCACACCAACGAACCAGGTTCGAATCCCAGCAAAACCCTAACAGAAAGACTCCGTCATGACCGACTCAGCAGAGGCTGCTTCAACTGTCTACCCGGCCAACCTTCAGGGAATTATGGCAGCTTTGACACGCTTCGGAGCAACCATGGACGCTCATGGACGTACGCTCACCAGCCAACGTGAGGCCCTCGCTCGCCACGAGGAACTGCTTCAGCAAATTGGGAAAACCCTGGCACAGCTGACATCTCTGCCTGCATCTCCTGCTCCTGATCCAGTTCCTGCTCCTGATCCAGCTCCCACTCCTGCTCCAGTGCCTCCTGCAATGCTGCCTTCTTCACCTCGCGAACCCAGCCTTCCTGCACCACAGAGGTATGACGGCAAGCACAGTGAGTGCCGAGAGTTCCTCACCCAGTGTCAACTCACCTTTGAGCTTCAGCCTACCACCTACACTACGGATCGCCGCAAGATTGCCTTTGTGATCACCTTATTAGCTGGTAAGGCGCGAGCCTGGGCTACTGCTATCTGGCAAAGACAGGGACCTGAGTGCTTTGATTTCCAGCTGTTTTCTGAAGAGATGCTTCGGGTCTTCGATCAGGCAGACATCAGTACCGACGCAGCCCGAAAGCTCATGTCCATCCGGCAAGGAGGAAGCGTCGCAGATTACGCCATCTCGTTCCGAACACTCGCAGCAGTAAGTGGATGGAACGAGACTGCCCTGGTGTCAGCCTTCCACCATGGTCTGTCTGACCCCATCAAGGACGGTCTGGCCTCTATTGGATGCCCAAGTGACCTCGAAACCCTCATCTCACATGCTATTCGTCTGGACAACAGGATGAGAGAACGCCACCAAGCCTTGAGCCCCTCCAGCCTCCCTACCTCTACCTGGAGACCGTCTACCTCCTTCAGTGACTGTCCAGAACCCATGCAAGTGGGTCGTACTCGCCTCTCCGCATCTGAGAGGGAGCGCAGAAGGAGGGACAAGTGCTGCAACTACTGTGGCAAGCCTGGTCACTTCCGAGCATCATGTCCCGAACTCTTGGGAAAAGGACCGCCCCGTCCAGCCGAGGGAGGGTTGTGACGGGGCCTACCCTCTCTCCCGGACTCCCTGGCCAAGGAATCTACATCTCGGTCTCCATCTCCTGGGGTGAGTCTGTCCACTCTTGTCAAGCTTTGATAGACTCAGGGGCGGCTGGGAACTTTATGGATATTCACTTCGCCCAAAGCATCAATATTCCGACTGCACCTCTTGAAGTCCCATTGTCTGTGTCTGCCCTCGATGGCCAAGCGTTAGGTGATGGAAGAGTCACCCAAGTTACTTCTCCAGTTTTCCTCCAGTCTCAAGGTCACAAGGAAGAAATATCCCTGCACCTGATTCCTTCACCTGAGTTCCCAGTTATTCTAGGCCTTCCTTGGCTTACTCGCCACAACCCTCGCATAGACTGGGTAACAAGCCAGGTTGTGGAATGGGGCCCTGCATGCCATGCCTCTTGTCTGCTCTCTAGCTCTCCTGTGTCTCCTGCCGAGCCCCCTGATCTCACCGAGTTATCTCAAGTTCCCACAGAGTACTGGGATCTCAAGGAGGTATTCAGCAAGAGCAGGGCCGCCGTTCTTCCTCCGCACCGGGCCTACGACTGTGCCATCGACTTGCTCCCTGGGACTACCCCTCCTCGTGGCAGACTGTTTTCCCTCTCTCAGCCAGAACGCAAGGCCATGGAGGAATACCTCAAAGATGCCCTGGTCTCTGGGTTTATTCGACCCTCCACTTCACCTGCTGGAGCCGGCTTCTTCTTTGTCGGCAAGAAGGATGGGGGGCTCCAACCATGTATTGATTACAGGGGCCTGAATAAGATCACTGTGCGCAACCGATATCCCCTTCCGCTGATGTCCACAGCTTTCGACCTGCTCCAAGGCGCCACCGTCTTCACCAAGTTGGACCTACGGAACGCATACCACCTCATCCGTATCCGACAGGGAGACGAGTGGAAGACTGCCTTTAACACCCCGTCTGGGCACTACGAATACCAGGTGATGCCCTTCGGACTCACCAACGCACCAGCTGTTTTTCAGGCCCTAATCAACGACGTCTTAAGGGACATGATTAACCTATACGTTTTTGTCTACCTCGACGACATCCTTATCTTTTCCAAGACCGTGCAGGAGCACCGCCACCATGTCCGCCAGGTTCTCCAGAGGCTGCTACAGAACAATCTGTTCGCCAAGGCCCAGAAATGTGAATTTCATGTTCCCGAGGTCTCCTTTCTGGGATTTATTGTACGGACAGGCCAACTCCAAATGGACCCTGCCAAGACCCTGGCCGTCCGGGATTGGCCTACTCCCAAGTCCGTTAAGGAGGTTCAGCGGTTCTTAGGATTCGCTAACTTCTACCGCAAGTTCATCAGGAACTTCAGTTCTGTGGCAGCACCCATGTCTGACCTCACCAAAGGGACAGGTGGATCTTATGGCTGGTCTCCTCAGGCAGAAAAGGCGTTCAAAGACCTCAAGGACCGCTTCTGCACGGCACCCATTCTGGTTCTCCCGGACACCTCCCAACCATTCATCGTGGAGGTGGACGCCTCGGACAGTGGTGTCGGCGCGGTGCTCTCTCAACGTTCGGAAGGAAAGCTGCACCCCTGCGCTTACTTCTCCCACCGCCTGAGTCCTGCTGAGTCCCGGTACGATGTGGGGGATCGAGAACTGCTAGCGGTCAAACTGGCCCTTGAGGAGTGGAGGCACTGGCTGGAGGGAGCACAACATCCATTCCTGGTTTGGACTGACCACAAGAACCTGGAGTACCTCCAGCAAGCCAAGAGACTGAACCCTCGACAGGCTAGGTGGGCCCTGTTTTTCAGTCGGTTTGACTTCACCCTCTCATACCGCCCCGGCTCCAAGAACACCAAACCTGACGCACTGTCCAGACTGTTCTCTGCCACTAACAGGGAGAATGAAGTCGGGCCTATTATCCCTGTGTCCCGGATTGTGGCCCCTGTCCGCTGGGGTATTGAGGAGGCTGTCCGACGAGCCCAACGCCAGGACCCCGGTCCTGGGACGGGGCCACCAGGCCTCTTGTACGTCCCACATCAAGCCTGGGCCAAGGTTCTCCAGTGGGGTCACTCTTCCCCTCTCACCGCCCACCCGGGAGCTCGGAGGACCCTGGACTTCCTGAAAAGACGCTTCTGGTGGCCTAACATGGAGAAGGAAGTAAGGTCATTTGTCCTGTCCTGTGAGGTTTGCACCAGAACCAAGAACCCACGACAGCGTCCCCAGGGTCTCCTGCATCCTCTGACCATTCCCCGGCGTCCCTGGTCCCACGTGGCAGTCGACTTTATCACGGGTCTCCCTGAGTCACAAGGTAACACGGTCATTTTGGTCTTAGTTGACAGATTCTCCAAGGCCTGCCGCTTCATACCACTGTGCAAACTCCCCTCTGCTCTTGAAACTGCGAAACTTTTGTTTAATCATGTCTTCCGAGTCTTTGGTCTTCCACAGGACATCGTCTCAGACCGAGGGCCCCAGTTCTCCTCCCGAGTGTGGCACGGGTTCTGCAAGGTCATCGGAGCCACTGCCAGCCTCTCCTCTGGGTTTCACCCACAGTCCAATGGTCAGACGGAGAGGCTCAACCAGGACCTGGAAACCACCCTGCGAGGCCTGGCTATGGATAACCCGACATCGTGGAGCACCTGGCTGCCATGGGCGGAGTACGCCCACAACACCCTGCAGTCATCGGCCACCAAGCTGTCGCCATTCCAGTGCCAATTCGGGTTCCAGCCACCTCTGTTCCCGGACCAGGAGGAGGACGCGGGGGTGCCCTCGGTCAACCAATATGTGAGACGGTGTCGCAAGACCTGGAGCAAGGTCAGGAAGACCCTCATACAGACCTCCAGAACCAACCAGACTCAGGCCAACCGCCATAGAAGACCTGCACACGCTTTCCGCCCTGGGCAGCGTGTTTGGCTGTCCACTAAGGACCTTCCACTGCGGGTGGAGAACCGCAAGCTTGCTCCTCGCTACATTGGCCCCTTCAAGGTGGTGCGCAGGGTGAACCCTGTCTCCTACCGGCTCCAGTTGCCCCGGACTCTGAGGATCAACCCCACTTTCCATGTTTCCCTGTTACGGCCCGTACTGACGTCTACGTATGCCCCTGCCCCTAGGAACCCCCCACCCCCCCGCATCTTCCAGGGGCAGACTGTGTTCACTGTGAATCGCCTGCTTGACTCCCGCCGGGTCCGCGGCGGGTTGCAATATCTGGTGGACTGGGAGGGCTATGGTCCTGAGGAGCGCTGCTGGGTTCCTGCTCGGGATGTCCTTGATAAAGAACTATGTCGGGACTTCCATTCGGCCCATCCGGATCGCCCTGGGAACGTCAGGAGACGCTCCTAGAGGGGGGGGTCCTGTTAGGACTAGGACTGTTTTGGCCTCTAGAGGCCGCTGTTATTTCCTTTTCATGTCGTGTTTATTTTGGCCTCTAGAGGCCGCCACTGTTCCTGTGTTTTGTGTTTGTGTTAATTGCCTAATTATCTTCACCTGTGTCCTTAATTAGTTTGTCTATTTATACCCCTGAGTTCAGTCCTCTTGTCACGGAGTCTTTGTGCTGTTATGTTTATCTCCAGTTTCCTTTGTACTGTGTTTTTTGATCTTCTTAGCTTTTGTATTTTTGCACTTTGCTTTTCTTTTGGATTATACTCTTTGGTTTTTTTTTGTCTTTTGTTTTGCCTTGTATATAGTGTATATAGTTTAAATAAACCTTTTGATTCTTTTTCTACTTCCGCCTCACGCCTCTGCATTTGAGTCATCCCCCTGGTGGCCTAGTGGGGGTTTGCTGGATTATCACACCAACGAACCAGGTTCGAATCCCAGCAAAACCCTAACACCACCGGCTTGTCCGCTCCATCTTTGCTCTTAAGCTTCATTACAAGAGGCAACATACAGCAAAACAACCAAAGAGGAGACTGGATGTCAAAAGATTGAAAGACCCCGAGATGCACAAACAACTGCAGTGTACCCTCCACCAGTCTTTTCCATCCATCCATGGCAGTAATGTTAAGGAGTACTGGGAAGACTTGAAAGCAGGCATTCTGTCATGTAGCGAAAGCACAATAGGCTACAGCACTCGGAAACATCAAGACTGGTTCATCAAAAAAGATCATGTGATTTCGGAACTGATATCTGGAAAGAGGAAACCTTTCTGTGCCTGGCAGAGGGACCCAACCAATGAAGCTAAAAGGATTGCTTTTCACAACTTACACACAGAGGTCCAAAGACAGATATGCCGCATGAAAGACCAGTGGTGGGCTGCAAAGGCCAAGCAGCTTCAAGATCTTGCAGACAAAGGAGATTGTCGTGGCTTTTTTAGAGCCACCAAAACTATCTTTGGACCCAGTGCATGAGGTGAAATGCCCATAAAAGTCAAAGACGGTAATATCTTAAAGGCGTCACGCAGTGGCAATAAAAGTTGCATTATTCTGCACCAGAATGCTTTCAAGATTCGAAATAAATTGACCGTCGATTTTTCAAAAGCTTCCCACGGTTGTAATCGGTCCTTATTTGATCATGCCCATCACTTGAAATTTTCCGCGTTCGCAGCGCCCCCTGTCGGTCAATGGAACAGCTGCGTGACGTCATACCAGTAACCACTCGGTGCAGTTGCAATGACGGACACACCAGAAAATAGGAGCGATGCTGAGGAAATTAGCTTTGATTTTACCGATACAGAAGAAGAAAATGGCCCACAAGTAGAGATTTTGAGAGCTGAATGTCCTGGTGGTATCCAGCCTTACAGATTTGAACCTGAGTGCTCATCTTCAGAAGAAAATGAGGACAGTTCTGACGACAGAAACGAAGATGAGAATGAAGACCGGCGACTTGAAGACTTGTTTTAGTTGGTTTCTCTGACTAAATCACTACTTGTGTGTATTTTTAAAGACCATTTTCACTTGAATTAGAATGCTGTGTGATTAATCTATGATTATGTGTAATACTGATAGCTGTAGGGGGTGAAAGTATAGCTAGAAAGATTGAATTCTAGCAACTTGACAGCTTGCGATCTTGCGAAATGCAGTGGGCCTTCTGATACAGTAGACCCCTTGATATTCCAGTTTTCATCATTTTCCTTTTATTGCGGTTGATTTTAACTTGATATTCAGTATGTTATAGGCTGGGAGTATTGAGCTTTGTATTGTTTAGTAAACGTACAATCGTCAGTAATAAGTGATAATTATTAGTTAAAGGCAGCTCTGTGGCATAAATCTTTCAATTAATCTTCTGTCATCCATTTGCTAAAATTATGTGCCACATGTGTTATCAAGACAACACTTCATGTGACAAAGAAAGATATGACAAATACATAAATGTATGAAAATCATTTTGTACAATTAATGATTGATACATAGAAACACTTAAAACGTGTGTGGCAGCGGGGGCGTGGTCAAGCGCCGGTCTGTGACAGGAGGGGGGAGCCAGGGAAGGCAAGTGGCAGAAATCACTACACCTGACGGTAATTAACCTGTGTTGTGTGTTTTCCCAGTAACCGCACCCTATTTAAGGAGGCAGAGCTCATCCTGGGACAAGAACACAGTGTGTGTGTTTCGCTATCAGATTAAAACTGGCGGTTATACTGAAAAGTCTGGCAATAAAAAGCCTATTTGTATCTGAAGCATTGTCCTGCCGTCCTCTGTGCTCCACCCACACTTCAGAGAGCTCTACAGTGGTGCCAAAACCCGGGACAAGGTGGAGCACCAACCTCGCAGCCCCATGGAATCCTCCCCGTTCGCGGACCTGGTCCACGCCCTCGCCACGGCTCAGCAAAGCCAGCACCAGGCGCTCGTCACGCTCCGAAAGGAGCAAGAGCGGCGCTTCGAAGCCCTGGTGTTGGCCCAGCAGGAAGATCGCGAGGCGCTCCGGCATCTCCTCGTGTCGGCGGGGTCCACCAGCGCCCCGGCCGCGGGCCCGTCTCCCCTCACCGTGACCAAGATGGGCCCGCAGGACGACCCCGAGGCGTTTCTCACATTGTTCGAGCAGGTCGCCGAAGCCTCGGGGTGGCCGATGGAGCAGCGTGCGGTGCGCCTCCTCCCCCTCCTGACGGGAGAGGCGCAGCTGGCCGCGCTATAACTCCCCGCCAACCGCCACGGAGAACGGCCCGGTGAAGGTCCGCGTAGGCCAGCCGGCGGTTGGCGGGGAGTTATAGCGCGGCCAGCTGCGCCTCTCCCGTCAGGAGGGGGAGGAGGCGCGCCGCGCGCTGCTCCATCGGCCACCCCGAGGCTTCGGCGACCTGCTCGAACAATGTGAGAAATGCCTCGGGGTCGTCCTGCGGGCCCATCTTGGTCATGGTGAGGGGAGACGGGCCCGCGGCCGGGGCGCTGGTGGACCCCGCCGACGCGAGGAGATGCCGGAGCGCCTCGCGATCTTTCTGCTGGGCCAGCACCAGGGCTTCGAAGCGCCGCTCTTGCTCCTTTCGGAGCGTGACGAGCGCCTGGTGCTGGCTTTGCTGAGCCGTGGCGAGGGCGTGGACCAGGTCCGCGAACGGGGAGGATTCCATGGGGCTGCGAGGTTGGTGCTCCACCTTGTCCCGGGTTTTGGCACCACTGTAGAGCTCTCTGAAGTGTGGGTGGAGCACAGAGGACGGCAGGACAACGCTTCAGACACAAATAGGCTTTTTACTGCCAGACTTTTCAGTATAACCGCCAGTTTTAATCTGATAGCGAAACACACACACTGTGTTCTTGTCCCGGGATGAGCTCTTCTCTGCTCTGCCTCCTTAAATAGGGCGCAGTTACTGGGAAAACACACAAAACACAGGTTAATTACCGTCAGGTGTAGTGATTTCTGCCACTCGCCTTCCCTGGCTCCGCCCTCCTGTCACAGACCGGCACTTGACCACGCCCCCGCTGCCACAATGTGTTTTTAAAAAAAATAATTTTTTTCTATCAATACCTAGCCATGACCTTGAAATCAGATCCATTGATAACAAAAGTCACAAATAGTGTTCAGTGTTCGTTGTTACAGCCAAACACAATACACCGATTAGGCATTTTGTATCACAGAATATTAATACATCATTTCATAGTGTTTTGAGTGTTCAAAACTATCCACAAACTGAATAAATCCACAAAATCCGCAATGGAAACAACTCTGGTAAACGCACGCTATAGAGAAAACATGGTGACAGGCCAGCATCACCCAAGGGAGGTTACTGGTATGATGTCACACACAAGTTGACCTAGTTAACGGCTGGCTGCCTAAATTTGGCTGTGCGCGTCAACTTTAAATGCTTGTAGCGGGCGCATCGTGACACTGAGATCGCGGGAAACCGAGGTGCTTGAATAACCCACCAAACCCGACATTTTGACACATGATATAGCCTGATTGCTGAAATTACCGCATGACGCCTTTAAAGGATACAGAAAGCATTAACCAGCGATGGAAAGAACATTTCCAAGATCTCCTGAACCAAGACTCTTTCGTTGATGAATCCTTGCTAAATAAGAGCCCGCAATTACCAATCAATGAGCTGCTGGGGATAGAACCAAGCCTCAGGGAAACAAAATCGGCAGTCAGTCAATTGAAATGCAGCAAAGCCTCTGGTATTGACGGAATACCAGCAGAGATCTTCAAGCACGGAGGTGAAGATCTGGTCAGATGTGTTCACAAACTTATTTCCATCATCTGGCAGATGGAGGAAATAGCATTGGACCTACAGGATGCAGACATAGTGAGGATTTTCAAAAAAGGGGACAAATTGGAGTCTGGTAACTATCGTGGTATCTCCCTTCTTGCTGTTACTGGCAAGATCATTGCTCTAATCCTCACCAATCATCTTCACCCATATGCCAAGAGCTTCCTACGAGAATCTCAGTGTGGCTTCCGAGCTAACAGAGGGACAACCAACATGGTATTCACTGCCCGGCAGTTACAAGAGAAATGTCGAGAGCAGCATCAACTGCTTTACATGGCCTTTATAGGCCTTACAAAGGCTTTTGACTCAGTCAGTCAAGAAGCACTGTGGTGACTACTGGTGAAAGATGGATGTCCTGTAAAGTTTATCTCCGTCCTGAGACTTCTTCATGACAGCATGTCCGCCAGAGTTATTGCCAGCTCAGGTGACAGCGAAGCCTTCGAGGTGCGGACTGGTGTAAAACAAGGCTGTTTTATTGCACCTACCCTCTTCTCTATTTTCATATCGGCTATCTTTCACCTGATACAAGACAGACTACCTGACGGGGTAGTGGTCATCTATAGAATGGATGGTGGGCTGTTTAACCTCCGAAGACTGAAGGCAAGAACCAAGACCACTACTATTTCCCTGATCGAGCTTCAGTACGCTGATGATAACTGTGTCTACGCCACCTCAGAGAGTCAGCTACAGGCCATTTAGATGCATTTGCATATGGGTACAAAAGTCTTGGCCTATCCGTAAACATCAAGAAAACGGAAGTCCTCTACCAGTCAGCTCCTGGTCAGCAACCCATATCCCCTTCTCTTAAGATTAGTGGGACTTTGCTGAAGAACATCCAGAGCTTCCCTTACCTAGGCAGTATTCTCTCCACAAAGGCTGATATTGATGCTGAGATCTTACATCATCTCAAGGCTGCAAGCTGTGCCTTTGGCAGGCTGCATGAGAAAGTGTTTGAGGAGAAAGGGATAAGGACTGATACAAGAATTTTGGTCTACAAGGCTGTCGTGCTACTTTCCCTCCTGTACTGTTCAGAATCCTGGACAACTTACAGGCGTCACCTCAAATGCTTTGAAAAGTACCATCAGCGGTGTCTCCTCTGCATTCTTGGAGTGAGTTGGCAGGATCATCGAACAAACAACAGTATTCTCGAGGAAGCCGACTGCACAAGCATTGAAGCTATGGTTATCAAAAATCAACTACGTTGGACTGGGCATGTCATCAGGCTAGAGGACTCATGCCTTCCAGAGCAAGTCCTATATGGGGAGCTGGGCTAAGGACATAGATCACAGGGTGGACAGCCGAAACATGACAAGGATAACATCAAGGCAAATCTAAAAGCCTGCAATATTGGCCTAGCTGGCTGGGAAGACTTAGCTCGTGACAGGGCTGAATGGAGAAGAACAATTCTATTTGAGCAAGAGCATTGTCGCAAGGCAGATGATAAACACCAGCGCCGCAAGGAGTGCGATGGGGCTACTGGTCAGCCGTCAGTTACCATCCACACATGCGCTTCTTGTGGCAAAAGCTGTGGCTCTTGCATCGGACTGATCAGTCACCTACGGGTGCACAAATGAAGCTTTTTTCTCTAATGGACAATCTTACTCTTAATGAGGGATACCTATGATAAATGAGGCAATAAGTGAGTGTAAATGGTTGTCTTACAAAGCCCCACTGTTATGGAACAGCCTTCCAAGTAATGTTCGGGAATCAGACACAGTCTCAGCATTTAAGTCTAGGCTGAAAACATATCTGTTTAGTCAAGCCTTTTGTTAATGGTGTTTATGAGGTAAAGGAGTAGATCTGGAGGGTCCTCAGACATAGAGTGTTTTGGTAAACTGGGATGTATGGATGCTGTCAGTCCCCACTCGCTTGCTCACTCGAGTTTGTTGACGGTGTAGTGGCTGGCTGCTTTATGTCCCGGGGCTCCCTCATGCCTGTGTTACCTTCTGGCTCTCTCCTTTTAGTTATGCTGTCATAGTTAGTTGCCGGAGTCCCTGCTTGTACTCGGTGCAAAATGTATACTGTTCCTACTTATTCAGGTGACATTGGGCATACCTAACCACCTGTGTTTTCTTTCTCTCCCCCCCACCCCAAATCTGTCCCTCTGAGTTACATGGAGTCAACAGGAAATCTTTTGGTGGAGACGGTGGGGACCTCGACTGGCTATCGTAGCCTGCAGGGAATCGGCCGTCAGACATTCTGTCGCATGTCCCAGACCCGGTGAAATGTAACTGAATTGTCTTGGCCAGGCCTAAGGGTCCCACCTGCATCTCATCATTGCTGAGGAGTGTGCTCCCATCACCCAATCAAGCATCCAGCCAGAGCAGGTCATGATATATTTTTTACCATATTAACATGCCGTTGTGTGTTATGCCTGATGCAAAGACTCTCGTCTCTGCGAGCCTACCACACAGATTTAATACTTGTCATTTTTAGGGCATACCTAACAACGTGTTTTCTTTCTCTCTCTCTCTCTTCTCCCCCCCCCCCCATCTGTCCCTCTGAGTTACATGTTGATCCTGGGATTGAGATGCTGGCCTCTTCTGCCCCTCGGACCTGCTTGATCCATCCTGGTGCCCTGTGTCTGGTCGGAGTTTTATCGCCCCACTCCTGTGAAGGACGGCCCCATGAGGACAGTTGAGGGTTATACCTGTTAAAACTGTTAATATTATAGTCAAGCTGTCTGTTGTTGCCCAAATGAGGATGGGTTCCCTTTTGAGTCTGGTTCCTCTCGAGGTTTCTTCCTCATGTCGTCTGAGGGAGTTTTTCCTTGCCACCGTCGCCACAGGCTTGCTCATTGGGGATAGATTAGGGATAAAATTAGCTCATGTTTTAAGTCGTTCAAATTCTGTAAAGCTGCTTTGCGACAATGTTTATTGTTAAAAGCGCTGTACAAATAAACTTGATTTGATTTGATTTGAATAAATTGAAAACAAACAAACAAAAAACTTACTACTACTACTACATAATAATAATAATAATAATAATAATAATAATAATAATAATAATCAGCTAAATAAATCTGGGGTGGCACGGTGGTGTAGTGGTTAGCACTGTCACCTCACAGCAAAAAGACCCTGGGGTTGAGCCCAGTTCTGTGTGGAGTTAGCATGTTGTCTGTGTGGGTTTCCTCCGGGTGCTCCAGTTTCCCCCACAGTCCAAAGACGTGCAGGTTAGGTTAATTGGTGGCTCTAAACTGGCTTTGAGTGTAAATGGTTGTTTGTCTCTGTGTCAGCCCTGCGATAACCTGGTGACTTGTCCAGGGTGTACCCTGCCTCTTGCCCATAGCCAGCTGGGATAGGCTCCACCTTGCCTGCAACCCTGTAGAACAGGATAAGCAGTTACAGATGATGGATGGACAAATAAATCTGCAAACAATGATTAAGGAGACTCAAGCAACATTTGCTCCCAAAAGAACAAAAGCCATTGGGACCTTCAATTCTTGTTGCCAGGGAGATTAACTAAATTTGAAGACAAAACTTGAAGCCATTGCTGACTCATTGCCCTAATTCCTGTTTTCATAAGTCCTCTCAAATTGCACATGAACTCAACACTACTAATGTTGATAAACAAATATGACAAGTTTTGTGTCAATTATATAAAAAAAAAGCATTGCTGAGTTATGTGAAAACATTACTGAAAATGAATGCTGTGGTCATCCAAATTTGGTGATGATTGGACAAAACTGTAGGAGAAGAAAAAACGGAAAAATGATGGAAAATACAATTTGGAGAAAATTAACAGAATGGTAACCGTTGATGACCGCAAAAATCACTGAAATGGTGGAATTGTGTTTGTATGACATGGCATAAATTTTGACATCGAAATTTTGAAAACCATTAAATTAAACAGGACTACAAGAAACAGTTGAAACAATTTTAACATTAAAAATTTTAATTATGCCTTTATGTCAATTAATTCACATATTTACTTAGGTTCACTAGCACTGAGTGGCAATGGGGGCAATTGGGGGGGGGCTTTTTGTGTGGAGTTTGCATGTTCTCATCGTGTCTGTGTGGGTTTCCTCCAGGTGCTCCAGTTTCCTCCATAGTTCAAAGACATGCTAACATGACAGGTTAACATGGGCAGCCATGGCCTGAGTTTGGGCTGAAGTGGCCTTGAACAAGCCACCTAACCCCCAATTGCTCCCCGGGCGCTGAAGCGTAGCTGCTCACTGCACTGGGTATGTGTGTGTTCTCATTGCTCACTTGTGTGTGCATGTATGTGTTCACTGCTTCAGATGGGTTAAATACAGAGGAGGAATTTCACTGTGTGCTGAAGTCTGTGCTTGAGTGTACAAATAAAGGCTCTTCTTCTTCTTCTTCTTTTTCTTCTTCTTCTTCTTCTTCTTCTTCTTCATTAAATGCATCATATGTCTTGTTTGTTTTATCAGGCTTGAGATGTGTTATTGCAGTTGCTGTAGCAAGTCTCCTTACACAAATGAAGGAAAGTGTTGTCCTATGACTGTGTGAACTGAGTTACAATATACTACCTGTCTACCAACCCATAACAATAGCAGCAATAAAACTATAATAATTGGGTAATTCATAAATGACAAAAAGGTTGTTTAAAACACCAATCATGTGTTACTGTGTGAATCATTTCGCATTCTGTGTGCATCATATGCCTTTATTTTCTCAATATTTGATGTTTCAATTTAATCTCAACTTAGATACAATAACGTCCGGGGTCGGCTTGTATCAATGTTTTATTTAGTTTTTTTTTTTTAATTAATTAATTAATTAATTAATTAATTATTATCTCTAGCCGCTTTATCCTTCTACAGGGTCGCAGGCAAGCTGGAGCCTATCCCAGCTGACTACGGGCGAAAGGCGGGGTACACCCTGGACAAGTCGCCAGGTCATCACAGGGCTGACACATAGACACAGACAACCATTCACACTCACATTCACACCTACGGTCAATTTAGAGTCACCAGTTAACCTAACCTGCATGTCTTTGGACTGTGGGGGAAACCGGAGCACCCGGAGGAAACCCACGCGGACACGGGGAGAAGATGCAAACTCCACACAGAAAGGCCCTCGCCGGCCCCGGGGCTCGAACCCAGGACCTTCTTGCTGTGAGGCGACAGCGCTAACCACTACACCACCGTGCCACCCTAATTAATTAATTAATTAATTCATTCATTCATTCATTCATTCAACCAATCAGTAACAGTTGTATCACATAACTACACAGCATGACATGCCCCCCAGGTTTTGAGCTCCAATAGACTAATATATTCTAGCCCATTTTGATGATGTTTCTCTAATACAGTGGTGCTTGAAAGTTTGTGAACCCTTTAGAATTTTCTATATTTCTGCATAAATGACCTAAAACATCATCAAATTTTCACACAAGTCCTAAAAGGAGATAAAGAGAACTCAATTTAACAAATGAGACAAAAATGTTATACTTGGTCATTTATTTATTGAGGAAAATGAGCCAATATTACATATCTGTGAGTGACAAAAGTATGTGAACCTTTGCTTTCAGTATCTGGTGTGACCCCCTTGTGCAGCAATAACTGCAGTGAAACATTTCTGGTAACTGTTGATCAGTCCTGCACGCCAGCTTGGAGGAATTTTAGCCCATTCCTCTGTACAGAACAGCTTCAACTTTGGGATGCTGGTGGGTTTCCTCACATGAACTGCTCACTTCAGGTCCTTCCACAACATTTCTATTGGATTAAGGTCAGGACTTTGACTTGGCCATTCCAAAACATTAACTTTATTCTTCTTTAATCATTCTTTGGTAGAACAACTTGTGTGCTTAGGGTCATTGTCTTGCTGCATGACCCACCTTCTCTTGAGATTCAGTTCATGGACAGATGTCCTGACATTTTCCTTTAGAATTTGCTGGTATAATTCAGAATTCATTGTTCCATCAATGATGGCAAGCTGTCCTGGCCCAGATGCAGCAAAACAGGCCCAAACTATAATACGACCACCATGTTTCACAGATGGGATAAGGTTCTTATGCTGGAATGCAGTGTTTTCCTTTCTCCAAACATAATGCTTCTCATTTAAACCAAAAAGTTCTTTTTTGGTCTCATCCATCCACAAAACATTTTTCCAGTAGCCTTCTGGCTTGTCCACATGATCTTTAGCAAACTGCAGATGAGCAGCAATGTTCTTTTTGGAGAGCAGTGGCTTTCTCCTTGCAACCCTGCCATCCCTAGTAACAATTTTATGTTCCCAGAACGTTCTGGGCACGTACGCCTTTGGTTGCCTATACGGTGCATATACGTTAGGTTTGGTTGCCACTTGGTTGCCACGTGGTTGCCATGGAAAGTTTTTCTGACGTTGCCCAAACGTTTCCTGTTGGTTACAACAACAACCTTCCCCTGCCCTTCCCCTAACCTTGCTGGTTGCATGTTTGGTTCCCTGAATGTTAGCCTAACGTCCCCCTGACGTTGTAGAATGTTATGTTTTGGTTAGATTTTGCTTTCAACTAATTAGCAACATCAACACATAACTGCTAGCACATCTACATGAGAAAACTCAGTGATGAATGAACAGGCAAATTTGGCAGGTCTTGAAAGTTTAATGAGATAAAATATCAATAACAAATTTGAATAAAAAAAATGTTTGAAAATAAAAAATAAAATAGAAAAGTTTCTGAAAGTGTAACAGTGCATTCAATAAAACAATCATATATACAAAACAGAATAAAATAGAAAAGTTTCTGAAACAGTGCATTCAATAAAACACATTCAAAACAGAATAAAATAGAAATAACAGTTTTTTAAAGTGTAACTGTGCATTCAATAACAAACAAAATAGAATAAAAAAAAAATCACTTCACAAAAAAGAATAAAAATCACTGTTCACAAAAAAAAGAATAAAAATTCACTGTTCACCCATTGCTGCTGACCAGCTGACCTGAAAAGAAAAAGGAAATGTTTAAAAACAAGAACAATGAGCACATGTCCACAAAAGCATGATAAACCACCCTACTACCAACCACGAAATTTCTGTGATTGCACCAAATTAGAGAGCAGAAGTATACCGTCTGTGTGGTGCAAATTTTAGAGTCTGCCCAAGGCATTCCTCCACTTCAGCTTCCGTATGGCCAGGAAATTTTGACGCATGCTGCTAGAAGGCAAAATAAAGGAAAGTTACACATCAAAACCTAGTCAGTCAAGCATGGCATAAGTGATGTGATCAATATATAAACACTTACCCTTTATAATCTTGCACAGAATGGACATCAAAGGACATTTTGGCCCGTCTGCCCCGCAAGCTGTACTGGGCGAGTACCTCATTATTTGCCGCTCGGCGTAGCATACGGTGAATGGCTGCCCCTAAACCTGCCCCTCCGACAGTTTCAAGAAAATGTTGCTGTAAAAAAATAAAAATAATTATACAATGAAAATTACTGTAGCGAGCTTATACGATCGATCGATCGATCGATAGATCGATAGATAGATAGATAGATAGATAGATAGATAGATAGATAATTACCATCTTGTTCCTCTTGTCTGGTTGTTCCAGACTCCTATCCAACTCCAGCAGCTCCATCACCATGCTGCATGGTTTAGCCAACACCACATCTTCTTGCTGGAGTTGAGGCGTGTGTGTCGGGGCGTTGGTCTCCACCAATGACTCGATCTTGTCAAACCTAGCCTCGAGCCTCCGCATCAAGCGACTCATGTGGGCCTCTGTGACTATGGGGACAAATGTGATGGAAGTTGTAATTTATAATGTACTTTCCTGAGTGAGTGAACTAGTTAGTGTGTATAAAAGTACTTACTTCTCTCAAACATGGCTGTGATAGCCGAGACACCCTGTCCGTCATGAAGCGCCCGGCTGCTGGCTGAAGTTTTCAAAAAGAAAATATTAGTTTTCCTGTTCATGATTTTGTATTCCAACATCTGTAAATGGGAACTTGAAAGCAACTGTACCTTGAACAGAGTCAAAAGAGGTTTCCAGTGATTCTTGGAGGTGCCTGGCTGACTGAATTGGGTGTAGTGCCCAGCTGCTGGCTGAAGTTTTCAAAAAGAAAATATGTTAGTTTTCCTGTTCGTGACTTTGTATTCCAACATCTGTAAATGGGAACTTGAAAGCAACTGTACCTTGAACAGGGTCAACAGGACTTGGGCTAGGGTGGTGAGGACTGGCTCCAGTCCCGGCTGGTGTTGACCCTGAAAAGATGGTGCATATGGATGTTAAGTCATTTATTGGGGGGGGGGGGGGGTTCTTATACATGGTATTCACAAAAGAAGAACCTATGATAATACATTAGACATTTACAAATAAATTGAAAAACACTTACATTGTGGTGGTAGTGGCATTGGGTCCTGCTGACCTGAAAAGAGCACACAAACATCAGATCAGTCACGTAATATGCACCGGTTATTCATCATGAATGTTAGCTCCAAGCTATGAATGATGATTTGGGAACTGTTAACTTACACACAGGGCTTCCAGGCACAGTCAGAGTCTTGGGTTGCTTCTTGGTTGCTGCTACCACTGGAGCAGAATCATCTGGAAGGAAAGACCATACAATGTGCAATGTAAATTTCTTGTAAATGACTTGAAAATGAACACTGAATTGAGTAACTAATGTTGTCATTAGTGAAGAGAGCTTACCATCATCAGAGGATTCGGAGACAAACCTCCTTGGGCACTTACGCTGCCTTATTGCAAAAGTGTTCACATCATCCTCTGTCTCAACACTTGAGGACTCCATCAATTGCAAACACTTCTGTTCAGCTTTGGCATATGAATCTATGGAAAATGACTTTTAGTCAGTAGCACAAAAAAAAAAGTACTGCCATAGAGAGAACAATTCAGTATATTCCATGTAGTGCATAGCAGCGATAGCTCACCTGTTTCGTACCAGGTTTTCTTAACGGGATGTTTGGCCCAAGTTGTATTTGGTGCTCGGCACTTCACAACATGCAATCGCACATTGTGTGTCGTCCAGTAGCAGACCATGCCATGCTAAAAATATATATAATTTAAATAAATAAATTATATATATATATATATATATATATATATATATATATATATATATATATAAAATTTATATATATATATATATATATATATATATATATATATATATATATATATATATATATAAAACAAGCATATATTTGCTATCAAAAATATATAGGCATATATGTAAGCATACATATTTGCTATGTATCGACAAAAAAAAAAAAAGACTCGTACCTCAGAAGTGTGTCCAAGCCATGAAGATGGCACAACCTCAATAGCATTGTCTGTGAACTCATCTGTGAAAACAAAGGCATCATTAGCAACTTTCCTTGACCACAAACGTTTGAGACATATTTGCAAAACAGACGGAATTCTCCTTTAAGGTATAACCACAACCAGAAAGAAATCACAAATTACCTTTTCGAAAGTAGAGTACTTGAACAGAAGCAGGCTTCAGTACTTCCAACAGAGACGTTTGCTTCCAAATCCAAGTTCCGGGTAGTGACTTTACTACACGCACCTACGTCCTCTTATCCATCTGTCCAGCCAATGAGGAGTGTTCGTTTTGCGTCACATGCCGTTGCGTCAGGCAACCTGACCAATCAACAACTTACAGTGGCTAGGTCTCGTTTCTTCCTGTAGACCCCATGGGAACAAATCCAATGGATAAGGGAATCTGAACTATAAAATAAGTTACTTATTTTATAGTTCAGATTCCCTTATCCATTGGATTTAATACATGATGATTATTAACTTTTATGACAACCCTTCACACCAACAAAGTGTTGTTTTTCAACAGACAGTAAAAGTTACGTTACGTTTTCTGTGCAACCTCTGAACTACAATGCTTGTCTCGTGCTATATTCTAAACTCCAAGCAGTGTGGTTTGAGTGAGCTAGGCTAACAGAGTACTGCAGTAAACGTGTTGCTGATCTTTGCAGCCTACAAAAGTAGGCCCTCACTTGAGGTTTTATCCACCAACATACTATATTTCGTCAAATAATACATGGGGAAATCCGTACTGCTGTTATGCCGCCGTTCTGAGGCACAACTACACAGACATTTTAACAGAGAACACCGTCACCTACACGACATGTATATCGATATGGGGTAATCATGCGTAACCTCGGCGCTATGGCGTTAGCCATGCTAAGGTATGCTACATAGCATTATATCAGCGTGCTAAATCACAACAAAGGTGAAAGATTTATGTACAAATTCTTTGTCAGATGGGAGACTGGAAAAGACGTGTTTTAGAGATACCAACAACGATTCACTTCGTATAATGTGACCGGAGATGGAGATGGTTGCATGCATAGCAGCTAACTGCTAGGTGAATACTATTCACATTTATACAGAATAAAATAACACATTACCTGATCGCACGTACTGTAAATCCAGATAATGTACACTGGCGCTGGTAGTTCTAAATCCAACAAGGAGACTCGGTGAAATTTTCAAATAGCTAAATAAAAGGGCTATCATAGCATCCATTAAGTCCGCCATTTTGTTATTTGCCTTAGAGCTGTTTGAAAGCACAGAGAATTCTGGGTAATGTGCAGGATGATGATGCATCGAAACTACCTAGCTGGACTTTTATTTTTAGAAAATAAGAGGAGAAGAGAAGTGGATTTTTGTATTGCAGCAGATTTTGTTAGTGGTACAGGGTGGATTTGGTTGTTGTTGGGACAAAGTACAAATAAGTTGATCAATGGAGCTGGGTGTGAGTGAGTTGGGGCAACAATAGGGATAATGTACCAGAAGTATGTGCATGAGAAAATGTAGGCATTATTGTAATGCAGCATGTTTTGAGGGCGAAATGTGTGACCACAACTTAAAGGTCAAACTTTTGTTGCTGCTCTGCCATATTATCAGGAGCCAATTTGCACCACACAAGACTGTGCACCAAGTCACAACGACCCATTGCCAAACCATGTTCACCCTCTTCATATGATATATGCTGCAGCCTGCTCATTACAGATCACTTGAATTCCACAAAAAACATCACCACTTCAATCCAAACAAATTTAGCCTATAAGTTTATTTCTGCAAATCAGCCACACTCTACCCACATTGCACTAACTAGAAAAACATTTAACCTGTCCATTTTTGCTTTCACCATTCCCTTCTTGCCCAGTAAAATATCTTTTACATTTAACACTCAAAATGCTTCCTTTCCTTCGTTCTTAATGGGGTCTCCTGGAATTGAATTGGAGTCGCCTGAAATAACCAATAGAAGGAAAATACTGAAAATAAAAATGTTCAACTAATTATGTTATATATTACAAATAAAATGCTATATATCAGCTTTGAAAAGAAAACATCCACATAACTGAAGGCTAGGCTGCTGATCAAAATATAGAATATGTGACACTGTGCAATCTCTATAAAATCTAAAAAATGTGTATGGGGTCATGAGAAATTGGTGATGTAAAAATGGGGTCCCAGGCCAAAAAAGGTTGGCAACCACTGCTTTAGACAGTCAAAACACATTACTCAGGAATGTACATGGGTTTGTCGCCTATTTTTGTGAAAATTTCCTTGCAATATATCTCACAACTCAACATAGACTAGCCTATTTATCTGGCCTAGTATGCACACATTTCTGTTGACCATATGGTGTCTTCAATGTGTGAGGGTTGGATTCCAAACCAAAATGGCACGACATAACAATGCATAACAAAAGGAAAGTTATATGTGACAGTTTACTATGGCAAAAAAAAGGCTACAAGTACAAAAGAGGTTGAAATAAAAGATTAAAAGATAATTTAGCCAGCATCAGGAAAAGCAGATAGTATAGTTCTCAGAACAACAAAAAAACAACCAAACATAACGTTGTGTGGAGGTTATAGTGTAACCAAATGATAACGTTTCAGTTGGTTAGTTACCTCAACGTTTTGGGGACGTTTGGCTTCGTTAGGTTTATGCATAACCATGAGGAAACGTTCTCTAAATGTTAGTTGTTGGTTACGTTCTAACAAACCTTTAGAGAACCATAGGCTAACGGTACATTAACGTTCTGTGTTACTAGGGATGCACACCATTGTTGTTCAGTGTTCTCCTGATGGTGGACTGTCATGGAAAAATGACAAACACCAACACCAGTCTCGTCCTTTTGCAAGAGAAAGAAGGTTTATTGCAGAAACAGACACATAGTGATGAGGGTTCGGCACACCACTCATACTGTCCCTTTGTTCTCAAATCTATATATACTCTTTACTAGATAAAAAGGAGACATCTATTGCATTACATCATTGCAATTGCTCTAAAGCTGATTGGATCATCTCTAATTGCTGGCTTGTATGCACATCTGCTATGCACATTTGCTATGCACGTAATGAACATGATAAGATGAACATGTTTTGGTGCAGAATGATCTAAGTCGTTAGTCCTTGAAGAGGCAACACTCAGTGAAAAGGAAAATTACAAAACAGTATGACACTAAAATTTACTCGACAATTCCCACTTTTATCATGTAAATGATAACATTAAATCGATAATACTGTCATACAGGGTTCACCTGCTGGTAAATGTGCAGTCTGTGGTAATAGTCAGTCAATGAACTACATGGTATTGGTTGTTTTCTATATGCCTAAGGCACTTAATCCCGTCACCTAAATCAGCTAGGTATCGTATGCTAGTGTATGTGTAGTCAGAATGTATTCTTTCAGCTACCACCATGTGATTGGTATTGTCAGTCAATATGTCATGAACTCAGTTAACAGTTTCATCTCTTTCTATCTTATTTTTCCAGCTGAGAAGTCTGCCACCTGGAGTACCTGTGGTGTCAGACACTGCTCTTGTAATACGTGTATTAATCTTTGTCACTGGACAAACTACCAAATACTACTTATGCCATGCATGAGGTTCACAATTAGGTACAGAATGAAAAATGTGTTGGAATGTACAGTCTGTCATGTGTCTGTGTATGTCGATGTGTCATGTTCTTTGGTCCCCCTAAGGGCCTCTTGATAGCAGAGTGTCCACTCACGGTGCGACGAGGCTCCCTGAGGGCTTCTTGAATGCTGTCTTAATCTCCTTCCTGTACCAGGGCCTCCTTGTGCTGCTTGTCCGTTGGTTCAGGTACTCTTCTGCAGTGGCTGGCGTGTACTCACGTGGCTCTGTTGTCCACCTTTACAGCTGACTGTGTGGTGAGCAGCACTTGGGATGGTCCCATCCACCTGGGCTTGTTCCACTTTGCCCTTCTGAAGTCCTTTATCACCACCCAGTCACCAGGTTTCAGGTCATGCAGTGGTCCCAGCACCGGGACTGGTAAGGCTGATCTCACCTGTTTGTGAATATTATTCAGAGCAGAAGAGAGGGTTGCACAGTAATTCAACTTCACATCATCAGATAAGGACATGGCAGGGCATCTTGGTGTAATGGGACCTATCCCTGTGTTTGGGGGTCTTCCAAACAATATCTCAAAGGGGGTCCAACCATGCTTTCGTCTATCTCTCATTCTGATCTGCATTAATACTATGGGTAGGACCTTTGTCCACCCTAGTCCTGTTTCAGCACAACATTTGCTCAGTTTATTCTTCAATGTCCCATTCTCCCTTTCTACTGCTCCTCGACTAGCAGGGTGGTATGCACCAGGCTTGTACGAAATTCTGAATTGAATTGAGAATGACCCCCAAATTCCAATTCAATTCTTGAATTTCAATATGAATTTGAATTGAAATTCAAAACAGGAAGTGGAATTGCAATTCAAATTCAAATTGCAGGAAGTAGGATTGGAATTCCATGAAATTCAAAGAAATTCATGATAATGAAAGTACAGTTAACAAATATTCTGTACAGACATATGATTGCAACATGTATTTAATACATACAGTGTATTAATATAGGGCCTTACCTTATGTCCACAGCACAATTTTTTTTATATTTTTTAACAGAAAATAGGCCCATTTGTACCACAATTTGTCACTACAAATATATACTCCATAAAACTGATCCTTAAAATTGTAAACATTGAAATGGTGTGAAATTAGAAAAGACAAGACTTCGTTTCCCAGAATGCTTTACTTTATCCTAGTCTTCAAAACGGTTGTCCAAACATTTTGGACATTTTGTTTTGGGTAGACTGTTGTGTACTACCCTATTTAAGGGCTATGGCTGATTTGTACTTTTGAGTTTTCTGATGACAGCAACATGCAAAATGATAACACAACTAAAAGGACATCTGTGCTCATTCATTTCGGTGAGCCAATTCCTACAACAAATGGAAACCACAGAGCAATCTGCAATCACTGCAGTACTCCAGTCTGTGGTTCCATAAAGGCAACCTCAAATTTCAAACGACACCTCCAGGTAAAGTAACAGATTTGTAATCTTTTAATGTATTTTTTATGACAATGACATAATAAGGGGTCTGGGCACATCATTATAGAGAAGCAGAGAATGCATAGATGTAACAGTATTGTATTGCAATTTTGCTGACTGGATTTTTTCAGATTAGATTCAGCTTTACTGTCATTCCACATTTAAGGATACAGAGCAAGAGTAAATGCAGTTAACCATCTTATAAGAAGTGCAAAAAGTCACAGTGCATGTGTACAGAATGTACAGTATTTGCCAACAAATGCAGTATTTACAGAATAGATACATTTTTACAGCTTGTATGGATAATTATGGCAAGTCATTGTGTGCAGCATATATACAAATAAGTTATGTGAGCAGAATGCACTCAGGACAATGGGGGAAAGAAGTTTAAATTAGTATGATCAACAGATGGCACTATACATATGGAATTATCAGCATACAGATTACAATATATACAGATACAATTATGCGAAATATACAGAATTGTACCATAATATACAGATCCAAAGAATAAAAACTCTTAAACATTGATTGGCTTTTCTGCTTTCAGAAGAAACACCCTGCAGTCTTGGAGATGGGGTCTGCATCCAGCAGTGGCATGAGTCAAACACACCAAGATCAAGACCGTCCATCAACATCAACCAAGTGGTCCTCAACCAATACAAATCAAATGGCTCTGACAGATAGCATTGTTAGTCTGATTTCCAATGGCCTCCTCCCCCTCTCTACAGTTGACTTCATATAAGGACTTCATTGGCATGTTCCAGCTTACACAACCAGCATTTACAGTGCCTACCCGAAGAGCTCTCAGAGACAGCCTCATACCACAGCATGCACGATCTGTGAAAGACCATCTCACAAATGCCATGACAAATGCTGGCCATATTTGCCTAACAATTGATTTATGGTCCAACAGATCAATGAGGTCATTTTTAGAAATGACTGGCCATTTCTTTCATGATTACAACCTGCAAAGTGTGATGCTGAGCTGTCAGCGATTTAAAGGTAGGCACACTGCAGAAAATATTTGCCAGGTTTATGATCAAGTACTGCGCAGTTTCAACATTCAGAGCAAAGTGTCTTTCATCATAACGGACAATGCGTCCAACATGATAAAGGCCTTCAGTGTTTTTCCACCAGTGCATGTGAGTGACAGTGAGAGTGATGGAGAAGATGAGGAGGATGATGATGCCAGTGTAGAGGTGGTCAATGTAGAAGAGGAAATGATGTACTTTCCACCTGAGAGACTACCATGTTTTACCCACACTCTCCAATTGGTACTGCGCGATGCTTTGGATGATGCTGCCTCCATAAAAAGCCTCCTAGGAAAGGTTCAGAAGTTTGTTGCATTTTGCCACAAATCCACTCATGCTGCAGAGGCCCTGGAGGGAATGCACAAACTTCAACCTGCAAATGCCACACGCTGGAATAACCAGTTGAAGATGCTTAGGTCAGTTCTTAAAGTTCCAAATGATGTCCTTGCTGAGCTCCACTGCCCAATTCAGCTATCACCATACGAACTTAAAATCATTGAGGAACTCTGTGAGGTTTTAGAACCCTTTGAGGAGGTCACAGACCACTGTCAGGCAGAGAAAGCTGTAACATCAAGCTATATTATTCCTTGTGTGAGAGGACTGAGACATGCCATTAAAGATGCCAAAATGACTGGGAACAAGAAGTTTCTGTCCACCTTACAAACTGCACTCGAGAGGCGACTTGGAAAATATGAAGATATGGAGTGCTTCCAGATGGCTGCAACTCTTGATCCAAGATTCAAGCTAGACTGGTGTAACGGTGAAGAACAGAACACAATCAGAAACCTCCTCACTGCAAAAGTTGATTCTGTATGTCCAAAAGCCACTTCTGACATGAATACCCAACCACGCAAACGCCCCAGACTCTTTTCCTACATGGATACCCAAACAACTTCTGTGCCAATTGATGCATCCTCACATGAGCTCCCAGTTTACTTGAGTGCAGCATGTTTGGCAGAGGGTACCAACCCTTTGTTGTTCTGGAAAGAAAACCAAAATCGTTTCCCAAACCTTGCTCTACTTGCATGGCAGTGTGTTTGGGATCATTGTCATGCTGAAAGACCCAGCCACGTTTCATCTTCAATGCCCTTGCTGATGGAAGGAGGTTTTCACTCAAAATCTCACGATACATGGCCCCATTCGTTCTTTCCTTTACACTGATCAGTCGTCCTGGTCCATTTGCAGAAAAACAGCCCCAAAGCATGATGTTTCCACCCCCATGCTTCACAGTAGGTATGGTGTTCTTTGGATGCAGCTCAGCATTCTTTCTCCTCCAAACACGACAAGTTGAGTTTTTACCAAAAAGTTCTATTTTGGTTTCATCTGACCATATGACATTTCTCCCAATCCTCTTCTGGATCATCCAAATGCTCTCTAGCAAACTTCAGACATGTACTGGCTTAAGCAGGGGGACATGTCTGGCACTGCAGAATTTGAGTCCTTGGCGGCGTAGTGTGTTACTGATGGTAGACTTTGTTACTTTGGTCCCAGCTCTCTGCAGGTCATTCACTAGGTCCCCCGGTGTGGTTCTGGGATTTTTGCTCACCGTTCTTGTGATCATTTTGACACCACGGGGTGAGATCTTGTGTGGAGCCCCAGATTGAGGGAGATTATCAGTGGTCTTGTATGTCTTCCATTTTCTAATAATTGCTCCCACAGTTGATTTCTTCACACCAAGCTGCTTACCTATTGCAGATTCAGTCTTCCCAGCCTGGTGCAGGTCTACAATTTTGTTTCTGGTGTCCTTTGACAGCTCTTTGGTCTTGGCCATAGTGGAGTTTGGAGTGTGACTGTTTGAGGTTGTGGACAGGTGTCTTTTATACTGATAACGAGTTCAAACAGGTGCCATTAATACAGGTAATGAGTGGAGGACAGAGGAGCCTCTTAAAGAAGTTGTTCCAGGTCTGTGAGAGCCAGAAATCTTGCTTGTTTGTAGGTGACCAAATACTTATTTTACCGAGGAATTTACCAATTAATTCATTAAAAATCCTACAATGTGATTTCCTGGATTCTTTCCCCCCATTCTGTGTCTCATAGTTGAAGTATACCTATGATGAAAATTACAGGCCTCTCTTATCTTTTTAAGTGGGAGAACTTGCACAATTGGTGACTGACTAAATACTTTTTTGCTCCACTGTATCTCATAGGAGGGCCTTGGCCACCATGTCTGAGTCCTGTTTTGCTGTAGGGAAAACTTCTATCCACTTGGAGAACATATCAACCATCACCAAGCAAGACGTTTTCCCCCTCACTTGGTGAGAGTTCAATGAAGTCCATTTGTAGATGTCAAAGGGGCTATTTGGGGTTGCGTGCGCAGCCTGCTCTAATTTTAGCCCTCGTCCTATATTGTACAAAAGTTTTGAGAGTAATTAGAGAATTACCAATGCTATCATTCCCCCTTTTGACACATGGTCTTTCCTGTGTATCAACTTAGCGTAATGTTAAAGCATGTATTTGGGGAGACAAGGTCAACTGTCCAGGCTTGCCCAGACCCCATCTTTAATACTCCACCCTTCTTTCTGCCACACAGCCTTTTCCTCTGCTGTGGCCCACTGCTGGAGGTCAGAAACCTATAAGGGACATGTAGAAGGGTTAGTTGAAAGCATTAATGAAGTTGGGGTCCTTGTGGCTGCCTGTTTTGCTGCTGCATCAGCTCGTGCATTACCAAGAGAGACTGGATCGAATTTGTTAGTATGTGCATCACACTTGCATATAGCAAGAGCAAATGGGAGTAGGACAGCATCCAGCAGGTCAGAAACAAGCTTGTGGTGAGCTATTTGTGTGCCTGAACTGGTCAGAAATTTCTATGTTTCCAGATTGTGCCAAAGACATATCTGCTGTATGTGTAGATAGTGGCTGATTTACCTGTTGCATGTTTACATGTTTCTGTCAAGGCATATAGCTCTGCTGCTTGAGCTGACCAATGACTAGGTAATGCTCCCGCTATGATTAATTCTTTGTCTGAAACTACAGCATAGCCCACTTGATTTTTACCTGTTTCTGAGTGTCATGATGCTGACCCATCCACATACAGAATCATGTCTGGATTTGTGAGTGGTTCATCCTTGAGGTCCAACCTAGGGGAACATAACTGGTTTGTAAGTGTCATGCAGTCATGTGGTTCACCATCCTCCTCTGTAGGGAGCAAAGTATCAGGGTTAAGGACAATACAACGTTTTACTGTTATGTTCGGCATGTCAAGTAGGACCATGTTATATCTTAGCCACCATTGTGTTGACAAGTGTGAAGTTTTCTGTTCTAGCAGAAGCATGGAGACTGCATCTGGGACCAAAAGGGTCAATTTAGAGTACCCTACCAGATCTCGGGAGGCCGCTATGGCCTTTTCAGGTGCTGCTACAGCTCTGAGGCAGAGAGGAAGACCTGCTGCCACAGGGTCCAGTTTCCCAGAGAAGTAGGCTACTGGCCTAAGTCTGTCTCCATGTTTCTGCAAAAGAACAGAGTGTCATGCTCCGCCCCGGACATCCGCTCCAGAGCTCCCACGTCAACGCCGAACAGGACCCAGAATGGGAATTCCACCCTGCCTGCTTCCCCGTTCAATGAGCGCTCACCTGAATTCACTTCCTGGTTTTCACTGCTGCCTTTATAAACACCATTCTCAGAAACAGACTTTGCCAGAACGTCTCATTTGTTTACTCTAACCATTTCTGTACCTTGTATGCTTTTCATGGTTTTTCTGTCTAACGTTTTTTCTTGTTCATGTTTTTTTGCACTAACATTTTTCTTGGACATGGTTTTTTGCACTAGCATTTTTCTTGTCCTTGCCTGCTTTGTTTTTTGTCAAGTTTTTGCCTCCTTTTTTACCTGGACTATTTTTGCTATTGTTTCATCATCTAGTTTGTTTACCTTTTTGCCACACCCTTTCCCTGGATTAAACCCACCTTATTTACTGGATTACTGTCTGTGTATGTGTTCTGCTTCTGGATCCAAATTTCACCACAGCTCCAGCACCCCAACACAGAGGTCATACAGCCATTCTTTTCATCAACAGTTTGACCAAAATGTTTGAGTGGGTCTGGCAGACCTAATGTTGGGGTGGTTTGCAATGCTAGTTTCAAATCCTGGAAGGCCTTTTCTGCTTCCAGGGTCCATGTCACAGGTGTGCAGAATGCATTCGCAAGGTCCACTACTGAAAACCATCTACTCTCAGGTGGCACTTGACCTAGAATGGTGTAGGGGTTTGGAACATCTGGTGCACACTGTCTGACAGCTGTGTTCACTACTTGTAAGTCTTGTACAAAACACCACTCATCAGGTTGGGGAGGTTTTCTGACTTTCTTTACAGGAAATATAGGAGTGCACAATGGTGAGTCTGGGCAAGGGACAATTACCCCTGCCTGCAGCAAAGACTCAAAGACAGACCTAACACCTTCTATGGCCTCTGGCTTTAGTGGGTTTTGTTTCTGACTCAGTCTAAAATCTGACTTGGGAGTTATCACAACCGGTTCAGCATGCTTCATTAAACCCACACCTTGTTTACCTGTGGCCCAGAGCTCTCATGGAATCTCTATCAGCCTAGGATGGACTTGGGCTGGGGAGACATCTCCTGAAATGCTTGCAAAAACCCCCACTAAGCGCATGGTAAGCTCTACGCTGCACTTTACATGTACTAGCATAGAGAGAGATTGTTTAAAGGTATCCTTTTCTGGATTATAAAATACAGAAGGATCTGTTGTACTAACCCAATCAGAGGCTTTCTTACTCACACACCCTCGAAGCCAATGTCCCACCTCCTTCCATGGGACTGCCTTTGGTTTGGCTAAAGAAATGTGGGGTGTGGATGACGGGACATCAAACAGTTCCTTTTGGCAGCACCTAGGGAATTTGGTTGTGCACTCTGATTGAATCCAGGCACAAATGTCTGTGCAGCACTGTAATTCAGCAGAACATGCACAATATTCTTATGACCAGTATAAATCTCAAAGGATAATACATTCTCACTCGCAGGTGCCTTTAAACCATACTCTCTCATATGCAGCATCCTTTCCATCATGCACATGGGCCATGCAGTGAAGGTCTGTATGCTCCATATAGTTAACATCATGTGCTACAACTCTGTCATGTGCTTGCTGTATGAGGTATTGCATTACATTAGTTAAAGTGTCTGGACAGAGCTTCCACTCATATCCATAAACAGGGAGCTTTTGTTCTCTGTAATGCCCTCTGTGGATGATGTAAGAACCAAGCCAAACTTGCATATTAAATCTCACCCTAGTAAATTCACTGGGCAGGAAAAGGAGATCAGGAATGAGTGCTCCACCTCCTGTCCAGCTTCATCCTGACATGACACAGGTTTTGAGAACTTTTCTATGACTGAATGGCCTGTTGCCCCAATTGTGCAAATTGATTGAGAACTTAGTTCAAATGGTAAATGCAATTCTCCCTGTTTAATGACTGAATGGGTAGCTCCTGAATCTACCAGGAAATTAAACATCTTTCCCCATATTGTAAATGGTATGCATGGAAGCTGGTTAAATGGGAAGGCTGCATATTCAAGGAAAGATAAATTTTCATCACTTTGCTGTGTTTGGAGGTCATGTAGCTGTCTAATGTTGTCTGTGCGATTAGGCTGTGGTGTATGTTCCTGTATAATGTGAACTACCTGATTGGTTTTGTGTTGTGTATTATCTCCTCTGTTCTAAGCTGCTTCTCCATCCCTCTCCCCCACCCATCAGTCAGCTTTGGGTTTTTCTGCCATACACTCTCTCACAAAATGTCCTATCTTCCCACAGTTGTAACACACCAGATCAGATCTGTTGACTCTTCTTTTGCCTCTTCCTCTACCAGGTCTCCAGTCTATGCCCATCTTGGCCATAAGCAAGTGTCTCAGTTCATGTGTGGTAGGTCTGAATTCTCTGCAAAAGATCAACAGCTCTTCCCCAAACATCCTTCCTCCAACTTGACACACATTAGGGAGGTGTGTCATGCTTTCCTTGATATCTGCCAGAGTCCATGGATGGTGAACCAGCATAGGCCCATCTGTCCCTGCCACTTCCACCATCAGCATGTTCAACACCTCATCACCATCATCCTCTGGATGTGAGCCTGCTGCAGGCTCTTTAGCTTTTCTCTGTTTCCTTGTCATCAGTGGCGATGGCTTGCTCTGATGAGGTGCCGTGGAGAGGTTCTCGTAACTGGGTGGTGGACCTGTGACCTCTGCCAGGTCTGGGTAGAGTGGGCACTGAGCCAGGGCCTGCAGGGGAGGTGCGCTGGGCATAGATGATATGGGGACTGGGGCTCCTCCCTCTGCTACTGGTGGTGTTGGAACAGGAAGTCTTGGGTCATTCTCATCTGGCTGTGGTAGTCATCGTCTCAGCTGGGCAGAGTTAAGGTGAGAATCAGCCTGCAACTTAAAACACTGAGAAACAGATGAGGGTCCTACCTGTCATCTTTCTCTCTTATGTGCCTCACTCTGCCACTCTCCAAATGCTTTGTAGTTCACTAAAAGACATGTATGGGCGCTGTGTGAGATGGCTGCCTTTCCAGTAGCTCTGTAGTTTTTAGCTCTTTAAACCTCTTTTTTCCACCTTTTTTTACTTTTCTGCTCTTCTTACAAAGACATAGTATGTTTTACTATATAACATGGATATATTTAACTTTAACATGTAACCAGGAGCCAGTTTTCTCACTTATTCTAGAGAGGAGCTGCTGGCCCTGAAAACAATGGGACGAGCCAGGATATGACACCCCATCCCGGCCGAGCTGAGGAGGAAACCCAGGGGCTGCAAAGCTGGAGCTAAGCTAAAGGCTAGGCTAGTGGACAACTGGTGGTGCTACAAACCATCCATTCCCTCCGTTATCATGGGGAATGTGAACTCCCTGCCAAATAAAGTCGACGAGCTTTCCGCTCTGAACAACCAGCGGATTTACTGGGAGAGCAGCTTATTTATCTTTACAGAGACACGGGTAACACATCTCGTACCAGATGCTAATGTGGACCTGTGGGGATTCAATGCTGTGAGAGCTGACAGAGACACTAACACATGCGGGAAAAGCAAAGGTGGGGGACTCATCATTTATGTTAACAACCGCTGGTGTAAACCAGGACATATCTCTGTAAAGACAGTTTTATGTTGCCCTGACGTGGAGCTGTTAGCCATTAGCCTGCAGCCATATTATCTGCCGAGGGAGTTCAGTCACGTGATCACCATCTGTGTTTACATCCCTCCGAGGGCAGCCGCAGCCGCTGCATGTGAGAGGATTTACTCTGTCACAGCAAGGCTGCAGACACAGCACCCTGAGGCATTTATCATAATTTCTGGGGACTTTAATCATGCTACTTTGGACTCTACTTTGGCTACTTTTTACCAGGCTGTGGATTGTCCAACAAGGAACAACAGGACAATTGACTTGCTGTATGCTAATGTAAGGGATGCATACAGAGTCACACCCCTCCCCCCACTAGGGAAGTCTGACCACAACCTGGTTCGTCTACAGCCGAAGTACACCCTCCTGGTTCAAAGGCAGCCTGCAGCAACTAGCTCCATCAGGAGGTGGTCCCCTGAAATGGAAAATGCACTCAGGGACTGTTACGACATCAAGGACTGGGATGTGCTGCTTAGCCCACACTGTGAGGACATCGAGGGGCTGACACACTGTCTGATGGATTACCTTAACTTCTGTGCAGACGTGGTCTCCCCCACTAAGACTGTACGGTGTTACCCTAATAACAAGCCATGGGTAACACAGGAAGTCAAAGCTGTCCTCAATAGGAAGAAGGCCACCTTCAGGAGCAGGGATAGGGAGGTGATGAAAGCAGCACAGCAGGAGGTAAAACACTGCATGAGGGAAGCTACGGACAGCTACAGGAGAAAGGTGGAGCAGAAGCTGAAGGAGAACAGCATGAGGGAGGTCTGGGAAGGTGTGAAAACCATCACAGGCCACAATACAAGGACCAGAGTCGTTGAGGGGACAGTGGAGAGGGTGAATGATTTGAATGACTTTTTCAATCAGTTCAACCAGCCCATGTCCCCCCCACCCTCTCCCTCATTGCAGCCATCTCTCCTTCTTCCTTCAACACACCTCCCCCCAGTCATCACAGCACCTCAACACAGACTCCTCCATGCATTACTGCAGACCAGGTCAGAGGTCAACTGAGGAAGCTTCACCCCAGGAAAGCAGCAGGCCCGGACAAGGTGTGTCCCTGACTACTGAAGACCTGTGCTGCTGAACTGGGTGAACCACTCTAACGCATCTTCAACCTTAGCCTGCAGCTGGGGAGAGTGCCCACCCTCTGGAAGACATCATGTATCATTCCAGTTCCCAAAAAGAATCGGCCCAGTGAGCTGAATGACTTCTGACCGGTGGCACTCACTTCACATCTGATAAAGACATTGGAGCGGCTCTTCCTCAGCCTCCTCAGACCCCAGGTACAACATGCCCAGGACTGTCTGCAGTTTGCGTACTGGGCAGGTGTTGGTGTGGAAGACGCCATCCTCTACCTGCTACACCGAGCCCACTTGCATCTGGATAAGGGAAATGGCATGGTAAGGATCCTCTTCTTGGACTTCTCGAGTGCCTTCAACACCATCCAGCCCCTACTGCTTCAGGACAAACTGAACAGGATGCGAGTGGACCCCTGTCTGGTCACCTGGATCTCCAGCTACCTCACTGACAGGCCGCAATACATCAGGCTGAAGGACATCACATCTGACACTGTGATTAGCAGCACCGGCGCACCCCAGGGCATGGTGCTGGCCTCTCTTCTCTTCACTCTGTACACCGCGGACTTCTGCTACAACTCAGAGCTGTGTCACATTCAGAAGTTTGCCAATGACACAGCCATCATTGGGTATATCAGTGACAACAGAGAGGAGGAGTATAGGAGCCTGGTGAGGGACTTTGCTGTATGGTGCAACAGGAACCATCTGCAGCTCAACACCTCAAAGACCAAGGAGCTGGTCATTGACTTTGGGAGGTCCAGAGCAAGGTCACGACCAGTTCTGATTGAGGGAGTCAAGGTGGAGGCTGTGGATTCCTACAAGTACCTCGGGCTGTGGCTGGACAGCAAGCTGGACTGGACTTGCAACACCAAACACTTATACAGGAAGGGACAGAGCAGGCTATACTACCTTAGGAGGCTGCGGTCCTTTAACATCTGCAGGAAACTCCTGTGGATGTTCTATCAGTCTGTGGTCACCAGTGTCCTGTTTTACACCATGGTGTGCTGGGGGGGGGGGCAGCACATCCAAGAAGGACACATCCAGGCTGGACAAACTGATCAGGCGGGCCCGATCTGTGGTCGGCATGAAGCTGGACTCTCTGGTGACGGTGGCAGAGAAGAGGTCTATGGACAAACCATTGAACATCATGGATGATGCCAGTCACCCTCTGCACATGCTCATCAGCAACCAGAAGAGCCTGTTCAGTGACAGAATGCTCATTCCCAAGTGCAGGACAAACAGACTTAAAAACTCATTTGTCCCTCATGCCATCAGACTGTACAACTCCTCTCTGGGGGGAGGAGGGGTAACAGGAGGACAGAGGATGGGAAGGAGCAGTAGCCTAGCCTAACAATAAGCAATACTGGACAATGTGCAATATAATGTGCAATATAAAGTGCAATATCTCTCCTGCCACCCCCCTTCTCCCCACCTTTTTTCCCCCTTCTTCCCCCTCCTCTCTTCCCCATATCTTATTCTTTTTATATTTGTATTTGTAAATACTTAATTTATTTTAATTTATCTAGAAGTTTTCTCTATTTATTTTCTCTGTTTATCTGTAATGATGCTGTTGGAATCTTAATCTCCCTGAGGGAACCTGCCCAAAGGGATCAATAAAATTTTATCTAATCTAATCTAATCTAATCTAATCTAAAAATGCCTCATTCTTTTTTTATTTTTGTCTTATTCATCCTTCTCTTTCATATCTAAAGCCTTTTTAAGTCTTCCAACTGCCTCATACTAAAACTTCCCTTTTCGGGAAACCCACGTTCTTTTACCCAGATATCAAACTGTGCTAGAGAGTTATGTTAGGACTATCATATGAACAACCAGAGTGCCTTATCATGTGCCGTGTTGTGTCTTCATGCCTTTGTTATGGCACAAACCCATTTTACTTCAAATTACTTGTTTTTTTTGTTGTAGAGGGAAACTCTTATTACAACTGTATGCGTAGACTAATGAAATAAAACTTGGATTCACAGTATATAAAACTTGCACCATCCATGCAGCATTAAAGATGGAAATACACACACACACAGGAGATCTTTCTCTCTCTCACAATCACACACATACAGCACCTTGCAACTGTGTGTGAGAAGAAAGTGAAAGGAGAGCACACTGGTGTATATAGGATGAGTCTGATGTTCTTATTATCTATGTAGGAACAATTTAACATGTCATGGGTGGTGTTCAATGACTGAGAGTCAATGGCGGATCCGTCTTTTGTTGGCAACTACCCGTCACAAGTTACGCCGTTCAACCAAACTACCTCTTAAACAACTTGCTTTCATTAGTTTAACAAACTTGCCATAGTTCCATAAGATATACCTGTCAGTATAAATCCTTAGTTTTTCTCAAGAACTAAGGGAAACTTTCATCCTCAGCCATCATGGAGGTTGAAGTTCCCAGAACTTCTATCTTAGAAACCCAGTTTCTAAATTATTGACTCCTCACTGATACATCTTTGCCATGACACAGACATTAAACTTCACTGATCAGTAATTTCAGTACTCCTTTAATTTTGTAAACTTTAAATAAGGTAAAACAGAATTAGTGGTTCCTACCTATTTAATGGTGGACTGCAGCATTTCCCACCTCTGGGCAGCAAAGAGCATATCGCCTCCTCTCTAAAGAATATGAGGTTTTGAGGATGGATGCTTGTTTCTTCATGAGCATCTTCCAGTCCGCTTGCCACCCAGAAGACCACAGAAGTTGTACAGCCCACCCAAGGGACACCAAGATTTGTCATGGAAAAATGGCAAACACCAACACCAGTCTCGTCCTTTTGCAAGAGAAAGAAGGTTTATTGCAGAAACAGACACATAGTGATGAGGGTTCGGCACACCACTCATCCCATCCCTTTGCTCTCAAATCTATATATACTCTTTACTAGATAAAAAGGAGACATCTATTGCATTACATCATTGCAATTACATGCCCTGATCACACTCCAGGAGTGTGATCAGCTCTAAAGCTGATTGGATCGTCTCTAATCGCTGGCTCATATGCAAATCTGCTATGCACATCTACTACGCATGTAATGAACATGATAAGATGAACATGTTTTGGTACAGAATGTTCTAAGTCAATCGTCCTTGAAGAGGCAACACTCAGTGAAAAGGAAAATTACAAAATAATATGACACTAAAATTTACTCGTCAGGACTCATGAACATTAACATTAGCCAATGTGAGAGAGGCCTTCAGTTGCTTAAAAGTTACCCTGGGGTCCTTTGGGACCTTGCAGACTATTACACACCTTGCTCTTGGAATGATCTTTGTTGGTCAACCACTCCTGGGGAGGAGAACAATGGTCTTGAATTTCCTCCATTTGTATCTGACTGACTATGGATTGGTGGAGTCCAAACTCTTCAGAGATGCTTTTGTAACCTTTTCCAGCCTGTTGAGCATCAACAAGGCTTTTCTGAGGTCCTCAGAAATCTCTTTTGTTCGTGCCATGATACACTTCCACAAACATGTGTTGTGAAGATCAGACTTTGATATATCTCTGTTCTTTAAATAAACAGGGTGCCAACTCACACCTGATTGTCATCCCATTGATTGAAAACACCTGACTGTAATTCACCTTCAAATTAACTGCTAATCCTAGAGGTTCACATACTTTTGCCACTCACAGATACCGTCGGGGGCAGGCCAATGTGCCCGCATTGACGCAGCAAGCACGCGGTATAGACGCGGTACGTACCGCATCTGTTTTGAACTGAGCTGCAATGTACCCAAACGACCACCAGGTAGCACTTGGGAGCACTCGCCCCAGATAGCAAAATCCTCTGGCCCCCCTCTACTTGCTGGGTAGCCTATTTGCATATGAATAGCAGCGAAACTGCTGCATCAATGGGTAGCCTATTTGCATATGAATAGCAGCGAAACCGCGCGTGGTCCGAGAATTGCCTGGCTTGCCTCGAATTTCCTCACTCAGTATTGGATGAAAACACTACTTTTAAACCAAAGAAATCACTCATGATTGGTTGGCAGATGCCACTAGGCCTAGGCTATTGGTTACCCTGGGTCATCATAACCACAACCTATATATATATATATATATATATATATATATATATATATATATATATACACGGTATATATATCTATATACGGTATATATATCTGTTGTGGTTATGATTAGCTATGATGCTGTATATTCATGTCATTGTTATCCTATCAATGACACACATTTATTGAGGAAGGAAAATTTGCAAGGAACGTTGTATCAAACAAGAGCTTTATTTTCAAAATCAAAGTACAAGACGTTAAAAAATAAACAAAATGGCAGCATTCAGTCAAAGACAAACAGTAGTTGCCTATACATTCTCTAGTGCAAGAGAGATGTGCAGGATACAAAACTAAACAAAAGCAAATAAGCACCGTATTTTAGTCCTACAGCTCCATGAAGTGCATGCTTGCGGTCTCTGAGCTGTGGGGAGCAGGCGGCATCGGACCGACATGCAGTCGTCTGTGGTGGGTTGCCCTGTACTTTGGATCTGCCTCAAGCCTTGATTGCAGCGTAGCACATATGGCCCTTTTCCACTACCCTTTTTCAGCTCACTTCAGCTCGCTTCAGCTCACTTCAGCCCGACACGGCTTGCGTTTCGACTACCTTAAAACTGCATGACTCAGCTCGCTTCAGCCCTGCTTAGCCCCCAAAACTCGCACGGTTTTGGAGTGGGACTGAAGCGAGCCAAACCGAGCTGAGTGAGGCTGGGGGCATGAGCAGACACTCCCCTGTGCACTGATTGGTGAGGAGGAGTGTCCTCACACGCCCCGCGAGCACGCTGAGATCTGTAAACCCGGAAGAAGGAGAATTATGAATTACGAGAATTTCTGAAGCCTTATGCGCCTCGTCTCATCTATACGCTCTTGCCAGTATCTGTTGGCGTTGTCGGTGACAACAAGCCACAGCACCAAGACCAGCAACACTAACGACACCATGTCCTCCATGTTTATTGTTTACTATCTGGGCTGTGAGACTACCGCTTAAAAGATCACTGATGTCACTGTTTGCGCCGCTTAACGACATCACGTGACGTCCACCCACTTTCGCTAACTCCACCCAATGTGTCCACCCACTTCCAGCCAGCATGGTTCAGCACGGTTGTAGTCGAAATGCAACTCCAACAGCCCCGCTCAGCTCGACTCAGCCCAACTCAGCACGCCATGGCTCAGCCGTGTTTGTAGTGGAAAAGCGGCAATAGTTCGCTGAGCTCTGGGTTACGGGACGGCGGAGGCTTAACGATCCACCCAGACACCCCATCCACCACCCCATTTTCCTCATCCGACATCAGGTCTACGGTAGCACACTGCCATACATCCATCTCATCCATAGCAAGGACACCTCGTCTCGCATCAAACAGCTGTAAAAACAATCGATAAAGAGAATAAGTACTGAGCAATGCACTGCGTATGGACACAACACATGAAAAACACTGAAAAAAAAGTCACATTGACCAAAACTGAAAAATCTTACCCTCTTTCTTCTGGAGCGACTACGAGCCGGCTACTTCATTGCTTCCGCCTGCAACGAAAGATCAGGCTGCTGGTACCTGTAGCTCCTGCGTAAGGTTTCGTAATACGTCTTGCAGGCAGCTAGAAAAACAAATGAGAGTACGATTAACAACGTAGCAGTAGGCTAAGCTTAATAAGGGAAAGGAAGAAGGGAAGTGTAGACAGCAGAGAAAGGACAGTATAGGCTACCATAATATTTAGTGAAATAGTTGTTACTTACACACAATGTTGTCTTTGTCAGCATCATGAAGATTTGGATTTGTCGACAAAGCCCACACTAAATAGCTTGTCACGGCTTCGTTATGAGGCAAAGTTAGTCTGTGAAAACAAGATGGCTACAGTTAGGATCAGGCTAGGATCTGCATCTATTAACGTATCTCATACAGAATGAAAGCGTATTCTTTAAATCTTACACTTGCGCCGGCTCGTATCGCCTAGTGTTTGTCTCCGAGTTGTGAAGACGGCGTACTGTTTCCTGTGAAAAGAACAAAACAACGTTTTTAAGTCACTTATCCCTCATACTGGCTACTTTTAGCTTGGGCTAACTGCTATGCTTACTTTTAGGCTATTTAGCTTAGCTAGCAGACAAAGGACAAATTCTTACCGCAATCATGGGACTCTGCACCCGTCTTTTCTTCCTGGAGTTTGCGTTTTCCCCAAAGTTACGTCCCTCCAAAGCAGTCAATCTGTCTTCCACGGTGTTGAATCTGTCATCCATAGAGTTGAATCTGTCGGTTACGAATGTAGTCAGCTCTGCAATCTGACGAGACAACCCACTGAGAGCAGACAGCAGTTTTCTCTCATCGGTCTGCGGACTTCCCGACACAGGTCCATCGCATCCAGACACAGGAGTCGACGGAGAGTAGAACGCGAGGCGCCGTCCAGCCATTGAAGATCACCAAGCAGCAAAAATCCCAGAAACCAAGAGAAAGTTCCGGAGCACATGAAAACTACAGTACCTGGTAAGCTACGGTACACCTGTTTATACTGTATGAGCCACGCCCATGACCGCCTGGTCCTGGTCCAATCACATGCGAGATTATTGTTATACGGTACATGCTCGCATGTTTGTGATACAAACCATTTTGGATATTTTTGAATATAGAAGTATGAAGTTCCTGCTTACTGACTGAATTAAACAATTCAATTATAAGTAATTTCAAGATTCCCCTGAAATAAACACAGAGGCTACAGATTAGGCTTCTTTTAACAGCAGTTTGAGATGCATATGATTTTTTTAAACTATAGTTTCACAATCTTTTCATACTCAAATGGTCATGTTAATGATGGCCTATTCACAGTGTTCAAACTATGCCAATATGTTCGGGGGGTCCCTTTTTTTCCCTTGGGGGGAGGGGGTGCTTGTGCTTGCGTTTGCCTCAGAGTGCGGATCTCCAAACACATTAGAAGCCTATCTTACGCACATATCACGCGGACTCCACACCTCCACACACGCATCGCGTCTGAAGTCATAACTCATCAGGGGAAATCATGTCCGCATTGGCATGTTCAAAAAACAACCTCGCATCAACAATGATATCAATGGGAACATTACCAATGGTAACAATGGGAAAATTCTGGGGACACAAACTAGTAGAAAGGAAGTGTGTTGGCACTGTTGGCACACTTCCTTTCTACTAGTTTGTGTCCCCAACCTGGCAGCAGCAGTCATTGTCATATCGGTTTATTTTATCTTTGATGTGAACACAACACTGCGGATATGCAAATGCTTCCCGTTACACATGATTGCTATGTCAATAAACATCATTTTGCCAATATTTTAGAGACCCCCCCAACATTTCCCAAATCATGTTTTCAAGGGATCTCATGTCTGTTTCAGGGGATCTCGGATCCCCCGAGTACCCCCGTAGTTCGAACGGTGCCTATTCACTCTGCCATGGACATATTCATGCACTGACTGTGGTCATTTGACTGGTCTCATACTAAAATGGCCATGCTAATGATGGCCTATTCACTCTGACATGGACATATTCATGCACTGAGTATGGTCGTTTGAGGTGTCGAATGTGGGCATTTGCATGCATTGTAATTTATTGCATGGATATGAATTTAAATGTGTGTTTTACATTTGCATAGGATGAGTATGTGACTGAAGAGGGGGAAAGCCTTGCTGAGGAGCAGAGTGAAGCCTGTCCAGACATACAAGATGGAGAGGGGCATGGAAGTGATCAGTCCAGAAGTGAAAAACCAGAAGACTTGATGAAATTTCTGGCCATGATGCTTTTGTCATGGCAATCAGCCTTCAAGATTTCTGATAACGCCATCACATCGCTTCTTCTGTGCATCAAACAGTTTGTGTGGATACTTGGAAATGTTCTCTGTGTTAATTCCCTCACTGCTTTTTCCAGCAATATTCCAGCAATATACAGGTTTTGTACTGTTGCTATTATTGATAGACATATACCCTTGGCTGCTACTTTCACAGTACACTGTTGAAACACATTATTGTTGCATTCATGTCTTTGTTATTTTTAGTACTAGTAAAAGTTTTTCATCTCACTGTGTACTATGTATGGCTTAAATGACAATAAACCTTCTTGACTTGACTTGTGTGCAGCAACTCAGTTTTAAAAAGCTTACAATTCTACAATTCTTACAATTAAGTTAATACCTTTTAGTAAAATGTTACCTGGGAACTCCCCCTGCTATCCTGATTTGCATTTGTATAGCCTTCCCTAGGCTTAGGGGAAGGGGGGTCATGGGGGACAACTGCCAAAGCAAGTTACACGTCCATTTCCGACAATTCACGGCAGTTTTCAGTGTTGCCTGCTGTAAATTGTCATAAACCTGAAATTCCACAGAAATCTACAGTCCCGTTTGCTCCCGTAAATCCCACTTTTCATGCAGTGTCATTTCTGCCGCGCATTAAGCTGGAATGCTGAGAAATTAAATGAAATGCCACTGCATGATAACTAGGCTATGTGTTTAAATTCCACTTGTGCAAAAATGCTCAGCCTTCGTCCTAACAGTTTAGTAGCCTATCTTAACTTTTGTCATTAGATGCATAAAATAGCGTAAATTATAAACCAAGTTTCACTAGTTCGCCCTTGAGTGCTTGGTGTACAGTAAGCATGTTTGGCATGTCAGCTGGCCTCGGTACCTGGATGCTTTCAGCGGAGATCATACAGGATAAGATCCGCTTCACACACCCCCTATAAAGGAATTGCAGCTGGGTGCTCTAGTGAAATGGAGGAGAAGGGGGAGGTGGTGGGACAATTCGAGAAGCCTTCGCGCATGACAGGTGAAAGGAGCAGGAGGGATTAAATCTCCAGGAAGGCGGGAGCAGGTAATGACAGCTGTCAATCACTCCGCAGGCTTCCTCCCGAACTACGTTTATACAAACAACATTTATTTTAAATACCGAAATCACGCACAGCCACTTCACCTCTCTAACTTAAATCCTGGAAGTGTGCTAGAGAATACTGTGCAGTTTAATGATCTCGTTATCAGCTGAATCGGCATGCGCTAGAATATTAATGTTATAAATTAAGTTGGGATATTTATTAATAGCTAACCTAACCAGACGAACTGTCTTCACCTACAAAACAACAGCAGTGTCTGTACAAAAAAATTAAGTGACGGGGCATGCCAAACAAACTGTGCAATTGCAATTTTTTTTTTTAACAGCTGCATGGAGGAAAGGAGGTGAGAGGAGAAATTGGCGCATCTGCTCAAGTTTGTGGCGTGCAATTATCAACTCGTATGCGTTCAATTGTCTCTATTATTAGTTAGCAATAGAGATAATTTGCTATCACCAAATCGCCGATTATCAACGAAAGGAGAGGGAGAGATGGCGGGCGCACATGTTTTGGCGGCCACTGACAAAGCCTACTTCAGTGTTATGCTGCCCCCATGGCTGCAAGTTGTAACTGCACCCTTACCGCAGCTTACCGCGAGGGCCCCTACCGTTCTGCGGCAGACAGGCGAGCATTCTGAGTATGTCACTAGCGGTATGTAATATTGGATAATTTTCCTCAATAAATAAATGACCAAGTATAATATTTTTGTCTCATTTGTTTCACTTGGTTCTCTTTATCTAGTTTTAGGACTTGTGTGAAAATCTGATGATGTTTTAGGTTATATTTATGCAGAAATATCGAAAATTCTAACGGGTTCACAAACTTTCAAGCACCACTGTACATCACCAGTAGGTGTGCTGTGGACTAAGTTGCAGATGTATTGAATGAGTATGAAGTGCAATGTTTTACTATATCATTATTTTTTCCATGAAAATATGTCTGAAGGAGAAAGTGAAAGATGATAGACTAAGTCCGCATTATCTAATCAAAGTACAAATTACACAAAAGGACAGGGGGGGGAAAAAACACAAGTTTATTTCTTTTTTAACAAAAGGGTTACAACTTTTCTATGTACATGTTTCAGATGAAACCCAGTTCAGATTCAAATGCCAAAAGTTATATATAAACTGTTAAATCATATATTAGTGATGTATATTGTTCACTCCTCCAAAAACAAACAAACAAACAAACAAAAAAACACCAGCTGCCACTGATAATGTCTTTATGCACAGCCTTATGAACACAATAACGGGGAGCCAGCAGTGGTAGGAGCTTTTGTAGGCTTCTGCTAAAGATGTGATGTCAAAAGCGATATATGACAGAAGAAAATCATTGAACAGGAATACTAGAATTAGGGATAAGCATATAATGTCAAGCCAAATATATAACAAACACTAATATACATTCACTGTCCATTTTAAAAGGAACACCTGTACATTTACTTATTAATGCAGTTATCCAATCAGCCAATCATGTATAAGCATAATGTATGCCTTATGTCTTACACCTGCAGATGGGTAAATACACTGTTTTTTTATGTCTTTTCTCTCCAAAGTACCCTTCTCCTTTCATATGCAAGAACTCTCTTCTTGGTATTGTTTCCACAAAAAAGTGTCAATTAAGCTCTGCCACTCCTGACTACAGTTGACGGAAGACTGCCAACTGTTAAGGACATCCACACATTTGAGTGTGTTTTTGCAAGTGTGGAGTACAATGTATAAAATAATGGAAATACAGGTTAGGAACTTCAGTTAATGTTCATAAGTATGAGACGAGGGAAAATGTTTGATATATGCAGTGCCCTCCACAATCACTGGCATCCCTTGTAAAGATAGTGTCTTGCAAAAGTATTCATCCCCCTTGGTGTTTGTCCGGTTTTGTCTCATTACAAGCTCAAATTAAAATGGAATTTTGGGCAGTTAACACCATTTGATTTACACAACATGCCTACCACTTTAAAGGTGCATTTTTTTTTGAGACACAAACAATAATTAAAATGAAAAACAGAAATCTGGAGTATGCATAGGTGTTCACCCCCTTTCATCTGAAACCCCTAAATAAGAGCTGGTCCAACCGATTAACATCATAAGTCACAAAATTAGTTGATTAAGACCCACCTGTGTGCAATCAAAGTGTCACGTGATCTGTCACATGATGTCTGTATAAATCAACCTGTTCTGGAAGGACCCTGACTCTCTAACACTACTAAGCAAGCAACATGAAAACTACGGAGCATTCCAAACAGGTCAGAAACAAAGTTGTGAAGAAGTATAGATCAGGGTTGGGTTATAAAAATATCCCAAACTTTGAATATCTTATGGAGCACCATTAAATCCATTATTGCAAAATGGAAAGAATATGGCACCACTACAAGCCTGACAAGAGAGAGCCACCCACCAAACCTCACAGACTGGGCAAGGAGGGCATGAATCAAAGATGCAACAAAGACACCAAAGATAACACTGAAGGAGCTGCGAAGATCCACAGTGGAGATGGGCGTATCTGTCCACAGGATGACTTTAAGCCATACACTCCACAGAGCAGGGCTTTATGGAACAGTGTCCAGAAAATAAGCCATTGCTTCAAGAAAAAAAAAAAAGAAAAAATAAACCTTTGAAGTTTGCCCAACAGTATGTGGCAGACTCCCCAAACACATGGATGAAGATTCTCTAGTCAGATGAAACAACAATTTAACTGCTTGGCCATCATGGGAAATGCTATGTGTGGTGCAAACCCAACACTTCCCACCACTCTGAGAACACCATTCCTACAGTGAAGCATGGTGGTGGCACCATCATGCTGTGGGATGTTTTTCATCTGCAGGGACAGGAAAGCTGGTCAGGATTGGAGGAAAAATGGATGGCACTAAATACAGGGCAATTCTGGAGGAAAACCTGTTTGAGTCTACCAGAGGGTTGAGACTAGGACAAAGTTTCACATTCCAGTGGGACAATGACCCTAAGCATATTGCTAAAACTACACTGGAATGGTTTAACCCTTTGGTGACTGACCCCTTGAAAATGGTTCCTCCAGGAACCATGACATTTCAGTTGTCAAGACAACGGAAAAACTAAAATACAAAAACAAATACAAGAGCATTTTGTTTTGTGCACAAGAGCATTGTGACGTATCTTTTTGTTTTTGTATTTTAGTTTTTCCGTTGTCTTGACAACTGAAACGTCATCGTTCCTGGAGGAACCATTTTCAAGGGGTCAGTCACCAAAGGGTTAAAGGGAAATATTTAAATGTCTTGGAGTGGCCAAGTCAAAGCCCAGACCTCAATCCAATTGAGAATCTGTAGCATAACTTGAAGACTGTTGGACACCAATGAAAGATAAGATAGATAGAACTTTATTGTCATTGTTTTAGAAACACTGAAAAACAGTTTATCAGCTCTTGGTACTGGCAGTGCAAAATGCAAAATAAACGCATAAGAACAAATAACACAAAAAGAAACACACTAAATAGACATAAAAGCAATAAATCGGCATTTTCCTTGGGGGAAGGTGTTTGTCACCCCTCACTGGTGGAGTTGGGGCAGGGGAGGTGGGGTTGTGCAACCAACAGCTTGAGGGTAGCAACTGTTTTTTTAGTCTGTTTGGTTCAGCTCTAATGAGTCTGTATCTCCTTCCAGAGGGCAGTAGGGAGAACAGATGATGTCCAGGGTGGGTATGGTCCTTTAAAATACAGCTGGCCTTCTTTTTAGTCAGTCAGTGTAAATGTTTTTGAGGGGAGGTAGTGGTGTATCAATTATGCGCTCTGCCACCCTCACTACCTGCTGCAGGTCCTTTCTGTCCTCCGCAGTACAGCTATAAAACCACACCATACAACAGTAGGTCAGGAAGCTCTCTATTACAGATCGATAAAAGTTGATCAGCAGGTGGCGAGGGAGGCGAGCTTGCTTTAACCTCCTAAGGAAGTAAAGCTTCTGTTGGGCTTTCCCCACCTGGTGGGAGATGTTAGTGGTCCAGGTGAGATCAGCCGAGATGTGGATGCTGAGGAACTTGAAGGTCTCCACCCTCTCCACCTCCTAACCATGTATGCAGAGGGCAGAGTGTTCGGTGCACCTCAATCTCCTAAAGTCCACTGTCATTTCCTTAGTTTTTGAAATGTTTAAGTCCAGGTTATTGTCTGAACACCATTTTGTCAAGTGCTGAACCTCCTCCATGTAGGCTGTCTTGTTGTTATTAGTTATCATACCCACTATTGTGCTATCATCAACAAATTTGACAAATGGTATTACTGGTGTGGATGGGGGAACAGTCATGGGTGAAGAGGGAGTAGAGGAGGGGGCTGAGCACACACCCCTGTGGTGTGCCTGTGTTCAAGATGAGAGTGGACGATGTGTAAAGTCCAACCCTGAAATTCTGTGGTCTGTTACTTAGGAAATCCAATATCCAAAAGCACAGTGAACTGCCTAAGCAGGTCATTCAGTTTTTTAACTAGCCTGTGGGGAATAACTGTATTAAATGCAGAGCTAAAATCCACGAATAGCATTCTCACATAGGTGTTTTTCTGATCCAAGTGTGTGAGAGCTGTGTGGAGAGCTGTGATTATTGCATCCTCTGTTGACCTGTTTGCTCTATAAGTGTACTGATGTTGGTTGAGGTCAGCAAGGATGGCCGTTTTAATGTGAGAGAGGATGAGTCTCTCAAAAGATTTAGTGATGATGGGGCTTAGGGCAACTGGACAAGAGTCATTGAGGCAGTTCACTGTACTTTTCTTTGGTATTGGGATAAAGATAGCTGATTTCAAGCAAGTGGGGACTGTGGACTGTTGTAGTGATAGGTTGAAAATGGTTGTAAATATCTCTGCTAGATGGTCTGTGCAGTCTCTGAGGATCCTGCCAATGACTCCATCTGGACCGGCTGCTTTCCTAGTGTTGACTCTCCACAGGGTGGATCTGACCTGGCGTTCATGCAGCTGCATGGGGCCATCCTTCCCTGTTAATGCTGAGTGGATGTTGGCCTCCCTGTTTCATTGATCAAAGAGAGAAAAGAAGTCGTTCAGTGTGTCTGGCAGAGTGTGGTCCATGGAGTTTATGAGTATGTTGCCATCCTTGTAGCCAGTCAGAGATTTTATCACCTGCCACAAACATGACCTTTGGAGTTCTCATCTCATTCATCTCATTATCTCTAGCCGCTTTATCCTGTTCTACAGGGTCGCAGGCAAGCTGGAGCCTATCCCAGCTGACTATGGGCGAAAGGCGGGGTACACCCTGGACAAGTCACCAGGTCATCACAGGGCTGACACATAGACACAGACAACCATTCACATTCACACCTACGGTCAATTTAGAGCCACCAGTTAACCTAACCTGCATGTCTTTGGACTGTGGGGGAAACCGGAGCACCCGGAGGAAACCCACGCGGACACGGGGAGAACATGCAAACTCCGCACAGAAAGGCCCTCGCCAGCCATGGGGCTCGAACCCGGACCTTCTTGCTGTGAGGCGACAGCGCTAACCACTACACCACTGTGCTGCCCACCTTTGGAGTTATTGCTGTTAAAGATTTCCTCTATGTGCTGCTTGTATCTGTGCTTGGCTTCTCTGATACCCCTTGTGGCAGCAGGGGCGTGGTCAAGCGCCGGTCTGTGACAGGAGGGTGGAGTCAGGGAACGTAAGTGGCAGAATCACTTCACCTGAGAGCAATTAACCTGTGTTTGTGTGTCTTCCCAGTGACCGCGCCCTATATGAGGAAGGAGAGTGAGAGCGGAGATAGCTCATCCCTGAACCAGACGCCGGTTGTGTGTGTCTGTTTGAATGAATTATTGTTTAACTGAAAAGTCTAGCAATAAAATGCTATTTTGGAACCTGGTCTCTGTCCTGCCATCCTCTGTGCTCCACCCACACATAGGGAGTCCTACAGTGGTGCCGAAACCCGGGAAAAGTGGAGCACCAACCCAGCAGCCCCATGGAATCCTCCCCGTTCACCGACCTGGTCCACGCCCTCGCCACGGCTCAGCAAAGCCAGCACCAGGCGCTCATCACACTCCGAAAGGAACAAGAACGGCGCTTCGAAGCCCTGGTGCTGGCCCAGCAGGAAGATCGCAAGGCGTTCCGGCATCTCCTCGCGTCAGCGGGGCCCACCAGCGCTCCGGCCGCGGGCCTGTCTCCCCTCACTGTCACCAAGATGGGCCCGCAGGACGACCCCGAGGCGTTCCTCACGTTGTTCGAACAGGTCGCCGATGCCTCGGGGTGGCCGATGGAGCAGCGCGCGGCGCGGCTCCTCCCCCTGCTCACAGGAGAGGCACAGCTGGCTGTGCTACAGCTCCCCGCCGACTGCCGGCTGGCCTACGCGGACCTCCACTGGGCCGTCCTCCAGCGCGTGGGGCGCACACAGGAACAACAGCGCCAGCACTTCCGCGCGCTGCAATTGGAGGAAGTCGGCCGGCCGTTCGCGTTCGGCCAGCAGCTCCGGGACGCCTGCTGGCGGTGGCTGAGGGCCAACGATCGCGACGCCGAGGGAATCGTCGACCAGGTGGTACTGGAACAGTTCGTTGCCCGCTTACCAGTAGGAACCGCGGAGTGGGTCCAGTGCCACCGCCCGGCGTCGCTGGATCAGGCAGTGGAGCTGGCGGAGGATCATCTGGCGGCTGTCCCGGTGGCAGGACAGCAGATGACATCATCTCTTCTCTCTTCTCTCTCTCCCTCTCCCCCTCCTCCTGTGTCCCGTCCTCGCCCCATTCCCCCACTGCAGAGGCAGGGGCTGGCACCACCCCAGCCGGCCCGCCGCACCCGCGGTACCCTCCCGTTTCTCCCTTCTGTGTCTGTCTCTCCCCCACCTCAGGTGAGTGAGCCCCAGATCACCGGTGCAGAGGGAAAGCCCGGGCCGGTTTGCTGGCGCTGCGGGGAACCGGGCCACCTTCAACAGCAGTGCACAGCAATGGAAGTGGGCACGGTGGTTCGGATCCCCGACGCTCCAGAGGCCGCCCTCGATTGGGCCGGAGCGTATCGCATACCGGTGAGTATCCAAGGGGCTACATATCAGGCGTTGGTGGATTCTGGTTGTAATCAGACCTCAATTCGCCAAAGCCTGGTTCAAAACGAGGCATTGGGGGGAGCACAAGGGGTGAAGGTTTTGTGTGTGCACGGGGATGTTCACCGCTACCATTTGGTGTCGGTCCACATTATTTTCAGAGGGGAAAAATTTATAGTGAAGGCGGCGGTTAATCCTCGCCTTACCCACTCTTTAATTTTGGGGATGGATTGGCCGGGATTTCGGGGGTTAATGACGTGCCTAGTAGAGAGTGGGTCCTGCCAATTGACAGGGGGAGGTCCCGGTGTCGCTTTGGCGGGAGCAGCTGTCACAGAGTCGTCTACGTCATCTCCGCGTCAGAGTGAGGAGCCGCCGGCTCCTCCTCTCTCTATTGGGGAATCCCTCATGGATTTCCCATTAGAGCAGTCACAAGACAAGACTCTGCGGCATGCATTTGACCAAGTGAGAGTAATCGATGGTCAAACGCTCCCGCCGAACGCCACCCCGTCCTTCCCCTACTTCACGATTTTGAAGGATAGATTATACCGAGTGACGCAGGACACTCAAACTAAAGAGCGAGTCACGCAGCTTTTGATTCCAAAGAGCCACCGGGAATTGGTATTCCAGGTGGCTCACTTTAATCCCATGGCTGGACACTTGGGGCAGGATAAAACACTAGCCCGAATAATGGCCCGATTCTATTGGCCGGGGATTCGCGGCGATATCCGTAGGTGGTGTATGGCATGCCGCGAATGCCAGTTAGTAAATCCAGCGGCCATTCCAAAAGCGCCTTTGCGCCCTCTACCATTAATCGAGACCCCGTTTGAGAGAATTGGGATGGATCTCGTCAGGCCATTAGATCGGTCAGCACGAGGGTACCGCTTTATATTAGTTCTGGTGGACTATGGAACGCGATACCTGGAAGCAGTCCCTCTGCGCAATATCTCAGCACGCAGTATTGCAGAGGCACTCTTCCGCGTCATCTCCCGAGTTGGAATCCTGAAAGAGATTCTGACTGACCAAGGCACTACGTTTATGTCACGAACACTGCGCGAACTGTATGGGTTATTGGGGTTTAAGCCAATCCGCACCAGCGTATATCACCCACAAACGGACGGTTTGGTGGAATGGTTCAACCGCACCCTCAAAAATATTATTAAAAAATTCGTAAGTGAGGACGCACGTAATTGGGATAAGTGGCTCGAACCCTTGCTGTTCTCAGTGCGAGAGGTCCCCCAAGCCTCCACGGGGTTCACGGGGGTCAAGCGCCAGTCTGTGACAGGAGGGTGGAGTCAGGGAAGGTAAGTGGCAGAATCACTTCACCTGAGAGCAATTAACCCTTTGGTAACTGACCCCTTGAAAATGGTTCCTCCAGGAACGATGACGTTTCAGTTGTCAAGACAATGGAAAAACTAAAATACAAAAACAGAAAGATATGTCACAATGCTCTTGTGCACAAAACAAAATGCTCTTGTATTTTAGTTTTTCCGTTGTCTTGACAACTGAAACGTCATCGTTCCTGGAGGAACCATTTTCAAGGGGTCAGTCACCAAAGGGTTAACCTGTGTTTGTCTGTCTTCCCAGTGACCGCGCCCTATATGAGGAGGGAGAGTGAGAGCGGAGATAGCTCATCCCTGAACCAGACGCCGGTTGTGTGTGTCTGTTTGAATGAATTATTGTTTAACTGAAAAGTCTAGCAATAAAACGCTATTTTGGAACCTGGTCTCTGTCCTGCTGTCCTCTGTGCTCCACCCACACATAGGGAGTCCTACACCCCTCTTCAGGTTTCTCCGTGCTGTTTTGTAGGCCTGCAGATCCCCAGATTTAAACACAGAATCACATGTTTTGAGCAGGGCCCACACCTTACTGTTGAGCCATGGTTTATGATTGGGGAACACTCTGTTTTTGTCTCAGTCACATTCTCAGCACAGAAGTTAATGTACAAGAGGATAGCTGTTGTGTGTCTCTCCAGGTCTGCCTCCTCAGCAAAAACATCTTCAAAACAGTCCTGCAGGGCTGAGGTGGCTTCCTTAGTCCATACTTTGACTGTTTTTGTGGATAGTTTCTGTCTGCAGCTGAGTGGTTTGTATGATGGAATCAGAGACAGAGAAAGTTGATCTGAGAGTCCCAAGTGTGGCAGAGGGCTGACTTTGAAAGCATCTGATATGTTGCAGTAGACTTGATCTAAGATATTCTTTTCTCTTGTTGGGAAGTTTACATAATTGTGGAATTTGGGCAGCACTGACCTCAAGTTGGCATGGTTAAAGTCTCCTGCCACTATAAAAATACTGTCTGGTTGTGCTGACAGATGCTGGCTAAGGGAGTGGTATAACTTCTCCATAGCTAGCCTAGAGTTAGCTTGTGACGGCACATACACAGCTGTTATGACAGGCAATGTAAACTCCCTCGGCAAGTAGAAAGGTCTACACAGCAGCATTAAATACTCTATGTCTGGCAAGACCCTGCACAGGATAAGCAGTTACAGATGATGGATGGATGGAGTTGGGTGGGCAAAAATCTCAGTGGCTAGATGTGCTAAGCTAATAGAGATATACCCCAAGAGACTTGCAGCTGTAATTGTAGCAAAAGGTGGCTCTACAAAGTATTGACTTTGGGGGTGAATACTTATGCACACTCCAGATTTATGTTTTTACAACTTAATTATTGTTTGGGTCAAATGACAAAACAATTTGCACCTTTAAATTGGTAGGCGGGGCGGCACGGTGGTGTAGTGGTTAGCGCTGTCGCCTCACAGCAAGAAGGTCCTGGGTTCGAGCCCCATGGCCGGCGAGGGCCTTTCTGTGTGGAGTTTGCATGTTCTCCCCGTGTCCACGTGGGTTTCCTCCGGGTGCTCCGGTTTCCCCCACAGTCCAAAGACATGCAGGTTAGGTTAACTGGTGGCTCTAAATTGACCGTAGGTGTGAATGTGAGTGTGAATGGTTGTCTGTGTCTATGTGTCAGCCCTGTGATGACCTGGCGACTTGTCCAGGGTGTACCCCGCCTTTCGCCCGTAGTCAGCTGGGATAGGCTCCAGCTTGCCTGCGACCCTGTAGAAGGATAAAGCGGCTAGAGATAATGAGATGAGATGAGATGAAATTGGTAGGCATGAGGTTCAAATCAAATGATGCTAACCCCCCCCCATCTTGTGTATCTCTCGTCTAGTTCAGTACATGCAACTACAATCATGGTGAAGACTGCTGACTTGACAGTTGTCCAGAAGACAGTCATTGACACCCTCCACAAAGAGGGTAAGCCACAGAAGGTCATTGCTAAAAAGACTGGCTGGAAAAGGTGCACAAGCAATAGGGATGACCACAGCCTTGAGAGGATTGTCAAGAAAAGTTGATTCAAGAACATGGGAGAGCTTCACAAGGAGTGGACTGAGGCTGTTGTCAGTGCATCAAGAGCCACCACACACACACACACACACACACACATCTTCAGGAAAGGGACTACAACTGTCACATTTTGAATATAAAGCCACTGCTGAACCAGAAACAACGTCAGAAGCATCTTACCTGGACTAAGGAGAGAAAGAACTGAACTGCTGCTCAGTGGTTCAAAGTCCTCTTTTCAGATGAAGGTAATTTTTTTTTTCATTTAGAAATCAAGGTCCTAGAGTCTGGAGCAAGAGTGGAGAGGCACACAATCCAAGGTGTTTGAAGTCTTGTGTGAAGTTTCCACAGTCTGTGATGATTTGGGGTGCCATGTTATCTCCTGATGTTGGTTCATTGTGTTTTATCAAGTCCAAAGTCAATGTAGCCATCTACCAGGAGATTTTAGAGCACTTCATGCTTCCATTTGCATCCAAATTTTATGCAGATGCCAAATTCTTTTTCTGGCAGGACTTAGCACCTACCCACAGTGCCAAAACTCTACTAAATGGTTTGCTGACCCTGATATTACTCTGCTTGATTGGCCAGCCAACTTGCCTGACCTAAAGCCCATAGAGAATCTATAGGGTATTTTGAAGAGGAAGGCCAAAAATACAGACAGAAAATACAGCCAAGATGAAGGCTGCTATCAAAGCAACCTGGGCTTCAATAACACCTCAGCAGTGCCACAGGCTTATCGCCTCCATGCTATGCTGAATTAATGCAGCAATTCATGGTAAAGGAGCCCCAACCAAGTTTTGAGTGTAGAAATGAACATTCTTTTCAGAAGTTGGACCTTTCTGTATTATTAATCCTTTTTTTTTTAATTTATCTTAGGAAATATTATAATAATTTGAGTTATTGGATATCTGATTTTCATGAGCTATAAGACACAATTATTAAAATTAAAACATAAATAAATAAATAAAAATAAAAAAAGGCTTGAAATGTTTCACGTCATGTGTAATGAATCTATTTAATAAATGGCAAGGTTTGTTTGTTTGTTTGTTTTTTGTCTTGAGCCAACGTCACCATTTCTTGACGGATTTTCACTAAATTTGGTAGGTAGGTCTGGGAATGACCTGGAATTTTGCAGATAGAAACAAAACTCATGTACAGGCCCCATGGAGGTCCCTGGGGGGCACAATATTCACCCACCCCCTTCCTCAATGCTTTTCATGTTACATTTATCAACACAAACTTTCAACAGATCTTCACTAAACTTGGTACATAGGTACAGGAGAGAGCCACAATTTGGAAGAACTCAGAAATTTCATATTTGGGCCCCAGGGGGTCCCTGTTGGGCCTCTGAGTGGTGGATGTTTGGATTTTTGTTTGTCCAGGGTTAACATCACCATTTCTCAATGGATCTTCACCAAATTTGACATAGAAGTCTGGGGGAAACCTAGAATTTTGCAAAACCTGGACAACGCTGGGTAACCTGCTAGTATAGAATATATGAAAGCTTACGTTTTTAATGACAAAAAATGAACTTTTTTCACAATATTCGACTTGTTTGAAATGGACTCATAATTTGTAATGAAATATTTTGGGCTAAATTGCAAAACAACTTCAAACAAAAGCATTTTCACTCAAAGTCTCAGAGTTTCCAAGACAGTTGATCTTGTTGTACCACATTCGAGCCCCCAACTGATCTTTATTTGATTGATTACACCTAAGCTAAATACATTTACCAATTAGGCAATACTGTAACTTATGTCCAGCATAATGGTTTATATACTATATGTATGTATGTACATATATTCTAGATGATTACATACTCAAATCGAAAACTTGAGGTGTTCAGTAGTTCAATAACTTTGTGCTATGATAACCACACAACCCAGTGTAGTGGGTAGGATGTATGCAGCTTGAATTGTACCTTGATTGGATCAGGTGGGCACCGCTTGGCGCTGCCCTTTTAAATACAGTCGTGTTTTCTGGTGTCTCATTTGTGCCTTTCGTTACACGGATTCTGGGAAGCTCTTTGTTGTGCGAGTGGACCCTGGCCTGGTGTTTGTGCGCAATCTTGGATTGGAGTGCGTGTGTCCAGCCTCTCGTTTTCACAAGCCCTTGCTGCTAAAATCGCTTCGCTTGCTGCGAATTGTGCCTGTGTGTTTCGACGAAAACTCACCTGGGTAGAGTATGGTCATTACGAGCCTACTGAGTGCTGTTTGGTGTGCTGAGAATGTAAGTTCACCAGCTTCCTTTCTTCCTCATGTGTTTATTTTTATTGTGGAGCGCTTGTTCATGTGTGTGTTCATGCTGGTTTGATACTGTCTGTATTGTAGTTTTGCCTGCGAATGTACAAGTAAAAACAGGCCCACTACGAGATCGCTACGAAACCACAATAGTCTCCCGGCTCAGCACTGCGGCCTGTGTTTATACAGGTTGGTAATGTACACATGTGTATGTTATTTTAGCTTCTTGTCCTGTTCCAATTGCCTATAGCCAATTGAAGACCCTTGCAGCCAAAGTAATATTATCAGCTTACTGATGAACGGGCTACAAATTAAATATGATGGCTTTGATCTGATATTTATTTATATGACTTTGTGGCCATGTTTTGCTTGCAGGAGGACCATCATCCGCTACCTTAGCCACTGTTTTTCCTGTGCCTTGATTTTAGTGTTCAACTTTGGTGAGCGTTCATGTATGCGTCTGGGGGGGGGGCACCTGTTTACTTCATCAGTTTTCCCCTCTGTGTTTAATGTTTGTATGTTTATTGTATGTACTATTTGTGTCCTAGGCCATTGGGTTAGTGCAATATTCTGGAAGGGCAATGATCTTGCTGTGGCCACTGGTTTGCAGAGTATAAATGATTTTCTGTGTGTGACTTATGATGTGCCCTATTCATTGAGTGTTTGCTTATCAAGTTTTACTGACATTTAACCATGTGTTATTTATTCAAACACCTTTTTTGTGAAATTTATTGCCCCTGTCTTTGAATTGGTTGCCCCGAAGGCCTAATGTATGTCTTTCATGTGTGTTTCATTTTAAAAAGAGAATAATAAACATTGTCTTTATTTTTATAATACTCCAGTCCCTCTCTCTCCATTTATTTCCCTTTGTTGGGATAGCCTGCTTGGTTGTTTTAGGGGTTTCAAATTTAAATTGTTGTTTAAACTTATAGTTAACTAGAAAACTTCCCCTAGGGGTCACATTTGGTGTAGTCAGCAGGATTGATTGGGACTGGTATAAGATCTTTTTTTTTGTTGTTGTGTTGTTGTATTTGTTTTGTTTGTTTTGTTTGTGTGTTTGAGTGTGAATAGGGTACAGGAAAAGCAGTGGTTGAGGATTGAGCCTGGACAGCACTGGATGTGATAAGTGGTTTGTATCTGCAAAAATTTAACCTGTTTGTTTCTCTTTTTGTTCTTGCCCTGTTTAAAATGTCTCAGGAGCTGGAGGAACAGGTCGGGCAGCTAATGGAGCAGATTAAGAAGTTGCAAGCTGACAATGAAAGACTATGACAGGGAAATGTAGCATCTGCTGTGGGTGTAGAGCAGGGAGAGCCAAGTCAGCAAGAGTCAAACCGTCAGGAGCCAGGGTCTTCTGGACTAAGGTATGTTTATGTCCCACGAGAATGTAAATACCCTAGGTTCTCTGGTAGTTCGGAGGCTCCTCCAGTGGAGGAATGGATCGAGGAGGTCCGTTGATGTTTACAGGTTAGGCACATGTCCACTAGTGAGCAAGCACATTTCGTATATGACCTTCTGGATGGGGAGGCAAAGCTAGAAATTAAACTCCGTCCAACTGCAGACTGAGCTGAGCCAGAAAATATTTTCTCTATACTGTCTGAGACTTTTGGTTGTAGCCATTCCTATATCGACGCCCAACAGAAATTTTTCCAATGCCGCCAATGGGAGGGAGAAACATTGCATGAATTTTCCCACTCACTAATGGCACTAATGGAGGTCGTACAACGTAAAAATAAAACTGCGATTGCTAAACCTGACTGCGTTCTCCGTGACCAGTTTGTGGAAAATGTTAGAGATAAAATGCTGTGCAGAGAGTTAAGACAATATATTTGCCTTCATCCTGAGTCCTCTTTTCTGGATTTGCGTCACGAGGGATTTCATTGGGCTGGGGATGGGGAGGGGGCCCGTCCCATCCGTGCAAGGGCTTTTTCGTGCGATGCTAGTCCAAGATTGGCAGGAGCATGGCAGGCAGAAGTCCAGGCTGTGGTAGCAAAACCAAGCGACAATCTGACTGAGCTTAAAGACTGTTTACGTAGGCAGCAGGCCCAATTGGATACCATCCTCCAACATTTGTCCTCTGGCCCTGGGCCATTTAATGTATCAAATAGGCCAACTAATTCTCAGAGGCGATTCCATTTTGATGCGGATGGCAGACCTATTTGTCTGCAGTGCGAACAGGTAGGCCACATGGCGAGAGATTGCCAGGTTGGTTCACGGCAGACATTGCGTGTGGGGTTTGGGTCCAGGCCAGCAGCAGTGCATGGGAGGGATGGCTCTTCTAGTGGGCAACAGGGAAACTAGCACCCTCTAGTGCATGGAGCCAAGCACTAGAAGGGGGTTCGATCGGCTCAAATTCCTTTACATCTACTTTGCCATGCCCTTCTGCATTGGTGTGTGAGTGCCTTGTGGCGGATGTTCAGATGGGAGGTGTAACTGTTATCTGCCTTATAGACACTGGTTCCATGGTATCTACCATCACTGAGTCCTTCTTTAATAAGCATTTCCGTATCTTGGGCCATGACCGGCAGAGGTGGAAAAACTGGATTGACAAAGTAAAAGTCCTGCTTAGGTTTTCCTTCTGCCTGTGCTCTCAACACAGGTGATTTCACCAATTAGCTCATCAACCTGGCTTAGGGGATGTGGTAATTAGGATCAGCTGGTTCATTGAATTGGCTGGAGCAAAAATGTGGCAGGGTTTTTACTTTCTACACCCGGGTTTTTCCACCTCTGATGACCAGTTACGTTCCTGTGGTTGGCTACAGTTGAAAGCAGCCAACGGTTTAGACATCCCATACCGAGGGTACTTGGAATTGGATATAGAAGTCTTGGGAAAAGTTCTTCCTTCCGTAGGTGTCTTGGTGATTCAAGACCCACTTGACTTTGGACCAAAAGCGAAGAAGGAGTCTGTCAAAGGGTTGATTGGGATGAATGTCCTCCGTTGCTGCCTTAGAGAATTATTCTGCCAAGATGGTACAGGTTTGTTTATTTCCTCTAAACCAACAGTCCCAGCCATTTGGGAACATGCTTTATTAGCATGCGAACGCCTTGAGGACCTCTCCATTTCTGGTGTTCTTGGCAGGGTTTTGACCACTCCTGGGTCCTCCACCTGTGTCCCAGCTGGTTCTTTAAAGCTTGTGCCAGCTACTTGTAGGCAAGGGCTCGGCCCATTGATTTCATCTGTACTTTTAGAACCAGCAGGGGCAGGGTGGCAGTTGCCACCAGATTTAATTATTCCAACCTCATTGCTTCCCATCAGAAATGGCACAATGGACATGCCTGTTGTAAATGTGGATAATGTAGATCGGTGGGTAAAACCGTGCACCCTGTTGGCGGAAATACACCTGATTACAGCATGTTCTGCTAGTAAGTCCTTTTGCTTCCAGGAAGAAAGTGACACCCAAGGCCCTATCACACTCATTCAGTCAGTGGAGGCTGCTACAGCGCCCTTGGTTGGGTTTGCAGACCTTTCTTGGCCTAATTTAACTGAATCTGAGCAAGGTGAAGCCAAGTCTCTACTTCAAAAGTATAGTGATATGTTTAGATGCAGTGAGGGACTCTTGGGTTGCACTGATTTAATTGAGCATGAGATCCTGTTGATTGATGACACACCAGTGCGGCAACGCTATAGGCGACTTCCACCATCCCAATATGATGTAGTGAAGGCACACATCCAAGAGTTGCTAGAGCAGGGAGTGGAAAAACCGAGTTGTAGTCCTTACTCCTCGCCCATCGTAGTTGTGGAAAAAAAAGATGGATCTATTCGCCTTTGTGTCGATTACCGACAATTAAATGCAAAGACTAGGAAAGATGCTTTTCCTTTGCCGAGAATTGAGGAGTCTTTGGATGCCCTCACTGGTGCATCTCTCTTTTCCACTCTCGATTTAGCAAGCAGTTATAACCAGGTGTCGGTTGCTGAGAAGGACTGTGCTAAAACCGCCTTTTGCACACCATTTGGACTATTTGAGTTCCAGAGAATGCCATATGGGTTATGGAATGCACCTAGGACTTTTCAGCGACTAATGGAAAGAATATTCAGTGACCAGCATTTTCATTCCCTCCTCCTGTACTTGGATGATGTGGTGGTTTTCTCATCCACATTCAAACAACACCTGGAATGTCTGGAGTTGGTGTTTAGTCACCTACGTGATCACGGGCTCAAGCTCAAATTAAAGAAGTGCCATTTTTTTCATCTCATCTCATCTCATCTCATCTCATCTCATCTCATCTCATTATCTCTAGCCACTTTATCCTTCTACAGGGTCGCAGGCAAGCTGGAGCCTATCCCAGCTGACTACAGGCGAAAGGCAGGGTACACCCTGGACAAGTCGCCAGGTCATCACAGGGCTGACACATAGACACAGACAACCATTCACACTCACATTCACACCTACGGCCAATTTAGAGTCACCAGTTAACCTAACCTGCATGTCTTTGGACTGTGGGGGAAACCGGAGCACCCAGAGGAAACCCACGCGGACATGGGGAGAACATGCAAACTCCACACAGAAAGGCCCTCACCGGCCCCGGGGCTCGAACCCAGGACCTTCTTGCTGTGAGGCGACAGCGCTAACCACTACACCACCGTGCCGCCGCCATTTTTTTCAGCCTGAGGTAAAGTTCTTGGGTCACGTTGTTTCGGCTTCTGGGGTCTCTACCGACCCTAACAAGGTCAATGTAGTTAGGGAATGGAGCACTCCATCTAGGTGCCAGAGTTGAGATCATTTCTGGGGTTTGCATCATATTATCGGCGTTTTGTGGAGGGGTTTGCAAGGTATGCAGCCCCTCTTCATAAATTGGTCACAAAATTGCAGCGAAACCCTAAAAGGAATAGGACTGGCCATAACACCACCTTGTGGGACCATTGGGATTGGGGCTGCGACCAAGCATTTAACACTCTGAAGCAGGGGTGTCAAACCTGATCCATAAAGGGCCGTGTGGCTGCAGGTTTTCATTCCAGCCATGCAGCAGCACCCTGATTTGGCTTATTCAATCAACTGACACACCCACCCTTTCATCAAGGGTGGGTGTGGCTGCAAGTATTTGAGTGTGTGAAGACAGTTCAGTTGATTGAATGAGCCAAGTCAGGTGTGCTGCTGCATGGCTGGAATGAAAACCTGCAGCCACAAGGCCCTTTATGGATCAGGTTTGACACCCCTGCTCTGAAGCATAAACTGATAAGTGCACCTGTGTTGGGCTACGCTGACTTCAGCAAACCATTTGTCCTTGAGGTAGATGCGAGCGGACTCGGGCTTGGCGCAGTTCTATCACAAGAACTGGATGGGGGGCCGCGTCACCCAGTCGGTTATGCAAGCAGAGGCTTGTGACCAACCAAGCAAAATATGGATAACTATTGGGCCATGAAGCTTGAACTGTTGGCGCTCAAGTGGGCAGTAACAGACAAGTTTCAAGATTATCTGCTGGGTACCAAAGTCACTGTTCTGAATGATAACAACCCGCTCTGCTACTTGCATACAGCTAAATTGGGCATCATAGAACAACGCTGGGCTGCACAACTAGCTCTTTTTGATTTTACCATCGAATATCATCCTGGTGCATGTAATAAGAATGCGGATGCGTTATCCTGCTTGCCAGTACCACCAGTCCCAGCCTCCATGGAGGAGGTGGCCCCAGGTATCTCTGTGCCAGTTGAAATTAAAAGTGTTGTTGCATCCCCTCCTGTCAAAATACAGGCCATAGATGCTTGTCCAACGAGAACTAGGGCCGATCTCCAGCTCCTGCAGGCTGAGGATCCTGTCCTGAAGGCTTTCCTGGTATATTGGAAGAGGGGCAGTCCTCCTACAGCCACCGAGAGAGCCCATGAGTCCCCTGCTGTTGTAGAGCTTGTCTGTCAATGGGCAGACCTAGTAGTCCATGAAGGTGTCCTGTACAGGAAAACTCATGCCCCTGGTAGCACTAAGGAAAGAAAGCAGGGGGCAGAAAGAACAGCCAGCCTCGTTCACCAGGGCTGCTATTGGCTGTTAATGTGGAGGGATATTGACCGTTGGTGCTGAGAATGTCGGAGGTGTATGGTTACCAAGGCAACTCAGCCAAAACTGAGGACCTTTATGGGTAGTTTGTTGGCGTTGAGGCCCCTAGAAATCATAGCCATTGACTTTTCCACATTGGAGAAATCCAGTGATGGAAAAGAGAATCTTTTGGTGGTCACTGATGTGTTTTCTAAATTTGCACAAGCTTATCCTATGGCAGATCAGAAGTTGGCGACGGTAGCTCAAGTCTTGACGGAACAGTGGTTTTACACTTATGGCGTCCTGCAACACATCCATACTGATCAAGGGTGCAACTTTGAAGGGGAGCTCTTCCAACATCTGTGCAGAGTCTATGGAATTCGTAAATCCCGCTCTAGTCCATATCACCCAGAGGGTAATGGACAATGTGAGTGATTTAATCGTACCTTGCATGACTTGCTTTGCACATTACCCCCTGATAAGAAGAAACGGTGGCCTTACCATCTGCCACAAGTCTTGTTTGCTTATAACACCACAGCCCATCAGTCTACGGGGTTTTCCCCATATGAACTGATGTTTGGGCGTAAACCCACTCTTCCACTTGATTCCCTGATGGGTACAACTGACAGTTTCTCAGACTTGACCACTGCTGAGTGGGTCCAAGAACACCAGGAACACCTTTCTGCGATCTATAGCCAGGCCTGAGCCCAGTTAGAGGCAGCAGCTCGACAATGAGCAAAGAACCACTCTGTTCCTTTGCCTATCCTGCCTCCGGGTACATTAGTGTACCACCACAGCCATCCGCATGGCTGCCACAAGATTAGTGACCGCTGGGAAAATGTGGTATATGAGATTGTAAGGTGCCTTGATGAGGTTGGTACACTTTATAGCATTAGGCCAAGAGATCAGACAGGCCCCGAAAAAAAAACATCAACCAAAAAGAACTGTGCCCCCTTCCAACTGACCCAGACCTGCCCCATCTTATGCCTGTGGGTGAGGTGCCTAATGTAAGCATGACAGACCCCATAGTGGATGATGTTGATGGCAGTATAGATGATGGTGATGGCTTTGGGGTATTGGTGGCTACTGATACCTCTAATGTAAGTGGACCAACACTTCCTACTACTTCCGACTTTACAGTGCAGCAGCCGTTAGTTCTGGAACTGCAGAGCCCAACCACACCCAGAGCAAGTCCAATAGTTGACCCCTCAGGTGCTGAGATGGAGGTACCAACATCTGGCAATAGCCTGGCTCCAAGAAGAACTGTTAGAAGAAATGCAGGGCACCACTCTAATCCTCATAACCTTTCATGCACAACTGTTAGACAACCATCTGTGGCTTTTGCAGAAAGCGATCTGATTATTCACTCCCACAGTGCTGTGTTCAGGCCATGGGTTTGACCCTTGCACTAGTCACCGGGATGGTGACATTCAAGGCAGGGTAAATGTAGTGGGTAGGACATATGCAGCTTGAATTGCACCTTGATTGGATCAGGTGGGTGCCGCTTGGCGCCGCGCTTTTAAATACAGCCGTGTTTTCCAGTGTCTCATTCGTGCCTTTTGTTACATGGATTCTGGGAAGCTCTTTGTTGTGCAAGTGGACCCTGGCCTGGTGTTTGTGCGCAGTCCTGCATTGGAGTGTGTGCATCCAGCCTCTCATTTTCACAAGCCCTTCCTGCTAAAATCGCTTCGCTTGCTGCGAAATGTGCCTGTGTGTTTCGACGAAAACTCACCTGGGTAGAGTGTGGTCATTATGAGCCTACTGAGTGCTGTTTGTTGTGCTGAGAATGTAAGTTCACCGGCTTCCTTTCTCCCTCATGTGTTTATTTTTATTGCGGAGTGCTTGTTCATGTGTGTGTTCATGCTGGTTTGATACTGTCTGTATTGTAGTTTTGCCTGCGAATGTACAAGTAAAAACGGGCCCACTACGAGATCGCTACGAAACCACAATAGTCTCCCGGCTCAGCACTGTGGCCTGCGTTTAGACAGGTTGGTAATGTACACATGTGTATGTCATTTTAGCTTCTTGTCCTGTTCCAATTGCCTATAGCCAATTGAAGACCCTTGCAGCCGAAGTAATATTATCGTCTTACTGATGAACGAGCTACAAATTAAATATGATGGCTTTGATCTGATATTTATATGACTTTGTGGCCATGTTTTACTTGCAGGAGGACCATCATCTGCTACCTTAGCCACTGTTTTTCCTGTGCCTTGATTTTAGTGTTCAACTTTGGTGAGTGTGTGTGCATGTGTGTGTGTGCGGGGGGGAGCCCACCGGTTTACTTCATCAGTTTTCCCAACTGTGTTTAATGTTTGTATGTTTATTGTATGTACTATTCATGTCCTAGGCCATTGGCTTAGTGCAATATTCTGGAGGGGCAATGATCTTGCTGTGGCCACTGGTTTGCAAAGTATAAATGATTTTCTGTGTGTGACTTATGATGTGCCCTATTCATTGAGTGTTTGCTTATCAAGTTTTACTGACATTTACCCGTGTGTTATTTATTCAAACACCTTTATTGTGAAATTTATTGCCCCTGTCTTTGAATTGGTTGCCCCGAAGGCCTAATGTATGTCTTTCATGTGTGTTTCATCTTAACAGCAGATAGTTTGTTTATACTGTTTATTTCATGTTTCATGTTTACCTGCTATACCTCAAGTGCCCTTGACTGTTTGGTTATTTGAACCAATTTGTGTGTGTGTGTGTGTGTGTGTTTATATATATATATATATATATATATATATATATATATATATATATATGAGTGTTTAGTCTACGTCTAGTTCATATCTAGAGTGTTTATACTGTTTATAGTCTGTTTGAGTGTTTAGTCTGTGTGTATTTCTTTCTTATCTAGAGTGTTTATACTGTTTATATTGGGGTTTTTTTTCAATTATTCTATTTTTATTTATTGCATTGCCTGTTTGCACCGTGGGTCAGAGAGGACTGATATTTCATCTGTGCTGTATGTCGAGCATGTATAGCATATTTGACAATAAAGTTGACTTGACTTGACTTAAAAAGAGAATAATAAACATTGTCTTTATTTTTATAATACTCCAGTCCATCTCTCTACCTTTAATTTCCCTTTTTTGGGATAGCCTGCTTGGTTGTTTTAGGGGTTTCAAATTTAAATTGTTGTTTAAACTTATAGTTAACTAGAAAACTTCCCCTAGGGGTCACACCAGTATGTTGATCAGTTAGAGGTTTCAGTTATTTGGAAGGAAATATTTTTTTTTCTATTAAGGAAACTGCAGCAATTATTTTTTTCCCTTAAAGTACATTGCCACATTAAAAAAGTAGAGCTATATTAAAACAAGCAAAAAAGGAAATAACAAGGTAAAATAATGTGAATTGTTTACCTTTTGTGAATTACTCATATGCAAATAACTCAAAAAGATAAGAAAGTGGTTCAATTATTTCGTCAATTAGTTTTACAAGCACACTACATCCTTTACATCCACTAAATTTACAAAAGTTTAGATTTTTTTTTTTTGAGAGAGAGAGAGAGAGAGAGAGACTAACAAACTACTATAGGGGCCAAGGTGGCCTTTGCTCTTTTTCTAAAGCCTAAAAGTATAAGGGTGTTTCCACACCTATAGTTCATTTGACCTTTGAGTTTGTAAACTTGGAGTGCTTTCCTTTTGGTTCAGTTTCTATTCACACAGAGAAAAATCCAAGCAAACCAAAATGCATCACTACACACCACATGAGAATGTTCACACAGCATATTGGTCAGATGTGTCTTTGCTCAGAGCAAGAAATTAAATACAGGAAGAACATATTAAGTTCTGGAATAGTGAGAGAAACAAAATTGCTGTGCTATGCAATTTAACATGGAACAATGGCAAAATTGACATTTGCTCATTACCATGATAAATATCTAGGCAATAAAGTGATGAAGGCAGAGGAAGGAGAAAAAGTAGAAGCAAGGATGCCAGGTGGGCTACCTTCTAGGCTAAGAAAGCAACAACATAAACTTCCATTACTTAGCATCTTTCTCAACAACACCAGATTCCTCATTCACAAAATGGATGAGTTGGAGTTTATGTCCTTATGTATTGTGGCTATGATTGAGAACTGCTGTCCATAATTAACACTCATGTGATGGGGAACAGTGCGGAGAATGATGGGAGTTGTAATGCAGGGTGTGTATTGCAGTAAATGAATGTGCAGGTGACAGAGAATGGGCAGCAGATGTGACAATGCTATTTATTTTACTTGTGTTTTATTATAAGGTTGTTTTAGATTCTTCTTGTTTCCTTGTTCTTTTTCGAATGCACTTAACTGGAGTAGCACTCCTAATCTTTTTTGTTGTGCAATACAATGCTAATAAAGATTTTCTATTCTATTCTCATCTCATCTCATCTCATTATCTCTAGCCGCTTTATCCTTCTACAGGGTCGCAGGCAAGCTGGAGCCTATCCCAGCTGACTACGGGTGAAAGGCAGGGTACACCCTGGATAAGTCGCCAGGTCATCACGGGGCTCTATTCTATTCTATACCAGGCAAATATATATCAGTAGAACGGTGAGTGCACTTTGAGGAACTGTGTTGAAAATACTATCCTGATTCACACTTTGCAAAGAAGACATGCTGCTTTCAGATGATGAATCAGAAGACCTGGGTACAGTAGCTGTTTCACTCAAACTTGTGGCATACATCTGTTAGTTGGGATCATGGTTAGATCATGTTCCCACCACAAACAAACCACTCCAGAGTTTGTTTGGAGCCGGACCAAGACCAGCTCCTCTAAAGGGTGTTGGTGCAGTTGTTTTGGTCTGCACTTGAAATGTGATTACTATGTTCACACCTGCCCAAATGCATTGCACTAATCCATCCATCCATCCATCCATCCATCCATCCATCCATCCATCCATCCATCCATTACCTGTAGCTGCTTATCCTGTCCTACAGGGTCACAGGCAAGCTGGAGCCTATCCCAGCTGACTATGAGCGAGAGGCAGGGTGCACCCTGGGCAAGTCGCCAGGTCATCGCAGGGCGCATTGCACTAATGGAGAAAGCAAACCATAGATGATTTAACCAGACTAAAAAGTGCAGATGAAAAAACATCCAACATGGGATGATCCTGCAATTACAAGTTGCTGAGCAGCAAGGAACTGCATAACAATGGATTGGTAAATTCTCTCCATTTCTGCCTCTGCCAAGAAAGCTCCAATCCACATTCATCCATCCATTATCTGTAGCCACTTATCTTGTGCAGGGTCACAGACAAGCTGGAGCCTATCCCAGCTGACTATGGGCGAGAGGCAGGGTACACCCTGGACAAGTCGCCAGGTCATCGCAGGGCTAACACATAGACACAAACAACCATTCACGCTAACATTTACACCTATGGTCAATTTAGAGCCACCAATTAGCCTAACCTGCATGTCTTTGGACTGTGGGGGAAAGTGGAGCTCCTGGAGGAAACCCATGCAGACACAGGGAGAACATGCAAACTCCACACAGAAAGGCCATCATCAGCCACTGGGCTTGAACCCAGGACCTTCTTGCTGTGAGGTGACCACCACCGTGCTGCCCCTCCAATACACATATTCTCTGAAATTTAAACATAAAACTTTCGACACTTTTGCAAGACTGCCCCAGATATCAGACTACAAAGAAATAGAGAAAATGTAAGAATGAAACATTAGGCAAAAAACACAGGAAGAACAACAGGAAGGGCAAGATAAAAAAAAACTGAGAAACTTGCAAGGAAGTTGAGAAGAGGTTAGTGTTTAGCTCAGTCCACAAAGTAGAATAATAGTGATGATGAGGAAGGAAAATGCAGAAAGTTAGTGAGAGTGAGAAAAAGAAACTGACAGAAGCCAAAAAGAAGCGGATTCATAATTTCATGCGTGAAGTGCATTTAATTACAGGGACTTAATTACTGTACTGCTTTGGAGTAACATTTCAGGATTCATCAAGATCACTTCCATTAGTCATCCAGCTCTTTTTGCATGGTCAATAGTGATCCATCTCTCTTCTGTGACCTCACAGCCCCGTCAAAAAAAATAGCTTGGTGATAATTACTGAACATAGAGAATGCTTGCTGTGCATTTTGCTTGAATTACGGTCTCTCTCTCTCTCTCTCTCTCTCTTCTCTTTTCCCTGTTTCTTTCTAATATCCTGGCTAAAATTTCTCAGTAAAATTAAAAAGGGTAATTAACCAGATAATATTACCTTAATTATAAAATTCTTAATTATAAAATTCAGCTCTAGACAACAACTCAAACTTAAAGTCTCAAAAATGTAGATGAGCTTTAAAAAAGAAGTCTTGTTGCAGTCTCATATATCTATCATAAGCTTGTTCAAAACCAGGGGTGTAGCTAGGATTTTTCAAGGGGGGGGGGGGTCACACACTGACTGGCAGCCTGAGTACATACCAGCAGGTTTGTAAATGAAAAAATACATTGAATACATTTGAGAAAATAATGCAGTCTTTGCATCCTTCTTTCATCTCATGTTGTGAGCTGTTGAGATGTCGGAAAATGATTTGGCCAAATCAGCTTTATCTAGCAAATCAAGAAAGCCTACACTGACCAAAAAGAATGGTTGAGCTTACTGACTGTGCTAATGTTTTGGGCTAATTCTATGAAACCAAACAACAGCCACCATAGCATAAGCAAACCAAGCTCATTCACCGGCAACTGCCGCTTGGGCCGGTGTTTCTTGATCTGCCGAAGGTGATGATGCATCTTGTTTTGAGTCTGTTTTATCATAAAATAAAATTGACTTAGTACTAGATAGAACTATGAAAAATATGTAAGAAAAATAATTACCATTGCTAGTTTTAGGTAGCTTAGAAACTGGCTTTTCCATTATTGCTGTTTCTTCCACGTTTTCTTGATGCTATGATAATAATAATAATAATAATAATAATAATAATTTATTACTTATTATGCGCAATCTAACATGCTATAGATATGATCGATTGCGCATTACAGAATATATACACATATACAATACAATTTAAAAATAATGAATAACTCTAATTAAGATAATTACAATTTAAAAAAAAACTAATTATAAAAAGCTAATTTAAAAAAATAAGTCTTGAGTAAAACTTTAAAAGTATTCAATGATTTACATTGTCTTATATCTAGCGGGAGCCTATTCCAAACTTTAGGCGCGGCATTTTCAAACGCCCGGTCCCCTAGTGTCTTTTTGGTTCTATGCGTATTGTCTATTAGGAGTGTACCCTGGTTACCTCTTAACTGATACCACAAACTCTCTTTAGTTTTTATCAAACTCGACAGATATTGTGGTACAACGCCATAAATACATTTGTGAACAAGCATTGCTATCTTAAATTCAATTCTGTAACTAACCGGAAGCCAATGCAGGTTCATCAGTGATGGAGTAATATGTTCAAACCTGGATACAGAACATACCAGCCGAGCTGCTGCATTCTGCAGGCGCTGCAACTTACCAAGATGAACAGCAGGCGTACCATACAGTAGACCGTTACAATAGTCCAATCGAGACATTATGATGGCCTGTACAATTGACTTCCTATTATCATATGACAGATACTTCCTGATTCGTCTAATATTGTGCATATGGTAATAAACAGACTGACATATACTATTAATATGTGTAGTCATATTCATATTTGCGTCAAACCATGCACCAAGATTTCTAACAGAGTGAACAGCAGACACCTTCGCTTTACCTACTTGCAAGTCATTTAATGTAACCTTATTCAACTGTGCACGTGTGCCTATAATAAGGAACTCAGTCTTAGCATCGTTCAACTGCAGTTTGTCCTGGACCATCCATGTTCTTATATCCTTGATGCAACCTTGTAAAGCATCAACAGCATCCGACTCAGCAGCAGAACCATCTGGCTTAAATGAAATATAAAGCTGCATATCATCAGCGTATGCATGAACATTGGGGAGGTTCTAGAAATGTTCTAGAAATGGCACACTAAAACTTAGCTTCGAAGCCACAAAATGCAACTTTGATGGAAAAAAATATATATAATAAATTGCATACCTCTCTTCACGTCAAAAGAAGGAGGAAAGTTTCGCTTGTTTTCACATGGCGAATTATTAACACAAGAAGAAATACTCGTAATTCGCAACTAAAAAGACTGCAGCTACACTGGCAGCTTGACCATGCTTTCTGATCGTGTTGCACTTGGGAAGAACTGGGTTTTCGTGCCCAAACCACAGGAAGTCCATACAAGGTTATAGAAACTCTAATGAGGCTGAGGTGACAACCTAGTTTAAAAAAAATGTTAGAAAAATTACAGTGGGCGCTTTTCTAATATTTTTATGCGGCTATTGAAAAAATGTATGGTCCGACAAAGGGGGGGGGGGGTCACAGGCACCCCAAGACCCCCCTCTAGCTATGCCCCTGAAAACTACCTACTAATATGAACTGACAATGGTGAATGTTTAGTAGCTCACCAGCTGAGTTTGCTTTAACCCAATCATGTCAAGTATCCTGATGCACCCCCCACATTTTAATTAAAAATAAAACTTTAGAACAACAATTCACCCATTTTAAATGTTGTGATATTAGTAAGAATAGGCTTCCCTGGGTGCGGTCATTTGCACTGAAACAGGATATCCATTTGTAACATAGCTTAGTCACTAGTACATTACTTGAATAACACAGAACCATCAAATAAAGGCTTCTAATTCTAAAAAAAAAATAATGATAATAATAATAATAAACCCCAGGCGGCACGGTGGTGTAGTGGTTAGCGCTGTCGCCTCACAGCAAGAAGGTCCTGGGTTCGAGCCCCGGGGCCGGCGAGGGCCTTTCTGTGTGGAGTTTGCATGTTCTCCCCGTGTCCGCGTGGGTTTCCTCCGGGTGCTCCGGTTTCCCCCACAGTCCAAAGACATGCAGGTTAGGTTAACTGGTGACTCTAAATTGACCGTAGGTGTGAATGTGGGTGTGAATGGTTGTCTGTGTCTATGTGTCAGCCCTGTGATGACCTGGCGACTTGTCCAGGGTGTACCCCGCCTTTCGCCCGTGGTCAGCTGGGATGGGCTCCGGCTTGCCTGCGACCCTGTAGAGGGATGAAGCGGCTAGAGATAATGAGATGAGATGAGATAATAAACCCCATGGCATGGTGGTGTAGTGGTTAGCACTGTCACCTCACAGCAAGAAGGTCCTGGGTTCGAGCCCAGTGGCCGACAAGGGCCTTTCTGTGTAGAGTTTGCATGTTCTCCCAGCGTCTGTGTGGGTCCTCTCTAGGTGCTCTGGTTTCCCCCGTGGTCCAAAGACATGCAAGTTATGCCGCTTTTCCACTACCAACGTGGCTGAGTTGGGCTGAGTCGAGCTGAGTGGGGCTGTTGGAGTTGCATTTCGACTACAACCGCGCTGAACCGTGCTGGCTGGAAGTGGGTGGACACATTGGGTGGAGTTAGCGAAAGTGGGTGGACGTCACGTGATGTCGTTAGGCGGCGCAAACAGTGACATCAGTGACCTTTTAAGCGGTAGTCTCACAACCCAGAGAGTAAACAATAAACATGGAGGACATGGAGTCGTTAGTTTTGCTGGTCTTGGTGCTGTGGCTTGTTGTCGCCAACAACGCCAACAGATACTGGCAAGAGCGTATAGATGAGGCGAGGTGCATAAGGCTTCAGAAATTCTCGTAATTCGTAATTCTTCTCCTTCCGGGTTTACGTTGTTTACAGATCCCAGCGTGCTCGCGGGGCGTGTGTGGGCATGTGAGGACACTCCTCCTCACCAATCAGTGCACAGGGGAGTGTCTCCTCACAACCCTAGCCTCACTCAGCTCGGTTTGGCTCGCTTCAGCCCTACTCCAAAACCGTGCGAGTTTTGGGGGCTGAGCAGGGCTGAAGCGAGCTGAGTCGTGCTGTTCTTAGTCGAAACGCGAGCCGTGTCGGGCTGAAGTGAGCTGAAGCGAGCTGAAGTGAGCTGAAAAAGGGTAGTGGAAAAGGGCCATTAGGCTAAGTGGTGGCTCTAAATTGACCATAGGTGTGAGTGTGAATGGTTGTTTGTGTCTATTTGTCAGCCCTGCAATGACCTGGTGACTTGTCTAGGGTGTACCCCGCCTCTCTCCCATAGTCACCTGGGATAGGCTCCAGCTTGCCTGCGACTCTGTACGGGATAAATGGCTACAGATAATTGATGGATGGATGGATGGATGGATGGATGGATGGATGGATAATAAACCACCAGGTACTGTAGCGCAGCTGCCCACTGCTCTGGGTACGTGGGTGCTCACTGTGCAATTGTGTGTGTGTGTGTGTGTGTGTGTGTGTGTGTGTGTGTGTGTGTGTGTGTCTTCACTGCTTCAGATGGGTAACATGCAGAGAAAGAATTTCACTTTGATGTAACATATATGTGATGAATAAAGGCTTCTAATTCTAAAAATCTCATCAAAAATTTTCTGCAACCATATGACTTTTACTGGCAGCAAAATACAATGGCTGATGTCGTAGTACAAACACAATTCCTACCATCTCAAAAGATCAATTTTTTTAATTAATAAAAACAAATAAAAGTATGTCATGTAAAAATACAAGGTATTATTATTATTACTATTATTATATTTTTTATGTGAGTACCCAGCAATGGAGTGCTTATAGGCAGCAAAATCACTGGCTGCCAGCAGTTATTGACAAGGCTGCTATGTTTGGGATTTGGATATCTTGTGCATGTAAGCTTGGCCAAGTGTATTTGACAGATTGCATTATGGTTATAGAAGTGTCTGAATTATCATTATCCTTCCTGCCTTTCTTTTCTCCTCATTTCTGTAATCTTTTCCTATGTGAAGCATTCCACCATGAAGTGGTCTTCATAAACCACTTTGTGCTTGCCAAACTGAAATTTGTCCACAGCTTGACCAGTGCAGATGAAATGCAGCCATTTCACTGCTGATAAAAGTAATATCCTTTGTAGGACTGGGGATGGTAAAAATGATTTCTCTTTGCAATGATCAGGCTTATTTTTACACCCAAACGCTTGACACTCAGGCATCTTCAGGGTTGTTTACAATAATTTAGAAGTGATGTATCCACTAAGTTTCGGGCAATGTAAGTCATGTGGTGTGTAAACTACATCACAGTCTCAGAGTCTCTTGTGTAATTTGTACATGATGTTTGAACCTCAGCAAGAGTGGGATGGCAGTACCCAGGGATGTTTTATTTGAAAAGAAAAACAATCTCGACACAGTATACAGGTAGAAATATGAACAAATGAAGACTTGAACATGTCTTGTATGGATATTATCTGTCAGTATAAAGGAGTTTATTTTTTGGGTTTTGTTTGGCTTTTGGGAAATTGACACAAAATTAAACACTTTAGAGCTAATGTACTGTACTTTTAATACGCATCCATATGTTCATACTTGGGTTTATAATATGGCAGTTGACTGTGCTCATAATTAACAAATCACATTCAAAATCATGTTTAAAAGTAATTATCATGCACCTATTATCAATGATGTGATTCTGATTAACTCCAAATAAAATCAACTGTTTCTGTAGAATTTTCTTGACATCTTGGTTTCAACTGACTGTTGAAGAAATTGACCACAACATGCTTAGAAATTATATATGGAATTTTACTGTCAAAAGTTATTGATCAGGAGAGGGGTACAAAAGAATTTGATGCACTAATTCAGTCCCATACCATCATAAACACTGGCCTTTGCACCTTTCTCTGATAACCAACTGGATGGTTGTGCTTTACCTTTTAAAAGCAGAACTCTGCTTTAAAAAGCAGATTAGTACTGTTATTAAGAATAGCTTCTTCCAGTTGAGAATGATTTCCCATCTCAAACTTTCTTTATCCTTTGAAGACCTAGAAAAAGTCATTCATGCCTTTATTACATCCTGGCTAGATTATTGCAATTCCCTCAATCTTGGTCTCCCCCAGTCTCAATTAATGCGTTTACAGTTGGTGCAAAATGCAGCTGCTAGACTGCTGACAGGTACCAAGAAGAGAGAGAACATTACCCCTGGCCTGGCTTCTTTACACTGGCTTCCCATTAGTTTTAGGATCCAATTTAAAGTCCTACTAATGCCGCTTTTCCACTACAAACGCGGCTGAGTCGGGCTGAGCCGTGCCGTGCTGAGTCGGGCTGAGCGGGGCTGTTGGAGTTGCATTTCGACTACAACCGCGCTGAACCGTGCTGGCTGGAAGTGGGTGGACACATTGGGTGGAATTAGCGAAAGTGGGTGGACATCAGGTGATGTCGTTAAGCAGCGCAAACAGTGACGTCAGTGAGCTTTTAAGCGGTAGTCTCACGACCCGAATAGTAAACAATAAACATGGAGGACATGGAGTCGTTAGTGTTCCTGGTCTTGGTGCTGTGGCTTGTTGTCACCGACAACGCAGACAGATACTGGCAAGAGCGTATAGATGAGGCGAGGCGCATAAGGCTTCAGAAATTCTCGTAATTCGTAATTATTCTCCTTCCGGGTTTGCGGTGTTTACAGATCCCAGCGTGCTCGCGGGGCGTGTGTGGGCATGTGAGGACACTCCTCCTCACCAATCAGTGCACAGGGGAGTGTCTGCTCACGCCCCCAGCCTCACTCGGCACGGCTTGGCTCGCTTCAGCCCCACTCCAAAACGGTGCGAGTTTTAGGGGCTAAGCAGGGCTGAAACGAGCTGAGTCGTGCTGGTTTTTGTTAGTCGAAACGTGAGCCGTGTCAGGCTGAAGTGAGCTGAAGCGAGCTGAAGTGAGCTGAAAAAGGGTAGTGGAAAAGGGCCATAATAGTCTACAAGGCGCTGCATAGTCAAGCCCCTACTTACATCTCAGATCTCCTGAAACCACTATACAAGGAGGAAATAGCTTCCTCCTCATATAATATAGTTTCAGGTTCCATTTCTGGGTGCAGTTGTGGACTGTGTGAAGTGACAGTGGTTTTCCAAAGTACTCCTGAGTACTCATGGCTATATTTGTCAAATTAGCATGACTGTTTCTCAGGCAGTGCTGCCTGAGGTCTCAAAGGTCATGCAAATTCAACACTGGTTTTGGACCTTGCCCTTGACACACTGAGATGTGTCAGACTTCCCTGAATCTTTTCACAATATTACTCTTATTACAATGTACTGCTGATGTTGAAAGACCTAAAATCATGCATTGTGATTTTTTTTTTATTGACACAATTTTCTCATGAATTTTTGCACAAAAGGGTAAGTTATGACTCATCCTTGCTTGCAAAGTCTGAGCCTTTGATGTAAGCTCCTTTTATACCCAATCATGTTACCAATTAACATGCTTATTTTGGAATCTTCCAAAGGAGTACTACAGATGCAATATTTGCTTTGAGAATGTTGATGGAAAAGTATAGAGAAGGCCAGAAGTAGCTGCATTGTGCGTAACTGTGTTTCAGTCTAGACCAACCCAGGCTGTGTACCATCTAGCCTGGGGTTAGCCATTTAAAGTGCTCTATTTAGTTGTACTTCATATGGTGGGTTTGTTTCCTTGGCTGTTTGACTATTGGTACTTCAACAGCATATTACACTATGTATTGTTGTCACTTGCTCAGTTGGCACTAGAACTTTCTTGTCTAGAAGTTCAGCACTTCGTGTACCTGACTTTTACACTCATTGTGCATCACTCTGGATAAGAGCGTCTGTTAAATGCCATGTAATGTAATATAATGCTTGTGTATTTAGAGAAGGCATATGAGAGGGTGCTGAGATAGGAGTTGGGGTATTGCATGAGGAAATCGAAGAAATATGTGAGATTGGTGCAATATATGTATGAGGACAGTGTGACAGCAGTGAGATGTGCAGTGGGAATGACAGAGGCATTCAGCCCCATAGGCACAGGTTACATGGCTGACCACAATATAACTGACCATCCTGACCATCACAGAAGTGCGAACAGCATGCCTGAGTGCTTCTCTGGCAGTTGCACAGTGGTCACTGAGTGCTATACAAGTGTTATGCAAGTAGCACTGGACTGACAGTCAATCACACATCTCATAAATAATGTAGTAAATGACACATTTCCTGATTATTTAGCATTCTTTGCATGAGTTTCAAGCTGTCAACTTATTTTTTTTATTATTCCTATTTTTTGCAATTATTCATACATATTAGAATCCTATTTAACTTATATTTCTGAATTATGAAAGTGCTTATATCACTGTATTTAAATGTGCTATGAAAATGCTTCTGATATAGCACTTGTATTGCACTATATCGGCCTTTTTTATTTTATTTTTTACTATTTTATTACATGTGCAATTTAAAGACCTAATTGTGCATTAATTCTTTTGATATTATCCTACAAAATATTTTTGACTTCAAATATACAATTATTGATTTTCAGTGCAAAATTTATATGAAAATAAAGCACTTTCATAGTGATTTATAAAAGCACTACCTTAGCGCTATGCCCATGGTATTGACCTCCAACATTTACTTTTCTAAATGTAGTCTATAGGCCTACAAAATATTAATTTATGTATGCATACCTCTACAAATATAACAGGGAGTTTTTTATCAGATTCTATATGTGTTGCTCCTTTATAAATATCCACAGTAGGTATAAAACTGCGTCCAGGAAGCGCTCAGTAAGTGCTTATGCCGGGCGCTAACTTGTTCCTGGATGCGCTATTGTTCTGCATTTGCGTAGCACTTTTACAACTATTTTTGGTAAAGGTAACTTGTGGGGGTATTTCCTTAAAGCTGGCACCCTCATGTCATGAAAATAGGCTTGACAAATATTCACCCGACTGAAGCAATTCACTATATTGTGTTCCAGGGTGTTCACAATACTTAAGAACCACCTCCTTGTTTAAAGTCATTCATGCCATAAAAGTATGCGTGACATCTTAGCAGGCATGTTGAGTCATTCATTGAGCCATGCCACCCACCCCCAGTGGGGAGGGGTTAACTGCAGGGAATTAATGATACGGTTGATTATACCCAGCCTTGCATGGTGCAGTAGTGTTCTTGTAGAGCGGAAAAGTGTGCTTGCATAGTGCAGCAGTATTCTTGTAGAACGGAAAAGTGTGCTTGCATAGGGTAGCAGTGTTCTTGAAGAGCGGAAAAGTGTTCTTGCAGTTGGACAGATCGCCACATAGGGCCAAGCCTAAGGCCCTGTCCACACAGCAACGGATTCAGGTGAATCCGATAAAATTTTTTATCATTTCGGTTTCCAGAGTGGAAAAATCTGGCAACGGCGCCATTGCGAAGTCGTCTGGATGAGTAGAATGGATTTGTTTATGATGACGTCACAACCACATGACTAGAACAAGTCATCATGCCGGCTAGAAGGTTTATGCGCATGCGTCCTACTTCTTCTATTGTTCTGGTGTCTCCGATGGGACCGTCTTACAGCACACGTAGAGGTGTGGCATGTGTATTGCATCGTTTTCAGCAAGCGTTGTGTTGCCATATGTACCTGATATTTTACTGATCCGTTGCCCATGTGGACGCGATATTTTTTTTACCTGCTAAAAAAAAAAATCTCGTTGCCATTGTCGTGTGGATGTAGCCTAAGCTGCAAACCATCGTTAGGCCTAGGGCCTACACTTCTTGAGGCAAGTAGGCCCATTTACATCCATTTTAATTATTGTAAAGCAGATTAAAGTGAAATTCTCATCCTTAGACCCTTAGAGGAATAAGACAAGTATTAATATCAGTTTGAATTAATTAATGATTTTTAAAAATTAATATCACTTTGAGTTACATTGGGGTTATGCCTTTGGCTTTGCTTTAAAACATTTGCAAATATGACACTAGGTGGCTGAAATCAGTGATAACCAAGGACTAATGGACGAGATAGTCGATTTAATGTGCAACAAGTATGGACAAGCTTTTTTTTTTCTTTTTCCAGGACACCCTAATACCTATTACTTTATTTTCATTATGGCATAAGTCATATGGTTATGGGGCAGAAACAGCTGGGCCTGTGACCCGAATTTACCTAATGAAGACTTGGTAATTTAACTTTGATAATACAGGGGAGTGTAAAAAAAAAGTATCATTCATCAATATTTAATGTTATCAGACCTTATTTTTCATATTCCTGGAATTTGATTTGATGACTTTTTATATTGTTATACAGTATGTTTTATATTTATAGTGTTAAAGATTTATAAGATGGCAATATTAATCATGGACATTACTTTTCAGAAGCAGTCAAATTGGCTTTCCTGACAGAGAAGGCCAATTTAGATAAAGTCGTTCACACGGCCATCTTGGACACACAATTTTCAGCTGGAGCAAAAGTGAAGAGGCTCAAGATGGTGGTTCCTCAGAACGCAACTGCAAAGGCTGATGGCCACATAGAGATAATAAATGATGACAATGATGATGATCAATGACACTGAAGTTTCCTTTTTGGCCATACTGCTCAGCCTTTGGAGGATACCTGCATACTTGATATTTATTTTGGAAATTTATGTTTATCCCGGGGCGGCACGGTGGTGTAGTGGTTAGCGCTGTCGCCTCACAGCAAGAAGGTCCTGGGTTTGAGCCCTGGGGCCGGCGAGGGCCTTTCTGTGTAGAGTTTGCATGTTCTCCCCGTGTCCACGTGGGTTTCCTCCGGGTGCTCCGGTTTCCCCCACAGTCCAAAGACATGCAGGTTAGGTTAACTGGTGACTCTAAATTGACCGTAGGTGTGAATGTGAGTGTGAATGGTTGTCTGTGTCTATGTGTCAGCCCTGTGATGACCTGGCGACTTGTCCAGGGTGTACCCCGCCTTTCGCCCATAGTCAGCTGGGATAGGCTCCAGCTTGCCTGCGACCCTGTAGAAGGATAAAGCGGCTAGAGATAATGAGATGAGATGAGATGTTTATCCCAAGATATTCAGTGTAAACCCCAGAAACTGATGATGCTGTTTTATGAATGGAATGAAAGTTTGGTATGTTTTCTGTTATGTTGTTAAGAAATAAAACATTTATAAACTTATTCCATGCCTTTGAGTTCTATTTCATTAAAAACAGATGTAATGAAGGATGTATAAATACCATATACAATAGCATATAAGTGCTATATAAGTGAGATATAAGAGCTATATAAGTGCTATAAAATAGCTACATAAGTGCAATAGAAACACTATAGAAATGCTACCGAAGCGCAATATTTACAGTGATAAAAGCGCTATATCTGACTGCTACAAAAGCACTACACAAGTGTAACATTTGAGCCCTGAAAGTGGTTACACCTGTAGCTATTCTATAGCACTATAAAAGTGCTCATGAAAAGTGCTTTTATCTTGAGTTGTAAGTGCTGTTGTGCACATAGGGAGGTGGATGTTGGATTGCACTAGGGCTCAGCCCTCAGCCCTTTCTTGTTTGCAATGATAATGGACAAGTTGACAGATGACATCAGGCAAGAGGCCCCATGGACAATAATGTTTGCAGATGATATTGTGATCTGTAGTGAGTACAGGGAGCAAGCAGAAGAAAACTTAAGCTGGGCATACACTGTGCGATTTTTTCAATCACGGTATTCAGCTGCTGCTCACACTGTACGAGTGAATCGCAGGGGTAAACAGCACGCAGCTTACAATTCCTGTTCTCACACTATACGAGCCAATGCTCGGATGCGATCATCATCATCAGATTTTCCCACTTGACACGTGAACGGTCATGGGGCTTGCAACTTAAATAATTTGCATGATGTCCTTTTTATCCATGCATGTTTTTATCATTTGTCTTTTAGTTTTTTTGGTATTTTTTTGGTATTTGGTATAGCGTTTGGTATTTTTGCCTTTTCTTTTCTAGTTTTTTTGGTTTTTGTATTGACTTTGAACTTTTGGATTTTTAATTTTTTCCCTTAAGATCTTCTGAGCGTTTTGGATTATACTTTTTGGATTTTTTGTAAATATTGTAAATAAACCTTTTGATACTTTTTCTACTTCCGCCTCACGCCTCTGCATTTGAGTCATCCCCCTGATGGCCTAGTGGGAGTTTGCTGGATTATCACACCAGCGAACCAGGTTTGAATCCCAGCAAAACCCTAACAGAAAGACTCCGTCATGACCGACTCAGCAGAGGCTGCTGCAACTGTCTACCCGGCCAACCTTCAGGGAATTATGGCAGCTTTGACATGCTTCGGCGTGACCATGGAAGCTCATGGATGAATGCTCACCAGCCAACGTGAGGCCCTTGCTCGCCACGAGGAACTGCTTCAGCAAATTGGGAAAACCCTGGCACAGCTGACACCTCTGCCTGCATCTCCTCATCCTGCTCCAGCGCCTCCCACCACACTGTCTCCTTCACCTTGCGAACCTAGCCTTCCTGCACCACAGAGGTATGATGGGAAGCACGGTGAGTGCCGGGAGTTCCTTACCCAGTGCCAACTCACCTTTGAGCTACAGCCTACCACCTACACTATGGATCGCCGCAAGATCACCTTTGTGATAACCTTGTTAGCTGGTAAGGCACGAGCTTGGGCAACAGCTATCTGGCAGAGACGGGGACCCGAGTGCTCTGATTTTGAACTATTTACTGAAGAGATGGCGGACATCAGTACCGATGCAGCCAGAAAGCTCATGTCCATCCGGCAAGGAGGAAGCGTCGCAGATTACGCCATCTCATTCCGGACGCTCGCAGCAGTAAGTGGATGGAACGAGACTGCCCTGGTGTCAGCTTTCCACCATGGTCTGTCTGACCCCATGAAGGATGGCCTGGCCTCTATTGGATGCCCAAGTGACCTCAAAACTCTCATCTCACATTCTACTCATCTGGACAACAGGATGAGAGAACGCCGCCAAGTCCTGAGCCCCCCCAGCCTCCCTACCTCTATCTGGAGCCAGTCTACCTCCTCCAGTGACTGTCCAGAACCCATGCAAGTGGGTCGTACTCACCTCTCCGGATCTGAGAGGGAGCGCAGAAGGAGGGACAAGTGCTGCATCTACTGTGGCAAGCCTGGTCACTTCCGAGCATCATGTCCCAAACTCTCGGGAAAAGGACTGCCCCGTCCAGCTGAGGGAGGGTTGTGACGGGGCCTACCCTCTCTCCCGGACTCCCTGGCCAAGGAATCTACATCCAGGTCTCCATCTCCTGGGGTGAGTCTGTCCACTCTTGTCAAGCTTTGTTAGACTCAGGGGCGGCTGGGAACTTTATGGATATTCACTTCGCCCAAAGTATCAATGTCCCGACTGCACCTCTTGAAGTCCCACTGTCTGTGTCTGCCCTCGATGGCCAAGCGTTAGGTGATGGAAGAGTCACCCAAGTTACTTCTCCAGTCTTCCTCCAGCCTCAAGGTCACAAGGAAGAAATATCCCTGCACCTGATTCCTTCACCTGAGTTCCCAGTTATTCTAGGCCTTCCTTGGCTTACTCGCCACAACCCTTGCATAGACTGGGTAACAAGCCAGGTTGTGGAATGGGGCCCTGCATGCCATGCCTCTTGTCTGCTCTCTAGCTCTCCTGTGTCTCCTGCCGAGCCCCCTGATCTCACCGAGTTATCTCAAGTTCCCACAGAGTACTGGGATCTCAAGGAGGTCTTCAGCAAGAGCAGGGCCGCCGTTCTTCCTCCGCACCGGGCCTATGACTGTGCCATCGACTTGCTCCCTGGGACTACCCCTCCTCGTGGCAGACTGTTTTCCCTCTCTCAGCCAGAATGCAAGGCCATGGAGGAATACCTCAAAGACGCCCTGGTCTCTGGGTTCATTCGACCCTCCACCTCACCTGCTGGTGCCGGCTTCTTCTTTGTCAGCAAGAAGGATGGGGGGCTCCGACCATGTATTGACTACAGGGGCCTGAACAAGATCACTGTGCGCAACCAATATCCCCTTCTACTGATGTCCACAGCTTTCGACCTGCTCCAAGGCGCCACCGTCTTCACCAAGTTGGACCTATGGAATGCATACCACCTCATCCATATCCGACAGGGAGACGAGTGGAAGACTGCCTTTAACACCCCATCTGGGCACTACGAATACCAGGTGATGCCCTTCAGACTCACCAACGCACCAGCTGTTTTTCAGGCCCTAATCAACGACGTCTTGAGGGACATGATTAACCTGTACATTTTTGTCTACCTCGATGACATCCTTATCTTTTCCAAGACCGTGCAGGAGCACCACCACCATGTCTGCCAGGTTCTCCAGAGGCTGCTACAGAACAATCTGTTCGCCAAGGCCCAGAAATGCGAATTTCATGTTCCCGAGGTCTCCTTTCTGGGTTTTATTGTATGGACAGGCCAACTCCAAATGGACCCAGCCAAGACCCTGGCCGTCCGGGACTGGCCCACTCCCAAGTCTGTCAAAGAGGTTCAGTGGTTCTTAGGATTTGCTAACTTCTACCGCAAGTTTATCAGGAACTTTAGTTCTGTAGCAGCACCCATGTCGGACCTCACCAAAGGGACAGGTGGATCTTATGTCTGGTCTCCTCAGGCGGAAAAGGCATTCAAAGACCTCAAGGATTGCTTCTGCACAGCACCCATTCTGGTCCTCCCAGACACCTCCCAATCATTCATCGTGGAGGTGGACGCCTTGGACAGTGGTGTCGGCGTGGTGCTCTCTCAACGTTCGGAAGGAAAGCTGCACCCCTGCGCTTACTTCTCCCACTGCCTGAGTCCTGTGGAGTCCCGGTATGATGTGGGGGATCGAGAACTGCTAGCGGTCAAATTGGCCCTTGAGGAGTGGAGGCACTGGCTGGAGGGAGCGCAACATCCATTCCTGGTTTGCACTGACCACAAGAACCTGGAGTACCTCCAGCAAGCCAAAAGACTGAACCCACGACAGGCTAGGTGGGCCCTATTTTTCAGTTGGTTAGACTTCACCCTCTCGTACCGCCCCGGCTCCAAGAACACCAAACCTGACGCACTGTCCAGGCTGTTCTCTGCCACTAACAGGGAGAGTGAAGTCAGTCCTATCATCCCCATGTCCCGGATTGTGGCCCCTGTCCGCTGGGGTATTGAGGAGGCCGTCCAACGAGCCCAACACCAGGACCCCGGTCCTGGGATGGGGCCACCGGGCCTCTTGTACATCCCACATCAAGCCCGAGCCAAGGTTCTCCAGTGGCGTCACTCTTCCCCTCTCACCGCCCACCCGGGAGCTCGGAGGACCCTGGACTTCCTGAAAAGACGCTTCTGGTGGCCTAACATGGAGAAGGAAGTAAGGTCATTTGTCCTGTCCTGTGAGGTCTGCACCAGAACCAAGAACCCGCGACAGCGTCCCCAGGGTCTCCTGCATCCTCTGACCATTCCCCGGCGTCCCTGGTCCCACGTGGCAGTCGACTTCATCACGGGTCTCCCTGAGTCTCAAGGTAACACTGTCATTTTGGTTTTAGTCGACAGATTCTCGAAGGCCTGCCGCTTCATACCACTGTGCAAACTCCCTTCTGCTCTTGAAACAGCAAAACTTATTTTTAATCATGTCTTCTGAGTCTTTGGTCTCCCACGGGACATCGTCTCAGACCAAGGGCCCCAGTTCTCCTCCCGAGTGTGGCACGGGTTCTGCAAGGTCATCGGAGCCACTGCCAGCCTCTCCTCTGGGTTTCACCCACAGTCCAATGGTCAGATGGAGAGGCTCAACCAGGACCTGGAAACCACCCTGCGAGGCCTGGCTATGGATAACCCGACATTGTGGAGCACCTCATCCAGACCTCCAGAACCAACCAGACTCAGGCCAACCGCCATAGAAGACCTGCCCATGCTTTCCGCCCTGGGCAGCGGGTTTGGCTGTCCACTAAGGACCTTCTGCTGCGGGTGGAGAACCGCAAGCTGGCTCCTCGCTACATTGGCCCCTTCAAGGTGGTGCGCAGGGTGAACCCTGTCTCCTACTGGCTCCAGTTGCCCCAGACTCTGAGGATCAACCCCACATTCCATGTTTCCCTGTTGCGGCCCGTACTGATGTCCACGTATGCCCCTGCCCCTAGGAACCCCCCCCCCCCCGCATCTTCCAGGGTCAGACTGTGTTCACCGTGCATCGCCTGCTTGACTCCCGCCGGGTCCGCGGCAGGCTGCAATATCTTGTGGACTGGGAGGGCTATGGTCCTGAGGAGTGCTGCTGGGTTCCCGCTCGGGATGTCTTAGATAAAGAACTGTGTCGGGACTTCCATTCGGTCCATCCAGATCGCCCTGGGAATGTCAGGAGACGCTCCTAGAGGGGGGGTCCTGTTAGGACTGGGACTGTTTTGGCCTCTAGAGGCCGCTGTTATTTCCTGTTTTTTGTCTATGTTTGTTTTGGCCTCTAGAGGTCGCCACTGTGTCCTGTGTTTTGGGTTGGTGTTGATTGCCTGTTTTCATTAGTGTCACCTGTTTCCATTTTAGTTTGTGTATTTATACCCCTGAGTTCAGTCCTCTTGTCACGGAGTCTTTGTGCTGTTATGTTTAAGCTCCAGTTACCTCTGTTCCGATTTCCTCGTCCATGTCCTTGTGTTCTTTGTATTTTTGCTTTCTTTTGGACTTTGTGGATTTTGTTTTTTGACTTTGTGAATCTTCTGAGTGTTTGGTATTTTTGCCTTTTCTTTTCTAGTTTTTTTGGTTTTTGTATTGACTTTGAACTTTTGGATTTTTAATTTTTTCCCTTAAGATCTTCTGAGGGAAAACCCCAAAAACCCCCTATGGAGAAAAAATCCAGGACTGTGACGTCGCCCGGTAGGACGCAGCCGGGGCCCCACCCTGGAGCCAGGCCCGGGGTTGGGGCTCGTATGCGAGCGCTTGGTGGCCGGGCCTTTGCCCATGGGGCCCGGCCGGGCTCAGCCCGAAGAGGTGACGTGGGCCCGACCTCCTGTGGGTTCACCACCCACAGAGGTAGCAGTAGGGGTTTGGTGCAATGTGGATTGGGTGGCAGTCGAAGGCAGGGGCCTCGACGACCTGATCCCCGGACACAGCGGCTGGCTGTTGGGACATGGAATGTCACTTCGCTGGGGGGAAGGAGCCTGAGCTTGTGCGGGAGGTTGAGAGGTACCGGCTAGAGATAGTCGGGCTCACCTCCATGCATAGCTTGGGCTCTGGAATCCAGCTCCTCGAGAGGGGCTGGACTTTCCACTTCTCTGGAGTCGCCCGTGGTGAGTGGCGGCGGGCTGGTGTGGGCTTGCTTATAGCTCCCCAGCTCAGCCGCCATGTGTTGGAGTTTACCCCAGTGAACGAGAGGGTCGCCTCTCTGTGCCTTCAGATTGGGGAGAGGGCTCTTGCTGTTGTTTGTGCCTACGGGCCAAATAGCAGTATAGAGTATCCGGCTTTCTTGGAGTCCCTGGGAGAGGTACTGAGGGGTGCTCAGACTGGGGACTCCATTGTGCTACTGGGGGACTTCAATGCTCACATGGGCGACGACAGTGACACCTGGAGGGGTGTGGTTGGGAGGAACGGCCTCCCCGATCTGAACCCGAGTGGTGTTTTGTTATTGGACTTCTGTGCTAGTCACGGTTTGTCCATAACGAACACCATGTTCGAGCATAGGGGTGTCCATAAGTGCATGTGGCACCAGGACACCTTAGGTCGGAGGTCGATGATCGACTTTGTAGTCATTTCATCTGATCTCCGGCCCTATGTCTTGGACACTCGGGTGAAGAGAGGGGCTGAGCTGTCAACTGATCACCACCTGGTGGTGAGTTGGATCTGCTGGCGGAGGAGGAAGCTGGACAGACCTGGCAGGCCTAAACGTATGGTGAGGGTCTGCTGGGAACGTCTGGCCGAGCACTCTGTTGGGGAGGTCTTTAACTCCCACCTCCGGGAGAGCTTTTCCCAGCTTCCGAGGGAGGCGGGGGACATTGAGTCTGAGTGGACCATGTTATCTACCTCCATTGTGGACGCAGCTGTTTGGAGCTGTGGCCGCAAGGTCTCCGGTGCCTGTCGTGGCGGCAATCCCCGAACCCGGTGGTGGACACCGGAAGTAAGGGATGCCGTCAAGCTGAAGAAGGAGTCCTATCGGGCCATGTTGACCTCCGGGACTCCTGAAGCAGCCGACGGGTATCGGCAGGCCAGGCGTGCTGCAGCTCGGGCAGTTGCGGAGGCAAAAACTCAGAACTGGGAGGAGTTTTGGGGAGGCCATGGAGAAGGACTATCGGTCAGCCTCGAAGAAATTCTGGCAAACCGTCCGGCGCCTCAGGAGGGGGAAGCAGTACTCTGCCAACACGGTTTACAGTGCGGGTGGGGAGCTGTTGACCTCGACTGGGGACATTGTCGGGCGGTGGAAGGAATACTTTGAGGATCTCCTCAATCCCACCGTCATGTCTTCCACTGAGGAGACTGAGGCTGATGACTCAGAGGTGGGCTCGTCCATTACCCAAGCCGAAGTCACTGAGGTGGTTTTCAAGCTCCTCGGTGGCAAGGCACCGGGGGTGGATGAGATCTGCCCTGAGTATCTCAAGTCTCTGGATGTTGTGGGGCTGTCTTGGTTGACACGCCTCTGCAACATCGCGTGGCAGTCGGGGACAGTGCCTCTGGAGTGGCAGACTGGGGTGGTGGTCCCTCTTTTTAAGAAAGGGGACCGGAGAGTGTGCTCCAATTATAGGGGAATCACACTTCTCAGCGTCCCAGGGAAAGTTTACTCCAGGGTACTGGAGAGGAGAATTCGACCAATAGTTGAACCTTGGATCCAGGAGGAACAATGCGGTTTTCGTCCTGGTCGCGGAACACTGGACCAGCTCTATACCCTTCATAGGGTGCTCGAGGGTTCATGGGAGTTTGCCAAACCAGTCCACATGTGCTTTGTGGATCTGGAGAAGGCATTCAACCGTGTCCCCCGTGGTATTCTGTGGGGGGTGCTTCGGGAGTATGGGGTTCGGGGCTCTTTGCTAAGGGCTGTCCGGTCCCTGTACGAACGGAGCAGGAGTCTGGTTCGCATTGCCGGCAGTAAGTCAGACCTGTTCCCAGTGCATGTTGGACTCCGGCAGGGCTGCCCTTTGTCACCGGTTCTGTTCATAATTTTTATGGACAGAATTTCTAGGCGCAGCCGGGGGCCGGAAGGAATCCTGTTTGGGAACCACAGGATTTCATCTCTGCTTTTTGCGGATGATGTTGTCCTGTTGGCTTCTTCAAACCCGGACCTTCAGCATGCACTGGGTAGGTTTGCAGTCAAGTGTGAAGCGGCTGGGATGAGAATCAGCACCTCCAAGTCCGAGGCCATGGTTCTCGACCGGAAAAGGGTGGCTTGCCCTCTCCAGGTTGGTGGAGAAGTCCTGCCTCAAGTGGAGGAGTTTAAGTATCTCGGGATCTTGTTCATGAGTGAGGGAAGGATGGAGCATGAGATCAACAGGTGGATCGGTGCAGCCTCCGCAGTGATGCGGTCGCTTTACCGGTCCGTCGTGGTGAAGAAGGAGCTGAGCCAAAAGGCGAAGCTCTCAATTTACCGGTCGATCTACGTTCCGACTCTCACCTATGGTCATGAGCTTTGGGTAATGACAGAAAGAACAAGATCGCGGATACAAGCGGCTGAAATGAGTTTCCTTCGCAGGGTGGCTGGGCGCTCCCTTAGAGATAGGGTGAGAAGCACAGTCACTCGGGAGGAGCTCGGAGTAGAGCCGCTGCTCCTCCACATCGAGAGGAATCAGCTGAGGTGGCTCAGGCATCTTTTTCGGATGCCTCCTGGACGCCTCCCTGGGGAGGTGTTCCAGGCATGTCCCCCCGGGAGGAGGCCCCGGGGAAGACCCAGGACACGCTGGAGGGACTATGTCTCTTGGCTGGCCTGGGAACGCCTCGGTGTTCTTCCCGAGGAGCTGGCCGAGGTGTCTGGGGAAAGGGAAGTTTGGGCTTCCATGCTTAGACTGCTGCCTCCACGACCCGGTCCCGGATAAGCGGAAGAAGACGAGACGAGAAGATCTTCTGAGCGTTTTGGATTATACTTTTTGGATTTTTTGTAAATATTGTAAATAAACCTTTTGATACTTTTTCTACTTCCGCCTCACGCCTCTGCATTTGAGTCATCCCCCTGGTGGCCTAGTGGTGGTTTGCTGGATTATCACACCAGTGAACCAGGTTCGAATCCCAGCAAAACCCTAACAGATGTACCATTCACCGATAATGTAGTCAAGCCTTCTCAAGTATCCAAGATTTGATTTGAAGGACCATCGATGTTCAGCTGATTTTGTTGCAAATATGATGTTCAAAATATATAAATTGTTGGTCTCTGCAACTTCCATCAGTTTAGTTCCATTGAAGCTTGTTGGTATTTCATCATTATTTGGACCAATGCATTTCCAGTTTTCAGGCTGCATTGAAATCCCCACATACAAGGAGTTTAAAAGAGGGGTGCAATGTCTTAGCATTATTAACTACTTTAGACAAGGTATTGTAGAATACTTCTTTAGTGGATGAGCTGTACTCTTCTGTTGGAGAGTAGCATGATATTATGGTGAGTTTAGTCCCATATAGGGAGACTCTAGCCAATAGCATTCTTCCTTCCACATGGTGTTCTATGTCTATGAGTTTCACATGAGGGGCTATCACTATTGCTATGCCTGCCTGTGCCTTTTTCTTAAGCCCACAATAGATGACTTGCCAATCTTTCAAAACATGATCTTTGAAAATGATTTCTCCCTGGCCTGAAAGGCGGACTTCCTGAATGCAGCATATGTCATGTTTTAAGGTTTTAATATGGATGACATATTCGGCGAGTTTGCTCTCACATTGTGCTGTTCTCACATTTATTGAACCAATGCGGACATGATGGTAATTGTTGGATTTCATTTCGACTCCGATACTGTAGGACCGAGGTGGAACAGTGATCTTAATTCAGGTTATTAGTAAATGATTCTAGACAAATGGTAGTAAGACGTTCTAATAAATTGTATATACACTATACCATATATTATATGTCTTAGCAAAAGGACAAAAGGACTTTCTACCTTTTTATTGAAAGCTCTATTTTCAAAAAATAGTATGCTTTTAACTAAGTTGAAAGAGGCTACTTCACAACCTAGCGCCAGTGACTCCGTTAGCTCACTCAGTCGCGAAACTGAGCTCCCCAGGGTGTACCTGTCCTAGTGATGGAGGTGGAGTATGGCTTGAGTGCGATAGGCATTTATACTTAGCAGGACTTACAACACTGCCTTCTAAGCCTAGCGGACAACCGAAAGTTACGCTTCAACACTCCATACACCCCAATGTATGCTCGGATCTGATGCTCAGGATTTCAAGCAGGTTTGATTTTCATCCGATCGATCGGGAGGAGGTGGTGAGGTGTTAATCGCTTGTTGTTACCCCATGTATACTACACGATCCAAGATGCACAATTGAGCCCAAACTCAGCCCGATCTCCAAAATAGTCGCACGAGTGAAAATCATGTCAAAATTGGGCCAAAAATCGCAGTGTATGCCCAGCATTAGAGACATGGAGGTATACACTAAAGAGAAGGGGAATTAAAGTCAGTAGGAGCAAGATGGAGTACAGGTGCATGAATGAGGGTGAGGACAGTGGAATGGTACAGCTACAAGGAAGAGAGGTGGTCAAAGCAGCAGAGTTCAAATAAGGTCAACTGTACAAAGTAATTGCAAGTGCAGAGGAGAAGCAAAGAAGAGAGTGCAAGCAGGTTGTAATGGATGGAGAAGTGTGTCAGGAATAATTTGTGACAGAAAGTTTCCAGCAAGAGTGAAAGGGAAAGTGTACAAGACAGTAGTAAGAGCAGCTATGTTGTACGGTTTGGAGACAGTGGCAGTGACAAAAAGACAGGAGACTGAACTGGAGGTAGCAGTGCTGAAGGTGTTGAGATTCTAATTGGGAGTGACAAAGTTGGACAAGATGAGAAATGAGAATATTAGAGGGACAGCACATGTAGGAAGACCTGAAGACAAAGTGAGAGAAGCGAGATTGAGATGGTTTGGACACATACAGAGGAGAGATCCAGGGCATATTGGGAAAAGAATGCTGGGGATGGAGTTGCCAGGTAAAAGGAAAAGAAGACCAAAGATGAGATTTATGGATATGGTGAAGGAGGACATGATGATGGTTGGTGCTACAGAAAAAAGATATGGAGGACAGTAGGAGATGGAGGGACATTATCCACTGTGGCGAGCCCTAATGGGAACAGCCAAAAGAAGATGATTGTGGAATCTTCCAAAACGGTGTTACTTGAATATCCAATCAACTTTTCAGTTTTATTTTGCCTCTGTCCCAACTCTTTTTGAGTGTGTTGCAGGCATCAAATTCTAAATTTGTTTATAGTTACAAAAAATACAATTAAGTTGGCCAGTAAAACTTTTGAAAATATTTTCTTTGTACTTTTGTCAGTTAAATACATGTTCTTGTGAATTTAAAAAATAACAGATTTTGGTTTTTAATTGCATTTTGGAAAAGCCCAACTTTCCTATAAATGGGGTTACTATATATATATATATATATATATATATATATATCATCTCATCTCATTATCTCTAGCCGCTTTATCCTTCTACAGGGTCGCAGGCAAGCTGGAGCCTATCCCAGCTGACTATGGGCGAAAGGCAGGGTACACCCTGGACAAGTCGCCAGGTCATCACAGGGCTGACACATAGACACAGACAACCATTCACACTCACATTCATACCTACGGTCAATTTAGAGTCACCAGTTAACCTAACCTGCATGTCTTTGGACTGTGGGGGAAACCAGAGCACCCAGAGGAAACCCACGCAGACACAGGGAGAACATGTAAACTCCACACAGAAAGGCCCTCGCCGGCCACGGGACTCGAACCCGGACCTTCTTGCTGTGAGGCAACAGCGCTAACCACTACGCCACCGTGCCGCCATATATATATATATATATATATATATATATATATATATATACTGGTGCTTGAAAGTTTGTGAATCCTTTAGAATTTAGAATTTTCTATATTTCTGCATAAATATGACCTAAAACATCATCAGATTTTCACACAAGTTCTAAATGTGGATAAAGACAACCCAGTTAAACAAAGGAGACAAAATATTATGCTTGGTCATTTATTTATTGAGGAAAATGATCCAATATTATATATCTGTGAGTGGCAAAAGTATGTGAACCTCTAGGATTAGCAGTTAATTTGAAGGTGAAATTAGAGTCAGGTGTTTTCAAATCAATGGGACGACAATCAGGTGTGAGTGAGCACCCTGTTTTATTTAAAGAACAGGGATCAAACAAAGTCTGATCTTCACAACACATGTTTGTGAAATTGTATCATGGCACGATCAAAGGAGATTTCTGAGCACCTCAGAAAAAGTGCTGTTGATGCTCATTAGTCTGGAAAAGGTTACAAAACCATCTCTAAAGAGTTTGGACTCCACCAATGCACAGTCAGATAGACTGTGTACAAATGGAGGAAATTTAAGTCTATTGTTACCTTACCCAGGAGTGGTTGACCAACAAAGATCACTCCAAGAGCAAAGGCATGTAATAGTCGGTAAGGTCACAAAGGACCCCAGGGTAACTTCTAAGCAACTGAAGGCCTCTCTCACATTGGCTAATGTTCATGTTCATGAGTCCATTATCAGGAGAACACTGAACAACAATGGTGTGCATGGCAGTGTTGTAAGGAGAAAGACACTGCTCTCCAAAAAGAACATTGCTGCTTGTCTGCAGTTTGCAAAAGATCACATGGACAAGCCAGAAGGCTATTTGAAAAATGTTTTGTGGACAGATGAGACCCAAATAGAACTTTTTGGTTTAAATGAGAAACGGTATGTTTGGAGAAAGGAAAACATTGCATTCCAGCATAAGAACCTTATCCCATCTGTGAAACATGGTGGTGGTAGTATCATGGTTTGGGCCTGTTTTGCTGCATCTGGGCAAGAATGGCTTGCCATCATTGATGGAACAATGAATTCTGAATTATACCAGCGAATTCTCAAAGAAAATGTCAGGACATCTGTCCATGAACTGAATCTAAATAAAAGGTGGGTCATGCAGCAAGACAACGACCCTCAGCATACAAGTCGTTCTACCAAAGAATGGTTAAAGAATAATAAAGTTCATGTTTTGGAATGGCCAAGTCAACGTCCTGACCTTAATCCAATGGAAATGTTGTGGAAGGACCTAGAGCGAGCAGTTCATGTGAGGAAACCCACCAACATCCCAGAGTTGAAGCTGTTCTGTATGGAGGAATGGGCAAAAATTCCTCCAAGCTGGTGTGCAGGACTGATCAACAGTTACCAGAAATGTTTAATTGCAATTATTGCTTCACAGGGGGGTGTCACACCAGATACTGAAAGCAAAGGTTCACATACTTTTGGCACTCATGAATATGTAATATTGGATCGTTTTGCTCAATAAAGAAATGACCAAGTATAATGTTTTTGTCTCATTTGTTTAACTGGGTTCTCTTTATCTACTTTCAGGACTTGTGTGAAAATCTGATGATATTTTAGTTCATACAGTATTTATGCAGAAATATAGAAAATTCTAAAGAACCCATAAACTTTCAAGCACCACTGTAGGTGGGAGTGGTTGTAATGTCTGCTGCCTCTGCCATTCTTACTTCGAAGTGGGCAAAGAAGCAGTTAAGCTCCTCTACTAATGCGGCATTCACCTCAACAGTCCTGTGATTGCTATTTTTGTAATTGGTGATGTATTGGATCCTCTGCCATAGTCTCCGTGGGTCGTTGTAGGCAAAATGGTCCTCAATCTTTATCCCATACTCAGCTTTTGCACCTTTGATGGCTCTTTTGAGGTTGGCTCTGGCTGTGCTGTATAGGGCTTTGTCCTCAGATTTAAATGCAGCATTGCAAGCCTTCAGAAGAGTTCTGACCTCCTTCATCATCCAGGGTTTCTGGTTAGAGTGTATCCAGATATGTTTGTCAACAGTGACACTGTCAATATAGTTGATGATGTAACAGAGCACTGCTGATGTGTCCTCTTCTTGGTCATGATCCTCAAAAATGTCCCAGTTCATTCTTTCAAAGCAGTCCTGGAGCTTTGAGGTTGCTCCTTCAGGCCATGTTTTGACAATTTTGGAGTTTTCTTTCTTGGGGGGTGTATGCAGAGGTTAGGAGTATGGATAGGTGGTCTGACTGTCCTAACTGTGGTAGTAGTGTGGTCTTATATTCATTCTTGATATTTGAGTAGGCTTTGTCCAAAGTGTTTTTCCCCCTGGTTGCACACCTGATGTGTTGATGAAATTTCAGGAGAACTGCTTTTAAATCCGCATGGTTGAAGTCCCCGGCTATGATGTGTACAGCCTTGGTGTTGGTATCTAGTTGGGAGTTGATGCTGTTTAGCAGGTAGCCTTGTGCTGTGCTAGCATTAGCATCCAGTGGAATGTAAACAGCTGTGACGATTACAGCAGTAAACTCTCTTGGAAGGTAGAAAGGCCTGCACTTAATCATGAGGAACTCCAGATCGTGAGAACAATGACTTCCTACAATGATGGTGTTGGAGCCCCAGTTGTTGTGTGCATAAATGCAGAGCCTGCCACCTTTGTTTTTACTGGAGTCTTTTTTTTCCCCAGAGAAATATTGTGCAGCCTGCTAGCTCTGTAGCGGTGTTGGGAATGTGTGGGTTTAGCCATGTCTCTGTTATTAGTCGAATGCAGCAGTCTTTTATGAGGTTGTTCATGGAACTCTGGAGATGTAACTCATCCATTTTGTTGGTGATGTATCTGGTGTCAGTGAGGAAAATGCTGGGAAGAGGTGGTTTGTGTGGTTGTTTCTTTAGCCTAGCAAATAGGCCCGATTGGCATCCGTGTTTTTGTTTCCTGTGCCTGCACCACCTTTGACACTTGCTGGAGCCGATTACAATTCACGGAGAGCCTGGTGTTTTGCCTAGCTCCGGTATGTTGTGTGTCCACAGAAAATCATTTGTAACTGCTTGATTGCATCGATGTCTGATGTTCAAAATATCCAGTCGACTATAGATGGGATTCGCCCTACTAAACTTCACATTAACAAGCAGACAAACAAACAAAAACATACAAAAAAGCACCGGACCAGAGAGCGAAGAGCCACTGTATCTCTGTGCACCGCCATCTTGAATGATATCCACAAACTCCACAGTGGCAGTGAAAAATGCACAGCAGCGAATGCACTTCCTGAGGATCCTCAAGAAAAACAACCTCCACGAGCAGCTGCTAGTGACCTTCTACCATTGCTCAATCAAGAGTGTGCTGACATACTGCATTGCTACGTGGTACACTAGCAGCTCTGTGGCAGATAAGAAAGCTCTTCAGAGAGTCATTGACTCTGCACAGATGATCATTGGCTGCCCACTGCCCTCTCTAGAGCAACTCTACACCACCCATTGCCTCAGCAGAGCCACCAACATCTTAAAAGACCTTTCCCACCCTGGACACCAGCTTCTTGAACCACTGCCCTCTGGTAGACAGTTCAGGTCCATTGCATCCCAGACAAATAGACTAAAGAACAGGTTTTACCCGAATGTTATATGTGAACTGAACAAAGCCAGTCACTTACACAAATGCCAGCGGTATGGACAGAAACAGGACTGAACAGTAACACAAATTGTCTACATCTCCACATGCCTACCTCTTCCCTGAAAAGTATATGTTTTTACAACCACATACACCTTATTCTCTCAACCACCTCATCTCATTATCTCTAGCCGCTTTATCCTTCTACAGGGTCGCAGGCAAGCTGGAGCCTATCCCAGCTGACTACGGGTGAAAGGCGGGGTACACCCTGGACAAGTCGCCAGGTCATCACAGGGCTGACACATAGACACAGACAACCATTCACACTCACATTCACACCTACGGTCAATTTAGAGTCACCAGTTAACCTAACCTGCATGTCTTTGGACTGTGGGGGAAACCAGAGCACCCGGAGGAAACCCACGCGGACACGGGGAGAACATGCAAACTCCGCACAGAAAGGCCCTCGCCGGCCCCGGGGCTCGAACCCAGGACCTTCTTGCTGTGAGGCAACAGCGCTAACCACTACACCACCGTGCCGCCCTCTCAACCACCTATATTTATTTATTTATATTGTTCCTGCTCAACTGGACTCTGTCAACATGGGCGAATGTGCAATTCATCTCATCTCATTATCTCTAGCCGCTTTATCCTGTTCTACAGGGTCGCAGGCAAGCTGGAGCCTATCCCAGCTGACTATGGGCAAAAGGCGGGGTACACCCTGGACAAGTCGCCAGGTCATCACAGGGCTGACACATAGACACAGACAACCATTCACACTCACATTCACACCTACAGTCAATTTAAAGTCACCAGTTAACCTAACCTGCATGTCTTTGGACTGTGGGGGAAACCGGAGCACCCGGAGGAAACCCACGTGGACACGGGGAGAGCATGCAAACTCCACACAGAAAGGCCCTTGTCGGCCATGGGGCTTGAACCTGGACCTTCTTGCTGTGAGGCGACAACGCTAACCACTACATCACCATGCCGCCCCAAATGTGCAATTATCATGACTAATTGTGCAATACATTCACCTATTACTGTGCAATAACCCACTGTATCATAGGTCACACCCTAGATACATAGAACTACTTTTTTAAGCAGTTCTTGAAAAAACATTGATCTTTTTTATTGAGTTGTCTATCTATCTATATAGATATCTGCATATATTTGTTTATCCTTTTACTTGAATGTTTATCTTGTACAGATCTGACTCCCTCCCCCTTAATACTAAGTGTTTGTTTGAATACACTGACTGGATTGCGTGCTTCAGTTGCACTGTACAGTACGGTGCAGTGACAATAAAGGAATCTTGACTCTATATATGTCATGATCCACCCCAGACATCCACTCCGGAGATTTATTATCTCCCAGCTCAGTGCAATCCGGATCCGGGACGGGACTTCCATCTTGCCGGCATTCACTTCCTGGTCTGCTCTGCTGTGTATAAATAGGCAGTTCTCAGAAGGGGACTTTGCTAGAATGTCTTGTCTGTTTCTCACATTGTCTCTGCCATTTTGCTTCCTGGATTTTTGCTCCCTGTTTTTGCCTATTCTTTGCCACAGTTTTTGCACTCTCGTCATGCCATTTTTTTCATGTTTTTGTGCTACCTTTTTTTGTTTACAGTATTTTTTTTTTTTGTCTGGACAATTTTTGCTATTTTTGTTTGTTTATTCTCTTGGACTTTAATTAAATCTTTTTTTATTCATTGGATTTTCTGGTTGGTGTTTCTGCTTTTGGATCCTACTCACCACATCTTGTCACCCATAACAGTACTTTCTGGCCAACATGGATCCAGCAGAACTGAACCATCTGAGAATGGCTATGCAGCAGCAAGGAGCCCTCCTCGGGACCCACCAAAAGGAACTCAGGCAGATCACCCAGAACCTGGCCAGCCTGTCTGACTCACTCAACCTCCTAGCCACGCAACTCCAGCACTCCCAAGCCATGCCTACCCCTGCCCAGCCATCTCTTTCTTCACCTCCCACCACCACCGCTCTCCATGAACCAAGACTCTCTTTGCCTCAGACCTACAGTGGAGAACCAGGTACCTGCAGATATTTATTTTTTTTGTCACAGTGTTTGTTGATCTTGGAGCTTCAACCTCTGGCTTTCCCCACAGAATGCTCCCAGGTAGCCTATACCATCACGCTCCTCACCGGCAAGGCCAGGGAATGGGGGATGGTGGTCTGGGATGCCAACGTGCCCTGTTGTTCCAGCTTCAAGGAATTCTCTGAGGAAATGAGGCGAACATTCAATTGCTCTCTGTCCAGCCAGGAGGTGGCAAGAGAGCTCATGGAGCTGTGACAGTGGTCCCAATCTACCTTACATTATGCCATTGAGTTCTGGACATTGGCAGCATCATGCGGTTGGAACAAGAGTGTCCTGGTCGATGCGTTCCTACATGGCTTATCTGACGCCATCAAGGATGAACTCATCTTGCAGGAACTGCCATCAGACCTCTCCAGCCTGATGGACCTTGCCAATCGTATTGACACACAGGTTCAACAACGGAGGAGAGAGAGAGAGGAGCCACCTCAATTTCAACCCCTCTCCACCACCTGCCTCATCCGTTGAACCCATGCAGGTAGATTGGGCACGGGTGTCAGAGGAGGAACGACTGCACCGATGGAGCATGGGGGCTTGCTTCTACTGTGGTCAGCAGGGACACATCTGCCAAGCCTGCCTGCTAAAAGGACGAGCCCACCAGTGAATCAAGGGGTCCTGGTGGGCAATGCTCAGAACCAGTCCCCTGCCAACTGACCGTTGCTCCCTGTTATCACTCTCAACAACCGGCATCACCATCTTCAGGCGCTCATCAACTCAGGGGTGGACAGGAACCTGATCTGCTCCACCACCGCCAAGGATCTTGGAATCCCTTTACTCGCCCTTGAGGTCCCTCTCACTGTCCTGACACTCCGTGGCACTGGCTTGACCACCATCACTCACCTCACCACCCTGCTCACCCTAAGGATTTCAGGTAATCACTCCAAAACTATACAACTTCACATCATGAACAACCTTCACGTTCCCGTTATTCTTGGATTACCCTGGTTGATGCAGCACAACCCCCACTTAAATTGGACTGACCACACCATCTTTGGCTGGAGTCCTTCCTGCCTGGCCTCCTGTCTGAACTCTGCTCTGCCTCCCGCCAAACCACCTCTACCCTCAGCCAGCAAGTTTCCCAACCTTTCTCATGTCCCTCCAGAGTATCTGGACCTTAAGCTTGTCTTCAGTAAGACCTGAGCAGTGTCTCTTCCCTCTCATAGGCCTTATGACTGTGGTATTGACCTCCTGCCAGGGACAGCGCCACCCAAGGGACATCTCTACTCTCTTTCCCCTGCCGAGAGACAGACCATGGGGAAATACATCACTGAGTCTCTGGCAGCTGGGATCATCCACCCTTCCTCCTCTACGGCAGGGTTGGGATTCTTTGTGGAGAAGAAAGACAAGTCACTCTGCCCCTGGATTTACTATCAAGGTCTCAATGCCATCACAGTCAAGAACTGCTATCCACTACCACTTATGACTACAGCCTTCGGACTACTCCAGGGAGCCAAGGTGTTCACTAAACTGGACTTGCGCAACACCTATCACCTAGTTAGGATCAGGGAAGGGGACGAGTGGAAGATGGCCTTCAACACCACCACAGGCCACTATAAGTACCTCGTAGTCCCTTTCGGCCTGACTAATGTGCCTGCAGTATTCCAGGCATTGGTTAATGATGTCTTGAGGGACTTTCTTAACACCTTTTGTCTTTGTTTACTTGGACAGTATCTTGATTTTTCTCTCACTCCCTGGAGGAACATCAGGGTCACATCCGGCAGGTTCTTCAATGCCTGCTGGAGAATAAGCTGTTCGTTAAGGCAGAGAAGAGCGAGTTCCACCAAAGCTCTGTCTCGTTCCTGGAGTTCATCACTTCACCAACCAAGATCCAGATGGACCCCCTCAAGCTGGAGGCAGTCGCTGATTGGCCAACCCCATCTTCGAGATGAGCTCCAGCACTTCCTGGGGTTCACCAACTTTTACAGGCATTTCATCCGCAAATTCAGCACAGTATCCAGACCTCTCTCAGCCCTGACCTCAACCAAGACCAAGTTCAAGTGGGGGGAGGAAGCAGAGAGAGCCTTTTCCAGTCTCAAACACAGGTTTACCGCAGCACCCATTCTCACTATAAGGAAAGGCAAGTTTATTTATATAGCACATTTCATACACAGTGGCAGTTCAATGTGCTTTACAGAAGTAAAAGCAAAACAGTAAGCAATAGAAAATAAAATTACATAAAACTAATGGGGAAGAAAAAATAATAAGAATTAAATAGTAGAAATAAAATAATAAAATGAAATAAAAGTTCAATTAAAAAACAGCAGAATAAAAGTTAAGTAAAATGTAAAACATGCAGAGACTGTAAAAATAGTTTAAAACATGTAGAGATGACAATATTAATAATTTAGCAGAAAGCATCTGAAAACAGCTTGGTCTTTAAACTAGATTTGAAGCTGCCAACAGCAGGAGCATTTTTGATGTCCTCTGGCAGTTGGTTCCATAGCTGTACTGCATAGTAGCTAAAAGCTGCTTCACCACACTTTTTGTTTTAACAACAGGTTTTAACAGTAAATTTTTCTGCTGCGATCTGATTGGGTTAGGCCGCTGCAACATATCAGAGAGGTAATTGGGCCCTGTACCATTTAGAGATTTGTACACCAGCAGCAATGCTTTAAAGTAAATTCTGTAGCTTACTGGAAGCCAGTGAAGGGACCTTAGAATTGGAGTAATGTGCTCTGTTCTTTTTGTTCGTGTGAGAACCCTAGCTGCTGCATTTTGAACCAGCTGAAGTTGTTTGATGGTCTTTTTCACAGGCCTGCCAAAAAGGCCATTGCAGTAATCAACCCTACTAGAGATGAAGGCATGTATCAGTTTTTCCAGATCATTTTTTGACATGAGTCCTCTTAGTTTGGAAATGTTTTTTAGGTGATAAAATGCTGTTTTAGTGATTGCTTTCATGTGACTGTCAAAGTTTAGCTCGCGGTCAATGAAAACACTAAGATTTTTAACCATTTATTTTGTTTTAATCCCCTTTGTGTCAAGAATAGTGGCAATCCTGAGTCTTTCATCTTTTTTTTTCCCAAATAGAATTACTTCTGTTTTATGTGGTCAGCTGAATTTTGTGACATCCAGTTGTTGATTTGATTGATACACTACACTGGTAGAGACATTCAAGGGGGGCATAATCATTGGGTGATAGAGCAAAATAAATTTGGGTGTCATCTGCATAGCAGTGATACAAAATTGAGTTGTTCTTGATAATTTGCCCAAGTGGGAGCATATAAAGGTTGAATAGTAATGGTCCAAGAATCGACCCCTGGGGGACACCACAGGTCAAGGACATTGATGTTGAGGAACAATTTCCCATGGTAACAAAGAAGCTTCTATCTTTTAAGTATGATTTTAACCAATTGATAACTTTACCAGTCAATCCAACCCAGTGTTCAAGTCGATATAGCAGTATGTTGTGATCAACAGTATCAAAAGCTGCACTGAGTTCCAGTAATACCAGGACCGATGTTTTGCCTGCATCAGTAATAAATGACATACATCTTAAAACTTTAATCAGCGCTGTTTCAGTGCTATGATTGGCACGAAATCCTGACTGAAAGTTATCAAAACAGCTGTTTGATATCAAGAAGGCAGTTAATTGATTGAAGACTTTTTTTTTTTTCAAGGATTTTCCCGATGAATGGTAGATTTGATATTGGCCTGTAGTTATTTAATACTGAAGCATCCAGATTATTCTTTTTAAGCAGGGGCTTTACAATGGCTTTTTTCAGGGACACAGGAACAATGCCAGTCTCTAGGGATGTATTTATGATTTGAAGCACATCTGTAATTATAAGATGAACAGACTAAAAGTTGGTGGGCAGAATGTCCAATTCAGATTTTGAGGAACTGAGATTTTGTATAGTCCCCCCCCCCCCCCCCCCAAGAGTCTCATCAATTAAACAAAATTCTGACATTGTGTTGAAGTTATCTGTCTGTGTCACTGGTAATTGCAGTTTTTCAAGTATTTGCAACTGAGATATATTATGAGCAATTTTCTGCCGTATTTTTATCAATTTTACCTTTGAAGAAGGATGCAAACTCATTGCATTTATTAACTGAGAGAAGTTCAGGTGCTAATTGTGGTGGGGGATTAGTTAGCTTCTCTACTGTTGAAAATAGCACACGGGCATTGTTCATATTCTTGTTGATGTTGGAGAAGAAAGACCGTCTTGCTTTACGAATTTCATAATTATATTTACAAAGCATCTCTTTATGGATTTGATAATGGATGTGAAGTTTAGATTTGCGCCATTTTTTCTTTCAGTCTTTCTACATTCTCTCTTTAGCAGTTTAACAGCTGGGTATTGCTTCCATGGTGCTTTCTGCTTGTCATTGACTTTTTTTTTTTTTTGAATGGAGCAATATCATCCATAATTTGGGTCATATTTAAATTAAAAATTTCCAGTAAATCATCTACAGAGTCTAACATTTTGGTTGAGATCCGAGAGAGCTTGCTCAAAAAGAACACGTGTTGTCATTTATGACTCTCCTACCCATAGTCGTTGAGCTGTTCTGAATGTGGGGAGACATAGAAACATCAGAAACACAAAAATGATCAGATAAGGCCAGGTCAACAACAGTAGTAGAAACAGTAAGACCCTTTGTGATGACGAGGTCAAGGGTATGACCACGAGAGTGGGTTGGCCCCTGTACATGTTGTTGTACTAGGTTGAAGTTGTCAATAAGTGCAAGTAGTTCTTTGGCATAAGTGTTTTCATGATTATCTACATGCAAGTTAAAATCCCCAGATATAATAAGACAGTCAAACTCTAAGCAAATGACTGATAACAGTTCACCAAACTCTTCCAGAAAAACTTTGGCTGAATGTCTCGGAGGCCTGTAAATAGTTAATAATATGTTAGGAGAGCATGTAACAAGTGCACATAAGTGTTCAAAGGATGTAAAATCACCAAGTGAGGATTGTTTACATTGAAAAGAGACTTTGAATATATTTGCTATCCCTCCACCTTTCCCCTGTCGGGTAACATTCATAAAATTAAAATTTGGGGGAGTTGCTTCAATAAGGGTGGTAGCACTATTTGCTTGATCCAGCCAAGTTTCAGTTAGAAGCAAAAAATCAAGATTGTGTTTGCAGATAAGGTTATTAATTAAAAATGACTTGTTTGAAAGTGATCTAACATTCAGAAGAGCTAGCTTTACGGAAAGTCTAGAAGTAATATCCGCTTGGGCATTCTGATATTGTTTTGAAACAGGAAGGAGACTAGACTGGCTTACCCCCTGGGTTAAATATGCTCTGTTTTCTATTTCTTATCAACACAGGAATAGAGAATGACACAGGCATACTGGGTCCCAGCTTGTTTTCAAAACTACACCCAATGCAGGGACCCACAGCACATCATACAAGACTTTCTGTATGTTCCATTTGGTTTGACGGTGAAAGAATTGGAGATGTCATGTATCTTTTAGATGGTGAAAAAGATTGGTAGCCAGCTGAAAGTCCTGGGCGAACACAGTTCAGTCTGTTGGTTAATTTTTGATGAACTGGGTACACTGCTTGTCGCGACAGATTTGGGCTGGAAAAAGAGTGTAGCCATTGGCAGCAGTCTCTGCATACTATTAGGGAAATCCATGCAGGGAGAAGACGGAGATGGTACAATAAAATCAGAAGAGCGAGACTTTGGTGAGGTCTTTGTAAGTGTCTCCATGACTGTCTCTGTGGTGACTGTCTCCCTGATGGTCTCTGTGATGCTTGCATGGGGTCGAGATGTGGATGATACAGCCTTGACATGATTATCTTTAGTCAGGTCCTCAATCTGGATGGAATTGCATGATAAAATCGCATGCTCACATTCTCTGTGTGATTGTTGATGTCCTTGGCAGTCTGCCCCAGATGGTTCTTGGCAGTCTGCCCCAGATGGCTGTGTGTCCTTGGTGAAGACTTGCATATATGATTGTTTTGGCTTTGCGGAGGTAACTAGGTCAGTCTGCGACATCTTATCAACTGTTTTCCTCAATGTTGGCTGAGAAATTGCAAGTCTATAATGATCTGCTAAGACTTTGGTCCCAATCCAGCTGAGTTCAGTGCTATTTGGCTTGAAGAATTCTCTGCCATTCCAGAAAAGGTTAAAATTGTCTATGAAGTTCATACCAGATGAAAACAAGTTTTTCCAAGCCAAGTGTTAAGACTGAAGAGTTGAGTAAATGCAAAGCTTCCCCTTGCAGGGAGTGGGCCACTGATAAAAGATTGTATTCCAGTCTTATAGAGATCAGAAAGTTTTCTGAAATCATCTTGGACAAACAGCTGTTCTCTGAAAACATCATTTGCTCCCACATGCACAACAATACGTTTGATAGTTTTATGCTCAGACATGAGCTTCAAAATGCTGTCTCTGGTGTCAGAGATGGATGCATTTGGAAGGCAGCAAATAATCATCCCATGTCCTTTTAAATGTCTTACAGTGGAATCACCAAGAACAAGGGTTGTGGGATCAGGTGGTGTTACGAGCTGCTTTTTGCCTCTTCCCACAGCTCTTCGGTTTTGGTGTGATCTCTTTTTACGATGCATTTGTCCGCCTGAAAATTCCGCTTCCACATCCTTGAGGCATTCAAATTTGTTCTGAAGCCTTATGGGCTGTGGATTTTCCATAGGATTGTAAATCCTATTGTAATTTGTAGACCTAGCTCTATTTCTAATAGCATGGCTGTGGAGCATGGGTTGCATAGTATCAGAACGAGCTGGTGTTGAGGTAATTACTCTTCTGTTTTTATTTTTGGGCCTGCCACCCATCATGTGCCAGTTTTCTGTACTCATATTTTGCCCTGTTAGATCGATGAATTCATCCACTCGATCTGCAATGCCATCGGGGTGCATTCTCTGCATTCTCAGCCATTGTTTCTGTACTCCTTTCCTGAGATATCGCTCTTAATTCATCCGTCTTTGGCAGAGCATCAATCTTTGATTCCAGGATAGAAATCCTCTGTTCTAGTTCTGTGCATTTTCTGCAAGATCTCCTGGATTTTTTTGCCCCCTGGCATTTTGTTTTAAAAGCTAACTTATAAAGATGAAAAATAAAATGAAAAAAATAGTGGAAATTAAATTAAAAGCTTATAAAGATGAAAAAATAGTGGAAATTAAATAAGAAAGTAAAGTAAAATAAAGATCAAGCAGGAGCAAAGCGTACCCGATTCTACCAAGCAGTTTATAATCAAGGTCGATGCCTCCAAGTCAGGGGTTGTTGCCATTCTATCCCAGAGGGCCAATGACAACAAGGTCCACCCATGCTCCTTCTCCTGCCGGCTATCCCCAGCCAAACGAAACTACGACATCGGCGACCGTGAACTACTGGCCATGAAACTAGCCTTGGAGGAGTGGAGGCACTGGCTCGAAGGGTCTGACCTCCCATTCCTAGTCTGGACCGACAATTAAAACCTGGAAGTATCTCAAGTCTGCCAAACGTCTCAACTCCCATCAAGCCTGTTGGTCTCTCTTTCCCGATTCAACTTCATGCACTCCTACTGCCCAGGCTCCAAGAACAGCAAACCCAATGCCCTGTCCAGGATGTTCTCCTCCCACCAAGAGGAATCCAAGCCACCCGAGATCATCCTTCCTCCATGCTGCCTAGTGGGAGCCACTATTCTAGAGGTTGAGATGCTCATGCAGAAGGCCCTGGAGCAGGAACCCAGTGAAGGTAACTCCAACAATATTCCTCGTAACCATCTGTTTGTCCCCGGTCATGTGCAAACTCAGGTGCTGCAGTGGGGTCATGGTTCCAAGTTGGCCTGTCATCCGGGAGCCGCCCGAACCCTGGCTCTCATCCAGCAGCACTTTTGGTGACTATCCATCAAGGAGGATGTCCAGGAGTTCGTGGCAGCCTGCGACACATGCTCCCAGAACAAGACACCCAATTGACCCCCTGCTGGCCTACTGAGACCCCTTCCTACTCCACATTGACCTTGGTCTCACATCGCCCTGGACTTCATCACAGGACTCCCCAATTCAGGTGGCAATACATGCATCCTCACTGTCATTCACCATTTTTCTAAAGGGGTGTTCACACGGCACATGTTTGCATCGATGCTGCACCGATGTATTTTGTTGTGATGTATCTTACACCGGTGTAAATTTTGTGGAGTGTTCACATGTCACAAACCTGCTTACTAGAGAGAAGCGTGTTAGCACCGGTGCAGCCCCACTTGCGGTCACACGGCAGTTTTTGCGACCATGCTATACAATAGTAATAATGCAGAAATGAAATAGGCACATGGTGAAAATATACTTCCTTTTCCCGGTTGTCATGGCATCACCAAGCACCAGGAAAACAACGTGGATGAAGACACCAGTGTTGCCAGATACTGCTAACATTTTCCAGCCCAAAATATGTTTAAATCCACCAAAAGGCACTTAAAACCACCCAATCTGGCAACACTGGAAGACACGCAGTTCTGTTGCTGTTGATATTCACCATTTTGGAAGCGCAAAATACCAGGATGCAAATTATGCAATGCCTATATATAATCAACTCTCCTCATGCGTAGCGAGTCTACCCCTGTAGTGTTCAGACATCCCTCTTCAAGAAGGTAATCAACCCATGTCCTGTTAGACTGGCATTACCACTCACCATGCGACGTGTTCACCCTACCTTTCATGTATCACAGCTTAAACCTCTGGTTTCCAGTCCACTGCTTCAACCCTGAACAAACGGACTCAAAATGGTTGCAAGTGGTGCCTGAACATCTTTTCCTTGGACCTTTTTCTTGATGACTAGAGTCTACAAGTCATTAATGAGATGGTACCAGCAGAAATACATGGAGTTAAGTGATTTTATATCTTTGTGTTTTTAACCATGCACTAGCATAGCTGCACCTGTTGGCGAGATTAAAGTTAGATATTGGCATACACAGATGCTTTACAAGACCAACAGGGAGAGACACTGCTTTCATCTGACCTTTTGCTATTGGCAAACTGTTGGATTACCATGCTGCAGAGTGAAGACAGACATTAAGCTTTCTCCTCCTCCCTGTTACACTCTACCACCTTGGATTTCCATCGCTCATGCCTGGGCTGTCAAGGCCAACGTGAAGTGTGAATAAATTGCATCTATATGGACTGTGTTGGAATGGACAAATTCATAACCCTTGGGGAAAAGAAATAAGATTTGAAAGGGGGAAAAGTGAACTGTGGGTAAATACCGTATGTAAGGACTGTGTGTGAAGTGAGAACTCGTATCCTTTGAAGAGAAAGAAGAGGATACATGAAAGTTAACATAGAAATAGAAATCTTTGTCACTGTAACATGCCCAAACTAACTCATACCCCCACTCAGAGTCTCTTGAACTAAGTAACACATCCAGATTTCTTGCAGCTGCATTACACCAAGCTAAGCTGGAGCCACCCATGTTCACTGGTGGTGTAACCAATCCTGAAGAATGGCTATAGTCTGTTAATACTTACAGATCATCCCTGGATTTGACAGATGCTCAGATCATCCAAGAGCTGCCATGCTTCCAAGCTAAAGAACCAAAGAAATGGTTCAGTTTGCTGAACACTCATGTTGTTACTTGGGCTGACTTTTGTGACCTATTCAGAATGGTCTTCCTACCTGCTGATAATCAGGAATGTATCATGAGAGGCATCCTGGACCACATCCAGAGTCCTCAGGAGCCCTTACCCACTTTTGTTGCTCACATGCTCAGTGAATTCAAAAAGTTGAAAAGCTCACCATCAAAGGAAGAACAAATTGAGCTTCTGTAAGCATGCCCAAGAAAAATACAGAATCGCACTTTATGGCACACCAGCTAATGTTATGTGCACATGAGCTTCACTCTGTCCTTGGTCCTGGAACCACACAGCAGCCTCAAACAGGTGAGAAGTAAACCTGATAATGAAACCTACTGCTTCAAATGCTCCATGCCAGGATTCACATATTGCACCTGCCCTAGTTGCTCTTCAGCAGGCAAAGGATCCACATGTCCTCCCAAGCCTAACATTAAATCACCACAAGCTCTGTCACCAGATTGGAGCCCTGATGCAACTGCTGTGAGAACCAGTGAAGGGGGCACAATGGTGGAGATCAGACAAACTGGCAGGAAGCAGGGAATCTTCCAGGGGGAGAGGACATTTCACAGAGGCAACCCTCCCCCCAGACACTGACTCTGCCTCCCTCACTCTCATCCAGTCCACTTGAGCAGCCTGTGATCAGTCATGTAGAAAATGAGACTTCAGTCACCATGGAACACCCCCTTTAAAGTAAAGGTAAACTTTAAAGGTGCAGCACTGGATGCCATGCTTGACAAAGGTGCATCACTCTCAGCCATGAGGGTAGACTTAGCTCCACAAAACATTCAAGGTCTACCCTTAACCAGTTAATGATCAGCCCCACCAGGTCTGCTTGCTAATGGTCCAACTTGAGACCTGCAAGGTATCACCTGGCTAACCATTGGGTTTATGGACAAGTGTGTCTACCAGTGGTTTGCTGTTATCCCTGATCTCTCTTCTCCCTTAGTTCTAGGGATGGATTTTATGCTACATGCTGGCCTGACCATACATATACCTACCAGAACAGTCGTCATGGGTGACTGCCCACCTTGTTTCCATGACCTCGAGTGTAGTATCCTGCCCTATGAACTAAGGAATCACCTTAACTATTAGGGCAGGCTCTGGGTTCTTAATTTTGTTTGTGTGTGGTGCAGTATTAACCTTAATAAAATGTAATTAACGAAGACTTTTTTTTTTCTTTTCAGAAATAAGGTAAGTGCATAAGTTATTTGGTGCCTCCACTTAGTAGAACTTAAAATTAAATATAATGTAAAATCTAAGAATGAACAGAAATTTATCCAAGTTTAACTTGTCTTTTTTATATGAATAAAGTAATAAATACAAAGCAAATTATTTCACAAGGTACATGTTGACAATGTCTGTTACAGGAAAATACTTTCAATCTCATCTCATTATCTTGAGCCGCTTTATCCTGTTCTACAGGGTCGCAGGCAAGCTGGAGCCTATCCCAGCTGACTACAGACGAAAGGCGGGGTACACCCTGGACAAGTCGCCAGGTCATCACTGGGCTCTCTCAATATCAGTACCACTTATTATTCCCTGAATGCAATACTCTTTTCAAATTTAACATAAACCCTTGTGTGCACACAACCCAAAAAAAACAAATGGTGCGGGCCTGAATCGTGGCTTGTGAGCGGTGAGGTCTTAAACCGGACGACCGCTTCACTTAAACAAGCGAAATAAAATGCAATGAGTCGATCCAGTGTATTTGTAACCGTTTGTCCTCCCAGTCTGTCCTCAGTCAGTTTGTATGCTGCTTGTCAGGAATGGGGATGAATATTGTGAATGAATGAGGAGGGAAAGAGGAAAGAAAAACCCGGGGACTGCTGACTGGTCACACCTGCTGCCACTAGCCGCCGCTCGCCATCGAGGGTAAACAAAGGTCCAAGATGTGTGTCCTGGTCTGGATTCTCTGGTGAGCATATACATACGGCTCTAAATCACTCATATTCATAGTCTCTGTGCAATTCCGTGAGCTCCTTCCGAGTTCACATAGCATACTATAGCAACACACATTAACCCTTTGGTGACTGACCCCTTGAACATGGTTCCTCCAGGAACGATGACGTTTCAGTCGTCAAGACAACGGAAAAACTAAAATACAAGAGCATTTTGTTTTGTGCACAAGAGCATTGTGACGTATCTTTCTGTTTTTGTATTTTAGTTCTTCTGTTGTCTTGACAACTGAAAAGTCATAGTTCCTGGAGGAACCATTTTCAAGGGGTCAGTCACCAAAGGGTTAAACACATAGAGTAACGTTAGGCTACTACATTCAAATGTGTGTAAAATCACTACTAGCATGTTAGCACGAGCTAGACGCTCATCACGTTTAGCATTCATCACAAACAGTAGTAAAACGGTCCATATTTACCACAAACATACATAAACAACATTTACCTTCAGTACACCTTAGTATGCCCTGTTCTGCTGGTAAACTCTGTATTTAACACTGGAAATGAAGGTAATACTTGGCACGATAGCACACGCTACATCGCATGCATTTTTCCCGCTCATGTGTATCCCGTCGCTCTCTCTGTTGTTCCCTGTAAGTCCCGGATGTCCCTACCCCCTTAGCCTGTTTGATTGGATGAGAGGTTTTCATAACTATGGAAACCGAGCAAACTGACAGAATAAGGGTATGTTACAAAATGAGTACATCAGATGCCTATACACTGTAATAAACAACATTGCTTATTAACATATAATTCTCACATGTAATATCAACCATAGTTATTTTTAACCTTTTGTATGAAATATGAACTGACATGGATTTTATGTCATTATCTCAATCACAAAGAAATGCATTTTAATGAAATTAACTTATAAACAGAACTTATTTATCTTTTTAGATAGGTTTTTTTTTTTTTTTTTTTTTTTTTTTAAATCTAGACAGGGCTACACGAGGATGACAGACAGGATGCAGCTGACCTAGAGGGTGTAACCATGATGTTGCTCAACGTTCTGTCCTCTGCTCTCAATGACAAAGTGGAAGAAGCTAATTTGGAGGGAGATGGGGAAAAATGAGCTGTTGAGGCTACTTGAAACTACAGTCCTCTGTTCAATGGTCACCTTGGTCGCACATCCCTGGCCAAACATGTCATTAACACCAGAGATGCAAGGGCTGTCAACCTTCCCCTTTATCACACCTCTCCTGCAAAGAAGCAAATCATTGAAGAACAAGTACAGAAAATGCAGCAGGAAGGCATAATCAAGCCTGCATCAGGGTCATTGGCTGCCCCAGTGGTAACTGTAAACAGACCCCCAGGTGAGCCAAGATTCTGTGTGGACTTCCAAGGTCTTAATTAGCTGACAGTGAAGGACTCGTATCCTTTACCATGAGTTGATGAGTCTCTTGACTTCCTGTCCAGAGGGAAGTTTCTTACAACTCTGAACCATGCTTGAGGTTATTGGCAAGTAGCTGTTGCAGAAGAGTCAAAACCAAAAACTGCTTTCATTACATACTGGGGCCTGTTCCAAATCGGAGTCCTTCCCTTTGGCCTTTGCAATGCACCAGCAACATTTCAGAGGCTCATGAATGCTGTACTTGCTGGCCTTATCTAGAAGTCCTGTGCAGTGTACCTTGATGACATAGATGCTTTGCCCAACTTTGAACAGCATTTAGCAGACCTGGAGGAAGTCCTTGCTAGGCTGCAGTCAGTTGGTCTCTCGTTGAAACTGAGAAAGTGTCAGTTCTACCACAATGAACTCATTTTTCTTTGCTATCATGTCACCCCATCTGGTCTACACCCAGACCTGTACAAAGTGAGGGCTGCAATAGAGTTCAAGGTACCAACATCTCTGAAACAAGTGTGACAATTCCTTGTCTTAACATGTTATTACCATTGTTTTGTTCAGGATTATGCCTGGCATGCAGAATCACTCTTTGCTCTCACAAAAAAGGATGCCCTGTTCAGATGGGACAGCAAATGCCAAACAGCCATAGAGCTCCTGAAGAGCTGCATAACCTCTGTGCCTGTCCTGAGGTTCCCAGATTTTACATGTCCTTTCTTCATCCTCAGAGCTGCATTAATGCAAAGAGATGTTGAAGGCAGGGATGTAGCAGTGGCCTATGCAAGTTATGCTCTACACAATTCAGAGAAATCTTACTCAACCTTAGAGAAAGTGTGTATGGCAGTTATTTGGGCCTTGGAGCACTTCAGGCCACATGTGGAAGGCCTCCCTGTGACTGTCTTTACAGACCACAGCAGCCTTAGGTGGTTAATGTTCTATCTTTACCCTTTGCTAGGCTAGCCCAATGGTATCTTTATTTTCAGGACTTTGACTTCAGTATAGTCCACAAGCCTGGTGAATGTAACAAAGTGCTAGATGCCCTGTTTCGCAATCCTCTTCCTGCAACAGATACTCCCATGGATCTTTTGTCTGCACATGCAATGATTGGGAGTCTTGATCTCAGCGGTCTGCCCCCAGTGGTGCTGGCAGACCAACCCAGTGTGTGACAACTGCAGCTGGAGGGTCCAGTGACTGGTGAACTGCTCCATCAGTTGGAGGACAGCAGACAAACAGAGGATGGAAAAAATTGGTCCTTCACAGTATGCAGTTCAGGATGGTCTCCTCTACCTTCATGACTCAAAAGCAAAGTGTGGCTTACATCCACTGAAGCTTTATGCTCGTACTGCCATCTGTGGTTGCCTGCTTAAGTATTATCATGATCATCCCACAGCTGGACACCTAGCTATTGCAAAGACACTAGCACACCTATGGCTCAGGTTCTTTTGGCCAAACATTGCCAGTGATGTCAAAAAGTATGTGTTCTCTTGTCCTGTGTGCCAAGTCACTAAGCCAAGCCAGAAAAAGCCAGTTGGTCTTATGGTCCCCATTCAACCACAGAGACCCTGGGAGTACACTGACATTGACTACATTGGCCCACTGCCCCATACATCAATTGGAAATGCTTACATCCTTGTCTTTGTGGATTATTTTTCCAAGTGGCTAGAGGTGAGTGCAGTGAGGGAAGCAACAGCTCCGATTGCAGCTAACCAGTTCATCAGTGATGTCTTTTGCCTGACACGGTGCTCCCTCATACCTTATATCAGACAGAGGAACACCATTTGTGAGTGAGCTCTTCGAGCATGTTGTGTCTGCCCTTGGAACTGAGCACAGACTCACAACTGCATATAACCCACAGACAAACACAACCGAACATGTTAATTGCACTCTGAAAGCAGCCATATATGCATATGTGGGAGACAAACACACATCATGGGACAAGTTCATTCCCCAGATATGTTTTGCACTGTGCATGGCACCTCATGAGAGTACAGGTCTTAGTCCCTCTATGATGTTGTACGGATGAGAACTGGAGACTCCTCTTGACCTTGTCACTCAGCTCTCATTGGACAGAGTAGATGACCCAGGAGTCCCATACCCTGAAAACTTGAGAGCCTCACTGCAGGAAGCACATGATCATGCCCAAGCAGTGCTCAATACAAGTCACTGTGGGTGGTAAAAGAGAGCAACTGGACTTGCTTGAAGATTCTTGAAGACGTTTCACCTCTCATCCGAAAGGCTTCTTCAGTTCTGTCTGACTGGTAGGGAGCATCAAGTATTTATACTCATGGATGAAAAGCTCATCCAAGGTGTCATTGAGTCATCCTGTTGGTGTGGGTCACTGGGGGCTGGTTGTGAACGGCCTCGAGAGTCATTAGGATGATCAATGGATTGCCCGTTAGGATGATCAATGGAATGCTGATTCTCTGTCCTCCTGTGAGTCACTGAAAACAGCTGGGTTTTGGTGTGCATTCAGTTGTCTGGGAAGTGTGCCAAGGACTGCATTGTAGGTGGCTGATAAATGATGTCTTAGACCCCCACCTCTGTTCAGTGATGGCCGTTCCAGGTTGACAAAAATGGCTTCTTTAACTCCTCGCTCATACCAATGATCCTCTCTGGCTAAAATATGTACGTTGCAATCCTGAAATGAGTGTCCTTTGTTGTTAAGATGAAGGTAGACAGCAGAGTCCTGGCCTGAGGAACTGGCTCTCCTGTGTTGAGCCATGCGCTTGTGAAGTGGTTGTTTTGTTTCCCCAATATACGAGACTGTGCATTCCTCACACTGAATGGCATACACTACATTTTGTCCTGTTTGTGTCTGGGTGTTTTGTCCTTAGGGTGGACCAGTTTCTGCTTCAGGGTGTTACTGGGTCTGAAATGTACTGGAATGTTGTGTTTGAAGAAGATCCTCCTGAGTTTCTCAGATAGACCAGAAATGTAGGGAATGACAATGTCTTTGCATTTGTTCAAATGTTCTTGCGTTTGTTCAAGCAAGTCCAGTTGCTCTCTTTTACCACCCACAGTTTACTATGACCTGGATGACTGAGAATCTTCACAGACAATACAAGTCATGAGCAGCAAAAACACTACTACGACTGCAAATGTTGTGGAGTCTCCTACAGGACTGGAGACCTTGTCAGAGCGAAGGCTCACCCCAGATCAGATGCACTGTCCTCCTTCACAGCTAAGCTGGCCCCACTATACACTGGCCCATATCACATCTCCAGGAAGATGTCTGATGTGAACTAGACTCACCAAAGTTGACACTGGGGAAGACCCTGGGATTTTTCATGTAGTGAATCTACAGCCATTCTATACATGGGCTACAGCTTCAGCCAGCAAGCATACAAGACACATGAACTCTAAAACACAGAGCCCTGTTTTACTGGAGAACAGTGGGTCCCCTGTCATGGAGTGTCCGGATTCACCTCTTTCAAATGCTATTGACACAAGAGCTATTGATGTACTCACAGTTGTCCGTGTTGATAATGCCTGTCTCACTGACTCTGACTCCATTGACCCTGAGCAGAACTCTGTAGAAGAGACTGTTGAAAGGACTGTTAACATTGAAAACCATGACTGGCTGACTCTACCCCTACACTAACAGGCTGTTACAACCTGAGACCAAGATGAATCCCCAGGATCACCTCTGGGTGGACAGACAATAGGTGGACCAACCCTTACCATACTGTAAGATTTGGACTGAAGTGAAATTTTTGGTTCTTTGTTGTGAGCAACAACATTAACAACAACAACAAGCTATGTTCTTGTATGACTGTGATCTACATTTTCTATGCAGCCTGCCACAGAGGTAGTGTTTGTGTTATGCTGCACAAAAACAATTTTTTTCAATATTTAGAGAATTCATATGGGTTAGTTGTTTTACCCTGTTCCTTTAGAAAAAAAAGTGATTTCATGCTACACTTGTCTGAAAGGCTGAAGTTAATGTTTTACTTCTTTTGTGAATGTCATGAAGGACTTCTACTTTGTGTGGTACTAGCATGTATACCAGTTACTTTATTATATTGCTGTGTTAACCCTGTTTGGTTCTGACAATTTAACTGCTTGGTCATGTATGAGAGCATGTTAAATAGAGACTGTATCTCAGTAGTGTATGGCTGGCGTCAGCCTTTCTCCCTGGGGGGTAGGTAGTAGTCAAAATTGTGAAATGTGCCTTTAAGACATGCTGTGTTACCTAGGGAGGCAGCATCATCAGCCCGCACTTGTGTTTTCTGTTAGTTGAGCCGCACACCTTGCAGGAAATTGAGGTCTGATAATGAGTTCCTATCCTTTTCGCTCCTCAACTTAAGAGTAACATTTAGGGAATGTGTGACTTCTATTTTCTTCATGTATGATAAGATAGAGCCATTCAACTGGGCATGGTAAGGTTGAAGTGTAGTAAGTTAATAAAGGACGAGTATTGTGGAAGTCCTAGAGTTCATGTGGATGTGCATTTTTGCCTTCCTCTCTTCTCCACACACTCCAAACTGCTTCAACCCAAGCATACGGATCCAAAACAGTTACAACACACATATGAGACTTCACACTGAAACAAAGACACGAGGTATCTATTGGCAAACTAATGAGGAACTGAACACAAAGGTTGTATAAATACAAATGGTTATAATAAACATGACAGGAATTCAAAGCAAAATGAGCTGAGAGCCATAATGTGGACCAAGAGCTGCAGTGCATGCTGACAGCGAAAGTTTGTGACACAAAATCTCAGATAAGCATGACACTGATATGAAAGTGCATACAATTGCAGTGCTATGTTTTATGGTTTACAGTTGTGCCTATCAGTAGCAACTAAATGAAAGTGCATCCCAGTGTCCAATGTATATTTGTTCACCTTTGTAATTCATTCAAAAAGACAGAATAATTTATGAATGGAAATTGTCCATACAAACATCCAGGTATTACAGTGTCTTGCAAAAGTATTCATCCCCCTTGGTGTTTGTCCTGTTTTGTCGCATTACAAGCTAGAATTAAAATGGAATTTTGGGGGGTTAGCACCATTTGATTAAGACAACATGCATACCACTTTAAATGTACAGTTATTTTGTGACACAAACAATAATTAAAAGGAAAAAAAAACAGAAAGCTGGAGTGCGCACAGGTATTCATTCCCTTTCATCTGAAACCCCTGAATAAGAGCTGGTCCAACAAATAACATCATAAGTCACATAATTACTTGATTAAGATCCACCTGTGTGCAAAGTGTCATATGATCTGTCACACGTTGTCTGTATAAAACAACTTGTTCTGGAAGGCCTCTGACTCTGTACCACTACTAAGCAACCCAGATAGCAGAGGGTCGTTGATTCGACGTGGAATCATCGGCATGTTCTTCGACCTATACGCCGTCGAATCACCGACGTTGATTCAACACCGCTTTGCTCATACGAGTTTCCGTTGAAACGACGTTGGAAAGTGGCTGGTGGTCGACAGAGAATAGACCCCCTTTCACCCTTTATTCAACTACGTATTTCGGTCGATTTATAGTTGAATTTTCGGCGATGATTCATCCAACTTTACTTCCTGTTTTATGTACAACAGGAAGGCTACAAATTAAGCAAAACAGGCTAAATTAAACTAGCTAACAATAAAGCATCGGGGCTCTTGCCTAGGATGAACACACACATGCATACTTCAACCATGAAAGTGAAACTTAATTTATATCAATGTGCGTAGGCTACGTCCTGTTTAATGTACAACAGGATATAAAAATGCATGCAACAATGCACCTCTCCTAATGTTTGTCAAGCTATCTAATGAGGCATAACTTTTAACATTTATAAGGAACAGAACACACTTGAACAAGTTCTTAGAAACATTTTATGATTTATTTATAATTGTGGCCTATTCCTCCTGCGGCGCAGACCTGTACATGGAAACAGAAAAACATAACCAAAATTAATTTGATGCAGCATTGATAAAGAAAGTCAGCAGTAGGCTATGGGTTTCTAAATGCCACCCTACCTCATTATTTGGACATGGGGAAAAACTATATTTAAAATCCAAAGAGGGATGGAGGGAGGAAAATTAAAACAAAAGAAAGAAATGAAATATAGAGTAGAGAATATTTGATAAAATTAAGGATGTTTTTATTCAGTAAACATTTAAAAAAATGTTCTACAACACTCTAGCCTAGTGACTTACCAGTAACAAAATAGACTTGAAGTATTCAGATCCGCTCTGCATAAAGCAGTTAAATCCTCTCTCTGTCTCCTGGCAGAAAGCTCCTTGGTTTGCTTGTCTCAATCACAGCTGGTATTCTGTAGAAAGACTTCTTTTCACCTTTCCCATCAGCTTTGTTAGAACACCCTAACACAGCACAAAAGTTTACCATTGTAGGTTTATGATGAACCAAGTGCCTCGTGGGTTCACATACCGCGCGCTGCCTTTATTTCCCCCAAATCACGAGTTTGTTGGTCTTCCAATGTGGCGCAGGGTTTGTTTACTTCCGGTTTTGGGTGACGTCAGTGAAAGGGGTCTAATGGGGGCATTACCGCCACCCACTGGATTGGGGTGTAAAGCAGTCTGAACAAAACGTGTAAACATAAACATAGGAGAAATGAACCCGTTTTTCTAACTCGTCCTCACTTAGTCTACTTTTCTTTTTTGATTAGTCTGGATTTGATATTGTAAATTTAAATGTGAATCAATGTATATTCATCGGACATGAACAAATGAATAAATCTTGAGTAATCTTGAGGCGTGTGTGTCCGGGGCGTGGTGTCGCGGGGGGGGGGGATCGAACGGACCCTCCGATCCCCCCTGGCTACGGGCCAGTTGCTCATCCTACCAATGTTGAAAACTGGCCGGCAAAAGTGACGATGGTTCAACGTCGTATATTCAACCTTCTCTGACGGTCGACAGATCAACCTTTACCCACGTTGATTCAACGGTGATAAATCGACCCTCTCAGACGGCGGAGAAATCGACGTTTCACGGCGCCGTTTCAACGTTGATTTTCTGACGTACGACGGAAACCGACCATTCTGACCAAAACTCTACGTCGTTTCAACGACCCTCTGCTATCGGGGAGGCAACATGAAAACCAAGGATCACTCCAAACAGATAAAAAAAGTTATGAAGAAGTAAAGATCAGGGTTGGGTTATAAAAAAATATTCCAAACTTTGAATATCTCATGAAGCACCATTAAATCCATGATAGAAAAGTAGAAAGAATATGGCACCACTACAAACCTGACAAGAGAAGGCCGTCCACCAAAACTCACAGACTGGGCAAGGAGGGCATTAATCAGAGATGCAACAAAGACACCAAAGATAACACTGAAGGAACTGCAAAGATCCACAGTGGAGATGGGAGTATCTGTCCATAGGACCACTTTAAGCCATACACTCCACAGATCGTGGCTTTATGGAACAGCGGCCAGAAAAAAAAGCCATTGCTTCACATAAAAAAAGAGAAAACACATTTGAAGTTTGCCCAACAGCATGTGGCAGACTGCACAAACACATGGAAAAAAGTTTCTCTGGTCAGATGAGACTAAAGTTCAACTTTTGGCCATTATGGGAGATGCCATGTGTGGCGCAAACCCAACACTCCCCATCACTGTGAGAACACCATTCCTACAGTGAAGCATGGTGATGGCAACCTCATGCTGTGGGGATGTTTTTCATCTGCAGGGACAGGAAAGCTGGTCAGAATTGAAGGAAAAATGGATGGCATTAAATACAGAGCAATTCTGGAGGAAAACCTGTTTGAGTCTGCCAGAGGTTTGAGACTGGGACCAAGGTTCACATTCCAGCAGGACAATGACCCTAAACATGACCCTAAAATGACCCTAAAGCTACACTGGAGTGGTTTGAAAGGAAACATTTAAAGGAGAACTGAAGACCATTTTTTTATTGTCAAAATTCAATTAATATCTTTTTATTAAATATAGGAATGCATGTTTAATAGCTATTTTGTTATTGCTGTAGCAAGTTATGAGTGTTTGAAATATGCTATGTAATATATCAGTCTATATGTCAAAACAATGGGCATAAACGAGATTCGTTGAGACCTGTGCGAGGCATTGTAGGATGGAAGTAAAACGTACAGTGGAAATCAAAGTGACCAACATCTGTCAATGTTGTCAAAAGACGCGTGCACTCTATTTTGAATGCTGATGTAATCAAGCCGGAAGTTTTGTTTGTTTTGATAGCAATCAGGAAAGTTTGAAAAAAAGTAGGCAGTAATCGTTATTAAACTTGTTTTAGTGAAATATTTCGTGTGGAAAGCAGTTTTCAAGATGGCTTCACTGACACCTGGCTGACACTTCACATTTCGAAGTCTCGCACAAGTCTCGTGAAGATCGCGTGGATAAGTGATGCCTGCCATGGACCAAACAAACTAAATTCAATGGCTAAAAACCGAAGAGGCCAATAAGTATAATATTTAATTGCAATTAGTTACCAAAATGAGTCACGATATAAGGTTACTAAAACTGAAAACGTAATTGAATAACACATCTCATCTCATTATCTTTAGCTGCTTTATCCTGTTCTACAGGGTCACAGGCAAGCTGGAGCCTATCCCAGCTGACTACAGGTGAAAGGCGGGATACACCCTGGTCGCCAGGTCATCACAGGGCTGACACATAGACAACCATTCACACTCACACCTACGGTCAATTTAGAGTCACCAGTTAACCGAACCTGCATGTCTTTGGACTGTGGGGGAAACCGGAGCACCCGGAGGAAACCCATGTGGACATGGGGAGAACATGCAAACTCCGCACAGAAAGGCCCTCGTCGGCCACAGGGCTCGAACCCGGACCTTCTTGCTGTGAGGCGACAGCGCTAACCACTACACCACCATGCCGCCCTTGAATAACACATTAATTAAGAAATAAAGCAAGTTTAAAAATTACTTTTGCTTCAAGGAAAAAATAAGAAAACATATTTGGAGTTTGCCCAACAGCATATGGCAGACTCCCCAAACACATGGATGAAGATTCTCTGGTCAGATGAGACTAAAATTGAACTTTTTGGCCATCATGGGTGACGCCATGTGTGGCACAAACCCGACATTTCCCATCACCCCGAGATTACCATTCCTACAGTGAAGCATGGTGGTGGCAGTATATTGCTGTGGGGATGTTTTTCATCTGCAGGGACAGAAAAGCTGGTCAGGACTGAAAGATGGATGGCACTAAAGACAGGGCGATTCTGGAGTAAAACCTGCTTGAGTTGGCCAGAGGTTTGAGACTGGGATGAAGGTTCACATTCCAGTAGGACAATGACCCTAAACATACTGATAAAGCTACACTGGAGTGGTTTAAAGGGAAACATTTAAATGTTTTGGAATGGCCTAGTCAAAGCCCAGACCTCAATCCAACTGAGAATCTGTGGCATAACTTGAAGATTGCTGTACACCAATGCAACCCATCTAACTTGAAGGAGTTGGGAGCAGTTTTGCCTAGAGGAATGGGCAAAATCCCAGTGGACAGATGTGCTAAGCTAATAGAGACATACCCCAAGAGACTCGCAGCTGTAATTGCAGCAAAACGTGGCTCTACAAAGTATTGACTTTGGGGGTTAATACCTATGCACATTCCAAATTTCAGTTTTTTCATCTTAATTATTGTGTCAAATTACAAAACAATTTGCACCTTTAAATTGGTAGGTATGTTGTGTAAATCAAATGGTGCTAACCCCCAAAAAAATCCATTTTAATTTCATCTTGTAATGCAACTAAACAGGACAAACACCAAGGGGGAATGAATACTTTTGCAAGACCGTGTAGATAGCCAAAAACAAGAATATAGTTGTATGGGAAGGTTCTCAGTCATCCAGGTCATCATAAACCATAGGTGCTAAAGAGTATCCCAAACTTTGATTATCCCATGGAGCACCATTAAATCCATTAAAGCAAAATGGAAAGAATATGGCATCACTACAAACCTGACAAGAGAAGGCCGCCCACCAAAACTCACAGACTGGGCAAGGAGCAAGTCCACAAGAATATAGTTGTACACAATACTATGTTAGACCCTTAATGAAGATCAGTGTAAAGTTAGTAAATCAAACAGTTGTTAAATCTGGCAAGAGATGAAATATCCCTCTCAGATTGGCTTTGAAACTCACCAGATCAATACATGTTGGGATAAAAAAGGGATGGTGCAGAGGGACAATCTGTGGCTCAGTCTTACATTTGTATTCATGATCAGTGTGTCGGATTCAGGTCATATTAACACTGAATGCACATTGTCAGTGAGCCAGAGGAAGAGACAGAGTGAGACACAAAACAGGTGGCCTAGCTTTGGTCCAGGCTGTTCTTGGAGTTTTGTTTGCTGTCAGAAGTAAAAACCATAATTCACTTTCAGATGCCTATTCCTTCACTCCCTGTATCTCTTTTTATATTTCTGTCACTCTCTCAAATACATAGTCCATCACTAAATAAGTTTTAGTAGGAAATAAATCCTTCCACCTGTAATAAGGTTGGTTCAAAGGAGTCACTAAATGATTATAATTTTAAAAACTGGTATACACTGGACTTTCAAATTTCTGAACATTAAAAAAAAATCATTTTAATTCCTCCAACTCACAGAGGTCATAATTCTTTTTAAACATCTTTGGGTACAGAAACTATTATTATTATTATTATTATTATTATTATTATTATTATTATAATTATTATTGTTGTTGTTGTGCTCTGTTTATCTCTGACAAATTCTAACTCCTGCATATTGAATAATGTACTGCAATAACTGATGTACTAAACTAATGGAGTCTTTTTTCTTTCATTTTTAGGCCTGTTTCTAGTCATCCATTGATGCTGCTGGATGACTAGAAACAGGCCTAAAACATCCATAAAAAGTGACTCAGTCAATCGTTTGAAAGACATTTTTCAAAGATGGAGTTGAAAAATGTTTAGTGACTCAAATTATTTCATTTTATGTCTTGAAGACTGACTTTAGGAATGAATGACTCACTTTATAAAGAGATTCACTGACATTTGAAATCCGAAAACAACTCATCGAATTCAGGAGGGTTCACAATGTACTCATGAAACTGAGTATTTGTATTGATCCTTCTCCTAATTAAGTAAATGGAGTAAAAAATTATACTGAGTTGGCAAGAGTTTATTTATATTGAGGTGCCAGTATATTAGCAATATCAGGGGAGTATTTAACAAACCAGCAGCTCAATGTGCACTATATGGCCAAATGTATGTGGAAACCTGGCCATCACAGCGACATGTGGACCTTCCCCCAAACTGTTGCTACAAACTTGGAATCGCACAGTCTAGAATGTCTTTGTATTCTGTAGCACTGAGTTTTCCTTTGAGATCTCAAATTGTTTCCGGCATGACAATGGCGTAGCTCATTTTCTTGTCTAGAAGTTCAGCACTTCTTGTACCTAACTTTTGCACTTGTTGTATGCCACTCTGAATAAAGGCATCTGCTAAATGCCATGTAATGTAATGGCCCTGCCTGTGGTTTGGAGAATGATTCTCAACAAGCAAACAAGCATATATGGTGTGACAGACTTACTATATGGATGCTTCACTGTATTGTATGTAAAGTGGTGCTTGAAAGTGTGTGAACCCTTTTAGAATTTTCTATATTTCTGCATAAATATGATCCAAAACATCATCAGATTTTCACATAAGTCCTAAAAGTAGTATGAAGGAAATTTAGTGAATAAACATTCCTATTCTCTGTGTTTGTGTGTTGAGCTCAAGTGGCCTAGTGTACTGAGAAGTTTTTTTTTTTCCCCACAAACTGTAATCACCTTTCTGTGTCCTTGGCTGGTGATAAGCAAGCTGCCTGGTCTCTGTCTCATGTTACGTTATGCCTGACCATGCGTCCGCAGTGCTTAATTAGAGCACACCGGTTTGTCTGCTTTAACAAAGAGCCGATGTCTAACTTCAAGGCCAAGCCTCGAGCCAATCACATGCAGATGCGAGCAGTAAGCGAATGCCTTTAGAGTATAATAGATAACAGCCACTAAGACACAACTCAGAGTGCGTACTCTCGGCATCACCTGAAGTGGTGTCGTCTTCTTCTTCTTCTTCTTCTTCTTTTTCCTTTCCTGTTTTATATCTCTGTTTTACATGATCTACTATAATAAATAACTGAAAAGACAACTGCTAAGCGTTCTGAAGTGTTTATTAGAAGTTTCCATTATAGTAGATAAAGAGAACGTGGTTTTAAAAAAAAAGAGACAAAAATATGATACTTGGTCATTCATTTATTGAGGAAAATGATCCAATATTACATATCTGTGAGTGGCAAAAGTAAGTGAACCTTTGCTTTCAGTATCTGCTGTGACCCCTTTGTGCAGCAATAACTGCAACTAAACATTTCTGGTAACTGTTGATCAGTCCTGCACACCGGCTTGGAGGAATTTTAGCCCATTCCTCCGTACAGAACAGCTTCAACTCTGGGATGTTGGTGGGATTCCTCAGATGAACTGCTCACTTCAGGTCCTTCCACAACATTTCGATTGGATTAAGGTCAGGACGTTGACTTGGCCATTCCAAAACATTAACTTTATTCTTCTTTAACCATCTTTGGTAGAACGACTTGTGTGCTCAGGATCGTTGTCTTGCTGCATGACCCACCTTCTCTTGAGATTCAGTTCATGGACAGATGTCCTGACATTTTCCTTTAGAATTTGCTGGTATAATTCAGAATTCATTGTTTCATCAATAATGGCAAGCCATCCTGGCCCAGATGCAGCAAAACAGGCCCAAACCATGATACTACCACCACCATGTTTCACAGATGGGATAAGGTTCTTATGCTGGAATGCAATGTTTTCCTTTCTCCAAACATAACACTTCTCATTTAAACCAAAAAGTTCTATTTTGGTCTCATTCATCCACAAAACATTTTTCTAATAGCCTTCTGGCTTGTCCACGTGAACTTTAGCAAACTGCAGATGAGCAGCAATGTTCTTTTTGGAGATCAGTGGCTTTCTCCTTGCAACCTTGCCATGCACATCGTTGTTGTTCAGTGTTCTCCTGATGGTGGACTCATGAACATGGACATTAGCCAATGTGAGAGAGGCCTTCAGTTGCTTAGACGTTACCCTGGGGTCCTTTGTGACCTCGCCGACTATTACATGCTGTGTCAGTGGGGGCGTGGTCAAGCGGCTGTCTGTGAATGGAGGGCAGAGTCAGGGAAGGTAAGTGGCAGAATCACTGCACCTGATGGGAATTAACCTGTGTTTGCGTGTCTTCCCCAGTGACCGCGCCCTCTAAGAGGAGAGGGAGAGCAGAGGAAGGGAACTCTCCCCAATCTGGACACTTGTGTGCGTGTGTGTGTGTGTGTGTGTGCGAACGAAATATAAGACATTGAAAAGCGCAATAAAAAAGTTTGAGACAACTCAGTTCTGGCCTGCCGTGCTTCTGTGCTCCACCCACCTTAAACTATTTCTCCAGTGGTGCTGAAACAAGGGACGGAGTACAGAAGAGAACAGCCCCATGGAGTCCTCCCCCTTCAAGGACCTGGTCCATGCCCTTGCCATGGCCCAACAGAGCCAGCACCAGGTGCTGGTCGCCCTCCGGAAGGAGCAGGAACAACGGTTCTAAGCCCTAGTGCTGGCGCAGCAGGAAGATCGCCAGGTGTCCCGGCACCTGCTCGCATCGGTGGGGTCCACCATCACCACCGCCGCAGACCCTCCCCACCTCACCCTAATGAAGATGGGTCCGCATGATGACCCCGAAGCCTTCTTCACTCTTTTTGAGCAGGCAGCAGAAGCATGAGGTTGGCCGATGGAACAAAGTGCGGTGCACCTCCTCCCCTGCTAACAGGCGAGGTGCAGGTGGATGCGCTACAGCTCCCTGCCAACAGTGAGCTGGTCTACGCCGACCTACGCAGGGCTGTCCTCCAACATGTGGGGCACACCCCGGAACAGCAATGGCAGCGCTTCCACGTGCTGCGCCTGGAAGAGGTCGGCCGGCCGGCCATTCGTGTTTGGCCAGCAACTCCGGGACACCTGCCAGCGGTGGCTGAGGACCGACAACTGCGACGCCAAGGGAATCATAGACCTGGTGGCGCTGGAACAATTCACAGCCTGACTTCCAGAAGGAACAGAGGAGTAGGTCCAGTGCCATCACCCCGGCCTCGCTGGATCAGGCCATCGAGCTGGCGGAGAACCATATGGCGGCTGTTCTGACAGCAGGACAGCGTGTCTCCTCTTCTCCCCTCTTTTTTCTCTCTCTCTCCCCTTCTGTTCCTCGTCCTCACCCCATTCCCCCACCGTGGAGGCGGGGGCTGGCTCCACCCCAGCCAGCACACCGCACCCATGGTGCCCTACCGTTTCCTACTTCTGTGTATGTGTCTTCCCCCCCTCAGGTGAGTGATGTCCGGAACACTGGTGCAGAGGGAGAGCCTGGGCCGGTAAGCTGGCGCTGCGGGGAGCCGGGGCACCTCCAGCATCAGTGCTCAGCGATGGAGGTGGGCACGGTGGTCCAGATCCCCGACGCACCAGGGACCACCCTCGATCAGGCCGGAGCGTATTGCATACTGGTGAGTATCCAAGGGGATATGTATCAGGCTTTGGTGGACTCTGGCTGTAATCAGACCTCAATCCACCAAAGCCTGGTGCAAGATGAGGCATTGGGGAGAACGCAATTTGTGAAGGTGTTGAGTGTGCATAGGGATGTTCACAACTACCCTTTAGTGTCGGTCCACATTCTATTTCGAGGGGAGAAATTTAGAGTAAAGGCAGTGGTTAATCCTCGCCTTACCCACTCGATAATTTTGGGGACTGATTGGCTGGGATTTAGGGAATTAATGGCACATTTAGTGAAGAATGGGGCCTGCCATAATTTAGCGTGGGGAGGTCCCGGTGTGGCATTGGTGGGAGCAGCTGTCACAGAGCCATCTCCATCATCACCGTGTCAGTTCTATTGGCCAGGGATTCACGGCGATGTCTGTAGGTGGTGTACCGGCGTGATGCGAATGCCAGTTCGTAAATCCCGCAGCCATTCCACAAGCGCCTTTGCGCCCTCTGCCATTAATTGAGACCCTGTTTGAAAGAATTGGGATGGATCTCGTCAGGCCATTTGATCGGTCAACATGAGCATATCGCTTTATTTTCGTTCTGGTGGACTATGCAAAGCGATATCCAGAAGCAGTGCCTCTTCGCAATATCTCAGCACGTAGTATTACAGAAGCACTCTATGAGTGTTCTATGACTATGAGGTGAGGGGAATGGACAGGGGTGGGGCGTTACAAATTTACCACCTCAATTTGCTAAAACTTTGGAACGAGGAAGTCCCCGTGGCGTTGGTGTCGGTGGTTCCAGAGAAGGTGGAGCTGGGGCCAGAGGTTCAAAAAGGAAAATTGACATCGCCCACCGCTCCGGTCCCCTGTGGAGACCACCTCTCCCCGACCCAACTCACAGAGGTCGCCCAGTTGCAGACAGAAATTTCTGACATGTTCTCACCCCTGCTCGGCTGCACCCACCTCATAGAACACCACACTGAGACGCCCCCAGGGGTAGTAGTGTGCAGCCACCCTTACAGACTGCCTGAACACAAAAAAGGTGGTTCAGGAAGAACTCGAGACCATGCTCAAAATGGGCATCGTTGAGGAGTCCCACAGTGACTGGAGCATTCTGGTGGTCTTGGTTCCCAAGGCCAACAGGTCAGTCCGGTTCTGTGTGGACTATAGAAAAGTCAACGCGGTGTCTAAATTTGATGCATACCCAATGCCTCGTATTGATGAGTTGCTCGATTGACTAGGCACGGCTCGTTTTTATTCGACACTGGATTTGACAAAGGGATCTTGGCAGATCCCCTTGACTCCTCTATCCTGAGAAAATGGCCTTTTCCAAACCATTTGGTTTACACCAGTTCATCATGCTTCCATTTGGGCTGTTTGGGGCGCCCGCTACATTCCAGCTGCTTATTGATAGGGTCCTCCGCCCCCACGCCACCTATGCGGCCGCATACTTGGATGATATTATTTATAGTAATGACTGGCCACGGCACTTAGAACACCTAAGGGCCATCCTTAGGTCGCTGAGGTGAGCGGGTCTCACAGCCAACCCAAAGAAGTGTGCGATTGGACGGGTGGAAGTACAGTATCTGGGCTTCCACTTGGGCAATGGGCAGGTGAGTCCCCAAATCAATAAGACAGCAGCAATTGTGGCCTGCCCAAGGCCCAGGATCAAAAAGGGGGTGAGACAGTTCCTGGGGCTGGCTGGCTACTATCATAGGTTTATACCTAATTATTCAGATATCACCAGCCCGCTGACTGATCTCACTAAAAAGGGGGCACCAGATCCAGTCCAGTGGACGGAGCAATGCCAGTGGGCTTTCTCTGAGGTAAAGGCTGCACTATGTGGGGAGCCACTGTTACACTGCCCTGACTTTTCTCTCCCCTTTATTTTGCAGACGGACGTGTCAGACAGAGGGCTGGGGGCTGTTCTGTCCCTGGAGGGGGAGGACCGTCCAGTGCTGTACTGTACATCAGCAGGAAGCTGTCGGTGCATGAAGGCAGGTACAGCACAATAGAAAAGGAATGCCTCACCATCAAGTGGGCAGTCCTCACCCTCCACTACTACCTGCTGGGGCACCCGTTCACCCTCTGTTCAGACCATTTATTTTCCTCAATAAATAAATAAGTATAATATTTTTGTCTCATTTGTTTAACTGGGTTCTCTTTAATATATTTAATTTAATGTAGATGTATGGTCTTATTGCCCATGTTAAGACTCCTTAGCTCACTTTTTTTGTGAAGCACTTTGGCTCAACCCCTGTTGTTTTTAAATGTGCTATGTAAATAAATGACTTGACTTGATCTACTTTTAGGACTTGTGTGAAAATCTGATGATGTTTTAGGTCATATTTATGCAGAAATATAGAAAATTCTAAAGGGTTCACAAACTTTCAAGCACCACTGTATGTAACTAAGTCTGTCTATCAACAAAATTCTGGTCAGATTTTTGGTGGTGGCACAGTGCATAGTTTTTCACAATTCTGATAACATGTCACATATTAAAATATATCTCTGTTCCAAGTGGCTGCATCTTATACATGCTCACTGTCCATTTTATCACAACCCCAAATTAGAAAAAGTTGGGATTATATGTAAAATGTAAATAAATAAGAAAGCAGTGATTTCTAAATTTACTTTGACTTGTATTCATTGTATAGACAGTATGAACTCAAGGTATTTCATGCTTTGTCTGGTCAATTACATTTAATTTGTTCATAAACATCCATTCCTGCATTTCAGGCTAAGGGTGCTAAGGGTGACTAACCTTCATGCTCTGGTCACCTAATTGCTGAATAACTACCTTCACACAGTGCACCTGTTCTTGGCGAAAAGTTATCTCAGGGACCAAGTCAGGGGCAGTATATGCCCTTTGGACATTGCATGAAGAAAGAAGATCTGGAATGGTGTTAACAGAATCTGAGAGATGGAAAGCTGGTGAGATGGTGTCTCAGGTAAAAGCACCCCTATCTATGGGCAAATAGAAACATATGTAGACATGAAGGTGACTAAGATGAAGAAATACAGTGTTTTGCAAAAGTATTCATCCTCCTTGGTGTTTGTCCTATTTTGTCGCATTACAAGCTGGAATTAAAATGGATTTTGGGGGGGGGGTTAACACCATTTAATTTACACAACATGCCTACCAGTTTAAAGGTGCAAATGGTTTTGCAATTTGACACAAACAATAATTAAAATGAAAAAAAAAGAAATCTGGAGTGTGCATAGGTATTCTCCCACTTTCATCTGAAACCCCTAAATAAGAGCTAGTCCAGCCAATTAAATTCATAAGTTACATAATTAGTTGATTAAGCTCCACCTATGTGCAATCAAAGTGTCACATGATCTGTCACATGATGTCTGTATAAATCAACCTGTTCTGGAAGGACCCTGACTCTGCACCACTACTAAGCAAGCAACATGAAAAACAAGGAGCACTCCAAACAGATCAAAAACAAAGTTGTGGAGAAGTATAGAACAGGGTTGGGTTATTAAAAAAATAATAATAAATAAATAAATAATCCCAAATTTGAATATCCTATGGGCGGCACGGTGGTGTAGTGGTTAGCGCTGTCGCCTCACAGCAAGAAGGTCCTGGGTTCGAGCCCCGGGGCCGGCGAGGGCCTTTCTGTGTGGAGTTTGCATGTTCTCCCTGTGTCCGCGTGGGTTTCCTCCGGGGGCTCCGGTTTTCCCCACAGTCCAAAGACATGCAGGTTAGATTAACTGGTGACTCTAAATTGACCGTAGGTGTGAATGTGAGTGTGAGTGGTTGTCTGTGTCTATGTGTCAGCCCTGTGATGACCTGGCGACTTGTCCAGGGTGTACCCCGCCTTTCGCCCGTGGTCAGCTGGGATGGGCTCCAGCTTGCCTGCGACCCTGTAGAAGGATAAAGCAGCTAGAGATAATGAGATGAGATGAATATCCTATGGAGCACTATTAAATCCATTAGAGCAAAATGGAAAGAATATGGTACCACTACAAACCTGACAAGAGAAGGCCACCCACTAAAACTCACAGACCAGGCAAGGAGGGCATTAATCAGAGATGCAACAAAGACACCAAATATAACACTGAAGGAACTGCAAAGATCCACAGTGGAGATGGGAGTATCTGCCCTTCGGACCACTCCACAAAGTGAGGCTTTATGGAACAGTGGCCAGAAAAAAAAGCCATTGCTTCAAGGAAAAAATAAGAAAACATATTTGGAGTTTGCCCAACAGCATGTGGCAGACTCCCCAAACACATGGATAAAGATTCTCGGGTCAGATGAGACTAAAGTTGAACTTTTTGGCCATCATGGGTGACGCCATGTGTGGCGCAAACCCGACACTTCCCATCACCCCGAGATTACCATTCCTACAGTGAAGCATGGTGGTGGCAGTATATTGCTGTGGGGATGTTTTTCATCTGCAGGGACAGAAAAGCTGGTCAGGACTGAAAGAAACATGGATGGCACTAAATACAGGGCGATTCTGGAGGAAAACCTGTTTGAGTTGGCCAGAGGTTTGAGACTGGGATGAAGGTTCACATTCCAGTAGGACAATGACCCTAAACATACTGATAAAGCTACACTGGAGTGGTTTAAAGGGAAACATTTAAATGTTTTGGAATGGCCTAATCAAAGCCCAGACCTCAATCCAATTGAGAATCTGTGGCATAACTTGAAGATTGCTGTATACCAATGCAACCCATCTAACTTGAAGGAGTTGGAGCAGTTTTGCCTTGAAGAATGGGCAAAAATACCAGTGGCTAGATGTTCTAAGTTAATAGAGACATACCCTAAGAGACTCTCTCCTGTAATTGTAGCAAAATGTGGCTTTACAAAGTATTGACTTTGGGGGGTGAATACCTACAGTATGCACACTCCAGATTTATGTTTTTTCATCTTAATTATTGTTTGTGTCACAATATAAAACAATTTGCACCTTTAAATTGGTAGGCATGTTGTGTAAATCAAATGAAGCTAACTCCCCAAAAATCCATTTTATTACCAGCTTGTAATGCAGCAAAACAGGACAAGCACCAAGAGGGATAAATATTTTTGCAAGACACTGTACCGCATTGCCCATCATGTGGGTTACCAAGGGGCGCATCCCTCAGTGGAAAGTCAGGCTGAGGTCAAAAAGTATGTTACTGGCTGTGACAGTTTGTCACTGTCCACCAAATCATCTGGTACTAAAAACCAACTTTCTAAAAACCATCTTTCAAAACAGAACATCAGAAAGAAAAAAAAAACATGTTAAATTTTGGAGAATGTCACAACATACAAATTGCAACAATAAATGTTAGAACACTGCAAAAGGACATCAAGCTTACATTGGTAGTTAAAGCAGCTATTGATCTAAAAATTGATATACTAGCCCTATAGGAAGTGCATCAAATATTCTCTGGATTCTATGTGTTTGATGATTCACTTAAAGGATGGCAGTGGATATGGAGTGATCTCAAATGAAAATATGAATATGGAGTAGGAATACTCACGGCCACTCAGGTGAAATTGAAAGCATGCAAGGGATGTCTAGCTGCTCGTATAATCTCAGCTACACTTTGTGTAAAGAACCTAAGGTTATTGGTTATCAATGTGTCTGCACCAACAGATGCTACTGAATCTAAATACACAAATACTTTATTCTATAGGCACTGAACAAAGTGAAAGAAAAACTTTGGAAAACTCCTAGATATAGACTGATAGCACTTGGTGATTTCAATGCCACCATCTCCTCTAAAATCAAAGGCAGTGATTCCTGGTAGTTTGTGTTGGGTCACAACAACTCTGACAAGGTTGATACAAATGGAAATGATAAACAATTACTAAAATGGTTCCTGAAAAATAACATGAGAATCACAAATTCATTATTTCAAACAAAACAAATTCATCATGAAATATGGAGGTATGCTGCTACTGGTAAGTGGAAGAGGATAGATTATATCTGTACATGTGATTGGATTTTCAAAATGGTGAAGTCATGTAGGGCGTACATTAGACCATCCAAACTATTTGATACTGATCACAGACTTCTGGTAATGAATATATCATTCCCCAAGACAAAATGTGATTTAAAATTCCAACTGAGTAGAAAAGTAACAACAACTTCCAAACTAAGCCTTGATCTTCAATCTTTATGAAAGGATGCAGAAATGCAGAACAAACTGATCAAATTGAATAGGAAGAAATTGACAAACTTAATGATATGATAACAGATAGCTAGAAGGGCTTGAGGAGGTATGCCCAAAAATAGATAACATAAAGAAGAAAGAACCATGGGAAGATGAACAACTTCTAGAATTCATCAAAGAGCTAAAAGGAAATTCTTCTCCTGATGAGACCAGGAAATTGCAGATCAAGATCAAAGAAAAGACTAAGAAATTGAAGAATGAGTATTTCACTGAACTGGCTCATATCAGCTCTGTAGCAGTGGCAAGAGAAGTTGAAAAATAATTTGCTATGGCAAAGAAACACACTATCACAACAAAGAGATCAAAGTTATCAATATCTCATGACAAACTGAAAAAACATTTTCAAGAACACTTTGCCACACATACACCAGAACTAGAGTTACCACCAGAGCTAGCCCAGCCAGAAAATGTCCCAAACTTAAAGGATATCAGAATAGAAGTGAATGAAGGGCTTCCAAATGCCAAAGAGATTGAAGATGTTTTGAAAACTTTCAAAAAGAACAAGCATGCTGGAACAGACAAAATGAAGACTGAAGGCTTGAAATACAGCTCCATCAAAAAACTAATTGATGCACTTATATTACTGTTTACTATGATGTGGACGAATATTGTCAAAAATTATTGGGGACTCTCAATTGGCACTGGATACTGGCAAAAATCACCATGAATAGACTGAAAAAGATCTATGAAAGCAATATAAGTGAAGCACAATTTGGATTTCATAGAAACTGATCAACAACAGATGCAATATTTATGCTGAAATCTGTAACTGACAAATACAAAGGAATGCTAATCACAGTTTACATAGACATCACTGCAGCAAATGATCACATTCTGAGAAATTTCCTGTTCAAAGTGTTGAAATTGAGAACTGGTGCATCACATCTGATTGCCATCTTGTACAAAATGTATCAGGGAACAATGACATAAATTCTAGGAATGAAAGGGAAGTTTGAAGTTTTAGTTGGATGTAGAAAAGGTCGTCAAGAATCACCATGCATTTTCAATTATTATTTTGATTTTGTCCTGAAGGTGGCTGCATGTGAGATTGATAGACAGTTTCCAGAAGGCTGGGGAATAGAATTTGAGTATAACATTCCATACCTATGTACAAATAGAGAACAGTGAAAAATTGGTAAACTCAGTGGTCTGCAGATTATCATATGGTTGCTATATGCAGATGACACGGTCCTCTTCAATAACCATATAGCAGAGGTGGAGAAGATAATGAACATCATGAACAATTCATACTCACATTTTGGACTTAACATCTCCTTCACCAAGACAAAAACCCAGGTATTCAACAATGAAGAACTTGCTATCAGACCATCACTGTTCTCAACTGATGGAAATGCCATAGAGAATATCAGTGAGTTCACGTATCTGGGCCAACTGATAAGTAACAAAGATCTGGGAAGTTTTACTGACCTACCTGTTTTAAAAGTGATTGGGAAGTTTAACGAGATGAGACATGGCATTAATATGGCAACGCAAATGAAGACAATGGAGGCATGTGTTAGATCTTGTCTCACATATGGAATTCAAGAATGGTATATAAATGAAGTGCATATAGATAAGCTGTAAACTTGTTGGATGGAATTGTTGAGACAAATGGTTAAAGGTGGCTGGAGTCAACTGCCAACTCCTGAAGGTGCTGAAGAAAAAGAATACAGACTAAGATACTCTAATGCTGATATTCTAAGGATAACCAAGAGTGATAGTCTCAGAAATGTGATCTGGAGTCAATATCTAAAGTATATTGGACATGTATGTCACTACACTAACACTTGCGAAAACCAAGAGGCCATACCATTGTGACTCATGGATCAACATATCAAAGTTGCTGAATGTCTCAACTGAACAGGCAACGAGAACAACAAAATTAAAAGATGGTTTTGCTGCATTGATTAAACATCAGTTCAACAGTGCAACTCCATGGCAACAAGATTGCTAATTGGAGGATGTGGCAGTGGGGCCATGGCCAAGCCATGTCTGTGAATGAAGGGCGGGGTCAGGGAAGGTAATTGGCTAAGTCATTCCACCTGCTGTCAATTAATGTGTGTGGGTGTTACAGGAACGGAGCATAAAAGGAGGGGGAGAGCAGAGAAAAGAGGCTCCCTCCTGACCACAACGAGTGAGTGAGTGAGTGAGCGAGCGAGCACACACGCGACCATCAACTCTCGCCTGCCATGCTTCTGTGCTCCATTCACATCAGGACCTGCTACAGAGGACTCTACAGGTACAGGTAGGTAGGCTTGCAATATATTTAAAAAAAAAAAGGACGGGCATAATTTAGAGCTAGTAATGAGGTAAACCAGTTAAATAATTATGTGATTTGAAACATATGATGTGAACAGGTGATTGTAATCATGATTTGGTACAAAATCATTATTCAGGAAAGGCATAGTCTTTAAGGAGCAAAGATGGGCCGAGGATCTCCAGTTTGTCAACAAATGCCTGAGAAAATTATTGAAATTTTTCAAACCAATGCTCCGCAAAGAAAGAGGTCAAGGTCAAGGCTTTTCTATTTGTCATTTCAACCATATACGGTACAGTTGGTACAGTACACAATGTAGGTACATTCCACTGTCTCTTTAAGAAACTACATTTCCCATCAGCCCACTTCCGCGTTGACCTGTGTCATGCCGGGGCGGGATCACCACCATGTCCTCGCTGAAAGCATAAGACAAAGGGAAATGCTCCGCCCTTCCTCTTTCCATCGCGGTTGCAATACTTCAGACACAAAGAGACTGCTCGCTTCACGGGCAAACCCGAAAACACCTCTTTCTTGCAAGATCTATCATTCAGCGCGATTTCTTTCTTACCCTTGGCCAAGGTAAACTCCAGAGTGGCGCGATCTTTAAACTCAACCTGAGTTGCAGCCAGTTTATTTGTATTAGAAGTGACGTCACGACTGCCACTCAAACGCAGTTTTTAATTTATAATAAGGAGCGACCAGAATTCCTCCTGATTGAAGCGCTGTGCACATTATTAATCAGAGACTTTCCTTCTCATCACGAGCCATGATGCGTCGGATCAAGAGAAGTTCTCTGTCCACAGAATCGACTCACGGAATCGACTTGCATGCTCTACAATGGCGAAGTTCTACAACGGCGAATATCTCTTCATATCTTGCTGAAGAATATTAAGTAAAACTTTGGCATTTGGGCATAATAAAGCTAGTCTTCGGAATTTAAACCCAGGTTTATTGTTTACACTGTTAAACACGTAGCGTGTTGAATTGATTAATTGTTCTATGTTCTTTCAATTGATAGGCTGTGCATGCTTCTTTTTACTAATATCCTCAATCTCCTTAACACACATTTTGACCTTTTGACTTCTAACCTGTAAGTACTGAAAACTGGCAAATGATGGGTGCTAAGCCAAAAAACAAAAACAGAAGAGTAATTACTTCAACACCAGCTCGTTCTACAAATTACAATAGGATCTACAATCCTATGGAAAATCCACAGCCTATAAGGCTTCAGAACAAATTTGAATGCCTCAGGGATGTGGAAGAGGATTTGTCAAGCGGACAAACACTTAGTAAAAAGAGATCACACCAAGATCGAAGAGCTGTGAGAAGAGGCAAAAAGCAGCTCGTAACACCACCTGATCCCACAACCCTTGTTCTTGGTGATTCCACTGTAAGACAATTAAAAGGTTATGAGATGATTATTTGTTGTCTTCCAAATGCATCCATCTCTGACACCAAAGACAGCATTTTGAAACTCATGTCCGAGCATAAAACTATAAAACGTATCGTTGTGCATGTGGGAGCAAACGATGTTTTCAGAGAACAGCTGTTTGTCCAAGATTATTTCAGAAAACTTTTTTCTGAGCTCTATAAGACTGGAATTCAATCTTTTATCAGTGGCCCACTCCCAGCGAGAGGAAGTTTTGCTTTTTCTCGACTCTTCAGTCTTTACACCTGGCTTGGAAAAACTTGTTCTTCATTTGGTATGAATTTCATAGACAATTTTAACCTTTTTTGGAATCGCAAAGAATTTTACAAGCCAAATAGCACTGAACTCAGCTGGATTGGAGCCAAAGTCTTAGCAGACCACTACAAACTTGCAATCTTTTCTCAGCCAGCACCGAGGAAAACAGTTGATAAGATGTCGCAGACTGACATAGTTACAAAGCCTAAACAATCATCTTTGCAAGTCGTCATCAAGGACACACAAACATCTGACTTGCAGGCCTCCCAACATTCAAGGACAGACGACTCCACTTCTCCTCGGATGGATTTCCCAAATAGCATGAAAAAACTGCTCCCAATGGCTACACTTTCCTTTTCCAGCCCAAATCTGTCACGACAAGCAGTGTATCCAGTACATCAAAATTGTGTTCGTCCAGGACTTTCAGCTGGCTACAAATCTTTTTCACCATCCAAAAGATACATGTCATCTCCAGTCCTTTCACCCTCAAACCAAATGGAACATTTAGAAAGTCTTGTTTGATGTAGTCTGGGTCCCTGCAAATGGATGTAATGTTGAAAAAAGTTGGGACCCGATGTTGACACTATTCCTGTGTTGATAAGAAACAGAAAACATAGAGCACATTTAACCCTGGGGGTGAACCAATCTAATCTCCTTCCTGTTTTAAAACAGCATCAAAGTGCACAACCAAATAATGCTTCTAGAATTTCTGTAAAGCTAGCTCTTCTGAACATTAGATCACTTTTAAACAAGTCATTTTTAATTAATGATCTTATTTGTAAACACAATCTTGATTTTTTGCTTCTAACTGAAACCTGGCTGGATCAAGCAAATAGTGCTACCACCCTTATCGAAGCAGCTCCCCCAAATTTTAATTTTTTGAATGTTACCCGACAAGGGAAAGGTGGAGGGATTGCAAATATATTCAAAGTCTCTTTTCAATGTAAACAATCCTCACTTGGTGATTTTACGTCCTTTGAACACTTATGTGCACTTGTTACATGCTCTCCTAGCATATTATTATTAACTATTTATAGGCCTCCAAGACATTCAGCCAAAGTCTTTCTTGAAGAGTTTGGTGAACTGTTATCAGTCATTTGCTTAGAGTTTGATTGTCTTATTATATCTGGGGATTTTAACTTGCATGTAGATAATACTGATAACATTTATGCCAAAGAACTATTTGCAATTATTGATAACTTTAACCTGGTACAACATGTACAGGGACTGACCCACTCTCGTGGTCATACTCTTGACCTCGTCATCACAAAGGGTCTTACTGTTTCTTATACTGTTGTTGACCTGGCATTATCTGATCATTTTTGTGTTTTCTTTGAAGTTTCTATGTCTCCTCACATTCAGAATAGCTCAACGACTATAGGTAGGAGAGTCATAAACGACAACACGTGTTCTTTTTGAGCAAGCTCTCTTACAGAACTCAACCAAAATGTCAGACTCTGTAGATGATTTACTGGAATTTTTTAATTTAAATATGACCCAAATTATGGATGATATTGCTCCATTCAAAATAAAAAGAGTCAATAATAAGCAGAAAGCACCATGGAAGCAGTACCCAGCTGTTAAACTGCTAAAGAGAGAATGTAGAAAGACTGAAAGAAAATGGTGCAAATCTAAACTTCACATCCATTATCAAATCCATAAAGAGATGCTTTGTAATTATAATTATGAAATTCGTAAAGCAAGGCAGTCTTTCTTCTCCAACATCATCAGCAGGAATATGAACAATGCCCTTGTGCTATTTTCAACAGTAGAGAAGCTAACTAATGCCCCACCACAATTAGCACCTGAACTTCTCTCAGTTAATAAATGCAATGAGTTTGCATCTTTTTTCAAAGGTAAAATTGATAAAATAAGGCAGAATATTTCTCATAATATATCTCAGTTGCAAAAAATTGAAAAACTGCAATCACCAATGACACAGATAGATAACTTTAACACAATGTCAGAATTTTGTTTAATTGATTATGAGACTCTTGAAAAAACTGTACAAAATCTCAGTTCTTCAACATCTGAATTGGACATTCTCCCCACCAACTTTTTTAAGTCTGTTCTTCATCTTATAATTACAGATGTGCTTCAAATTATAAATACATCCTTGGAGACTGGCATTGTTCCTGTGTCCCTAAAAAAAGCTGTTGTAAAGCCCCTTCTTAAAAAAAATAATCTGGATCCTTCAGTGTTAAATAACTACAGGCCAATATCAAATCTACCATTCATCGGGAAAATCCTGGAAAAAAATTGTCTTCAATCAATTAACTGCCTTCTTGATATCAAACAGCCATTTTGATAATTTTCAGTCAGGATTTCGTGCCAATCATAGCACTGAAACAGCATTGATTAAAGTTATAAATGACATACGTCTTAATACTGATGCAGGCAAAACATCGGTCCTGGTATTACTGGACCTCAGTGCAGCTTTTGATACTGTTGATCACAACATACTGCTATATCGACTTGAACACTGGGTTGGATTGACTGGTGAAGTTATCAATTGGTTAAAATCATATTTAAAAGATAGAAGCTTCTTTGTTACCCTGGGAAATTGTTCCTCAATGTCAATGCCCTTGACCTGTGGTGTCCCCCAGGGGTCGATTCTTGGACCATTACTTTTCAACCTTTATATGCTCCCACTTGGGCAAATTATCAATAAAAATTCAATTTTGTATCACTGCTATGCAGATGATACCCAAATTTATTTTGCTCTATCACCAAATGACTATGCCCCCCTTGAATGTCTCTACCAGTGCATCGATCAAATCAATAGCTGGATGTCACAAAATTTTCTTCAGTTGAACACAGATAAAACAGAAGTAATTCTATTTGGAAAAAAAGATGAAAGACTCAGGATTACCACTATTCTTGACACAAAAGGGATTAAAACTAAAGAAATGGTTAAAAATCTTGGTGTTTTCATTGACAGCGAGCTAAACTTTGACAGTCACATGAAAGCAATCACTAAAACAGCATTTTATCACCTAAAAAACATCTCCAAACTAAGAGGACTTATGTCAAAAAATGATCTGGAAAAACTAATACATGCCTTCATCTCTAGTAGGGTTGATTACTGCAATGGCCTTTTCACAGGCCTGCCAAAAAAGACCATCAAATGACTTCAGCTGGTTCAAAATGCAGCGGCAAGGGTTCTCACACGAACAAAAAGAACAGAGCACATTACCCCAATTCTAAGGTCCCTTCACTGGCTTCCAGTAAGCTACAGAATTTACTTTAAAGCATTGCTGCTGGTGTACAAATCTCTAAATGGTACAGGGCCCAATTACCTCTCTGATATGTTGCAGCGGCCTAACCCAATCAGATCTACCAGATCGCAACAGAAAAATTTACTATTAAAACCAGTTGTTAAAACAAAGTGTGGTGAAGCAGCTTTTAGCTACTATGCAGTACATCTATGGAGCCAACTGCCAGAGGACATTAAAAATGCTCCTGCTGTTGGCAGCTTCAAATCTAGGTTAAAGACCAAGCTGTTTTCAGATGCTTTCTGTTAAATAATTAATATTTTTACATTTTTTATAATCTTTACTTTCTCTGCATGTTTTAAATTTACTTTAATTTTCTCATCTCATCTCATTATCTCTAGCCGCTTTATCCTTCTACAGGGTCGCAGGCAAGCTGGAGCCTATCCCAGCTGACTACGGGCGAAAGGCGGGGTACACCCTGGACAAGTCGCCAGGTCATCACAGGGCTGACACATAGACACAGACAACCATTCACACCTACGGTCAATTTAGAGTCACCAGTTAACCTAACCTGCATGTCTTTGGACTGTGGGGGAAACCGGAGCACCCGGAGGAAACCCACGCGGACACGGGGAGAACATGCAAACTCCGCACAGAAAGGCCCTCGCCGGCCCTGGGGCTCGAACCCAGGACCTTCTTGCTGTGAGGCGACAGTGCTAACCACTACACCACCGTGCCGCCTTAATTAATTGTTTTAGATTAAAAATAAAATGATTTTATGTAATTTTATTTCTCTATTGTTTACTGTTTTTGTTTTTGCTTCTGTAAAGCACATTGAACTGCCATTGTGTATGAAATGTGCTATATAAATAAACTTGCCTTGCCTTATCAAGATTTCAGTGAATTTGATAATGTTATAAAGTAGGTGGAATTCCTTTGTCCTTTGTCTCAAGGCAAACCACGAGGGGACTTGCCTTCCCCCCAACACCTCAGATAACATTCCAAACTTTATAGCCCCCTCGCTCTCCCTCTCACAGATAACATTCCAAACTTTATAGCCCCACACACACATGATCTTACACATCTACATACTCAAGTATATGACCATATCAACATATATCTCATCTCATTATCTCTAGCCGCTTTATCCTTCTACAGGGTCGCAGGCAAGCCGGAGCCTATCCCAGCTGACTACGGGCGAGAGGCGGGGTACACCCTGGACAAGTCGCCAGGTCATCACAGGGCTGACACATAGACAAACAACCATTCACACTCACACCTACGGTCAATTTAGAGTCACCAGTTAACCTAATCTGCATGTCTTTGGACTGTGGGGGAAACCAGAGCACCCGGAGGAAACCCATGCGGACACGGGGAGAACATGCAAACTCCGCACAGAAAGGCCCTCGCCGGCCCCGGGGCTCGAACCCAGGACCTTCTTGCTGTGAGGCGACAGTGCTAACCACTACACCACCGTGCCGCCCCATCAACATATATATATATACAGTATATATCTGCTGACATTATTCAATTTTTTTTATCTTTGTTATAATAAATTCATTTATTAAACAAACTGTGTTTTATTTGTGTTCCAATAAATATCTTTGAAGTCCCCAATCTCTCAAAGAATTCAAAAAGGTGCATATAAGTTATGTAATATGGTAAGTGATCAATAATAATTTGGAATATACCATAATTTAGCTGTTTGGTAATTTGTTATTAAGCACCAGGATTAATGGTATGATTCACTTTGAATGATTCACTGATTCACTTTGAATGATTCACTGATTCGATTCACTTGAACGATTCACTTGAGTGATTCACTTGAGTGATTCACTTCAAACGATTCAAATGAGACTGATTCATTTTAATTATCTCATCTCATCTCATTATCTCTAGCCGCTTTATCCTTCTACAGGGTCGCAGGCAAGCTGGAGCCTATCCCAGCTGACTACGGGCGAAAGGCGGGGTACATCCTGGACAAGTCACCAGGTCAACACAGGGCTGACACATAGACAAACAACCATTCACACTCACACCTACGGTCAATTTAGAGTCACCAGTTAACCTAACCTGCATGTCTTTGGACTGTGGGGGAAACCAGAGCACCCGGAGGAAACCCATGCGGACACGGGGAGAACATGCAAACTCCGCACAGAAAGGCCCTCGCCGGCCCCAGGGCTCGAACCCAGGACCTTCTTGCTGTGAGGCGACAGTGCTAACCACTACACCACCATGCCGCCCCATCAACATACATATATATATATATATATATATATATATCTGCTGACATTATTCAATTTTTTAATCTTTGTTATAATAAATTCATTTATTAAACAAACTGTGTTTTATTTGTGTTCCAATAAATATCTTTGAAGTCCCCAATCTCTCAAAGAATTCAAAAAGGTGCATATAAGTTATGTAATATGGTAAGTGATCAATAATAATTTGGAATATACCATAATTTAGCTGTTTGGTAATTTATTATTAAGCACCAGGATTAATGGTATGATTCACTTTGAATGATTCACTGATTCACTTTGAATGATTCACTGATTCGATTCACTTGAACGATTCACTTGAGTGATTCACTTGAGTGATTCACTTCAAACGATTCAAATGAGACTGATTCATTTTAATTATTAACCTTCAAATTTAATGAGACTGATTTAATGAGATCACTTAATAATTACCAAATGCACCTACAACAATTAAAACGAAACAACGTTTCTCCAGGACCATGGTGCTACATTAAACATCACAGGACTACAATCTATAATACAACTTAAAGTGTAAGAGTGCAACAAGTGCAAACATTGCAGACAATAAACTACATAAAGTGCAAAGTTGAGTGTGCATATTGAGATAAGGGAATAAATAAATGTAAATCTTGTGTGAAAGACACTGAAAACATTGTAAAGCAATAGTGCATTATTGTCCATTTTGCAAAGATTGCAGTGTGAGTGGTGTGTTCAGCAGTCAGTGACTATCAGTCCAGTCCCTCAGAGTTGAGAAGTCTGATGGCATGAGGAATTGAGGTAGCATATGAAAAGGGAAAAAAATAGATGTGAACCTTGTGTGTGTGAAAGGCATTGTAAACATTGTAAAGCAATAGTGCATTAGCAAGAGTCCTTACTAGAACTAGAAAATATGACCACATCATATCTTACTAGAACTAGAAAATATGACCACATCACGCCTGTCTTATCCACACTGCATTGGCTCCCAATCAAATTTCGTATTGATTATAAAATACTACTATTGACCTTTAAAGCACTAAATGGTCTCGCACCACAGTACCTGAGTGAACTTCTGCTCCTCTATGACCCGCCACGCCTACTTAGATCAAACGGTGCAGGCTATCTGCTGGTACCTCGTATAGTGAAGGCTACATCAGGGGGCAGAGCCTTTTCTTACAAAGCCCCACTGTTATGGAACAGCCTTCCAAGTAGTGTTCGGGAATCAGACACAGTCTCAGCATTTAAGTCTAGGCTGAAAACATATCTGTTTATTCAAGCCTTTTGTTAATGGTGTTTATGAGGTAAAGGAGTAGATCTGGAGGGTCCTCAGACATAGAGTGTTTTGGTAAACTGGGATGTATGGATGCTGTCAGTCCCCACTCACTTGCTCACTCGAGTTTGTTGACGGTGTAGTGGCTGCTGCTTTATGTCCCGGGGCTCCCTCATGCCTGTGTTACCTTCTGGCTCTCTCCTTTTAGTTATGCTGTCATAGTTAGTTGCCGGAGTCCCTGCTTGTACTCGGTGCAATATGTATACTGTTCCTACTTATTCAGGTGACATTGGGCATACCTAACCACCTGTGTTTTCTTTCTCTCCCCCCCCACCCCAAATCTGTCCCTCTGAGTTACATGGAGTCAACAGGAAATCTTTTGGTGGAGACGGTGAGGACCTCGACTGGCTATCGTAGCCTGCAGGGAATCGGCCGTCAGACATTCTGTCGCATGTCCCAGACCCGGTGAAATGTAACTGAATTGTCTTGGCCAGGCCTAAGGGTCCCATCTGCATCTCATCATTGCTGAGGAGTGTGCTCCCATCACCCAATCAAGCATCCAGCCAGAGCAGGTCATGATATATTTTTTACCATATTAACATGCCATTGTGTGTTATGCCTGATGTAAAGACTCTCGTCTCTGCGAGCCTACCACACAGATTTAATACTTGTCATTTTTAGGGCATACCTAACAACGTGTTTTCTTTCTCTCTCTCTCTCCCCCCCCCCATCTGTCCCTCTGAGTTACATGTTGATCCTGGGATTGAGATGCTGGCCTCTTCTGCCCCTCGGACCTGCTTGATCCATCCTGGTGCCCTGTGTCTGGTCGGAGTTTTATCGCCCCACTCCTGTGAAGGACGGGCCCCATGAGGACAGTTGAGGGTTATACCTGTTAAAACTGTTAAGATTATAGTCAGGCTGTCTGTTGTTGCCCAAATGAGGATGGGTTCCCTTTTGAGTCTGGTTCCTCTCGAGGTTTCTTCCTCATGTCATCTGAGGGAGTTTTTCCTTGCCACCGTCGCCACAGGCTTGCTCATTGGGGATAGATTAGGGATAAAATTAGCTCATGTTTTAAGTCGTTCAAATTCTGTAAAGCTGCTTTGCGACAATGTTTATTGTTAAAAGCGCTGTACAAATAAACTTGATTTGATTTATTGTCCACTGTGCAAAGATTGCAGTGTGAGTGGTGTGTTCAACAGTCCTTGAAGGGACATGAAAGGATTTGGACATTTGAGATATGAAGGGATTTGGACATTTCACCTTCTATGGTGTATAATATCATTAAACAGTTAATGGAATCTGGAGGAAATTTGAAGCAAAACAATTGACAAACATGACCCTGTACTGTTGCACACCTTAAGATTTGTTTGCAAGAAGAATGGGACATAACACCTGAAATGCTTCATCGCTTGGTGTCTTCTGTCTCAAAACATCTTTTAAGTGTTGTGAGAAGGAATGGCAATGTTATAAAGTGGTAAATGCTTTACCATTCCAACTTTTTTTTGAAAGGAGTTGAAAGAAACAAAATTGAAATAAATATTTATTTTGAAAAAATACATCAAATAATGTGCTATATTCTTTGGATACCAATACAGGTCAAAGATCTCATCTCATTATCTCTAGCCGCTTTATCCTGTTCTACAGGGTCACAGGCAAGCTGGAGCCTATCCCAGCTGACTACGGGCGAAAGGCGGGGTACACCCTGGACAAGTCACCAGGTCATCACAGGGCTGACACATAGACACAGACAACCATTCACACTCATTCACACCTACGGTCAATTTAGAGTCACCAGTTAACCGAACCTGCATGTCTTTGGACTGTGGGGGAAACCGGAGCACCCGGAGGAAACCCATGCGGACATGGGGAGAACATGCAAACTCCACACAGAAAGGCCCTCACCGGCCACGGGGCTCGAACCCAGACCTTCTTGCTGTGAGGCGACAGCATTAACCACTACACCACCATGCCGCCACAGGTCAAAGATTATTTACAAATCTTTGTTTTCAGTTTTAATTTCAATTTCAACATATTGTCTCAACTTTTCTGATTTGGGGTTGTATTAAAATTCAATTTTCTCACCATTTTAGCCTTCCCAATTCCCACAGACTAACTAAATTTCCCCATCATATGACAGGTAACAATCAGGGAGGGTAAGGCAAATATGTTTTCTGCAAGAGACATGAAGCAAACATCCACATCTTTTTGAACTGCTGCTCATGCTGTGTCACATTCAGAATAACACACTTGGAGCAAAAGACTATCACCCCTCTTCTGTATGCATGAGGTCATCGATGCCCACAGTGGGTTAGTGTCACTCTGATTGACAGGGGACAGAAACCAATGTCATCCCTCCTACACAGAGAGTATGGCCAATTTTTCTCTCTGAACTGTTGCATAGTCAGCACACACACTTGTGTTCTCCCTGTCATGATCTTTTCTGTTTATCACTGATCTTTTCTCAGAATCCCATGAAATAAAAAAAATATTATTGAAATATCCTATTCATACATCATTTGGTACATGTTCTAAAGTTGTGTAATTACATACTTTAAGACCGGATACTAATACTGTTACCATATTAAAGGTGTAATGTATAAGAATTTGGCTACCTGGCAAAATTATACTCCACATTCCACCTCCACCCCTATTATAAGAAACAAGGAACTGCACAGTCCCTCTTCTCCCATTTCTTCTAAATGCACCACCACCACTCATAGAATTAACATTCACAACAATTTGTGTGTCACTACTCATTTTGGACAGGAAACCCAATTTGGACAATGCATGCATGGATATTACATCATTTGCTTACCTTAACCCCAACCTCAAATCAGCCAATTGAGCAGCAGCCATAAAGCAGTAGCAGAAATTATGTAATTTCTGCACATGCATTGTCCAAATCATGTTTACTGTCCAAATTAAGTAATGACATTGCGCATCAGCAGCTCAAACTTCAATCTTTAGCAGGGAAACAGCAACAACAACTCACATCAGGAACACAGAGTTTACATTTTAGATGGTGAGCTCATAGGACTTGATGTTTCAATCCCTTAGATAAGTTGGCACTCTGAAATCTTGAGTGGAGAAGGGGCTAATCACTTCCTTGGGGTCGTCAGGTGGGCACCCTCTTTGATGTTTCATTGATAGGCCCACAACACCTCCAGAAGGCTCAACAGCGATACCCAGTGTCCCAGGTGCGCTCCCCTCTGCTTTCACCCCTCTTATTGTTCATTTCACAGCCCAGATGGGATCCTTTCTTTTCAGCCAGATCCAGCTGCTACTTTGTTCTGCAGCCTCTGACAGTGACCTGATTGCTTGTCAGAGGGCCTAGCCTTGAATTCCCATCCTCTTCAGGAACTTAGAGGTTGAGGTGGCTATAAACCCTCGACAGCCGACCTCTACTGGGAGGACCTTGGTCTGCCAGCCTCGTTTTTCTGCCTCTGCTGCTAGGTCAGCATATTTCAGTCTCTTACATTGATATACTTCATCACCTGCAGCCTCCCATGGCACAGTTAACTCCAGAATGTATAGGGACTCCTGTGAGGTTGACCATAGGATCATGTCTGGCCTGAGGTTAGTTGTGATTACCTCTGGTGGAAAGATGAGCCTTTGGCCTAGGTCAACCTGCATTTTCCAGTCCCAGGCAGCATCTAGGAGGGTTGAGTCTATCCTTGTAGATGGTTTCCCAGGAAGTTGTCCAGCTTTCACAAAGGTGAAGGTGTTTGAGAAACCAGACATCGGGGGAGGGAGGGCATTGGTAGTGGATATCCTTCATTGTTGTGGCTAGTTTATGCAGGACCTTGTTGTGCCTCCAGGTGTAGCGGCCTTGTGAGAGACTGATTTTGCAGCTGGTAAGGATATGCTGTAATGTTGCTGGAGTCTGGCAGAGGTGACATGATGGATCTTCTTCAACCCATTGGTGTAGATTCTTGGGTGTTGGAAGAACATCATAGGTGGCCCTGATGATGAAGCTGATTCAGCTTCTTTCAATCTCTCCAGGTGTGTTTGCGATGCTCCAGGTTCTCCCAGCTAGTCCACTGGCCCTGTTTGGACTGTGAGACTGCCTTCACACATCTCTCTGCCTCCTCTTGCTGCTGGACCTCAGTGACAACCAGCTTTCTTCTTTCTAAGAAAACATCCATAACAACTTGGACAGCAGTAGCTCAGAGATCAGATTTTTAGCAGGAAAACACGTACAGCAACTTGCTCATCAGTAGCTCTGAGCTCAGTTTTTAGCAGTAAGACAGTGACAACAACTTGTGCATCAGTCGTGTCCTAAGACCACTACAGTTCGCACAGTTCGTGACTCCATAGACATGAAACCTTTTCTATTAATAAAGCAACACACACACACACACACACACACACACACACACACACACACACACAAAAGAGCAACCAAACACAGCACAGCTGGCAGCTACTGTTTTACAGTGTGCACATTCATCCTCCAGGTGACCATGGTGGTGTATATAAGGGCTGCATGAACATAACATGGGAGAGTATGTCATCCTGAATGCTTACCCTGATGTTTTGTGTTCTATTTACTCATCAGACACCAGTTCAGATGATGCTCCCACATGCTGCAAGGATGGCAGAGCTGCTTTCCTCCAGTAAGGACCAGCCCATCACTCATCACCTCTTTGGACTGTCTTCACCCCCTTCTCCTCACCTGGATCATGACCTGCACACCAGAGGCTCACCCCACAAAAGAAGGAAAATAAAACCCAACTGTTTTGCACTTCACACTTGTTGTTCATGTTTCTGTCACTCCTTGCTACTAGGGGCACTACACTGGAGGATAATGTGGATAGGAGACACAGATCCTGGCACTCAGACCATGGATCCCATGGTGAGGCACCTTCTCAAATTGAGCGTGCAGCAGGGACCGATGTTCCAAGAGGTGGCCTGCAGCCTTCAGGCTGTTAATCAGGATCTGGTGAGCTTGAAGCAAACACCAGCCCTAGCCATGATTCCCCTCCCCAACCCATCCCACAATGCCCAGGGACTGCTCAGTAAGCTCAACATGGATGATAACATTGAGGCATTCCTGGGGACATTCAAGAGGGTTGCTGAAAGAAAAGGCTGGTGACCCAGGGAGTGGGCACATGTCCTTGCCACACTCCTCACTGGCAAGGTGCAGTGGGCCTACCACTTCCTCCCCATGGTCAAGGCTGAAGACTGTGATGTGCTCAAGGAGGAGATCCTGGCTTGCTGTGGGCTGTCACCTACATGGGCCATCTCCGAGTTTCACCAGTGGAGCTACAAGCCTGGCCAAGAGGCCAGGATGCAAATGGACAAGCTCCTGCAGATTACTTTGAGGTGGCTTCAACCAGTCAAGCTCACCCCCACAGAGATCGTGGAGTGGGTTACTCTCGACCATTTCCTGCAGGGCCTCCCAGGTGAAGAGTAGAGGGCCATGGGGAGGAAGGTGGCCCAGACCCCTAGAGACATGGTTGCTGAACTGGAGTGTGCTTTAGCCACCCTGGAGATGAGGAGGGGAGAGAACAGGCCACCATTCCAGTGCAAACCCCAATACCACCACAGCCAGAAGCCCACTATGCCTCAGAAGGCACAGGAAGACCTCCTGCTACAACCCTCACCTCAGGACAAGCTGATGGCCACCAAGTTGGAGCATTGCACAACCACTAGTCCCTACAAACCATGGGTGGTGGGGTGCACTCTTCAAACTGCTCCCCAGCCACAGGCCCCCACCATCACACTCTGACTAAATGCCACCTCAGTACCTGTGTTCCTGGATTTGGGCAGCACCATTACCCTGGCTCATCCCTTGGCTCTAACAAAAACCTCCCAACCCTGTGGAACCCTAGCTGTCACCTGCATGCATGGAGATGAGAGAGAAGTCCCTACTGCAGAGGTCCGGCTAGGAGGCTGAAGAGGTGAATGGCCGTTGACAACTGGTCTTATTCCCAAACTCCCTCTTCTGCCTCTTCTCATAGGTAGGGACTAGCTGGGGTTCCCTGCCTTCATGGCTGTCCCAGGGCGAATGAAGCAGAAGAACTCCAAGAGAGTGCAGTCGCAGCCCGAGCCCCCCTTCCAGCCAGCCAGGGACCGCATTCTTAGTGGAACAAGAGTCAACAGCTGTGGAAGCCAAGGCTGAAGGTGAGCCCTCCCTAACCACTATCCCTCTCTCCACTTTGTCCCAACAGGCCCAGAAGGAAGGAAACTTTGGGAGAGAAAAAAGGAGGATGACTGGCTGAAGTACTGCTGGGGCCAGGTGCTGCAGGTTGATGGGGAGAATGGGCACCCCAAACAGGAGCTGTCCCTAGCCTGTTTTCTGGTGAAGGGGGGACTACTATACTACCACTGCATCTGCCAGGGTGAGCCCTGTGACCTCCTCATCATGCCCAGATTGACTCCATCATGTACTTGGCTGATGCCCACATGCTAGGCAGCCTCCTGGGACCCCAGAACACTCTGGATAATATCCAGGACCAGTTTCACTGGCCAGGGATGGAGGCCAAGATCCACAACTTTTGCCAGCTGTGCCCCTAGTACCAATGGACCTACCCCCACAAGCTGGCCCCAGCCCCTTCAATTCCCCTTCCCATTATTGGTGTCCTTTTTGAGTGGGTGAACATGGACCTTGTAGGTCTGCTGCCAAAGTCCAACCATGGCCATGAGCACATCCTGGTGGTTGTTGCCTATGCCACACGCTACCCAGAGGCCATCCCTGTCTGCAAGGTCATTAAAAAAATCACCTGAGAGCTGGTACTCCTGTTCAGCCGAGACTGGATCTCTAATGACCTGCTCATGGACCAAGGGACACCCTTTGTCTCTAAGCTCATGACTGACCTATGCCAGCTGCTACAGGTGAAACACCTCAAAACCTCAGTCTACCACCCCCAGACCGACAGCCTTATAGAAAGGTACAACCAGATCCTCAAGCAGATGTTGAAAAGGGTGGTAGATTACTTATATATATGAGTATTATTACTTCAATTTATTTATTTGTTTGTTTATTTTTGACTGTGCAAAGCGAGTGATTTCATGCACATTATTTGCTTGGGAATCCCTTCAAATTAAATAACTTCCCAGCCACAGCCAGGTTGGCTTGTCTTTTTTTTTTTTTTTGAGATATGACAATTAAATTCATGAAGTTTCAGGAAGGAATTGAGTGGATTTATGGAAGAAGCACTTCCAGAATCTACTAGGCCAAGCTCCAGTGATTGATGTGCAAATTGATAGTGTATGACACCCTACCAATAGAAACTGGAGAACTTACAATGGATGAACTGAAACTTATCAAAGGACTGAAGAGCAACAGAGTCTCAGGGTTAGATGAAATTCCAGCTGCAGTCTGGAAAACTGGTTGTCTGGATGAGCAACTCCTTAACATTTGTAATAAAGCATATGCAGGTGATGTGGCAACAGTGTGGAGACAAGGAGGGATCTTACATTTCCCTAAGAAAGATAACTTAGTGGAAACAGGTAATTACAGAGGCATCACATTAACTGCAGTTGCAGCAAAGATATATAATGGACGCTTTTGAACAGAATAAGGCCTTACATGGACCTGCTTCTCTGCAAACAACAAAATGTTTTTTGGAAAGATAGAACAACAGTGCAGATGCTTGCACTAAGGCAACTTATCAAAGGTGTGAAAGCAAAACAGCTGCCAGCTGTCCTGACATTTGTAGATTTCCGAAAAGCATTTGATTCAATCCACAGAGGGAAGCTTATGGATATCCTGATTGCATACAGAATCCCCAAGAAAGTAGAATCAGCAATTGAAGTACTTTACAAAGACACCTACATGAAAGTTCTTTCTCTGGATGGTGATACTGAGTCCTTCGAAATTCTTGCTGAAGTACTTCAAGGTGACACTCTTGCGCCCTTTCTATTCATAATAGCCCGAGATTATGAAGAATGAAGAAATGAAGAATCCATTGGATACAGGCTACAACAAGCACATAGTAAGAGGCATCCAGCAGTGGTACTTACCGATACAGATTTTAAGCACAACTTTATTCATCACACATTTGTGAAATTCCTCTCTGCATTTAACCCATCTGAAGCAGTGAACACACACATGTGCACACACACAGGCAATGAGCACACATACATACCCAGAGCAGTGGGCAGCCATGCTAACAGCGCCCAGGGAGCAGTTGGGAGTTAGGTGCTTCACTCAAGGGCACCTCAGCCCAAGGCCATCCCATATTAACCTAACCACATGTCTTTGGACTGTGGGGGAAACCGGAGCACCTGGAGGAAACCCACGCAGACACGAGAACATGCAAACTCCACATGGAAAGGCCCCCGCCAGCCGCTGGGCTCGAACCCAGAACCTTCTTGCCGTGAGGCGACCATGCTAACCACATACACCACAATGCCGCCCAATTTTGTAGATGACTTAGTGTTAGTATCTGCAGATGACTTAGCGTTAGTATCTGAAACAATAGAGCAAGCCCAACTGTTCTTATTGAGAGTTGAGTCCTATGCTGCACACATTGGTCTACATGTAAACGAAGACAAAACCAAGTACATAACTTACAACCTAGCTGATAGCTTCATACGAATGCTGAATGGTTGTGAATTGGAACAAGTGGATGATTTTCTTTATCTTGGCTCTTGGGTGAACACAAGTGTAGGTATCATGCCGCTATCTGGTGTCAGAACTACAATTCCCAGGCAACTTCCGCGTGACCTACGTCATGCGTGGGCGGGATCATCTACGTCAGTCCGCCATGCGCGCATAAATCCGGGCGGAAGCGCCGCCATTTTGTCTCTCGCATCCGGTTTTCAAGGGAGCTAGATGCACCAAAGAGATGCTCTCCACCAGAAAGACGTCTTCTTTCTTGCAAGAGCCAACACTCAGCGCGATTTTCTTTCTTACCCTTGGCAAAGGTAAACTCTAGAGTCGCGAGATCTTTAAACTCAACCTGAGTTACAACCGGTTTACTTGTATTAGAAGTGACGTCACGACTGCAGCCCAGGCAGTTAAAAGTTAAGAAGCGATTGAATCCTTTTTAACTCAAAAGCGCTGTGCATCTTATTCTGATCAGAGACTTTTCCTCACGAATGCTGAGGTTCAGACCAAGAATCCTCTGCTTTCCACGGGAACCACCCAAGTGCTCCGCTGGACCCGAAAGTTTTCTACACCTCCATCACGAGCGGCTCACGTGTTCCCACGGCGAGGCCCGAAACTACACCGGCGAATAGTTCTTCATATCTTGCTAAAGGCAGGATTAAGTAAGATTTTGGCATTTGGGCATAATTAGGATAGTCTTAGGAATTTGCTTTTATTTGAAATAGTGTGAATTTAAACCCAGGTTTATCTGTTACACTGTTAGACACGCAGCGTGTTGATTTATTTTGGTTCTATGTTCTCTCAATTGTTTGATAGGTTGTGCATGCTTTTCCTCTCTGACTAACACTTTAATTTCCTTTTCATACATTTTGACCTTATCAAGGCTTCAGTGAGTTTGGTAATGTTATGAGTGTGGAATCTTTTTGTTACTGAGAAAACACGTGCTCAACAGGCCTGACCAGGCCTGATACACTTCAGACAGCTTCCCTTTGTCTTTAGCAACACGTGCTCAGTAGGCCTCACCAGGCCTAACAAACACACTTTAACTAGGCCATAGGGCCTTTCACAAACACACACTAGCAACACAAGGCTAATCTAGGCTTCCACCATGTGTAGTTAGCTACACAAGGCTAAACACATGGTCAAGTCCTTCACACACACACAAGCACACATTAGCAACAGAGCTAATCCTTTGTTCTACTTGGATAACATTCCTTTGTTTTAGCTAGCAACAAGCTAGGACACACACACACACACACACACACACACACACACACACACACACAAGCACACATTAGCAACAGAGCTAATCCTTTGTTCTACTTAGATAACATTCTTTTGTTTTAGCTAGCAACAAGCTAGGCCATACACACACACCACACATGTATATACACCTCACTGCTTGTATATATTGATTTATTATTTTTATCTTTGTTATAACAAATTCATTTATTAAACAAACTGTGTTTATTTGTGTGAACAATATATGAAGTCCCCAATCTCCCTCAAATTCAAAAGGGTGCATATAAAAGTTATGTAATGTGGTAAGTGATTGTAATAATTTGGAAATATACCATAATCTAGCTGTTTGGTAATTTATTATTAAGCACCAGGATTAATGGTGTGATTCACTAAATGATTCACTAAATGATTCATTGGTATGATTCACTAAATGATTCATTGAACGATTTACTAAACGATTCATTGAACGATTCACTAAATGAGACTGATTCTATGGTATGATTCAATTCAAATGAGTCAAAGTAAACAATTCAATGGGATTGATTCATTTTAATTATTAACCTTCAAACTTAATGAGACTGATTTAATGAGATTGATCACTTAATTTCAATAATTAACTGATTGCACCCACAGTTAAAGTGGTGCCCCTTGTGAGGAGGATTGGTTTGTTGACTTCTGGAATATTGTTCAACAACAAATAAACTATCAGTTGATTCAGCAACTGCTAAGGTATATCCCCAGGTGTGTTAAAATGGTTAACAGTAGTGTGATAACCATATCACCAATACTCATAACCTATTTAACTTAGGATAAGAGAACATTTCCAAATAAACCTTATTAATTAATTACGTAGTTAATCTTAATTAAGAATGATTAAATTAATAATTAACTTGATTAATTATCTAGTATCCAGCCTAAGTAAAATGGCATCCCCTCGTGTCTCAAAAATGGAAGACAACGCTCAAGGCGTGTCTCTCCTTGAGGTCATCGCAGACCTCATTCACTGCTCTGCCTCCGATAAGGCAAACATTAAGTACACAAGTGAGAGTGAATGCCAAAACAACTTAGATAACTCAAACAAACATATGAGAGATCCAAAAAGAACAACTTTTAGTGTCCAAGCGGCACTAGGTAAGCTATTCCTATCATACTTCCAAAATGCTGATTCAGAAATCAGACGCCTTCGCAGAGAGGTTGAAAGGCTGACCACCAGCAACGCCGAGCTGACAGCCGATAATAATGATTTACATAGGGAGTGTGAGCTCTTGAAGACCTCCCTTGATGATTGCACCGAACAGCTAGAGAAAGCCGAAATGGTTGCTAAGAGGGCTGCCCAGGAGCAGACCCCCCAAGAGGAGCGCGAGGGGCGTGAAAGACCCCCAACAATGCGCCAAAGCTCAGAGCGGGAAGAGGCGTCCGAACTGGACACCGTAAATGATCTGGTCGAGAACCAGACATCCCGCCAAACTCCATCAACTTGCTACATGACCCCGTCGTCGTCTAGCCAGGATGGAGCCGCCCTGCGCTCATCCCGAGCCCAGGCCTGTAGCACACCTAGGTCAGTGCGCTTCAGTTTCCCTGATCCATCTTCAGATGAATCAGACCACGCATCTCGTGCGAAGCAGGAGCGATTCCAGAGTAGCTCAGACAGTGAGTACTCAGGAGAGCAAAAGAAGCCGCATAAGGACACGCACCAAGCCCTCCGCCTACGGCAAATTGACCTACTTGCCCAAGATATCGAGCGATTTGATCCCGATAATAAAAGAACAAATGTAAATGATTATTTACGAGGAATTGACCGATGCCTGATGGACCTGCCGAACGCCACAACACGTGAAAAACTTAGACTAATCTGGAAGACCTCCAGTAGTAGCATTCGTGCCTTTTTAGAGACACTACCCCCAAACATTCACGATAGTTATTTGAAACTTCGCAATTACATGAGGGAAGAATATGCGCCATACACGGACGAAACCTCCGCGACATTGTGTGCATTACAAATCAAACAAAAACGGTCTGAGGCACCTCGTGAATATTACAGATGGCTACGTACTGCCTATTTCCAAGGTAGTAGCGCACCAGGGTCGGAAGAAGATAGAGGTTTCATATCTCTCTTCTTACATAACCTCCACTCAAGCATGCGGACCCATGTCACACTGACGTGTCGACGAGGTCGCTATTCGATGAGGGAAATTAGGCGACTAGTCCAAATGACCTGGGAGACCATCGTCAAAACCGCAAACGGAAACGATGATGACCCCAGAGTCCTTAGGTTCCAGGATGCAAATGGGCCCCCGCTAACCTTAGAAGGAGGGGAAGCTCCAAAAGGGGGACCCACCTGGAAAAATTCCGGTCCAGCCCGATCCTTGCCGAGCCATCACAAGGGTGAGTGGAAAAATCGACAAGGTAAGGCCAGGAGGGACCGAGGGCGAGTCCACAGTGACGATGGCAATCGCCCATCACATGAAAAGGGTCATAGGGAACAAAACAGTTGGCAGCAAAACCGTCATCCCCGCTCTGACCAGAAACGGCAGAAGCGTTCCGACCGTAGCTCTAAACGTAAGGGTAGAGACGACCAACACAGTGACTCAGACCAACCTGGTGAGTTCCCCTCAGAGCTGGACTCTTTAAAAGCCCAGTTGGCTGAGATTAAAGAACTGTTACAGGAGACGTCAGACCCCTCAACAGATAAAACAAAAGAGCCCAAGAAAAATGACAAAAAGCTATTCGCTGGCATGACTAGGCCAGGAACCACGGGTATATCTTGTGAAAGGGGGAGGAGATCCCTCTGAAACAGCAGGCGAGGGTCAGGATGTAGGGCCCCCCCTGGTGGCGAAGGCAAACACACAAAACGCACCTCTCATGTGCGCTAAAGTCTTCACCACCATTTCTCAGACACACGGCTCTCACAAGGCGACCCAATCCCAACCAAGCCCTGCAACATAAACTTAGTCAGCTTCACACAAAACAAAACCCCACAGTCGTTGGATCCCACAAAATATGCACAAACCCGTTGCGACGAGATTAGTGCGAACACCGATCAACTGAGCACCACGCGAGATCAAATTTCTGATGAACTTCAGTTCATGTCTTTGCACACCGAGTCCGGTGTCGAAACACCCGACATCGCGATTCCCCCTAGTGGCCACAATTCTTTGAAAAACCTCCCTCTATCCATCGACTCAGACACAGACGCCCATTTCACTGCTGGTGTAATGGCTGCGCTGTGGAACATGTTAGGCGTCGAGGCAAAATTCCATATTGCGTACCACCCTCAATTCTCTGGTCAGGCTGAACGAGCCATTCAATCCATTGTGAGTATGCTGCGAAAGTATATCACAAACCATGGTAAAATTTGGGACGTGAAACTTCCCTTGGTGCTAAGGGCCATTTGGTCCACCCCCATTGCGCCACTGAAGTCACACCCTTTGAGTTGATGACTGGGCGAGAGTCGGTTCTTCCCCCGCATCTCCTATACAAACCAGAGGCCATGAGCGTCGCGATTGCATACACCGCACATCAACATGTCGCCAACCTACAATGCCACCTACAGTCAACCTTTACAGGTGCCCAAAAGAATCTCGATTCGAGAGTAGAAGGACACAAAGCCTACTATGCCCGAATCTCAGAGAAGTTCCTACCACCCTGGTCGAGACCTTTCGATCGTGGGAAAACCGTTCCCCGTCGCGTATCACATTAGGACATCTAGGCCTAATCAAACACTTTCATATCGATTTCCATGATAATCAAATCAAACCTTTTGAACAGTCCTCACTCCAAAAGGGGGTGGACGACAGCTAGGCCCATCATGTCCACCTAACTTGTACACATCACTCAACCATAAGCATACACTAACATTCCCGGTCAGACTTCACCAACCCAATGAAGTAATAACCCTTCGGTATAACATGGTAGATAAAATACTAAAATCCGCTATTATTACTAGTGTGTATTCATCGCAAATACACCTGGCATATAGTCTTGGCATTGCTATCCTCATTTTTGTGAATCCACAAGACTTAGAGATATGCACCCCACTAAAGACCTCCACTGGGTCTGCCCAGGCAACCCATACATAATACATGCCAAGCTAGATAAGATGGTCTGTGTCCCTGACAGCTTTAGCCGCAGTAGCGCACGCTCTCTGGCCAGACCACCCACTGCTATTACCAAACACAGAAGATTTCTAGAAGATTAGATTTGCCAACCCAAACACTAATACTTCTTTCCTTCCTTCATTTCTTCTCTTTTCTTGTTCTTTTTATGCATAAGAAATTAAACACTACATGTTTCATGTCCAATGTTTAATGTTTTTTTTTTTTGATGTGGTTTTGATCTAGTTAGTTAGATAGTGATTATATGCCCAAAATGCCTCTGTCTCCAACTGTCTTACTGGAACTCACAAGTTTACACAGTCTTCGCAGGACACCATGGACTGCGCAGAGCAAGGCTACCTCAAGGACTATGGACACGGCGATGATACGATACGGTGCTCTCAATGCTACGACTCCGTCATACCCCTGAGACCAAAAGGGGGACTGTAGGTATCATGCCGCCATCTGGTGTCAGAACTACAATTCCCAGGCAACTTCCGCATGACCTACGTCACGCGTGGGCGGGATCATCTACGTCAGTCCGCCATGCGCGCATAAATCCGGGCGGAAGCGCTGCCATTTTGTCTCTCGCGTCTGGTTTTCAAGGGAGCTAGATGCACCAAAGAGATGCTCTCCACCAGAAAGACGTCTTCTTTCTTGCAAGAGCCATCACTCAGCGTGATTTTCTTTCTTACCCTTGGCAAAGGTAAACTCTAGAGTCGCGAGATCTTTAAACTCAACCTGAGTTACAACCGGTTTACTTGTATTAGAAGTGACGTCACGACTGCAGCCCAGGCAGTTAAAAGTTAAGAAGCGATTGAATCCTTTTTAACTCAAAAGCGCTGTGCATCTTATTCTGATCAGAGACTTTTCCTCACGAACACTGAGGTTCGGACCAAGAATCCTCTGCTTTCCACGGGAACCACCCAAGTGCTCCGCTGGACCCGAAAGTTTTCTACGCCTCCATCACGAGCGGCTCACGTGCTCCCACGGCGAGGCCCGAAACGACACTGGCGAATAGTTCTTCATATCTTGCTAAAGGCAGGATTAAGTAAGATTTTGGCATTTGGGCATAATTAGGATAGTCTTAGGAATTTGCTTTTATTTGAAATAGTGTGAATTTAAACCCAGGTTTATCTGTTACACTGTTAGACACGCAGCGTGTTGATTTATTTTGGTTCTATGTTCTCTCAATTGTTTGATAGGTTGTGCATGCTTTTCCTCTCTGACTAACACTTTAATTTCCTTTTCATACATTTTGACCTTATCAAGGCTTCAGTGAGTTTGGTAATGTTATGAGTGTGGAATCTTTTTGTTACTGAGAAAACACGTGCTCAACAGGCCTGACCAGGCCTGATACACTTTAGACAGCTTCCCTTTGTCTTTAGCAACACGTGCTCAGTAGGCCTCACCAGGCCTAACAAACACACTTTAACTAGGCCATAGGGCCTTTCACAAACACACACTAGCAACACAAGGCTAATCTAGGCTTCCACCATGTGTAGTTAGCTACACAAGGCTAAACACATGGTCAAGTCCTTCACACACACACAAGCACATATTAGCAACAGAGCTAATCCTTTGTTCTACTTGGATAACATTCCTTTGTTTTAGCTAGCAACAAGCTAGGTCTCACACACACACACATACACAAGCACACATTAGCAACAGAGCTAATCCTTTGTTCTACTTAGATAACATTCCTTTGTTTTAGCTAGCAACAAGCTAGGCCATACACACACACCACACATGTATATACACCTCACTGCTTGTATATATTGATTTATTATTTTTATCTTTGTTATAATAAATTCATTTATTAAACAAACTGTGTTTATTTGTGTGAACAATATATGAAGTCCCCAATCTCCCTCGAATTCAAAAGGGTGCATATAAAAGTTATGTAATGTCGTAAGTGATTGTAATAATTTGGAAATATACCATAATCTACCTGTTTGGTAATTTATTATTAAGCACCAGGATTAATGGTGTGATTCACTAAATGATTCACTAAATGATTCATTGGTATGATTCACTAAATGATTCATTGAACGATTCACTAAACGATTCATTTAACGATTCACTAAATGAGACTGATTCTATGGTATGATTCAATTCAAATGAGTCAAAGTAAACGATTCAATGGGATTGATTCATTTTAATTATTAACCTTCAAACTTAATGAGACTGATTTAATGAGATTGATCACTTAATTTCAATAATTAACTGATTGCACCCACACAAGTGAAAAGGATATTAACACCTGTATTGCAAAAGCATGGTCAGCTATGTTGAAGATGGAAATCAAACCTGAGCAAAAAGCTAAAGATGAATTTCTTTCAAGCAACAGTAGGAACCATGCTGTTATATGGCTGCACTACTTGGACCCCCACGGAAGAATTGGAAAATAAATTAGATGGGACCTACACAAGGCTTCTAAGAGCAGCACTTAATATCAAATGGCAGTCTCACACAACAAGCCGGGTGTTATATGGCAATCTTCCTCATGTTACCACCATTATAAGGAAAAGAAGACTGCAATTCTGTTGCCGTTGCTATCGTAGCAAGGATGAAGTGATAAGCTAAATGTTGCTATGGAAACCAACACATCGGAAGTGATTAAGAGGACGTCCTGCATGACTGTTTATTGACCAACTGGTTGAAGACTCTGAAAAAATGAAGAATGAACTGCCAAAAGCAATGGAGGAGACTCTGGAGACAAGTAGTTCATGATATTCGTCTGAGGACTCTCCGATGATGATGACAGAATTAAACATATATCACAGTGACCAAATTTCAGAGGGAACTAAATTTCACTGATTTTTATGAAATTGAAAGGCCGTCTAGCTTTAGTTTTTCACTTTTCTTTCCCTATCTCCCTCATTCAGCCTTTTACTCACTCAGTCACTCCTTCCATCTTTCACATATTTCCTCTGCTAATCTTTAATTTAGTTTTTCCCTCAATATTTCTCATCTCATTATCTGTAGCCGCTTTATCCTGTTCTACAGGGTAGCAGGCAAGCTGGAGCCTATCCCAGCTGACTAGGGGCGAAAGGTGGGGTACACCCTGGACAAGTCTCCAGGTCATCACAGGGCTGACACATAGACACAGACAACCATTCACACTCACATTCACACCTACGGTCAATTTAGAGTCACCAGTTAACCTAACCTGCATGTCTTTGGACTGTGGGGGAAACCGGAGCACCCGGAGGAAACCCACGCGGACACGGGGAGAACATGCAAACTCCGCACAGAAAGGCCCTTGCCGGCCACAGGGCTCAAACCCGGACCGTCTTGCTGTGAGGCGACAGCGCTAACCACTACACCACCATGCCGCCCCCCTCAATATTTCACTCACTTTTATGTTCACTTACTCTCTCACTCAATGACTTACCTGAATAGTCAATCACTTATTCCCTTGCTAACTCCATCAGCCTTCTACTCACTCATTTACTGGCTTGCTTACGCTTTCACCTACTGACCAGTGACAGCTGGTTCTTAAATATAAATTTGCATAATTCATGTATTAATTTTGTGTAAATGTTCCAGGTTAGGTTCTTCGTGAATGCATAAACTATGCAGATCTCTCTCTCTCTCTCTCTCTCTCTCTCTCTCTCTCTCTCACACACACACACACACACACACACACACACACACACAAATGTACTTATTCTTTCTTTCTTTATCTTCCACTCATACTCTAGGGTGTCGTGGGGAGGCAGAGATGGTGGTCGATGGCTTGATGGGATGCTTCTGTGACAGACAGGCCATGGGACTTAGTGTTTCTACCATGCCCTCAATCCAGCGCCTGCATGGTCGTCCTCTGACTCCGACACCAGAGCTCTTGAGGTTGTATGCTCTGAGCGCTGGCTGGTCAGGTGCCATTCTTATCAAGTGACTAAACCACTTGATTCACTGATGCTGAATATGTATGTGCACTGGTGTTGTTCCCACCATTTCTCGGATCCTCTCGCTTCGGATCATGTCCCTCCTCATCTTGCCTGCTGCTCGTCTGAGGCACTTCATCTCACAGGTTGTGATCTTCCTCTCCTGGGCATTGAGTGTCCATGTCTGGCACTGATCGGTCAGCATTGGCAGGAAGATTGTATTAATAAGCCATGCCTTAGTGTCCATGGGGATATTAGGGTGTTTCAGGAGGGGAGACAGCTGGAAACTAACATTGTTTGCTTTTTGAATGCGAGTCTCAATCTCACTGTCTAGCTTTCCATTTTCAGTGAAGATGCTGCCCAGGTATTTGAACTCCTTGGACTGTTTAAGGGTGGTGCCATTGATGGATATGTCCAAGGTCTTTGGTGTTCAGCTGACTGTCATGACTTCCATCTTCCCTGTGCTGATGTGCATGCCATGATTTTCGCGCACAGCATTCGGCATGTTGACATGCAGTTGGAGGTGGTGTTGGTCTTCATTGAGCAATCCTTGGTCATAAGTGAAAAGTGGCTCATTCAGTGCTTCAGGGATTGGGTTTGCCTCCCTGGTGATCCTGTCCATGTAGATGATGAACAAAAGCAGTGACAGGACACAGCCTTGCCTCACCCCTGACATCACCTTGAACCAGCTGGTCAGTCTGAATGGTGTTCTTACAGCATTTCTGCTGATGGCATACATGGCTCTGAAAGATGGTTGTGAGCCACTGTATGCCTGTCTCGCCACATGCTAGGATGACCTCTGTGGTGATTTCTGTCCACCCTGGCTGCCTTGTTTTTTGGGATGGTCTTGACTGCCTGCCTGACTTCTGACTCCAAAATAACTGGCTCTTCTTTCAGGTATCTTGGGGTGAAATGGGGCTGGTCTTGCTGGCCCTCCATTGGGTTCAGGAACTGTTGGAAGTATTCCTCCCATCTGTCTCTGATCTCATTTTCCTCATACAGTGGCTGGCCCTCTTTGTCATTGATGACTGATGTAGGGTCATGGGGCTCATCTCTGTCTCATTGCCTTCACACTCTTGTAGAATTCCCTTAGAGTGTCTGCACAGCTCTGATAGGTCTTCTCCATACTGCTTCCATGACTGGTCTTTGGCTACCTGCACCACTTCTTTGCAGGATCTTCTGTCTACTCTGTAGTTCTCATAGTCTTCCTCCTTCTTGGACTTGACCCAGATCTTGTAGAATCTTTTCTTTTCTTTTATTACTGCTTTGACAGTCTTGTTCCACCATGATGTTGCTTTGCCTTTGCCTTTTCCTACTTTCTTATTCCTGCAGTGTTCTTCTAAAACTTCCAAAATTTGTCTTTTAAAAACTGCCCAGGTCTCTTCTGCACTCAGGTTCTCTGTGTAAATGTCCTGAAGTCTGCTTTCCACCCCTTCTTGTACCTTCTGTCTAATCTCTTCCTCCTGCAGCTTGTGTAGGTTGATCTGCTCAGTTGCCTTCCTCTGCACTGCCCTTGGCTTTGGACTCTGGCCTACCACACTCAGGATGACAGGTCTGTGGTCCATGTTCAGGTCAGCGTTTGGTATGTCTCTCAAGTCTCTAATGAGTGGCCTCGTTGTCACCCTTACTAAAATGAAGTCTATCTGTGAGGCAGTCTGAAGATGGTTCCACCTGTACCAGGTGTACACCTGGCTGGGCCTGTGCTGGTAGAAAGTGTTAGTCACAAATAGCTGGTACTCTGCACACAGGTTCAGTACATGCTCACCATTGTAATTACAGTCTGTTGCTGTGTCATTGTGAGGGCCGAGATACAGTTCCCACGGTGTTTTTCTCTTCCCTGTTCTCCCGTTAAAGTCTCCCATCACAAAGATGTCCTCGGTGTCTGGAACCTTGTCTATCACCCCTGATAGAGTCTCAAAAAATTCATCCTTCTTCTCATCTATGTAGCTGTCATTGCAGGGGGCATATACCTGGATGTAACTGGATGTCTTCTGTCCTTGCCACACTCTGATCTTCATAATGCACTCTGTCACACACTCTGTGTCCAAGCGGTTCTTGGCTACATCAGGATATAGAATGAAAGCCACCCCATGGGACGCTCTTTGCTGCATGTCTACACCAGACCAAGTGATGACATATCTGGAGTCTAGTTCTTTCATCCCTCTTCCTTTTTTTCTGCAGTCTGATATCCCCATGATTGAGATTTTCTGTCTCTGCATAAACTCCACCACTTCTGGCTCCTCGTGTTTAAGTCCACCAACATTCGATGTTCCTATCTTATGTTCACAATGGCCTTTTCATCATCCATATTCTGGTCCAGTCAATTTTCCGTTTTGATCCATCCGTTTCATTCTCCTTTGATTGTTTTGAGCAATTTTAAATCCACTTCCAGCTTGCTAGGCCCGTCGAAGTTTCACCAGAGCCCTGTTAGCTGTCCATTTTGAGAAAAAGTTCCCTACTCTGTCTGTTTCCACCTCCCACGACGATGGACAAGGGGTTGGACTTTGGGAGGCCTAAATTTACATGTAGAATAAATTAAGGCTAATCAGTTCATTTACCAGCATTTCTTTTGCAAGGTAATAGGAAACTAGAATAAAAGCAGGCACAAGGAAAACAAATTTCCAAGCAGACAGTACAGTGGTGCTTGAAAGTTTGTGAACCCTTTAGAATTTTCTATATTTCTGTATAATTATGACCTAAAACATCATCAGATTTTCACACAAGTCCTAAAAGTAGATAAAGAGAACCCAGTTAAACAAATGAGACAAAAATATTATGCTTGGTCATTTATTTATTGAGGAAAATGATCCAATATTACATATCTGTGAGTGGCAAAAGTATGTGAACCTTTGCTTTCAGTATCTGGTGTGACCCCCTTGTGCAGCAATAACTGCAACTAAACGTTGCCGGTAACTGTTGATCAGTCCTGCACACCGGCTTGGAGGAATTTTAGCCCATTCCTCCGTACAGAACAGTTTCCACTCTGGGATGTTGGTGGGTTTCCTCACATGAACTGCTCACTTCAGGTCCTTCCACAACATTTCGATTGGATTAAGGTCAGGACTTTGACTTGGCCATTCCAAAACATTAACTTTATTCTTCTTTAACCATTCTTTGGTAGAACGACTTGTGTGCTTTGGGTTGTTGTCTTGCTGCATGACCCACCTTCTCTTGAGATTCAGTTCATGGACAGATGTCCTGACATTTTCCTTTAGAATTCACTGGTATAATTCAGAATTCATTGTTCCATCAATGATGGCAAGCTGTCCTGGTCCAGATGCAGCAAAACAGGCCCAAACCATGATACTACCACCACCATGCTTCACAGATGGGATAAGGTTCTTATGCTGGAATGCAGTGTTTTCCTTTCTCCAAACATAACGCTTCTCATTTAAACCAAAAAGTTCTATTTTGGTCTCATCCATCCACAAAACATTTTTCCAATAGCCTTCTGGCCTGTCCACGTGATCTTTAGCAAACTGCAGATGAGCAGCAATGTTCCTTTTGGAGAGCAGTGGCTTTCTCTTTGCAACCCTGCCATGCACACGATTGTTGTTCAGTGTTCTCCTGATGGTGGGCTCATGAACATTAACATTAGCCTATGTGAGAGAGGCCTTCAGTTGCTTAGAAGTTACCCTGGGGTCCTTTGTGACCTCGCTGACTATTACATGCCTTGCTCTTGGAGTGATCTTTGTTAGTTGACCACTCCTGGGGAGGGTAACAATGGTCTTGAATTTCCTCCATTTGTACACAATCTGTGTGACTGTGGATTGGTGGAGTCCAAACACTTTAGAGATGGTTTTGTAACCTTTTCCAGCCTGATGAGCATCAACAATGCTTTCTCTGAGGTCCTCAGAAATCTCCTTTGTTCATGCCATGATACACTTCCACAAACATGTGTTGTGAAGATCAGACTTTGATAGATCCCTGTTCTTTAAATAAAACAGGTTGCCCACTCACACCTGATTGTCATCCCATTGATTGAAAACATCTGACTCTAATTTCACCTTCAAATTAACTGCTAATCCTAGAGGTTCACATACTTTTGCCACTCACAGATATGCAATATTGGATCATTTTCCTCAATAAATAAATGATCAAGTATAATATTTTTGTCTCATTTGTTTAACTGGGTTCTCTTTATCTACTTTTAGGACTTGTGTGAAAATCTGATCATGTTTTAGGTTATATTTATGCAGAAATATAGAAAATTCTAAAAGGTTCACAAACTTTCAAGCACCACTGTAACTGTAACTCAGTATCCTACCCCAGAGCAATTGTGAGATAGCTGTGCTACCCTATTTATAACTGTAAAAGGAAACAATTTGTTCATTAAAACAGTGACAACATCTGACAAAATTAAATTTCATTAAACAAACAAAACTGAACACAGAGTAGACAGTTTACTAGTTTGCACTTTTATTAACAACTCTGTGTACTTAGAGGTAGACAAATCTATTGATGTAAGTAAAGAGAACCACTGATAGTGGAAATGGAAACATTACAAGTTTGTTGATGACTAAATCATATCAGATGTGAGAAGGACCAAAGGACGTTTAACAAAAATAAAAAATAAAATAAAAAAATCAATGAAATTAAAATAAAATAAAAATAATTCTGAACATACGTTGGAAGGAGTATGTCAATATTTAGGAAAATAACAGGGAAATTTCTGTAGCTCAAATTAAATAGTAACACAGAATCATGACATAACATAAATAGAAATTATTATTTGCACAGAGATAAGTTATAAATAGGTGTCTGTAATAAGACCATATTGAAACTCTTCTTACTGCTCAGTCAAAAAAGTAAAGTTCCATTGTACTTAGGGGGGAAAGATTAATTTTATTAAAAGCTTAGGTCATGAAAAGTGTACAATTTAGGGACTGAAATTATGTGAAAAGACAAATACTGAGTCACTGAGTCTTTATAACACACTGTGGCAGTGGGGGCATGGTCAAGTGTCGGTCTGTGAATGGAGAGTGGAGTCGGGGAAGGTAAGTGGTAGGATCACTGCACCTGATGGGAATTAACCTGTGTTTGTGTGTCTTCCCCAGTGATTGCGCCCTTTAAAAGGAGAGAGAGACAGCAGAGAAAGGGAGCTCTCTCCCCAACCAGAACACTTGTGCATGTGACTGGGAGAGAGTGAAAGTCAAAGCTGAAAAGCTAAAATAAAAGGAGTTTGATGAGAACTCAGTTCTGGCCTGCCGTGCTTCTGTGCTCCACCCACCTGCCCTGATTTTACAGTGGTGCCGAAATCTGGGATCGGAGTACAGAAGGGAACAGCCCCATGGAGTCCTCCTCCTTCACGGACCTGGTCCATGCCCTCGCCACGGCCCAACAGAGCCAGCACCAGGTGCTGATTGCCCTCCGGAAGGAGCAGGAACAATGGTTTGAAGCCCTGGTGCTGGCGCAGCAGGAAGATTGCCAGGCATTCCGGCACCTGCTCATGTCGGCGGGGTCCACCACCTCCGCAGACCCTCCCCACGGTGGTGTAAGTGGTTAGCACAGTCGCCTCACAGCAAGAAGGTTCTGGGTTCAAACCCAGTGGCCGGCGAGGGCCTTTCTGTGTGGAGTTTGCATGTTCTCCGTGTCTGCATGGGTTTCCTCCTAGTGTTCCGGTTTCCCCCATAGTTCAAAGACATGTGGTTAGGTTAATATGGGATGGCCTTGGGCTGAGGTGCCCTTGAGCGAGGCACCTAACTCCCAACTGCTCCCCAGGCACTGTTAGCATGGCTGCCCACTGCTCTGGGTATGTGTCTGTGCTCATTGCTCATGTGTGTGCATGTGTGTGTGTTCACTGCTTCAGATGGGTTAAATGCAGAGAGGAAATTTCACAAGTGTGTGATGAATAAAGTTGTGCTTTCTGTCTTTCTTCACCTCACCCTAATGAAGATGGGTCTGTATGATGACCCTGAAGCCTTCCTCGCTCTTTTTGAGCAGGGAGCAGAGGCATAGGGTTGGCCAGTGGAACAGCGTGTGGTGCCCCCCCCCACAAGCTAATGGGCGAGGCGCAGCTGGCCGCGCTGCAGCTTCCCACTGACAGCCGGCTGGTCTACGCGGACCTCCGCAGGGTTGTCCTCCAACATGTGGGTCGCACCCCGGAACAGCAATGGCAGCGCTTCCGCGTGCTGCACCTGGAGGTGGTTGGCCGGCCATTTGCATTTGGCCAGCAACTCTGGGACGCCTGCCGGCGGTGGCTGAGGGCCAACAACTGCGACCCTGAGGGAATCATCGAGCTGGTGGTGCTGGAACAATTAATTGACCGACTTCTGGAAGGAACAGCAGAGTGGGTCCAGTGCTATCGCCCGGCATTGATGGATCAGGTGATCAAACTGGCGGAGGACCATATGGTGGCTGTTCCGATGGCAGGACAGCATGTCTTCTCTTCTCCCCTCTCTTCTCTCTCTCTCTCTCTCTCTCTGGTCCCCATCCTCACCCCATTCCCCCACAGCGGAGGCGGGGGCCAGCTCCACCCCAGTGGCCCACCGCACCTGCGGTGCCCTACCATTTCTTACTTCCTTGTCTGTGTCTTCTCCCCCTCAGGTGAGTGATGTCCAGAACACTGGTGCAGAGGGAGAGCCTGGGCCAGTATGCTGGAGTGCGGAGAACTGGGGCACCTCCAGCATCAGTGTTCGGCCATGAAGGTGGGTGCGGTGGTCCGGATCCCCAATGCACCAGGGACCGCCCTCGATCAGGCCAGAGCGTATCACATACCGGTGAGTATCCAAGGGGATACGTATCAGGCTTTGGTGGACTCCGGCTGTAATCAGACCTCAATCCACCAAAGCCTGGTGCAAGATGAGGCACTGGGGAGAACACAAGTGGTGAAGGTGTTGTGTGTGGACAGGGATGTTCACAACTACCCTTTAGTGTCGGTCCACATTCTAGTTCGAGGGGAAAAATTTAGAGTAGAGGTGGTGGTTAATCCTTGCCTTACCCACTCGATAATTCTGGGGACTGATTGGCCGGGATTTAGGGACTTAATGATGCATTTAGTGAAGAGTGGGGCCTGCCATAGTTTAGCGAGGGGAAGTCCTGTAGTGGTGTTGGTGGGAGCAGCTATCACAGAGCCGTCTACATCATCCTGGCATCAGAGTGAGGAGCAGCCTGCTCCTCTTCCCTCTCTCGGGGATTCCCTTGCAGATTTCCCATTAGAGCAGTCGCAAGCCGAGACTCTGTGGCATGTGTTTGACCAAGTGAGAGTAATCGATGGTCAAACTCTCCAGCCAAACACTGCACTGTCCTTCCCCTATTTTTCCATTATTAAGGATAGATTATACTGAATGACACAGGACACTCAGACTAAGGAACCAATAACCCAGCTTTTGATCCCAAAGAGCTGCCGGGAATTCATATTCCAGGCGGCTCACTTTAATCCCATGGCCAGACACTAGGGGCAGGATAAGACACTAGCCCGAATAATGGCCCGGTTCTATTGGCCAGGGATTTGCAGCAATGTCCGTAGGTGGTGTACGGCTTGTCGTGAATGCCAGTTAGTAAATCCTGAGGCCATTCCAGAAGTGCCTTTGCACCCTCTGCCATTAATCGAGACCCCATTTGAAAGAATTGGGATGGATCTTGTCAGGCCATTAGATATCGCTTTATTTTAGTTCTGGTGGACTATGCAACACGATATCCAGAAGCAGTGTCTCTTCGCAATATCTCAGCATGTAGTATTGCAGAAGCGCTCTTCTGTGTCATCTTCTGAGTCAGGCTCCCCAAAGAGATTCTGGCTGATCAAGGCACTACATTTATGTCACGCACACTGCGCGAACTGTATGGGTTACTGGGAATTAAGCCTATCCGCACCAGTGTTTATCACCCACAAATGGATGGCTTAGTCAAACAGTTTAATAGCACCCTCAAAAATATAATTAAAAAATTTGTAAGGGAAGATGTACGTAACTGGGATAAATGGCTAGAGCCCCTGTTATTCTCAGTCCGAGAGGTCCCTCAAGCCTCCACGGGGTTCTCCCTGTTTGAATTATCATACGGGCATAAGCCACATGGCATTTTGGATGTGCTATGGGAAAATTGGGAGGAGGCACATTCAACCAGTAAAAATGAAATCCAATACATTATTGACCTGCGTGCCAAACTCCACACACTCACGCACCTAACCCAGGAGATTTTGCAGCAGGTCCAAGAACGTTAAGTCTGTCTGTACAACAGGGGCACATGCCTTAGGGAGTTCACACCAGGAGATAAAGTACTTGTGTTGTTGCCCACGTCGAGCTCCAAATTGATCGCCGGGTGGCAAGAACCCTTTGAGGTCACATGGTGAGTTGGGGACATCGACTATGAGGTGAGGCAAATGGACAGGGGTGGAGCATTACAGATTTACCACCTCAATCTGCTAAAACATTGGAACAAGGAGGTCCCCATGGCATTGGTGTCGGTGGTTCCGGAGAAGGCGGAGCTGGGGCCGGAGGTTCAAAAAGGAAAATTGACATCGCCCACCGCTCCAGTCGCCTGTGGAGACCACCTCTGCCTGACTCAACTCACGGAGGTCACCCAGTTGCAGACAGAATTTTCTGACATTCTCACCCCTGCCCGGCCACACCCACCTCATAGAACACCACATTGAGACACCCCCAGGGGTAGTATTGCGCAGCCACCCTTACAGACTGCCTGAACACAAAAAAAAGGTGGTTCGGGAAGAACTCGAGGCCATGCTCGAAATAGGCATCGTCGAGGAGTCCCACAGTGACTGGAGCAGCCTGGTGGTCTTGGTTCCCAAGGCCGACGGGTCGGTCCGGTTCTGTGTGGACTATAGAAAAGTCAACATGGTGTCTAAATTTGATGCGTACCCAATGCCTCATATTGATGAGTTGCTCGATCAACTAGGTATGGCTTGTTTTTATTCGACACTGGATTTGATAAAGGGATATTGGCAGATCCCTTTCACTCCTATCCCAAGAGAAAATGGCCTTTTCCACACCGTTTGGCTTACACCAGTTCATCACACTTCCTTTTGGGCTGTTTGGGGAGTCTGCTATGTTCCAGCGGCTTATGGACAGGGTCCTCCGCCCCCACGCCTCCTACATGGCTGCCTACCTAGACGATATCATTATTTACAGTAATGACTGGCCCCGGCACCTAGAACACCTAAGGGCTGTCCTTAGGTCACTGAGGCTAGTGGATCTCACAGCCAACCCAAAGAAGTGTGCGATTGGGCGGGTGGAAGTACGGTATCTGGGTTTCCACTTGGGCAATGGGCAGGTGTGTCCCCAAATTAATAAGCCTGCAGTGATTGTGGCCTGCCCAAAGCCCAAGGCCAAAAAGGGGGTGAGACAGTTCCTGGGGCTGGCTGGCTACTATCGTAGGTTTATACCTAATTATTTGGACGTCACCAGCCCGCTGACTGATCTCACTAAAAAGGGAGCACCAGATCTGGTCCAGTGGACAGTGCAATGCCAGCGGGCTTTCTCTGAGGTAAAGGCTGCACTGTGTGGGGGGGCCACTGTTACACTCCCCTGACTTTTCTCTCCCCTTTATTTTGCAGACGGATGCGCCGGACAGAAGGCTGGGGGCTGTTGTGTCCCAGGAGGTGGAGGGGAAGGAACGTCCCATGCTGTACATCAGCCGGAAGCTGTCGGTGCGCAAGGGCAGATACAGCACAATAGAGAAAGAATGCCTCACCATCAAGTGGGTGGTCCTTGCCCTCCGCTACTACCTGCTGGGGCACCCTTTCACCCTCTGTTTAGACCACGCACCCCTGCAGTGGCTCCACCGCATGAAGGATGACAATGCGTGGATCACCCGTTGGTATCTGGCACTCCAGCCATCCACAGGCTGGGGGCTCAGATGGCCGTGCCAGATTTCCTCTCCCGTCAAGGGCTGGGGGGGGGGATTGGCTGCAGGCTGGACGGCTCCCCGGCCTGAGTGGGGCGGTGGGTGGTGAGGATCATTTTCCTCTATAAATAAATGACCAAGTATAATATTTTTTGTCTCATTTGTTTAACTGGGTTCTCTCTATCTACTTTTAGGGCTTGTGTGAAAATCTGATGATGTTTTAGGTCATATTTATGCAGAAATATAGAAAATTCTAAAGGGTTCACAAACTTTCAAACACCACTGTAGATAGAGTTTACTATTAAAACTTAGATGACTTGTTAGGTACCCAGGGAGACCTTAGCTAAGTAATGCTGATTGTGTAGGGCTTAAATGCTCGCTATCTAGCTGGGGCAACTGATCCTAAAATACTTGACCTCACATAGTGCCAGTAACATGAGCATATGTATTATGCTGTGTGAGCATTTATGACTATGCTATAATTGGGAAGTAAAATTAGTGAAGCTCAGTTTACTAGGGGTGGTTCTAAACAAAGATGACTAATTACAGGTAACACATGGATTTTAACCAGATTTGAGGTCTAAGACTACGTTCAGACTGCACCCTGAAACGACCCATATCCGATTTTTTTGCCCATATGCGACCTGTATCCGATTTGTTTTTGACAATCTGAATGACACAGATCCGATTTTTTCACATGCGACCCAGGCCACTTGGATATATGGTCCTAAATCCGATGCATATCCGATATTTTCACATGCGACTGCAGTCTGACCGGACAGGTCGCATTCATGCGACCTACACGTCATCAACAAGAGACAAACGTCACTATTCTGCATTGGCTAATCCCGCCTCTTTGGTGGAAAACAACAACATTTGTACAGTTTTCAGAATTTAAACAGACTTTTATAGAATTGATCAAGCTAATGGTGGATTTGGTAGGGACCTGGATGTTTATCTGTTAGCCTGATTAAATAAAACAGTTTTTATAACTGATTTATAACTTAAACCATCCTGTACCACATCGCCAGGTCTCGCCTTATCTCCATAGCAAACTGCACTGGTGTTTATGTACCTTGAGCCAGCACTGAGAGAAGTTGCAGAATTCAGCTGGCTATAAACAATCTAAATAAATATTTATAAAAATGTAGAAAAAGTTTATTAATATGACGAAATAAATATGTGGAAATTATTAAGCCTGAATTAAGAGTTTGGTAATACAGCGGCTGTATCCCAAATGACTGCCTACTGAAGCTCGAGTGCACTATATAGAGTTTAAAAATCCATTACTTCCTAGTAACATGTAGTGCACTTATATAGAAATTAGAGAGACATTTAGGAGTCAACCCTCATTACCAGGCTACACGTTTTCATTTCAGTTCAGAAACAAAAACACACACGAGACCTCACACTTTAACACTAACCAGATAATTAAACAAACAAACAAAAAAAGAAAATCATTAAACTTGAAGAGTGTGCTTTTTTTTTTGTTTACGTATTAGGTAGATGTGCTTATTACGTGTCAATTTGCGCATGCGGGACACTTTTGGGTTGTTTTCCGTTCATATTCGAGATCGCATACAAGTCTCATATAATTGGTAATGTGAACGGCCTAACAAAAAAATCGGATTTCACAACAAATCGGATATGGGTCGTTACAGGTTGCAGTCTGAACATAGTGTAAGGCATCCACCAAATTCAGAACCTGGCAACCAGAACCAGACTGAGAGAAACCTGGAAACCATCTTGAATCACATTACATAGTTTTGATGACTAGTGCCCCCGATGCTACTGATGTTGTCAGTCTCTCCCTAATCCAATAAAACATGTCTACATGGCTGATTAAACATGCAAGCCCACTGTCTCAGATGCAATTTAAGTATAGTAGGTGTACAGCAGCCATTTGCTTGTTATTTCTGTGGAGGCAGTTCTGGCCCTTGATTTGAGATGTCACTTCTCTACAAACACCCTCTTACAACATACTTAAGTGTTCACAGTATGCCATTTACTTGCAAGGTCTTGCCAGATTTAATTTCACTACATTATCAGGATGTAATACTGTGTAATTTGCCATATTTTGTTGAGACCAATTTTCTTGTTCACTTTTGCCATCTTGTTCACCTCTTGCCTCTGCAAGGATCAAGGTCAAGGATTTTTTTTTTGTCATTTTAACCATTTACAGTTGGTACAGTACACAATTAAAATGAAAGAATGTTTCTCCAGGACCATGGTGCTACATAAAATTGTGTGTCCTGTGATGACAGGACTACAAATCTACATATAACAACATAAAGTGCATGAGTGCAGCAAGTGCAAACATTGCACACTATAAACTACACAAACAACAACTTCTTCTTTTGGCTATTCCTGTTAGGGGTCACCACAGCGAATAATGTCCCTCCATCTCCTCCTCTCCTCCATCTCTTTTTCCATAGCACCAACCATCCTCATGTCCTCCTTCACCAAATCCATAAAGCTCATCTTTGGTCTTCCTCTTTTCCTTTTACCTGGCAACTCCATGTCCAGTATTCTTTTCCCAATATACCCTTGATCTCTCCTTTGTATGGGTCCAAACCATCTCAATCTCCTCTCTATCACTTTGTCTCCAAACCATCCTACATGTGCTGTCCCTCTAATATTCTTGTTTCTAATCCTGTCCAACTTTGTCACTCCCAATGAAAATTTTAGCATCTTCAAGTCTGCTACCTCCAGTTTAGCCTCCTGTCTTTTTGTCACTGCCACTGTCTCCAAACCATACAACATAGCTGCTCTTACTACTGTCTTGTACACTTTCCCTTTTACTCTTGCTGGCAACCTTTTGTCACAAATCACTCCTGACACTCTCCTCCATCCATTCTACCTGCTTGCACTCTCTTCTTCACTTCTCTTCTGCACTCACCATTACTTTGTACAGTTGACCCCAGATATTTGAACTCATCTGCTTTGACCACCTTATTCCTTGTAACTGTACCATTCCACTGTCCTCACCCTCATTCACACATGTACTCCATCATGTTTCAACTGACTTTAATTCCCCTTTTCTCTAGTGCATATCTCAAAGTTTTCTTTCACTTGCTCCCCATTCTCACTCCAGATCACATCTGCAAACATCATTGTCCATGGGGCCTCTTGCATGATGTTGTCTGTCAACCTGTCCATTACCACTGCAAGCAAGAAAGGACTTTAGGGCCGAGCCCTGGTGCAATCCAACATCCACCTTAAATACCTCCGTCATTCCCACTGCATATCTCCCTGCTGTCACACTGTCCTCATACATATCCTGCACCAATCTCATATACTTCTCTGCCAGTCCTGATTTCGTCATGCAGTACCACAACTCCTCTCTTGGCTCCCTGTCATATGCCTTCTCAAACTCCACAAACACAGTGCAGCTCCTTCTGGCCTTCTCTATACTTTTCCCTCAACATTCTCAAAGCAAATATTATATCTGTCGTAATCTTTCCTGGCATGAAACCATATTGCTGCTCACATATCCCCGCTGCTCCTCTTAGCCTAGCTTCCACTACTCTTTCCCATAACTTCATGCTGTGGCTGGTCAACTTTATGCCTCTATGGACCCTTTTCACGTGACGTCACGACAAACGCGGCCACCATTTTGGACGTGTACTACCAGTAGTTTACCACAGCCAGCATTGAGGAACGGCAGCAAAGAAAGTTTTTACTTTCAGCAAGACTTCCATCATGCCACTATATTGTTGTGCACCTAGATGTAGTAACCATCAACAAACAAGGCAAGGGTTATCATTTTATCGGATCCCGACGGAGAAGATGGATAGCGGCCATTAACAGATTGGCAGCCCTCGGCATACCAACGCTTGTGTAGTGACCACTTTGTTGGAAGTAAGAGGAATAAAATTAGCCAGAAAAGGCATTACATTGCTGCTAACATTCTGTGGCGGTGAGTGTGTAACCAAATAGGTTAAAATAACCCATTGTAACCTCTTTGTTCTTCTGTAGTAGCTATTGTTGACTAGCTAATGTCAACAACATAGTAGCTAGTATGTTATTGTAGCAATGTTTACGTTCAGTCATTTGGATGACTGTTAAAACCTTTCAGTCTCAAGTTTTTCCTTTACTGTATTTACTAGTTTACTGTAATTATGATCCGGCAGCTATTTACACCGGATCCAGTATAAATAGCTGCCGGAGCCAACGTCCGAGGTTCCGGAGCACGCTCCGGCTTGCTCGCCCTCAAATTAAGCAGCGCGCGCCGGCTTGCTCCCGGAGTGCTCCGGCCGAGATTCCCCTCAAACTAAGCAGCGCGCGCCGGCTTGCTCCGGAGTGCTCCGGCCGAGGTTGACCTCAAATTAAGCAGCGCACGCCGGCTTGCTCCGGAGCAAGCCGGAGCGCGCTCTGTAACCTCGGCCGGAGCACTCCTGGAGCAAGCCAGAGCGCGCTCTGTAACCTCGGCCGGAGCACTCCTGGAGCAAGCCAGAGCGCGCTCCGGAACCTCGGCCGGAGCACTCCTGGAGCAAGCCAGAGCGCGCTCCGGAACCTCGGACGTTGGCGTGTATGTGTATGGCGATGGGTTTTTAACGACATAGGTATACAGATCATGTGGGCCGAAGTCAGGTAAAGACGAGGGCTTCGTGTACTTCCGTACGTCAGTGAACAATCCTGGTGGAAGCAGGTAAACGTCATTCTCTAAGCCTGCTAACCTCAATTTTTGCAAATACCTCTCCCTCTGCTCGCCCTGTAAATGCCCTACGTCGCTGGATAGTGAAGGTGTTTTCTGCATCTCGCTCCTTTTTCTTTTATGTTTTTCGTTTGTCGCCTTCCTCGCATTCAAACTGATTCGAGCCGAAGTCCACTACATGTCCAAAATGGCGGTCGCGTTTACGAAGGTCACGTGACTGAAAAGGGTCTATAGTTACTGCAGCACTGAACATTGCCCTTGTTCTTGAATATTGGTACCAGTATACTTCTTTTCCACTCCTCAGGCATCCTCTCACTTTCCAAGGTCTTGTTAAACAGCCAAAAAGTAAATTTCCATCTCTCCTAAGCACTTCCATGCCTCCACTGGTATATCAGCTGGGCCAACTGTCTTACCATTTTTTTCATAGCTTTTCTTACTTCCTTCTTGCTAATCTGCTGTACTTCCTGATTCAGTATCTGCACCTCAGCCAACCTTCTCTCTCTTTCATTTTCTTCATTCATCAACTTCTCAAAGTACTCCACCCACCTTCTCAACACACACTCTTCACTTGTCAGCACATTTCAATCTGCATCCTTTGTCAGCATAACCTGCTGCACATCCTTTCTAGCTTGAGCTCATTTTCTTGCTAATTGATACAGGTCTTTTTCTCCATCCTTCATGTCTAGCCTTTCATATAGTTCATCATGCACCCTTTTCTTTGCCTTTGCCACTGATCTCTTTGCATTCCTTCGTATCTCATTGTATCTAAAAAAAAAGATAACTAGCACAGACAGTACAGTGCCAACGAGTAGTTCTCACTGATAATTTAAGGAAAGTTTGAGTGTATAAACTACACAAACAACATAAATTGAAACATCAAGGACAGTTCAAAAAAGATAATGAGCACAAACAGACAGTACAGTGCCAACCAGCTCCTGTTACTGATAATATATGGAAAGTTTGAGTGTGCATTAGAGGTAGCAATATGTTAAACAAAATAAATAAATGTTAACATTGTGCAAGTGATAAGCATTGTAAACATTGTAAAAGGTGATATGTATTGTTCTTCACTGTGCAAAGATTGTAGTGGGAGTGGTGTGATCAACAGTTTGTCTGTATCAGTCCAGCTGTGAGATTACCAGTTTGTTGACCCTCTGCATATTTTTTGCAAGTGATTATAGATTGTAGATTGTTTTGTCTCCATAAGAAGACTACTCACTTACAGTATATCCAGGGCTCCATGTGTGACAAACTTTTGGCAGTACATTTTTGGCTCCACTCTAGCTTACAACATAGAGACCCTGGGTCAGAGATTACATATAGACACAGACAACCATTCACACTCATATTCACACCTACGGTCAATTTAGAGTCACCAGTTAACCTAACCTGCATGTCTTTGGACTGTGGGGGAAAACGGAGCACCCGGAGGAAACCCACGCGGACACGGGGAGAACATGCAAACTCCGCACAGAAAGGCCCTCGCTGGCCACAGGGCTTGAACCCTGACCTTCTTGCTGTGAGGCGACAGTGCTAACCACTACACCACCATGCCACCCCACAAATGGGACATTATATAGACAATTTTAAAAAATGTCTTACGCAGATGTAAAGAAATGGTGTAGCACAAAGATGCCTTCACAAATCATGAAATTAAATGTTTCTACATTAAAAAATACTATAAAAATAAACAATAATAAATAAAACAAAGTCAATATATGGTGTGATGACACTTTTCTTAAAAAAATGTCTCTGGTACAATTTCTGGAATTTAATAAAGCTGGTAAGTTTTACTGAGCATTTTGCAGAACCAGCCACAGTTCTGCCACAGACCTTGGCAGGTCCAACCACAGTTTTGCACCTGTGCAAGAGGTGGGATATATTAGGCAGCAAATGAACAGTCAGTTCTTGAAATTGAGGTGCTGGAAGCAGGAAAAATGAGCAAGCATAAGACTCTGAGTGACTCTGATAAGGGCCAAATTGTGATGGCTAGATGACTGGGTTACAGCATCTCTGAAACAGTGGATCAGGTGGGGTATTTCCAGCATGCAGTGGTTAGTACCACCAAAAATGGCCCAAGGAACCACAAGCAGTGAAAAGGCACCCAAAGCTCACTGATGCGCATGGGGAGCAAAGTCTAGCCCATCTGGTCTGAAACCACAGAAGAGCTACTTGTCACAGAAGAGCTAAATGTCAGCTGGACAATGGGCAAACATAAGGACTGTGGTTACTAACAAACAAAAGTTGTACATGGAACGGCAAATGATGAACTGGAGACAGGGTCATCGGAGACCAAGGCTCACTGATGTGTGTGGGAAGCAAAGGCTACCCTTTCTGGACCAATCCTGCATAAAGTGCTACTGTAGCACAAATTGCTGAAAAAGTTAATGTTCTCTATGATAGAAAAGTATCAGATCACTGTGTAACTGCATACTGGTCAGAGTGCCCATGCTGACTCCTGTCTACTGCTGAAAGCTTCTACAATGGGCATGTGAGCGTCGGAACTGAACTATAAAACAATGGAATAAGGTGGCCTGGTTTGCATGATGCATTTTACATGATGCAGAGGGCCAGGTTCATGTGCATCACTTACCAGGGCTTTCCCTAAAGTGCAGATATGCAGCGCTCCACCGCACTCTGTGACATCAGCGTTGCACTGTCACTTGCGCACACACAAAAAAAATCCCCCACCACAAAATGAACAATGCAGAATACTTTTCGCAACTAAATATCTCTTATTCCCCTCTGAAAATGAGTAATAACTATAGAAATAGGAAGACATTTTAATATATAGTTCTAGACCTGGGCTATTCAATTGGTGGCCCTTGGGCTGGGTCTGGCCAATGAGACAATTTGTACCAGTCATTCAAGTTGTGTTTAAAAAAAAAATATCCAGATGCATGCGCTGCTCTCCACTCTCATGTTTCCGCTCTTCTAACTATGGTCCTGTTCTTGTATAACTAACATGCTAGTAAAATGACTCTCCTTTAAAAAAGTGAAAAGTTGACAGAAAACAGGCAATTCAACAGTGAATGGACAGAGAAGGACCCTTTCTATGTGAATGTCGATGAAGAGTTTGCATTGAAAGCAAAGGAGCTGGTAATGTCATTAAATGAAGCATTTTTACAGCTTGAACTCATTGACATTTAGTCAGCAGATGACCTATGACAGTCATTACAGCGGGCAGGTTCTGAAAAATTCCCTCATTCAAGGGTTCTTGCTCTTTTTATTCTCACAATGTTTGGCAGTGGTGGCACGGTGGTGTAGTGGTTAGCGCTGTTGCCTCACAGCAAGAAGGTCTGGGTTCGAGCCCCGTGGCCGGCGAGCGCCTTTCTGTGTGCAGTTTGCATGTTCTCTCCGTGTCCGTGTGGGTTTCCTCCGGGTGCTCCGGTTTCCCCCACAGTCCAAAGACATGCAGGTTAGGTTAACTGGTGACTCTAATACCAGTGTGTGTCAGCCCTGTGATGACCTGGTGACTTGTCCAGGGTGTACCCCGCCTCTCGCCCGTAGTCAGCTGGGATAGGCTCCAGCTTGCCTGCGACCCTGTAGAACAGGATAAAGGGGCTAGAGATAATGAGATGAGTTGAGTGAAATTCTAAATGTGATATGGCTCACCTGAACTGATTTCCTAACATGCTATTTGAATGTAGAAAGGCTTGGCCCTTTGTCTTCAAACAATACAATGCACAGATGTTGTTATGCAGTTACAAAATACAATGTATATAAGAACTCCTTTGCTGTTGTACTTTATTGTATCTGTTAATGTGATTACTCATATTTCAAGTGGTATTTCTCAGGCCCCTCATTTGGGATACTTTTCATGAATTTGCCCTCATTGCAAACTAATTGAATAGCCCTGGTGTAGATTATCCTGGTACTCAATCCAGAAGTGAAAATAAAGGGTTTTGCTGCATGCACTGACTGCCATTCGCAACCATACATAAAGCCACATTCCAGGTGCTGGTCACTAGATGGTGCTGTTGCATGATTTGACCTTGATTCTGTTCCTGGCATCCTGGAATTAGAAAATGAAGAGGCGTGCTATGAAATGTTTTCATTTCAAATCTAATTTTGCCTTTTAAATTTTGCCCCTTGCATATTTGGCAAGGTAAAATAACAGCAAATTTAATAATGTTGAATTGTGCCTAAATCAGCCCTAGATGCCACCAGAATGCACCATTTGAAGTCTCTCATTTCAAAATTTTCTGGGGGTGTATGCTCCTGGACCCCCCTAGCAGCCTTCAGGGCTCCATATCTGTAGCACCACTCTGATTTCTGGGGAAAGCCCTGGTAACCCATGGAAGAGATGGCACCATGATGCACTATGAGAAGAAGACAAGCCAGTAGAGGCGGTGTAATGCTCTGGGCAATGTTCTGCTGGAAAACCTTTGGGTCCTAGCATTCATGTGAATGTTTGGCACATACCAGCTACTTAAACATTGTTGCAGACAGTATACCCCTTCAAGGCAAAGGCATTCCCTAATGGCAGTGGCCTCTTTCAGCAGGACAATGCAGCTTGATATACTGTACACTGCAAAAATTGTTCAGGAATGGTTTGAGGAACTGTAAAAAAAAAAAAAATGCAAGGTGTTGACATGGCCTCCAAATTCCTCAGATCTCAATTTGTTTTCATATCTGTGGGATGTGCTGAACAAACAAGTCTGATCCATGGATACCCCAACTCGCAACATGCATGTTTTAAAGGTTAAAGGTTTAAAAGAAACACCATAGAACATGGTTCCAGTCAAAGATGTTATAGTGTTTCACAAACTTCAGGGACATACATTTGTGGTAAACTGACAGAAAAGGCTTTTTTTTTCTTTCTGGCATACCTTCCAAATCATCTGTTGGCAGAGAGGTGGCATCTGATGGTGGTTTTGGAGACCAGGAAAGCCTAAGATTTTACTTTTTCTTCTAATTCATCAACAGTCACTCTTGTGGATTTTTGTTTTTAGCATCACTTACAGGGCGGCATGGTGGTGTAGTGGTTAGCGCTGTCGCCTCACAGCAAGAAGGTCTGGGTTCGAGCCCCATGGCCGGCGAGGGCCTTTCTGTGTGGAGTTTGCATGTTCTCCCCATGTCCGTGTGGGTTTCCTCCGGGTGCTCCGGTTTCCCCCACAGTCCAAAGACATGCAGGTTAGGTTAACTGGTGACTCTAAATTGACCGTAGGTGTGAATGTGAGTGTGAATGGTTGTCTGTGTCTATGTGTCAGCCCTGTGATGACCTGGTGACTTGTCTAGGGTGTACCACTCCTTTCGCCCGTAGTCAGCTGGGATAGGCTCCAGCTTGCCTGCGACCCTGTAGAAGGATAAAGCGGCTAGAGATAATGAGATGAGATGAGACATCACTTACAATCCTCTTACAATGCACTGTACATGGGAGCAAAATAAACTTGCATCCTCTTCCAAGCAAGTTTGTAACAGTTCCAGTTGGTGTCCACTTTTTTATTATTGCCCTAACAGTAGAAATGGGCATTTTCATGTGAGTAGCTATCTTTTTTTCTTTTTCTCACAACCATTAACTAACTTATGAAGGTCAACATACTTCTCCCTAATTTGGCACTGTGGGCAGGTGCTAAGTCCTGCTGGAAAATGAAATTAGCATCTCCATAAAGCTTGTCAGCAGATGGAAGCATGAAGTATTCTAAAATCTCCTGTTGGACAGCTACATTGACTTTGGACTTGATAAAACAAAGTGGACCAACACCAGCAAATGACATAGCACCCTAAATCATCACAGACTGTGGAAATGTCACACTGAAATTCAAACACCTTGGATTCTGTGCCTCTCCACTCATCCTCTAGGCTCTACGACCTTGATTTCCAAATGCAATGCAAAATTTACTTTCATCTGAAAAGAGGAGTTTGGATGACTGAGCAACAGTCCAGTTCTTTCTCTCCTTAGCCCAGGTAAGATGCTTGTGACATTGTCTCTGTTTCAGGAGTGGCTTGATATTAGGAATGCAACAGTTGTAGCCCCTTTCTTGAAGACATCTGTGCATGGTGGCTCTTGATGCACTGACACCAGCCTCAGTCCACTCCTTGTGAAGCTGTCCCAAGTTCTTGAATCAACTTTTCCTGCAGTCATCCCTGTTGCTTGTGCACCTTCTCAAGCCAGCATTTTCAGCAATGACCTCCTGTGGCTTACCTTCCTTGTGGAGGGTGTCAATGATCATCTTCTGGACAACTGTCAAATCAGCAGTCTTCCCCATGATTGTGGTTGTGTGTACTGAACAAGACGGAGGGATACACAGTATTTATACTGTTTTACTCAAACTCGAAATTAAATATTATAATATTGTGAGATACCCGATTTCTGATTTTCATGAGCTGTAAGCCATATTCATCAAAATTGAAACAAAAAAGGCCTGAAATATTTCACTTTACATGTAGTGAATATAGAATATGTGAAAGTTTACCTCTTTGAATTAAATAAAAAAATGAACTTTTTCATGATATTCTTTTTTTTTTTTAGATGCACTAGTGCGCACACACACACACACACACACACACACACCAGTTAAAGGTTTAGATAAACATATTCAATCATAGGTTTTCCATTAGTTTGCCTCTAGTATTGCATTGTAGAACAATACTGAAAATGTAAAATTGTGAAATAACATATGGAACATATATGGAAGTTTGTGTTAAAAAAAACTGTGAAGGGTTAACAAACAAAATATGTTTCTTATTTTACATTCTTCAAAGTAGCCACCATTTATCTTGATGATATATTTGCAAACTGTTGGCATTATCTTAACCAACTTTATGAGGTAGTCACCTGGAATGTTTGTCAATTAACAGGTGTGCCTTTCTGAAAGTTAATTAGTGGAATTTCTTCCCTTCTTAATGTACAGTGCCTTGAAAAAGTATTCATACCCCTTGAACTTTTTCACATTTTTCCACCTTACAACCACATACTTAAATGTTTTTTTATTGAGATTTTATGTGATAGACCAACACAGAGTAGCACATAATTGTGAAGTGAAATGAAAATGATAAATTGTCTTCAAAATTTTAAACAAATAAAAATTTGAAAAATGTGATGTGCATTAGTATTCAGCCCCCCTGCGTCAATACTTTGTAGAGCCACCTTTTGCTGCAGTTACAGCTGCAAGTCTTTTTGCACATCTAGACACTGAAATTTTTGCCCATTCTTCTTTGCAAAATAGCTCAAGCTCAGCCAGATTGGATGGAGAGCATCTGTGAACAGCAATTTTCAAGTCTTGCCACAGATGCTCAATGGGATTTAGGTCTGGACTTTGACTGGGCCATTCTAACACATGAATATTCTTTGACCTAAACCATTCCATTGTAGCTCTGGCTGTATGTTTAGGGTCATTGTCTTGCTGGAAGGTGAATCTCCTTCCCAGTCTCAAGTCTTTTGCAGCCTTCAACAGGTTTTCTTCCAGGATTGCCCTGTATTTAGCTCCATCCATCTTCCCATCAACTCTGACCAGCTTCCCTGTCCCTGCTGAAGAAAAGCATCCCCATAGCATGATGCTGCCACCACCATGTTTCACAGTGGGGATGGTGTGTGCAGGGTGATGAGCAGTGTTAGTTTTCCGCCACACATAGCACTTTGCATTTAGGCCAAAAAGTTCAACTTTGGTCTCATCTGACCAAAGCATCTTCTTCCACATGTTTGCTGTGTCCCCAGCATGGCTTCTGGCAAACTGCAAATGGGACTTCTTATGCCTGTCTTTCAACAATGGCTTTCTTCTTGCCACTCTTCCAAAAAGGCCAGATTTGTGGAGTGTACGACTTATAGTTGTCCTGTGCACAGATTCTCCCACCTGAGCTGTGGATTTCTGCAGCTCCTCCAGAGTGATCATGGGCCTCTTGGCTGCTTCTCTGACCAGTGCTCTCCTTGCTCGCTCTGTCAGTTTAGGTGGACGGCCATGTCTTGGTAGGTTTGCAGTTATGCCATACTTTTTCCATTTTTGAATGATGGATTGAACAGTGCTTATTGAGATGTTCAGAGCTTGGGATATTTTTTTTATAACCTAACCTTGTTTTAAACTTCTCCAGAACTTTATCCCTGACCTGTCTAGTGAGTTCTTTGGTCTTCATGATGCTGTTTGTTCTTCAGTGTTCTCTAACAAACCACTGAGGCCTTCACAGAACAAGTGTATTTATGCTGAGAGTAAATTACACACAGTAGGACTCTATTAACTAATTTGATGACTTCTGAAGGCAATTGATTGCACTGGATTGTATTTAGAGGTATCAGAGTGCAGGGGGCTGAATACTAATGCACACCACATTTTTCAGATTTTTATTTGTTTAAAATTTTGAAGACCATTTATCATTTTCATTTCACTTCACAATTATGTTCTACTCTGTGTTGGTCTATCACATAAAATCTCAATAAAAAACTTTTAAGTTCGTGGTTGAAAGGTGGAAAAATGTGAAAAAGTTCAAGGGGTATGAATACTTTTTCAAGGCACTGTATTTGACGCCATCAAACAGTAAACAGTAAATAATAAATAAAAATACAGTGAACAGCCCTATTCAACAACTGTAGTAGTACATAATATGTCAAGAACCATTCAACTAAGTAAAAGAAACAACAGTCCATCATTACATTTAGACAGTAAGTGCCATTTTATTCCTAAAAATAAAGAAAAAATGCTGAATTCCCCGATAGCAGAGGGTCGTTGAAACGACGTAGAGTTTTGGTCAGAATGGTCGGTTTCCGTCGTACGTCAGAAAATCAACGTTGAAACGGCGCCGTGAAACGTCGATTTCTCCGCCGTCTGAGAGGGTCGATTTATCACCGTTGAATCAACGTGGGTAAAGGTTGATCTGTCGACCATCAGAGAAGGTTGAATATACGACGTTGAACCATCGTCACTTTTGCCGGCCAGTTTTCAACATTGGTAGGATGAGCAACTGGCCCGTAGCCAGGGGGGATCGGAGGGTTCGTTCGATCCCCCCCCCGCGACACCGCGCCCCGGACACACACGCCTCAAGATTACTCAAGATTTATTCATTTGTTCATGTCCGATGAATATACATTGATTCACATTTAAATTTACAATATCAAATCCAGACTAATCAAAAAAGAAAAGTAGACTAAGTGAGGACGAGTTAGAAAAACGGGTTCATTTCTCCTATGTTTATGTTTACACGTTTTGTTCAGACTGCTTTACACCCCAATCCAGTGGGTGGCGGTAATGCCCCCATTAGACCCCTTTCACTGACGTCACCCGAAACCGGAAGTAAACAAACCCTGCGCCACATTGGAAGACCAACAAACTCGTGATTTGGGGGAAATAAAGGCAGCGCGCGGTATGTGAACCCACGAGGCACTTGGTTCATCATAAACCTACAATGGTAAACTTTTGTGCTGTGTTAGGGTGTTCTAACAAAGCTGATGGGAAAGGTGAAAAGAAGTCTTTCTACAGAATACCAGCTGTGATTGAGACACAAGCAAACCAAGGAGCTTTCTGCCAGGAGACAGAGAGAGGATTTAGCTGCTTTATGCAGAGCGGATCTGAATACTTCAAGTCTATTTTGTTACTGGTAAGTCACTAGGCTAGAGTGTTGTAGAACATTTTTTAAAATGTTTACTGAATAAAAACATCCTTAATTTTATCAAATATTCTCTACTCTATATTTCATTTCTTTCTTTTGTTTTAATTTTCCTCCCTCCATCCCTCTTTGGATTTTAAATATAGTTTTTCCCCATGTCCAAATAATGAGGTAGGGTGGCATTTAGAAACCCATAGCCTACTGCTGACTTTCTTTATCAATGCTGCATCAAATTAATTTTGGTTATGTTTTTCTGTTTCCATGTACAGGTCTGCGCCGCAGGAGGAATAGGCCACAATTATAAATAAATCATAAAATGTTTCTAAGAACTTGTTCAAGTGTGTTCTGTTCCTTATAAATGTTAAAAGTTATGCCTCATTAGATAGCTTGACAAACATTAGGAGAGGTGCATTGTTGCATGCATTTTTATATCCTGTTGTACATTAAACAGGACGTAGCCTACGCACATTGATATAAATTAAGTTTCACTTTCATGGTTGAAGTATGCATGTGTGTGTTCATCCTAGGCAAGAGCCCCGATGCTTTATTGTTAGCTAGTTTAATTTAGCCTGTTTTGCTTAATTTGTAGCCTTCCTGTTGTACATAAAACAGGAAGTAAAGTTGGATGAATCATCGCCGAAAATTCAACTATAAATCGACCGAAATACGTAGTTGAATAAAGGGTGAAAGGGGGTCTATTCTCTGTCGACCACCAGCCACTTTTCAACGTCGTTTCAACGGAAACTCGTATGAGCAAAGCGGTGTTGAATCAACGTCGGTGATCGACGGTGATTCGACGGCGTATAGGTCGAAGAACATGCCGATGATTCCACGTCGAATCAACGACCCTCTGCTATCTGGGTTAGGTGTGTCCAAACATTTGACTGGTACATTCTAACAAAATCTTCATACTAGTGTGTGCGTTGAAGGCTTATTTTATTTATTTCTTTTTCACCATTTATCAGAAGAAAGTAAGCAAAACTCTGAAGTCTGATTTCTTCTCACAGCAGTACCCACAAGTCAAATTCATCAAAGTTGTGAAGGGGACAGATATCTTCATGGAAATGATTGGGGGCATTTTGTTCCCAAATGCAGAAGACCTGGTCATCTTATCAAAAAATAAATATATATATATATATATATATTATATATATATATGTGACCCCTCACCGAATCCAGGGACACATGTCGGCCGAAACGAATCCGAGATAATCACAAAAGAAGCATTTTTTTTTCGAAATTTGTGATTTTTGTTTTTTTCCATCATGTGCAAGTTGAGATCTTGAAGAATGCAATCAGTATTTCAGGTAATAGATTGTTTTGTTGGAAAAGCATACATTTTTTGTTGCAAATTGTCTCGTTTTTGTCAGGACTGTAGCCTGCTGGGGGGTGTGGGTAAATTACCATATGGGCCATTCACATGATGATGTAAGTCTTTTTTTTTTTTTTTTCGCGAATCAGCTGTATGATACGGGCTGAGCGCATGGCTACTTAACTGCATACAGGCATGCAATTTCACTATGGAATGAGGAAGCTAAACAGAGCGCAGAGGAGCAAACACCGCGAAGCAAACAGACACTTGGTATTTACATCGGAGATAACCATTTCTAGCAAAAAAAACCCCGCAACCTCGTTTTCCAGATTGAATGGAATACTTGAATGATCGGATGATACACGGACCATTCTAGGATCACATTCCACCGGAGGCATTGGTGTGTGCAAGGCGCCGTTTCTCTTTCTGATGGGGTAAGTTTATTAATCTAAGGCTGTGTGGTTATTTTTGCATGTAACGGAGAGTGTTGTGGTTTGGTTAAGCCTAGGTCACAACCGGACGTACGATTTTTTGGCCGTGTGATTTTTGGCATTTCCCAAATCGCTGCGTTTTTTTTTTTGTTCATGGAGAAAGACGCACGTTGGCCGTAAGTTTGTCTTGCAACCTGAAAAAACCATAAGCACCTGTAGAGTTTGTTTGACATGACAAAGAACCTATGTGGCCGGTCTGCGGCTCGAAAATCAGCACGTCACAAGCGCGCTCTCATGTGTTTCATGCGCGCTTTCCATGTGTTTCTTGTGTTTTTTGCATGTAGACTGGCCGTAGGCGCGTGTACTGTACAGCCGGTTGTGACCGAGGCTTTACATGAAACTAGTGTTGTGTTAGTTGTGTCATCATCGTGCTATCTTTCTTTCTTACGGTGTGAGTAATTTTTTAACCACAAAACGTTAAAGTATACTTTAGGACTTATTTTTGCACTTCATAATTGTGTTGGGCATACTTTGCATGGAAGGAAAATTGACGTGGTGATCTTTGTTTACATGAAAGTAGTATCGTGCTAGCTAGTAGAGGGTAGGGCTTTCCTTAATGTCATGCAGATGAGCACCATTATGTGCCCGCCCTACACCCAGAGTAGCTGAGATGGAAAACTTTGAGGGCAATGTTCTCCCTTTTCTGTTTTAAGAAGTATACACTTTCAAAAGGCCACATATTCTTCAAATATTGTCAGATCTCCACATGGAAGGCATCATTGGAAAGCTTAGAAACTGTACTTTCTGAATCTGTCAATAACTCAAAATGCCCCCGGGCAGACATGCGTCTCTGGATTCTTTGATCTGCCATATAAATATAAATATATATATATATATATATATATATATATATATATATATATATATATATATCCTTCTCACCCCCGGCGGGGGGGGGGGGGTGGTATCCATGTCATCCTCAAGCTTGGGTCCTCTACCAGAGGCCTGGGAGTTTGAGGGTTCTGTGCAGTATCTTCGATGTTCCTAGTACTGCGCTCTTCTGGACTGAGGCTTCAGATGTTGTTCCTGGGATTTGCTGGAGTCACTCTCCCAGTTTGGGGGTTACTGCCCCAAGTGCCCCCACTACCACGGGGACCACGCAAACCTTGACCTTCCACATCCGTTCCAGCTGCTCTTTCAACCCTTGATACTTCTCAAGTTTCTCATGTTCCTTCTTCCTGATGTTGGCGTCAGCTGGGATTGCCACATCTATCACCACCACCCTCTTCTGCTCTTTCTCCACCACCACTATGTCCGGTTGGTTAGCCTCTGTTTGTCAGTCTGGAAGCAGAAGTCCCACAGAACCTTGGCCCTGTTGTTCTCAGCCACCTTCTGTGGTATGGCCCATTGGGACTTGGGTACTTCTATTCCATACTGGTTGCAGATGTTCCTGTATACTATCCCAGCCACTTGGTTGTGCCTCTCCATGTAAGCTGATCCAGCTAGCATCTTACACCCTGCTACTATGTGCTGGACTGTTTCAGGGGCTTCTTTGCACAGTCTGCATCTTGGGTCTGATCTACTCTGGTAGATCCTGGTCTCTATGGCTCTTGTGCTTATGGCCTGTTCTTGTGCTGCCATGATTAGTGCCTCTGTGCTGTCTGTCAGTCCTGCATTATCCAGCCACTGGTAGGATTTCTTGATATCAGCCACTTCCTCTATCTGACGGTGGTACATGCCATGTAGGGGTTTGTCCCTCCAGGTTGTCTGTTCCTCCTCCTCTTCTGCGCTCTCATCAGGGTTCTGCTGCCTGAGACATTCACTTAGCAGTTCATCCTTTGGGGCCATCTTTCTGATGTATTCTCGGATTTTCGATGTTTCATCCTGGACCGTGGTCTTGACGCTCACTAGCCCTCGGCCTCTCTCTTTCCGCTTAGTGTATAGTCTCTGGGTGCTGGACTTGGGGTGGAACCCTCCATGCATGGTGAGGAGCTTTCTAGTCTTGATATCTGTGGCTTCTATCTCCTCCTTTGGCCAGTTTATGATACCAGCGGGGTATCTGATGACTGGTAGTGCATACATGTTGATGGCTCGGACCTTGTTCTTACCATTCAGCTGACTTTTCAGGACCTGCCTTACTCTCTGGAGGTATTTGGCTGTGGTTGACTTCCTTGTGGCCTCTTCATGGCTTCCATTAGCCTGTGGGATGCCAAGGTACTTGTAGCTGTCTTGGATATCACCTATGTTGCCCTCTGGTAGGTCAATCCCCTCAGTCTGGATCATCTTGCCTCTCTTTGAGACCATCCGGCCACACTTGTCCAATCCGAATGACATCCCTATGTCATCGCTGTAGATCCGGGTGGTGTGGATCAGTGAGTCTATTTCTCGCTCGTTCCTGGCATCCAGCTTGATGTCATCCATGTAGAGCAGGTGGCTGATTGTTGCCCCACTATGGAATCGGTACCCGTAGCCACTCTTCGAGGTTCAGGCCTATGCAGAACAGCAGTGGTGATAGCGCATCTCCCTGGTATATGCCGCACTTGATGTTGACTTGGGCAATGGGTTTTGAGTTGGCCTCTAGGGTTGTCTTCCACATTTCCATTGAGTTCTGGATGAAGGTCCTTAGGTTCCTGTTGATCTTATACAGTTCCAGACATTCCAGTATCCATGTGTGTGGCTTTCTTGTAGTCAATCCAGGCAGTGCACAGGTTGGTCTGTCTCTTCTTACAGTCTCGGGCGACTGTTCTATCGACCAGTAGCTGGTGCTTGGCTCCTCTGGTGTTACTGCCAATTCCTTTCTGTGCCTCGCTCATGTATTGAGCCACATGCTTACTCATTTTTGCCACAATGATGCCTGACATGGCCTTCCATGTTGTGCAGAGACAGGTAATTGGCCGGTAGTTGGATGGGATGGGTCCCTTCTGGGGGTCCTTCATGATTAGGACTGTCCTGCCTTGGGTTAGCCATTCTGGGTGGGTCTCATCCCTCAGCAGCTGGTTCATCTGTGCTGCTAGGCGTTCATGGAGTGCAGTTAGCTTCTTCAGCCAGTACGTATGGATCATATCGGGGCCTGGTGCTGTCCAGCTCTTCATCTTTGACACTCTTTCTTGGACGTCTGCCATTGAGATGGTTACTGGTTCTTGTTCTGGGAGGTTGCTGTGGTCAGCTCTTAGGTCCACTAACCATTGGGCATCGGTGTTGTGTGATGCCTTTCTTTCCCATATTTTTCCACCTCAGCTCTTGGTGGGTCTGACCAGTTGTTGTTTCCCTGCCACTGAGAGTACACCTTGGCTGGTTTAGTGGAGAACAGCTTGTTTATTCTCCTGGCCTCTCCCTCCTTGGTATATCTCTTCAACTGGGTGGCCAGAGCTGTTCGTCGCTGTTTGGCAGTTTCGAGTGCCTCTGGTATGGAGAGTGAGTTGTACTTCCTGGGTGCCCCTTTATTCACCATGTTCCCTTTCTGTAGTTCAGCTAGCTGGCTAACTTCTCTCCGTGCTGCCTTTATCTTGGCCTCTAATCGTCTCTTCCATGGTGGATACTGTTTGTTATGTCTCGAGCCCACCTTGTGTCCAAGCATCTCCATGATTACTCCATGGAGATTGTCTTCAGAGCAGCATTCACATCTACTAGTAGATCTTCTGAAGGTACTTGTCAACTCAGCTTTGGCATTCATCGGGGGCTCCAGGTTTCCAGTTGGGTCAGCAGCTCTTGTGTTGAGGCTGTTAGCTCTCTAGGGGATGATGACATCTCCCCGCTGACCCGTCTTCCTGGCTCCCCCTTGCCGTAGCATCGTTGTGAGATCATTAATATAGTAGATAGTAGATTTCAATTACGGATGTTGGATAACAGCTAATAGCTGTTTCTTTGTTAGCCTTGACTGTGGGTTTCGAAGTATCCAATTCGCATTCGCTGCATGTATCCCCTCTCTCTGGGATTGCTTGTATAGTAGCATTCCAGCAAATCCATATTTTCTGTCCTCAGACATCGATGTCTTGTTCCAGTAGCTCATTTCTCATCAGTTTGCCCTGGTTCCCTAGCAACTGACACAGACCTTGTTGACCTGGGTGACGTCTGAGCCGGTATGACTCTTCACTCATTCCTGAGGTAGGCTGATATATCATGAGGGGTTTTGCCTAAGGACCCTTACTGGATAATGTTTTTGCCCCAACCAGGATTCGAACCCCGATCTCCCGCGTCATAGTCAGTGAGCATTACCACTGTACTATCCAGCTATATATATATCTGATATATATATCAGCCTGCTGTGTGTAAAGCTTCTGAACAAGTCCATTTCCTATCCGTCACCTCCTGCAACTCCCTCCACTTGCACACTTGCAACTGCCTGTCAGTAGTGGCGGAACTAGACTTTTTTCCTTGGGGGGGCAAGGGGGTGGCCAGGACTATTTCAGGGGGGTCAATGGTTCCTACTACTACACACGAGCATGAGCACTCACGATTGATGTTAGCGATTGTGTGCTGTATATCTGTTTTTTTTATCTTATGTGTTTAAATTATGCATTATTGTTATTATTTATTCTTACATGGTGTTGCACCTGTTCTTTTCTGGTGTTCTTGGCCATGTCATGACTTCTAATTATTTTTGTCTTTTTGTTATATATACACATACACACCTTTCTTTCTTTCAACATTAAAATTCCAGGGACTACAGATGAAAGAAAACTAGTCAGTGATTATTTCTAGTGCATTTACATGTTAATTAATACACATTGATCCTTCTTAAATAAATAAACTTATAAACAATACTTTCAATTTACAATTATGTTTAAGTAGCTACGTATTAAGCACACAGATGTCATCATTTTGAGTGTAATTTGTAGTTTATTAATGTACAAAATGAATACAGTGCATTTACGAACACCCTGACACCATTGACTGGAACTAAAATGCACATCGTAACTCAAGTCACACAGTTACTCAGTTACTGACACACTGAGTCAGTTACACAGTCACACATTACTCACACACACAGGTACATATAGTCAGTTGTTCACACAGCCAGTAGTCCATCAAACCATCAACTTTCCACAAAAAATAAATAAATAAATTGCCTTAAATAAATAAATTGCCATCTTTTCTGTCCGCCAACTCCACACCCCCTTAATGCGTGACCATAAGCTACCATACCAGCAACGCCGAGTAGGTTCAACTTAAAGTCAATAAACTAAGAACCCAAATCATCACACAGATATCTACCATCTCTCTGTAATCCGTGGCTAGCCTCTACAAATGACGCAAAAGATGCCACTGTTTATTAAGAATGTCCAGAAGGCATCTAGCTTCTAGCAGTAGCACAGTGCTCTGTACACTCTTTCCCTAGCAGAATGGGCATTTTTTGCACTTACAACAAGAAGGTTGAGTGCCACGGTAATAAACACACTCCCTGTACTTCCTTCAAAAGAGGGTCTAGTCTTCAAAATACACCATGATTTACTTAATTTTGAACATTGTTCATACTGCTAAAGGTCACTTCACATCACACACCTAGTTTTGACTACATCTGCGTTTTCACCTTTCCTATTGCCAAATAGAAGAATTGCCAAATCATTCTGATTTATGAAACGAAAATCGATTGGCCAGAAGATCCACTGACTGATCTTAATGAACTCGTGAACTTATTTTGGGATAAACTGCAGTCGTGTACTCACCGATATAGGTCAGTCTTAAAATCCATCTGGCTGAGGAGCAGCTGCCTTTTCTGTTCAATGGTTCCTTCCATAGACATATAAACATAGACGCCGCATTGAGCTGGTGGCCCCGTTGCTGGGATACGTCAGAGTGTTCGCCATATTTGATGTGGCAAATCTTCCCCATAAACCAATGCAAGTAAATGGACTGAACTTCATAAAGCCCCTTTCTACTATAATATTTAACTCGATGCCTTTTATTCACCCATTAAGACACACACATATATATTTGGGAAACAAACAGGCATCAAAACAACACATATAACTTTTAATGTGATGGTTATAAATAGTGTGCGAAATACCCTGTACACTGCAAACTAGCGACAGATACGCGATAGATAGCTCAGGTAAGCTAATCAGTCAGCATACCATAGCAAGCTACCAAAACCTGAGGCCAAAATAACCAACCTACAAGACTGAATATGATAAATGATGGAAATAGTGGAAAAACTGGCAATAGTGAATGAAAATAAAAATTTACTGTTTTATTTATTGAGTCACCACACAGACCTACTCTCGTTGAATAAAGTGAGCTGAATGAGCGCCAAACTGAGTTTGGCCAGGTTCTAACGTCATACCAAAACAAAATACATCACTGATTCCTTCACATTCAGAAAGGTTAAAAACATTCATCATATGTTCAAAAACGTTCATCATAGTGTGGCACTGTATTATCTAATTCTCACTGCTTATAACTATACACCTACCCAGTGGAGATGAGCTGGGAAACTGAAGACTGAAGGAACAGTATTGAAAAGAATTTTTCCAGTCTCACCTGTGAAAGGTAATCCCATGTGATCTCGTTTGGATGGTAAACCTGTTGGTACAGTTAAATGCAGCACATGAATGAGGCATCTTTATTCTCGGCTACTGTCTAGATGCTATACCAGAGACGATTGAAGAATCTCCACTTTGCCACATCCAATATGGCGGCGAGGATGATGTATGATTCTACGCAGAATGCGGCGTCTATGTTTATATGTCTATGGTTCCTTCTTCTTCTTTTTCTTCTTTCCCATGTCTTCTATTGTAAATTGGATTGCAATGCCTTGTGGTAGCTTGCATTGCGACACCTACTGTACAGGAGGAACCTAGCAGTCACAGACTTCAACGCAACTGGCTTTTCCCTTGTGGTGCCGTAACATGTCAATCATCTGGGGGGGCACCTGGGGTAGCCAATCAGATTCCAGGGGAGGCTAGTGCCCCCCAGCCACCCCTGTAGCTCCACCCCTACCTGTCAGGAAATTTGCATCTATTACCCGACAGTCTCTGAAGTCAGAGAGAGAGAGAGAGAGAGAGAGAAACAAGTCAAGTCAAGTCAACTTTATTGTCAAATATGCTATACATGCTCGACATACAGCACAGATGAAATTTCAGTCCTCTCTGACTCACGGTGCAAACAGGCAATGCAATAAATAAAAATCGAATAATTGAAAAAAACAAACAACAATATAAACAGTATAAACACTCTAGATAGGAACTAGACAGACTAAACACTCAGACAAACAATATAAACAATATAAATAAACAGTATAAAATAGTGCTGTCAAGCAATTAAAATATTTAATCGCGATTAATGTCACGACTGTCATAGTTAACTCGCGATTAATCGCAATTTAATCGCACATTTTTGTCACATGAAAAACCATTGTAATTCTCTTATCAGCATAAAAAAGTGAATGGGCTTGCTCACCGTTCAAACTACGGGGGTACTCGGGGGATCCGAGATCCCCTGAAACAGACATGAGATCCCTTGAAAACATGATTTGGGAAATGTTGGGGGGTCTCTAAAATATTGGCAAAATGATGTTTATTGACATAGCAATCGTGTGTAACGGGAAGCATTTGCATATCCAAAGTGAGCGCGCGATGGAGAGCCGCGCTCTGAGACAAGTGCAAGCACCCCCCAAGGGAAAATAAGGGACCCCCCCGAAAATATTGGCATAGTTCAAACACTGGTTGTACCAATGTTTTTTTTTTTTTATTGCAGCGCATAACACGTCTTGTCACAGCCACTGCAAAGTGGGGCTGGAGCCGCCGATGGGAAAACGAAACCTACCGTAAGCCGAGCACCGTGGCTCTTCGGGGGAGGGCAGAGGACTCTGGCTGTGAGGGGCATGGCATCATGTCACAGAGCGTTAATCTCGCGATAAAAAAATAATCGCCGTTAAAATTGAGTCAAGTTAACGCGTTAATAACGCAACATTTTTGACAGCACTAGTATAAACACTAGATAAAACAAGACATAGACTAAACACTCAGACAATATAAACAGTGTAAACACTAGATAAGAACTACACAGACTAAACACTCAAACAGACAATATTAACAGTATAAACACTCTAGATATGAACTAGACATAGACTAAACACTCATATATACACACACACACACACACACACACACACACACACACACATTGGTTCAAATAACCAAACAGTCAAGGGCACTTGAGGTATAGCAGGTAAACATGAAACATGAATAAGCAGTATAAACAAACTTGCAGCTGTTAAGATGAGGTAGTGCGGAATAGTGCAAATGAGCGAGGTAAAGTGAGATGTGCGGTCCCTGAGTTCAGTGTGTTAATGAACGATGAGATGTATGTATCTATGTGTGTGTGTGTGCTGGGGGGGGACTGTGAGGATGACATGTCAGATGCTGAAGGGGGGTGTGCGAGCAGAATCTGTGGCAGGGGGCAGAGGGGGGAGGAGGGGCAGAACAGGGAGGGAGTTGAGCCTCCTGACTGCCTGGTGAAAGAAACTGTTCTTGAGCCTACTGGTTTTGGCCCGGAGACTCCACAGTCTCCTCCCCGACGGCAGCAGGCTGAAGAGGCTGTGAGATGGGTGGGTGGGGTCACCTGCAATCTTGATGGCTTTGCGGGTGAGGCGGGAGTTATAAATATCCATTAGAGAAGGGAGAGAGACACCAATGATCCTCTCAGCTGCTCTCACGATGCTCTGCAGAGACTTGCAGCAGGATACGGTGCAGGCGCCGTACCACACAGTGATGCAGCTGGTCAGAATGTTCTCGATGGTGCCTCTGTAGAAAGTGTGCATGATGGGGCCCGGGGCTCTTGCTCTTCTCAGTTTGCAGAGGAAATACGGACCTCATCCAATCAGTACTGCATGCCAACAAGTTGTTTTTACTTGGTGATTTCAACAGTCATGCGGGGGCAGACCATATGGCATGGAGCAGGGTCACTGGCCATCATGGTATTGTAAAGGAGAACTCTAATGGTACTCTACTGCTAACACTCTGTGCTGAGAAACAACTGGTCATAACCAATACACTCTTCCAGCAAAAAAATGAGCTTCAAATCAACATGGAGGCACCTGTGTTCTGGTCACTGGCATCAGCTCGACTTCATTATCATCAGGCAGTATGACTGGCATGATGTCAAGCTCACATGAGCTGCCAGAGCAACTACCTGCTTCTCTGATCATGCTGTTTTGTGCAGTAAAGTCTCTATCACCTTTAAATAGAAACACAAACACCAAAGAGTCCAGCATGCAAGAAAACTAGACATTGCAAAACTTGCAAACAACAAGGTGAGAGACCTCCTTAAAGATAAGATTTCAACTGTTCTGAGGGCTGTTGTCAACTCAGACTATGACTCTGTGAAACACCATTGGAATGATCTTTGTGAGAAAATCTATAATACAGCGGCTGACACAGTTGGGTTTGCCAAAAAAAAGCATAAGGACTGGTTTGCTACATCGATTGTTCATTTTTATCCACAGCCATCTAGAGGCCCTCCCTGCTGCCTCTATGGTGTTTCTGGTGGCCTTACTCTTGTGCATAGCTGTGATGCCCAGGAGGCTGTAGACCTTACACAAGCACTAAGCTGCAAAGCCTCTACAGCCCAACTCTATGTGCTCACCCCATGCTCTGCACCCCTGTCTAAAGCCTCTTCCACCAAATTTGCATACTTGACTTGCTTCTGTTCACCGGCCTCCTCTCTCATCTCCTTTGAGGGCATTCTAAGCTCCAGCATGAGTTATAAGTTTCGAGTTGAGTACATAAGATTATATTTTGCTAGATAAACATTAAGCGGTGGCATGGTGGTGTAGTGGTTAGCACTGTCGCCTCACAGCAAGAAGGTCCAAGTTCGAGCCCCGTGGCCGGCGAGGGCCTTTCTGTGCAGAGTTTGCATGTTCTCCCCATGTCCACGTGGGTTTCCTCCGGGTGCTCCGGTTTCCCCACAGTCCAAAGACATGCAGGTTAGGTTAACTGGTGACTCTAAATTAACCGTAGGTGTGAATGTGAGTATGAATGGTTGTCTGTATCTATGTGTCAGCCCTGTGATGACCTGGTGACTTGTCCAGGGTGTACCCCGCCTTTCGCCCGTAGTCAGCTGGGATAGGCTCCAGCTTGCCTGTGACCCTGTAGAACAGGATAAAGCGGCTAGAGATAATGAGATGAGATGAGACATAAACATTAAGATGGTGCCACAGATGGCTGCTTCAGTGTGTTGGTGCAGATTGTTTTGTCTTATTTTGTTTGCAAACTCATTTCTCTGCTACAGTACTTGGAGCTCTTTCATCAGAGAACTCATGAACATCAGGGGAACAGCTCTAGTGAATTTATTTCCCACTTTTCTAGTGTCATCTGTGGACTTATTGGGCATTCTGATCAAAGGTGCAGTCGCATTTGCTCATTCAGTGAGACACCAGAGGAGATGGAAATGTGCTTGTGTGCCTCGACCTGTGCAAACTTTGCACTCCACTACCAGCAACATTTCTCTCCAATGTGCACTCATTGTGCAATAAACTGGACAAACTCCACCTGCTCGTGGTGAGAAACAGAGACTTTTTTTCATCTTCCATTTTATGCTTCACAGAGACGTGACTATGTAGATCCAGACCAGACTCTGTGCTGCAGCTGGCCCATTTCCAACTTTTCAGAGTGGACTATGACACTGAACTCTCTCACAAAACAAAAGGTGGCAGAATCTGTTTTTATGCTAACAGTAGCTGGTGCAGTGATGTGTTAGTGATCCTGTAGCACTGTTCTCCTGACATGGAATCATTTTTCATTAACTGTAAACCCTTTTACTCCCCTGAGAGTTCACTTAATTCATTCTGTTTGGTGTTTACATTCCAACGCAGGCCAGTGAACCATGCATGCTGGTTGACCAGATATTGGGTATAAAGCAGAATAACCCAGATTGCCTAGTGATTTTCCTCGATGACTTTAACAAAGGTAACTTCAGCCACAAACTTCCCAAATACAAGCAGTTTATTAAATGCCCAACCAGGGAGGAGAATATTTTGGATCCCTTTTATACGACAGTCAACAATGCCTATCGCACCATCCCCTGCACTGCACTGAGCCACTGTGACCCACTTGGTCAACCCAAACTTGTTTTCCTGGATTACATTACATGCATTTCACAGACACTCTCATCCAGAGTGATGTACAACAGGACCCTGACATACCCACAGCAGTCTGGGGAGCAGTTGAGGGTTAGGTGCCTTGTTCAAGGACATTTCAGCCATTCCTGCTGGTCCAGGGAATTTAATCCCAAATTTGGTCCCAAAGCTGCTTCTCTAACCTTTAGACCATGGCTTCCCCCTACAGAAATAAATAAATAAATAAATAAATAAATAATGCGGGGGCGTCATGGCTCAGGTGGATAAGGAGATGAAATAAATAATGCTGTGTAAACCTGTAGTGAGGACATCAAAGAAGTGGAGCAGTGAGGGTGTAGAGGATCTTCAGGCATGCTTGGTCTGTGCTAACTGGGATGTGTTCAGGACTGCTACCAACAGTCTGGATGAGTACACAGAGGCTATGATATCCTACATCGACTTCTGTAAAGACTGATGCATTCCATCATGCACCAGGGTGAGTTACAATGACAAACCCTGGTTCTCAGCTAAACTCATGGACAGCTAAGGTTGCAAAAAGAAGAAGCATTCAAGCGTGGGGACAGGGGCAGTTTAAAGGGTCAAAGAACATATTTAGAAAGGCAGTGAGAGAAGATAAATGACTGTACTCTGAGAAACTCCAACACCAGTTCTCAGCCAATGACTTTGTGTCTGTCTGGAAAGGGTTCAGACAGATAACAAACTACAAACCTATAGCCCCCATTCTGTTGATGACTTGTGCTTGGCCAACCAACTGAACGAGTTTTACTGTCACTTGAAAGACAATGGGACTGTCCTGCAATCACCACTCCCACCTCAGCTGCAGCCAGAACCTCTCTACATCTTCACACCTTGGAGTCCCCCCCCCCCGCTCACTCCCACCCCATCACAGCCACAACTCTCTCCATTCTGAAAAGAAAATGTTAATAGGTTCTTCAAAAAGCTGAACCCCTGCAAACCAGCAGGTCCCAACTCTGTCTCTCCCTCCACCCTGAAGCACATCTTGAACACCTCATTAGGGACATGCCATGTGCCAGCCTGCTTAAAAGCCTTCACCATTATCTTCATCTCCACAAAAACAAGGATCACAGCTTTAAATGACTAGATACCTCAGTCCTGACTTCTGTGGTCATGAAATCATACAAGTGCCTTGTGGTTTCTCATCTCAAATACATCACTGACTTGTTCTTGGACCTCTTTCAATTCGCCTTCAGAGCCAACAGGTCTGTAGATGATGCTGTCAACGTGGCTCTCCATTTTATTCTTCAACAACTGGACTCCCCAGGAACCTATACTAGGATCCTCTTTGTGGACTTCAGCTCTGCCTTCAACACCATCTTCCTGGCTCTTATGCAGGACAATCTCTCCTAGCTGATCGTGCCTGACTCCACCTGCAGGTGGATCACTGGCTTCCTGTCTGAGGAAGCAGCACATAAAACTGGGGAAACATGTCTCTGACTACCAGACCATCAGCACCAGATCCCCCAAGGATGTGTCCTCTCTCTGCTACTTTTGTCCAAGTACACCAACAGCTGCATCTTCAGTCATTAGTCAGTCAAGCTCCTGAAGTTTGCAGATGACACCACCCTCATTGGACTCATTTCTGATGGGGATGAGTCTGCCTACAGGTGAGAGGTTGACCATCTGGTGACCTGGTGCAGACAGAACAACTTGGAGATCAATGCTCTAAAGACAGGGGAAATTATTTTAGACTTCAGGAGGAGCTCTGCCACACCTTCCCCCATCACCCTGTTTGATTCTCCAGTGACCTCAGTGGAGTATTTCTATTTCTTGGGCACCACCATCACACAGAATGTCAAGTGGAAGATGAACATCAGCTCGCTCACCAAAAAAGTACAGCAGAGGATGTATTTACTGCAGCAGTTGAAGATGTTCAACCTGCCAAAGACAATGATGCACTTTTACACTGCCATCATTGATTTCATCCTCACCTCTTCCATTACTGTCTGGTACACTACTGCCACTATCAAGGTGATCAGCTGCAATCTTCCATCTCTCCAGGACTTGTATGGCTCAAGGACCCTGAGGAAGGCAGAAGGGATGACTGACTCCTTCCACCCTAGACACAAACTTTTTTGAGACACTGCCCTCAGGCAGGAGGTTGCAGTACATGAGGACCAAAACCTCATGCCACAAGGTCAGAGACCCCCACTGACTCTGACCTCACACACGCTTCCAATGTGTCACATTAACACACTTCCTCTTTGGATTGTTGTTTGCCATCATACTCTTTGCACATACAATTGAAATATGTTTATTTCCTTTCTAACTGCATATTTTAGATTTCTTCATATTTGTTATTCAATTTATATTTCTACTTTTGTCTCTTTATTTAAATATTTTATCTTAATTGTCACACACCAAACACCAAAGCAAATTCCTTGTTTGTAAGAACATACTTGGCAATAAACTTGGTTCTGATTCTGCTGTTGCAACAAAATTGGCAAAAGATATTAAGTTAAAGATATTCAATGTTAATCAACTGACATGTGCATACAATTCTAGGTTTAAGCAGCAAGTAGATAAAATGGTCTTTACACTTTGATTACTGACATGAAAGCATTCAACAAATCAAACAACCTTATCTCCAAATAGGTATGCAAAATCATGTAATAGCAAATGAAAACTCAAAACCGTTTATCTTTTTCTTTTCTTTCCACTTAATATTTGTCAAATGTTAAGATAGCCATAGACACTGTTACGTTAAATTTTATTATATGTAGGTTAAATCAAGATATATGTAGACATATGTAAGTTTAGTTAAGAATTCAGCGAATTATTCTGTGTCAAAATTATATTAGTTGACCTTATGTCTCGGCTGGACATTGTTTGGGAACATTTTGTTTATTCTTTGATATGAGAGTGTATTTTGAACAGAGAAGTGTCTGAAGGACCCACCAAGGTCTGTTTTAGTGTTAAATCGACTCACACACACTCGGAAATGGTAGAATTAAAGTTGAAACTTAGGTCATAGCTTCATAAAAGCTATGAAATATACTGAAATATATTGAAATATACTATGGTAGTGATTTGGATCCCGTAATGTTAGTTAATGTTAATGTTAGTTTTATAGTTCTAGATTAGTTTCATAATGACATTATAATTATAATTAAGATCTTATGATTCTAAGGGTTTTTAGTTTAAAAGCATTAACCTAATTTAGTTAATTAACCTGTTAGTTGTTTAATTGTTCTCTCTCTTTCAGACATATTCTCATTGTTCTTGTGGTTAAGTTGTTCTTATTTTTTATGTTTATTTTCTTATAACATTCCTTGTTTTAGCATTATTAAAGACATATTGTTATTTGTTATTTTACTTATGTTGATGAAATCAAGATGTAATTTACTGACTTAACACACATTCATCTCATCTCATTATCTCTAGCCGCTTTATCCTTCTACAGGGTCGCAGGCAAGCTGGAGCCTATCCCAGCTGACTACAGGCGAAAGGCGGGGTACACCCTGGACAAATCGCCAGGTCATCACAGGGCTGAGACATAGACACAGACAACCATTCACACTCACATTCACACCTACGGTCAATTTAGAGTCACCAGTTAACCTAACCTGCATGTCTTTGGACTGTGGGGGAAAATGGAGCACCCGGAGGAAACCCACGCGGACAACATGCAAACTCCGCACAGAAAGGCCCTCGCCGGCCCCGGGGCTCGAACCCAGGACCTTCTTGCTGTGAGGCGACAGCGCTAACCACTACACCACCGTGCCGCCCCACACACATTCATGTGTTAAGAAATTATGTTAAATTATTAGATCCTTTCTGTGCAGACTAATGTCTTTGACCTTCTCTGAATAGACTCCGTAGACTAGACATTCTGTGTTTAGACATTATTAACCATAATATTGATCATAAGCCAAGACTCTGATATCTATCTGTACCTTACTGTCAGCAAAAATATGTTATTATATTATGATTGATTCAAGATCATTACACACTTCCACATAGATGCACACCCATCACACACACACACACACACACACACACACACACACCCCCCTCTCTGAGGTCACATACAAACACACATTTGACAGACACAATAGCTGTTTGGAGAGATTATGATTTGTTCTAAAAGGTGTTTGTAATCTTTCATCTTTGACGAAGTGACTGTGCGAATAAACTGGCATGTGAACTCTCTGGTGTTCCCTTGTCTGTTTCTCTCGACCTGATCACTCTCGTCCTCAGATCTGAGGGGGCTCATAAAGGAATCGGGGTCTCTTTCTGGGTGAACCCCAACAGACACTAACTGGACACAGGTGGCATGGTCATGCAATGGTTAGCACTGTTGCCTCACAGCAAGAAGTTTCTGGGTTCGAGTTCAGTGGCTGGCAGTGACCTTAGTGTGTGGAGTTTGCACATTATCCCCCATGTTGAGAACTGGCTACTCTAAATTGTCCATAGGTCTGAATGGTTGTTTCGCAAGCCTGTAAATGGGAGGGTTGCAGCAGGAAGGGCATCTGGCATAAAACTATGCTCCAATTAATATGACATGTGGATCATGGATTACAGCTTCCATGACAGAAGGCTGATTTGGGCATATGCTTCAGATCATTGTCCTGCTGGAAGCTTCAATGATGGCCCAGTTTTAGTTTCCTGGTAGATGCAGACAGATTTTGATTTAAAATGTACTGGTATTTCATGAAGTCCATGATGTTATGTATGTTAAAAAGGTCTCCAGGGCCTTTGAAGGAAAAAAAAAGCATCACAGAACTTCCATAGCCATCCTTCATTTTATGCCAAACCCACCTTGAGTGTTTATTGCCAAAAAGCTCTATTTTTGTTACATCTGTAGAATATTAACTTCAAGATTACTGATTTGCATGCTGAAGTGCTTCAAAATCTATTTTGTTTTCTGTATCTGTTATCTTTTAGCTAGGCTTTCTGTGTTACAAGGATCTACAGGTCAGACTGTGGAATGTATTTTTGTTAGACAGTTTAGAAGGTTAGTACATTCTCATTCCAATATTTTAGGGGCCTGGCCCACAAAGTTGCATTAACCTGATACATGTATTTTTCTAAGATCACTGATAAATTATGTTATCTTCCTGAGCCTGAATTTATAATACTCTATGTAGGTTTTTAATTAATTAATTAATTATTTTTTTTTTCTGACACTGAATTCCATTAAGCTGAGCCTAGGAACAATTTATGATTTCAAATATTTTGAGGCTCTTTCGTGTAACCACTGTGTTTCCTTTACCACTGATTGCTATCATTGTAGGATCACATAACTATGAAACAAAGACTTGATATTGTGTAGTTAAAATCTTAAGATGCCATATGGTGAGAATTACAAGTAGGTCTGCTTTATTTCAAATTCAGCAGAAGTTATGCTTTAGCCAATGACAAGCCTCCACTGGGCATCCAATCAGAAGTCTGTGTCCAAATAAAGAAAAGTTATTTTACAATGATTTTAATAGGTACCAAGATTTAGTTTTGGGATGGTTCTAGGAAGGTACTTTGTCAAAGTCCTTCCCATGCCATGTGGTGGCGCCAATCTCCATAGCACTCAACCTCTTGCCTATTACATATCTAGGGTTACAGTGGGGAGCTAGTCCTCTGGTAACCATGAGAGTTTGACTCCCCACTCACATCTATATTGCAGTGTGCCTTGCCAGACGGCAGTAGGTACCATTTTTATAATGGTTTTTGGAATGACCCGACCACGAGTAGAACTCATGATCTCCCGATTGTGAGGCGGACACACTAACCACTAGGCCAACTTGCAGTTAAGCTACTTTGGCAGCGGGGGCGTGGTCAAGCGCTGGTCTGTGACAGGAGGGCGGAGTCAGGGAAGGTAAGTGGCAGAATCACTACACCTGATGTCAATTAACCTGTGTTTGTGTGTGTCTTCCCAGTGACCGCGCCCTATCAAAAAACTCACAGGGTTACAGATGTGTTTTTGGAGAAGTGTCAAATTGCCCACCGGCGGGCACTTAGACTCCAGAGGGTTAAAGAGGGAGAGCAGAGAGCAGAGGAGCTCATCCCCAAGCTAGACGCTGGTTGCGTGTGTGTCTATTGGTGCAAGATATTGTTAGACTGAAAAGTGTGGCAATAAAGCCTATTTATAAACCTGATCTCTGTCCTGCCGTCCTCTGTGCTGCACCCACTCATATTGAACTGCTACAGTGGTGCCGAAACCCGGGACATAGTGGAGCACCAGCCAATCAGCCCCATGGAGTCCTCCCCATTCGCCGACCAGGTCCACGCCCTTGCCACGGCCCAGCAAAGCCAGCACCAGGTGCTCATCACCCTCCGAAAGGAACAAGAACGGCGCTTCAAGGCCCTGGTGCTGGTCCAGCAAGAAGACCGAGAGGCGTTCCGGCAGCTCCTTGCGTCGGCGGGGTCCACCAGCACTCCCGCCGTGGGCCCGTCTCCCCTCACCATAACCAAGATGGGTCCGCAGGACGACCCCGAGGTTTTTATCATGCTCTTCGAGCAAGTCACAGAAGCCTCGGGGTGGCTGATGGAGCAGCACGCGGCGCGCCTCCTCCCCCTGCTAACAGGAGAGGCACAGCTGGCCGTGCTACAGCTCCCCGCCGACTGCTGGCTGGCCTACGTGGACCTCTGCTGGGCCATCCTCCAGCGCGTGGGGCGCACCCCAGAGCAGCAGCACCAGCGCTTCCGCGCTTTGTGCTTGGAGGAAGTCGGCCGGCCATTCGCATTTGGCCAGCAGCTCCGGGACGCCTGCTGGCGGTGGTTGAGGGCAGACAACCGCGACACCGTAGGGATCATTGACCAGGTGGTGCTGGAGCAATTCATCGCTCGCTTGCCAGTAGGAACCGTGGAGTGGGTCCAGTGCCACCGCCCGGCATCGCTGGATCAGGCAGTCGAGCTGGAGGAGGACCATTTGGCGGCTGTTCCGGCAGCAGGACAGCAGACTGCGTCTTCTCTTCTCTCCTCTTCTCTCTCTCTCCCCCTCCTCCTGTGTCCTGTCCTCGCCCCATTCCCCCACCGCAGAGGCGGGGGCCGGCACCACCCCAGCCGGCCCGCCGCACCCGCGGTGCCCTCCCGTTTCTCCCTTCTGTGTCTGTCTCTCCCCCCCCCTCAGGTGAGTGAGCCCCAGAACACCGGTGCAGAGGGAAAGCCCGGGCCGGTTTGCTGGCACTGCGGGGAGCTGGGCCACCTTCAACAGCAGTGCACGGCGATGGAAGTGGGCACGGTGGTTCGGATCCCTGACGCGCCAGAGGCCGCCCTCGATCGGGCTGGAGCACATCGCATACCGGTGAGTATTCAAGGGGATGCATATCAGGCATTGGTGGATTCTGGTTGTAATCAGACCTCAATTCACCAAAGCCTGGTGCAAAATGAGGCATTGGGGGGAGCACAGGGGGTGAAGGTGTTGTGTGTGCACGGGGACATTCACAGCTACCCTTTGGTGTCGGTCCACATTTTTTTCCGAGGGGAAAAAGTTATAGTGAAGGCGGTGGTTAATCCTCGCCTTACCCACTCTTTAATTTTGGGGACTGATTGGCCGGGATTTCGGGATTTAATGACACACTTAGTGAAGAGTGGGTCCTGCCATAGTTTAACAGGGGGAGGTCCCGGTGTCGCGTTGGCGGGAGCAGCTGTCACAGAGCCATCTATGTCAGCTCCACATCAGAGTGAGGAGCCGCCGGCCCCTCCTCTCTCTCAGGGAATCCCTCGCAGATTTCCCATTAGAGCAGTCGCGAGACAAGACTCTGCGACATGCATTTGACGAAGTGAGAGTAATCGATGGTCAAACACTCCAGCCGAATGCCACCCCGTCCTTCCCCTACTTCACGATTATGAAGGATAGGTTATACCGAGTGACGCAGGACACTCAAACTAAAGAGCGAGTCACGCAACTTTTAATTCCGAAAGGCCCCCGGGAATTGGTATTCCAGGCGGCTCACTTTAATCCCATGGCTGGACACTTAGGGCAGGATAAAACACTAGCCCGAATAATGGCCCGATTCTATTGGCCGGGGATTCGCGGCGATGTTCGTAGGCAGTGTATGGCATGCCGCGAATGCCAGTTAGTAAATCCAGTGGCCATTTCAAAAGCGCCTTTGCGCCCTCTTCCATTAATCGAGACCCTGTTTGAAAGAATCGGGATGGATCTCATTAGATCCATTAGCTCATCCCCAAGCTAGATGCCGGTTGCGTGTGTGTCTATTGGTGAAAGATATTGTTAGACTGAAAAGTGTGGCAATAAAGCCTATTTATAAACCTGATCTCTGTCCTGCCATCCTCTGTGCTCCACCCACTCATATTGAACTGCTACTACTTTATACCAAGGCAAAATATTTTAAATCACTGCCATCTCTGAAGGATTTTCAGTGTAGTCTGGAAAACACTCAGTGCTTGCATTGTTTCTACACAATAACAGTAAGTTCTTTAATGTGTTTTTTGTTTTGTTTTTGTTTGCTACCTTTGAGGTTCAGACTTCCACAACACATCAGCCCAAAGAACACAGTTCCAGTCAAAGTTATAGAAGTGGTTAACAAACTTCAGGTGCTTACATTTGTGGTAAACTGACAGAAAAGGCTATTCCCTGGCATACCCTCCAAATAATCTGTTGGCATGTAGGTTGCATCTGATGGTGGTTTTGGAGACTGGGAAACCACAAGATTATACTTTTTAACATATTTTTTTTTCTTCACAGTGATCCTTGGGATTTTTTTTGCCTCTCTTACCATTCTCTTCACTGTATGTATGGGAAAAATAAACTTGAATCTTCTTCCATGTAAGTTTGTAACAGTTACAGTTGGTGTTGACCTTTTTATTATCGCCATAACAGTAGAAATGGGCATTTTCAGGTGGGTATCTATTTTGTTAATAACCATTCCCTGACTTATGAAGGTCAATACACTTCTCCCTCATCCCTCTTTTGGTTTGTGTGTTCTCTTACAGTGGTGCTTGAAAATTTGTGAACCCTTTAGAATTTTCTATATTTCTGCATAAATATGACCTAAAACATCATCAGATTTTCACACAAGCCCTAAAAGTAGATAAAGAGAACCCAGTTAAACAAATGAGACAAAAAAATATTATACTTGGTAATTGATTTAGTGAGGAAAATGATCCAATATTACGCATCTGTGAGTGGCAAAAGTATGTGAACCTCTAGGATTAGCAATTAATTTGAAGGTGAAATTCGAGTCAGGTGTTTTCAATCAATGGGATGACAATCAAGTGTGAGTGGGCACCCTGTTTTATTTAAAGAACAGGGATCTATCAAAGTCTGATCTTCACAACACATGTTTGTGGAAGTGTATCATGGCATGAATAAAGGAGATTTCTGAGGACCTCAGAAAAAGCGTTGTTGATGCTCATCAGGCTAGAAAAGGTTAGAAAACCATCTTTAAAGAGCTTGGACTTCACCAATCCACAGTCAGACAGATTGTGTACAAATGGAGGAAATTCAAGACCATTGTTACCCTACCCAGGAGTGGTTGACCAACAAAGATCTCTCCAAGAGTAAGGTATGTAATAGTCAGTGAAGTCACAAAGGACCACAGGGTAAATTCTAAGCAACTGAAGACCTCTCTCACATTGGTGAATGTTAATGTTCATGAGTCCACCATGAGGATAACACTGAACAACAATCATGTGCATGGCAGAGTTGCAAGGAGAAAGCCACTGCTCTCTCAAAAGAACATTGCTGCTCATCTGCAGTTTGCTAAAGATCATGTGGACAAGCCTGAAGGCTATTGGCAAAATGTTTTGTGGACAGATGAGACCAAAATAGAACTTTTTGGTTTAAATGAGAAGCATTGAAAGAAGCATCTTTACTTACTTGTTTAGGCCCTTTGCCCCCTGCAGAGCATAGGCCATCGATGAGCTTCCTCCATCGCACCCAGTCCTGGGCCCTCCTACACAGCTTTGTCCAGCTTAAACCTTCAACTGATGTAAATTCCTTGACATCCTCCAGCTGCTGTCCATTGACCACAATAGGTACTTCACTTATGGTATTCATTCTCAATATTTTTGTCTTCACCTTGTTTATCTTCAGACCAACTTTAGCCAATTCCTCTGCTAATCTTGATGTTTTGTCTTGCATTTGCCAATGGTTATGGGAGAGCAGGGCGAGGTCATCAGCATAATCGAGATCATCCAGCTGTTCCCATGGAGTCCACTGTCTACCGTTGCTACCCAATTTGGTTACCGATCTCATAATCCAATCAATGGCCAGTAGAAATAGAAAGGGTGATAGTAGACACCCCTGTCACACCCCCGTCCTAACTTCAAATGGTTCTGAAAGTTGACCCTCATGGGCTACGCAGCAAGTAAACCCTTCATAGCTAGACTTTATTAGAGTAACAAGCTTCTCTGGAATTCCATAAGATCGCAGGAGCTTCCACAGTGTTTCCTGATCGACACTGTCAAACGCTTTCTCATAGTCCACAAAGTTGACATACAGGGACGAATTCCATTCCAGTGATTGTTCAATGATAACCCGTAAGGTACATATTCGATCTATGCATGAGCGGTCTTTCCTAAAGCCTGCCTGTTGGTCTCTTAGCATGATATCAACTGTTGTCTTCATCCTCTCCAGAAGTATTCTGTTTAACAACTTGCCCAAGACAGATAGCAACATAATGCCTCTGTGGTGGTTGCATCCTCCAAGATTTCCCTTCTTGGGAACATTGACAATAATCCCTTCCCACCATTCTTAAGGGATGCTCTCTTCTTCCCATATCCTAGCAAACAGCCTATGAAGGATATCTACTGATGTTGACAGATCTGCCTTCAGGGCCTCAGCAGGAACCCCGTCAGGTCCCGCTGCTTTACCAGTTTTTAGAGCCTGAATAGCTGTCCTAATCTCTGACTTACTTGGTTTATCGCAATTCAAGGGCAGAGTAGTGTCTGATGGTGGAATTTCTGGTGGGTTCACAGGGGCAGGCTGATTTAATAGCTCTCCAAAGTGCTCCGCCCAGCGCTTAAGTTGCTCCTCTGCTGTAGTTAAGGGCTTCCCAAGTTTGTCCTTCACTGGTTTCTGTACTTGCTGATGTTTTCCTGCCAGCCTTCTTGTGTAGTTATATAGATCCTTCATATTTCTCTTCTCTGCTGCTTCCTCTGCTGCCTTTGCCAGATTGTCAATATAGACCCTTTTATCCCTTTGAACACTTCTCCGCACTTCCTTGTGATCTTTTCCATATTGCTCCTGGGTCCTAATTTTCAAAGCTCTTATTCGACAGTTATTCAATTCAGCTTTCAACTTTTTCCTAAACTCAATCTTCTCCATAATATCTGAAGACATCCAGTCCTTGTGGGTGGCTTTCTTCTTACTGATAGTTTCTTCACAGGCCTCAGTCCAAACCTTCTTTGCTCTTCTCCACTCAGTCTCAATGTCAGTGATCCCCTCTGCATCATACAAATCCTGCAACACCTGAAACCTATTTGACATACTTGTCTGGAACTTGTCTCTCATCCTTGTCTCCCTTAGCAAGTCCACATTGTATTGCGTCCTGGAACCAGTAGGTTGACTATGCAATTTAAGGTGCAATTTCAAGGTGGCTAAAATGAGGTGATGGTCAGATGCCACATCTGCTCCTCTCTTAACCCGGACATCTTGCAAGGTTCTCCTGAATTTCTTGCTGATACAAAAGTGGTCGATCTGGTTTTCAGTAATATGGTCCGGTGATGCCCACATAGCCTTATGTGCCCTCTTGTGTGGAAAAACGCTACCTCAGATGACTAGTTGGTTCAATGTACAAAGGTCAGCAAACAACTCTCCATTTTTGTTCATTTCACCAAGACCATGCTTTCTCATAACATCTTCATAACTGGTGTTATCAGATCCTATCTTAGCATTAAAGTCCCCCATGATGATAATGTCTTTTCCTCTCTCCTTATCAAGTAGATCCTGGAGTAAGGAATAGAACTCCTCTTTCTTGCTCTCATCAGCATCATTTGTAGGAGCATAACACTGTATAATACTAACCTTGATGTTCTTCTGTGCAGTCACGAACATAGTTGTAGCAATCCTAGAGCTGACCAGCTCCCAGCTAATGAGGGCTTTGGCAGCATCCCTTGATAGCATCAATGCAACATCCTCTGTATGAGGGGCACCATCTTCTTCATGAACAAAAAACAAAATCACTTCTCCTGTTGATAACATTAGCTGCCCAGCCTGATTCCATTGCGTTTCACTCAGACCCAGAACAGAGATGCCATAGTTTCCCATCTCCTTAGCTATCTGTTTGGCTCTTTCTGCTTCATACATTGTCCTCACATTACAATTTCCAATTCTGATGGTCTTCCTGGGAGTCAGTAGTACATTTGGCCTCACAGCTTCCGAGTGGCTTTCACCGTGTCGCGTCATAAACCTTCTTCCTGAAGACCCTACCTCCCCCAGGACTGGTTGTTGTAAGTTTCTCCTAGATGATTCTGTAACATTTCTTTTTTTACAGTAAAGGGTTGTTAGCCCTAGACCAACCTCCCACAAGAGGAGATGTGAGGTCACTCTTTGTCTGGCCCCTGCCAATCGACCTGTTCAGCATGGGTGACCCTACCAGGAGTTCAAGACTCCCGCCAACATAGCTCTAGAGGTCCTCGGGACACGCAACCCCCCCACCACCACCACCACCACAATAAGGTGGCAATCCCAGCAAGGCAGAAGCATTATCTTTGGAGAAAGGAAAACACTGCATTCGGGCATAAGAAGCTTTTCCCATCTGTGAAACATGGTGGTGGTAGTATCATGCTTTGGGCCTGTTTTGCTGCACCTGGGCCAGGACAGCTTGCCATTGTTGATGGAACAATGAATTCTGAATTATACCAGTAGATTCTGAAGGAAAATATCAGGACATCTGTCCATAAACGGCATGGTGGTGTAGTGGTTAGCACAGTCGCCTCACAGCAAGAAGGTTCCGGGTTCGAACCCAGCGGCTGGTGACGGCCTTTCTGTGTGGAGTTTGCATGTTCTCCCCGTGTCTGCATGGGTTTTCTCCGGTTTCCCCCACAATCCAAAGGCATGCAGTTAGGTTAACGTGGGGTGGCCTTGGGCTGAGGTGCCCTTGAGCAAGGTACCAAACCCGTGACTGCTCCCCGGGCACTCTGGTGTGGCTGCCCACTGCTCTGGGTGTGTGTGCGCATGTGTGTGTTCACTGCTTCAGATGGGTTAAATGCAGAGGATGAATTTCACTGTGCTTGAAGTGTGCGTGTGATGAATAAAGGTTTCTTAGTTCTTAGTTCAAACTGAATCTCAAGAGAAGGTGGGTCATGCAGCAAGACAACGACCCTCAGCACACAAGCTGTTCTACCAAAGAATGGTTAAAGAAGAATAAAGTTAATGTTTTGGAATGGCCAAGTCAAAGTCCTGACCTTAATCCAATCGAAATGTTGTGGAAGGACCTGAAGCGAGCAGTTCATGTGAGGAAACCTACCAACATCCCAGATTTGAAGCTGTTCTGCATGGAGGAATGTGCTAAAATTCCTCCAAGCTGGTGTGCAGGACTGATCAACAGTTACCAGAAATGTTTAGTTGCAGTTATTGCTGCACAAGGGGGTCACACCAGATACTGAAAGCAAAGGTTCACATACTTTTGCCACTCACAGGTTTGTAATGTTGGATCATTTTGCTCAATAGAGAAATTACCAAGTATAATATTTTTGTCTCATTTGTTTAACTGGGTTCTCTTTATCTACTTTTAGGACTTGTGTGAAAATCTGATGATATTTTAGGTCATATTTTGCAGAAATATAGAAAATTCTAAAGGGTTCACAGACTTTCAAGCACCACTTTCCCATGTTGATGAATGACTAAAACAATTTTACCTCTGTATCACCTCATATTTGTACCCCAGTTAATCAAGTCATGGATTACAGGTTGAAAGTTCCTACACACTCCAATCAACTAAAAAATGTCTGATTTAAATGGAAAACGTGATTCAGTTACATTGTGTTTGTTATAATTTCCATGCCAGTAGTAGTGGCACATGTGTTTTTGTTGAAAACAATTATTTCTTAATGAAGGATTTGTTTTTCTCTGAATAAATGTATTTCAATTCAAGGTTAGATTTTTCTTTTTATTTTCAATGTGAGATGAAACTACTTCACCAAAAGGTGGATTTTTTCATACTTTTTTTCTTTTCTTAATACTAATTTTTACAGTCAGTGCCAGTAATTGTGGAGAGCACTGTATATAAAGGAAATTATAAAGAAATTATCTTCATGCTCTATTTTACTAAATGTCATGCTAAATCATTTGATCATTATATCAGTTAGTCTTCCTGAATAAGGTGTGGCATCTGTGTCAGTCTTAGTGAAGGAGGTGTTGCCTCTGTGTCAGTCAGTCCCAGTGAAGGAGGCAGGGCCTCTGTGCCTGTCAGTCAAGCTGATGAACATGAAGCCTTTGTACCTGTCAGTTCCAGTGGAAGACATTTTGCTGATTTAACCCAACCTGCTTGAGCAATGCTACATCACATTACACCACTTCCTATTGCATCAAAGCAGCTCTGATTGTTGATCATTTATCAAGATGTGCAATATTTCTCAGAAACACTTTTATCCTCCCTTATGAAAACAAATTATACATAAGTGCATAAACAGTGTACTTCAAGCATGTGAAGAACATTAAATACTTTTTTTTTCATTTTATGTCCTTTCTGGAAATATACCTTATTGTGTATTTTTCAAAATGTATTTTTAAAGGTGACATACCCGTACACCTTTTCCACAAGTTAGCATGGTTCCCTGATCTATTAAATAAATATCTGTGACATGCTTTTGTCCAAATACCAAAGCATGCCACAGATATAACCATGGCTAGATAGATTGGGGAGGGTTGCATCAGGAAGGACATCTGGTGTAAAACCTATGCCAAATGATAATGAACCACTGCTCACCCTACCCTCTCTCTCACCAGCCAATCAGGTAGCACATTCCTCATCAATATTCATTTGCAAAGTCAGTTCTCAAGCCATGAATGGAGATATGAAGATGAGTAGGTGGCATAATTTCAATGAGCTCCACTTGTGAGATAAAAAGGCACCCAAATCTGAATGGTTTATTGAAGCACATGTTTTCTGAAATAGGCAGCCCAAAAGAAACTGACTGGGTTGACTTATTTCAGAATTTGTGAATTGGTAGTCACTGCAGATGTATGTCCACAAGCATTAAGTTTTTCATAACATGTCCCCTTTAAAAATGTTTTAAATTACACTTCATTGTGCTGTAAGTATCAAATAAAGGATCACACACACACACACACACACACACACACACACACACACACACACACACACACACTTCTGTAATGTAAGAATTGAAAAAAAAAAACCCTGCTGTTCATAAGATCATGAACAAAGCACAAGGAAAACATACAGAATCATGGAGAGACTGGAACAATCATTTGCTATGCCATCATTTATTCTAAACACTCTCTCTCTAAACCATAATCATAGCTGATGGCTGTTCCTGATGTATAATCATTCCTGACATCTAGAAGACAAACAAATTTAAGTGTATTCAGTATTTGATTTGTGTGTGTGTGTGTGTGTGTGTGTGCGCGCGCGCGCGTGTGTGAATTTCTGTCTCCATGGTTTAGTGAAGAACAGATGATTCAGCATTGATAGCCTCCACTGGTCAAGCCAAGACTCTGTCTGTTTGTCTGCCTGCCTGACTGCCTCTCTCTCTCTCTCTCTCTCTCTCTCTCTGTGTCCCTCTCCTGAAAAGGGAAGCTATCAGCATGAAAATTGTCTGTTTTGAACGTGTGCAGCAAAATGTCATCATAGTTTGACAAAATAACTAAGATAACAGTTATAAAACATAACACCACCAACACCATCAAAAATTACAACAATAACAACAATAGTAGGACTACACAAGGATAAGGGCGTGTATTCTCAACCCAGTCTCACAGAGAAAATGGTTGCATGCAATCTATTTGCAGCACTTGTTAGGTGGTGAATATCAATGTTCTGGCACAAGTATGTTACATAGAATCTTTTACTCAAATTCTCAGTGTGAGGTGTTCTGCACCAATGTACACTGCCCTGCATAAATAAATAAGTCCCCCACACACTAATATTGCATTGAGCTGACTTTAGTTTTGATTATGACACGCATTTGCCATGGCATTGTTTCAACAACCTCATGCAACATCACAAAATTTACTTTTTCCCAGAGTCAAAACACTTTATAAAGGTCTTTTCCAGCACATCACAACATCTTTAAATGGGGTTAATTTCAGGACTCCATGGTGTCCAATTCATGTGTGGAAAATTATTCCTTATGCTTCCTGAACCACTCTTTCACAGTTTGAGCCTCAATTTTATGCCCACACCATCAATGAAGAAAAAATACATTGATGGGATAACTTTGGCATTCAGTACATTCACATAGTCAGCTGACTTCCATTTTATTGCTAGATAACGTTCCTGAGCCTAGACCTGACCAATTGAAGCAACCCCAAATTATAACACTGCCTCTGCAGACTTGTATAGTGGCAACTATGCATGATGGGTGCATTGCTTCATGTTCTTCGCTTCTTACCCTGATATGCCCATCATTCTGGAATAGGATAAATCTAAACTCATCAGACCAAATAACCTTTTACCATTGCTCCAGAGTCCAATTTTTTTGCTCCCTAGCAAACTGAAATATTTTCTTATGATTAGTCTCACTAACAAGTGGTTTTCTTATGGCCACACCACTGTTTAGTCCCAATCCTGTGAGTTCTCTTTGCGTTGTGTATGTGAACATGCTCTTCCTTTCACGATTAAACATAGTCTTGAATTCTTCTGTTGATTTTTTTTTATGATTCAATGTCACCAAGAGGTTGATCTCTGATCATGGTCAGTCAAGATTTTTTTTTTCCTGACCACATTTCCTCTGAGAAGTTGATGGGTCACCACTATTCTTCCAGGTTTTAATAATGTGTTGGACAGTTCTTATCCCAATTCCAGTAATTTAAGCAATCTGCTTCATTGTTTTCTTTGCTTGATTCCGGCCAATACTTTGACCCTTTGAAACACAATAACATCTTTATCACAACCACAGAATATGTCTTCTAACATGGTTGTTTAAGAAATGAGAAGCTACTCATTCCATCACTTAGAGTTCAAAGAATTGCCAGCTGAAACACACATCACTTATTTTCATGCATCAATCACCTATTTGCTTACTTAAATCCAAATGGTGACTTTTTTTTTTGTCCAGGAAGTGTAAATTAACAAGACTACAAGACTCTGTATGGTCACTTAACAGTGCTGGTGGTAATACGTATGATTTGGTACAACTCAGCAATTATGGTAACAATAACCAACAGACAATCTACTAAACAATGTAACAGAGAAGATAACAAAATTTTAAAAAAATGTGCATGAATGAGCATGAACGAGAGGGTCGCCTCTCTGCGCCTTCGGATTGGGGAGAGGGCTCTTGCTGTTGTTTGTGCCATACGGACCGAATAGCAGTATAGAGTATCCGGCCTTCTTGGAGTCCCTGGGAGAGGTACTGAGAGGTGCTCAGACTGGGGACTCCATTGTTCTACTGGGGGACTTCAATGCTCACGTGGGCGACAACAGTGACACCTGGAGGGGCGTGATTGGGAGGAACGGCCTCCCCGATCTGAACCCGAGTGGTGTTTTGTTATGGGACTTCTGTGCTAGTCATGGTTTGTCCATAACGAACACCATGTTCGAGCATAGGGGTGTCCATAAGTGCATGTGGCATCAGGACACCTTAGGTCGGAGGTCAATGATCAACTTTGTTGTTGTTTCATCGGATCTCCGGCCCTATGTCTTGGACACTCAGGTGAAGAGAGGGGCTGAGCTGTCAACTGATCACCACCTGGTGGTGAGTTGGATCCACTGGCAGAGGAGGAAGCCGGACAGACCTGGCAGGCCCAAACGTATGGTGAGGGTCTGCTGGGAACGTCTGGCTGAGCACTCTGTCGGGGAGGTCTTTAACTCCCACCTCCGGGAGAGCTTCTCCCAGCTTCTGAGGGAGGAGAGGGAGATTGAGTCTGAGTGGACCATGTTCTCTACCTCCATTGTAGACGCGGCTGTTTGGAGCTGTGGCCGCAAGGTCTCCGGTGCCTGTCGTGGCGGCAATCCCTGAACCCGGTGGTGGACACCGGAAGTAAGGGATGCCGTCAAGCTGAAGAAGGAGTCCTATTGGGCCATGTTGGCCTCCGGGACCCCTGAAGCAGCTGACGGGTATCGGCAGGCCAGGCGTGCCACAGCTCAGGCAGTTGTGGAGGCAAAAACTTGGAACTGGGAGGAGTTCAGTGAGGCCATGGAGGAGGACTATCGGTCGGCCTCGAAGAAATTCTGGCAAACTGTCTGGCACCTCAGGAGGGGGAAGCAGTACTCTGCCAACACAGTTTACAGTGCGGGTGGGGAGCTGTTGACCTGGACTGGGGACATTGTCGGGCGGTGGAAGGAATACTTCGAGGATCTTCTCAATCCCACCGTCATGTCTTCCATTGAGGAAGCGGAGGCTGATGACTCAGAGGTGGACTCGTCCATTACCCAAGCCGAAGTCACTGAGGTGGTTTGCAAGCTCCTCGGTGGCAAGGCACTGGGGGTGGATGAGATCCACCCTGAGTATCTCAAGTCTCTGGATGTCGTGGAGCTGTCTTGGCTGACACGCCTCTGCAACATCACGTGGCAGTCGGGGACAGTGCCTCTGGAGTGGCAGACTGGGGTGGTGGTCCATCTTTTTAAGAAAGGGGACCGGAGAGTGTGCTCCAATTATAGGGGAATCACACTTCTCAGCCTCCCAGGGAAGGTTTACTCCAGGGTACTGGAGAGGAGAATTCAGCCAATAGTTGAACCTCGGATCCAGGAGGAACAATGCAGTTTTTGTCCTGGTTGTGGAACACTGGACCAGCTCTATACCCTTCATAGGGTGCTCGAGGGTTCATGGGATTTTGCCCAACCAGTCCACATGTGCTTTGTGGATCTGGAGAAGGCATTTGACCGTGTCCCTCATGGTATTCTGTGGGGGGTGCTTCGGGAGTATGGGGTTCAGGGCTCTTTGCTAAGGGCTGTCCGGTCCCTGTATGAATGGAGCAGGAGTCTGGTTCGCATTGCCGGCAGTAAGTCAGACCTGCTCCCAGTGCATGTTGGACTCCGGCAGGGCTGCCCTTTGTCACCAGTTCTGTTCATAATTTTTATGGACAGAATTTCTAGGCACAGCCAGGGGCCGGAACGGATCCTGTTTGGGAACCACAGGATTTCATCTCTGCTTTTTGCGGATGATGTTGTCCTGTTGGCTTCTTCAAACAAGGACCTTCAGCATGCACTGGGGCGGTTTGCAGTCAAGTGTGAAGCGGCTGGGATGAGAATCAGCACCTCCAAGTCCGAGGCCATGGTTCTTGACTGGTTAAAGGGTGGCTTGCCCTCTCCAGGTTGGTGGAGAAGTCCTGCCTCAAGTGGAGGAGTTTAAGTATCTCGGGATCTTGTTCACAAGTGAGGGAAGGATAGAGCGTGAGATCAACAGGCGGATCGGTGCAGCCTCCGCAGTGATACAGTCACTTTACCGGTCCATTGTGGTGAAGAAGGAGCTGAGCCAAAAGGAGAAGCTCTCGCTTTACTGGTCAATCTACGTTCCGAATCTCACCTATGGTCATGAGCTTTGGGTAATGACCAAAAGAACAAGATCACGGATACAAGCGGCTGAAATGAGTTTCCTTCGCAGGGTGGCTGGGCGCTCCCTTAGAGATAGGGTGAGAAGCACAGTCACTCGGGAGGAGCTTGGAGTAGAGCCGCTGCTCCTCCACATCGAGAGGAATCAGCTGAGGTGGCTCGGGCATCTCTTTTGGATGCCTCCTGGATGCCTCCCTGAGGAGGTGTTCCAGGCATGTCCTCCTGGGAGGAGGCCCCAGGGAAGACCCAGGACACGCTGGAGGGACTATGTCTCTCCACTGGCCTGGGAACGCCTCGGTGTTCTTCCTGAGGAGCTGGCCAAGGTGTATGGGGAAAGGGAAGTTTGGGCTTCCATGCTCAGACTGCTGCCTCTGCAGCCCAGCCCCGGATAAGTGGACGAAGATGAGACAAGATCTCATCTCATCTCATTATCTCTAGCCGCTTTATCCTTCTACAGGGTCGCAGGCAAGCTGGAGCCTATCCCAGCTGACTATGGGCAAAAGGCGGGGTACACCCTGGACAAGTCGCCAGGATGAGACAAGATGAGATGTTTAAATGTTTTGTTTTATTTTTCTTTTTATAATTTTGGTTTTCATATTTGAAATAAACACTACAATCAATCAATCTTATTTAAGAAGAAAGGCATTACTGGTCAATATAACCATCATTATGCAGAGAGGAGAATGTACAACCCTGATTCCAAAAAAGTTGGGACAAAGTGCAAATTGTAAATAAAAATGGACTGCAATAATTTACAAATCTCAAAAACTGATATTGTATTCACAATAGAACATAGACAACATATCAAATGTCAAAAGTGAGACATTTTGAAATGTCATGCCAAATATTGGCTCATTTGAAATTTCATGACAGCAACGCATCTCAAAAAAGTTGGGACAGGGGCAATAAGAGGCTGGAAAAGTTAAAGGTACAAAAAAGGAACAGCTGGAGGACCAAATTGCAACTCATTAGGTCAATTGGCAATAGGTCATTAACATGACTGGGTATAAAAAGAGCATCTTGGAGTGGCAGCGGCTCTCAGAAGTAAAGATGGGAAGAGGATCACCAATCCCCCTAATTCTGCACCGACAAATAGTGGAGCAATATCAGAAAGGAGTTCAGCAGTGTAAAATTGCAAAGAGTTTGAACATATCATCATCTACAGTGCATAACAGCATCAAAAGATTCAGAGAATCTGGAAGAATCTCTGTGCGTAAGGGTCAAGGCCGGAAAACCATACTGGGTGCCCTTGATCTTCGGGCCCTTAGACGGCACTGCATCACATACAGACATGCTTCTGTATTGGAAATCATAAAATGGGCTCAGGAATATTTCCAGAGAACATTATCTGTGAACACAATTCACCGTGCCATCCGCCATTGCCAGCTAAAACTCTATAGTTCAAAGAAGAAGCCGTATCTAAACATGATCCAGAAGTGCAGACGTCTTCCCTGGGCCAAGGCTCATTTAAAATGGACTGTGGCAAAGTGGAAAACTGTTCTGTGGTCAGATGAATCAAAATTTGAAGTTCTTTATGGAAATCAGGGACGCTGTGTCATTCGGACTAAAGAGGAGAAGGACGACCCAAGTTGTTATCAGCACTCAGTTGAAAAGCCTGCATCTCTGATGGTATGGGGTTGCATTAGTGCGTGTGGCATGGGCAGCTTACACATCTGGAAAGACACCATCAATGCTGAAAGGTATATCCAGGTTCTAGAGCAACATATGCTCCCATCCAGATGATGTCTCTTTCAGAGAAGACCTTGCATTTTCCAACATGACAATGCCAAACCACATACTGCATCAATTACAGCATCATGGCTGTGTAGAAGAAGGGTCCAGGTACTGAACTGACCAGCCTGCAGTCCAGATCTTTCACCCATAGAAAACATTTGGTGCATCATAAAATGGAAGATACAACAAAAAAGACCTAAGACAGTTGAGCAACTAGAATCCTACATTAGACAAGAATGGGTTAACATTCCTATCCCTAAACTTGAGCAACTTGTCTCCTCAGTCCCCAGATGTTTACAGACTGTTGTAAAGAAAAAAGGGGATGTCTCACAATGGTAAACATGGCCTTGTCCCAACTTTTTTAAGATGTGTTGTTGTCATGAAATTTAAAATCACCTAATTTTTCTCTTTAAATTATACATTTTCTCAGTTTAAACATTTGATATGTCATCTATGTTCTATTCTGAATAAAATATGGAATTTGGAAACTTCCACATCATTGCATTCCGTTTTTATTTACAATTTGTACTTTGTCCCAACTTTTTTGGAATCGGGGTTGTACAAACAAAGATAAATCTCAAGGATTTCACTCATCAAAACAAGTAGCAATCAGAACAGTCTGTCTGTTCCAGTTTCAAGCAACAAGTAGCTATCAGACAGCCTGTACCAGTTTCAAGCATGCCAAACATATATTTCTATCATGAGCTAATAAATGCCTTGTCGATAAGAGAGGTCAGAGGAAAATGGCCAGATTAGTTTGAGCTACCAGGAAGTATATAGTAACACACAAAATCACTCTTTACAACTGTGCTGAGCAGAAAAGCATCTTCTGCAATAGCAGAAGACCACACTGGGTTCAACTCCTGCCAGCCAAGAACAGGAATCTTAGAATCAAGAACAGGTTCCTCTTGAAGTGGAGAGTGAATTGTCCTTCCAAAAGTCATGATTTCTTTTTTTTTCTTGGTTCATTCAACTGACAGAGATTGGACAAGAAAGGTATCATCATCATAGTACACTTTCAGACCTATAGTTCAATTGCTTTGCTCAGCAGCAGACAATAAATTGTTACACTGTCACATAATGGCATAGATTCAGTTTGGGTTCACGTGGCATTATTTCTAAACAGACCAACATTTCTGAAAGAAGAGCAGACTGCTCCATCTTTGGTCAATTTTTTTTTTTATATTTTATTTATTCCATATGTTCCAGAAATAAAGTGTCACTTTCCAACTTTACAATCGAGGGACAGCTACGCAGGTTGATCTTAGCCCAGGTCATCATTTATTACATCATTTGATTTTATTACTTAAGGCAAATGAAACAGTTTGAAAAACAGGCACAGCTATAGCTAGAAAATAATGTTTTGATATACTAGAGCTGCCAAAGTCACACATAAAGACAATTCAGGAGGTGTGCATTAATCCTTCTGAATTGTGACATACTCATCAGCCAAAAATATTTCCTCTGAATCTTCCTCTCCCTGAGCAGTTTCCAAAAGATCTAGTAGATTTTGGTGTTCTTGTATGTTGTTTAAAGTTGTGAGCTTATAGAGTCATCCAGCTAAATCTTTATGAGGCACTGCACCTTCCAATGAGACCATGTATGCACATGATTCATCATGTTGCATGTAGTAAAAACTAAAGACATTAATTCTACACATAATTCAATTGCCTCAATTCCCATGTTTCATAGCTATTGGATAGTTTGGGTCCTGGTTGGTTCAGGTTGCTTACGGAGCACTGGGATTGCACCAGAGTTCACTCGATGATGTGGAGGTGAGGTGAGAAGTGGTCTCAGGTGATTACTGCATTCTGACCTATGCAATGCATACAGTGGTGCTTGAAAGTTTGTGAACCCTTTAGAATTTTCTATATTTCTGCATAAATATGACCTAAGACATCATCAGATTTTCACACAAGTCCTAAAAGTAGACAAAGAGAACCCAGTTAAACAAATGAGACAAAAATATTATACTTGGTCATTTATTTATTGAGAAAAATGATCCAATATTACATATCTGTGAGTGGCAAAAGTATGTGAACCTCTAGGATTAGCAGTTAATTTCTCATCTCATCTCATTATCTCTAGCCGCTTTATCCTTCTACAGGGTCGCAGGCAAGCTGGAGCCTATCCCAGCTGGCTATGGGCGAAAGGCGGGGTACACCCTGGACAAGTCGCCAGGTCATCACAGGGCTGACACATAGACACAGACAACCATTCACACCTATGGTCAATTTAGAGTCACCAGTTAACCTAACCTGCATGTCTTTGGACTGTGGGGGAAACCGGAGCACCCGGAGGAAACCCACGTGGACACGGGGAGAACATGCAAACTCCGCACAGAAAGGCCCTCGCCGGCCCCGGGGCTCGAACCCAGGACTTTCTTGCTGTGAGGCGACAGCGCTAACCACTACACCACCGTGCCACCAGCAGTTAATTTGAAGGTGAAATTAGAGTTAGGTGTTTTCAATCAATGGGATGACAATCAGGTGTGAGTGGGCACCCTATTTTATTGAAAGAACAGAGATCTATCAAAGTCTGATCTTCACAACACATTTGTGGAAGTGTATCATGGCACGAACAAAGGAGATTTCTGAGGACCTCAGCAAAAGTGTTGTTGATGCTCATCATGCTGGAAAAGGTTAGAAAACTATCTCTAAAGAGTTTGGACTCCGCCAATCCACAGTCAGACAGATTGTGTACAAATGGAGGAAATTCAAGACCATTATTACCCTCCCCAGGAGTGGTCAACCAACAAAGATCATTCCAAGAGCAAGGCATGTAATAGTCAGCGAGGTCACAAAGGACCTCAAGGTAACTTCTAAGCAACTGAAGGCCTCTCTCACATTGGCTAATGTTAATGAGTCCACCATCAGAGCAACACTGAACAACAATGGTGTGCATGGCAGGGTTGCAAGGAGAAAGCCAATGCTGTCCAAAAAGAACATTGCTGCTTGTCTGCAGTTTGCTAAAGATCATGCAGACAAGCCAGAAGGCTATTGGAAAAATGTTTTGTGGATGGATGAGAGCAAAATGAAACTTTTGGTTTAAATGAGAAGCATTACATTTGGAGAAAGGAAAACACTGCATTCCAGCATAAGAGCCTTCTCCCATCCGTGAAACATGGTGGTGATAGTATCATGGTTTGTGCCCGTTTTGCTGCATCTGGGCCAGGACGGCTTGCCATCATTGATGGAACAATGAATTCTGAAATATACCAGTGAATTCTAAAGGAAAATGTCAGGACATCTGCCCATGAACTGAATCTCAAGAGAAGGTGGGTCATGCAGCAAGACAATGACCCTAAGCACACAAGTTGTTCTACCAAAGAATGGTGAAAGAAGAATAAAGTCAATATTTTGGAATGGCCAAGTTAAAGTCCTGACCTTAATCCAATCAAAATGTTGTGGGGGGACCTGAAGTGAGCAGTTCATGTGAGGAAACCCACCAACATCCCAGAGTTGAAGCTGTTCTGTACAGAGGAATCGGCTAAAATTCCTCCAAGATGGTGTGCAGGACTGATCAACAGTTACTGGAAGCATTTACCGTACTTGCAGTTATTGCTGTACAAGGGGGTCACACCAGATACTGAAAGCAGAAGTTCACATACTTTTGCCACTTACAGATATGCAATATTGGATCATTTTCCTCAATAAATAAATGACCAAGTACAATATTGTTGTCTCATTTGTTTAACTGGGTTCTCTTTATCTACTTTTAGGACTTGTGTGAAAATCTGATGACGTTTAAGGTCATATTTATACAAAAATATAGAAAATTCTAAAGGGTTCACAAACTTTCAAGCACAACTGTGCTATAAATAACACACACACACACACACACACACACACACATATATATATATATATATATATATATATATATATATATATATATATATATATATATATATCTGTGAAGCACAGAAACAAAGAAAAAAAACTAATAGAATTAATTACCAATAATTGCTGGTATCAGTACTTTATTTTTGAACTATAAACTGAACATGTGTGAAAAGAGATAATGCAGAGAGAAAAAGAGAGAACAAGAAAGAGTGAGATTTGAAAAAGAATGGAATCTGTCATTACACGATAATGATGTTAATTGTGCTGTCTTTCTCTCTGCTGGAATGCTTGACAAGAGGATCTTTCTGCATAATTACTCACTGACTGACATGCCAAATAAACAGGGACTGAATAATACCAAATATCTGCCTTTACCGAGAAGAAGATGCTGAAATGGAAAATAAATGACTGTGATCTTCACTACACATATTTTTTGTGGATGGAATGAGGAATGAAAACTCAAAAGTGACAGGACCTGTCAAGAAAATAATAATTATTATTTGTTTGTTGATGCCATAAATTGGACACACAGCTTTTAATTTTTAATGTATTTATTTCATTTATAAAGTGCATTTATATATAGCACTCTAAAATGCTTGATAAAATTGTATAAAAGAGCCAATAATATATGCAGCTTTCTTTGAACTACAGATGTCTGACATCTTCAATATCGATTGTTTTCCACATGAAAACACTTGTCACCCAGGACAAAGGTAGCAACGTTTGCTAATCTAAGTGTGACATCAGTGCAAGGAGTCTATAGTGCAGAGAGAGAAAAGTGGAGGGAAGAGCTGGAGGAGGAGGGTTTCTCTGGGATTGATCTGGCTGCAGTGTTTGGATTTGAAGGGAGATGCTAGAAGTTGTTGACTTTTTGAAGGGATCCATCCTTCCATTTTGGTATATCACTACAGTGGCAGGGGCACTTTGATGGCTTCAGCCATCAAAGACTCCAGGGAACATTACAGTAGTGGTTTCCTTTTGCCTTCCACTGGATTATTATAGAGGTTTTCTCTTTTGAAGGGATACATGGTTATATTCTAGAATTTGAATGAAGGGTATGGTAGGGTTGGGTTCATTTTATTTATTTATAATTTGTGTGTACGTGCGCCAATAAATGGCAGTATGTGCTTCACAGATGTAACCCATTAATAAAAACCTGAAGAAGAAGAAGAAGAAGAAGAAGAAGAAGAAGAAGAAGAAGAACTTTGAGCTCTTTATGTCTATCATCTACAAACCTTCAAACTGCAATTAAAGATACTTGGAGTCCATCGTTGTTTTCCATCAAAACGAGTCTCCACTCCGCGACTGCATCACTTCCACCTGCAACACAAAGAAACTTCAAGAAACTTTGAGCTTTTTGTTGAATAGAAGCCTCACTATGAATCTTGAATGGAAGCCTCGCTCTTGAATCTCCACCATGCAAACAATGATTCACCTTTCAACAAACTTTAAGTGTTTCATTGTGCATACCATCGAAAAAAACCTCCACCCTGTGAGTGCACCGCTACCACTCCAGATTCCTCCATGAGAACTTCCAGACAAATGCACAAGTAACAAACGTCCATGCAATCATTTTGATAAACTAGGTGCTCTTTGATTGTTTGCCTCTATAAGTGCCTTAGCATAAGTTTTTTTTCTTCCCTCTGTTTAAATCTACCACCAATGTACTGCATTGGGTCTCAGTCTTGTCAGTGGTTAATACAGTATGTCTGTGAAGGTTCTCAGTCATCCAGGTCATCATAAACCATAGGTGCTAAAGAAGGCAATTGGACTTGCTTGAAATTCTTGAAGATGTTGCACCTCTCATCCGAAAGGCTTCTTCAGTTCTGTCTGACTAGTGGGGGTGAAAAACTTATCTGACAGAGAACTCACCCAACCAGAGAAGGATGTTTTATCCAAAGGACTAAACTTTGCAGTTTCACCAGAAGAGAATACCAGTGGTAGATCTCATCATAGCCACAGAGTCAGCCATCTGAAACAACAATATGACCAACACAGGCAGAACAACATAGACTGAAATTATCAGCTGCCCTCGCCCCCCCCCCCCCCCAACCTCACCATCCAAGAATGGAGGGCTCTTACATTGCTTTAAAGAGACCAGAACATCACCATCCTTCCTGCTGACAAAGGAAGATGCACTGTGGTGCTAAACACAGCAGACTACCACTCAAAGATGACCAGTCTCCTCAGCGACACAACCACCTATGAAACCCTGAGGCAGGATCCCACCACAGGGCTCGAAATTCGCGGTGGTCTGGTTGCCCGAGGCGACTTAATTTGTCATTTGGCAGGTAATTCCTGTTACTAGCCAGCCCGGCTGGCTAGTTGAAAATAAAAAATATATATGAAGCGAAGATTCAGACACACCGTCAACTAAAGCCACCACATATTAAGCGTGTGCCGTGTCTGTGTTAATCGATGTGTTTATTGGCAGGACGGAAACTACCGAAGAATTGCGAATCATATTGTGTATGAGTCAGGCTGTCGGTTTTTTCACTACTGCGCATGCATATAACGCATCTTGTTGAATATCGCGGTAATCACGTGTAGTATTGGACCAGGTGGGTGAAGCACAAAAGCACGGCAGGCCAGAACTGAGTTCTCAATGAACTATTTATTTCTAGCTTTTCAGCCTTTTATCACTTCCCAGCTGCATGTGTGCACACACACACACATGTTCTGGATGGGGAGAGAGAGCTCCCTTTCTCTGCTCTCCTCTCCTTTTAAAGGGCGCGGTCACTGGAGAAGACACACAAACACAGGTTAATCCCCATCAGGTGCAATGATTCCACCACTTACCTTCCCTGACTCCGCCCTCCATTCACTGACCGATGCTTGGGCACGCCCCCACTGGCACATCACATTATCAAATTCAATAGATGTGGCCATATTATTGCCCATTTAAACACGTGTTTTTTTGTTGTTTACATCTACATCTGCCAAAGCTACGTTGTGATGTGGAATTTTCTGAAAGGTGTACAGAAACCGCCAGAGACGGGGACAAAGCGACCTCGGTCTGAAGAGGAGAAAAAGGCCACCAATAAAGCGTACGAGAAGGAGAAACGACAAAGGACTTATAAGCAAACGTGGGAGCAGGGTAGGCCTTGGCTGCGATACAATTTTTATGGAATAATTTTTTTTTTTTCAAGTTGATTCCTAGTCAATATGAAGCTTCTAATGCTTTCTCTCTCATAAATGGTTAAATACAGAAAGCATGTTGGACATATTTTGGGTGCTATAGTCATGATATTAAGTATATTTGTTTTCAATACTCATACACCAAGTTGCCAAGTTTTCCAATATATTATTATTTGTTGATATTATATTATGGTGCTCTGTGTTGTTCTCATTTATGTATTTAACAACAGTATCAAAATACTCGGGTCTTGAAATAAATCGTCGCTGTCAGTTCAAAACCTGCTATGTGACAATTTAGGTCAAATTGGGTTCTCTATGCTGATTCGTCAATTTTGACCTAGTGCTTCCATTTATGCTAATTAGAAAATGGAAGGACCAATGGATAATCCAGAAGAGACTAGATTCAATCCCTTTCATGTGATGGGTCCAAATAAACTGTGTGCAATATCGACTATGTGCACCTAGTGGCACACATAACAGATTCTGCACACAATACTCTTAGTCACTCAGATTGCACATGGGAGGTTTTGCATGTCTAAAATACATCTTCTTTCTAGATTATTTTTTACAAAATTTTGAATTATTTTAACATTTTGTGACTGAATTTGAAACAAAGGAGGATTTTATAGATATTATAAACTGTAACCAGATACATTATTTGTATAGAGTGACAGATTGGATGGTATCAGTCATTCAGTTCAAGTGGATGCTGGACTGTCAATAAACCAGATTTGAATTGAATTGCAATTCATCTGCTAATGACCAAATCCCTACAGTAGGCCTACTGCTGATGGTGAGTATCACAAAATAATGATAAAAATTAACATCCTTTAATGAAGTAATGGTATTGACCATGGATCTTCAGAGTGTCTTGCTTGCCCCAAAAATGAATGCATCAGCCATCTACTATAAACAGAAACTACAAGTTCACAACTTCACTATATATGTATTAAACGATCAACATGTCACACTGTATGTTTGGCATGAGGGCAATGGTGGTGTGACATCAAATGAATTTACAACATGTGTGGTAGATTTCATCAAACGCCAGCCAGATCAGTACAAGAAATTCATCTTGATATCAGATGGTTGTGGTTATCAGAACTGCAATAAGGTTCTAGCCAGTGCCCTTAGTGATACTGCTCAGAAGTATGGCATCACTACTGAGCAGCTCTACCTAGAGAAAGGGCACACACAGATGGAGGCAGATTCTATCCATGCGACCCTAGAAGGCTATTTCAAACCACCTATTTTCACCCCAAGTGATTATGTTGCATTGATGAGACAAGCACGTCCTCATAACCCATACTTTGTGTTCAACCTTGACTACACATTCTTTCATGACTATGAATCTGTTCCTACTAACTTTCGTTCAATCTGTCCTGGAAGCCGTGTAGGTGATCCTGTGGTCACTGACATCCATGCACTCAAGTACAGCTCTTCTGGGGAGGTCTTCTACAAGCTTAATTTTAAATCAGATTGGGAACGACTACCACAGCGCAGAGGCAGACCAAACCATGATTAGGTGCAAGACCAAGCCCACTCCAAATCACAAGACAGAAGTTTCAACACCTTCAGTCTCTGAAAGAAGTGATTCACCCAGACTACCATGGTTTTTATGACTCGCTTTCTCATGAATAGACTTTGGTCGTAGATCTGTTCTAATATTTTTATGTGAAATTCAACATTTTAATCGTGCGACCACAGGTTGTTGAATGTTAACATTGTTCATTGTTTGTGTTATTTTCTTATCATTCCTGAAACTGTTATTTTAAGGCCATTTTTGCATTTTTATTGATTAATCAATTAAACCAGTTATCTTCATTACTACGGATTGAAGCCTATTTTTGTGTGTCAATTCAATATTTCAGCTAGTGCCAACTCAGCTAAATCCTTTTTTTGCTCATACATATAGTCCTATTTTTTCTGGAAACAGAGGCCTAATAGAATGAGAAATCACAACTTTAGTAGGCCTAGCAGTGTAGTTCATCATTACTCCATCACATTAGCAGAAGGCGGCTTTAGCTCAGTTTTTACCCACCATGGTCGAATCACAATGTTGGTTTTGATTTTTCTGCCTTTAATCAGATTTCTTTAACATATTAATTGAATGAATCAATAAAAAAGAAAATTAAAATGATTAAAATAATCAATTTATAGACAGCTTAAAAACTCTTATGTACAAATATCTTGAAGTAAAACTGGGATCAAAACCTCCTATGTGAATCTTTGAAACAGTCAAAACCTTATATGTGCAAATATCTGACATGCAGAACCTCTTATGTCAAGTCAAGTCAACTTTATTGTCAAATATGCTATACATGCTCGACATACAGCACAGATGAAATATCAGTCCTCTCTGACCTACGGTGCAAACTGGCAATGCAATAAATAAAAATAGAATAATTGAAAAAAAACAAACAATATAAACAGTATAAACACTCAAGATAGGAACTAGACAGACTAAACACTCAAACAATATAAACAGAATAAATAAACAGTATAAACACTAGATAAGAACAAGACAGACTAAACACTCAGACAATATAAACAGTATAAAACACTCTAGATATGAACTAGACTAAACACTCAAACAATATAAACAGTATAAATAAACAGTATAAACAGTAGATAACACAAGACAGACTAAACACTCAGACAATATAAACAGTATAAACACTCTAACACACACACACACACAAATTGGTACAAATAACCAAACAGTCAAGGGCACTTGAGGTATAGCAGGTAAACATGAAATAAGCAGAATAAACAAACTAGCAGCTGTTAAGGTGAGGTAGTGCAGAATAGTGCAAATGGGCGAGGTAAAGTGAGATGTGCGGTCCCTGAGTTCAGTGTGTTAATGAACGATGAGATGTATGTATATGTGTGTGTGTGTGTTGGGGGGGGGGGAACTGTGAGGATGACATGTCAGATACTGAAGGGGTGTGTGCAAGCAGAATCTGTGGCAGGGGGCAGAGGGGGGAGGAGGGGCAGAACAGGGAGGAAGTTGAGCCTCCTGACTGCCTGGTGAAAGAAACTGTTCTTGAGCCTGCTGGTTTTGGCCCAGAGACTCCGCAGTCTCCTCCCCGACGGCAGCAGGCTGAAGAGGCTGTGAGATGGGTGGGTGGGGTCACCTGCAATCCTGATGGCTTTGCGGGTGAGGCGGGAGTTATAGATATCCATAAGAGAAGGGAGAGAGACACCAATGATCTTCTCAGCTGCTCTCATGATGCGCTGCAGAGTCTTGCAGCAGGACACGGTGCAGGCGCCATACCACACAGTGATGCAGCTGGTCAGGATGTTCTCGATGGTGCCTCTGTAGAATGTGTGCATGATGGGGGCCGGGACTCTTGCTCTCCTCAGTTTGCGGAGGAAGTACAGACTCTGTGTGTTCTCAAGGATGATTTTTTTGCAATTTACGCTAATATAATGCTGCAATTAGCTATTTTGATGGATATTTAACTGACCAAGCTAATAATAGAACAAGTAAGCTTTTACTGGCTTCTCAGCTTATTTCAGAGTTTTATTCAGTTTTTTACGTCTCCTGTAAAAAAGGAAAAATGTCACATAGCAGGTTTTGACCTGACAGCGACGAAATGCACATTAGTCATGAACAATGGTAACTACTCTCTTTTGCATTATTTTTGACAGAAGTAAAATTCATACATGAACAAATTTTGGCTAGTTGATTTTCTGTTTGGCTAGTTACTTTGGAAGGTAACTAGTCCGGCTGGCTGGTGAAAAAATATATGAATTTCTAGGCCTGCACCAGCAGTTACAAAAAGAAAGTTGTGAGCTGCCTACAGCAACTAGAAAAGGACCATGTCATCAACCAATCTCTGTACTATAGACTGTACTGTGGGGAAGCCATTCCTCTCATTTATGGTCTCCCCAAGATTCATAAGGATGGAGCTCTACTCAGACCCATCAGCAGCAGCATAAACTCAGTCACATACAACATTGCCAAACACCTAGCCACCATCCTGGCTCCCCCTTGTTGGAAACATGCCACATCATATCAATAATTCCCAGGATTTTGCCACTAAAGTTGCAGACTTAAAGCTAGACTCAGATGAAACCATGGTTTTCTACAATGTCACTTCACTTTTCACCTGCATTCCCACCACAGAAGCAGTCGAATCAGTTAGGAAATGACTTCTTCAAGACAGCACCTTACCGAATAGAACAAATCTCACCATGGACTACATTTGCACCCTCCTTGACCTCTGCCTGACCACCACCTATTTCCAGTTCAACGAATGTTTCTACAAACAGAAGCATGGATGTGCCATGGGCTCACCAGTGTCCCTTATAGTGGCCAATCTATACATGGAGTTAGTGGAAAACAAAGCCTTGACCACTTTTTCAGGAGTTGCTCCCAGCCACTGGGATTTTTATCTATTTTCTGTACATTGATAATGGTAAGTTTGTTTAGGGAGTTATTATTGTTAACTAATTGTAGTTAACTATATAAGGAGGTGGCAGTAAAATATGAACTTTTCTGAAATCTTTATAAAATCTAAAATCTAAATTATTTAAATGATCTCTGTCTTTTACAGTATATTACCCTAGCATGTAACAAACTTTCTTTTGGTGTATACCACATATGCACTCAACCACTTTTTGAGAATTTAGTAAAGGATGATTTATTTGACCATATTAGGTTTTCCATATCTATGTAGACCAGTGCCCATGGCTTTTGCACCATTGAGTTCTCAAATAACTCTCTGAAAGTAATACATTACTCCGACCTGGATTCATGATTTATTAAAGTATCTTTCATAATGTTTGTACATGCATGAATACACTGCTGTATTACCTTCTCTAACCCTTGGACACTGATGTTGATCTAGCTCTCAGTTCACATGAAAAGGTCAGGAACAGGTTGAAATCAAACACCTAGTAGGATGGCAATAGAAATTTCAGTTAGATCATCAGCATTTGCTCTGATATGAGCAGACCAGAAAACTGGATGTGTGCCATTTGATGATCATTGAGACAACACTTTCTTCCTCCTGTTTGTAGGATAATTACACCTTTTGTTTGATGAAAGGAGGCAGGTGGCATGGCCATCTGGAGAGAGCAGGTATGTGAGGCTTTATCAATCATAATGCTCTAGTGAACAGCATAAGAGAGTGGGTGTTGGAGTGAAAAGTGAGTTTGTGAATGGTGTAATGTGTTACACTTTACTAAGGTGAAGAGGATTTTACTTTTCTGCAGTTAACCAAGGCCGGATTAACTATATGGGCCTGCGGCACAGTGCCCAGGGGCACTAACCACTCACAGCCAGTGGGGGGGGGGGGGGGGGGGGCACCACATGACAGAAAATTTAAAAATATTTTTCGTGAATGTTTGTACACTTAAAATGGTTATACACTTGACATTGTTAAATAGTCATATATAATTCATTATGAACACTAATTTCATAAGAACAACAACAATAATCATAATTCTGAGCAAGAGTGGCCTATGTGACCATTAACCCCCCTTTCCTCAACCTGTCAGTTGAGCCAGTCCACCTACGGTGAAATATATAAATTTTTTAAAAACCGCGGTAGAAATGAAAAATGGACAGACATCAATTGAGTGGTTGTGCAAAGAGAAAATTTAAAAAAGAGAAAGACTCCAGACGTGTAGCTGCAATTAAAAATGTTCCAGTGTTAGATTGTTTTTTTATAAAAACATCGACAACTGCAGTCACTACCAGCGCTGAAGCCGAAGCTAGTGAAATCAGCAATGCTAGTGAGGGAGATGGCCCTGCTAGCACTAGCCGGGGAGATGCTACAACCACGGCCAGTGTTAGCCGAGGGGTCGGCGACTGAATATGCCATACTGGATGTTATTTGAATTTATATTTCGAATTGAGACATTTGAATATGTTGCCGAGATCGATGCTATTTTAATTGATACACATTTTGAATGGACACATTTGAATATGCTGTATTGTATATAGATGGATGCTGTTTAAATTGCTGAAGCTGTTTGAATTGATACACATTTTGAACTGAGACATTTTAATATGGATAGAATAGAGTATGGATGCTTTGAAGGTTTTTATTGAGACATACAAATATATGCTGCTCATTTTTGAATAAGACTGAAGCGCGTATCGAGTGTGGGTGGAGCACAGAGGACGGCAGGACAGCGTTTGGAGGCAGACAGGCGATTTATTTTTACAACTTTTCAGTATAATCGCATTCATTCATTCACACGCACACACTTGTCTGGTCCCGGGTTGCGCTCCCTCTCCTCTCTCTCTGCCTCCTAAAATGGGGAGCGGTTACTGGGAAAACACACACACAAACACAGGTTAATTATCCTCAGGTGTCGTGATTCTGCCACTCACCTTCCCCGGCTCCACCCTCCTGTCACAGACCGGCGCTTGACCATGCCCCCGCTGCCACATACCCCCACCGCCCGACTCAGGCCGGGCGCTCGTCCGGCCCGCAGCCAACTCCCCCCCCCCCCCCCTTGACGGGAGAGGAAGTCCGCCACGACCATCTGCGCCCCCGGCCTGTGGACCACCTTGAAGTTGAAGGGTTGGAGTGCCAGATACCAACGGGTGATCCGCGCCTTGGCATCCTTCATGCGGTGGAGCCACTGGAGGGGCGCGTGGTCCGAACAGAGAGTGAAAGAGCGCCCCAGCAGGTAGTAACGGAGGGCGAGGACCGCCCACTTAATCGCCAGGCACTCTTTTTCAATGGTGCTGTAGCGCCCCTCATGCACCGACAGCTTCCGGCTGATATACAAGACCAGGCGGTCCTCCCCCTCCACCTGCTGGGACAAAACAGCCCCCAGCCCTCTGTCCGACGCATCGGTCTGCAACAAAAAAGGGAGAGAGAAGTCAGGGGAGTGTAAAAGTGGCCCCCCCACACAGTGCAGCCTTTACCTCAGAGAAAGCCCGCTGGCACTGCTCCGTCCACTGGACCGGATCTGGCGCCCCCTTTTTAGTGAGGTCAGTCAGCAGGCTGGTGACGTCCGAATAATTAGGTATAAACCTACGATAGTAGCCAGCCAGCCCCAGGAACTGCCTCACCCCCTTTTTGGTCTTGGACCTCGGGCAGGCCGCAATCGCTGCCGTCTTATTAATTTGGGGACGCACCTGCCCGTTGCCCAAGTGGAAGCCCAGATACCATACTTCCACCCGCCCAATCGCACACTTCTTCGGGTTGGCAGTGAGTCCCGCCCACCTCAGCGACCTAAGGACGGCCCTCAGGTGTTGTAGGTGCCGCTGCCAATCATTACTATAAATGAAGATATCATCTAGGTAAGCGGCGGCATAGGTGGCGTGGGGCCGGAGGACCCGGTCCATCAGCCGCTGAAACGTAGCGGGCGTCCCAAACAGCCCAAAAGGAAGTGTGACGAACTGGTGTAAGCCGAACGGTGTGGAAAAGGCCGTTTTTTCCCGGGATAATGGAGTCAAGGGGATCTGCCAATATCCCTTCGTCAAATCCAGTGTCGAGTAAAAGCGAGCCGTGCCTAGTCGATCGAGCAGCTCATCAATACGAGGCATTGGGTATGCATCAAATTTAGACACCGCGTTGACTTTTCTATAGTCCACACAGAACCGGACCGAGCCATCGGCCTTGGGAACCAAGACCACCGGGCTGCTCCAGTCACTGTGGGACTCCTCGATGATGCCCATTTCGAGCATGGCATGAAGTTCTTCCCGAACCACCCTTTTTTTGTGTTCGGGTAATCTATAAGGACGGCTCCGCACTACCACCCCCGGGGGCGTCTCTATGTGGTGTTCTATGAGGTTAGTGCGACCGGGCAGGGGCGAGAACACATCCGAAAACTCGGCCTGCAACTGGGCGACCTCCGTGAGTTGGGTCGGGGAGAGGTGGTCTCCACAGGGGACCGGAGAGGTACGCGATGCCAATGACCCTTTTTGGACCTCCGGCCCCAGCTCCGCCTTCTCCGGAACTACCGACACCAACGCCAAGGGGACCTCCTCGTTCCAAAGTTTCAGCAGATTGAGGTGGTAGATCTGTAGCGCCCCCTCCCTGTCCGTTCGCCTAACCTCATAGTCAACGTCCCCGACTCGCTGTGTGACTTCAAAGGGTCCTTGCCACTTGGCGATTAATTTGGAGCTTGACGTGGGCAACAGGACGAGTACCTTATCTCCCGGAGTGAACTCTCTAAGGCGCGTGCCCTTGTTGTACAGGCGGGCTTGCCATTCCTGGGCCTGCCGCAAATTCTCCTGAGTTAGGTGGGTGAGCGTGTGGAGTTTTGCGCGCAGATCCATAACGTACTGAATTTCGTTTTTGCTCGGTGAAGGTCCCTCCTCCCAATTTTCCCGCAGTACATCTAAGATGCGGCGCGGCTTACGCCCATATAATAATTCAAACGGGGAGAACCCCGTGGAGGCTTGGGGGACCTCTCGCACTGCAAACAACAAGGGTTCGAGCCACTTATCCCAATTACGTGCGTCCTCACTTACGAATTTTTTGATAATATTCTTGAGGGTGCGGTTGAACCGTTCAACTAAACCGTCTGTCTGTGGGTGATAAACGCTGGTGCGGATTGGCTTAATACCCAGTAGCCCATACAGTTCGCTCAGTGTTCGTGACATAAACGAGGTGCCTTGGTCAGTCAGAATCTCTTTCGGGATTCCAACCCAGGAGATGACGTGGAAGAGGGCCTCCGCAATACTGCGTGCTGAGATATTGCGAAGAGGCACCGCTTCCGGGTATCGCGTTGCATAGTCCACCAGAACCAATATAAAGCTGTACCCTCGTGTTGACCGATCTAATGGCCCGACGAGATCCATCCCAATCCTTTCGAACGGGGTCTCGATTAATGGTAGGGAGCGCAAGGGCGCTTTTGGAATGGCCGCTGGATTTACTAACTGGCATTCGCGGCACGCCACACACCACTTACGGACGTCGCCGCGAATCCCCGGCCAATAGAATCGGGCCATTATCCGGGCGAGTGTCTTATCCTGCCCGAGGTGTCCAGCCATGGGATTAAAGTGAGCCGCCTGAAATACCAATTCCCGGCGGCTCTTTGGAATTAGCAATTGGGTGACTCGCTCTTTCGTCTGAGTGTCCTGCGTCACTCGGTATAACCTATCCTTCAAAATGGAAAAATAGGGGAAGGACGGGGTGGCGCCCGGCGGGAGCGTCTGACCATCGATTACTCTCACTTGGTCAAACGCGTGTCGCAGAGTCTCATCTCGCGATTGTTCCAGTGGGAAATCCGCGAGGGATTCCCCAATAGAAAGAGGAGGGGCCGGTGGCTCCTCACTCTGTCGCGGAGATGACGTAGACGGCTCTGCGACCGCAGCTCCAGCCAAAGCGACACCGGGACCCTCCCCTGTTAACCGGCAGGACCCACTCTTTATTAGGCGTGCCATTAAACCCCGAAATCCCGGCCAATCAGTCCCCAAAATCAAAGAGTGGGTAAGGCGAGGATTAACCGCCGCCTTCACTATCGATTTCTCCCCTCTGAAATGTATGTGGACCGACACCAACGGGTAGCTGTGAATATCCCCGTGCACACACAACACCTTCACCCCTTGTGCTCCCCCCAATGCCTCGCCTTGCACCAGGCTTTGGCGGATTGAGGTCTGATTGCAACCTGAATCCACCAACGCCTGATATGTAGCCCCTTGTACACTTACCGGTATGCGATACGCTCCGGCCCGATCGAGGGCAGCCTCTGGCGCGTCGGGGATCCGCACCACCGCCCCCACTTCCATCGCTACACACTGTTGCTGCAGGTGGCCCGGTTCCCCGCAGCGCCAGCAAACCGGCCTGGGCCTTCCCTCTGCAGCTGTGCTCTGGGGCTCACTCACCTGAGGGGGGGAGAGACAGACACAGAAGGGAGAAACGGGAGGGCACCACGGGTGCGGCGGGCCGGCTGGGGTGGAGCCGGCCCCCGCCTCCGCGGTGGGGGAACGGGGCGAGGACGGGACACGGGAGGAGGGGGGGAGAAAGAGAGAGAGAGGAGAAAGAAGATGCTGCCGTCCGCTGTCCTGCTGCCGGAACAGCCGCCAGATGATCCTCCGCCAGTCCCACAGCCTGATCCAGCGATGCCGGGCGGTGGCACTGGACCCACTCCGCGGTTCCAGCTGGTAAGCGGGCGATGAACTGTTCCAGCGCCACCTGGTCGATGATTCCCTCGGCGTCGCGATCTTCGGCCCTCAGCCACCGCCAACAGGCGTCCCGGAGCTGCTGGCCGAACGCGAACGGGCTGCCGACTTCCTCCATCCGCAGCGCGCGGAAGCGCTGGCGCTGCTGCTCCGGCGTGCGCCCCACGCGCTGGAGGACAGCCCGGTGAAGGTTGGCGTAGGCCAGCCTGCGGTCGGCGGGGAGCTGTAGTGCGGCCAGCTGCACCTCTCCCGTCAGGAGGGGGAGGAGGCGCGCCGCGCGCTGCTCCATCGGCCACCCCGAGGCTTCGGCAACCTGCTCGAACAATGTGATGAAGGCCTCGGGGTCGTCCTGCGGGCCCATCTTGGTCATGGTGAGGGGAGACGGGCCCGCGGCCGGGGCGCTGGTGGACCCCGCCGACGCGAGGAGATGCCGGAACGCCTCTCGATCTTCCTGCTGGGCCAGCACCAGGGCTTCAAAGCGGCACTCCTGCTCCTTTCGGAGCGTGACGAGTGCCTGGTGCTGGCTCTGCTGAGCCGTGGCGAGGGCGTGGACCAAGTCCGCGAACGGGGAGGATTCCATGGGGCTGCTGGGTTGGTGCTCCACCTTGTCCCGGGTTCCGGCACCACTGTAGTGCGTATCGAGTGTGGGTGGAGCACAGAGGACGGCAGGACAGCGTTTGGAGGCAGACAGGCGATTTATTTTTACAACTTTTCAGTATAATCGCATTCATTCATTCATTCACATGCACACACTTGTCTGGTCCCGGGTTGTGCTCCCTCTCCTCTCTCTCTGCCTCCTTAAATGGGGAGCGGTTACTGGGAAAACACACACACAAACACAGGTTAATTATCCTCAGGTGTCGCGATTCTGCCACTCACCTTCCCCGGCTCCACCCTCCTGTCACAGACTGGCGCTTGACCACGCCCCCGCTGCCACAAAGACATTTCAATATGCCTACATGCATATCGTTGGTTGTTTTCAGTGAATTTGATGGGCTGATGTAGCCTACTTAATACATTTTCAATGAGGAAGAATGACCTTGTTTATGTGTACTATTGTTTATGTATATGCTACTGTTTTTGACAGCAAAGGGCAAGGTTTGAGAGTGTGTGCAGGAGGTTACGGAACGCGTGCGCACAGGGTGGTGGTGGGGGGCACTTGAGGTATAGTGCCCAGGGGCACCGCATTGGCTTAATACGGCACTGAATTAACTGTCTTATTACTCATGAAAACACCATAAACAAAGTTGGAAATGCCAGTTTCAAAAGACAAAAAGGCTCTTCATTAAATAATTAATTGCCTTTTTTCCAATGATAAAGTGAACAAAATTAAATTGAATTAAGAGAAATTATGACAGTGAATTAAATATGTGAAACTCTAATACTGGGTTTATTTACTTTCAGTTTTCTGTGGTTTTATTTCACTTAACATAAACAAACATGTGGCTTCCAAATTAGCATGGAAGGAGAGCTTCCTGAAGTATAGAAAAGCTCTTAGTGCTGCGAGATCAACATATCTCTCCTCCCTAATAGAAGATCTCATCTCATTATCTCTAGCCGCTTTATCCTATTCTACAGGGTCGCAGGCAAGCTGGAGCCTATCCCAGCTGACTACGGGCAAAAGGCGGGGTACACCCTGGACAAGTCGCCAGGTCATCACAGGGCTGACACATAGACACAGGCAACCATTCACACTCACATTCACACCTACGGTCAATTTAGAGTCACCAGTTAACCTAACCTGCATGTCTTTGGACTGTGGGGGAAACCGGAGCACCCGGAGGAAACCCACGCGGACATGGGGAGAACATGCAAACTCCGCACAGAAAGGCCCTCGCCGGCCACGGGGCTCGAACCCGGACCTTCTTGCTGTGAGGCGACAGCGCTAACCACTACACCACCGTGCCGCCCTAATAGAAGATAACAAAAATAATCCTAGATTCCTATTTAATAATGTAGCAAAATTAACCAGGAATAAGTCCACTATAGACACATGCACACCTGCAGTATATAATAGTAACGATTTCATGAATTTTATTAATGACAAAATTGAGAATATCCGACAAAAAAGTCAAACTACTAATTTAAGGTCAGACAATGAAAGTGACCTTGTAGTTAACTATATAACTATCAGATCATCAGTTAGAATGTTTTACTCCCCTTAAAGAAACTGAATTACTTTCATTAATCTCGGCATCAAAAGTCTCAACTTGCGTACTACAATGTAGATCCCTTACCTACACGTCGATTCAAACAGATAATACCTGAAGTAATTGAACCACTTCTAAAAATAACAAATTCTTCTCTTACGATTGGCTATGTACCCAAATCCTTTAAACTAGCAGTTATCAAACTCCTGATTAAAAAACCTGACCTTGATCCCTGTCAGCTGTCCAATTATAGGCCAATATCAAACCTCCCCTTTATCTCCAAGATCCTTGAAAAAGCTGTGGCACAGCAGTTATGCTCATATTTACATAGGAATAACATCCATGAAATGTATCAGTCAGGATTTAGACCTAATCACAGCACAGAAACAGCTTTGGTTAAAGTAGTAAACGACCTGCTGTTGGCATCTGATCAGGGCTGTGTCTCGCTACTTGTGTTGCTTGACCTTAGTGCAGCATTTGATACCATTGATCATTCCATTCTTCTGGATAGACTAGAAAATGTTGTGGGAGTTAAGGGAACGGCCCTCTCCTGGCTCAGCTCTTGTTTAACTGATCGTTATCAGTATGTTGATATAAATGGTGATATTTCTAGACGTACTGAGGTAAAGTTTGGTGTTCCACAAGGTTCTGTCTTGGGTCCACTGCTTTTTTCTCTATATATATTACCTCTGGGTGATATTATTCGTAAACATTGTATTAGTTTCCACTGTTATGCTGATGACACACAGTTGTATGTTTCTTCAAAACCTGATGAGAGACACCAGCTTTATAGAATTGAGGAATATGTTAACGACATTAGACACTGGATGCTTATTAACTTCCTTCTGCTTAACTCTGATAAGACTGAAGTACTTGTACTAGGACCACATACAGCTAGAAGTAAGTTTTCTGATTACACAGTGACTCTGGATGGCCTTTCTGTTTCTTCACGTGCAGCAGTAAAAGACCTCGGACTGATTATTGACCCCAGTCTTTCATTCGAAACTCACACTGATAACATTACCCGGATAGCTTTCTTTCATCTCAGAAATATTGCTAAGATAAGAAACGTAATGTCATTACATGACGCGGAAAAACTAGTTCATGCTTTCGTTACCTCCAGGTTGAATTATTGTAATGCCTTACTGTCTGGATGTTCCAATAAGTGCATAAACAAGCTCCAGTTAGTTCAAAATGCAGCAGCAAGAGTCCTTACTAGAACTAGAAAAATATGACCACATCACACCTGTCTTATCCACACTGCATTGGCTCCCAATCAAATTTCGTATTGATTATAAAATACTACTATTGACCTTTAAAGCACTAAATGGTCTCGCACCACAGTACCTGAGTGAACTTCTGGTCCTCTATGACCCGCCACGCCTACTTAGATCAAAAGGTACAGGCTATCTGCTTGTACCTCGTATAGTGAAGGCTACATTGGGGCAGAGCCTTTTCTTACAAAGCTCCACAGTTATGGAACAGCCTTCCAAGTAATGTTCGGGAATCAGACACAGTCTCAGTGTTTAAGTCTAGGCTGAAAGCATATCTGTTTAGTCAAGCCTTTTCTTAATGGTGTTTATGAGGTAAAGGTGTAGATCTAGAGGGTCCTCAGACTAGAGTGTTTTGGTAAACTGGGATGTATGGATGCTGTCAGTCCCCACTCGCTTGCTCACTCGAGTTTGTTGATGGTGTAGTGGCTGGCTGCTTTATGTCCCAGGGCTCCCTCATGCCTGTGTTACCTTCTGGCTCTCCCCTTTCAGTTATGCTGTCATAGTTAGTTGCCGGAGTCCCTGCTTGTACTCAGTGCAATATATATATATATACTGTTCCTACTTATTCAGGTGACATTGGGCATACCTAACAACCCGTGTTTTCTTTCCCTCTCTCTCCCCCCCCCCCCAAATCTGTCCCTCTGAGTTACATGGAGTCAACAGGAAATCTTTTGGTGGAGAGGGTGGAGACCTCGACTGGCTATTGTAGCCTGCTGGGAATCGGCCGTCAGACATTCTGTCGCATGTCCCAGACCCGGTGAAATGTAACTGAATTGTCTTGGCCAGCCCTAAGGGTCCCATCTGCATCCCATCATTGCTGAGGAGTGTGCTCCCATCACCCAATCAAGCATCCAGCCAGAGCAGGTCATGATATTTTTTAACCATATTAACATGCCATTGTTGTGTATTACGCCTGATGTCAAGACTCTCGTCTCTGCGAGCCTACCACACAGACTTAATACTTGTGCCATGTTTAGGGCATACCTAACAACCTGTGTTTTCTCTCCCCCCCCAATCTGTCCCTCTGAGTTACATGTTGGTCCTGAGATTGAGATGCTGACCTCTTCTGCCCCTCGGACCTGCTTGATCCATCCTGGTGCCCTGTGTCTGGTTGGAGTTTTATTGCATCGCTCCTGTGGAAGACGGCCCCATGAGGACAGTTGAAAGTTACACCTGGAGGACGCTCTGGACTCTTACAGTAATGCTTTTATGGCTGAGGACTAGAGTTGACTTGCTTACTTTAGGACTGCAGTTGTCATGAACAGTTTTGCACTCAAGTTTCCATCAATGAAGAGTGACATCAACGAAACTGTCTCATTCATCTCATTATCTCTAGCCACTTTATCCTGTTCTACAGGGTCACACACAAGCTGGAGCCTATCCCAGCTGACTACGGGCGAAAGGCGGGGTACACCCTGGACAAGTCACCAGATCATCACAGGGCTGACACATAGACACAGACAACCATTCACACACACATTCACACCTACGGTCAATTTAGAGTCACCAGTTAACCTAACCTGCATGTCTTTGGACTGTGGGGGAAACCGGAGCACCCAGAGGAAACCCACGCGGACACGGGGAGAACATGCAAACTCCGCACAGAAAGGCCCTCGCCGGCCACGGGGCTCGAACCCAGAACCTTCTTGCTGTGAGGCGACAGCGCTAACCACTACACCACCGTGCCGCCCTCAACGAAACTGTCTTCATGTTAAAAATGTTAATGTTATAGTCATGCTGTCTGTTGTTGCCCAAATGAGGATGGGTTCCCTTTTGAGTCTGGTTCCTCTCGAGGTTTCTTCCTCATGTCGTCTGAGGGAGATTTTCCTTGCCACCGTCGCCACAGGCTTGCTCATTGGGGATAGATTAGGGACAAAATTAGCTCATGTTTTAAGTCGTTCAAATTCTGTAAAGCTGCTTTGCAACAATGTTTATTGTTAAAAGTACTATACAAATGAACTTGACTTGACTTGATGTGGCTCTGTGTTCACAGCTCACAGCTCTCTGGCATCTTTCATGTGATGGAGAAGTTTAGGCATGGTCTACCCACTTGATGGCTGGACGCTGTTTTTCAAAGGTGCTGTACTAGGGAGCATTTATGCTTGATGTACAACATGAGGCCTCTTCCACCTCAACCACCTGGGACAACATGGCCCCCAGTGTTCGTCATCACTAACATGTTAGTTAGTGATCGTAGCCAACAAGGCCCAGAAACTATCTAATTTCCATTTTGGTCTTAGGCCTCCAGCAGGCCACAATTGCTGCAGTCTTGTCAATTTGTTGCTGCACCTGCCCATGACCCAAGTGGAAGCCCAGATGCCATATCTATATATTACCTGTACAACTACACACTATTTGGGGTTGGCCATGAGCTCTGCTCATCTTAATGACTTCAGCACAGCCCTCAGATGTTGAATGATATTGTCTATACAGACAGTAGCATAAGTGGTGTGTGAATGGAGGATTCTGTCCATGAGTCACTGGAACATCACAGAGGCCCTGAACAACCCAAAAGAAGTGTGAAAAATTAGCGTAAACCAAATGGGGTGGAAAAGGTCATTTTTTTCACAGGTTAAGGACGTCAAATGGATCTGCCAACGTCCCTTTGTCAAATCCAGTGTTGAATAAAGACAAGCCATGCTAAACTGATCAAGCTGTTTGTCACTGGGAGACATTGGTATGCATCAAATTTCAAAACACTGTTGATCTTTCTAAAATCTACACAGAACTGGGCACCAAGACTACTGGGCTGTTCCATTCACTGTGCAACTCCTCTATTACTCCCATGTCAAGCATAGCCTGAATGACATTTTTCTTGTGTTTAGAAAGATGATAGGAGCAGCTACATATTCAACGAGGTGGTATATTGGTGATATAACCTTTACTGCTCTTAAATTGATGAAAACATTTCAGTGATTTTGTTAATTTATATGCTCCCCTTCAAAATGTCTCCACACCTCAGTCTCTGTCCTCCCTGTCTCCTCCCTCCCAGACCCAGCCATCTGCAGAAAATGGCCCTGGGCAGCTGCATGCCAGACACATGCCAGATGCGTCCAGCCCAAAGAAGTTGGGAGGCTGTGACAAGAGCCTCCATGCCCACTGTCCCAGCCTGTCTGAAGACCTCCACATCAGAGACTCTGCCCTGCCATCCCACCTTGAGGATCTGATGCAGGTATCGGAGCTGCAGCCTGGTCAGCCTCCTGAAGTGTCCATGACAGAGCACCATGCATTCGGTGACGCAAAGCAGAGATGGCAAGACTGTAGCGCTGCACACCCTCAACTTGGTGGTTCTCCTGACGTCATGGAGAGACCACAGCTGCTCCTGCAATGCACCAAAGACCACAGCAGCAGCCTGAATCTGGCAGGCCACCTCCAAGTCTGACAAGCCTGCACTGGCAGCTGCACTGCCAAAGTAGATGAAACCCCCATAACTCCCAAGAGATGCTCCATTGACCAAAACAACATTGCCTGGCCTTGCCTGTGGCCCAGGCAAGGGCCAGTGCAGGAGTTCCATCCCTGTGGTATTAATTTTCAATCCAAAGAGGTTTGAAGCTGTGGCAAAGTGATCAGCGATCTCCTGCATGGCATCCAAATCTGCCGCCACAAATGCAGAGTTGTCTACACACAGCAGCTCTTGCATGCAAACCCTTCAAATCTTGGCTGAGTACTTGAGCCTGGAAAGATTGAAGAGTCTGCTCTCTGACTGAGTCCTGATGCAGACTCTCCCATCCAGACTAGTGCCCATAGTCTCTAGGACTGCTGCAAGGCAGAGTACAAACAACATTGGGGCAAGAACGCATCCCTGCCCAACACCACAATCGACAATAAAAGCCCCACCAATGTCTCCCCCAAATGAAACCCTCCCAGACATGTCCCCATGGAAGAACACAATGAGCTGCATCAGTCCCTCTGGGCATCCACACACCTCCAGCACCCTCCAAACCATCTCTTAGCCAGTGGTGTCAAAGGCCCCCAAGAAGTCCACAAAGATCAGTGTTGCTCAATGGGTCTCCCCGGAGCTGTCCCAGGGCAAAATTTACATCTGAGGCAGATCCACCAGCCATGAAACCACACCAACCCCCCGGAAGTACATCCTCAGAGATATTTTTAATTCAGTTCAGAACTATCCTGACCAGAATCCCACCTGCAATGGAAAGCAGAGACATGCCACAGTGTCCTCCACACTTGCTCCTCTCTCTCCTCTTTTTTCTAGATGGCCACAATTATTGCATCTTTGAAGTCTTGGGGAAGACACATGTTCTTCCAGTATGCATTGCACAGTTTTAAGAATGCAGCTGTTAGGCTGGGGCCACTTCACTTCAACACGTCAGCTGGGATGCTGTCTTGACCATGTGCTTTGCCACATCTAGTATCCTTGAGTGCTTTCTCAAGCTCATCTGATGTGATGGGTACACACAGATCTTCTCTTGTTGGTCTCGTCTCAAGCCACCGACATGCCTCAGGATTGGCTGGCCCTTGCTGGTTTAGGAGATTGAAGACATGCTGCTTCCACCTTTTTGTGTCTTCCAGATTTGTGTGGAGTATACTTCCATCAGCACTTTTCACTGGTGCCACTTCTCAGCCCATAGAGTTTTCAGTCCAGTGAACAATCCATGGTAGTCTTTCTTATCTGCCAGTTCCTGTAGTTCCTCAGCTTGCTTGCACCACCATGTCTTTCATGGCTCTGATTTCTCATTGCACTTTCACTTTAATATCTTTGAAAACTTTTATGCTTCTATCTGAGTTCTCTTTTAGATGTAGGTTATAAATTGTGCTTTTCTTCTAACAAAGCTTGGATAGAATCAGCCTGTTCTTGAAACCAGTCTGGTGTACTTTTCTTCTGCCATCCAAGTATATCACTTGCAGTTGTATATACAATATCTTTCAGTTGTTGCCACATGTCCTTAACATGTTCTATATCTTCTTGATCAGGGGCACTTTCCTGTAGAGCAGTTGTAATAGCTATTTTGAGTTTGCACTGTGTCTCATCATTCTTCAATTTGTCTATGTTTAGTTTCTTATTTGTTGTGGAGGCTACTCTCTTGGGTCTAGGAAATACAAATCTGAGTCTCATCTTTGATTGGACCATGTAGTGGTCTGTTGAGCATTCAGCTCCTCACATTACCTTTGTTGACAGAATCTCTTTCATGTTGGATCTGCGAGTCACAACATAATCAAGGAGATGTAAGTGTTTAGATCTTGGGTGGCACCAAGTGAAGTAATGGTTGGCAAAAGTAGGTATTAGTGATGCATAGTTCACATTGAGTACAAAAGTTGAGCATGAGTTCACCACAGGCATTCCTATTGCCCTTGCCAAATTTCCTAATAGTACCTTTGTATGTTACGTGGTCATTACCTACTCTTGTCCTGAAATCTCCCAGGAGCAGAAGCTTCTCTACTTGAAGTACCCTGTCTATCACATCAGCTAATTTGTGATAGAAGTCTTCTTTTTCTTCATCAGGACAGGTCATGGTAGGTGCATACACATTGATCAGGTTTAGATAGTTATCATACCCTGTGGGTACACATAAACTTATGATTTGCTCAGATATTCTCACTGATAGTGATGGCAGTTTGCCAGCTATCTTATTTGAAATGGCAAAATCAACTCCTGCATTTTTCTTCTGTCCATATTCCCACTCCAGAAGATGGTGTATTTGCTCTCTTGCACTTTTCCTTGGCCTGCAAGCCTTGTTTCTTGGAGTGCAGCAATGTCAATGCTGTAGTGACCTAGTTCCTTCATGATCAGAAATGTTCTGCAATCAGTTCTCTTATCATTGTCCAATATGGTGCAGACATTCCAAGTCCTAACTATCAATTTCATATTCTTCATCTTTCTATCACTATTACAGAGACCCACCAGCCATGGTGAGACAGCTAGGTAAGAACTAAGTAAGCTTTCTTTACTCCACCTTTTCTAGGGGCTTCCCTTTCCAGGACAGGCAGTGCTCTCCCAAAGTAGGGCTGCCTGGACACCCACAATGCTGCCTCAGCCTGCTGTTACCCAGAGTTCAGCTAGGCTGTGACCATCAAATGTGAGTCACCTGTGTGTAAAGTTCCTGCTAGCAACTTCCAGCTTCTCAGACCTGTTGCCATCGCATTTACTCCATCACCACAAGGCTCTCTTATTCTCCTTTCCTTATGAAGTGCCTTGCACAGTAAGGTAAGACAAAACAATGTGGCCCCATCGTGTTGTCTCTTTGGACCTCCAGACCTGATGCCAAGTGGTGTACAGAAGTGCCACAGATCTGATGCGTATGGAAGTTGCCCCACAGTGACAACTGACATGTCAAGTGATGCCACCCATTGGCCATTTGAGTGTCTCTTCCACATGCCATCTGGTGGTGTGCCATTGACCCTGTTGGGATCATCTGCCACATTGCACTGAAAAGCACCATGCTGCCAGTGCCTAATTGGTGATGTACTATTTAACCCATAGCTGGAATCCAGACAGGTGCTACCACTCCAGGTCAGAGCAGACCTGGGAACAAGGGTGATTAAGGGGTAACTCCACTTTCCCCAATACTCAATCCTCACAGACATGAGACTCACCACCGGTTGCAGTTTAAAATCATACCGAGGACTAGGAATGACAGTAAAATGCATTATGGATAAAAATAGAGAATTGAATAGGCTAGAACAGGGGTGGCCAACCTGTGATGACCTGGTGACTTCTCCAGGGTGTACCCCACCTTTTACCCATAGTCAGCTGGGATAGGCTCCAGCTTGCCTGCAACCCTGTAGAACAGGATAAAGTGGCTAGAGATGAGATGAGATGGGGGTGGCCAACCAGCCAGGGACTTAGAGCCAAGATTTTTACTATGGTACTGCAAAAAGCCACATTATGTATGCACGCACACACACACCCTCTCTCTCCCTCATATATGTATACACACAGAGAATGAAATATTAACAATTTACCATGTCACAAATGTCATACACCCCTCACTATGAAACAGGAGATTGACAAAAATGGACTTAAACTCATCCCAAGACTACAGGCCAGACTTTTGCTCAGCCAGATTCATATCACACTGCAAGTCCTGCCTACCAAGACCAGTGGCCAATTATTTCACTCAATCACTCACTCTCTGATATAAATATCAGCAGGACTTAGGCAAGTCCACATATAAACATTTGCAATAGCATCCAATAAACAGAATATGTGAGATTTTAAAAAATAATTTATTTATTTAACCTTATTGCTGCTTTGAACTTAGTGAGACTTTTGGCATTCTTTGCCTTCAGTAATCCTCCTCAAATCTGGCTTGTATTCCATTGTGGCCACTTGGAGCAGTTCTTTCACATGTGTATCAGTCAGAACAGATCGATGCTTTGATTTCACAAGTTTCAGAGTGGAAAACAAGGACTCACAGATGTATGTTGACCCGAACATTGAGAGTAGCTTGAGTGCAGCCTGTTTGACATTTGGATATTTTTCCATTGGCGCATTTTTCCAAAACTCAAGGAGTTTGTAGGATGCAAGAGTCACTGTCTCAGCATGATTAGCATATTGTGGGAACATCTGGGTCTGTTCTTTTGCCTGACTTTTCAGTGTGTTTAATTTGTGCTTGCGAAGTTCAGTACCTTTGGGTTGGGGAATTTCTTGTCGATGTTTAAATGGCGCTGAAGATTTGAAGCTTTGAAATGTGCAGTACGGGTTGTTTCCCCCCTTCCACCCCAAGATAATTGGTTCCGTGGCATGTTTGCGGCTCTTTTAAGCAGTAATAACCCAATACGCACAAGCATCATAATTAAAAGTAGAGGGAAGACACAAAAAATGATGAAAGGTTTTTTTTTTTAATTTAAGTTGGAGAGACGCATTCTTATTGGCCAAGAGCCGCATGTAGCTCCCGAGCCACAGATTGGCCACCCCAGGATAGAACATAACTTAGGAGAGAATAGAATATGACAAAATAGTATACATTAACCCTCTGGGATCCAGAGCTTTGTATTAATATCTCTGTATTATGTATGTCATGATTTGTACTTGTGGCAGTGGGGGCGTGGTCAAGCGCCGGTCTGTGACAGGAGGGCGGAGTCAGGGAAGGTAAGTGGCAGAATCACGTCACCTGAGAGCAATTAACCTGTGTTTGTGTGTCTTCCCAGTGACTGCGCCCTATATCAGGAGGGAGAGCGAGAGCAGAAGGAGCTCAACCCTGAACCAGACGCCGGTTGTGTGTGTCTGTGCGAGTTATTGTTAGACTGAAAAGTGTGGCAATAAAGCCAATTTATAAAACCTGATCTCTGTCCTCACCCCATTCCCCCTCCGCGGAGGCGGGGGCCGGCACCCCCCCAGCTGGCCCGCCGCACCCGCGGTGCCCTCCTGTTTCTCCCTTCTGTGTCTGTCTCTCCCCCACCTCAGGTGAGTGAGCCCCAGATCACCGGTGCAGAGGGAAAGCCCGGGCCGGTTTGCTGGCGCTGCGGGGAGCTGGGCCACCTTCAACAGCAGTGCACGGCAATGGAAGTGGGCGCGGTGGTTCGGATCCCCGACGCGCCAGAGGCTGCCCTCGATCGGGCCGGAGCGTATCGCATACCGGTGAGTATCCAAGGGGCTACATATCAGGCGTTGGTGGATTCTGGTTGTAATCAGACCTCAATTCGCCAAAGCCTGGTTCAAAACGAGGCACTGGGGGGAGCACAAAGGGTGAAGATGTTATGTGTGCACGGGGATGTTCACAGCTACCCTTTGGTTTCGGCACCACTGTAAGAGACCCTACGTGTGGGTGGAGCATAGAGGACGGCAGGACAGAGATCAGGTTTTATAAATTGGCTTTATTGCCACACTTTTCAGTCTAACAATAACTCGCACAGACACACACAACCGGCGTCTGGTTCAGGGTTGAGCTCCTTCTGCTCTCGCTCTCCCTCCTGATATAGGGCGCAGTCACTGGGAAGACACACAAACACAGGTTAATTGCTCTCAGGTGACGTGATTCTGCCACTTACCTTCCCTGACTCCGCCCTCCTGTCACAGACCTGCGCTTGACCACGCCCCCACTGCCACAAGTACAAATCATGACATACATAATACAGAGATATTATTGTAGCTGAACTTGTGCTGAATACAAAAAAAGTCATGTGACTTTGAAAATACTGCTAAGACCTGTTGAAATTGATGATAAAATCAGAGCATGCAAAAACCATTAGAGTGCCAGAAAATACCCTCAGGCCCCAGAGGGTTAAGGTAGAACATAGAGAATAGAATGCATGGTCACAGAACAGAAGATAACATGACAAAATATAGAATAGGATAGACAATTAGGACAATATAAAAGAAAACATGAGAGAAGGGGGGGAAATATGACAAAATGCTCTATATCTATCTATCTATCTATCTATCTATCTATCTATCTATCTATCTATCTATCTATCTACACACACAAGTTTGTAGAATAGACAGTCATGACAATTCAACAGAATAGATTAAAAGAAAAGGGGAATATGACAGAGTAGAATGCATTATGAAGATACAGAATAAAATAAAATACTATACATATTCTATATAGAATAGACAGCCATGACAATATAACAGAATACAATGGAATAGAATAGAATCTAATAAAAGGGCATTATGATGGTATAAAATAGAATACAACAAAATACATATACATTCTGTATAGAACTGAATGACAATATAATAGAATTATCACCGTACAGAATATGATAGAAAGCATTATGACCATATAGAATACATCAAAATACTATAGAATAGTCAGTTATGACAATATAATAGAATACAGTTGAAGAGAAAAGGGAATGACAATAGAATATGACAATACATGTACATATTCTGTATAGAACTGAATGACAATATAATAGAATTACCACTGTACTGTATAGGATAGAAAGCATTATGAAGATATAGAATGACAAAATACTATACATATTCTATATAGAATAGTCAGTTATGACAATATAATAGAATACATGAGAGAAAAGGGAAATGACAAAATACAATAGAATGTGTAATAGTATAGAATAGAACAGAATAGAAAGGAATGAATGGGAATAGAAGAGAAAGCATTATGGTGGTATAGAACAAAATACTATACATATTCCACACAGAGTAGGATAGACAGTTACAATAAGATAAAAGTAATACATACTTTAGTGGTGAGATGGGTTTAGTTCAAACAAGAAAGAAGAGCATTCAACTGGCAGTTAAGCAGGTCACTACAATCAATGTCAGTTCTAATACAGGAATTCAGTTTAGGGAGTCAGATCTCTTTGTATCTGCTCAATGGTCTATCCTGGGCCATGTCCAGACTGTAAAACCCCATGATAACTGAGCAAAGACTTCCTGTGTGAGAAAGATGGTAGATTGAAATTGTGCTGTGATGACAGGGAGTTAATGCTGCATTTGACTAGTGGTCGTCACGTTAATGTTTATTGGGATTACGGAGCGACCATTTTTGACCAACTCCACTCTTGTATATTTCTTAATGAAACTGGTATACTGCCAAGACTACTGTTCACAGCTAGCAGTATCAATATTGCTCTACAGTTAATTAACGTCAGTGGTGCTATGCCTGCTAGCTACTCACTGTGAAATCTGAACTGAATCACAGAGTCTGTCTGGTGTGTACAATGTTAGTGTCATGGATGTGTTGGATGGGCGTGATTGTTGCCCATCCTGTCTGGGCATTAACCACCTGCATGAGGCACTAACTGACCCATGCCCAGCCTGTAACATGATGCCCTTGGAGCCAAGCTGGTAGTACTTGAGTCCAGGACTCACACTTGAGTCCAACTCATGCCCTAATTTTAAGGACTCGTGACTTGACTTGAGCACTGATGATTCGCAAATGGACTCAGACTCGTGCATTAACTGGATTAGAACTCGTAAATTGGAAACAAAGACTGATTTTTCTTCTTTATTTTTTTGTAACATACCATAATAATTTGGCATAAGATATTTATATCTACATTAATTTTGTACTAATTTCATGCAAGAGTGTCACACCTGTGTGCCTTGGTGCATGCATCAGATAGACTCTCAGGCACACTGCGGACAGCACATGCACTAAGCAGACTCTTGTGCATGTGCTGTAAATGAATCGAAACCTGCACAGGATTAAGGTGCAATGAGCATGCTTATATAAAGACTGAAAACACACGCACTTTGCAAAGTATTGAGTTGTGTTGCTGATACATCATCATGCCTTATTTCCTTGTTTGGTTTCCTGAGCCCTGATTTCCTGTTTCTCGTCTTTGATTCTGCCTAGTCTACGATAGCCTGTTTGTGCCTTGCTTAACCTATTGCCTGTTTCACTATTTTATGATTTTGCTTGCCATTCTGGATTGTTTGCCTGTCTTCACTTGTATTAATAAATGCACCTTCTGCACTTACATCTGTCTCCCAACCACCTGACAGAATACTCTGCACTCCCTGACAAAAAAAAAAAATCACCTGTTCATACGTCATATTCAGGAACAAACCATGTTAATGGCACTAAAACAGCCAACGTCAAATGGTGCGGTTGGAGTCTTGTTCTCGGACTCGACTCGGATCAATAGTGGACTCGACTCAGACTCAACTTGGAGCAACAGTAGACTCGACTTGGACTCAACTCGCATTTTTTTAATAACTTGGATTTGACTTGAACACTGGGGACTCGAGACTGGACTCAGACTCAAGGTTTTGCAACTTGACCACAAGACTGCTTGAAGCTGTACCACCTGCACCTAGCCAGGCTAGACCCAGACTCCGATATAGCCCTCCCTCAGGGATGAGCACTGGTGACAAGAAAAAGAAAGTTGTGGACCCGCTTCATGCTAAAGTGAAGAAAAAATCCTCCACAGACATGGCTCACAAAATAGTGGAGCTATCATCTAGCACTGAGCACCTACAAGCCTTGTTGTCTGCTTTGCACCCAGCTTCTACTGACAGACTACAGACTGGAGAGGGGCAGAATGTTCCACCCTCAGCCTTGTCACAACTTAGCACACATTCATTCACTCAGTCAGACTCAGATGCTGTGTTGGTTACTGCCTCTGAGTCCCTGTTCACTGCCGGCTTGGCCAGTGATTATGGTGAGGATGAACCTGCTGCAGTGCATACCCCTTCACCCCATTTGCTCAGTGGGAGTGGTTCAGATCCCAGAGCTCTGCATTAGCATCCAACTCTTCAGCAGCACCCATTCAAAGCACACTTAAGGTAGCTTTGGCCCACCTTAAATTGGAAATCCCACAAGCTGCATCAGGAACTTCTAATCTCTTGTGCTGCCCTACACAGTCTTCTGACAAGCTACACATGCCACAGTGCCCTGACTTCACTGGTGTCATTACAGAGACTTTTTGAATGGTTATTGCATCCAGATTTGATCGTTCTATTTGCGCACTGGCAGCAATGGTGGAGCCTGATACTGTTGGGCTTGGGAGAATGCCAACAGTGGCGCCCTGCATTGCTTCTCTTATCATCTCACCTGATGAAGCCTTGCAGCATGTAATTTGCTGCTCAAATGCAGAATGCCACCACATAGATGACCTCCTGGGTAGAGCTTACAGTTCTACAGCATCTCTGGGTAGAGTAGGTAACTGTTTAGCTCACCTGCTGCTGGCCATGCACACATCACTCACATCTACTACAGATGCTACAGTGAAGGAGTTAATGGACACCTCTCTTCAGTCCCTTGGTGTCATTGCTAATGAATGCGTTTGAACCCTTGGGCTATTATTACAGGCCAGGAGGCAGGTGTGGTTAGCTCAAATCCCCACTGCCAGAGCCCTGTCAAAACAGCTTGAGAGCCTTGCCTTTACTTCCAGGGCAGATCTTTGGACCCATGGCTCAAGAGGCCCTTGAATGCCGCATGCTTGTCTCCAAGACTCAAAACCATCTCATTGGCTGTTGGCCAGTCTTTAGGCACCCCACACAGGCTCTTCAATCATGGCACTGGACACACCTTTTGTCATCAGGCTGCCCCTTATCATAGTCCAGCCCCACACCCTGTTCACACCCCTCTGCTGGCCGGGGACATGAGCCAGACCTTGGGCAGCCATCCAGCTGATGGGAGCTACACTACTTCAGACTATCAGGAGCTCTAGTTCATCAGTGCCCCCCTCCCCTCCCAAAGATACCAGAATTGCTGCCTCACGTCACTGTCCTTTTGGTCAATGGTGAGTTGGTTCATAAGAGCTCAACTCAACCACTGGAGAGAGATTACCTCCAGTTGCTGGCTCCTGTGCACACTTTCAGAGGGATATCATCTCTAGTCCCACCATCAACCCCCACTACAAACCACAGTGTAACCCATAGTGGTCCACAACCCCAGACAAAACACTTGCTCTTCAATTATAACTCCTCAACCTCTTACAGATGGGCACAATAGAACACAGAGCCACAGGTTCACTCATACAGGTTTTACTCAACCAACTTTCCTGTCAGGAAGATGGATGGGGGTTCAGGCCCATTCTGGACTTGAGGGGACTGAATTATTACCTCAAATGCCTACCCTTTCACATGCTCCACATCAAGGATGTCACACAAGCATTTTCGCCTCATGCATGGTTCAATTCAATGGACCAGAAGGACACATACTTTCATGTGCCTATTGCCCAAGAACATCAGGCTTCCTCAGGTTCACCTATCAAGGGACAGTATATCAGTATTGCATCCTCCCATATGGCCTCTCTCTAGCTCATTGTGTGTTTACATGCTATGCGCAGTTTGCCCTCAATCCCTTGCAGCATCAGGGGCTACTAGTATTACCATATCTCAACAATTGACTGCTGATTGCATGCTGTCCAGAACAGGTGCTGATGGATACTCACCAACTGTTAAATTATGTGACTGCCCCAGGATTTACCATCAATTGGGCAAAGAGTTCCCTAACTCCCTCTCTGTGGAACTTATAGGCATGAACCTAGACTCCAGGCAGATGTTGGCCTCTCTAACTCCAGCCAGACAACTTACCATCAGATGCACCCTTACATTGGTTCACAGGGGCCATCACTTGCCTTATTTGACCCTACTTCACCTTGCAGGGCTTCTAGCTGCAGCAACATTGGTTGTGAAACTTGGCTTCCTGCATCTTTTTCAAGTCAAAGCAACTTTTTCTAAAGTCCAAGAGGCTCTCCCCCGCATGGCACAGACATATGCTTGTCTGCATTTCACAGAGTTGCATCAGGACACTACTGCCATGGCATCAGCAGAGTCTTTTGCTGTGTGAAGTGCCACTAGCCCCCCCGGCACAGCAGGAAGTGGTGACAACAGATGCTTCTCTAAGAGGATAGGGAGGGGTCTGGAACCATCAAGGAGTACAGGGCAGCTGGAGGCCAGAATTCTGCACACAGCACATAAATTTGCTGGATTTGATGGCTGTGTTTTTGACACTTTGTCATTTCAAAGCTGGCCTGAAGGGGAAACGTGTTGATTCGGACCAACAACACTTCACTGGTGTTCTTCAACCACCATGAATGGGGCACAAGGTCCAGACAGTGTCTGGCCCTGACATGAAATCTCATCAGCACATTCACCAGATTTTATAGCCTGAATGTGGCATCACTCCCTCTGACACACAAGGCTGTGCTTCCAACTATCTTACCTGATTCTGAGTAAGCTTCCTCATGACATAGTTGGCATATGTCTTCCTCTAGTCTATCAACTGCTTCTGGCAGTCAGTAAGGACTGAAATAGAAGGCTGGTTACATATGTAACTATGGTTCTATGAAGGCATGGAAGACAGCCAGAGTCTCTAGTCACTCAGAAGGGCGAGAATGACCCTTGAGAATGTCATGACTCATGTATCGGTATTTATATTGTATCTTGCCATGTCATGCTAACACGGTGACAGAAGTTTATACATATACAGGCCAAAAACATGGCGGCATGCCTAGACGCAGCGGCTTTGTGCTCTCCAACTCAGAGTTTGTTTTTTTTCCATCCTGTCTAGTTTCACACACACACACACACACACACACACACACACACACACACCACCTCTAGCCGGCTGGATAGTTTATCTATAGGACAAAAGATCAAGGGAAGCTTGTCACACGACTTTCTCTGTATCCACAACATTCTGGACGACATTGCATGGACACCAGGCTCTCCACGGATTACAATCCCAGCTTCAAGGAGCTGGCGGCAGCACAGAGAACGTAAACAAAAGAGGGGGTGCCGTGCTAGTGAGGCTAAGGAAGCAGCCACACAAACCACTGCTTCCAAGCATTTCTCTCTAATGTGAGGTTTCTTGAACAAACTGGACGAGTGGAAGCTGTGGATTGCAACCGATAATCTTATCCGGGGCTGCTGCATTCTCCTGATCATGGAGACATGGTTGAATCCAGTCATACCGGACATGGCTAATCAAGCTAGCAGGCTACACAGCACACCGGCAAGACAGGTCGGAAAGCTCCGGTAAGAAGAGGGGAGGAGGGCTATGCATTTATGTAAACAGCTGGTGCACAAATTCCACAGTAGTCGCTAGACACTGCTCTCTGGATGTGGATTTCATGACAATTAAATGCAGACCCTTGTACCTCCCCCATGAGATTAACACTGTACTACTCACTGCTGTATATATAGCACCAGATGCTAATGCTAGCTCGGCTCTGGGGCTTTTGCACGACACCATCAGCAACAAACAGAACAAGTATCCCAAGGCTGTTCACATCATTTCTGGGGACTTTAATCATTCTGATCTGAAAGCAGTCCTCCACAAATTCCATCAACAAAGTGTACAACCAGAGGAGAAAAAACGCTGGACAAGTTGTACACAAACATCAGACAGGCCTACAGGGCTGAACCCCTAGCACACCTTGGCCAGTCTGATCACATGTCCCTGTTTCTGATCCCTGCATACACCCCCCCCGAGAAGCAAGCTCCCATTATGACCCTGACTGTTAGCAAATGGCCTGAGGATGCCTCCCTCCAGCTACAGGACTGCTTCCAAAGAACCAACTGGGAAATTTTTGCTCACCAGGACCTGGAGAACCACACTACAGCAGTCCTGGATTACATCAGGTTCTGCACAGACAATGTCACCAGGGACAAACGTATAAGGATTTATCCCAACAGGAAGCCCTGGATGACAAAGGAGATCCAGAGCCTGTTGAAAGCCAGGAACACTGCTTTCAGGTCAGGGGATAAGGCACTCTACAGTGCAGCTAGAGCAAACCTGAAAAGAGTCATCCATGAGGCCAAGGCAACATACAGAAGGAGGATAGAGGATCAGCTCAGGAGCAACACCACCAGGCAGGTGTGGCAGGGTGTCCAGCACATCACCAGTTACAGATCCAGCAACCCCCCCGCCCATGGAGGGAGACTCTTCTCTGGTAGAGGAGCTGAATATCTTCTTTGCCCACTTTGAGGTGACACCAACAGCAGCTCCATCACAGCCACCTGTCCACAGCAGCCTCACACTCACGGTAGAGGAGTGTGAGGTGAGGCGGGTGACGAGGAAGGTGAACCCAAGGAAGGCTGCGGGACCAGACGGTGTGATGGGATGGGTGCTGAAAGACTGTGTGGATCAACTGGCTGGAGTCTTCACAAGGATTTTTAACCAGTCCCTGTCTCAGGCCATTGTCCCATCCTGCCTTAAGTCCTCAACCATTGTACTGCTGCCAAAAAAACCCTAACATTAACACCCTGAATGACTACCGCCCAGTGGCACTTACACCTGTCATCATGAAGTGCTTTGAAAAACTGGTGCGGAGTCATATCCTTGCCTGCTGAGCTGGACCCTCTTCAATTTGCTTATAAAGCAAAGAGTTCCAAGGAGGATGCTGTATTCACAGCACTTCACACTGCATTGACCCACTTTGATCAGCAGGGGAGCTACGCCAGAATGCTCTTTGTGGACTTCAGCTCGGCATTTAACACCATCCTTCCACAATGACTGATGTCCAAACTGGCGGACCTTGGGCTTCCACCACTCACCTGCAGCTGCATATTGGACTTTGTCAGGCCGCTCCCAGAGGGTCAGGCTGGGTTCCTACACCTCCACTGCTTTCAGCCTGAACACCGGCTCACCACAGGGTTGTGTACTTAGCCCACTCCTTTACACATATGACTGTCTCCACCCACCTCAGCAACAAGATTGTAAAGTTTGCAGATGACACAACCGTGGTCGGACTCATCTCGGGCGAGCTAGCATACAGGGATGAGGTGGAGCGGCTGTCAGAGTGGTGCAAAGTCAACAGTCTGCTCCTCAATACCACCAAAACAAAGGAGCTGGTTATTGACTTGAGGAAAAACAAAGCTGACATCCAGCCACTTATCATCAATGGGGCCTGTGTGGAGAGGGTTCTGGTGTTCAGGTTTCTTGGCATTGAGCTGGAGAATGACCTAACCTGGAGTGCCAACACCAAGGAGCTGCTGAAGGCAGCGCAGCAGAGACTGTACTTTCTGAGAACCCTCAGAAAGAACGGTCTCCCCCAAAATCTGCTCCGGGCCTTCTATCACTGCTCCATAGAGAGTGTGCTCACATACAGACTGTGTGTATGGTACGGCAGCTGCACATCCTCAGAGAAGGCGGCTCTCCACAGGGTTGTTAGGGCAACAGAGAAAACAATAGGCAACCCCCTCCCCACCCTGGAACAGACTTACACCTCCAGATGCCACAGGAAAGCAATGGACATTTCAAAAGACTCTTCGCACCCCAGTCATTGTCTCTTCCAGCTTTTGCCATCAGGCAAGAGATACAGAGCAATGAAAACCAGGACAAACCACCTAAAAAAATAAGTCTTTATCCCAAAGCAATCATGGCTTTAAACTCAAATGTGCAATAGAACTATTCTTGGCCAATGTGCAATGCAATATATACTGTATATATATATATATATATATATATATATATATATATATATATATATATATATAAAAATAATCAGGGCTCGAAATTCATATATTTTTTCACCAGCCAGCTGGACTAGTTACCTTCCAAAGTAACTAGCCAAACAGAAAATCAACTCATGAAAATTTGTTCATGTATGAATTTTACTTCTGTCAAAAATAACACAAAAGAGAGCAGTTACCATTGTTCATGACTAGCGTGCATTTATTTCAAGACCCGAGTATTTTGATGCTGTTTTTTTTGCACACTTTACAAACTGGCATTTGCTGTTCCACATCCTCCTTGCGATATCCAAAAAAATGCCAGATGACTGACCCCTTACTAGTTCTTTTAGGAACCAGTTTGTCCGCTTCCATTTTTAATTTGTTGCTGAAATTGACAGAGCTTACACGGTAGCCTATGCAACACCAGCGATTGCACAAAATGAGTCAGCGCTGTAAACCGAAACTAGGAAATCTTCCTGCAAGTTCCTTTCAGCACCGAGATGTCGCCCGGGATTGGTTGGCAAGTGTGTGACATTATTGTTTTTTTTACCCTTAGGCAGCCTCTCAAGTTACTGCCTGAGGGACAGGGAGAAAACCACTGGAAAAGGTTTTAAACAAACACGAAACAAATGCAAGTTGGCAGATGACCATAAAATACTCGATAGTTATATATATAGTATAGAAGGTCAAATATACGATGTTGAACCATCGTCACTTTTGCCGGCCAGTTTTCAACATTGGTAGGATGAGCAACTAATTGTTCAGAATATAAATTGCCACTGTTTGTCTTATCCTGCTTACACATCATTTACTCGTATCTATGTGTAAGCAGGATAAGACAAACAGTGGCAATTTATATTCTGAACAATTAGTTGCTCATCCTACCAATGTTGAAAACTGGCCGGCAAAAGTGACGATGGTTCAACATCGTATATTCGACCTTCTATACTATATATATATATATAACTATTGAGTATTTTATGGTCATCTGCCAACTTGCATTTGTTTCGTGTTTGTTTAAAACCTTTTCCAGTGGTTTTCTCCCTGTCCCTCAGGCAGTAACTTGAGAGGCTGCCTAAGGGTAAAAAAAACAATAACGTCACACACTTGCTAACCAATATATATATATATATATATATATATATATATATATATATATATCCACTTTTAAAAACATCAACACCATTCAATGAGTGGGAACCCAGATAGCAGAGGGACGTTGAAACAGCGCCGATTCTTGGTCAGAATGGTCGGTTTCCGTCGTAAGTCAGAAAATCAACGCTGAAACGGCGCCGTGAAACGTCGATTTCTCTGCCGTCGGAGAAGGTCGATTTATCACTGTTGAATCACCGTGGGTAAAGGTTGATCTGTCGACCGTCAGAGAAGGTCGAATATACGATGTTGAACCATCGTCACTTTTGCCGGCCAGTTTTCAACATTGGTAGGATGAGCAACTAATTGTTCAGAATATAAATTGCCACTGTTTGTCTTATCCTGCTTACACATAGATACAAGTAAATGATATAAGTATAAGTGATAATGATAAGTAAATGATAAAAAAAGAACAAAAACCAGTTTACTTTCTTAACTCAGCAATGGATTTGACATTCTATCTTTGAAAGTTTTTTTGCAAATAACTTAACATTTCCAAGATGATCATAAATTAATTCTAAGAAGATTGAAAGTGTTACAAAACCTGCATCTTATACCTAACTGGTGGGAATGGTGGTGTTACAACTTATCCTGGTGTTACTTTCATACCCGGTGTCTCTCATCTCTGTTGTATTGAATTTCATTTCAAGGCATGATATAAAAAAGGGCCAGTACGTATACGTAGCGATATGTCGTTGGATGTCCCACGCTGTCCCATAATGCAGTGCGATTACCACTGCTGTTTACTGGATGACGTCATTTCCGTTATATACCTGGGTGCACGTGAAACTCCCACACCACTCGGTTGGATCGCAACTCTCTTGTGGATCGGCCTGCTGTTACGCTTGGACCATTGAAACAACATTGAGAAAAACACTGGACCACGCTACATTTTCATTCATCCCTGGACATCTGGTACGTACCATTATTCAGTCACTATTAATAAAGGGAATTTCGAATACAATTTCAAGCAGTTTAAGAAGTTATGATGAACTTCAGTCATATCACGCGTTGGAGAAATTTCCCTCAACTAGTATCCATTTGAAACAACAACAATGCAGATGCATTATTCAATCGAAAAACGAGTCGAAGTAGTTGTCTTGTTGGAGTGAAAACTTAGCGTTTAAATCGAGCATGTAGGCCTAGGTCGCATGTCGTTTTGAGCTGACCTGTTCTTTTGTGTAGCCATGGGTCGCGCCTCGCGGCCATGAACTTTAAAGATTATCCAGGCTACCAACGCTACCAACCCATAGCCTACTGCTGACTTTCTTTATCAATGCTGCATCAAATTAATTTTGGTTATGTTTTTCTGTTTCCATGTACAGGTGTCTGTGCCGCAGGAGGAATAGGCCACAATTATAAATTATAAATAAATCATAAAATGTTTCTAAGAACTTGTTCAAGTGTGTTCTGTTCCTTATAAATGTTAAAAGTTATGCCTCATTAGATAGCTTGACAAACATTAGGAGAGGTGCATTGTTGCATGCATTTTTATATCCTGTTGTACATAAAACAGGACGTAGCCTACGCACATTGATATAAATTAAGTTTCACTTTCATGGTTGAAGTATGCATGTGTGTGTTCATCCTAGGCAAGAGCCCCGATGCTTTATTGTTAGCTAGTTTAATTTAGCCTGTTTTGCTTAATTTGTAGCCTTCCTGTTGTACATAAAACAGGAAGTAAAGTTGGATGAATCATCGCCGAAAATTAAACTATAAATCGACCAAAATCCGTAGTTGAATAAAGGGTGAAAGGGGGTCTATTCTCTGTCGGCCACCATCCACTTTTCAACGTCGTTTCAATGCAAACTAGTATGAGCAAAGCGGTGTTGAATCAACGCCGGTGATCCACAATGATTCGACGGCGTATGGTCGAAGAACATGCCGATGATTCCCCGTCGAATCAACGCCCTTTTGCTATTTGGGAATATGCAGTGGAAATGGGCTCCACAAAACCAATAGATGAGGCTAGGCAGGGCTTACCTGAAGGGGGCAGTCTATCTACCGGCGTGGGCCTACCCCAAAGTCACACCACTCATGCAAGCATGCAATAAAGTGATTTCTGTGAAATGACACACACGCACAGGAGCACAACACACCATGCATGCAGTAGTCCGGACCCACCACCAGGGGACTACCGCCTCCTTTTTGGATCACCCATGCCTGCCAATCAAAGTACCAGAAAGGATAGATAAAAGATGGCCTGATAAAACGCACCAGAGAAGGGATACACAACACGATAACAAAGGAACAATAAGCAAAACAAAGCTCATACAAAGCACTGCACAGCAATACCTGCAATTAGACAAGTCAACATGCATTCAGAGCACAAGGCATAAATTAAAACAGTAACATGCAGACAATACAAATAAGCGCATAAGCAAAACAGCACAAACAAAACAAAGAAACAAAAGCAAATACAGCATAGAAATGATTCCGAATAATTTACACACTATCACCCATTCAATTTAACAATAATACATAAATCAAAATAAACAACATGCACACACACACAACACTCAAGCACAGGGCTGTGCAAAGACCTTTGGAGGGGCTCAACATTCAAAAAAGGGCACTTGGAACAAAATTTTCACACAAGTTAACTTTATTCAAAACTAAATTTCAATTGCAACTGAACATTCTGTGTGTCTTGATAGAATATGTTGTGGACGTCGTCATTCAGCCTTAAGTTTTCAAAGCTGCTAGAATATGTTATTAACGCCGTCATTCAAACTAAAGTTTCCGAATCTGCCACGTTAATGAAATGGATGGAGCAAACGGTTTAAATATAGCCTAGGCGGCTTCATTAAATGATAAACAACCCTACGCATTTACTGTTGTGTTCTAAGCTGCACAATATTGCATGTTCAGATAACAAATGAAAGGAGACTTTCAGTGTGACCTTACCATGCCGTTCCTCGCACTGTCAACCGCCTGCATGCGCTTTCTGCACGGAGGTTCACTGAATGCATGACGTCACGGATTGATGCCCGCATTTACATAGAAAAACATTATTTTATAAATCTATAATTTCATATATTATTGTCAAATTGTAGAGAATATTGATGTTGGAGCTAACTTATCTTTTACAAATATTTAAAAAAAAAAAACAAAACAGTCCCTATAAAAAGGGCACTTTGGACAGCAAACAGAAAAGGGGCAGGGGCTAGAGCACCTGTAGCACCGGTTCATTGCACGTGGGTGCTCAAGCGATGCAAGACAGGCACCAGTGTAGCTCAACGGAACTATGGTGGATGGTACAGCAGTCAGTTCAGCTGGAATGGGGCCGTATTGCAGCCTAGACAAAACAGCAACGCCTAGGAGAATGGACTTCTCGGCCTGTGGGGCTAAACAAACATACCCGCTCCGGATATGGTAGTGGTGGAGTCAGGAATCCCCACTGGGAAATACAAGTTTATTAGAATCAGTGTATGTAAGCGTGCAACGAGAATTTATGCAACAAATAAAACATACCTAGACGAGCAGGGAAGAAATTACCGCACAAAGTAGTAGAAGAAAGACAGATCATGAATCCTCTCTACAAAGACACAAATGTATTAAAACCGGAGCAGAGGAGATTAAGCAGCGGCATCATTATTACAACCCCGATTCCAAAAAAGTTGGGACAAAATGCAAATTGTAAATAAAAACGGAATGCAATAATTTACAAATCTCAAAAACTGATATTGTATTCACAATAGAACATAGACAACATATCAAATGTCGAAAGTGAGACATTTTGAAATTTCATGCCAAATATTGGCTCATTTGAAATTTCATGACAGCAACACATCTCAAAAAAGTTGGGACAGGGGCAATAAGAGGCTGGAAAAGTTAAAGGTACAAAAAAGAAACAGCTGGAGGACCAAATTGCAACTCATTAGGCCAATTGGCAATAGGTAATTAACATGACTGGGTATAAAAAGAGCATCTTGGAGTGGCAGCAGTTCTCAGAAGTAAAGATGGGAAGAGGATCACCAATCCCCCTAATTCTGCGCTGACAAATAGTGGAGCAATATCAGAAAGGAGTTTGACAGTGTAAAATTGCAAAGAGTTTGAACATATCATCATCTACAGTGCATATCATCATCAAAAGATTCAGAGAATCTGGAAGAATCTCTGTGCATAAGGGTCAAGGCCAGAAAACCATACTGGGTTTGTGATCTTCGGGCCCTTAAACGGCACTGCATCACATACAGGCATGCTTCTGTATTGGAAATCACAAAATAGGCTCAGGAATATTTCCAGAGAACATGATCTGTGAACACAATTCACTGTGCCATCCGCTGTTGCCAGCTAAAACTCTATAGTTCAAAGAAGAAGCCATATCTAAACATGATCCAGAAGTGCAGACGTCTTCTCTGGGCCAAGGCTCATTTAAAATGGAGTGTGGCAAAGTGGAAAACTGTTCTGTGGCCAGACGAATCAAAATTTGAAGTTCTTTATGGAAATCAGGGACGCCGTGTCATTCGGACTAAAGAGGAGAAGGACGACCCAAGTTGTCATCAGCGCTCAGTTCAGAAGCCTGCATCTCTGATGGTATGGGCTTGCATTAGTGTGTGTGCCATGGGCAGCTTACACATCTGGAAAGACACCATCAATGCTGAAAGGTATATCCAGGTTCTAGAGCAACATATGCTCCCATCCAGATGACGTCTCTTTCAGGGAAGACCTTGCATTTTCCAACATGACAATGCCAAACCACATACTGCATCAATTACAGCATCATGGCTGCGTAGAAGGGTCAAGGTACTGAACTGGCCAGCCTGCAGTCCAGATCTTTCACCCACAGAAAACATTTGGCGCATCATAAAACGGAAGATACGACAAAAAAAGACCTAAGACAGTTGAGCAACTAGAATCCTACATTAGACAAGAATGGGTTAACATTCCTATCCCTAAACTTGAGCAACTTGTCTCCTCAGTCCCCAGACATTTACAGACTGTTGTAAAGAGAAAAGGGGATGTCTCACAGTGGTAAACATGGCCTTGTCCCAACTTTGAAATGTGTTGTTGTCATGAAATTTAAAATCACCTAATTTTTCTCTTTAAATGATACATTTTCTCAGTTTAAACATTTGATATGTCATCTATGTTCTATTCTGAATAAAATATGGAATTTTGAAACTTCCACATCATTGCATTCCGTTTTTATTTACAATTTGTACTTTGTCCCAACTTTTTTGGAATCGGGGTTGTAAAATGAAGGTGGCATACCTCAACCAGGAAGAGGGAGAGCCTACTAGGGCAGCTATAGAGGCCGTAAAACCAGATGCTGCAATTACGAAGCTACGAAAACAGTGCAAAAAGGTAAGCCCAATGGCTATGAAAGACAAACCCAAAACACAGATTAAAGTACATCTACCGCATAAGGACAGAAGCCGCATCGACAGAAGGGGGGCACAAACAAATTGCCGTCAATCCCAGTCATTCAACCCGCACTTTTTTATACCTACCTGACTCACAACTGCTCATTACTAAATTGCCAATCAAGCAGAGGGACGAAATCAGGAAGTCTTAGGGCATTAAACGGCCACTCCACTACATTGCTGTGAGGTGACAGTGCTAACCACTACACCACCGTGCCGCCGTATTATTATTATTAGTAGTAGTATACCAATTTTGTATTAATATGATCAATATGATAATTTTCAGAAGCTAATGTTGATGTATAATGTATAACACAGACTTACCCAATGCTCTGAAAATAAATACATTAATAACACTTTGGTCTGGAAGTCTTCTTGCTCATAATCTCCTTGTTTCCTCTTCAGAAAACCTACTTGATGTGATTGAATGCAAGGTGCAAGAGAAAGATAGTAAACTTGGGTTTCTTTTGCAGAAATCTGATGACATTGAAACAAACCAGATGAGAGAATATCACAATAATGAGACTCAACAAGTGTACCAAAGGACAAAATCTTGACTCCCAAAATTACTGGATTTGGATACAAAGAGAGGCAAAATAAAAAGTGACTGAAGCACACAGCCTACTGGGCCCAGTGTAGGAAGGACACAGCAGACTGATATTTATTAAGACATTCAAAGACATGATTAGGTTAACATGGGACGGCCTTGGGCTGAAGTGCCCAAGAGTGGAGGCATGCATGTACGCACCGGCTTTGCTCTCCTCTGATGAACTAAATTTTGTTGTACATTTGTGCAGTAACAATAAATACATTCTATTCTATTAAGCTGCAATTACAGTGACATATCATGAATTTTGGTCACTTTAACATGCAAAAGACTGAATATATAAGGGGGGAAAGACACATGCTGTGCATTTGTGAGGCAGAAACAGTGCTGTTTTAATGAGGTAAGCATACAGTTGATTACAAGAGACATTCAATTTGTGAACTGCTTTCCAGAGACTCTCATTTTAGAACATAATGCAAAGTAAATACTCCACTGAATTGGCACAATATGCACAAGCTTTCCTAAATGGACTGACTTAAAAGCTGTGGTTCCGACAGTGTTTTGAGTAATTACAATAAAAAAGCTGTATTTTGTCATCAAAGATAAACCGACCACCTGGCACTGTGCGAAATATCTATGTGGTCTAGTGCTTTTAAATTTGGTCGTGATCACGATTTAAGTGAAATCTGAAAGGTGATGGAACTATGAAAGTGATTGGGGAGGAGGTTGCAGTTTAAATTAGATCACACACCAGGTAGAAAAAAAAAAAAAAAGAGATTAACAAAATATATTAAAAATGAAAAATATCGTACCAACACCCTGGCCTGGTGTCTTTGTCCAGCCCAGTACTTTCTATTTAAAATAATTGTGAGGTTGGATTGGTATCAAACTAAAATGTTGCAGCAGATGTAGGAAACGCTGCAAAACTTCATTATAGCCATAAACTCTACTTTTTGTTGTCAATTCAACAGTCACAATTGGATAGGTTTGTACTGACATGGAAATAATTTAAAAGACCAATTTAAATCTTCTTGAAAGAAAATGAATGCTGTTTTTTCATTATAATGTTCTATCTGGGTGAATAGCTGTTTTGAGATATGGAACATTATCGGTAGCAAAACTCAATAATATTACAATTACAGTATGTTAGATTGCGAAGTAAATTTTCTGTTTCTCCTTCAGTAAAGATTTGCAAGCAGGCACCAAAACTTAATGAGAGAGGGAGACAGATTTTATTAAAGAAGCTTCATGAATATACACCGGTGTTGTCCAAGACACTCTCTCTGCCCCAGACGCGCTCTCTCTGCATGCCCAAAAAAAGAACACTTTCACTCACTCTCAGGTTTCTCACAACAAAAAGCTCTTTCTCAAAACATTTAATCCATAACACAGATAAAGATGTTAAACATGCATGCCATTTTTCTCCATCAGGTAGAGGATTACAAATATTCTGACATAATAAGAATTATAAGAAGCCCTAAATCATTCTTCAAGTATTTGAAATTTACATTTTCAATTTGTCTCAATTCTGAGACAGTTTGTGACCAAACACAGGTAGAACCTTATTATTCTGCAAAACCAAACATTGTTTCATTTTATAAGGTCCTATCTTTCTTTTTTAATATCTCTTTACATAATTCATTCATTCATTCATTCATTTCAATATTATTTATATACTGTATCACTTTTGACAATGGATAGAATCACAGAGCAGCTTCACAAAAATTTGGTTACTTCAAATTTTGATTCGTCTGACCACAGAACAGTTTTCCACTTTGCCACAGTCCATTTTAAATGAGCCTTGGCCCAGAGAAGACGTCTGCGCTTCTGGATCACGTTTAGATACGGCTTCTTTGAACTATAGAGTTTTAGCTGGCAACGGCGGATGGCACGGTGAATTGTGTTCACAGATCATGTTCTCTGGAAATATTCCTGAGCCTATTTTGTGATTTCCAATACAGAAGCATGCCTGTAAGTGATGCAGTGCCGTTTAAGGGCCCGAAGATCACAAACCCAGTATGGTTTTCTGGCCTTGACCCTTATGCACAGAGATTCTTCCAGATTCTATGAATCTTTTGATATTATGCACTGTAGATGATGATATGTTCAAACTCTTTGCAATTTTACACTGTCGAACTCCTTTCTGATATTGCTCCACTATTTGTCGGCACAGAATTAGGGGGATTGGTGATCCTCTTCCCATCTTTACTTCTGAGAGCCGCTGCCACTCAAAGATGCTCTTTTTATACCCAGTCATGTTAATGACCTATTGCCAGTTGACCTAATGAGTTGCAATTTGGTCCTCGAGCTGTTTCTTTTTTGTACCTTTAACTTTTCCAGCCTCTTATTGCCCCTGTCCCAACTTTTTTGAGATGTGTCGCTGTCATGAAATTTCAAATGAGCCAATATTTGGCATGAAATTTCAAAATGTCTCACTTTCGGCATTTGATATGTTGTCTATGTTCTATTGTGAATACAATATCAATTTTTGAGATTTGTAAATTATTGCATTCCATTTTTATTTACAATTTGTACTTTGCCCCAACTTTTTTGGAATCGGGGTTGTATTTCAGATGTCTTTGGTAAAATGCATCTTCACTAGTTGGCCTTTACTATACAGATAACATATATACAACTACTTACTGTAGCTCATCTTGCTAAAAGCTTAGTTGATCATGTTTATTGTTGTTGGACTACTTCTCATTAGTTATTATCTGAGTGATGTACTATTTTCAACACATCAATGGCACCGACATTGTAAATGTTCTGCCCTGAATATGTTTAATATGTTTAAAAGACAATTAAAATGATTTACTGTTTTTTTTATCTTCTGTATTTGCGGCGCTTTTATTTTGAAAATTTCCCGATTAAACAGAAGTAGGAAGTAAAAATAAAAATGAGAGGCAAAATGTGTGTGTCTCGTCTCACGGCTGCATCAATGCAGTTAATCTCTCAGAGAGCAGTGGTGGTAAGTGTTACACATTGTTTACAGGTTTGATGTGTTAATATCTTTTATGGGTATTTTGCAATGCCGGGGTGGCCCTATATTTAGCCGGGACCATCCCCGGCCCCCCCTCCTAGAACTGCCACCTTATTGTGGTGGAGGGGTTTGTGTGCTTGAATGATCCTAGGAGCTATGTTGTCGGGGGCATTATGCCCCTGTTAGGGTTTCCCAAGGCAGACAGGTCCTAGGTGACAGGCCAGACCAAGAGCAGTTCACCAAAATCCCCCTATGGAGAAAAAAAATCCAGGACCGTGACGTCGCCCGGTAGGATGCAGCCGGGGCCCCACCCTGGAGCCAGGCCCGGGGTTGGGGCTCGTATGCGAGCGCTTGGTGGCCGGGCCTTTGCCCATGGGGCCCGGCCGGGCTCAGCCCGAAGAGGTGACGTGGGCCCGACCTCCTGTGGGTTCACCAAACCCCTACTGCTACCTCTGTGGGTGGTGCAGTGTGGATTGGGTGGCAGTCGAAGGCAGGGGCCTCGACGACCTGATCCCCAGACACAGCGGCTGGCTGTTGGGACATGGAATGTCACTTCGCTGTGTGTGTGTGTGGGGGGGGGGGGGGGGGGAGCCTGAGCTTGTGCGGGAGGTTGAGAGGTACCGGCTAGAGATAGTCGGGCTCACCTCCACGCACAGCTTGGACTCTGGAACCCAGCTCCTCGAGAGGGGCTGGACTTTCCACTTCTCTGGAGTCGCCCGTGGTGAGCGGCGGCGGGCTGGTGTGGGCTTGCTTATAGCTCCCCAGCTCAGCCGCCATGTGTTGGAGTTTACCCCAGTGAACGAGAGGGTCGCCTCTCTGCGCCTTCGGATTGGGGAGAGGGCTCTTGCTGTTGTTTGTGCCTACGGGCCAAATAGCAGTATAGAGTATCCAGCTTTCTTGGAGTCCCTGGGAGAGGTACTGAGGGGTGCTCAGACTGGGGACTCCATTGTGCTACTGGGGGACTTCAATGCTCACGTGGGCGATGACAGTGACACCTGGAGGGGCGTGGTTGGGAGGAACGGCCTC